>NC_067398.1:298038337-299462087 GCF_016432865.1 Antechinus flavipes | reverse complement strand
GTTTGTAAACAGAATACACAACCTGAGTATACAATTTTATCTTAACAGCTGTTAACTTTAGGGGAAACAAGCAGATGTGGGGGAAAGACACTGGGAAAATGGACAAGCCATAATTCCAGGAAAGTATCATAACTTAAACCTGCCAGGATGATAGGGGTCGAAATAAGAAGGTAGAGGACAGGAGGCATCCAGGTATGGGGCAATTACTCAAAAGGAGGGAGAATTATCCTAATAAGGATCAAGATAATGTATCTGGACATTTATGACACCATGATATATAAAGGGGGGTCAGAACTTCAAGGTTTTCCTGGGCTCTTTTCTAAACTAAATTTTCCCAGTCCTAATTGCAAGGGAGAGGGGTGGCTATGAGAGAGAGAGAGAGAGAGGAGAGAGAGAGAGAGAGAGAGAGAGAGAGAGAGAAAGAGAGAGAGAGAGAGAGAGAGAGAGAGAGAGAGAGAGAGAAGAGAGAGAGAGAGGAGAGAGAGAGAGAGAGAGAGAGAGAGAGAAAGAGAGAGAGAGAGAGAGAGAGAGAGAGAAAGAGAGAGAGAGAGAGAGAGAGAGAGAAAGAGAGAGAGAGAGAGTTCTTTGAAATATGCTTTGATGACTCTATTTCCCCATCCTGGTTCTGTGAACTTCCCTTGCCTTACTCTCCCAGGGAAATGCTCTCCTATCTTATTCTCTATTTCTGCCTCTTTCAGTCTTTAGGTTTTTCTTACTATGACTTTCTATCTGTGTGTATTTTTTTATCTCTACTTATCACCCTTTCTCTAATTAGTTCTGACCCTACTAAATTTTGCCAAGGAATTTGAAACCTTTGTTCCCAAAAATAGAATTTTAAAAAAGCAAGAGACAGGAGAATAACAACTGCTAAGAGAGGTGAGGTGACCCTTAACCAAAGAAAACAAGATGGGTCAAGTTCACAGTGTTCTGGGCTGCTCAAGCAATTTGGGGTCATTTTAATTGGAAGAAAGCATCTGATAAATGATTCACACTGATGTGTTAATGACTTTACACATGTACTAGCCAGAAAAAAAAACCTTAGGAAGTTTTGCTCTGAAATAAACACCTAGGTTGAAATCTGGGCACCTTCCTCCTCAAGGAAATTCTTTAGAGAAAAGAATTTCAGCATTATGTTGTTTGTGTGATCTTGAACAAGCCACCCCCTCTACGTACACCTGAGTTTTCTCTTCTTCAAAAAAAAGGGGGAGGGGAAGGACACAGGCTGGATAAGCTTCAAGGACCTGCCAGCTCTGACATTTTATAACTGCTAGATTTTTAGGACACATGTGGTTCACTAAAGACTGCAGGAAGATGCTTCTTGCATTAGCAAAAAGGCTGCAGCCCCAATTAAGCTGTTTCTTCCTCTTTTGCCTCGGGCAGAAGTATAGGACTCTCTTGAGTTGTCTGCTTCGTGCAAAAATAAAAAAAGATGAGGTACATTCCTATTTTCAATCCCTCAGTTTCACTGAAAAAATCCTTTCTAAATGATACAACTTCCCCCAAACAAAACTCAACCACAAGCAGTCAGTTTCCTCTTTTGAGGTGATCTTTAGCCCAATTAACCCTGAGGTACTCTGCTAATCAATCATCACAATTTTGATTCCCATTCATCCTTATAGCCCAGGTAACCACTCATGCCTCCACAAGACTGATTTGGTATTAGGCCCCAGCAATGACCAACCCCATAACTAAGGTCAGGAAAAAGAGCAGTCTGGTCCAACTCTGGGTTGGTTCTATCAAGCCCTGAAGTCAATCAGAGCTATGAATTGAGGAATAAAGCATCTTTAACTGAGATAACAGGAGAGCAAATCTGCCATCCTGAGGTCAGGTCCTAGGAATACAGAGTACAGTGGATTTTCCAACTTCAGGAACCATACAAAAGCTTCCTAAACCTTTAGAAGGAGAGAAAAGTAGTCATGGCATATCAAGGTCTGGTCAGGATACCCCAGTAAGTCTTTGGCAATCCAGAAAAGGAAAACGACTTTTGTGCTGCTCTTTTGTCCTTCATGCCATGAATCCCAAAGTAGGAATCCAGAACATTAGAAGGTGAAATCCAATTTGATCTAGGTTCCTTTATAAGATAAAATCTCCAGGTATTATGCCACAGTTCTCTTTAACTTTCCTGACTCAGTTTCCCTGCACTAGTTTTCCTTGTCTCAGTTTCCTTAACTGTTCTGTCTCAATCCCCTAAGCTGTAAAACTCCCCCTCTGGTCCATTAAGACTGGGGACCATTTGCTCTGGGGTTATGAATTGTTAATGCAAGCAAGATAAACAAGAGAGTAGACCTCCTGACTCTTTTCTGTCCTCAAGAATTTACAATATCCCTCTAAAATATTCCAAGATACCTCACTGACATCTTTATTTCTGTATATTCAGATGTCCTGTCTCTGGTTTTTAGGATTTATGGCCTCCTCTATCCTGACAGAAGTTTCATGCCCTTTTCCCTCTTCTTTGTTTCTAAAAGGTATTTAAGGGTTTGAGATTCTCCCATTCATCACTGGATGCTGGATGCTGGATGCTGGATTCTTTGAGATGACAGTCTCCTCCAGCCCTGGGACCAATGGATACCTTGGTCCCAGTATATCTTTATCTCTGTCTGACTAGATAATTTGAGACGAGAGTCCTGTCCATTCAATTATGCTCTCCAATTAATAAAATATTAAAAACTCTCTAATCTCTCTCCTGCCTCATTTTCTCCAGCATTACACAGGTATAGATAGGGCTGCAAAGACATTACTGAAATTCTAATATTTCTAGGATCATTAAGGGAGTGGCAGTACATATTACATTTGGTATTAACAACTTTCTGTCAACTCCTATATTTTTTTCCCTCCTTCCCATGGCCAAATTTCTGGCTATATGCTTAATAAATCTGTCTGATTTACCTACGTTCTGAATATTCACTTTGAATAGTCACAGAGACCATTCTGTTGACATGACTGACCTCTGGTACTAAGCTTATAAAACCTTGTCCAAGACAGGGATCTAACCTCCCAGCAACTATACCTACCTCCCAAAATTACCTTAAAGATCTTAGAAAACAAAGGCTGAGAGAATGAATTTTGTCCTAAAGGGAAAAACTCGAGTTTCTCTAATAGAGTGGGACAAGGGGCTTGCCCTGTTTGGATCTAATGACTTCCCAAATGCCAGTATCCCTAGGTTGCCCTACCTCCTCTTAAGCAGGACCTGGAGGAGGAGGATAATGCTTTTTGTTTCTCATTTTGTCTTTTTTTATTAGTGTTTCCCTTCCTTTCACTCACACCACCCCATTTCTTTCACATATTTCAATGCCCCAGACTGTTTTTGGACTGTTGGGATAGCTAGTCCAAAGAAACACCACTTGTCCTCCTCACTCCTTACACACACACAAACACACTTCATTCCTGATCTTTTTTCTCTGAATAATTTCTTCCTCTGGTGTGGTTTGGCAGTCCCTTTCCCACAGGCCTCTTTCTTTAATTGCTAGGATGTAAGTCCTTCCTCTCCCTCAAATTTATTTCCTCAGTCTATGAGTCTTTTTCCCTGTTAAACCTTTGTTTTCTGTGCTTGTAATCTACATTTGTTACCCATTCTCTAATTTTTTTCTGGCTATTGTGTTTTTGTTTTTTCTTGAGATTGGGTCTCTATATGTTGCCCAGGTTGGGAAAAGCCATCCACAAATGGAGTCCTATACGAATCAGTACAGAAGTTGACTTTGCTTAGTTTCCACTCTGGTGGATTGAGTTCACTACTAGGGAGCTAGACCCCTCTCCTGAAAAGCTTACTCCATTGGGCCAAACTGTACAGACTCTAATAGCTCAGACCTCTGAGGAGCAAGATGGATCAGCACACAGGGGTCTGTAGTCAGGAATACGCATCTTTCTGATGAATATATCTCATCTGATCTCAGATATTTGCAAATTGTGTGAACCTGGGCAAGTTACTATTTGCTTCAATTTTCTCATCTATAAAATGAGCTTGAGAAGGAATGGCAAACCATTGCACTATCTTTGTCAAAAAATCCAAAATAAGATCACAAAAAGTTGGACACAATTGAAAAACAACTAACTGAAGCTCAGAATTCTAGAACTCAAGCTTAATTCATCAGTTTCGACCTTTCCAGCAGCAGGAATTGAGATACTTAGCTGATGCAGAGGAAAATATTGAAGGAATTAGAGTCAAGAACTAAATTTAAATCCTGACTCAGACACTATTATTCTTAGCAGACTTGTATGCTGTGATCTGGGGCAGTAGTAGAAGAAGGACTCTGATTCTCCTCCAGCCAGAAGAGACAGGCTAACTTACTCCACAGGATACAGGCAGGAAGTAAAGTGGGTAGAGTTCTGGATCTGGAATCAGGAAGACTTGAAAGAAGTATCCTAACACAGATACTTACTAGCTGTGTGACTGTGTGAGCAAGTCACTCAATCTTAATTCACCTCAGTTTCCTCATCTGTAAAATAGGATAATAGCACCTATCTCTCAGGATTATTGTAAAGATCAAATGGGACAAAAGCATGCAAAGCTTAAAGCACTGTCCAAAAAGCAATGATCATAATTACAGTCATGTGCTTCTATATCCAGTCTCTCACAATACTTTTCAAGGTCTGCAGCAAAAAAGTGGAATCACACAGGAAACTTAGAGAAAGTTAAGAGAAAACTCTTGCCTAAAAGAAACAAAATCTGTAACTCTGAGGTACTATTTCACACCTCTCAGATTGGCTAAGATGACAGGAAAAAATAATGATGAATGTTAGAGTGGATGTGGGAAAACTGGGACACTGATACATCGTTAGTGGAACTGTGAACTGATTCAACCATTTTGGAGAACAATTTGGAACAATGCCCAAAGTGCCATCAGACTTTGCACACTCTTTGATGTGGCAGTTTCTCTACTGGGTCTGTATCCCAAAGAGATCTTAAAAGAGGGAAAAGGACCCACATGTGCAAAAATGATTGTAGCAACCTTTTTGTAGTGGCAAGGAACTGAGTGGATGCCCATCAGATGGGGGAATAACTGAATAAGTCATAGTATGTGAATGTATGAAATATTATTGTTCTGGGGCAGCTAGGTGGTGCAGTGGATAGAACATCAGCCCTGAAGTCAGGAGGAACTGAGTTTAAATCTGGTCTCATACACTTAACACTTCCTAGCTGTATGACCCTGGGCAAGTCACTTAACTCCAAATGTCTCAGCAAAAAAGAAAGAAATAAAGAAATATTATTGTTCTATGAGAAACGATCAGCAGGATGATTTCGGAAAGATGTGAAAAAAAAAGAAAAAAGAAAAGAAAGATCTGGAGAGACTTAACTGAACTGATGCTAAATGAAGTGATTAGAACCAAGAGAACATTGTACACAGCAATAAGAAGATTATGTGATGATCATCTATGATGGACTTGGTTCTTTTCAATAGCGAAATGATTCAGGTCAATTCCAATCCAGAGAGAGGACTGTGGAGACTGAATATGGATGACAAAATAATATTTTCACCTTTGTTGTTGTTTTCTTGCTTGGTTTTTATTTCACATGTTTTCTTCTTTTAATCTGATTTTTCTTGTGCAGCATGACAAATGTGGAAATATGTATAGAAAAATTGCACATATTCAACATATATTGTATAACTTGTTATCTAGGGGAAGGAAGAAGGGAAGAAGGAGGGGGGAAATTTGGAACACTGGGTTTTGCAAGAGTGAATGTTGAAAACTTTTTTGCATGTATTTTAAAAAATAAAAAGCTAGTGTTGAAAAAAAAAGAAAGCCTGAATTCTAATCCCTTCTTCTAACCTGCAGGTTAGAGTTTAGAGGCATAAACTCAGAGAAAGTTTAGAAAAGAAGTGTCAAACATGGGCCCCAACATTCCCAAGTAAATTGAAATGTAATTGTAAAATATTTAACAAAATTAATAAAAAATACAATAAAACATAGATAATATTAATATGAGGTTTTCTAAATTAATATGTAGATGTAGAGATTCTTAGATGCTGTTTAGTAGCTTCTGTTTTTATTTGAGTTTAACATCACTATAGTGGATAATTCCCTAAGATTTTTAAGTTGCAGCAACCTGAGCTATCTCTCCCATTAGATTGTAAGTTCCTTAAGGACAGATTGTGTTAAGTTTCTTTTTTTATTCCCACTGCTTAACACAGTATCTGGCAGATTGCAGGTAGTTGCTAAATGCTGACATTGATTGTGAAAGGGAATTTCCTCACCTAGGAGTTCTTTATACGCATGAAATCACAGATCTAATCATTATCCTTAGTCTCCATGTCATGGAGACAGTTACAATGCAAGGTATGGGCAGCTAGATGGCAAAACACGGGGTGTAGCATCAGGAAGACCTGAGTTCAAATCTCAAACCCTTCCTAACTGTGTGATCCTGGACAAGTCCCTTAACCCTATTTGCCTCAGTTTCCTCATCTGTAAAATAAGCTAGAGAAGGCAATGTAAACCACTCCACTATCCTTGACAAGAAAACCACAAATGGGGTCACCAACATTTGGACATGACTGAAACAACAAATGGGACTAAGACCATAGTCAAAAGGTTTGTTCCAGTCCCAGCTCTATTGTCAATGTGGCTTTGGACAAGTTATTTCCTTTCTGAGCCTCAGGGTCCTCATTTGTAAAATCAAGAGGTTGGGCTAAGTGACTTTTAAAAAATTTAATAATATTTTATTTTCTTCCAATTACATGTAAAGATAGTTTTCAACATTCATTTTTGTAAGATTTGGGGCATCGATTTTTCTCCCTCCTTCTCTTCCTTTTCCCTTTTCCAAGACAGTAGGAATAGATTTTTTTTTAAAGATTTCCTTCTAGCTAGTTCTTAGCACAGGTACAGAGACAGTTACAGATTTGCAATACCGGGTAGATGATTAAGCGTAGAATTCTCAGTCTGGCTGACTCCTTTTCACCTGGCTTCTATTTCTACCAGTCTGGACTATTGAAACAGGCTCAAAGAGTCTTTTCATATTCCTTCTCTAATCCATTCTGTCTTTCATCCTGTTATGAGACTCTTATCTATGTCACTCCTCTGCTCAAACAGCTTCAGTGGCTCCCTATTAGCCCAAGCAGTAAACAGGTTCAGTAAGTTACAAAAAAAAAATAAAAAATAAAAACTCCCTTAGTTACAAAAATGGGATTTAAAGTGGGAAGGGAAAGATCTCAGAGATCATCTAATCCAGTCTTCACAGAAAGGAAACTGAGGCACAGAAAATTAAATAAAGTGATTTGCTAAAGGTACCATGGTGTCAATTACCTGCATTCAGATCCAAGTATTTCCTGATCCCAATCTAGCATTCCTGCTATTAGTAGTACTTATAGCTGCATCAAGGCCTGACTTTTTAATGATCACTGATTTTCACAGCTCTGGAAAATGTGGCCCTACCTCTCTTCCACCTATATAAAAAATTAAAACATCTTGCTGTGCAGAAATGTAAACAGTAACTAGTAGTTCTTGCTTGATGGGTAGGGAGACTAACTTGACTCCTGGATGCCTAAATCTCCCTCCTAATGAGACTCAGAAACACAGCTGCAGGCCTAAACTTCTTACAGCTAATTAATTGTTTCAATAATTGCAGAGTCTTCATTATTCTGTAAAGAGCTCGATTGTAACAATTTCTCATTTGCCCTCCCTTCCTCATCATTTCTCTTTACTCCTGGCTCTTTTGCCTTCTTTCTTTGCTCTCTGAGATCCCCTGCAGGCTCACAGGGGAAGGGCATTTAAGCGATTGGGAGGCTTCTATCCAGTTCAACTCCACTCAAATCACACTTTAACTGACATTTATTAAACACCTGTTGTGAATGGAACAGTGTGTTAGGATCTGAAAGAGATACAAAGATTAGACACCTGCCTTCATGAAACCTACAAACTAGTAGGGGGTTGGATGCTGATGGATGAAGATAATACTCTTTTTTTGGACACAATCTATGTTTTGACTAGTGTAGGGAACTCTAAAGGTAAAAATATCCTCTACTAAAACAAGTCAGTGTCTTTTCTACAATTTATGATCTTAGAAAGTTTATAGGGATACTGAAAGATTGTTATTTGCAAGAGAAGGAAGAAAGGGAGAGATGGAGGGAGGGAAGAAGGGGGAAGAATGGAGGGAGGGAAAAAGGAAAGGAGAAAGAAGGAAAGAAAGAAAGAAAGAAAGAAAGAAAGAAAGAAAGAAAGAAAGAAAGAAAGAAAGAAAGAAAGAAAGAAAGAAAGAAAGAAAGAAAGAAAGAAAGGAAAGAAAGAAAAAAGAAAGAAAGAAAGAAGAAAGAAAGAAAGGAAGGAAGGAAGGAAGGAAGGAAGAAAGGAAGGAAGGAAGGATGTTGAGTAAAGGTGTGGACACAAGCCTTGTATTAATTAGTTCTACTTAGTACCTTGTTTCAGGTTCTGCCCAAAACATCTTCTTGTAAGATTAGATCAACTCTAATTCGTTAACAGTTAGTAAGGATTCCAACAGAAGGAAGGAAGGAAGGAAGGAAGGAAGGAAGAAAGGAAGGAAGGAAGAAAGGAAGGAAGGAAGGAAGGAAGGAAGGAAGGAAGGAAGGAAGGAAGGAAGGAAGGAAGGAAGGAAGGAAGGAAGGAAGGAAGGAAGGAAAAGGAAAGAAAAGGAAGGAAGGAGAAGGAAGGAAGGAAGGAAGGAAAAGGAAGGAAAAGGAAGGAAAGGAAGGAAGGAAGGAAAGGAAAAGAAAGGAAGAAAGGAAACAGCCCAGAGGCCCAGGTTTAAGGAATCAAAGAACATTAGTTAGCTAAACATGCATTTTTTCACTCCAGAATCCCATCCCACATATCAAGTCTTATACTAGCACTTAAAGTTGTCAAGGTAACAAAGCTTATTGTTATTAGCTTCCCACTTGCCTTTTGAAACCCACTCCCAATTTGGTCCATGGAACCTCCAGAGCAAATGCCAGATAAGATAGCAAAGTATAATTGAAAGAACCCTTCATCTGGAGTTGAGAGGTCTGGCTTCTAGTTTATGGTGCAATACATTCTCTATTCTATATGCCACAATTAGTTTAGTCATTTCCCATTCACTGGGAATCAATTTAGTTTCTAGTTCTTTGCTACTTAAAAAAAATGGCTAAGCTGATGTAACATAACATACCAATATTAATTGATACTTTATTTGTATTGTGTTATCCCTTTCCCAGAAACAGTATTATATCTAATTGTGGCTCTTCTTGGGAACTACATTCAAATGGAAGAGATAAATTTGGAAAAGAAGGTGCTTTAGTATTCTTCTTTGGTAAGGGAAAATGACAAATAATACAAGGAGATATGGAGAAAAATTGAAAATATAAGCCCTTGGGGAGAAACTGGACAAACAAAATTGTAAAACAAAAAGGACGATGTTTGTGCATCAAGGTGTTGATAAATACAAGATTGCTTGCACAGAATCAGTTACTTAATAATAACTAGATTCTTGATAGCACTTTAGCTCATTTGATCTTGATACAATGATGTGAGATATAATAATAGCTATTGTTTACATGGAGCTTTAAGGGTTGCAGATTATCTGGGTTTTGATGGCTCAGACTGAGTTTAAACGCAATTGTTTCTGTTCTGACCAGAAACTCTAAGGATCTTCCCCTCTCAAATTGATTCTTTTAATGAAGCCAAACTAGGCCATCTTTTGCCTCAATTCTTTAATTACTGAATAGCCTTTAATTACTTAATAGGTGCTGCCTCAAACAGGGAAAGATCCTAGCTTAAAAAGCTCAAGGTCACCTGCTGGGCCACCGCAGGTCATCCTGACCCATGCCTTGCCTCCAATGACCTGGAGGAACGAGGTGGATGACTTTGCACAGCCCTGCCTCACAGAACTCCTCCTGATGTCATTGGTCTTCTCTCAGAAAGAAGGAGGAACAACAACAAGGATTACAATTTCCTTCTCTAGTGGATTAAGGAAAACAGAAATCAAGTGACTTATCCAGCTTCATAGAGCCAGTAAGTATCAGTGGCTGGATTTGAACTCAGGTCTGCTCCAGCTATAGCACTGAGCTGCTTCTCCCAGAGTAATAGTGAGAATTAAATGAGATCTTATTATCTGAGGCACCTACCACAGTGCTTTGCACATAGTAGGTGCTTAAAAATTGCTTGTTCCCCTATTATCTGAGGCACTTACCACAGTGCTTTGCACATAGTAGGTGATTAATAATTGCTTATTCCCTCTTATAGCTTCTCAGAGCAAACCACTTTCCTATTTTGAATCTGATTGTTATTTCTCCTGTTGCTTCTTTTTTACTCACAAACAAATATCACTGGTTGACTCTTTCCTCGGTGCACTTTCTTGTCTTGTCTCATGCAGCTGCCAAAGTATGGTAGGGAGACACACAATCTGGCCACAGCACTGTTCCCCCAAAGCCTTCTGTCTCTGCAGCAAAGGGTAAGAGCAGGTGTCAAGGTGAGATGGAGCCAGCAATTCTTCACATGCTCACGGGTGAGCCCTTGCTCTTGGTGTGCACTCAGGATATCTGAATAAGAAATGCAATGCGCCCAAGCCAGCAGCACGGGTGGGAACTTGGCGGAAGAAAAGCAAAGCTACTTTTAGCATGGTCTAGCCCAGAGCTGAAAGGAAACCCTCCCAGAAGGAGAATCCAATGTCACGTCTCCTTGTAGCAGGGCCATTGCTGCATCTGCTATTCCTGGAAGGCATGAGGAACAGCGACCACAGTCCTCTTCATTTAGCTTCTTCCCAGCTTACTTCTCAGAAAACCCTGCTTTCTTGAGGAATTACCTATGCTAAACCTTATATTCAAGACTTGTGGATGGTGACAGTCAGGAGTGTTTCTCAATCACCAAAATGTCTCAGGTCCACGGAGATTCTATGCTGTCCAGATACACTCCTTACAAGGGCTATTTAGCAGGGGGGAAAGGGGAAGAAAGAGGGAAAAAGAAGGAGGGAGAGACAGAGAAAAGTCAGAGATAAAGACAGAGAGACTTAGAGAGAAAGAGGCAGAGACACAGAGAAAGAGAGACATAAAGAGAGACAGAGAAAGAGAGACAGACAGACAGAGACATAGAGAGAGACAGAAACAGAGAAAGAGACAGAGGCAGAGAGAGATAGATAGAGACAGAGAGGTAGAGACACAGAGACAGACAGAGACAGACAGAGAGAGAGAGAGATAGAAAGACAGAGAAAGATAGAGACAGAGAGACAGAAAGACAGAGAGAGAGAGAGAGAGAGAGAGAGAGAGAGAGAGAGAGAGAGAGAGAGAGAGAGAGAGAGAGAGAGAGAGAGATTGTTCTGCACTAGAGACAATCAGAAAAGACCTCTTGGAACCTGAGGAAGCCTTTAGATCTTTTGAAATCCAAAAGCAACCCACTTTTTCCCCTATGGTTCTCATTCTAGGAATGCAGATACCAATTCTGTTAAAGAGACGGAAATTATTAGGCAAGCAGGCACATCTTCATTAATCGCCTACATCAATTCTAGACCCTTGATGGGAATTTATGAGACTATTATTCCATCAATTACTGCTAACTAGTATGGATAAGCAGAAATGCGCCAGTGGGAAGAAGGAGAGCACCAGGAATAAATCAACGAATTTCAGAGCTTGAAGGAACCTTAGACATCATGTAATTTAACATTCTCATTTTTGCAAAGAGGAAACTGCCCCTAAGAGATAAAATGACCTACTCAAAAGTCACAATAGGCATTAGTAAGAGAATTGTTTTTAGAGCCTAAATATCTGTATTCCCAGTCCAGTGGTTTTTGTCTTTGTTTAACCCTTCCTCACTAAATTACTGTCACCCACAGCCAAGTTTCCACCATCCCAATCCCCAGTTCTGACTCTGGGTTCACCCAGAAGAATCATACTCCCAAGAGAATCAGTTTCTTTTTTGGCTTGAGCCCCCATCTTGGACTTTCTAAGGATATCTCCAAAATAAAATTTAGGTATGACATATCTGGATTTCCCCAAATATAAGTAACAAGGTCCCCAACTCCTACATAGGCACTCAGTGTAATAGTATTCTGTATTTGACAGCCATTATTTTACCCTCCACAGAAAATATATGATACAAAGTGCCCACAAGATATAGAAACAGTTTTTTTTTTTTAACTTTCCCAGGAAGGATGAGTTCACTTTAGGAGCTAGGGAGAAGGGCTACAAGCAATTCACCTTCATGTCTGGCTTCCATTTCCTAACAACCCAGGGCAAAAGTGGAGTTGGCAAAGTTCTGGCTTGATAACCCAACATAGCAGGTTTCCACCTTTTTGAGAGATCCTGATAAGAATTTTCTACCTTTTCCAAGAAGCATGCTCTTAAATAAATCTCACCCTAGGAGATCAGTGCTTGAATGATAAAAATCAGAAATTTAGGATCTCCTGGTAATAATTACAATTGAGATTACCCAGCCCAAGAATGGGAAAGACCATTTTCATTAACCACCCCCTTTTAGGCCACATGCAAGCACCTGTCTACAACTGCCATGTACTACTACAGGAATTCCATCATTACCCTGACTATCACAGTCTCCTCGGAGTGTGAAAAGTGTGTTCTTGGGATTCTAGTCTCTGACCTATGCTCTGAGAAGGCAATGGAAAGGCAAGACCCTTTGGTTGGGGTGCACAAGGAGGAGAAATCTTCTCTCATACCATGAAACAATCTGATCTAGTGCTAGCAAGAGAAATCATGCAAGACCCAAAGGTCTTTCACAGCTCAATTTTGTAGGGGGAAGAACAGTTATTTTTATAGGAGCCCAGTGGTCGAAACCATAGCTGAAGTCTCAGTCCCTGGGAATCAATCAGAGAACTTCTCTGTGTCTGTTACTAAAGAAACAGGTCATATGCCTAATTCCATGAGGGTGTCTTTCATACATGGTTTCATGCCTTATTATCTCATCAAACTGAGTAGGAGATTCATCAAATTGATCAGGGGCTACTCTAATCATTATCATTTATACCACATTAAGCAATTACCAGTCATTAACAATCTAGCAGGAATTAATCTATTAGATCAGCCCTACCCTAGCAAGACCCAAACAGAATGAAATATCGAACAAGAGAATGTTAATGTTAATGTGCCAAGTTGGGGGCATATAGGCTAGAAAATCATTAACAATTGATTCTCTGAGAAAGGAAAAATAAAAACACATACTCGAGACATTTTTAAGTTTAATCTGCATTATTAATTTTCTTCTTGCTTTTCAAAGTCTAAACAATCAACAAGATAATAAATCACGTTCCAATTTGTACTTTATTCGATTTCTCTAGGTTATCACGCTGAAAATTAAACCATCAATTGTGAGCAGATTAGAGCTAGTTCTAATACATCCTTGAGCATGAATATGGGTGGGATAGAAGAAAATAATGAGAGGAAGTATAGTGAGGAAGAGAAAAATTATTCTTGGTATTGAAAAGGAGAAAGTGGAAGGGTACTGAACAAACATGAAGAGTCCTTAAAAATACTTATTTTACCATTTCCCTTAGGATTCCAGATTAATGGAAAATGAAGGAAGATAGAGCTTTCATTATACTCTCCAAAGACACATTTCTTTTTTAAAAAGAATTTTTATAATTAAGATTTAAGTACAAAGAACATTTCCATATATACAGCTGATCAAAAAGAAGATTGTATATGAAACTATGAATCTCCATTTCATATTTACTTTTTCTAAAGTATAAAATAAATCCCACTCATTATTTTCAAATTGCCCTGTTTGTGCTTTCTTCTGTACTTTCTTCTTTTCTTTTCTGCCTCCCTTTGACAAAAGATGTTTTTAAATATCAATGTTTATACATATTTTATCATATATTTTGTTTTGATACAACAATCATTCATTAATAATTTTCTCCATCCCTATCTCTTAATACAGTCTCTTTTGTGCTGGACAGCACCTGAAACTTTTCAATTCTAACAATTTACCATTGTTTAAGAGAACAGAAATGATTTAATCTTATGCATCTGGTGGTAGTCCAAGTTCCTTTGCCTTCTAGAATATCATATTCCAGGCCTTCTAATCCTTTGACATGGAAGCTGCTAAATACTGGGTAATCCTGACTTCTCAATATTTGAATTGTTTCTGTCTATTTGAAGTATTTTCTCTTTGATCTGATAATTCTGTAATTTAACTACAATATTCCTTGGAGTTTTAATTTTGGGGTCTTTTTCAGGAGGTGATTGGTAGATTCTTTCTACCTCTAATTCTATGATAGTTTTCCTTGATGATTTCCTTTTTTAAAAAAATTTAATTTTTTCTAGTTATACATGTACATTAATTTTTTAAATATACATTTCTTTATGAATCATGATGGAAGAGAAAAATCAGAACAAATGGCAAAAAAAAGAAGAGGAAAAAAAAAACAGAAGAAAAAGAAAAAAAGTGAACATAGTGTGTTGATTTACACTCAGTCAGCTCCATAGTTCTCTCTTTGGATGCAAATGGCATTTTCTAATCAAAGTTTATTGGGATTGCATTGGATCACTGAACCACTGAGAAGAACTAAGTCTTTTGTAGTTGATCATTGCACAATCTTGCTGTTACTGTGCACAATGTATTCCTGGTTCTGCTTGTTTCTTTCAACATCACTTCATGTAAATCTTTCCAGGCCTTCCTAAAAATTTTTTATAGAATAATAATATTCCATTATCTTCATGTACTACAACTTGTTCTGCATTCCCAAAGTGATGGGCATCTACTCCTTTTCCAATTCTTTGCTACCACAAAAAGAGCTGCTACAAATATTTTTGCGCATGTGGGTCCTTTTCCCTCTTTTAAGATTTCCTGTATCCTTAAGCTACAGACCCAGTAATGGCACTGGTGGGTCAAAGGGTATTCACAGTTTCATAGTACTTTGGGCGTAGTTCCAAATTGCTCTCTAGAATGATCGGATCAGTTTACAATTTCTCCAGTAATGCATTAGTGTCCCAGTTTTCCTATGTACCCTCCAACATTTATTATTACCTTTTCCTGTCATCTTAGCCAACATGAGAGATGTGAGCTGGTATCTCAGAGTTTCTTTTATTTGCATTTCTCTAATCCACAGTGATTTAGAGCATTTTTTATATGACTATAAATGGCTTTAATTTTATCATCTGAATATTGTCTGTTCTATTCTTTGACTATTTTTCAATTGGGGAAGATGATTTCGTCAAAGATACTGTCCAAGCGCTTTTTTTTGTTTGTTTGTTATATTATGGCTTTTGGATAGTCCAATAATTCTTAGATTATCTCTCTTGGATCTATTTTCCAGGTTGGTTGTTTTTCCAATGAAAGGTTTTTTTTTTTCCTTCTATTTTTTTTTATTTTTTAGATTTTGTTTGAGTGATTCTTGATTCATTTCCATTTGTCCAATTTTAATACTTAGTGAATTATTTTCTTCAGTTAGCTTTTTTGCTTCCTTTTGCACTTAATCAAGTGTACTTTTAAAGGAGTTGTTTTACTCAAATGAGTTTTTTCCCATTTCACCAATTCTATTTTAAAGAATTCTTTTCTTTTTTCCATTTCATCCATTCTATTTTTAAGGAATCGTTTTAGTATATATTTTTTTCCATTTTGTCAAATTTATTTTTTAAGAAATTGTTTTCTTCAGTCAATTTTTGTGTTTCCTTTTCTAAGCTGTTGGCTTTTTTCTCCACTTTCACAATTCTCCTGCATAGCTCTCATTTCTTTCCCTCATTTTTCTCTTCTCTCTCTTTTAAGGTTCTTTTTGAGCTCTTCCAAGAGAGCCTTTTGAACCTGAGACCAATTCATAGTCTCCTTTAAGGCTTCACCAGTAGGCATTTTGACCTTGCTGTTGTCTTCTGGGTTTGTGTTTTGATCTTCCCGGTCACTATAGTAGCTTTTTGTTGGTCAGAGCTCTTTTTGTTTTTTGCTAATTTTTAGAAGTTGAGCTCTGCTCCTAGGGCACAGGGGAGATTGCCCCAAGTTGTTTTTTTTTTTTTTTTAATAGGGCAATAGGGATCTCTCATGACTTTCCATAGCACTGAGGTCAGTTCTGCTGCAGGCTTTCCCATTGTGCTGGAT
This sequence comes from Antechinus flavipes, assembly GCF_016432865.1. Classification (NCBI taxonomy): domain Eukaryota; kingdom Metazoa; phylum Chordata; class Mammalia; order Dasyuromorphia; family Dasyuridae; genus Antechinus; species Antechinus flavipes. The sequence continues at coordinate 299,446,148 of NC_067398.1, read as the reverse complement.
TGACCTGGTCTAGTCCCATCTTTTATGCTAGGGCTCGAGGGCTCACAATTTGCCTTCTGCAATTGCACTGGAGGTCTCACAGCTGGCTGCTGAGCCACTGGCCCACTAAACCAGGATAGAGTAGCCAATGCTACTCTATTTTGGCTAACAGCTTCTGGCTAGATTCCCCTGCCAGCCTCTCACCTGAGCTGGGCCAAGTTCCCCCCTGCCCAATTCAGACAGACCTTTCCTGAAATCCTTCTAATATAACTTAAACTGGAAAATTATTTCACTCCAAGTGTTTGTAGGTTCTGTCGCTTCAAAATCTGCTCCAAGTATTGATCTAGTATTGATTTTGAGGGAAGCTGGGGAGAGATCAGACAATGTTCTGGCTTCTCTACACTATCCTGGCTCTACTTCCAATCTCGTGCATCTGGAACCAGCATTGAATGCACACATTTTGGATGAAAGAAAATTCTATTCTCTATCGTATATAGGTATTTATTTTATAATTAGTAACACTGCATGTGTTACAATGAAGGCCCTTGTCATTTGGCAGATAATAAGTAATAGAGTTGTGATTTTTCAAGACAGGAGCATGTCCTTTTAAATATAAAATATAAAATTACCCATCCATTATTCTTCCTGAAACCAGGGCCTGCTTCCCTGATCCATGCCTATGAAACCAACAGCTAGATCCTACCAAAGTTCATTTCTTAAACTTTTTGTCAATGTCTTAGCCCCTCAATGCCTACCATCCCATACTACCACCAATCCCCAGTCTTTTTTTTTAATTATACCTTTTTATTTACAAGCTATATGCATGGGTAATTTTACAGCATTGACAATTGCCAAATCTTTTGTTCCAACTTTTCCCCTTCTTCCCCCCACCCCTTCCCCGAAATGGCAGGTTGACCAATACATGTTAAATATGTTAAAGTATATGTTAAATACAATATAAGCATACATGTCCTAACAGTTATTTTGCTGTACAAAAAGACTCGGACTTTGAAATAGTGTACAATTAGCCTGTAAAGGAAATGAAAAATTCAGGCGGACAAAAACAGAGGGATTGGGAATTCTATGTAGTGGTTTGTAGTCATCTCCCAGAGTTCTTTCGCTGGGTGTAGCTGGTTCAGTTCATTACTGCTCTATTGGAACTGATTTGGTTCATCTTATCATTGAAGAGGGCCACGTCCATCAGAATTGATCATCATATGGTATTGTTGTTGAAGTATATAATGATCTCCTGGTCCTGCTCATTTCACTCAACATCAGTTCATGTAAGTCTCTCCAGGCTTTTCTGAAATCATCCTGTTGGTCATTTCTTACAGAACAATAATATTCCATAACATTCGTATACTATAATTTATTCAGTCTTTCTCCAATTGATGGGCATCAATTCAATTTCCAGTTTCTTGTTACTACAAAAAAGGCTGCCACAAACATTCTTGCATCTACAGGTCCCTTTCCCTTCTTTAAGATTTCTTTGGAATATAAGCCCAGTATTTGATCAAAGCATATGCACAGTTTGCCAATCCCCAGTCTTAATGAGGGTTTCCAGGAATGAAACCTGCAAAGTCCAGTTAAGATTAATTTCTTCCCCCACCACCTCCTTCTCCCTAAGAAATACTAAACCCTTTCTCCCATGCAACTCCCTCACCTTCCATTCCAAATAAATCTCAACTGCCCTTCTCCCTGGGAAGGCTGAGAATAGATAGGCATCTGTCCAAGCCTGGTCTCTGCTTCAGTCACTTCCTTCCTTGGCTATTGATTTTCCAGGCTACTCATCAGCCTTTTAAAATCCAATACAGTATGTTCCAGCTAGAGGTCTCTTTGCAGCAGCCTCTTCCCACTCCCACTACTCCCACCTCAAATCCATCCATCAGCATGTATCTGCTAGAAGATCAATTTCCTCTCTCATCCTATGCCATCCATCAACAAGTTCTCCAAGTGAAATCTATCTTCCTGGCCCAACCACAACCAGCACTGATAATCAACCTCTCTCTCTCCCCCACTGGGCCCATCTGCCTCTTGGATTCATTTGTTTTGTTTTGTTTTGTTTTTCTCTCCCAAGGACAGGTCCTTCTCCTTAAAAAAAAAAAAAAAAAAAAACTATTCAAACTGGGCAGTGATTTCCCCCCTCTCTCAACCACCTCCTTCCCCAGACCCTGCAGCTGTGGGGAGGAAACCCCAGGGGAACCAGCAGGTTGCAAAAATGTCTCATCACAGTTCTTTTCCTTTTTCCCACCCTTTTCTCCTCCCTCCTCACCGAGCAGATCAGGAGACAGAAATATGATGTGATTTAATGGAGAACAAGAGATCAACCCTGAGCCAGAATGGTGGATGGATTTGGCTAGGAGTCAGAAAATCAAAGTTTGAGCTCCAGCTATATCACACATTTGTTTCAATGTGTTCATTTTTCAAGAACAGTTTAATTTTTCAGGGCCTCAGTTTACTCATCTAGGGTGTGGGACCATATGATTGCTAATGTCTTTAATTTCAACAATATCTGCAAGGGAAAAAAAATTTTTTTTGAGGCAGTTGGGGTTAAGTGACTTGCCTTGAGTCACATAACTAATAAGTATCTGAGGACAGATTTGAACCCAAGTCCTCCTGACTCGAAAACCCATGCTTTATTTACTACCTCAACTAGCTGCCCCTACAAGATAAAATTCTAAAATAATTTTGAAATGCATTCATTTACTAAACATTTACTGAATACCTAGACACTATTAGCAATAGTGGCTGATTCTGAACTCTAAGGTTTTCTCTCCTAAGGGTGTGCTAAATTCTAGCCAAAAAAAAAGGCTGATTACTTTTACTGATCTATCCCAGTTGCTCAATACCAGTATATTGCAACTCCATTTGAAATGATAAAGGTTCTTTTCCTTTCACAGTCCTGACAACTGGGAGAGATGGATATTCCAGGGAAACAGAATTATACAGGACATCATCTTATCTCTTATATGCTAACAATGTCCTTTAAGCTTTTCTCCAATCTTTGCCTCCTATTTGTTTATCTTCTGATGCTGGTGTCCTGGAAACCTTTTGCCCTTAACTTTCCTCCCGACAGGGGGAAGCATTGCAAAGAAATCTAAGGAAGTCTGGTCCTAGTCCAAGCTAAGGACCATGGTTCTTGAATACCAAGAATTTGGGCCAGGTTGAGATAAGCTGTCCAATCAATCCTTACTCTGAGAGAGATCAGGTCAAACCGAAAAAGAGGTCAGGTTGTGATAAGAATGAATGCTCATAAAAATGGGAAATAGGACGCTAACTTTGGTTTCATTCTCACCCTCAGCGCCAGACTGTTCACCAAATAGTGTCTTTACTGAGATGTTGGTTAGAATTCAGTTTGGGCTAAGAAAAGCAGGCAAAGACATAGCCCATTTAGGCCAAAGGGGATCAGCTGGGGGACCTGTCAGCTTCGTAGTCTTTGGCCAGATGTTTCAAATTAAAGTTAGGATCAGAAATTTGCACTCAGTAAATAAGTTTCTTTCCTTTTATAGTTTCCTAATCTAGCACCCTATCCTGAGTGCTTCCCTAATTCTCACTGGCAGGCCAGGTCCGCAGAGGGCAGTTGACTTTTTTTATTTTTATTTTTTTTAATTTTTTTTTTAGTTGACTTTTCCCATCAAACTTCTAGCATTAAGTAATGCTGAGGGGCTACAATTTCTAACCTATTGCTTCACACCCTCCATCTAGTGTGCTTCCCCCCAATTTCAATCAATCAGTTGAAATCAATTGCTTTTTTTAAAAAAGTGTTTACTAATAGAACAATGGCAACACTGACACTTCTGCCATGGGAGCTGAAAACACTCATTTTCATTCTCTCTCCTTCCTTCTCTCTTTTTCTACGTCTCTCTGTCTGTATCTTTCTGTTCCCCCACTTTGTGTCTATCTCTCTCTCTCCCTCTCTCCCTCTCCCTGTTTCTCTCTCACTTTCTCTCTATCTCTCTGTTTTTCTTTCTCTGTCTCTCTGTCTCCGTATCTCTTTCTCTGTCTCTCTCTCTTTCTCTATCTGTGTCTTTTTCTCTGTCCCTCTGTCTCTCTGTCTCTATCTCTATCTCACTTTGTTTGTCTTTGTCTCTCTCTGTCTCTGTTTCTCTCTGTGTGTCTGTCTCTCTGTCTCATTCTCCCTCTCCCCCTCCCTCCCTCCCTCACTTCTCTGTCTATGTCACTCTCTCTCTTTGTCTCTCTCTTTCTGTCTCTGTCTGTCTCTGTCTCTATCTCTCTCTGTCTCTTTTTCTCTCTTTCTCTTTCTCTCTTTCTCTCTCTCTCTTTCTCTCTCTCTCTCTCTCTCCTCTGTCTCTCTGTCTCTCTCTGTCTCTCTGTCTCTCTGTCTCTCTGTCTCTCTCTCTCTCTCACACACACAGAGAGAGAGAGAGAGAGAGAGAGAGAGAGAGAGAGAGAGTCCTGCAAAAACTAACTCAAACTTAAGATCCAAAGGTAATAAAGCTCATCTAGGGAGCACATGTGGCTAAGCAATGCCTCCCAGATCCTGGCTCTGGGAGTCCTTTTCTGTCTGAAGTCCTCACCAGGTTCACTTCAAAGAGAGGCATCAGTAATGGAAAGCTACTCTCTTACTTAGCTAGACTAGTTCCTCCCAAAATGCAGTCTCTTGGTTGACACTGGGATGGTTCCAGCAGGTCACTCATATTCTGTTCTAGTCCCTCCCCGCCCTTAGCTGCTGCTGCCAGTAGCTCCAGAATCCTACTTAGCTGTGGAACCTTGGGTGGCTGTGATGTCCCTCCCAATCCCACCAGTTACCTGAGTTCTCCCATCTTAGGATGGTCACTCACCCAAACAAGTAAAGAATAAATACAAAAGAAAAGGCTGCCATTCTCTCTCTTTCTCACCAGCCCGTGGTGGGAAATGCAGATTGCCTCTCCTCCCCCAGGCAGCAGTTCACTTTAGACTTCTTCACATAAGGCAACCAAAGAGGTGAGAAGGAGATAGTCTGCTAGAAACCTTCATATTTTCTGCCTCCGCCACATTATCAATCCTTCCAGATCCTTTGTCAGTCCGACTATTCTTCTTCACGCCACAATAGCAGCCCAGCTCCACCCTCAATGGGGCTGTAGCTCCTCAAGCCTCCTCATGTAGAACTGAAAATAGGCAGAATAAACTGGAAATGTTCTGAGATGGAGGGGGTAGGGTGGGAAAGAAGGCTTTCTTCCTAATGCCTGCCCAGGAACAAGCCCATACCAGTCTTCCAAACCCTTGCCTAGGGTGCTGCCCAAGCACACCACAAAGTGGGGAGGGTAAAATGGTGGGGGAAAAGGGAATTTTTCCACATCCAACCAGGTTGGCAGCCCAGCTCCCACCACCATCAGAGGCCAGCTGAGGTGGTGAGGTGGTGACCTCTGCCTTTGTAAATCATTTAGAGAGGGAAAAAGTAGGAAGGTAGAATAAAAAGGGGGAACTCAAGAGATTAAGAACATGAGACAGCTGTAGGTTTCTCTCATTGGGGCCTTCTTACTTGGATCATCCCCTTAGAGTATTCCTTTTAAATTTAAACCTAACAAACACCAGTTGATTGCCTGGTGGTATAAATGAAGGGTTGGAGTAAATACAACTCAGAAAGAGAGCAGAGAACTGGACTCCTGCCTCAGAAATCCATCCTCACCCACAGGGAAAGAATAAAGAGTCTCATGAAAGGATTCTGTAGGTTTTCCTATATCCTAAGAAATGGGGAATATTTAGAACTTGTTCCACAAACCAGATTAACATTATTTCTCCCCCCACCACCACTACCATCTTTGCCTTTGTCCAGGGATACAGATTTGCCTCAGAGACACTAGGATTGAGCAGGTAGAGAAAAAGGACAGGAAGGGAAAAACTGAAGTCAGATTCCTGGCAAGAAATGTGAATTTCATGATTTTCGATTCATGCTGCTTGCAAAATGATACTCCTTACCTGAAAGTTTGCCACTTGTAGGCAACAAATGTCTCTGTGAATCATAAGGCTCAAAATGTCACTGTCTGCCAGGAGGATGTCAAGAGGAGATTTCACCTATTGTTTTAACTACTGGCAATGTTGTTCCCTAGCCATCTATCTGCCAAGGGTCCTTCAGAGGGCTGACCTTACTGTTAGAAAAAAAAAGGCAGTTCAATTCAATAAGCATTTGTTAAATGCTTGTTGTGAGACAGCTTCTGGGAAAACAAAGACAAAAAACAAAATCAGTCTTTGCACTTCAAGAGCTTGCCTTCTATTGGGGGAAAATAATATGTATGCAAACAAGTATATTTGAAACAAATACAAAAAAATTAGGGAAAGGTGGAGAGCACTAAGAATGAAGGGAATGTATAGAGCTGGCACTTGAGAATCATGAAGGAAACTAGGAAGTACAAGATGTGAAAGAAAGAAGGGATGTTTAGGTGTGGAGGAAAATTTTGCATGCTGGATATGGAATGCCCCAAACTTTGTGATTTACCCTCCCCCAACTCAGCACTTAGATTTTCAGGTCAAATCTCTAAGATTCTAGTAGGTACTCTGAGGATATTATAGTTTCCAAGCCCTCCATCAGTGTATTTCCCATTATCAGAGTCAAAGCAAAGGCAACTTCTAAAAAGCCATAGTAAAAATGATAGCCATAAAAAATCCCCTCATAAATTTGAGGTTTACTTCTTCATTAATATTTACAGAATATGTCATAAGTGTGAGCCCAAACAATACAATAGTAGTGAAGTAAATATGCAGGCAATACATATAAGTGAAGTAACCCACAACTCCAAAATGTAGGGCCATTGTACTCTCTCTCTGTACAATTCTCTCTGCCATCTAAGATTATTAGAGATAATTCACGAGTTAATAGCTAGCTCTCTTCTTTACTTCTAGAAGTTCTGCTCCTTGAAGCTGTTTCAGACTTCTATTGGGTTCTTTTTTGTATCCCTGTCAATTTGGATTGTGGGTGGGGGAAATTTATGAAGTTATGAAACGGGGCGGCCATTTGCTCCTTTGATCTTTGTGACTAAACTGTAGATATGCGAGATCTCAAGCATTCATAGTAGATCAACTATGTCAATTGTGTAGATCCTGTACTCATTTTGTACAAATTAAGAAGCTTTTAAAATTATTTTTGTTTTGAAAAATCGTCTGCATTTGCCACTAAAAATATCCTTTGTATTTATTGTTAATAAGGACTATCATATTTAAGTTTCTGCTATTATTTCTTGTTAGAAATTTAATACCTCTGCATGTATTTTTGGTAAACTTGAGAATTTTGTAAATTCTGTTTTCCTCTAAATTCATATTTTTAACTTGAAATGATTTGCTTACAAAGAAAATCTTGGGCTTTTTGTTGTTTTAAAATTATAAAATTTTTAAATTTTGGATAGTGGTCATTAAAATATCAAATTCTCTATTTTCTTTCAGGAAACAATTTGTTCTTAAGTGATCATGCTATCCAACTTATAATCAGTATAAAGTCCTCCAACAAGTCATTGTAGTATGATGGTAACCGTGATTTAGAAAGCTATGAAACCAGAGTTAACTCTAGGGGCTCCAGTAAAAACTGTACCAGCTTGAACTCAGGGAGGGACGGGTCTCTTAATTGTCTAGCCTCACTGTGCTAAAAGAGGCTTATTGTCAGAACTTAACCCACAAGTGATAGCTTATCTTTATGATGAATGTTTCTAGCCACAGCAACTCTTGAAGATGCATCTATCAAGGTGTAAACTGTGCCTATAGAGGGAGGATTTGTCAGGGATCCATTAAGTACTGCTCTAGAAATCACAAAAGGATACATTTAATGAATCAGAAACTAATAAACTACTCTATACATTTATTGTTTTGATACTTTAAATGAAGGCTGTGTCAAGAAGGACAAAAGCCCCACACATCAATCCATCCAAAATGTTTTTACAAATTTACAAAATGTGTTTATATGTAACGAGATTTTGGTCACTTAGAAACAAATCTTCTAAATGTCTAATTACAAGAGGGATGCTATAAAAAAAATTGGGTATGTACTCTGGGTCTGCAGGTAGAAAATCTAGACATGTGAATTGTTAATTAATTTATGAAGTTATGAAATAGGAAGGGCATTTGCTCCTTTGATCTTTGTGACTAAACTGTATGTGACTTCTAGGTTCCTCTTTCTGATCCTACTTCTGGCTATTGCTAGTTAATGCTGGCTACTTATAAACTTCTTTACAGACTAGGAGCAGGATAGGGTAGCCAGGCGAACGAGAACAAGATAGACTTTTAACATAACATGCAAGCTAACGATTTCCCCCCCAATTTGATTAGAGATCCAGTAAAAGCAGGATAGTGTAGTGAAAGAGTTTTTGTTCAGTCACGTCTGGCTTTTCACTGGAGTGATTTTTCATTTTCTTTTCCAACTCATTTTACAGATGAGAAACTGAGGCAAATAGGGTTAAGTGACTTGTGCACAGTCATATAAATAGTAAATGTCTGAGACTGGATATGAACTCAGCTCTTCCTGACTCCAGGGCAGATGTAATATTGACTACAATAGCCACCTATTTGCCCAGTAGAGAGACTTAATTGTATTTGACATCAAGGACCACAGTTCTTATTCCCAGTTCTGTCAATAGCTGTGTGTCCCGGGTATAGGCACTAGGTCTTAGTAAATGAGACATCCTGTGCTTCTCTGTTAGAACACTAATTATAAGTTCTCTAAGATCTCATGAAATAAATAAAAATAATATGCGTTTTTATTGTTTAAAAAAATTGAACTGTGCCTCAATTCTTTCCAGCCACTGGATAAGATATCTTCACTGCATGTAACCCTAATATCATGATTAGATGTTATAGTTCATGGCTGGGGATAGGGAAGATAACCAGTGAGGAGGGGAAACATTATGCTCTTTCCCTAAAAAGCAAAGAGCTGGATTCTTTGCCCAACTCTTAAGCTGCTGGTGGCTTTCAGGGCTTAGCTATTCATAATGTGGGCTCATGTCAGAGCCCCGCTCCCCACCACACACACATAGTTGTAAAGATGATTACTATCTGTATGACCCTAGGCAAATCATTAAACATCTCTCTGCCCCAGTTTCCTTATTTATAAAATAGGGGTAATAATATCACCTATATCACAGGGTTGTTGTGAGAGAGGCCTGGAGAGACTTAACATGAACTGATGCTGAGCAAAGTGAATAGAAGCAAGAGAACATTATACACAGCCATAACAAGATTATACAATGATCAATTCTGATGGATGTGGCTCTTTTCAACATTGAGGTGATTCAGGACAGTTCCAAGGGTTTTGTGATGGAAAGAGCCATCTGCATCCAGAGACTATGAGGACTAAGTGTGGATTACAACATATTGTTTTCATTTTTTGTTGTTTGCTTATATTTTATTTTCTTTCTCATTTTTTTCTCTTTTGATCAGATTTTTTTTTTTTTTGGTGCAACATGATTGTTGTGGAGACATGTATGGAAGAATTATTTGCCAATTAGGAAAGAGGGTGGGGGAAAGGGAAGAAGGAAAAAAATAGAACACAGGGTTTTGCAGAAGTGAATGTTGAAAACTACCTGTGCATGTATTTTGAAAATAAAAAGCTTAAAAAAAGATTTCTTTGTCCCCTACATTATCTTATGAGTTCTGCTAATGTTTAAAACTCTCTAATTAGACATTTATTCCTTTTACTTAATGCCATGTCTTCTGTTAAAAATTCAAGAGATGACAAATTAAGCCTTAATAGTCATTCCTATTTCAGTATGCCTGTCATCTCTGTCCTAGAAATTCAGGTTTTCATAGTGAAGAGAGTAGAAAGAGCATGAAAACATTTTCTATCCCCAACTGAGCACAGGAGAGATGAAAGAAAAGGTGGAGATGGATAAAGAGTACAGAGGGTTGTGGAGTCCTAGAAGACAAATTTCGCTGATATTATAGTTTTCTGAAAGATTCCATTAGTCTCCCCTTCATTCCTAGCAATAGCAATTCCTCATGCACAGGATACTCAAAAATACATGCACACAGAACTCAGCTAGCAACCAGAGGAATTGAAAAGAAGAAGTCCATCTCACTCCTTCATAGAAGATGAAAATCAAAATCTTTCCTGATAGGAAAATTATATAGCTATTCTCAGATTCTGGATATTATTCTGTATTCTTTAGTCAGACTCTTTGCTGAAGCAGGAAATCCTTTATCTAATGCTTCTTTAGATAGATAGATAGATAGAAAGATTAGATAGATTATAGATGGACGGATAGACAAATAAACAGACAGATAGATGGACAGATGGATGAATGGACAAATATATAAATATATGGATGGATAGACATAGGTCTGACAGACCAACAGAGAGAGACAGAGGTGGACAGATAGATGGATTGATGGATGAACAGAAAAGACTGAGATAGATACTGATAAATCATTATAGATATAGAGATTTATTCCTGTACATTCTTGTTTTCTCCATTCTAAAGCATTCCAGTTTTTTCAGCCTTTTCTTATGAACATTCCCAAAATAGAACTGAAGTTCTTTCTTTGTGCAATTGGGATGGCTTTTAAGGCAAGGGGCTGCTTCTGTGCTCCTCTTCTTAGCTATATTTATGGCAGCTTCTTCATCTATCCAAGCCAAGTTTGGTGGATAATCAGTCTTTGTGGATTTGTAGAGAGGTTAGAACTGTGGTCCAGAGAGATGCTTCAACTTGACCATTGTAATACAGAAAGTTACTTCTTTGCCAGTGTTGTTTCAGACTGCAGCTTGCCCAACCTCAACAGAGAATTCTATCCACAAATGACACTTCTTTTCCTCCCTTCCCCAAATTTGTAAGGTTTGACTTTTTGGGGTCATTATTCAGAATCAAGAGATCCTGACTCATTTGTCCCTTCAGAGTATGAGATCCTAAAATAGGCCCAATTAGGGAGATTCAGGAAAAGACTGAAATGGTAATAAGAGGGGAAAGAGGATCACAACTTATGCCTTGTATGTCCAGAATCATTTGTGGAAGAAACACAAGATAAGTAGTCGGAGGAGCTGAATTGAATTGGGACTTTGCCACTTACTATGTGACGGGCAGATTGTTTCAGGTCCATAAGTCTCATCTGTAAAATGTGGGGTTTGGACTACATGACCTCTAAGGTCACTTCTAGCTCCAAATCTAATTCTATGATCCCTGCACCAGAGCTGAGTCAGGACCTTTGTTTCCGAAAGTCAAACTCTATGATTTCTTTCTTCTAAAATGGGAGATTCATGGGGGTAGATTCCATAGTTAAGGGTGAATCAATGAAGTGCTCTGTTTGCCATGGGATGGAGTGATGGGGAAAAGCAGTGACCTAAACCCTTTTTGACTGTGCCCTGTGACTCAACATTCTGGGGTTAGGCCTGGTGGTTCTGGGGAAATCCCAATATGCTTGAAATGAGAAATAGCGTGGGTGGAAAACACCAGAAGGGAAAACAAAGCCCAATGTGGTGAAACTAACAGCCTCTCAAATCTCTGATCTACTGTCAAACAAACTCAGACAGACCCTTACTCCTTCCCAAACAACCTAAAAGTATCACTATTTGGAAAGTGAGAGAGACAAATAAAATAAAAGTCTCACTCCGAGAGTGACCAGCTCATGATTTTAGTCTAGGAGTTCTCAACCTGGGAACAGAGAATATGTTTGTTTGGTTTTTTGAAAGATATTTAGCTAACTAATCTATTTCCTTTGTAAACCTAAGGATTTTCTTTATTTAAAAAAAAAAAAAAACCATGATTGTCTCAAGGGACCCATACTCCACCAGTCTGCTAAAGGGATACAAGACACAAAGTTAAGAACCCTAATGGCCAGATTTATTTGGTTCCTTCAGTTCCAGGTTGAAAGTAAGGTGTCTACAATTGCTCATACTGTCACTCTATGATTCTAGTCCTTTGGTTGTTGCTAGCCAAAGGTGTAACAAGGTAGTAATAAATGATCCTGGGTAAGCAATAAATGATCCTGGGTAAGCCACTTAACTGTTTGCTTCAGTTTTCTTCTCTGTAAAATGAGCTAGAGAAGGAAATGGCTAAATCACTCCAAGTATCTTTGCCAAGAAAATCCCAAATAAGGTTGCAAAGAGTCAGATATGACTGAACAACAATCAAATAAGGTTCCTTCAGTTTGGGGATTGCCTTGATCTTTATTTCATTATAGTTCTCCTTTTATTCTTTGTGGGATACATTTGTTTAAGTCTGGGATGGAACCTGTTAACTGAACTGGAACTGGTCTCTAATCTGAGAATGGCTGTAGCCAGACAGAGATATCTAGAGACAGAAAAGTCAGGACACAAATGGAAGTTTAGTTCATTTTAAAATGAGGAAAACATTTGCAAGAGGAAGTTCACCTTCTTAAGAGAAGGTGCTGGAGCAAGGCAGTGTTTTATATACATAAAAAAACCACAAGGGGACTGGACCATGAAATAATCATTCTCAGATCTTGAGTAGCATTTCCCACAGCAGGTTGATCATGTACAATGCAGGTGTGTTTGTAGCTCCTGAGAGAACAGTCTTCAAATTAATTATCTCACAGAAGGGTACAGAAACAATAGAAACTGAAGTACCTTACCTGGTTCTGTTCACTTGGCAATTACAAGGAAGAGGGATTGTGAGCATGTCAAGTGTGATGGATGGCTCTTGGGTCCCTGATAATCTGATGTTGTTGTGCTTATGGTCTTCTTAAAGGGATACAAGCAGTATTCCAAGCCCACTCCTACCTGCAAATTCTCTTTCTGCTTATGGAAGACAGTAGGACAAGAGACAAGAAAAATTTCCTTGCCTGATTTTGGGAAATGACAGTCCTTTCGAAGATTTTCAGAAAAAGGAAAGTATATTCAACCAGATCAGACCTATAAATCAAGGCTGGGTACTGCTACCACCCTCTCTCTCCCTCCCACAGCTCCCTTAATGAGTGAGCTCTCCTAAAGAATCTCTAACAATTTGAGGGAACTGGGAGAGAGGATAAAGGGATTCTAAGAAGCTGGTAGTACCTAGATTGACTTTCCTATGAGAAGAGCACATCTAGTAGCAGAATAGAGCAGGGCACACTACTGTGGTGCCACATAGACTATGTCTTAAAGAAGGGGGTTTTCTGCAGGGTCTCCCTGAGGAATGCTATCAACCTTTTTTTTTTGCTTCTTAACCAGGAAGAAGGAACTGAATTTTATTCAGCTTATTTCCCTTCCCTTGTGAGTCCAACTCTCCCCTCTGGAAAAGTCCTAAAGCTGATTTGACATTCATTGATTGTATGACCTTGGGTAAATGGCTGTATTTCTCTGGATCTCTTGGACCTCATCTTTATATGGAGACTCAAAGCTTGAGAAACTTGTTACTGGCCACTTATATATAATAAGGAAAAGAATGAAACCTGGTTAGTTAAGAGCCACTTATACATAATAAGGGAAGGAATGAGATCTGGTTAGTTAAGAACCACAATTTCACCCCCTTTCATTTAAGCTTTAATCCTATCTTAAATTCCATGCTAAAATGGACAGGATCCCTTTGACCCAGCAGTGTTTTTACTGGGCTTATACCCCAAAGAGATACTAAAAAAGGGAAAGGGACTTGTATGTGCCAAAATGTTTGTGGCAGCCCACAAACAAATTGTTTGTAGTGGCTAGAAGCTGGAAAATGAATGGATGCCCATTAATTGGAGAATGGTTGAGTAAATTGTGGTATATGACGTTATGGAATATTATTGTTCTGTAAGGAATGACCAGCAGGATTAACACAGAGAGGACCGGCAAGACTTACATGAACTGATGCTAAGTGAAATGAGCAGAACCAGGAGATCATTATATACCTCAACAATGATACTGTTTGAGGATGTATTCTGATGGAAGTGGATTTCTTCGATAAAGAGAGCTAATTCAGTTTCAATTGATCAAGGATGGACAGAAGCAGCTATACCCAAAGAAAGAACACTGGGAAATGAATATAAACTGCTTGTATTTTTGTTTTTCTTCCCGGGTTATTTATACCTTCTGAATCCAATTCTCCCTGTGCAACAAGAAAACTGTTCGGTTCTGCACACATATATTGTATCTAGGATATACTGTAACCTATTTAACATGTATAGGACTGCTTGCCATCTTGGGGGGGGGGGTGGAGGGAGGGAGGGGAAAAATCGGGACAGAAGTGAGTGCAAGGGATAATGCTGTAAAAAATTACCCTGGCATGGGTTCTGTCAATAAAAAGTTATTTTAAAAAATAATAATAATAAAAAATAAAAATAAATAAAATAAAATGGAGAGGATCTTGGGGGACTGAGAGGGGAGCAACCCTTCCTAGTTTTATTGAAATGATGGCCCCTTTATTTCCATATTGGAAATAAAGAAATTAAGTCAAAATTAAAAGGACTTTCTCCCCGTAACTCAGAGATAATTTTCATGGTGAGCAGAAAGAAACACAAATTTGAGGGAACCCATTTAATTAGCTCTTCAGTATTTCAGAACTTCACCACTAGAAATGAAAAGTCTCTGGAGAGAAAAATCTAATCATACCTATGGCTCTGGAAAATGAGCAATTTTTCTTTATCAGAAAGAAAAGTGCCTGAAGGTTATTCCTTAATATAACACCAGATATATGAAGAGTCTGGTCTCTGGAAAAAACTGAATCTTAAACTTCTGGATTCTATAGTAAAGGACATGTGATAGAAGCCATTCTTTCTCTTATTGGGAATAGTTAGTATCTCAGCTGAAGTCAGAAGCCTGCCAACATAGCAGGATATAGCTGGAAACAACTCCAAGATCAATAAAATGTCATGTCCTGTGATAGAGCACCACCTGGCAGGGCTACCTGCCAAATTATATCAGTGGGGATCAGACCCAGTGATATTAATAGGATGACATCATTAGACAACATGGAAGACCTGAATTATATGAGGTGAAATTTCTCTCTATATACATGCACCCTGCTCACATGTGCTCCCTACATCTATGCTTTCTTTTTTGGGTTCCTTAAGCATATCAAATCTTTCTGCTAATTGTATGGATATTTATGAGATAGTGTGCCCCAAGTTTTTAGAGGAAATGTTTTATTGCCCCTTTTCCTAGGCTATTTTCTTAAATGCCTTTTCTATGAGTAAATTTATTCCCTGCCTCATTGGTAAAAGTAAACATATTGTTGGGGATTCTTGAGCTATAGTTTTGAGTAGAAGTGGACCCACTTTGTTTCTGAAAGCCACAAATATGAGAATGGGATGCCCCAGGTTTGGCACCTGCAAAATAAAGGGGAAGGCCTAGATTCTCTCTAATAACTCTCTGGTTGTTGTGAGTCAGTGTGTATGTGGGTCTGTGTTTATATACTTGTGAGTGTGTTCCACCATCAGCCTATGGGTGCTTGTTCTGTGTGGGTGGAGGATGATGAAGCAGAAATAGCGGGGGAGAAAAGAGGTTAGAAAAATCACTTCTATAAATAAGAACCCAACTCTCTTGACAGCTGGAACCCATGTATTATTTGCTGGTGTTCCTTCTCCTTTTCTTTGTGTGGGTACAAGCTTGGGAGTAAGCACTGGAACTGAGAACCTACTTTCAGGGAAATAATGTGAGCAATGTTCCAGGCAGATAAGAGCAAATGGCACAAAAGGAAGGATCCAATTCCTTGGAGATTTGGAGCCACACACCAAGAATCTTAGAGTTGGAAGAGCCCTCGGAGGCCATCAGGGCCAACAAATATATTCAATAAGTAGCTTTCCAGCTTTTGCTTGAAGGGCTTCAGTGAGGGAGAACCCACTGACTTCGAAGGTAGCTGATCCCACTTTTTTGTGGAGCTGTTTCAGTCATGTCCACTTGGAACGACTTAACTTTCCGACCTCACTTGGAGTTTTCGTGGCAGAGATACTGGGGTGGTTTGTCATTTTCTCTCCAGCTCATTTTACAGATAGAGACTGAGGCAAAAAGGGGTAAGTGACTTGGCCAGGGTCATGCAGCTCAGATTTGAACTCAGGAAGATGAGCCTTCTGGACTCCAGGATTGGCATCCGGTGCACTACGTGTCACCTAGCTGTCCTGGCTCCACAATGGGATACTTCTATTCATTGGAAGTTCTTCCTCACATC
Organism: Antechinus flavipes; assembly: GCF_016432865.1. Lineage (NCBI taxonomy): Eukaryota > Metazoa > Chordata > Mammalia > Dasyuromorphia > Dasyuridae > Antechinus > Antechinus flavipes. The sequence goes on along the minus strand of NC_067398.1, from coordinate 299,430,177 downwards.
TGCCTCTGGGCAACTTCCTCCTATCACTCCAATATTTACCCTCTAAAGGGCAAAGTTAATTTCTCTTCTCCGGGACAGAGCTATCAATAGTTGAAGACACTTCTTTTCTCTGGGCTAATCAAGTTCCTCAGATGCCATTGCATAATGATCTTTCACCATCCTGGTTAACTTTCCTCCAGATAATCTTTATTTTGTTTTAATTTTTATTAAAGCTTTTTAGTTTTCCAAACATATGCATGGATAATTTTTCAACATTAACCCTTATAAAACCTTGTTTTTCCCCCTTTCCCCACCCTTGCCAGATGGCAAGTAGTCCAATATATGTTAAACATGGTAAAAATCTATGTTTAGTTCTGGACACTTATTTAAAAAGCAACAGCCTTCCTTAAATCCAGCTCCAAAGGACTGAGTACAATGTTCCAGAATGTGGTCTGGCCAGGCCACAGAACAGAAAACAGGGCTGCGAGACCCTTGGCCAAGGCAGGTGTCATCAGGAAAAGGGTCTCTTGGTTTCATTCCAATCATATTCTCCCAAACACCTTGTCAGCTGGGACCAAGTCATTGTGAGACTGTTTGGCCGGCGCTGCTCGCACCCCAAGAGATGGTTCAGTCTCAAGCATCAGGCTCAGCTTCTTCAGGTTGTCCAAATCAGCTGGAGTCCAGATGCCTGATTTCAGAGGGAATCACATTCCACCTGTCAGAAGAGGGAATGCAGAACAAAATGGTGCGCTTCCCTGGGGAGGGACCAGAACCAGCTGGCTTCTGTGTTTCCATTATTAAAGGGGCCTCTCTTTCTCTCCTACCTCCCACCTCCAACCTCAAGCAGCTGAGGGAAGAAAGTATCTCCAGCAGGCGAATGACATTCCAGAGCCTTTAGAAGCCAAAGAAATTTAGAAATTCCTATCAGTCTTACCATGCCTGTGGGGTGATTTATTTATTTGTTTGTTTGTTCGTTCATTCATTTATTTGTCTGTTTAATATTTTTCCCCAGTTACATTCAAAACGATATTTTTGCATTTGTTTTTAAGATTTTTGAGTTCTAGGTTCTCTCCCTTATCCCCCACTCACAGTTAAGAAACCATATGTGAAATTGTGCAAAACATTTCCATAAAAGTCAACTTGTAGGGGGATTTCAAAAAACACACAAAAAAATCTACTACATATTAAGAAGGCATAGGAGAATAAACTGCCTTAGCTTTCAAACAATGGAAGGGATGAAATATGTTCAATATAGACTAATGGATTATTATCTCATTTGATCCTCACAAAATTTTTGAGAGGGAGGTGCTAGTAGTATCCCATTTGACAGATGAAGAAACTGAGGCACACAGAAAATAAATGACTTATACAAAGTTACATAGTAAGTGTCTCAAATCAAATTTGAATTCAAATCTTTCTGATTTAGGCCTGGCATTCTATCGGGATAACATAGAGGTGTTATTTGGCTGCCCCAGCTATTTTCTGACATAGTTCTGGAAGATATTACAGGGATTGGTTATGAGCATGGGCAAGTCATTTAACCTCTCTCAACCTCATTTATAAAAAGGAGGTAATAATAGAACTCAGGCAGGTAGATGGTATCTTAGTGTATAGAGTACTTCTGATCTTGAAGAAGTCCAATTTCTCTTTCAAAGGTACAGCTCTTTGAATACTCATCTTCCTGAATTCAAATCTGGCCTCAGACTTAGTAGTTGTGTGACCCTGAACAAGTCACTTAACCCTGATTAACTTTCTCATTCATAAAATGCCTTGGAACTGTGATAGACTTGGTTCTTTTTTTTTTTTTTTTTTTTTTTTTTTTTGCTTGACATGATTAACATGGAAATATGTGAAGAACTGCACATGTTTAACTTATGTCAGATTGCTTCCTGGCTTAGGGAGAGGGAGAAAAATTTGGGACACAAGATTTTATGAAAGTGAATGTTGAAAATCATCTTTGCATGTATGAGGGGGCAACTAGATAATGCAGATAGAGTATCAGCACTAGAGTCAGGAGAACCTGAGTTCAAATCCAGCCTCAGACACTTAATACTTACTAGTTGTGTGACTCTGGGCAAGTCACTTAATCCCAAATGCCTAAAACAAAAAACAAAATAATAATAATAGAAAAAATGAGTTAGAGAAGGAAATTGCAAAACAACAAGACTATCTTTGCCAAGAAAATCCTAAAAAACATATTAAAATCTAAATGAAGAGTTAGACTTGACAATAACAACATGACAGAAAAGTTAGTGTTTTCCTAACTTGCCTTCAGATAGCAATAGCATCAGATTGAGGGAAGTGATTATCCCAATGAGCTCTTCCATGGTCAGGCCACATCTAGATTGCTTTCTGGCACTATATAATAGAGAAAATGTAGTTAACTTCCATCTCCATGGAAGGGCAACCAGCATATAACAGAACCAAGCTTGGTTAAAGGAATTGGAAAATTTTAGCTCAAAGAAGATTTAGTGATTCTTGATAGTCATCTTTTGAGTCTTCAAAGAGCTGTCACTGGGAAAGAGGAATTGGACTTCTTCAGAAGTAGGAACTGGAATGATGGAAGTTGAGAACTAGAGAGACAGCATGGTGAAGTAGAAAGCCCCAGCTTTTAATTCTGTCTCTGCCAATTTCTACCTATGTGATCCTGGAGGAAGAAAGGCAAAAGGCATTTATTAAATGCCAGATACTATGCTAAGCAATTTATAAGTATTATCTCATCTGATCCTCAGAACAACCCTGGAAAATAGGTGCTATTATGATTCTCACTTTATAGTTGGGGAAAATGAGGCAGACAGAAGTTAAATAACTTACCCAGTGTCATAGTGTGAGACTGGATTTGAATTCAGGTTTTCCTGACCCCAGGTCCAGTCCTTCATCCATTGAGCCACCTCACTGGCTTTAATTTACAAATGGGTACAGTTTCCTGAACTTGCTAAGTTTTCCTTCTACCAAAGAAACTTAACTATTGATCATTTTTATAGGTGATGGGATGAGGAAATTATTAATCATTTGCTTCTTCTTTACATGCTCTTAGTGGCTAACTTCTTTAGTCCTTGAGACTAGATTTACCTCTTCTCTAACTCTGGGTTGCCAATCCCTCCATATTGTGTCATTCTGGTTGTTCTGGACTTTTGAATGTGCTAACAACACATTCACTTCTCCAGCATTATAAACCAGGGGTGGGGAACATCTGGCCCATGCGATATAAAAGGCCTGAGAAATCATTTTCTAAGGCAACTACATGTGATGATGAGCTGAATGCAGGTACAACAACCTCCCACTGCCTAAGTTCTTTAAGTTGATAATTTCACTCACGAATGATGTTATAAATATCCAACTGATCCTTGAAAGAAAGATTTCCCACCCCTACTATAAACAAGCTGTTCCAGTTTGATATTCTATTCCTGGTTGCACAGGAACATCTCCATATTCCCATTTCCTTTTGTCTGCTAGCCTTCTTTCCAAAGCTCCTTCATCAATCTTCTTTCTTTTTTCAGTTTACAAAGAATACTTATTCTCCAAAAGTGTTGACTTTGCTAATACTACATTATAGAAAAGCTCCCAGAAAGTGGAAGGTATAGATCTCAATATACCCAGTCTCTGGTTTGGGTTTACTAAGATAGTTTCAATATACTTCCTACTTAGGCAGGAAGTGGTTTCTCAGTAGGTATAGGAATCTGCATCTGAACTAAGAAAAGTATGAGAAAAATAGCTACAACTTTGTAAGAGAAGGAGTTCTTAAATAACACTTAAATCACACCAAAATCCACTATGACCCCTAGGTGTTTTTCAGACAAACTGCTATTGAGTAATTCATCTAAGAAAATAAAATAATTAAGTCTTTAAAGAATGCATAGGTGGGCAGTATAATACAGAGGAATGAGCACTGAATCTAGAGAACATGAGTTTGAATCCCAGATCTGTCATTCTTTACTTATCTTTTCTGATATCTTCCTCTATAAAATGAAGGGAATTGAATTAGATCAACTCAAAGGTTTTTTCTGGCTAAATCTATGATCCGGACTGCATATTAAAAAGCAAAGGCATCACCTTGTCCACTGTGAAGTCAAAGCTATGGTTTTTTTTCCATTAGCAGTCTGTGGCAGTGAGAGTTGAACTCTAAGGAAAGCAGAATCAGTGTTTTTGAATTGTGGTGCCAGAGAAGACTTTTGAGAGTCCCTTGGACAGCAAAAAGATCAAATCAGTCAGTGCTTAAAGAAATTAATCCAGATTATTCACTGGAAGGTCAAATACTGAAGCTAAAATAATTTGGCCAAGAGAAGACAGGACTCTTTGGAAAAGAGTTGGGAAAGATTGACGGCAAAAGGAAAAGGTGATGACAGAGAATGAGATGGATAGATAGTGTCATATGAGCAACAAACATGAGTTGGACAGACTTCAGGAGATAGTGGAGAACAGAAGGACATGACTGAATGACTGAATAACAACAAAAATGATAAGGAGGCTTATTTCCTACTTGACTATATTCCAAAAATTGCAGAATAAGTGACTACTGAAAAATGGAAATGTTACTGTACAAAAGTCTTCCTCTTCCCAGTGTTGCATGATAATTAATAATAGGATACAATGGGATTCTGGAGAGCAATTTGGAACTATGCCCAAAGGATTATAAAACTGTGCATAGCCTTTGATTCAGCAATACAACTGCTGGGTCTATGTCCCAAAGACATGGAAAAAAAAAAAAAAGGAAAAGCACCTATTTGTACAAAAATATTTATATCAGTTCTTTTTGTGGTGGCTAAGAACTGGAAATTGAGAGGGTGCCCATCGACTGGGGAAAGGCTAAACTAAAAGCTATAGTATATGGTTGTGATGAAGTATTATTATGCTAAAAGAAATGATGAGCAGGATAGTTTCAGAAAAACCTGGGAGAACCTATATGAAATGATGCAGAGTGAAATGAGCAGAACCAAGAGAACATTGTCCACAGTAACAGCAATTTTGTAATGATGATCAGCTGTGAAATACTTAGCTTCTCTGATCAAGATAATGATCCGAGATAATTTCAAAGGATGGTGATGAAAATGCTACTCAATTTCAGAGAAAACTGATGAACTCAGTGTAATTTAAAGTATAATTTTTGCATTTTCATTTTTCTTGCTTTTGTGCAACATGGCTAATATGGAAATGTTTTACATAATTTCAAAGTATTTAAGTGATAGCATATGTTTGCCTTCTCAATGAATAGAAGAGAGAGGAGAAGAAAATTTGGAACTCAAAAAATTTTAAGAACGCTAAGTAAATAATAGTTTTTTGGAAATTTTAATCTGATCATTAAAAAGCATTTGCAAATACCCATGGAAACAAATCTATCAACACCTAGGTGCAAATATAAACATAAGTACAAACATTAAACACATACATGACCAGGAAAAAAAAATAAATGCAATAAATACAAATAAATCTTATGGATTTTGCTGGAACAACTAAACTCGAGTTTTCCCAGTGGAAGACCAAGACACAAGATGGACAACTCCCAAGAAATCTGAGTAACAAATATTTTGCAATTTACTGCTTTCCTGGCACTCACCAATCTTTCCTGTCACTTTCTTATACTCTGCTGACCATTTGCATTTGGAATCACTGAACCCTGGTTCCATCCCTACAGGGAAGCTTCTGTGGGATTCTGCCTTCTTGGCAGTGGTTTGTTTCTTCTGTACTCAATCCTGCCACCTGCCTCCATAGCTATGGCTGCTGGATGTCCTCTATCATCCTTCCTTTCTCTCTGAGAAGGTACAGTTGCCTTTCTTTTTTGAGTGACATGATAATTCTTCTTAACCACTCCCAGTAAGTTTTTCTCTCATTTTTTAAAACATCGTTCATTATCTTCCTCCTTTTCCCAATAACAACTAGGATGGAGTCATGACTGCTGAGACTGAGAGAAGGAAAAGAGAAATAATTACCAGACATCTTAGCTGTCAGAAGAACTTATGGGAGAAGGAGAGGGAGTGCTTATTTACTGAGTCCTGACTAACTAATGCAGCTTCAGCTTAAAGATCAGCAAAGGCAAAGAAAGACAGTAAATTTCCAGAATCACCGCACTTGAAGGATTTAGGAAGAAATAGGTTGGCTGACTGTCACATGAACTCCAATCAGACACATCTGGATAAATTGAAAAACATGTTGTTTTTTCCTAATTTCAGGGGGTCATTGCTTCTTCTTGGACTTTGCCCTAAGAAGTCCTTGGGATTCTCTGACTTCTCTCCCAGAGCTATAACTAGGGTGAGGTGACTAGGGCTTTGTTCCACATTCTGGATTTGGAGGCACTGATAATACTTGGAGTTCGTTAGGAAAGTTGAAATGATAGAACTAAGTATCTAACTTGCAAGAAGAACTGGTTAACACTGGAAGCTCAAGAGTCACAGATTTCAATCGGAAAGGGATTTTTTGGGTCATCTATTCTAAACTTCTCATTATACAGCTGAATCTGAGGCCTAGAGAAGTTAGTAACGTGCAGAAAGGTAGAAGATAACAAAGTGAGGATTTGAAGTTCAGATCTGCTCACTTCAAATCTAAACTAGCTACCAAATGTTGAGCTGGAACAAGTTCTTTCCCTGCCCCCATCCTATCTTCCCCCACCCACATCAACACAGGGAGCTACAACCTTGCTCCTTCTTCTGGTAAGTGTACTTTTGCCAGCAATAGAATATTTCACCCCCTCCTCCTCAAGCGAAGTCTGGCTTTGTGCCACTTGCCTTAAGCACAGTTTGTGGTACTTGTATGAGGTAAAAAAAAAAAAAAAAAAAAAAATTTAAATAAAAACCTCTTAGTTACAGCAGGGCCCTCACTTCCTCTGCATTTAGCCTAGGACTGAAAAACATGTAGATCTCCAAAGCTGAGGCCCCACACCAAACAGATGCAACCAGTGCAATACAGAGCAAAAATCAATGCGGAGCAAAGTAACTCAAAATGTGGTAACCAGGAAGTATTAGTTGGTTTGGCAGCTCAAGAGTTTTGTGGCCAAGAAAATTCACATGGGAAAAGTGGATTTCCAAAGATACTTGTGTGACAGCCAGCTAGGAGCTAGCAATAGTTGGTAAGGAGACAGCATAGAAGGAATTCAAGGGGAAAAGCCATGAATTTGGAGTCAGAGACTCTCAATTTGAATCTTAACCCTGTCATTTTAAGCAATCACTTGCTTTCTTGGGGTCTTTAATAATATGAGGAAGATGGAAAACTCCTAAGATTCTGTCCTGTTCAAAGTTTTATGATACTATAACATCCACCTGGCTGAGGTAAATGTTAATAACCCAATATTGCTTATTGTTGACTCTCCTAACTGCAAAGGGCACAAAGAGAGACTTAAACAGAACCTTTCTATACTATTTTATATTAATCTCCTTACATATTCTCTGTTCCAATCAAAATGGCCCATTAGCTGCTCCCTACATATCAAATTGTATTTCCTTACTTCATAATTTTGCAAATGATTCACCCCACTCCTAGCCAGAAAGCACTTTTTCCTTGACTCCTCAGAGCCTTCCTAAAAAGTATAGGTCAGTGTCATCTCCTTCATGAAGCCTTTTCTGATGTTCCCTAAAATTAGTGGTCTGTACTTCCTGGAATCACATATTGTAGATCCCTGCCCCCAAATAGAATGTAATCTTCTTGAGGACAGGGATCATTTTAGATTTTTTATTTTTATTTTTTGCTTTGTTACACCAGCATTTAGCATCTCATCCACTCTGGATAGTTTATAAATGTTTGAATTGAATTGAATTGAACAAATCCAACTCTAGCATGACCAAGATGGCCCCATCAAGCCTTGGACCCCTCCATATCCAGACTTCCCTTTTTTTTTATTTTCAAAGATTAAAGTGGTATTCTGTATATTATTCCCTGATCACCCCTTTCCCTTTCTTCCTTCCCTAACACAATAATGTCTTCTTAACAACAGGGAGCATATTTACATGTCTTCTATGCATGTAGACAGCCATACAATGTTCTCTCAGAACAATGGGAAGGATAAACTCTTTCTAAAAGACAGCATGGCTGTCAATAAGAATATTGAACTGGGAGCTCTGATTTTGCCACTAACCAGCTGGATGACCATGAACAAGTCTTACCTTGCCTCCTGCTGTTAAGTACCACAGTGGATGGACTTCAGGAAGACCCAAGTTCAAATGTAACCTCAGACACTTTCTAGCTAAATAATCCTGAGTAAATCACTTAACCTATCTGCCTCAATTTTCTCAATAGTAAAATGGGGAAAATAATGATAAAACTGAACTCATAGGGATCTTGTGAGGAACCCAAGAAATAATATTCTAAAGTGATTAGCATAGTGCCTAGGACATAATAGATAGATAAAAAATGCTTGTTTCCATCCTTCCTTATCAGATTCTTACTTTTCTCTGTACAATTAGCAAGTTGGACCAGATGGCTACCAAAATCCTTTCTGGCTCTAGACCTTTGCTCTATAAGGACTGTCCCAAGTCCTTTGTTATCATAGAATTTGTTTGTCGGACCAAATGTTATGTCAAATGAATAGGTTAAAGCTGACTATATGTAGATGAGGTAGGGGAGTGCCTCTCTCTTCTGATTTTAGAAGTTCCCCAAAGATCCCCTGGCACTCACCTATCAAGGTGCCTGAAATTCCCAACATTCTTTTAGGCTTAGGTCTTCAGTCTTCAGAAGGCTTCTGTTAAAACATAAGTGTCATCTGGGAAGGATAATGTTAAAAGCCTGGATTAGTTTAAACAGGGTTCTTAACTTTTGTTTTTCTTTAATCAAGGATGTCCTTTCACAATTCCTGATTAATTGGTAACAGATTTAAAACTAGAAACAATTATCAGAAGCCATTTAGTGCAACTCCTTCCTTTACCGAGAGACCCACATAGATTAAGTGAATTTCCCTGATGTCTCATACAGATAGTAATGAAGTTAGAGGTCACTGGAGTTCATCTCTGACTCTAGAAATAAGATTCTTCTAACCTTGAGACAGTCTAATGAAACCTATGAACTTTTCTCAAAGTAATGTTGTTAAATGCATGAAATAAAATATATATATGTATATATATATAATGAAATGAAATATTTATAATGATTACAAAAGAAATTAATTATGGTATTCTCGAATAAGCCACTTAACTCCATTTGCCTCAGTTTTCTCATCTGTAAAATGAGCTGGAGAAGAAAATGGCAAACCATTCCAATATCCAAATAGGGTCCTGAAAATGACTTAACAACAACAAAAAACTACCTAGCTCCAGAGCAATCCTGAGCTAATGGGACTTAATACTTGTCAATTAAGTAGATCAATAGATAAAGCACTTTATTAAGCACTTACTATCAATAGCCACAAAGTGTAGGACAAAAGCCAAGGGATTCAAGGATGGAAGAAAATGTAAAGTGACCAGCCTAGAATGAAGCCTGGGAGGGGGAGAAAACAAGACAAGTAAACGTCTAGATGATAGAATAGGAAAATGAGGGGAGGGAAAATGCCAAGAGGAGTGGAAGTCATAGTGAAGACAGAATCAATTTAGAATGAATGTGACAAAGGGAGATCTTAAAAGAGAGAAGGTTATGATCACAGAGGAAATTTTCAAAGTTTAAGGTTCAGAACAAAGCATGGTTTTTAGTGATGGGGAGAACCGGCATGGTGACTGATCCTGGAGACGGAGCTATTATTAACGTTTAAATCACAGGCGTTGAGCAGGTGATGAACCGGGTTGAAGAGGGTTGAAGAGACATCAATCTTTTTTTAAAGTTTTTTTAGTCTGAGTGTAAAGATGAAAAAGACCGACCGTGAACCAGAGAAAGGAAGTAGAATAAACGACCTGAAGACTGAGAGATGATCACCCCATGACATAGATAGATGAGGTGAATTCCAGAGAGGTCACACAATGCTGGCTCCCGAAGGAGGACCTGGAAGTGGTAGTGATGAATAAACTGAGGTGTAATTAGAGAAGAGAGACCAGCGGGTGATAAAATTTAGAAGATACTGACAATATTATTGGGAGGGTTTTCAAAGAGCCACACATTCCCAGGGTCTTGTGCCCCTAAGTCCCTACTCAATTAATCAACAAGCATTCATTAAGCATTTGCTATGTACCAGGTACTGTGATGAGCACTGGAAATGAGTTTCTAAAGTGATGACAACAAATATATGGTCCTATATTTTGAAATAATAATAACATAAATAGAGGTAGACATATCACAGCTAGATAATGTCCGCATGAGAAAGACCTCAGTATTTGAGGAGATTGCAAGCTCAGTATGAGTCAGCAATATGTAATAGCCAAAAATGCCCACGTTAGCCATCAATCCATCAGCACCCACCTCCCCCACCAGTAGCATGGAATGCTTAGGATGCTCTGAGGTTTCTCCTCCCCCAGCAGCTGTTTTCCCCACCCTCCCCCTCCCCCTGGCTCCCAACAGTGGTCAGTCCTTCCAGAACATGAAAAACTCCTGGACATCCAGAAATTCCTCCTGAGAAGCTCTGATATCAAAAGAGAAGCCACCTTCTTCTGACCTGGTGTATCCCAGGGCATGAGAGGAGGAACACCCAGTACTGCACAGGGGTGCTGTGGTTTCCCAAGGAAGTCAGGTTCCAGCGAGTACCAGGAGACAGAGTATGAGATGACAAGATCCAGAAAGAAAAGGAAATTGTGAACCATAGGGCTTCCAAAGGACACAAAGGCATGAAAGGACAGGACAGGAAAAGGGAAAGCTAGGGTGATAGGGATGGAAATATTGGGAAAGGTAGCAGGGAATCAGGATTTCTCGGGAGTCAGCGACTGAATCACAGGGGAAAGTAAAGGTTTGGGAGTTATATTACAGGAAAGAACCAGTTGGTAGAGAACCCTATCATCTGGAGGCCCATGATGACAGAGTGTAATATTGGGTGGGGACAGTGGTAACTACTTCTTGTCATTCTAGATACTCAGAAAATAGGGATGTCCTCAGCTGGCAGAAGCAGCTTCTCCAGATATCCAGGTCAGTCAATAACTGGTATTCATGTATTCAAGTCTGTATTGATATCCTATCTCTTTATCAGCCCTAGAGGCTCATCCTAAAAATGTTGGAGGGTAAGGTATAAAGAAGACAATCTATATATGGAGTAAATAATCAGGCCCTGGTTATTGAGTCCTGTGAATGCGAGCTGTCTGGTACTTTGGTACCCACAGGCTTGGGAACTCAGCTGAATCTGTTTAGAACTCCATAGTCAATATAACTCCTGGCCCCAAACCCACTGGCATGGAGGAGATAAATGCCTTTGCCTATGTGATAGGCAGTCAAAGTCATGGAGAGATCAGGAGAGCTCCAGCCTCCTTCAGTCCCCCCTAGAAATTCATGAAGATTTCAGTCTTTTTTTCAAGACTCTTCAAGCATTGAGTCACATCAGGCACTTTTAGCTTCTAGCTTCAAGAGAGAAAATGGAAAAGGACAATCCACTCCTGGTTACTGAGAAAAGGCTGTGGGAAGAGATGAGTGGTGTTGGCAGTCTCCATCAAGGCTCTCTTCTCAGTTTACTACTTCAGGAAGTTTCTCCTTGGGTGAGATTCAGGATTTTTTGATTCCAATGGAAGATATTAATGACCTGAGTTTTCGTAATCCCAATGGAAGAGCACTTTTATTCTGTATTGTCTGGCATATATTCTCCTAAGTATACTTTCCCTGTTTTCTGTTTTGCCAATATCTGGATAAATGGGTTTCTTAGTTATTCACTATGTGGATTCATTGTGAACTAATATTTGATAGGAAAGGGGTCAAGACTTGGCTATAGAGCTTGGGGAGTCCCTTATCCCCAAAATAAAAAAGTGGTCAGAAGTTAGATGGAATCCAATCAATACTCATAGCCAAACAATGGTTAATAGAGTAAATAGATATAGTTCAATCCTGCTACCCCCTCTCTCTCTGAGCAGGGAAGACTAGCCACTCTTCTGGTTCCAATCTCTTGATTCACTTCTTGGCAAAAAAAAGAGAAAGTGTCCCTTGGAGAAAGATGGAGGGAGAAGAAGCTAGAGATATCTATCCAGTCTCCCTTCAAATCACACAATGACAGCCTTCTCCTTGGCATTGGCATACCCCTCTCTATACTTAGGGTCTTTTGCTACAAATATTTTCCCTTTCATTTAGGCCCTTCAATGTCCCTTTTGACACTGAGCTTTGAAGTTCAGGATAACTCATGATTCTTAGATATCAATCACAGCAAATGACAATTTTCCAAACTTTCTATTATACCCCTATACCTGCCCTCTGTTCAAGTAAGGTTGATTAACTCATCACTTCCCAAGCATGCTTTGCACATTTTTATCTTTCTGATTTTGCATATACATCATTTGCCCCTTTGGAATGTTCTCCCCACTCTCCTTTGTCTATCCAAATCATCCTTCTGTCAAGCCCCAGCTTCAGTCATAGCTCCATAAACCCCCTGGGAACCCAAATACCTGAAACTACTGTGAACTTTTCTTTCCTTCTATCCAACTTTTAGTACCATCTTTTCATGTTGCCTTTTATACTCATGAAAGGTACAGTGTCTTAAGCCTCTTTTTATTTAAGTTTTGTGGCTTCATCCACAATCTTGAAGAGAGTAGAATCATTTAAGTTTTCCTAAAATTAAATTATAATGTGGTTTTATTTAAAGTGAGATGTGTTCTCCTATTAAGATAATAGGAATAAATCAGAACTTGATGCAAAATATATTTGATATTTGACATTACAGTGATATGCTTGGAGACAACATGGTTCAGGAAAACCTGAGTTCAAGTCCAGTTTCAGATGCTTAGTAGCTATGAGCTAGTGAACTAATCACTTATTCCATCAATGTTTGACTCAGTTTCCTCATCTGTAAAATAGGATAAGAAAAGCATCTGCCTTCTCAAGTTGTTGTAAGGATCAAATAACATAGCAATTGTAAAATACTTAGCACATAGCTTGGCACATAATAAGCACTACATAAAACATTATGATCTTATCCAAATGCCCTCATTTGATCTGTAGGGAGAGAAGTAGTTTGGGAGCAACTATATGAATGTAAGAAAGGATAACCAGTGCCATCCTCATCCCTGTGATTTAGCAGGGCAATCTGCAGGGCCATCAGGGGCGAGTAAGGAATTGAAAGGAATTTTTTCAAGTTATCCTAAATAGCAAGCAGGCCTGATTGCTAAGGCAGAAACAAACAAACAAACAAATAAATAAATAAAATAAAAAACAGGTTTTTCCTAAGGACTTTTGCTGGATAGGTAAAAATATGAATCAGCAGAAGCTGCAAGGTAGCAGAATCATAGAACACTAGGCCTTGACCTACATTACTGTGCAATCCTGGGCAAGTCCCTTAGCCTCAGTTTGCCTCAGTTTTCTCTCAAGAAAAATCTCAGGATTGTTGTGCAGGTTAAAATGACATATTAATGAGTGTTCAGCACACCTGACTTATAGTAGACATGTGCTTATTTCCTTCTTCTCACAAAAGAATTGAAATAACCCTGGGCTATCTTTCACAAAAGCGGTATGACCACTCCCTTGTGGAGCAATGACCAGAGATAAGCTACAATTCAATGGAGAACAAACATATGGCAGCAGAGCAGAGAAGATGGCCCAGCAGATGGACAACAGCAGATGTAGCTCAGTGGAGAAAGCACTTTACAGATTAGTGGAGAAATTAAAGCAGTAAATTATATCACCAGATTAACAGATAATGTTAGGTGCACTTTGGAGAAAAAGCATGTATCAGATTCAGAGGCAAAAACGTATTCCCTCTGTATCATATATCTAGGAGCATGAATTGAACAAGTTAATTGAGTTCCCTACTATATGTTCCCTAAGTGTATGTTTCCATTTCTATGGGGAATTTGGGTGTTTCCTGGTGTGAATGGAGGATGGACAGACTTTCCTTGTTATTTAATTTGCTATACTATTTTAATTTAATGGGTTTTTTTGCATTGAATTAATGTGTTTCTTGCTTTAATTCAGCAAAAGAAAAGCTTCAATGGGGCTCATCAGCTGTAGTTTTGAGTCATTGCTAATCCAAAACCTTCCTTGAACCTAGTTAGGGATTTTAGGGATCAAAATTTGAAGTGGCCATGGATGACGTGCAAATGGAGAAACCAAGGTCCAGAGAGGTAAATATATCCCCAGGGTCACACAACTGGTTATTGGCAGAGTTAAGATTAACCAGACATAAAATTAAGCAGATTTTCTATTAAGTGCTCTTGGATAGGTCGAGCAAACATAATAAAAATGACAATACTACCTAAGCTAATCTATTTATTTAGTGCTATGACCATCAGACTCCCAAGAAACTATTTTTCTGACCTAGAAAAAATAACAACTAAATTCATCTGGAAGAACAAAGGTCAAGAATTTCAAGGGAACCAGTGAAAAAAAGTTAAATGAAGGTGGCCTAGCTGTACCTGATCTAAAACTAATATTATAAAGCAGTGGTCACCAAAACCATTTGGTATTAGCTAAGAAATGGACTAGTTGATCAGTGCAATAGTTTAGGTTCACAGGATAAAATAGTCAATAACTATAGCAATCTAGTGTTCAACAAACTCAAAGACCCCAACTTTTGGAACAGGAATTCACTAGTTGACAAAAACTGCTGGGAAAACTGGAAATTAGTATGGCAGAAACTAGGCATGGACACACACTTAACACCATACACCAATATAAGATCAAAATGGGTTCATGCTCTAGGCATAAAGAATGAGATTATAAATAAATTAGAAGAACATAGGATTTACCTCTCAGACCTGTGGAGGAGGAAGGAATTTGTGGTCAAAGAAGAACTAGAGATCATTACTGATCACAAAATAGAAAATTTTGATTATATCAAGTTAAAAAGCTTTTGTACAAACAAAACTAATGCAGACAAGATTAGAATGGAAGCAATAAATTGAGAAAACATTTTTACAATAAAAAGTTCTTTTAAAGGCCTCATTTCCAAAATAGATAGAGAATTGACTCTATAAGAAATCAAGCCATGATGAATGGTCAAAGCATATGAACAGACAATTTTCAGATGAAGAAATTAAAACTATTTCTACCCACATGAAAGGGTGTTTCAAATCATTATTGATCAGAAAAATGCAAATTAAGACAACTCTGAGATACCACTATACACCTCTCAGGTTAGCTAGGATGACAGGAAAAGATAATGACGAATGTTGGAGGGGATGTGAGAAAACTGGGACACTCATGCATTGTTGGTGGAGTTGTGAAGGGATCCAACCATTCTGGAGAGCAATTGAAACTATGCTCAAAAAATTATCAAATTGTGCATACCCTTTGATCCAGAAATGTTACTAGTGAGCTTATATTCCAAAGAGATATTAAAGAAGGGAAAGGGACTCACATGTACAAAAATGTTGTGGCAGCTCTTTTTGTTGTGGCTAAAAAGTGGAAATTGAATAGATGCCCATCAATTGGAGAATGGCTGAGTAAACTGTGGTATATGAATATTATAGAATATTATTGTTCTGTAAGAAATGACCAGCAGGATGAATACAGAGAGGCTTGGAGAGACTTACATGAACTGATGCTAAGTGAAATGAGCAGAACCAGGAGATCATTATACACTGCAACAACAATACTATATGATGATCAATCAACAATGAGAAGATTCAAATCAGTTCCAATTGATCAGTAATGTATAGAACCAGCTACACCCAACAAAAGAACATTGAGAAATGAGTGTGAACCACAACATAGCATTCACACTCTTTCTGTTATTGTTTTTGCTTGCATTTTTGTTTTTCTTCCCAAGTTATTTTTACCTTCTTTCTAAATCCAATTTTTCTTGTGCAGCAAGATAACTGTATAAATATGTTTACATATATTGTATTTAATGTATACTTTAGCATATTTAACATGTATTGGACTATCTGCCAAGTAGGGGAGGAGGTGGAGGGAAGAAGAGGAAAAGTTGAAACAGAAGTTTTTGCAAGGCTCAGTGTTGAAAAATTACCCATGTATATGTTTTGTCAATAAAAAGCTATAATTTAAAAAAAAGATTAAGCAGATTTTCAACTCAATTCTCCTTCTACAATATCACATCATCATACCCCCAAATCCTCCAATATGCTGGATTCAATTTAAGGAATTCCCTCTTCTTTTTCTTCAGATCAAGTTTGAAATTATTTTTCTCCCAACATATTTCTTGCAAATTAATAATAGGCCTGTTTACACTTGAATTTTCCTGTCCATGGAAAGGAAAAATTCTGGATGCTAACAGCTATTTCCTGACAAATTTAGAAAGTATGTAGTCGGAACAATAGCCTGATCCTCTCACCCTCCAGCAAGTTGGGCTAGTTTTTCCTTAAGAGATTTTGAAACCATTTTCAAAACTTGATTGGTTCAAGGCTCAAACAGCCATGAGCAGCAGAAGGGCAGATTATGTCCCTTGAAAATTATGTGGATTAGGTGGAAATTGTATGGATCCTGCGTCAGAGGACAGTTTATCCTTCTGGAAATCTGGGGTCAAATCCCAGATTCCCTTTCATTTTAATCTGCAGGGTGTTGTTTCCTTTTTTTTTTTTTTTTTTTTTTGAGGGAATCAAACTACAGGATTTCCTGAAGATTTTGCATCCATCTTCCCAGATTATGCTTTTCCTAGCACTATTCTCATTTCTCCCTTCATTGTTGATCCTGCTTCTCCCCTATCCCCTGTTGCTCTGGTTATTTATTACAAAAAAAGAAGGAAGTAAGTCAATAAACAATTTGCAATTGTAGAAGTGAAGAGAAAGACATAGAAGCCTGCTGCTACAGAGTGGGGTCTGCCTTGTTCAAAGGAGCAATAACCTAAACCATGATGGGATAAAGACTCTTGCAAAATGCACGTGATTACTGAGCTGAACAACCTACATTCCCACAAAGTAGGAAGTGTACATGATAGAAAGGATGCTGAATGGGACAACTCTAAGAGAATAGAATGTGGGATGGGGACTAGAAAAGAAAGAGGTGAGAACCAGAGACTCCAATGTCAAAATACGAACAGAGATTCTCTAAGGTGCAAAGAGACTGTTATCATTAATAGGACAAGGAAAAGGATCACAATGGTCACTTGTTAAATACCACATCCTATTCCACAGACTCCAAGAAACATAAAGACAAAAACTACCATCAGACTTTACCCTCAAGGAGCTTACATTCTGTGGGTGGACTGGAGTCACAAGTATATGTCACAAAAAAAATAAAAATATATGTCACAAAAGAAAAAAAAAATTCCAGGGACTAGAAGCAACTGGAAGAATATAAATTCTTCCTGCAGGTTTCCTGAAGGAAGTAACATAAATTGAGCTTTGAATGAAGCCAGGAGGAGCAATGGATAGAGCACTGGGCCAAAAATCAGGGGAAGTCCTGAATTCAAATTCATTCTCTGACAAATGCTAGCTGTGTGATTCTAGGAAAGTCATTTAATCCTGTTAGCCTCAGTTTCCTCATCTGTAAAATAAGTTGGAGAAGGAAATGGCAAACCACTCCAGTATCTTTGTCAAGAAAACCTTAAATAGGGCCATGAAGCATCAGACATGATTTAAAAAACAAAGAATAAACAAAGTTATAGGCACAGGTAGAATTGCCAATAATCTGCTATTAGCTCTGCTTGGCCAGTATTTTGTCATAGAAGCCAGAAGTATTGTCAATGGTTGATGTGGTTGTTTTTTTTTTTTAATTTTAGTTTTACAAACTACATAGATGATATTAGAATTAGAAAAGACAAAGCTGAACCATAAGATTGCATCAGTATAGATCACAGAGAAATATGTTTAAAAGAATTGCACGTGTTTAACCTATATTGGATTACTTATTGTCTAGGGAAGGGAAAAGGTGAAGAGGAAGAAAGAAAAAATATGGAACACAAGGTTTTGTAAGGGTGAATGTTGAACATTACCTTTGCATGTATTTTGAAAAGTAAAAAGCTATTATAAAATTTAAAATAGATAGATTGATCACAGAATGGCAGACCTAGAATTGGAAAGAAATTCAGAGGCCATCTATTCCAAGTCTCCTAATTTGACAAATTAGCCCCGGGTAATTAAATCATTGTCTAAGATAACACAGCTAATAAATAACAGAGGTGGAATTGAACCTGGGTCCTCTGGTTACACAATCAGTGCTCTTTCTAGTAGACCTGATTGCCTTCTAGAGTAAGACTTGGGCTCTGATTACCATCCAGGGCAAGAAATAGTATACCCAGCATCAGCTAAGTCAGTCTCTAAAAGCTAAAGAGGAATTCATGAGGCAGAGCTGCATCTAACCAGTTAAGGCAAACAGGGAATTTTTCTACAGAAGCAGGACCTCTTGGAGGATGGTACTCAGGCTACCAAAGGAATTGTTGTTTTCACACACCTTTCCCCTTCCCAACCTGTTTTCTTCTCCTGGGTCTATCCCTCTGAGGGATCTCAGTTGTATGGTTCTGGCACTCAAAGCAAAGAAGTGAGTCACCATCATATGCAGAAATATTGGTACAGAGAGCGTCATCCTGCAGCCCCAGAGAGGAACAGGGTTTGGGGTGGGGAGGTAGGAGCTCACAGTAAAGCAGCATCCTCTGTGACTCAGAGAACTTGGTTGTTTACCATCAAGGAAATAACCCAATAAAACCCTCCCAGTTTTATGTCTCCCTAGTTCCACAACTTTCATGAAGTTAAACTGTATTTTTTATGGACAGGAAAACATGAGCAGTGGCAACATAATCCAACAAGGAGAAGGGTTAATAGGCTGAAGATTTGCCAATTTCTAGCTTCATCCCTCCTCTCCAAGTCTTGCCTTGGGATATGCTCTACAAGCCAAACTGTCCTATATGCTGTTCCCCAAACACGGCTCTGTCTCTCTCTCTCTCTCTTTCTCTCTCTCTCTCTCTCTCTCTCTCTCTCTCTGTGTGTGTGTGTGTGTCTGCCTCTCTCTCTGTCTCTGTTTCTCTCTCTCTGTTTCTCTCTCTCTCTCTCTCTCTCTGTGTGTGTGTGTGTGTCTGCCTCTCTCTCTGTCTCTGTTTCTCTCTCTGTGTTTCTCTCTCTCTCTCTCTCTCTCTCTCTCTGTGTCTGTGTGTGTGTCTGCCTCTCTCTCTGTCTCTGTTTCTCTCTCTCTCTCTCTCTCTCTCTCTCTCCTCTCTCTCTCTCTCTCTCTTTCTCTCTCTCTGTGTGTGTGTGTGTGTGTGTGTCTGCCTCTCTCTCTGTCTCTGTTTCTCTCTCTCTCTCTCTCTCTCTCTCTCTCTCTCTCTCTCTCTCTCTCTCTCTCTCTCTCTCTCTCTCTCTCTTTCTCTGTGTGTGTGTGTGTGTCTGCCTCTCTCTCTGTCTCTGTCTCTGTCTCTGTCTCTCTCTCTCTCTCTCTTAGAATTTACACAGACTATCCCCTATGTCTAGAATGCATTCCTTCTTCATTTCCACCTCTTAGAATCCCTATTTCCCTTCAAGGTCGAGTAATATTTGAACTATACAAGGTTTTCCTGATCCTCCCAATTGTGTTAGCATCCTCTTAGCCCAAATTCTTATGTAGCTATATTGTAGTTACTTATCTACATATATTTTTCACCCTAGTAGTATAAAGTAGAAGTTGTATAGGAAGGAGATAGTATAGAATGGAAGCAGTGTAGGAAGAAAGTAGTATAATGTGGAAGTAGTATAGGAAGTTTCCTTTCTTCCACTTTTAAATTATATTTTTCTCAAATAATGTTATCTTTATTCTGGTCCTATTCCCCTTACCTTGGTCAACAGGTGTAGATGCCTGGGGTTCCTACTGAACCACCAACTCAGAAGCCCAATAGGATACTTCTCTGAGACATTTAAGTAATTGTTGAGCATGTTATTCAAGGTCCCAACTTTTTGAAGCTTTAGCCATTGCCACTCACTAAAATCTGGATCATGATCCCCATCAGAAACTTCTGTTTTATAGGTCCTCTGAGGCAGAATGCTCCAAACACCTCTGATCCTTTCTAGACTGAGAAGTCACCCAGTCCAGGTCTACTTCACAGAACAGTAGTTTGTGAATATCTTAGGATATTATCAAAATGGTCCCTAGAAGTAAATCTACCTATGAGGGAGTTTTTTAACCAAAAACTAATGGACTTAATAGCAGGTTTTAGGGTCCCTGGTGTATACAATGTCCTTTACACTCAAGGGTTTCTCTAGAAACTGGTCAGAAGAACCAGTACAAGGATACTCTCGAGGTCTCTCTGAAGAACTTTGGAATCAATAGTAAAACATGGGAGACACTGGCACAGGAACTGCCAACATGGTAGGCTCTCATCAAAGGCAATGCTGTGTTCTATGAGCAAAGCAGAATTGCAGTAGCCCAGAAGAAATGTAAAATGGGCAAATCTAGAGACATCTCCACTCTGAATGTTCATAAGGACTATTTGTGCCCAACCTGTGCTAAAGTCACCCCAAGTTCAGTCACACTCTGATTAGCCACAGTCGGACACTATGTACCTTGACCCCAAGAGAGTGAATTCATTTTAGTCTTTTTGACAACAGCCAATATAAACTCCTTAAGGGTAAATATTGTTTCTTTTTTTGTCCAGTGCAGGAAGTGTCTGGGACACAGATGGCATTTAATAAATGGTTGTTTGAATGAACGACTGAGCATAGTATAATTAAAATAATGTAACTAGACTGAATTGACTCTATAAGGGATCGTCCTGTGGAGAAAGCTCAGAGTCACCATTCCTAGTTCTGGATGAACTCATGGGAACGAGGGACCTGCTTCCAACCATGTAGTACCCAAGCAGCAAGAAATATGGCATTTGAGTGTAATGTGGTTTCTTCCCCTCCCTGATATTTGCTCCATGACAATGTAGGAAAACTGGATGTAGCATAAATTAAAAGAAAAGATTCTTTTTCTGTTCAATATCCATTTGACATCATATAACCTCTAGATTTCAGTAAGGGTAGGGAAGAGTTGGCCCTCTTCACTCCAGCATCATGGCAACTTCTCCCATGTGTCAGCTAGAGCAAGGGGGACTCAATTAGTGTGCTTTAGTCTGGGCCCTTGACCATCTTTCCTGTGTTTGCATTTGTTCTTTCCTGATATTAGATGAAAAACTATTTAGCCTGAGAAGAATGTGGCCAGGCTAGAAGGAGGTGACTTTGTAAATTCCAGAGCTCAGGACTATCTAGGTCCTATCAGGTCAGAGCTGGAGAGGAATCCATGGCAAGTGCTCCAGACCTCTTGGACTGGCCCAAGCCTGGCCGTTTTACCAGCAGACACTTATTAAGGATTGTTTAGACAGTGCAGAGCTGATGTGAAACATCCAGTGCCTAATCAGCAATCTCATAATGGAATTAAATTCTGAAGTGCTTTAAAGAGAAACCTCCCAAAGTTTATAATAGTAAGCTAAGTTGTTATTAAGTCATTTCAGTTGTTTCTAACTCTCTGCAGCCTCATTTCGGTTTTTCTTAGCAAAGATACTAGACTGCTTTGTTACTTCTTTTCCAGGCTCATTTTACATATGAAGAAATTAAGGCATGTAAGTAGTTTATTTAGTCACATAGCTAGTAAATGCCCAAGGCTAGACTTCAACTTGACTTCAGGCCCAGTGCCCTATCCCCTTTGTCACCTTAATTGCTCACTAAGATAAGTTGTCAAACCCCATTTTGTTGTCCAGTAATATGCATTGTAAGTTTTTAGATTTAGCTTTTCTTTTTTATATTAATATCTAGATAGACCTAATCCCAGCCAAGAAAGGGTTGATTGATCCTCAGCAGCCTGACTTTCTGTCCACAGTGATTAGCACTGCCAGGCTGTCTCTCTGTCTCTCTGTCTCTGTCTCTCTCTCTCTCTCTCTCTCTCTCTCTCTCTCCTCTCTCTCTCTCTCTCATTATCTTTCTATCTATTTTTATATACTTGATCCATATTGTATATTGAGAAGTTTTTTTGCTTTTTTCTTTTTGAGGAAACACTACACTGAGCCATAATCATAAATAAATTTATCCCCAGATACTAGGTAGAGATTTAAAAGTCATTGAGTGGGGGGAAAGGGAGTATGACCCCTTGACTTAATTAGATCAAAGGTTCATATTTGGGATTTGTGATATTTCTAAGAAAATATTTTGATTATTATATTCTAATATAATTGGTTTCCTTTCTATTCCTATTTTTAGAAATTTTAAAACATTATTTTGAGGAGTCCAGAGGCTTGCTATACTGCAAAAAGGATCTATGACATAAAAAGTTAAGAATCACTGCATTACAGGTATAAATCAAGTTTGTACCTCGGTACTAAACAGGGAGTGGGTACATTATCCTAACTCTTGTGTATCCAGCATGTTTTCAAAGATTAAAAGGCACTAACTTGAGTTCAAGTTTAGCTCTTTAACTTACTACCTATGTGATACTGAACAAGTTACTTAATGTTCCTGGATCTCAGTTTTCTCATATATAAACTGAGGTGATTGAATGAGAATGCCTTTGAGCTCCCTTCCAGTTTAAACCTGTTTAAATCAGTTTTAAAATAATTCTGTGAATCAAGATACCGGTCACCAAAACATTCTCCTTATCCCCTACTTTATCTCCCCCATCCTCTTTCTAAGAGTTCCATCTAAGAAAAAACCCAGAATAAAGTTCTGAATGGGAATGTATTGAGGAAGGTGTATATATATACAAATCTCTCACTAAACTAGCCTATGTATATTAATATCTAGATAGACCTAACCCCAGCCAAGAAAGGGTTGATTGATCCTCAGCAGCCTGGACTTTCTGTCCACAGTGATTAGCACTGCCAGGCACACACTCTCTCTCTCTCTCTCTCTCTCTCTCTCTCTCTCTCTCTCTCTCTCTCTCTCATCTTTCTGTCTCTCTCCTCTGTTTCTGCTTCTCTCTCTGTTTCTCTGTCCCTCTATTCTTTCTCTGTTTGTCTCTCTGTGTCTGTCTGTCTTTTTCTCTCTGTCTCTCTCTCCATCTGTCTGTCTGTTTCTCTCTGACACACACAGTTGAGTCAGAAACCAGAATCTGTCAAATGATGGAAAGAAAAGGCCATCCAGTGAATCAGAGCATGCTGACAAAGGAACTTTTAAGTCAGGAGGCAAGTTGGAACAGTTTCTGAGGGCTCCAGAGCAAAGTTGTTGGGTTCAAGATGGTACTGGGAGAAATGGAGGGAATTTGTCAAAGAATAGTCCTGTCATCAGGGACACCAGGCCAGCTGTATTTTTCCACTCTTGGAGACATACCTTCCAGGGGTCCTCAAACTATGGCCCTCAGGCCAGATGCAGCCTCCTCCCTCACCCAGGGCTATGAAGTTTTTTTATTTAAAGGCCCACAAAACAAAGTTTTTGTTTTTACTATAATCCGGCCCTCCAACAGTCTGAGGGACAGTGAACTGGCCCCCTGTTTAAAAAGTTTGAGGACCCCTGCTTAACCTTTTGCTTCTTGGCAGTTTCTATGTTGCCGACAGATCCAGTGCAGCTGACACAAACTCGGCTCACTCCTGGTGGAGACCTGACTCTAAGGTAGGGCTGCCCCAGGTTCATCTCAGATGAGTCCTAATTAATAGATGTCAGGAACTCCTCCTTCAGTAGCACCAACTTGCTGATGGAAGCAATCTTCCATCCTGTCAACAAGTAACTAGTGGAGCCAATCCCTAATTGAGTACCAAGGAGAGGAGAGAGGGGAAGGCCCTGAACTCCAGCCAGCCCTGGACTGCAATCCCTATCAACTATAGAATGTGAAGGGGAAGCTGGTGAATTCTGGCCCACTGACCAGACTGACCACTGATAGATAGTGAAAAGGAAGAGAGGATGGACCTTCCTCACTACTACAAAAGGAATCTTGGTGGCGGATTTAGACATCTAGATGTTAGAGCTGAGCAGAGAGACCTCTCAACTGAGGGGCTGCCATAGTGGGGCTTAGGACTAACCAGACTTAGATATGGTCCACAAAGCCTTCCTTTGTTGTCAGTCTTTGCCCGAGCTGACTGCTGCCATTGTTTTGCATAAGCTCAACTAGCTGTAAATGCTATACATAGCTTTTGGGTCTGCCCCTTCCACCAGGGTGCTTACTTTGTGCAAATTCCCACCACATATCTTGAAAAGGAGGCTGGACACTTGGCTGACTGGGAAGATTTAGATGTAAAGCCTGCCTTGAGATAGGATGTCATTATGTAAATCTTCCAAAGCTCCTCTCTGTCTGTAAAATGTATAAGCTTGAGGAAACCAGAATACATTCTTGGAGTTGCCTTTAAACCAATGAAATCTGCAAGACATCTTTTCTTCATTATTACTGAAACACCTCAGCATATGCAACCTATATGGTACCAAAAATATGTTGGCAGGAGATAAAAGGCTATTCAACTCACCCATAGGCCCCCCCTTCCCATCTGCAGTGGAGAGTTTTGTTGGATTTCAGCCCAGTACAAGGGGCCCCAATGTCTTGTGGAAGGCAGCCCCAAAACCACATGGCTGATATATGACATTGTGTACTGGGACACATAGAGAAGCAAGATTACGGTAGGGATAGTACCAAATTCTTAATCTCCAGTGTCCCAAGTATGGCCTAATTCCTTTTATATCAATTATAATAAATCCCTCTCCCAATCTCTCCCCAAGATCATATCCATATGTAATAGCTCTAAAGAAAGGGGGATAGAATTCCTTGGGCATATAGGTATAGAAAATGGGTATACAAATCAACATTTACTGATAATCATAATTTCATGGCCCTCACAATCACTTATGAGACTCCATAGAGGTCATGACCCACAATTTAAGAAGCTGAGATCTAAGATATAGCCGTTTCTGTAGTAGTAGAGGTAGATTAGAAACAAAGATTGATGTTGAGGATCTGGGAGGCTCCTGGGATAAAAAGGAAGATAGTAAGTTAAGTATTGAAATTATTGGAGAAGAGGGAAAAAATTCTGGAGGACCATGGATGACAGTAATAAGGATCTAGCCAGAACAGAAGAAAAGAAAAGAAAGTAGTTATTGGATGACTATTGCAGAAGAAGAATCTGGGCTAAAATGACAGAAAAAAATAGTGATGAATGTTGGAGGGGGTGTGGGAAAACTGGGACACTGATGCATTGTTGGTGGAGTTGTGAACGAATCCAACAATTCTGGAGAGCAATCTGGAATTATACCCCAAAAGTTATCAAACTGTGCATACCCTTTGATCCAGCAGTGTTTCTACTGGGCTTATATCCCAAAAAGATCTTAAAGGAGGGAAAGGACCTGTATGTGCCAAAATGTTTGTGGCAGCTCTGTTTGTAGTGGCTAGAAACTGGAAAATGAATGGATGCCCATCAATTGGAGAATGGCTGGGTAAATTGAGGTATATGAATGTTATGGAATATTATTGTTCTGTAAGGAATGACCAGCAGGATGAATACAGAGAGGCTTGGAGAGACTTACATGAACTGATGCTAAGTGAAATGAGCAGAACCAGGAGATCATTATATACCTCAACAACGATACTGTTTGAGGATGTATTCTGATGGAAGTGGATTTCTTTGACAAAGAGAAGATCTAATTCAGTTCCAACTGATCAATGATGGACAGAAGCAGCTACACCCAAAGAAAGAACACTGGGAAATGAATGTAAACTGCTTGCATTTTTGTTTTTCCTCCCCGGTGATCTCTACCTTCTGAATCTAATTCTCCCTGTGCAACAAGAGAACTATTCGGTTCTGCACACATATATTGTATCTAGGATATACTGTGACATATTTAATACATATAGGACTGCTTGCCATATGGGGAAGGAAGGGAGGAGGGGAAGGGAAAAATCAGAACAGAAATGAGTGCAAGGGATAATGTTGTAAAAAATTACCCTGGCATGGATTCTGTCAATAAAAATGTATTTAAAAAAAAAGAAATTTCCATAATACTCAAAAAAAAAAAAAAGGAGAATCTGAAAGTATAAGAAAGGAGTGGTTCAACTCTGCCTCCTGGCCTTTTGCATCAAGGGAGTTTGAATGAGGGGACAGCTAGCCTTCAATCTAAGAGTTCTGATGTCATTAGGAGAAAATTAATTTTCAATGAATATCAGAAAATAGAAAGAATGTGAAAGGAAGAGACCTAGGTTAAAGGAAAGCCAGTTAAAGGTAGAGGAAATTCCAGAGAGTGCAATGGAAAGGGAAGATTAAATTGGGATTGAGGCTGAGGATAGTTAGGGCAAAGCAAAATTGGGGACAACAATGGAGGGAGGAAAAGCAGGGGCAAAAGGTTTTCATCTAGGCAGAAGATGATTCTAAACCACAGGCATGAGAGGAACAGGAGGTAGGAATTTGCTAGCTGTGATGCTTGGGCAATAAATAGAAAGATGAATCAGCCACAAGGTTCTAATTAGAGTGCTCTGCTAATAGTTCTGAAGATCGGCACTCTGAGAGGGAGCTCCCTCAGATGATTATGGTGTGTGCAGGAGGAGAGGAGATTATTGGTTTGATCTAAAACAATATCAAATGCTAATATCCTAAGCGACAAATGTTGTCGATGTCTTACTCTATGCAGGATGCGCTATTCCATCCTAAGGAAGAACCAGTAAGAGATGTGAATCACTGTCAGTCCCTGACCTCAGAGAGTTAAAGAAGGTACAAAGCAGGTGTGTATTACTTTAATCCCTTGCTGACCCTAAGCATTCAGGTGAGTCCCCATATTGGGCAGCAACATGCTTTGCCCTGGTGGAAAGGGGACCCTGGGAGGAACCATTGTTAAAAAAATTTTAAGTGCCTCCCATTCCTTCTCAATTTGGTGCCCTGAAAAAAAGATCTAGTTAGCCTACTCTAGTTACAATTCTAGGTCAAGAAACACAAGTACTTCCGAGGGAAGCATCCTAAGGAAGGATGAAGTATCAGGTAACTTACAATTTATGAGAATATGGAAAATTCATCTCACACACCCCCCCAGATGTCAGGGCCTGGGATTCACCCTGCTAGTTTATTTTTATTTTTTTTATTTGGGGTTTATTTTAATTTTATTTATGTATTTATGAGGGTGGGAAGGAAATTAGAGTTAAGTGATTTGTCCAGGATCACACAGTTAGTAAATGTCTGAGCCTGGATTTGAAATCAGGTACTTCTAACTCCAATGTCAATGTTCTATCCACTCTACCACCTAGCTGCCCCACTCTTGTTAGGGTTAGCTCTGGGCAGCAGATATAAACAATAATGCCTTACAAAAGAGCAAAAAGCAGGGAAGGTAAAAGCAAGCTTGAGAATTTATAAAACAGGGAATTAGAAGGAACCTTAGACATTATCTAGGGCTATTTCCTTATTTGACAGCTGTGAGAAGCCAGATCCAAACTGCTAACGGGAACTTGCCCAGGTCATCCAAATATTAAGTGAGATCTTAGATCTGTTTAAGCATATTAATGTCCAGGTATTTCATTAGAAAACAGAAATCCTGGAACATACTCATAGACTCCCTATGTTATTCTACAATTGGGAAAGCTGTTTCTGTACCAACAAAGAATGAACCTCACCAACTTTATTTACTACTATATTCTCTATTCAAGAGCAAATTACTAGAGATTTATAATTATCACAATGACGGATTCAGATTTTACTGTTGTTACAATTTAAAATGAACAAGTACATAAGAATTTGGCAAAGGCAGTTTAATTCTAGATATCCCTTTAAAAGTTATCGGTATTATTTGTAATCTATATAAGTCTGAAAAAGAGATCTAAGTTCTAAAAAAAACTCTGTTTCTGTTCATTTTTATTACATGTCCTCAGCACTAAGAATACAAGAAAAAAATATTGAAATGGCCCTTGTCTTCAGGGAGTTTACAATCTATGAGGGAGACAACATGTATACACTATGTGTACAATTGTAGAATAACATAGGGAGTCTATGTCTAAATGGACAGATTGAGTCAGAATGTCTTTGGTCCTTCATCAGGACAGGGAACTTGGGTCAGAGTTCATCCATTAAAACAAGCAACATGACCCTAAACATCTTGTCCCTCCTTCATCTCCCATCTCCCATTTTCTGCCCTTTTTGTCTAGCTCCCAGCCTTCCTTGCCTATGAATGTGATAACATTTAGAAAAGGTTCTGCCCTTCTATATTTGGGAGTAGAGGGGATTTTTGTGGCTATGACATTACTGTGTCATTCGATGAAATAGCTTCTTGGGACAAGCTAGTAATGGGAAGAAAAGGGAACTAAGATAATCCTTACATTAAAAAGTCGTAGGATGAGAGGACCTTATTAGTAGGAAAAATGAGGGGTATTTCTAACTGTGACCCAAGAAGGAAAGTACCAAGAGGGCCAGAAGAAGGAATAGGAATTTCCACAGTGCCTGTTCCAAGTGATCAAAGCCAGACCAAATTGTCTTATCTGAAGAATTCGATTCTAGAGGAGTTTAATCTGGGGTCTGTAAACCTGTTTCAAAAAATATTTTGATAGCCATGTTTCAATATAATTGTTTTCCCAAAGTAGCACTTTCCCTTGAAGTTTGGGCTCTTTTGTTAGCTCTGAAACTGAAACTAACACGAATACACAAGGATGAGATTAGTTGTATAAGACATTTGCTCACTTATTCATTAATAAGTATTTATAGCACACCTACTTTATGCAGAAAAGTGCCAAGTGCTAAACTAATAAAAAACAGTCTTTGCTTTTAAGAAGGTAATAATGTAGGGTGGACATAGTGGTTTACCAGTAATCCCTATTATTAGGAAGGCCCAGGCTAGAAGATGTCAAGCTCAGAGTTCTTCACCCAATGGACTAAATTTAGAACCTAAATTCAGACTAATATGACAAACTTGCTGTCAGGGCGGGATTGGGTCAGTAAATTCTCTGCATTTGTAATTTGGGCAAGATAGGAAGACTCAGCTACACATATATACACAAACATGTGTGTGATGTATGTTTGCGTAATACATATACATATATAATATATATTTTAAGTAGGGAGAAATCAGACAAGTAAAACTTATAATACAAAATGGGATGTGCCAAAAATCATAAGGGATAGTATCCACAAAAGAGTGAGAGTTCAAAGGAAAGAGAAGTTAGTACTAATATAAAATAAGGAAAAGCTTTTGAAAAATTTCTTATCTCTGTTAGGTATGAGATACAAAATATTTAGGAGACTGATGTAAATATATAATAGCAAGGTCCACTCCCCATTATGCAAGTGGGCAAAAGTAATAATTTTCAAAAGAATAAGTATAAATTATCAGCAAATTGGAAAAAATGCCCCAATCATTAATAATGAGAAGAGCAAATTAAAACAAGCTTGAGGTTTCAATTCATAACTATCAAACAGGAAAAGATGATAAAAGATGGAAATTATTAATGATAGATGGGCTGTAGCACACTAATATACTGCTGGCAGAGCTATTAATTGGTTTCATTATTCCAGACAATAATTAGGAAGTGATTAACCTGATAGAAACTATGATAGGAAAGTGACTAAACTATTCATTCCCTCTACTCTAATGATGTACCTGAGAGTATAATGAAAGAAAAAAAAGACAAAAGGTAAGGAAGGTCCCATATAGGTCAAGACATTTATAGTTAAATACATAGGTTTTTTTTTTATTCATTTACCACCAGCTTCACTGCTTTTGGACTTCTTCAGAATTCTCCATCATACCTTAATACTCCAGGAAACTCATCACTGGGAAATCTCATTATCCCACAAGATTTAGTAATCCTTGATACTCACATCTCATCAGTACCCTCCTTCCCTTCTGATCAGACCCACTGCCTGGAGGATAGATCCATGGACCATTTAAAGAGAAGGCCCAGCACAATCTTTCCTTATCTCCCACCAGCTTTTGGGCTTCTCCAGTGTCCTCATACTGCCCCTGCACAATTCCTGACACAATATAGGCATTTAATAAATGTATATTGATTGATTATCTCTCCAATATAAGTATTCCCTCAAGTGCTGCAGATTGCGGTCCATACATGCTCACCTACCTTGTGTGACCTTTATCCAAGTCCTCCACAGGGATCTATCCATTGTATTAAGGCCTTCCTTGGTTTATCTTGACATCGAGAGGATCTCTGTAACTATGTTTTTCAAGAAATATTGGCACTTTGATATGTGCATGAGAGTTACCTTATTTGAAGAGATCTTTTAATGTGATATTTTTGCTCTACAACATCAAAATGTGTCAACAAACAATAAGCAGAGAGATAGCATGTATTCACTATATGTTTTAGTCAGTTTTATGCTAGTAAAGATATTGTCTAGTATGGAATATTACTTGCAAACATTTGCTCATTCCTTTCTAATACTCTGATCAAGAATAATCTTGACAGATTATTCTCATACAAATTTTATATAGATAGGAAAGTAGGCATATAGTTAAATATAGCTATTTATGTCCTCTTGGTCACCTTTTTATTCAAAGTAATAAGGTTTAAGATCTCTCCTGTTTTTGCTATGTTTCTATTGTTCAGATACCTTGAGAAACGACCCTTCAACAAATTTATAATTGTGTGTTATCCAATAAAGACCTCCTCTGTTCACAGTTGGTCTAAAGCAGTTTTTCCCCGTTTTCTTTCCCTTTCTACTTTCTCTATAAGCAGAACTGGTACTCTAATACTGCATCCCACTACAGTAGCTCCTCTTTCCATGAAGACAAAAAAAAAAGTCTCTTTTAAAAATCTTAGCTGATCTTTTCCATTTTTCTTCTGTTTGTTGTCTTCATTTCACTCTCAGCCTTAAATGCCCTGAATTGCAGATTCTTTTACCAACATGTCTTTAAATTGTTTTTTATTCCTTACTGCTTCTCTCTGTTTTTAAGCAAAATTGTTCATAATCCTATAGTATTCATCTGTGTAAGATTTCACAAATTAGCTTATATTTGAATTGAAATAGACTGCCAT
This sequence comes from Antechinus flavipes, assembly GCF_016432865.1. Lineage (NCBI taxonomy): Eukaryota > Metazoa > Chordata > Mammalia > Dasyuromorphia > Dasyuridae > Antechinus > Antechinus flavipes. Next base: position 299,399,463 of record NC_067398.1, on the reverse strand, counting down.
ACACCTTAGAAGAAGCTAAATTTTTTTTCTGACAAAGATCTCTTTTAGTCTACTTCTTATGACAATTGATTTTCATTAGTTAAACTTCAAAAGTGCAAATATTGTATTTTCATTTATACCATATAGCAGCATTTTTTTGTGGCAATCTAAAAAAGGAGTAAATTGTTCTTCTTTTCTTTTTTTGTCATTTTTGTCATCTCTGAATCTTTGTGATCCCATTTGGAGTTTTCTTGGTAAATATGCTAGAATGTTTGCCATTTCCTTCTCCAGCTCATTTTACAGATGCAGAAACTGAGGTCCACAGGATTAAGTTACTGGCCTAGGGTCATACAACCAGTAAATGTTTGAGGCTGGATTGGAACGTAGGAAGATATCTTCCTGACTTCAGGCCCAGCACTCTATTGACTGCATCACCTAGCAGCCCTAGAGTAAGTAGTCCTCTGTAATTTGGAAATGACTAAAAACATTACAATATATGAGTTTATGGGAAAGTTATTGTGCCAAAAGAAATGAAAATTATGAGGAATTCAGAAAAACTTGGGAAGACTTGTGTGCAGCATCAAGAGTAAATTGCCTTAATAATATAAAAGGAAAACAGGGCTAAATGATATCAAAACTTAGATTGGACCCATGACCAACCTTAATTCCAAAGAACTGATGAAATATGCATACCTTCAAAAAGCATCAATAAAACTTATTTTTAAAGCAAAGGTGGTATTTGAGCTTGGTCTTCAAAAACAGATATTTCAACAGGGAAAAGTATTATTACAATTATAAGGAACTGTGAACAAAGGGCTAGGAAAATGCAGGATGTGTTTGGAGAGTATCAAGTAAGTCACTTTGGCTGGAAGACAACATATTTATGGAATGTCCTTCATGTAAGGTTTGGGTTGGCTGCCAAAAAGAAGGCCTAAATCTCTAAAGATCCTAGGACTTATATTTTATCCCAAAAGGGGAAACAAAACTTAACAGAGTATCAGGATTGGAGAATGGTTTCCCTCCTATGGTGAGATTTTATATCAAGAGAAAGAGAGGAAAGAGAAAAAGGCTAGTATTGGAGATCCCTATCAGAACATCCTAGATCATATGCTCAAAAAGTTATCAAACTGTGCATACCCTTTGATCTAGCAGGCTGGGCTTATACTCCAAAGAGATACTAAAGAAGGGAAAAGGACCTATATGTGCCAAAATGTTTGTGGCAGCCCTGTTTGTAGGGGCTAGAAGCTGGAAAATGAATGGATGCCCATCAGTTGGAGAATGGCTGAGTAAATTGTGGTATATGAACGTTATGGAATATTATGTTCTGTAAGAAATGACCAGCAGGATGAATACAGAGAGGACTGGCGAGACTTACATGAACTGATGCTAAGTGAAATGAGCAGAACCAGGAGATCATTATATACTTCAACAACGATACTGTATGAGTATGTATTCTGATGGAAGTGGATCTCTTCGATAAAGAGAGCTAATTCAGTTTCAATTGATCAAGGATGGACAGAAGCAGCTACACCCAGAGAAAGAACACTGGGAAATGAATATAAACTGCTTGCATTTTTGTTTTTCGTCCCGGGTTATTTATACCTTCTGAATCCAATTCTCCCTGTGCAACAAGAAAACTGTTCAGTTCTGCACACATATATTGTATCTAGGATATACTGTGACATATTTAACACGTATAGGATTGCTTGCCATCTGGGGGAGGGGGTGGATGGAGGGAGGGGAAAAATCGGAACAGAAGTGAGTGCAAGGGATAATGCTGTAAAAAATTACCCTGGCATGAGTTCCGTCAATAAAAAGTTATTTAAAAAATTATAAATTAAAAAAAAAAAAGAACATCCCAGTTCAGTAGAACTACAACTGTAGTCCTCAAGTTTTCATAGGAGAGCATAAGAGATGAACAGAGCAGAGTTATGACAATTTTGGTCTTTTAAATTATGGGTAATTGCCTAGATGGACAATATCCCCAAGGCAGTTAAATGGTAAAGTAGATGAGAGCTCCTGGCCAGAGTCAGGAAGATCTAATCCAAATCCAGCCTTAGATCCTTACTAACTATGTGATTAAACAAGATATTTAACTTTGTTTACCTCAGTTTCCTCATCTGGAAAATGAACTAGAGAAGAAAATGGCAAACTACTATATTTTTGCCAAGAAAATCCCACAAGGAATCATCAAGATCCCAAAATTACTGAACAGCAACAAAAACAATTGGAACACTAAGGAGAGAAAATGGACAAGAGAAACTAGCAATATTAGATCCCCACCTATATTTTACTTCAGATAAACGTTACAGGAACATGTTTCTAATCACATCCTTTTATTCTGTTAAAAAGTGCATCTGAGTGATCTAATCTTATTTCTGTTAAACATTTGTGGTACGCACTGTTCTTGCATTTCCTGATGTCTCTTTGTTTGAGGCATGAGGGCCCAGGACAGCTCTGGGAACCACGCAGAGGAGAATGACCTTTCATAGCACTGAACTGGGATTCCAACTCTCTTCCCCTGACATACACACACACACACACACACACACACACACACACACACACACACTTCAACTTAATATTAGTGAGATTTTTGCTCTTTAAATGAGGGCATAACCACAAGTCATTCATATGTTTCATAACAATACCTCCAAGAACAGAATTATTACCAACGTGGAGCCATTTAAATCTGCCTTATCCAGTGCGACTCTGATGTGGTGGCCCCCAAAGTTACAATTTTGACAGGAGAGTAGTTTGACAGGAGACCAAAAACGTATGTTGGAAATAGATTGGGGAAGTCCTTAAAGGATCATTTTGTAGGCATGTGGAACAACTGAAGATTTGAGAAATAAAGAGTGATATGATTTTAACGATGGGAATAAATAAGCACATATAATAGATGTTTAACAAATCTTTTTTAAATATTGTATTTTTTACAGTTTCATATAAAAACAATTTTAACATGATTTCTTTTTAAATTTTGAGTTCCAAATTCTTTCTTCCCCTCTCTCCTTTCCTCCTCTTAAGAAAGCAAGCAATTTATTTTTATTTTTCTTTCCGGGTTATTTATACCTTCTGAATCTAATTCTCCCTGTGTAACAAGAGAACTGTTCGGTTCTGCAAACATATATCGTATCTAGGATATACTGTAACCTATTTAACATGTATAGGACTGCTTGCCATCTGAGGGAGAGGGTGGAGGGAGGGAGGGGAAAAATTGAAACAGAAGTGAGTCCAAGGGATAATGCTGTAAAAAAATTACCCTAGAATGGGTTCTGTCAATAAAAAGTTATTAAAAAAAAAAGAAAGAAAGCAATTTGATATAGACTATAGATGTGTAGTCATGCAAAATATATTTCCACATTAGCCATGCTTCTATCTGCATTTGGACTCTGTCAGTTCTCTTTCTCTGGAGATGGAAAACAATTTTCATCCTAAGTCCTTTGGAATAATTTTGGATTGCTGCATTGCTGAAAATAGATAAGTCATGCATAGTAGATCATGAAACAATATGCTATTACTATGCAGGATGTTCTCCTGATTCTACTTACTTTATTTTGTATCCATATAATCTTTCCAGGTTTTTCTGAAAGCATCCTGTTCATCATTTCTTATATCACAATCACATACCATCTATAAATGATATGAATTCCTCCAATTTCCAATTCTTTACCATCTCAGAAAAAACTGATATATATACAGAGAGAGATCCTTTTCCTTTTTTTTTGATGTCTTTGGGATAGAGGTCTAATAGTGGTATTCCTGGCTCAAAAAATATGCACAGATTTTGAGAGGTCATCCTGTATGATCTTTGTGACCCATTGTTCTAACTTTCTTATTAGTATTTTATTTTAAATTTTTACATCAATATTCATTAAGAAAACTGGTGTATAGTTTTCTTTTTCTGTTTTTAAGTGACCAAACTCCCATATCTATTAAGTGTGTGAGGCAGAATTTGAAATCAGAGGTTTCTAACCCCAAGGCCCTACAGTTCTATCTATTCCCTTGAATTTATCTCCTTTATGTAAAATGGAGAAGATAACACTGGCAGCACTGCCTACCTTAGATTCTAATTGCTTGTCTTGACAGAATAATCACAACCAAGTAGGTCTGCAATTGATAGACTTAGAAATTGCCTTGGACTCTTTGATTCAGCAATGTCTCTACTGGGTCTGTATTCCAAAGAGATCTTAAAGGAGGGAAAAGAACCCACATGTGCAAAAATGTTTGTGGCAGCCCTTTTCATAGTGGCAAGAAGAATACCCATCAGTTGGAGAATGGCTGAATAAGTCATGGTATATGAATGTTATGGAATATTATTGTTCTATGAGAAATAATCAGCAGGATGATTTCAGAGAGGCCTGGAGATATTTATAAGAACTGATGCTGAGTGAAGTGAGCAGAACCAGGAGATCATTGTACACAGAAATGGCAAGATTATAAGATGATCATTTCTGATGAATGTGGCTCTATTCAACAATGAGATGATTCAGGCCAGTTCCAATGATCTTGTGATGATAAGATCCATCTACATCCAGAAAAAGGACTGTGGGAACTAAGTTTGGATCACAACATCGCATTTTCACTTCTTTTGTTGTTCTTTGCTTGAATATTATTTTCTTTTGTGAAGTCTGGGTTAGCTCCCTGTTGACCTCAGGATCAACCAGAGTCAGGATCAGCAAAGTCCTTGGTCTTTAGGAGAAGTAAAGGAGATGGACGAAACTGCCACAAGCTCTCCACTTACCGACCTCCCTTCTCTTCGTTTTCCTCCAAAGTGACTCTGGCTTATCTTACTTCTCCTACAATTCTCTGTATACACGAAAAGAGAGAGCCAGCACAGAATAGAGAGAAGGGCCATTTTCCAAGCATATGCTAATAGAGTAGTGTCTAATAGGTAATTAGCCTTAAGTACTGGGTTGTCTGATTCTAGTGCACCTATTCAGAGTTTCAGCCCTTTACTTTATTACTCATTTTTTTTCCTTTTTGATCTAATTTTTCTTGTTCAGCAAGATAATTGTATAAATATGTATGCCTATATTGGATTTACATATATTTTAACATGTTTAACATATATTGGATTATTTGCCATTTAGGAGAGGGGGTGGAGGGAAGGGACGAAAATTGTAACACAAGGTTTTACAAGAGTCAATGTGAAAATTTATCCTTGCATATGTTTTGAAAATAAAAAGCTTCAATTTAAAAAAAGAAAGAAAGAAATTGCCTTGGGACAGTGAGAAATTAAGACCATGACATCAGGGAGGTAAAGCTAGGACATGCAAATGAACTGGATATAAATGAGGAAAGGCTGTACAAGGTCACTTGCCCCATTTTCCCTTCCAGGGTCATCTGGGTCTTCTGGCCAGGTATAGATCAGGATGTCTGAAGATGGTCCTGGATGCAATGGGAGACCTTTAATGCCTAACTTGCCCAGGGAAAGGCAAGCCATATATAACAAAGAGAGAACTTGAATCCAGGTCTTCGTAATTTGAAGCCAGCTCACTAACCACTAAAAATAGCTGCCTTACAACATGCCTAAGAAGAAAGTGCTTCCTAATTCTTAAAAATGCTGTATAAAGATGGTCTATTGTTTAACCTCTGATAACAAAGTTTCTAACAAAAAAGTGCACTCTGGACATATGGCCTTTCCATTACCCAGTCTGCTGATGAGATTAAAGTGCTTCCTTTTATGCCATCAGGAAGCAGCCGCCCTCAAACAGAATCAAAAAGAAAGAATGGGCAGACTTGAGAATTATAACATGTTATGAAAATCTGTCAAAAAGCAAAAAGCAGGAGGGAGAGTTAAAATGGTTAAGTGATGACAGCAGGGCAGTGATTCTCACCTAAGCATAGAGAAAGGGGGGGAAAGGAGGTAGGAAGAAAGAGAAAGCAAAAGAGACTTTCCAGACCAAGAATTTTGGAAGGTCATATAAACTGACTAGTTGCTGAAAAAATATTCCCCCAACATCATCACTGACAAAGAACTCAAAAGACAGCTGATTCATTCCAGTTTAGGAAAGCTCTGACCATTGCTGAGGTTTTTCCTAATGCAGCTCTAATCTGCTTCTACAATTTAGCACCTGTTGTTCCTTGTTCTATTTTCTGGGATCAAGCAGAACAAAGTGTTAAGTTCACTGGCAGAGACCTGCACTCTGGCCTTCAAAATCCTTCCATAACCTCCCCACTACACACACTTTCCAGTTTCCTTACACCCTACCCTTTCTCTCTTTTTCTGCCATATACGATGCCTCTTACTATTCATTCCTCTCACAAGTACCTGACTTCAGGTACTTTCACTGACTGTCCCCCCAGGCCAAGAATCCCTCCTCATCTCTGCTTCCTGGCTTCTTTCAAATCCTAGTTAAAATCTTACCTTTTTCCAGAAAGACTTTCTTGATCCCTCTTAATTGTAGCACTACCCCTTCATTAATTATTTCTAGTTTATCTTTCTATAGTTTGTTTGTGAACAGTTATTTGTAAACTGTGAGCAGAAATTTTCTTTTTCTTTGTTATCCCCAGAGCTCAGTACCAGTAACACACTAGATGCTTGATCAATGTTTATTGACTCACTACTGGATTATTCTTTATTCATAGGCTGCTAATACATTCTCTTAACTGCCTATCTCACAAGATTTTGTTTGTTTTGACAGGTAAAATGTTGTTCAAATTGAGACATGACTCATTCAACTTTTACTGAAACTGAGGCTAAGATGAGGTGTAATCAACTTTAGGGAGCAACTTCTGCGACCCCCTCATACTGAAAAGGAGGAAATAGAGATCCAGAGTTCTAGTTCAGAACAGGAACTAGAACTCAAGTGTCTTGAACCTCCAATTCTTGATTGTGTGGGGTGGGGGGGGGAGGAGAGGGGGTGTAACGGACAGTTTAAGAAATTCCTTTGGAGCCCACTGAGCTACAGTTTAGTTTCATGAATGATTCAACTCTCTCAAACCCTAGAACTTTAATTGGAATGGAAAAGCCAGAAACATAATCACAAACACATCCTTCTACATTTGATAGACTTAGCAATTGCCTGGGGACAGTGAGAAGTAAAATGACTTGTCCATGAACATGAAATGCTGAAAATGTGTCCAAGGTAAAACTTGAATCCAAGCTTTCCTAATTTGAAGCCATCTCATTAACCACTAAAAACAGTAGCTTTGCTAGGAAATTACAGCACTACAGACCTAAGACTGCATTCCATTTTTTTTAGCTTTCATATCACATTGCTGGATTGCTATAATGATGCATAGTGAGCTTAGAATCCATTAAAATCCCCAGATCTGATTGAGATGAATTCTTCTATCTTATATGTGTGTGGGATGGGTGCTAGACCCCTTTCCCAAGTTAAGTAACCAGAGACATCTTCAGGTACAAAGAGAAAGCACTTATTTAATCCCTGCAGGGAGAGGCCCAGACACACCTGGGAGCCATTCCAACCCCACCATGTGCTCTTGGAACCAAAACAGCAGGAAGTAGAACACCCAGATAAATAGGAAAAGATCCTAGCCTTTTCATTGGATAGACTAAAAGGACATAACCATGCTTGACCAATGGTCACCACTGTTGTCTGCTTCCTATGGGTCATATCATTTCCTATAACTTAGGGTCTGACCATTTAGAGATCATGTGATTTCCCATCCTTCTTGAACCCAGAGTCCAAGGCCTGATCTCCCAGCTCTGGGAATAGGGATCATGTGACTTAGGCCTAGAGTCAAACTGAGAAAACTTCATCCAGTCAGTCCCATTCATTTGTGAGGGTGATTTTTGAACCCATATTAAACACCTTACATTTTTCTCTTAATTTTCATCTGAATTGATTTGGCCCATTGTTCCAACCTGTCAAAATCCTTTTGAATCCCAACTCTCTCATTCAGAATAATAACAGTCTCTTCCCTCTTTGTGTCATTTGCAAATGCCAGATATCTCTTTATTAGAGTCATTGATCAAAATAGCACAGGATGAAAGACCTGAGACAGAGCTGTAACTAGGAAATTTTGCCCCTTGAGCAAACACCATAGACCAAACACCCAGGGAAAACAACATGAAAGGTTTCCTTATTTAGAGGGAAGGATGGACCCCACCCCCATCCTTTGAGGGGCAACAGAAGCAGGAGGCAACTGTAAGGGGGCCTACCATCCCCAGGGAGACAAGCAAGACATCAGATATGTCAGAAATAAAATTTCTATTTTAATTAATGATTATAAATAACTAGGTGCCAAGATTAGCTTTTTTTTTTCACACTTTGCATCCAAGAAACTATTATAAGGAGAATGAGAACAGTAAAATGGTAATCCATTACAACTAAGAAAAGGCTGTTTTACCGTTCATACCTTTTGACCCAGTAGTGTCTCTACTGGGTCCATATTTCAAAGAAAACATAAAAAGGAAAAGGACCCACATGTGCAAAAACGTTTGACGCAGCCCTTTTTGTAGTGGCAAGGAAGTGGAAACTGAGCAGATCCCTACCAATTGGGGAATGGCTATCATATGATATATAAAAGTAATGGAATAAATTGTTCTATAAAAAATGGTGAACAAACTGATTTTTAGAAAGGCCTGGAAAGACTTTACATGAGGTAGTTGTTTTAGGAGAAAGGACTGTCAGAGGTTAGAATCTCATTTTCCTGAGACCTTTAAAATGTCATCACAGAAAGTGAAAACAGAAGAGATCATCTAGTCTCTCTATAGAGAAGAAAACCTGAGGCCCTAGAACGGTAAAGTGTTGCCCAAGTTCAAAGACAATGACTCATTCAACTTTTACTGAAACTGAGGCTGAGTTGAGGTGTTATCAACTTTAAGGAGCAACTTCTGCAACCCCCTCATATTGAAGAGGAGGAAAAAAGAGTTACCATCATTACAGGACCTAGAACTCAATCTCTTTATCCTCCTGTTCTAGATTGGAGGGGCAATTTAAGAGACTCTATGGAACCCATTGAGCTACAATTTGTTTCACAAATGATTCTATAACTCCCTCAGGCCGTAAAACCTTAAAAACATGAACTCCAGGCTCATTTTTATTTCTCTTATAACAGGATTTCACATGGATCTGTGAACTTAAAAAAAAATTAACGTATCTCACTAGAATTTGTTTCTTTTATAACCTTATATATTTTATTTTATGAACTTAAAACTATTATTTTGAAAAGAAATCCAAAGGCTTTGCTAGACTAACAAAGGGGACATGACAACAAAATGACACAAAATCACTGGCCTAAAAGAATCAGCTAGTCATAGTTTATATGGTTATCATATCATATCATATCATAGTCATATGTTGTCAGGCTCAATCAATGTGAAGGATCCCTGGAACTACACCTTGTTTCCCCAGACCCAGAATGGAGAAAGAATGTTGGAGGGACTAGTAAGGAAAGATCTATCTGGAAGATAGCGGAGTAGGCAGCAGCAGGTATGATCTGTGTGGATTCCCACCTCCTATTATAGATAGACTTTTCACATTCTGAAGTATTACTTAGTGCTTACATTAGTGGAAGCTAATTGTTTGGTACTGGTAACTAAGTAACTAAGGTTGATTGCCCTTTTTGGCTATATCCATTCCCAGAATAGCTCCATTTTTTCTGGGCTAAAACCCCTATTTTAGTTCATCAAACATTCTAGAAGCTCTTTCATTTTCACTTATTTGTAGGCAGAAAAGACTCCAATTTGGATTTCCTGACCATCTAGACACAAAACTAAGTCGTGAAGACAACTTTCATACATTGTTCTCTAGTAGTATCTCAATACTATCCTTCTTAGGACCTATCATCAGTCTCTCTCTCGGAAATTCCTTCTTTGTAAATACTTCTTTCTAACACAGGAGAGCTCTAAGCTCTAAGTTCTAAGTTCCCCATGGCAGGCCACCACAGACTTACTGGGTACCTAATGAGTCCCAGATAGACTTGTTTCCAAGGCGGGGTTTCTATTCCTTCTCTGCCCCTTCTTCCCAACATTAATACCAAAGCCTCCTTACTCTTTTCACATTCTGGCTGACCCCTTCCCTCCCAATCTTACCCCTAACTGAGGAAGCCCAGAATTCCCTTTCTACTCTAACCCTATCTCCTAAGGATTCCCAGACTTTACTATCCACATTGTCATTTCACCCTTATATGTCATCTGGACCTTTCCATCTATCAGAAGTAAAATGTTCTCCTATATGTGTTTTCCCTCCAATTACAGTGTGAACACCTTGAGATTATCTTTTTCTATCTTCAGCACTTAATATTATACTTGGCATATAATAAAAATTTAATTAATTATTTTTAATTCCTTCATTCATATTATTTAAAAAGCACTCCTACTTCCGAATTATTCCTTCAAAGTTTGCCATAGATCATAGAAATTTCTATGTTAGATTTACTCCTTAGAGTCTTCTGAGAACATTTTTTTGGGTAAAGTAGATTACCTAGTAGGGATAGCACAATAATTAGTTAACCCCTTACCAGGAAGTAGATCATTTACCTAATTTTAGAGATGATGAAATTGAAACTTAGAGAGAATATAGATATTATTATTTGTGAACTTTAATCATTATATAAATTTCAGTTATTATTATTATCTTAGTATCCTTTTTTATGCAGCTCAGATAGAAGTGATACTGGAACAAATTGCCTTTCTAACAGACTATTTTTTTATGTTCTATAGTCTATTCTACAAGTGGATCAGATGACTGCTTTCTGCAAATGAATAAAAGCATCATAGTATCAGCCCATGTTCTGTCAGCTCAGTGAAAACATCTTCAAGGCAACTCTAATAACAAACAGGATGACGGAGAGAGTATGTGCTTCATCCTGTTCCCTTATGGTTTTAATTTTTTCTGCTGGATCTCTGTATTTTAAAAGTGTTTCATTACACCTGGCTTAAAATCTATGACAACTCAATATAACAACATCTATGAAAAATACGGCTCTTAAATATGTGTGGATTATTGTTCTACTCAAGTGATTTGTCTCTGATAATGCTTTAGTTACAGAACACTTTGTCCAATTCTCAAGAATATTTTGCATTCTGCACTTGCAGCACACAGATCTGTTAACTTACTTTAAACAAGACAGTGATCTTTTGAAAAAGAATTCTCTCCACCAGGACATACCCTACTGGACATTTAGTAGGTTCTAAAACTGTATAGCCTGCAGTGGTATATGGTAGTTTCTTCTACTCTGTATTGGACACTAAAACCTTAATAATAACTGTAATTTTTTATCTTGAATTGCTCCTATAAGTCATTCTGTTTCTGTAAACAAATCTGCATGATTGCCCTTTGATCAATAGTTCTCTATCAACATATTATTGACCAAGTTCATCTAGATGTTAGCCATAAAATGTCTTTTTTTATTCTGCTCTCAGATCTTGACTGCTTCACAAATTCCAGCCACCAGCTTCATTTACTTTTGATACATCCAGTGGTTTGTAAACTTATTAGTGTCAACCTTTACTATCATTCTGTGAAATCTTTTGTTTCAGAAATATTTCCTTAAATTTTGAAACTACTTATCATATGTTCTGGGAATCTATAACCTTTAGGCAGGGAGATGTTCATCTTTCTTTAGCTGCCTTGGAGTGATCAGCCCTGGGTTTTGTTAATATAATAACAATAATTATATAATCTCCCTAGATCTTCTGACATATACAATAGCAGAATAGAAAGAGTGCTGAATTTGCAGTCAGGAAGAGAGATATGCAAATCTTAGCCCTCCCTGATAAATTATTAGCTATATTACCATAGATTCATATTATCTGCCTGATCCTCATTTTTCTCATCTGTATAATGGGGATAGCAGCAATAATAGCACCTACCTTATGAGACTGTCCTGAAGTCAAAATTATATAATGTTCATGAAATGCTTTTGAAATTTATAAAGCACTACATCAATGTCAGTTATTATTGTCATAGAAAATCTCTTACTACTCATTGTTACCTAGGAGAATTGTTACTTAGGGCCCCCAGGGAATGAGTGGGTCAGGATTTGGGAAAGGTGTGATGAAGGAAAGGAGAGGGGAACAATCTGTTCTAGAGTAAGAGTTCACAGATTTCAGGAGTATGAGAACTCCCTTTAAAAAAGAATTTCATGCATTCTGACATAAAAGGAATTGCATTATTAGCATCTGTTGTTGTAGAACATACCTAATGACAAAAGCTATTATAAATTTGGTAACACTTTTAGATACATTTGAATTTTACTCATCACAATAGCAAAGTAAGTTCCTACATCCAAAGACTCTTTAAAAATATGAACTGGTCTCAGGTTACAGAAGAGCTCAAAAAAGGATTTTGAAAATCAAGGAAGGGAAGTAGAGGGAAAAATGGAAAGAAAAATGAAAGTAATTCAAGAAAATCATGGAAAATGAATCAATAATAATGTTTAAAAACACTTGCAAATGTAAAGAAAGCAAATAAAGAGACATGAGAAAACACTCTTACCCTTTATAGAGGTGGAAAGTCTATAGGTGCTACATAATGCATGTTTTCTAACTTTCAATTTATCAATCAATTGTTCTGTTTTTTTCTTTTTCCTCAATAATATGTCATTTGAGATGGCTCTTTGGGAGAAAAAGGGGAAGGGATACATAGAATAGATACTATTATAATGTAAAAAACAAAATATATAAGATGTATTTTAGGCTTCAAGAGCTAAGTTAGTAAGTTTGTCTACTTAAGGATTCCTGCACTACTTGAAAAAATATGAAGCCCCCAAGGGTTTTCTGCCCACAGGTTTCTCAAAGCTTGGTTGTGAAACCCTGTGACTTTTCATGGGGTTCATAAAGTCAAAATCATTTACATAATAATACTAAATGTTTTCATTTCTAATATGGTAAATACTCATAGATATAAGCCACATAAACAAAATTGGGGGGAAGGGAAGAAATTATCAATAATTTTTAAAAATATAAAAGGGATGGCCAAAATGGTGGGAAAATAGGCAGTGATTCTTCTGAGCTCTCCCCAAAACTCCTCTGAATACATTTAAATCATGCCATGAAAACATTCCTGGAGAATGGAGAAACAGAAACCTACAAAAGAATGAAATAAAATAATTTTCCAGTCAAAAACAACTGAAAAGGTCTGTCGAACCTGAGTATGTTGCACCAACACATACCAAAGCAATTCTTTTAAACATATTTTCATATTTATCATGGTGTACAAGAAAAATCAGGACAACAGGGGAAAAAACCATGAGAAAGAAAAAGCAAACAAACAAAAAGGTGAAAATATTCCTTGATCTATATATTCAGTGCCTATAATTCTCTTTCTGGATGCAGATGGCATTTTCATCCCAATTCTATTGGACCAATTCATATTTTTCTTGGAGTCTTTGGATGTAGGAATTTGAACTTTAACTTCTGAGGGTGATCTTTCTTGTTATTATAGTAACTTTCTATGGTCCAAATTTTTTGTTGTTGTTTGTTAATTTTCCCAGATTATCTCTCCTTAGATCATACTACATTTGAAGAACTGAGAACTTATAGGTCCCTATTAGGATCTCTGAAAACAGCTGCACAAAACCCTTGAAATTTGGGACAAATGTGAAAATATGTTTACAAGCACTGCACATGTTTAATTTCTATCAAATTGTTTGCTGTCTTGAGAAAGTAAGGAGGGAAGGAAAAACATTTGGAACAGAAAGTCTTACAAAAATGAATACTGAAAACTATCTTTACATGTATTTGGAAAAAATATTATTAAGAAAAAAAGAAAAATATGGATTGGTCACAGTTCACAGAAGAGCTCAAAAAAGGATTATAAAAATCAAGTAAAAGAAGTAGATATAAAAGTGGGAAAAGAAATGAAAATCATGCAAGAAAACTATGAAAATGAGTCAATAGCTTGGTAAAAAAAAAAAATACTGAAGAAAACACCACCTTAAAACAAAACAGATCAGGTCAAATGGTTTTTAAAAATTACAGAAATCCAAGGAGAAAAAAATGCCCTAAAAAGCAGAATTGGTCCTAAGGTCACAATAAACAACTGAGCTTTGGAGATAGGGGGAAAGGGTGTTAGGAACCCCCCAAAACAAGAGAGGGAGAATCACAAAAGTTCGAAATTGTTGTTCTTCAAGATCATCCTATACTCCTATCTCCAAAAGCTCAGAGGAGATCCTTTTCAGGCATCATGGAAGCATGTTCTTCTCTTAAATGGCAAAAGAAAGAAAGAAATCTGCTCCAAATCATAGTCATGCAGCCCCAAGCAAACTTGGCAAAATTCAAACCGAACTGTGCAATCTTCTCTTTATGTGTTCATTGTTGAGAGAAAACCTGACAAAGAGTTCAGACAACCATGTATAGAGAAAGAATGGAAGTCCGAGACAGAGAAAAATAAGGATGAACAGAAACAAGAGAAAGATGCTTTCCAGAGAGGACTCCTGGGAAGAAAATATGAGATACCAGGATTAGGGAGCTGTAACACTGCCCAAAAGTTGAACAATTGTAGTAAAAGGCTAGAAGGGAGTAAGGGGAGAGAATCATAGATTCTCATACCCTTCCCCACCCCCACCCCAACCTTGAACAGGAAGAGGCATACAATTGGTGCTTAATAAAAATATCTCACTTTTGTACAGCATGTTACATTTTCCAAATTATTTTCACATATATCTCATTTGAGCCTTTGATATCACCCAGGGTCTTTTTACAATGGAGGAAACTGAAACTTAGAGATATTTTTAAAATCTACCCAAAATCATACAGTTTGTTAATGGCAGAGCCAGGACTGTGTTTTTTTTTTTTTTTAAGGGGATGGGACAGGGTCTGGATTTTTGATTTTGAGGTGTCCGTCAAACACACACATTTGGTTCACAGCATATCCCACTGTGACCAAAATGAGATTACACTTGGGAAATATTTAACAAAATCAATAAAAATATAATAAAACCTCATAATGTTAATATATGGTTTTCTAAGTTAATATGCAGCCCATTGGGATCCTGATTTTTTTGTGGCCCTCATTTCTGCTTGAGTTTGGGACCAGTGATATACCAGAAGAAGAAGTATACCCTGCAGATCAGTGCCTTATCTTTAATTTTGGGTCTAAGAGAGTTGCCTAGAGTCACATGGCCAGTATAGAGGCTGTATTTGAATCCAGCTTCCTTACTCCAAGCTCAGTTCTCTATCCACAAAGCCCCATTATCTCCCTATAAATATCAGTTATGATTATGAAAAACCTCATTGCTGGTCACTGTAACCTAGCAAATAGAAGTACTTTAAAAGATTCAAACAGATTGTAGGCAAGTTTTGACTAAGGAAAGGCAATAGATCACAAGTTTCTTATAAAACGACTATAGGAAACCCTTTTTTTTTAAATGTCATGGACCACCACATAATAGTAGTTGTATTATTAGCATCTGTTGGTGGAGAAAATACATAATGACATAATATAAGATGACATCAGCACATAAAAATACATTATGACATAATGTCTCCACTAAACCACTGCTTATAGAAATTGAATTAAATGAAAAATAATGAAAATTGAATTAAATTCTGTAAGCTCAATAGTTTGACTTTTTATTTCAGAAGGGCATCTGAAAAAAATACACCATTATATAAAGGAGGGGTTTGAACATCTTTCTACAGCTCCAAAAAGCTGATTAAATGTCATTAAGGAAAGATGAAAGGAAGAAGAATCAGAACTAACTATCCTGATGTCAGAAAGCGACAAGATGAAATTGTCAGATACCATTACCCTGGGGGGAAAGAAAAATATTCCAAAATGAAAAGAATCAGGCAATGCTTGAAATAGCAAAAAAATCAGAGGCACTCTCTTCTTTCCGGTAATAGGAAGCTTTTTGCCATGACAATGAAGTAATACACAAGGGCTGTAACTAAAGCATCTAGGAGGCCACTCTCCAGTTAATATTTTGTAATCAGAGTGCAGAAAAGGACCTCAGAGGCCATCAACAATTTTCAATCAACAATTTATAGCCTTTGCTATAGGCTATAAAATAGAGACTCCTTCGTTTAGCATTTATGGTCCTTCACAGTGAGATTCTATCCTACCTCACCAGCCTTATTTCAGGCTATTCCATATATTACTGTACTATTAGATGCCTCTACCCAAATGTTGTCCTGTCCTCTCACACCTTCAGACATTCCCCCAAACCATTCTCCCATGGAATCTCTGGCCAATGAAATCAGTTTGAAATTGGGAAATACTTAACAAGATCTACAAAAATATAATAAAACATCAAATGTTAATATATGGTATTCTAAGTTAATATGCAGCACAGAAGGATCCTGATGTATGATTTCATGGTCTTCATTTATGCTTGAGTTTGCTTCACTTGGTGTAAGAAACCCTTCAAAGCCCAGCTCAGAGTCTTCTTTCTCCATAAAACTTTTTCTGATCTCCTCCCCCACTAAATTGCTTATGGTAATTTTTTTCTAAACTCCTCTTTGCTTTCATCATATTCTTCCTTATAGGACTCATGAGGAAAAATGCTATTTACATCCAGAGAAAGAACTGACAGAATCTGAATGCAAATTAAAACATACTATTTTCACTTTCTTTATTTTTGTGGAGTTTTTTTCCATTTGGTCTGTTTCTTTTTTCGCAACATGACTAATATGGAAATACGTTTTTCATGATTGCACATACATAACCTATATCAAATTGCTTACTGTCTTAGGGAGGGGGGAAAGTGAGGAAGTGAGGAAGAAAATTTGAAATTCAAAAATTTTTAAATAAATGCTAAAATCTCTCTTTACCTGTCATTGGAAAAAAATAAAACACCATTTTTAAAAACAGTCTATCTTGGACATGGCTCTCTTCAACAATGAGATTATTCAATTGTTCAGTGATGAAGAGAGCCATCTGCCTTAAGAGAGATGACTGTGGGAACTGAATGTGGGCTCCAACATAGCATTCTCACGCTCTCTCTTGTTGTTTGCTTGCATTTTTCTTTCTTCCTCAGTTTTTTTTCTTTTTGATCTGATTTTTCTTGTGCAGCAAGATAATTGTATAACTATACATATATATAGTAGATTTAACATATATCTTAACATTTAATATGTACTGGACTACTTGCCATCTAAGGGAGTAGGTTGAGGGAAGGAGGGGAAAATTTGAAACAGAAGGTTTTGCAAGGATCATTGTTGAAAAATCATCCATGCATATGTTCTGTAAATAAAAAGCTTTAATAAAAAATAAATTAATTAAATTCAATTTAAAAATAAATGAAAATAGTCTATCTTGTAACCTTCTTATTTTTGTATATATTTTATTTCTCACTTCCCATTAAAAAATAAGGTTCTTGAGGGCAGAGATGGAGAGTTTTTTCCCTTATATTCCCAGTGCTTAACATTGCACATTATACAGAATATAAACTTAATAAATACTTGTCTCATGGTTGAATTGGATGTAATCCAGCCTCCCAAATACTGCAAGAATTCTCTCTATAGCATTCTTGAGGAGTGGTCATCCAAATTCTGCTTTAATACCTCCAGTAAGAGAAAGTCAGAATGGAAGGTTCAAGTCTTTATCAGGAAGCATCAAGAAACCCAAGCAATGTGCAGGAACAGAGAGATAATGATGAACTCTTTAAAAATAATAAAACTCTTTAAAAGAAAGGAGAGAAGAGGAGGTGAAAGAAGAGGACAGAAAAAGAGAGGGGATAGGAAAGGAGGTGAAAGGAGATGAAAGGAGAGAAGTTTAGGAAAGGAAAGGGAAGGAAGAAAGGAAAGGAGAAAATGAAATATTTTTTAAATGAACAGAAGAAAACAAAAAGAATTTCAAAAGGGATCACAGAAAAGGAAGGCAACATTAATATTACCATCTTAAATCTAATGTCTATTTTTTAAAAAGCAACAATTTATATGTAATACTATTTTCATCTTTTTGCTGTTTGCTTGCTTGCTTTTTTTTATCATTTTTTTCCCTTTTGATCTGATTTTTGTGTGCGTAGCATGACAAATGTGAAAATATGTTTAGAAGAATTGTACATGTTTAACGTATATTGGATACTTAATGTTTAGGGAAAGGAAAAGTGGAAAGAAAGGGAGAAAAATTTGCAACACAAGGTTTTGCAAGAATGAATTTGAAAACTATTTTTACATGTATTTTGAAAAATAAAAGGCTATTTTTAGTTTTAAAATAAAGAGAACTGTAATGGTGAAGGAAAAAAGAAAACTATCTTTGCATGTATTTTGAAAAATAAGAAGCAATTATTACCAAAAAAAAATCTATATGTACTATAAATGCATGGTTTCAAAGAAAATTCTTTTATTCTGTTTTTTCGTATAAGGAAATGTTCATGTTGATGTTTGTCAAATTGAAATTTAAAAAGAAAAAAAGAAAAAAAAGTGGGGTAGGGATGGGGGTGGAACACAGGTCCAAGCAATTATTTCATGTTTTCTTGCCTGTCTTTCAGTGGCTCTATGATTCACTGTTCAGAAAAATCCCAGGGGAGATTCAGGCTCCCAGCCAACCCTGTAATCAGCCTCTAGGAATGGACACCCAGGTAGACTGGTTCTGATATTTGTTAGTGAGAGAAGGGGAGGAAGGTACAGTGGTCTCCATGTTTCCTCCCTAGGACTGGTCTAGATAAATGGAGGGTATCAAAGTGAAAGCAGAAAATGAATAGATTAAGCATTATTCTTCTAGGATCCTGTTAGAACAGGTTTAGAGACAGGATGGGTTAATGAAACTTGTCCAGTAACTCTGACCTCAGTGAGCAGGAACACAGCAATGAAAATATAAAACCTAGATTCCTGGTCTCCTTTTACTTCTTTCAACACTTTCCCTCCCTTCTTCTTCCATCTATTCTCCTCTAATTCTGTTGGGAATGAGAGAAAGAATCATCTTCCCTGGGGCATTGAACAATAGACATCTGCATCTGGGGAGATCAATTATTCCCACAGCTTAAATAGATTTTAAAAGCTGGTAGCTAAAGATTCAGTCCCAACTCCCTTTCTAGGGTGGGGTGAAGAATGATGATAGATAATGGAGGCAGCAACATGTGATAGGAACCAAGGACAGCTATCAAGAAGATAAAATATAAGGATAAAATATGAGGAAGTAGGCTAACCAGAGAGCATGATGAGGACATCTCCTACCCTAAATGCATTTCTAAGATGCAACAAAGAACTACTTCGGGGCCAAGATCAAATCAATATCATTTCTAAAGCATTAATTCAATTTAAAAAAATTTGTTAGGTAACTATGACATGCAGAGCACCTTTGCTGGAATATGGATAAAATACAAGGTTTAGCTAAGACATCATCCCTGCCATCATGGAGCATACAATTAAGGGAAGTGAGGGGAGGGAAAATAACCATTTATTAAGACTCTAATATGTGTCAAGGCTATACTAAGTGCTTTATAAATATCACTTCAGCAATCTGGAACTATACCCAAAGGGCTATCAAACTGTGCATACCCTCTGTCTGATCCAACAGTATTTCTACTGGGAGGGAAGAGGGAAAGGGATCTGTATGTGCAAAAATGTTTGTGGCAGCCCTTTTTGTAGTGGCCAGAAACTGGAAACTGAGTGGATGCCCATCAATTGGAGAATGGCTGGGTAAATTGTGGTATATGAATGTTATGGAATAGTATTGCTCTATAAGAAATGACCAGCAGGATGAATACAGAGAGGACTGGAGAGACTTATATGATCTGATGCTGAGTGAAATGAGCAGAACCAGGAGATCATTGCACACAGCAACAAGAAGACTATGTGATGATCAACTGTGATAGACATGGCTCTTCTCAACAATGTGTGATTCAAGGCAATTTCAACAGATTTGTGATGGAGCCCATTTGCATCCAGAAAGAGGTCTGTGGGGATTGAATGTGGACCACAACATGTATTTTCACCTTTTTTGTTGTTGTTTGCTTGCTGTTTTTTTTCTTTCTTTCTCATTTTTTTTCTTTTTTGATGTTATTTTTTTCTTCTGCAGCATGATAAATGTGGAAATATATATACGCAATATATGTTGCAAGGGTAAATGTTGAAAATTATCTATGCATGTATTTTGAAAATAAAAAACTATTATTTTAAAATAAATTAATAAATATTATCTCATTATCTTTCCACAATATTGGGAGGTAGATTCCATTTTACAGTTGAGAAAATGGAAGCAGATACAAGTTAACTGACTTGTTCAAGTTCATACAGCTAACAAGCATCTGAGAGCAAATTTGAACTCGGGTCTTCCTAATTCTAGATCCAGAGCTCTATCCACTGTACCATATAGTTGGCTTAAGATGGGGTTATGATATGTACTCAAATAGCAAGTCCCACCATTACTCAGAGCTATAAGGCTAAGCTGACATGAATCCAAAGTCAATCTTGAAGGTTTAGCATTGAACAAGACTCTTATCTAATAATCTCTTCATGGTTTTTGGCTTTACCCAGATTCTCTCTCTGGGAAATTCATAACACAGTTCATTTTGGCTTTTCCTTCTGAATCTGAGACTCAACTCCAATAAAGAAAAAATTCAAGGCTCCCACATTGCATTTAAATACAGACTATGGGAAAAGATGGCAGACTAGGTCAGTAAATTTCAAGCTCTGCAGATGTCCCCCACCAACAGAACTAATTTGTGTCTTAGAGTGAAGATAAGTAAAAAATCAAGAATACTTGGGGCAGAACAGGAGTCCTCTTGGACAACCCAAGGAGATCTGAATAAAGACCCCTGAACAGGGATTAGCCAGTGTGAAGTGCTAACACTCCCAAGCTACCTCCATAGAAACACCAGGTAGGGAGTCTGAGGCAAGCTGATTGTGGCTGGAAACTCAGTCCAAGCCATAGAAACTTTCATCTTCTGGACAGCATGTGGAGTCTTAAGTCCAGGAAGACTGAGTGAATCTGGGCTGATTAGAAATACCAGGTCCAGCTGTGCTGCAGGGACCCAGCCCTGGGTGAGAAGGAATCAGCACGAGCGAGTACAGGGGAAAGCTCTTGGTTTGGGGTTCCTAGTCAGAGGGAAGAACTGACGTGAAGCTAGAGGCACTATGCTCCCATCCTAGGATTAGAGATGCTTACATTAATACTTTTTTTTAAAAAAAATGAACCAGCAAAGAAGAAAGAACCCAAACATAGAAACTTACTATGGCAATAAGGAAGACTGGGGTTTATCTTCAAAGAAGGACAATGAAGTTTAAAAAAAAAACTCTAAAGAGTAATGTGAAATGGCTCCCTGCTCAGAAGAATTTATAAAAGAACTCAAAAAAGAATTTTTTTAAATCAAATGAGAGACATTGAAGAAAAACTAAAAAAAAAAAAATTTTTTTTAAAGCATCCAAAAAAAACCTTAATCAACTAGAAAAGGAGATACGGAGTCTTAAAGACAAAAATAACTCTTTGAAATATAGAATTGGGAGTGTGAGGGATGTAGAAGACCCTTACTCAAAATGACTACTCAGAGATCACTCAGTAGAAGGCAAAAAAATTGTTTATTGAAAACCTCCGGAGGATGAGCCATCCCATCTAGAGATAAGAAAGAGAAAGCTCACAGTAAGAGGGCTAAAGAAGTATTAAAGATACATAGCTTTTCTACAAGAAATTACATCACAAGTAAGAGAGCATTGAGAAGGGGAGGGGGAAGCATCTAATTGGTTATTGCTGTTTGGAGAGATTGAAACAGAAAATCAGGCCTTCAAGCTTAATCAAGTGGTCCAGCTAATAGACTAAATATTGATAAATGTCAAATACCAATAAATGTCATCAGCTCAAGTTAAGTAAATATGTTTCTAGCTGGCCAAGGCTCAAGTAAATATGAGCCTGCACATATTATATAGGTCAGAGGAGAAACACAGAAATAATGAAAATAAAATACAGAAAAAGAATTCATACATTCCTGTAAGTTCTTCACCTTATCTCTCTCTCTATTCCATACAGGAGGCAGCTAGGTAGCTCAGTGGATAGAGCACTAGCCCTGAAGTCAGGAGGACCTGAGTTCAAATCTGCTCTCAGAACTTAACACTTCCTAGCTGTGTGACCCTGGGCAAGTCACTTAACCCCAATTGCCTCAGCAAAGAAAGAAAATTATAATTGGTCAAGGGAAAGCCAATGAAGCTATAAGAGAGCAAAAATAACAAAACAGAATATAATGAAAAAATGGAACAGACCTAACAATAAGCTTCAAACTAGACTACTTTTCCATCATCTTCATTCCTATCGCCCTATATGTCACATGGTCCATCCTAGTATCCTCAATATGATACATACACGCAGACCCCAATATACACCAATTTTTAAAATACCTAATCATCTTCCTATTCACTATAATTTTCCTTCTTTCCGCAAATAGAGAATTTGAAACATAAGAAAAACAACAGATCAGGAGAACAGATCAAGAAGAGAAAATATAAGAATAATTGGACTATTGTGATCAAAAAGCTGTGATCAAAAAAGAACTTTGACATGATAATGTAAGAAATAATCCAAGAAAATTGTCCTGGAGTGATAGAACAGGAGGGGAAAGTAGAAATAGGAAAAAAAAATCCACATCACCTCAAGGAAATGCTTTATGGAAAACACATAGGAATATTATTGCCAAATTAAAAAAAAAAAACCCAGGTCAAAGAGAAAATTCTACAAGAAACAAGAAAAAATTCAAATATGCTAGTGCTTCAATTACAATTGTACAGGATTTATCAGCAGCCATAATAGAAGACCATAGGAACTTGAATCATTTGTACAGGCAAACAAAAGGACTAGGCCTGCAATCAAAAGTATCATATCTAGCAAAACTATTTATAATATGGAATGAAAAAAATAGACATTCAACAAACTTGAAGATTTTCAGGCTTTTTCTCAACCAAACCTGAACTCAATAGAAAATTTAACATATAAGAGCCAATATCAAAGATTAGTTTCAAGGAACTGAATATGGATAAATTGTTTATGTTTTTTACATGGAAATATATAATACCATATGTTTTAGATTGACATGAGCAATTGAGTAGCTGAGAAGAAAAATTGGAGCAGCGTTGAGTAGACTCTAAAAAGCAAAATTGCCTAGAAAAAAGGTAAAAATAGTTTTTATGCCATACAAATGAGATGCAGAGAAAGAACAGATACAGAGGCATTAGAAGGAGAGGAGGGCTCATAGTTCTGAAAACCTACTTACATTGGGAATGGGTTCAATAGGCAACACTACATATATATCATAAAGGGTATAGCACCCTCCAAAATCTATAAAGAAATAAAGGGAAAATAAATAAATAAATTTTTAAAAAGAAAAAATATATAAGGAGGGGATGGGCAGAGGAGGAAGCAAAGGCTGGGGGAAGAAGATAAGAGAGAGATCCATGTGTGGAAGGAGATTAAGTAATACCAAAAGCAAGTTAAGGAGCAGAATTAAAGCAGAAGAATTAGCAGGGATAGAAAAGAAAAGATATATACAAACATTACAACAAGGATCAGGAGTAGAATTTATTAGAAAAAAAAGTATGGCTAATAATCATTAATCTTAGACAAAGTCAAATTTAAAGATTCAATCTCTATTATATGTCAGCCATACTAATATTGTTTCAGATGCATGTTTACATATAAGTAAATGCATATATATATAATGTGTATGGCTGAGTATATATAAATATATATGCATGTTACTTTACATATGTGTATATATAGATATATGTATATGTGAGTGAGTTTATGAGTGGAAAAATATCTGTGCTTAACTATAGCTTGCTTGGGGGAGGTGAGGGGAATGAAAGGGGAAAAAAGCATAAAATTAAAAAAAATCTATGCAACACAGAACAAAAGAACAACCTACAAGAAAGCAAAGATAGCTATGAATAGTTTTCAACTATTATATCCTTTCTTAATCCTCCCTGATGTTCTGCTAGGCACATGATAATGTTCTATTCTGTTTTGTTTTATTTTCCTTTGTGATATTTCTTTTAAAAAATAAATAAGCAGAGGGAGGGGAAAAAGAAAGCTATAAAATAAATAAATAAATGCAGAATATGTATCTGGCCCATGATAAATACAGACAAGGATAACTGCCCCTTTTTCTTTAATGAAAAAATTTGGAATTTATCTCCCCTTCAGTCAAGTGCTGTTTTGGTTGTTTGTCTATTTGTTTTTTAGAGGAACAAGAGAAGAGAAGTGTCTATTATGTGCCAGGCACTGTGCTAAGCACTTAACAAATATTTCATTTGATCCTCATAACAATCCTGGAAGACAACTGCTGTCCCTAAAGATGAGGAAACTAAAGCATGATTGAAAACTAAGTGACTTATTCAGGATCACACAGTAAATAAATATCTAAGGGCAAATTTGAACTTCGGTTTATTTCTTGTTTTTTTTTTTTTTAAACCCTTCTTGCTCTCAAATAATGGTTGAATTTCAGAACCTTTAAAAGAATAACATCACCAAAGGGGAAAGTTTTAGTCCCTTTAAAAGGGGACTCAATCATTTATCCAAGGTCACAGACCTGTAGGAAGGGACAGAAGTGAGACTCAAACTCATGTCCTTTTGGCAAATCTAGCATTCTTTCCACCTCTAAATTCAACCCTTATTAACAAGATACAATCAAAATCCCAAAGAAAGGCTCACCACCCTGGGACTTCATCAATTTGATCAAGGAGTTCCTCTCATCCTTAGCAATAATAATAGCAATGCATGTATATACATATAAGGGAATAATATAAGTATTTGTATATAAGTAATATAAGTATTTATATAATGCATGTATACATATATAAGCACAAAGTGCTTTTACATCCATTATTTCATTGGCTCTCCCCAACTACCTTGTTGAGCTGGCATAAACTATCCTCCCTATTTTGTAGATGAAGAAACAAAGACTTAGAGGTTTTAGGTGCTTGCCCAAGACCTGGTCCAATGCTCTATCCATGACCTTACAAAGCTCAGTTAACATCATGACATAAGGCCTGGGCCAGACTTCCCTTTACAGAATGAAAGCACAAACATAGATAATGTCTACTGACTGCCTTCAAAGATGCTGAAGGAGAGTTTCTACTGGAAGGTAATGGGTGGCAGCCCAGAGAACAGGAAAGAAATGGACACCTGCTTCCCCCTACCCACCTGTTTTCCAAGGCAAGGCTATGCTTAACTTGCAGAAATCTGAGCTCCATTCTGTGGTCAAAACATCTTAGAAATGTTCTCCTCATGGCTGAGTAAGTTATGGTATATGAAGATAATGGAATATTATTGTTCTATAAGAAATGATGAGCAGTTTGATTTCAGGAAAGTCTGGAAAGACTTACATGAACTGATGCTGAGTGAAGTGTGCAGAACTAGGAGATCATTATACACAATAACAAGACTGTGTGATGACCAACTGGGATGGATTTGGTTCTTCTCAACAGTTCAGTGGTTCAAGACAATTCCAATAGACTTGGGATGAAAAATGCGATCCACATCCAGAGAGAGAACTATGGAGACTGCTTATGGATTGAAGCATAATGTTTTCACTATGTTTTTTGTTTGTTTGTTTGCTTGCTTTCTCCTGTTTTTTTCTCTTTTGGTCTGATTTTTATCACATATGAAAATATGCTTAAAAGGATTGCACACGTTTACCCTATTTCAGATTACTTGTTCTATTGGAGAGGGAGAAGGTAGGGGAAGGAAGGAGAAAAATTTGGAGCACAAGATTTCACAAGGGTGAATGTTAAAAACTATCTTTGCATATATTTTGAAAATGAAAAGCTATTATTAAAAAAAAGTAGTCCTGCTGAGAGAAATGAGCAGGACCAGGAGATCATTATATACTTCAACAACAATACTATATGATAATCAATTCTGATGGATGTGGCCATCTCCAGCAATGAGATGAATAAAATCAGTTCCAATAGAGCAGTAATGAACTGAACCAGCTACATCCAGGGAAAAAACTCTGGGAGATGACTATGAACCACTACATCGAGTTCCCAATCCCTCTATTTTTGTCCTCCTGCACTTTTGATTTCCTTCGCAGGCTAATTGTACACTATTTCAAAGTCCAGCTCTTTTTATACAGCAAAATAACTGTTTGGACATGTATACATATATTGTATTTAACTTATACCTTAACATATTTAACATGTGTTGGTCAACCTACCATCTGGGGGAGGGGGGAGGGGAAGGAGGGAAAAAGTTGGAACAAAAGGATTTGCAATTGTCAATGCTGAAACATTACCTATGCATATATTTGTAAATAAAAAGCTATAATAATAAAAAAATTTTAAAAAATAGTGTAGTCCTTCTCTTGAAGCTACAAAAGAAAAAGATCAAAATGAGGCGGACTGTCCCTTTTGGCAGATCCTGAGTCTTTCTTCCAGCTTCAGAAGTCAATTAGAGAATTTTTCATCATCACACAGTACAAATCCCTGAGTCATCATGATCTGAAACAAGCATGTCCCTAGCTTTTATGGGATAATTTGGACTAGAACCTGTCAGAGAATATCTGGGATATTGTGACCACCATGCTAGCACCCCAGACACCCCAGAATCAACTGGAGTCAGGATAACCAAAAGTCCTTAGTCTTTATTCTTGGTCTTTAGATGTAGAAGTGAAGGGGATGGAAGTAGGATCTCCGCAACCGCCTTCTATCTCATCCACCGCAAAGAGTGATCCTGGCTCATCTTATTCCTCCCCCTAGTCCCTCCTACAATCCTCGGTATACACCAAACATTGAGCCAGCATAGGATAGTGGGAAGGACCAATTTCCAAACACATGCCCATAGAGTATTGTCCAATCAGAAATTAGCCCTAAGTGCTTGAACCGACCTCAGTGCAACAACTCAAGAGTTTCAGCCCTCTATATCGCCTGCTTTCTTTTGTTTTAGAACACAGGTGGTCACACCCTCCCTGACTTCTCAGGAAAGGAGGTGAAAACACTGAAAAGGAGGTGATCATGCCCCCCCTGACTTCTCAGGAAGGGAAGTGAAAGCACTGGAGATGATCACACCCTCCCTGACAATCTCAGGAAGGGAGATGAAAAGCACCAAAGGGAATTGGGGATTGCTAGCGGGTTTCTGGTCTGAAAGCTCTTATTAGAAACAAGTATGCACAAGCCCATCAGCATGGGAGGTATTACACAAGCACATGGCAATAACGCACAGGCTATTAGTGATGACTCTCCCCACAGTCAGTACAGGCTCAATGTGGTGCAACAGACATGAATTGTACATACAAGTAGTGATATAACAAATAATATAAATCAATATGGTATTATAAGAGATTTCCAGAAGTCCTAGAAGGAGGGTATGTAAACAACAGTCACACATATGCCTTCTTCAGCAGCCAAGAAATAGTTCAAAACCAATCTATTGTCCATTGTTTCACGTGTCAGGGAATCCAATGATCCCCGCAAGTTTTTGAAGTCCTGCAATAGTCTTTTTATATGTTAGGGAATCCAATGATTCCAGCAGATTTTGAAGTCCTGCAACAGTCTTATCATTTCTCAGAAAATCCTGTGATTCCTGAGGGTTTTGAAGTCCTACAACAATCTTATCCTGTCTCAGAGAACCCAACGATTCCTGAGGGTTTTGAAGTCCTACAAAAATCTTATGTCTCAGAGAACCAATGATCCCTGAGAGTTTTGAAGTCTAACAATTTTTGATCTCCATGAGTCAAATGTCATAACTGCAGGCTCTTTCAGTGGTGGGCACAGTCAGCAATGGAACCACTCGATGTTTCTTGGGTCTTCTCCTTTGTTTGAAGGGTCCGCTCCATCTCTCTCTGATGGACAAGATGAATACAACTCGTTAGCACCCATCTGATTCCTTCTCCATCTGTGGAGATACAAGCAAACTCTCTTCCCCAAGCCTATCTGATCCTTTCCATTCACCACTTTCTGGGTCTCTCCACATCACCTGGCGATTACCTAAAGATAGTGGAACTGCTCACTGCCTTTTCAGTGGGTTATAAAACCTGTATGCTGGAGCCAGTGAATTTTTATCAAAAATCAAGAAGTTAATAGTATAAAGAGCTAGATTTAGAAGTTCTCCAGGATTACCTGTGGCTTCCCCTTTCTTTTGTTTTTGGAGGAGCATCTTAATGTCTCTGTTTCTCCTCTCTACTATTGCCTGTCCTTGAGGATTAAAGGATATGCTAGTGGTGTGTAAAATCTTATACTATGCCCCAAAGTGTGCAAAATGTTTAGAAGTATATGCAGGTCCTTTATCTGTTTTTATGGCTTATGGCACACCCATAATTGCAAATGCTTATATAAGGAATTCAGTGACCACTCGGGCTGTCTCTTTTGTTGCTGGTATTGCAAAAGTGAATGCTGAAAAAGTGTCCACCACAACATGGATAAAAGACAGATGACCAAAAGATTTATAATGGGTCACATCCATTTGACAAATTTCATTAGATCTCAAACCATGAGGGTTTTTCCCTGGAGGCAGTGTAGGAGCATGGAAAGGAAGGCAAGCTGTACAGGCTTTTACTACACTCCTTCCCTCTTCTCTTGTTATTCCAAACTGAGCAAACGTAAAGCTCAAGCAGCTTGATGATATTTAAAATGAGATTCTTGGGCTTCTTGAAATAAAGGGGTATTGGCCAGCATAATTAGAAGGCTATCTGCCTATGAATTACCATCAAAAATAGGACCTGGAATCCACAAATAGAGTGGACATGCAAGATATAAATCTTACCTGGGTGCTTTCTCACTTGCTTTTGAAGTTCTTAAAAGAGCTAATATATATTAGAGGCTACAAATTTTATTTGGGCTGTGGCAATTTTTTGTACCACGCCTATTGAATAGGCCGAATCAGATATGATATTTATATCTCCTGGATAATAAGTAAGAACTAGAATGATTGCATACAATTCATTCTGCTGAGTGGACTGAAAAGGAGTTCTGACTACTCTCTTTATAGTTAAGTCATGAGAGTATACAGCACAAATCTATATCTGTAAAGATAGTTGGTCCTTTAAGAGGAACGTTAGAAACCTCCTCTTCAAGAATCCATTGCCAATTATGTAATAGTCTGGTTATCTTTAATGGAGACCTGTATGTAAAATTTGGAGCCATGGCTAATAAAATTTGCCACTCTGGGATGGTTTCACAGCATACATTAATTTGTGCATTAGTATAAAAGGTGTATATCTTGTCAGGTCTTAGCACAGATAACTGTACTGCTCGCTTAATGGCCTTTAATAAAATTCTAGCCACAAGCACTGGGTAAGGAGTAAGGCTTTGTTCTGGTTGTGTTGGGAGGTTCACCCGCTCTATCACACTGTCTCCTTGATGAAGGACTGCTGTGGGTGCCTCTTTTGCAACAAAAATTGTTATTTCCAAGGGTTTTTGAGTGAATCTTTCATCCACATTGGATAAAGCCAGTTCAACTTCTCTCAAAGCCTCTTGAGCTCCTTTTGTAAGCTGGCATAGTGAGTTTAAAGCACTGTCTCCCCTTAAAATGTCATATAATGGTTGTAATTGATAGGTAGTCAAGCCTAACACTGGACGCATCCATTGGATATCGCCTATCAATTTCTGAAAGTCATTTAAGGTATTTAGCTTCTCTGTTCTTAAGGAAAATTTTTGTACTGTGAGCACCTTAGGGTATACTTCGTATCCTAAATATTGAAAAGCAGCATGTCTTTGAATTTTTTCTGGAGCTTTGTGCAAACTGTAGTTCCTTAGTGTTTTTATGGTCTTTTGTAGACATGCTTCTAACGTGTTCCTCAGGTGCACATCCCAATATATCATCCATGTAATGTAATAACATAACTTTTGGAAATGCTTTTCTTACTGGAGTAAAAGCAGCAGCAACATACATTTGACACATAGTAGGGCTGCTTTTCATTCCCTGTGTCCATTCATATCTTTTATAAGGCTCAGCTAAGTTAATGCTGGGTACTGAAAAGGCAAATCTTTTCATATCCTCCTTATCTAGAGGGATAGAATAGAAACAATCTTTAATGTCTATAACCCAAAGAGGTCATTCTTTAGGCAACTGAGTAGGAGATGGAAGGCCAGGCTGAAGAGTTCCCATAGTTTCCATCTGTTCATTTACTTTTCTTAAATCAGTGAGCATCCTCCATTTTCCCGATTTCTTTTTTACAACAAATACTGGGGAATTCCAAGGATTTAGAGAAGGTTGTAAGTGTCCTTGGTCAAGTTGCTCCTGTACTATATCTAATAAGGACTGAATTTTAGCGCTACTTAAGGGCCACTGTTCTATCCACACTGGTGTATCAATTTTCCATTGGATAGGAACAGGTGAAAGTGTTGGCAGGCCTTCAACAGCAGCCCTGCCTAAAAAACTGAGGTACTCATTTTTAACCCTAATTGTTGTAAAATGTCTCTTCCCCACAGATTGATGAAGATTTTTTCAGCTATAAAAGGAATAAAAACTTTTGTTTCACCTTCAAAGGGGTAGCACTAACTTCAGCTGCTATTGATCCCACTACACCAGTCATGTAGGTGTCTGCTTTAATCTTTGGCCAGTGACTGGGCCAGTTGGCACCTTTAATGACTACATGATCTGCACTTATGTCTACCAATCCTCCTAATGGTATGTCATTTATATAGATAATGAGCACAGGTCAGCTGTCATAGCTGCTGTCTAGAACATTCCTGGATTTTGTTGCTTGGAGTTAGAATCTGGGCGACTATCACCAGATTGCTTATTAGGAGTCTGTATCAATAAACCTGATGCTACTACTTCTCCTGGGTAATAAGTCACACATTGTCTACTTGTATTAGTGACTGGGATGTTACCTACACATTTCCTAGTTTCCCACATCAGTGTATGGATGGACACTGTTTTGTAAGTGCTCACAGGAGGTAAAATAGTCAAGCCTACTGTGCCTGGAGGTAAGGGATCCATAGGCTGGAGAGGAACAGATTTCACCTCTCCAAGGTGTATCTCAGTTGTCCCAGCTGCATACAACTCTATTCTCCCTTCCTCTCATCAGGTTGCTTCCTGGCTGATTGTATAATCCCTTTCTCCCATCAGATGGCTTCCTGGCTGATTGGTCATATCTGGGTACTGGACTTCTAGGCACTCTCTGGGTGTAGCATCAGCTGCCATCATGCCCCAAGTATTTTTTTGTCTTGGGCCCTGGGTCTGGGCCCCTCATCCCGTTTCCCTGTATCAGTCTACATTCTGAGGTCTGTTGCATTTTGGACATGGGCTATTGGATCTTGTTCTCCCACCCTGTTTCCTCACTCTGTTTCTATGCCAATATTGAGCTTTCAGATGGCCCCCTTTACCACATTGAAAGCATTGATGAGTCTCTCTGGAAGTCCCTTGCCAAAAGGGACCCTGTCTTCCCATGTCTGGATTTTGGGAAGTCTGCATCATAGCCTGGCTACAAAAGGCATTTGTCCCCACTGTGGCACAGCGTCTTATGATCTCCTCTAAAGGAGCATCCTTGTGCAGTCCTAGTATAATTCTTCTGCAAACCTCATTATCATTTTCTTTAGCAACTTGCCTTATCATAATGTCTGTTACTACATTTTCACCATTAGTTTGTAGGACAGCAGTCTGCAGATGCCCCACAGAATCAGCAAATAGTTCATTTGGCCCTTGTGTTATTTTTGTGAAGGCTTCACCCTTATCATTTTTCTTGGGAAGAGAAGTCCATGCTTTGATAATAACAGCAGCAGCAGTAATTCACCCATATGCTGTTAAGCATATGTACTGATTATATTATTCTGTACTGAATTTTCTGCATAAGAACCTACACCTGTTAGTTGATCACAGGATTAGAGGATTAACTCCACTTTGACTATTTGTTGAGCTTGTATCTACAGAGCTCACTATATTCAGAAAGCCACAGCAAGTTTTGTCCAGGTTCTAAGCATGTCCTTGCTATAGATTTCCAGTCCCTAGGGGTTAAGACTTCATAAGCCAAATTCTGTAATAACATCTTAACATAAGCTAAGGTAGCCCCATAAAGAGTGCAAGCCTTTTTCAGGTCTTTGAGGATTTCTATATCAAAAGGAGCATATCTTCTACTTTCTTGATCTGAAGAGTCAAACTTTTGAATCACAGGATACATTTCCATTTGCAAATCACTGAAATTCTGGCCTTCTTTGGTGGCTTTAAGTACTGCCTTTTACAATCTAGTCATAGGAGGGGGTGATTTGGTGGGGGGGAGGTGCTGGTGGTATCACTGCCTCTCCCACTACTCCTCCCCGCTCCATCCCTGAAGGTGAAGTTGATGGGGGCATGTCAAAAACCAGTTCCGGTTTAGGCCGGGTTGAAGCTGCTTTCACCCTTCACCCCTTCACCATGCCCTTCATCCTCACTTCACTCCCCATAACCTCTGGTGATATTGCTTTTAATCCCTCCTTTGTCCTCCTCATTTTCCTCACACTTCCTCATCTGGCCATT
The DNA here is from genome assembly GCF_016432865.1 of Antechinus flavipes. Taxonomy (NCBI): domain Eukaryota; kingdom Metazoa; phylum Chordata; class Mammalia; order Dasyuromorphia; family Dasyuridae; genus Antechinus; species Antechinus flavipes. Next base: position 299,367,244 of record NC_067398.1, on the reverse strand, counting down.
CTTAGAATTTTTCTTTTTTCTATAACTTGCAGGATTTTTTAAGGCCAATTGTATTATGTTGTATATATAGAATGTTTCCTTGGAAATTGAACGAGGACCTTTATCAGTGCAGTATTTGCATAATTGTTGTCCTACTAGCTTCCAATTATCTAGCCCTATCTCCTCTTCCTTTAAGAACCAAGGGGATGTGCAGTTTAATGTACCCACAGTCTAGCGATCTGCAACCAAATTACAATTAATCCTTGTACCCATGATCAACTTAAGTATGCTTTCTATAGCACCTGCTTGGGGTGGGTGTGGGTGGGGGGTCTGGGGGAGAATCTTTTCCTAATATCTGCCCCATTGTAGCTAGAAAAGGTTACTAGTTTAGCCCTTAACAAAGTAAGTTCCCTGTTTGTCTATTTAAATATTAATCCTATTTCCTGGTCACTAGAGACTTCTTCAGTGAAGTTAGGGTCCTCGGGCCCCACGCTCGGGCACCAAATGTGATGACCACATTAGCACCCAGGATATCTTAGAATCAGCCGGAGTCAGAATAAGCAAAAGTGCTTAATTTTTATTCTTGGTCTTTAGGGGTAGAAGTGAAGGGGATGGAAGCAGAATCTCCGTGACCAACTTCTCCCCCTTCTACCACAAAAGTGACTCTGGCTCCTCTTACTGCACCCCCTAGTCCCTCCTACAATCCTCTCAATGCACCAATCATTGAGCCAGCACAGGATAGTGGGAAGGGCCATTCCCCAAGCACGTGCCCATAGAGTATTGTCCAATCAGTAATTAGCCCTAAGTGCTTGAACCAACCTCAGTGCAAAGACTCAAGAATTTCAGCCCTCTACAAGATAGACATTCAAGGATTGGTCCCCTTAGACCAATTCATTCCCATTACACCTAAAACGTTAATATCTTGAGGGACTTACTATTAATTATAATTTTATTCTTTGGTTTGCTTGAATATATATGCAACCTTAATATTGACACTGTGGAGAGAGCACTGAACCTTTAGTCAGGAATATATAAGTTCAATTGTGGCCTCAGACATTTATTAGCTATGTGACTCTGGGCAAGTCAATTCACCTCAGTCTAACTCAGTTTCCTTATCTCTATAAAATGGGGATAATAACAATACCAATCCAAAGCTGTTTTGAACATCAAATGAAATAATTTTTATAAAGCCCTTTGCAAACCTTAAAGCACTGTACAAAAGCTAGCTATCATCATCATTATTATTAGCAAATTCTTCACAGGATCATACAATTCAGATATACCTAAGGCTCTGAGTTAGTCAATCAATAATCATTTATTACCCATTATGTGACAGGCATTATGCTAAACACTGAAAATAAAATGAAAAGTAAAAACATGGTCTCTCTTACATGAACTGATGTTAAATGAAATAAGCAGAACCAGGAGATCATTATACACTTCAACAATTCTTATGAGGATGTATTCTGATGGATGTGGCCCTCTTCAACAATGAAAGGATCCAAATTATTTCCAATTGATTAGTAATGAAGAGAACTAGCTACACCAGCGAAAGAACATTGGGAAATGAGTGTGGAACACAATATAGAATTTACACTCTTTCTGTTATTGTTTGCTTGCATTTTTGTTTTTCTTCCCAGGTCAGATCCAATTTTTCTTGTGTAGCAAGATAACTGTATAAATATGTATACATATATTGTATTTAATATATATTTTAACATATTTAACATGAAAAAACAACAACAACAACATGGTCTCTGCCATCACAGAGTTTACATTATAATGGGTGCTTTAAAAAAACTTACTTAAAGCTATTGTTCAATAATTTTCAGTCATGTCCAACCCATTTTGGGGTTTTCTGTCAAAGATGCTAATTTGCCATTTTCTTACATGGACGAGGAAATTGAGGCAAATAAGGTTAAGTGACTTGCCCAGAGTCACCTAGCTAATAAGTGTGTGAGGCCAGATTTGAACAAAAGGAACGTGAGTCTTCCTGACTCTAGACTTAATGCACTTTCTACTGTGTCACTTACCTGCTCAGGTTCTAAGATTCCATAAGCAGTAAACAGCAGAGCTGGAATTCTAAGCCATATTTTTGAGTCAAGTGATCTTTTTGCATCCAGTAGTAGAAAATATCAAAGAGCAATTTTTTTTTACACTTCTGTGGAATTCTTTCTCCTCAGTCTCTGTCTCCTAGATTTTCTTGTTTCTTTCAAGTCTCAGTTAAAATCTCACCTTCTACAAGAAACTTTTTCCAATCCTCCTTTATCTTAATGCTTTCGCTCTGAGATTATCTCCATTTGCCCTGTCCATACTTTGCTTGGATATAGTTCTTTGCATGTTGTTTTCCCCGTTAGACTGAGTTCCTTGAGAGCAGACTGTCTTTTGCTTTTCTCTGTATCCAGTTCCTGGCACCCATCAGGCACTTTAATAAATGTGTAAAAGACCAATTGGTATAGGATTCTCTCCTCCCTGGTGGTTCTGCATAAAGGACAAATCAGAGCCAGTGAAAGTGAGAAAGCTTCACACTCTCGAGTTTGTTTTTTTTTTTTTTTTTTCCAAATTCTTTTCAAGCTTTGAGTCACTTTGGATACTTTAAGTGCCCATCTTCAAAAAGGAAGATGGGAGAAACTAGTTCCACTGCAGGCACCTGAAGGAAAAGAGTCTGGAAAGACATGAGAGGAGCTAGTAGTCTCCCTCATGTTCCTATCCCTAGGTGGCTACTGTAGAGATTTAAGAGAATATCCCCTTGCGAGAGATCTTTCTTTTGGCTTAATTTGGTTACCTTGTTCCCACTGGAGAGTTCATTTACTCTGAATTGTCTGGTATGTATATACTTCTTCTGATTTGGTTTTGATGCCAATTTGAATAAATGGATTTTCTTTGATAATTGTTATGTTCTGTTTAACCTATATCAGAGTGTTTGCTATATTGGGGAGTGGGGGGGGGGCGGGAGGGAGGAGAGGGAGAAAAATTTGGAACACAAGGTTTGCAAAGGTGAATGTTGAAAATTATCTTTGCATGTATTTGGACAAATAAAACTTTAAAAAAAGATAACTGTTAAGTTCATTGTGAAACTGGTATTTGATAGGAAAGGCCTCAGCTATAGAATTTGAGATCCTCCTTCCCCCCATTTAATATAATAATGATAATCACTGAATCTGATCATTATTCCCTAGATGAACATCATTTCAGGGAGCAGATATAATTCTAGCCCACTATTCTGCCTCTCTAAAGAGAGCAAATTACCCAGGCTTCTGGCCCCAACCTCTTGCTTCCTCTCCTGGTAATAATTAAGGTCTTACTTGGAGAAGGTGGAGGAGTATACAGAAGGGAAAAAAGACTAGATATCTATTCTGCCTAGGGGCCACATCACATGCCCTACACTAGTTGGATGGACAGTCCTCACCACACTTGGAGAACCTTGCTACAAATGCTTATTGACTAACTGAAGCTGATATGATAGTGATATTTAATAACATTTTAGTTAGTCAACATAACATTTTAATAAGAACATTCTACATTTAGCTAGTGCTTTTAATATCCACCAATCACTTTCTTCACAGAAGTTCTATAAAATAGATAATGCAAGTATTGTTATCCCCATTTTACAGATGTGAAAATCAAGCTCATTCTGACCATGTTACTTGCCTATTCAATAAACTCCCAGTGGCTCCCTACTTGTCTTGAGAATCAAATATAACAACAACAACAACTAGCTAACATTGTATCTCTGTGTCTCTTTTTGTCTCTATTTCTGTCTTTGGTTCTCTGTCTCTTTCTCTTTCTGTCTCTGTTTCTCTCTGTGTCTCTGTCTCTCTTTGTCTCTATCTCTTTTTCTATCTGTTTCTCTGTCTCTCTGTCTCTGCATCTTTCTCTCTGTCTGTCTCTCTTTCCCTCTCTCTCTCTCTCTCTGTCTCTCTCTGTTTCTCTGTCTCTGTCTCTGTCTTTCTGTCTGTCTCTCTGTGTGTCTCTGTCTCTCTCCTCTCCCCCTGTCTCTCTGTCTCTGTTTTTCTTTCTTGCTCTGTTTCTCTCTTTCCTTCTCTCTGTCTCTGTGTGTGTCTCTGTCTCTCTTCTCTCTCTCTCTCTGTGTCTGTGTCTGTCTCTCTCTGTGTGTCTCTGTCTTTCTGTCTCTCTCTCTGTTTCATCTTTGTACTGCCAGTGCTGATCCTAGTGTCTGGCACCTAGTAGACTCTTAAAAATTGCTTCTTGTGCTCACTTCGGCAGCATATATGTTGAATGACTTGTCCAAGGTCATAGAATCTGGGTTAGGAAACTTAGGACTCAGACTCCTCAGTCTAGTGTCACATCAAGTGTCCTTTCTTAGTGTCTTTGCGAAGGTGAGAAAGGACTTGTATAGGTACAAGATGAATAAACCACTTAGCAAATAATAGCTGGGCACAGAGTACAGTTACATATGGGAGTTCCTTTTAGGAAAACAATTGAAAAGATTGAGAAGGAGGCAGCTGGGGAGGGAGGAGTATGACATCCTCACAGAAACAGCCTAAAGCCAGATAATACCTTCGGGAAATAAGGGAATCCATATGGGAGAATTCAACAGGACTGCTAGGAAAAGAGGAAAAAGGGAAAGGGGGACTACTCGTCTCCACAGCAGAGCCGGTTTCAGGCAGAAAAGACCAGCAAAGTTGTTCTAATCAACCTTTCACTGAGACACTAACCCTGAGAATGCAGAGTAAAATAGGAGCCAGGCCCAGCACTTCAGGATGGGTAAATTAGCTGCTTTCTAGACTAAAATATAGTTCCCAGAGTGAGCAATAGATTACAAATGAGAAGGTTTCCACTTGCCTTTTGAAAAGCAGTCTCATGTGTCTGACACTCACCACCAGCTGAATGTTGCAGCTCAGCTTCTCTTGGCTGGCAGTTCCCGAGCTTCTGTGAGGCCCAACTTTGCTTCAGCCAGTTCAAATGAAAAAGAACTTTATTTCCTTTTTGTTTGTTTGTAAATAGTATTTTTTTTCTCCAAACACATGCAAAGATAGTTTTCAACATTCACCTTCGCAAAACCTTGTATTCCATATTTTTCTCCCTTTTCCTCCCTCTCCCTTCCCCTAAACAGCAAGCAATCCAATATAGGTTAAACATGTGCAATTAAGAACTTTCTTGACACAAAGGCTAGGCAGGTTATTGGACTGAGGGGTCTTCCAGATACAATGCCTTAACCAAAAAGAGTGACCCGAATGGAGGAAATTCCATATTTCCTGAAAGTCTGGAGAGAAAATAGGGGTAGGGAAGTACGGGATTTAAACAGAAGCATTTAATCCATTTAGAATACTCAGTGTAGGTAGTTGCTGATTCTTGTCTATTCTTAGGGCCCATCCTGAACAAGCCCCCCCCCCCTCCTCAAGGCAGAAAGAAACAGGCTGGAAACTGTGAACTTGGGCTACAGGAGCCCTAAGAGTCTCTTGCCTAGGAAGTGACAGAACACATTATTGTTGGTCCCCATAAGCTCTTAAGACTCTCTAGTTCAGTTTGTCAACTGGCTCAAAGTGAACCCTTCTCTCCTCTCCTACCTCCTCAGTTGAATATTTGTACCCTGAATACTCAGCAAAGTCACATATTATCACTGCTAGGGGTGGAAGGATGGGAGGGTAGGAGGAGGTGGGGAAAGAAGGCTGGGAAGCAAAAAGCTCTTGCTTTTGACTTTGGGACTATTAACATTGGCACTTAGCCAGCCGAGTGGATTATATCAGAATGGGGGGAAGGGAGGAAAAGTCATCTAGAGAACAGCAGGAAGGAGAATAAGGGAGTGGGAGTTACTTTTTTTAGATAGGAGCTGACGTGTGGGCTAGAACTGGAAGGGGAATATTTGTGCTTTGCTAGGTATACATATTAACAGAACCAGTCTGATGAGGGGGAATATTTGTACTTTTCTAGGTGCATGCATTATTAAAACCAACCTGATAAAGGCAAAATAAATGATTTCCTAAATCATGTGATTCAAAGGATAGAAGAGAAAATAAAAGAACACAGGTTTTGAGTGAGAAGATCTGGATTTAAAATCCAACAATCATTAATCACCTGGATGACCTCAAGCAAGTCAATTAATCTCAACAGTTCTATAAAATGAGGAGATTCAACTAGATGGTCCCTTTCCAGTTCTAAAGGGATGATCCTATGACAATTCCCTCTCTTGAAAAAAAAAAGTATATTCTCACTGATGCCCCAAACGCTATCTCATTTCTCATTGTCTTCTTAAATTACAAACTTTTCTGGAAAAATTAACTTTAGTCTAGAATAGTTTGTCAGATAATTAATTCCTTCTTATGAGAAGGGCATGGGGTTCAGAATTAACTTTAATCTAAAATAGTTGGTCAGATAATTCCTTCTGATGAGAAGGGCTTGAGGTTCAGAGGTTATAAAGAAAAGGGAAGTTTGGGTAATCAAGCACCAATCTACCACTGTCACAACTTTGCCAGAGATGAGTTCTCAGAGGCTGAGTGAAGGGGGAAGGGGGAGGCTCTTGTCCTCTATATAGACTTGTAAGCCTCTCTCTCTCTCTCTCTCTCTCTCTCTTTCTCTCTGTTGGGGTTAAGTGACTTGCCCAAGGTCACACAGCTAGGAAGTATTAAGTATCTGAGATCAGATTTGAACTCGGGTCCTCCTGACTTCAGGGCTGTTGCTCTATCTACTGCACCTCCTGACTGTCTCCTCTCTTTCTTTCACCTTGCTCAGACCTGATCCTACATTATACCTTGAAAGAAGTGTGCTGCAGCTGGCTCCTATGGGTTGACTAGAACTGATTATTAAATTTTCAGTGAGAACATTTATATCTTAGAAATCTGCACATCCTCCAAATTAGAGTTTGATTTGGTGGAAAAGTGCATAAAGCACCAGCCTTAAAAGTCAGGAGGATCTGAATTCAAATTCAGCCACAGATGCTACCTGTGTGACACTGGGCAAATCACTTATGCCCAAATGCCTTCAAAAGAAAAAAATTCAATAATGCAGTTTAGACTTAAAAGTGTGTCATGAGTACTCTCCTCTCCCCAGACCTATAAGGTCAAATCTTCTCAAAACTCCTGTGGCTCCCTATCACCTCCAGGATCAAATGCAAAATGCTCTGTTTGGCATTGAAAGCCCTTTGTAGTCTAGCTTCCTCCTATCTTTCCAGTCTTCCTATACCTGACTCCTAGACATGCACTCTTTGATCCAGCATCCTGTCTGTTCCCCAAGCAAGGCACTCCAATTCTTGGCTGCCAGCGTTTTCTCTTACTACCTCAAGCCAGAAATGGTCTCCCTCCTCATTCCCACCCACATCTCTCCCTGGCTTCCCTTAAATCCCAACTAAAATCCCACCTTCTCCAGCAGGTGTGGGGAACCTTACTGCCAAGGGCCATTTAGATATTTATAACATCATTCTCAGACCGCACAAAATTACCAACTTAGAGAACTCAAGCAGAGGGAGACTGTTGTACCAGCTTTCAGCTTATCATCACCTGTGGCTGCCTTAACAAGTGATTTTGCAGATTTTAGACAGCCTGTGAGCCAGACATTTCACCACCCCTATTCCATAGAAAAGTAGTTCCCAGTCCTTAATTCTAGTGCCTTCCCTCTGTTAATCATTTCCCATTTATCTTGTCTATAGCTTACTTCATACATTTTTTTTGTTTGCTGTTCCCCCCATTAGATAGTAAGCTCCTTGAAACCAGAGACTGTATTCTCTCTCTTTTTGTCTGCCCAACACTTAGCACAGTGCCTGGCACATAGTAGGTGCTTGAGAATGACAGTATTGATTGAACCTCAAGGACCATCTAAACCAACCTCATTTTATAGCTGAGGAAACTGAGGTCCAGAGAGGTTTAAAAACATTCACAATGGATCCAACCATTCTGGAGAGCGATTTGGAACTATGCTCAAGGAGTTATCAAACTGCATATCCTTTGATCCAGCAGTGTTTCTACTGGGCTTATACCCCAAAGAGATCATAAAGAAAGGAAAGGGACCTCTATGTGCCAAAATGTTTGTGGCAGCTTCTTTGTAGTGGCCAGAAACTGGAAACTGGGTAGATGCCCATCAATTGGGGAATGGCTAAATAAATTGTGGTATATGAATGTTATGTAATATTATTGTTCTGTAAGAAATGACTAACAGGATGATTTCAGAAAAACCTGGAGAGACTTACATGAACTGATGCTGAGTGAAATGGAGCAGAATCAGAAGATTATACATGGCAACAACAATACTACATGAGGATAAATTCTGATGGAAGTGGATTTCTTCAACAATGAGAAGATCCAATTCAGTTCCAATTGATCAATGATGGACAAAACCAGCTATACTCAGAGAAAGAACACTGGGAAATGAAGGGTCAATGTTGAAAAATTATCATGCATATGTTTTGTCAATAAAGAGATTTAATTAAAAATACCAAAAAAGACTTATTCATAGAGGTGATAAGCACCAGAAGTAAAATTTGAGCCTCGGGGTCCTCTGACTCAGAACTAGTGCTCTTTCAGCTGATAAAATGCTTCATTCCCTAGGCTAAGGGAAAAACCAGCATGCAATCTAATTGGTGGGGAAAGGAGGTGTTATAACTATTAATCCAGCTATTGTCCTGCTGCTGTAGCTCTTTTCCATCATTATATAATCACCAGTTGATCAGAAGCATTAAGGGATAAAGTACACTTCCATCCCTAATCCAAGATTGGCTCCAAAGGTAAAATTAAGCTCTATCAGAATTGGCCTAGGTCTAGGTCTTTAACCTAGGTGGTGGATTAGGACAGCCACCCAGCTGAACTCTCCCAACAACCCCTTCCAAACAACTTTTAAGATGATGCATCAAGTCAAATTTTGGAGTCACAGGAGCCAACAAAAGGTTGGGATGAGACATTTTTTGCAGTCTGAGAAAACTTAAGAAGTCAGCAGAAGTCTGTGACACTAGTGTGTAGACCTCTCCTTTCACAATAGATAACAGTTGACCCTGACTGGCAACCCTATTGCCCATATATAGTTTTGGATCACAATTTCAGGATGGAGAGAAGCTCTGGTCGTTAGTCACAAGAGAACAAGAACCCTGATTATAAGAGCAAAAAGGAGTTCTAGTACTTGTGGCTGCAGGGGCTTTTCCTGGGTAAAGACCAGAGCACAAACCAGAAGAACAGTGATCATATCTCTCCCAGGATTTCACCCAGTTAAAAGCCCCAAAGATCCCCAAAATTAGCTCTGAAAACAATAGCATGAACAGCTTAAAGCTTGGAACAGTTTCCCCCAGACACAAGTAAGCAGAGACCAATTCTTACATAGTCTCTTTCTTTTGCTTTTATTACATTTCGGTTTCATTGAAAAGTTTAGTTTTTATGATTTGTGTGCTGTTTTATGTTTTTGCATGTCATGATTTTGTACTCTTGGTGGCTAGTCTTTTGTCTAAAAATCTTTTTGAAATATTGCTTAATGTTTTGATTTTATGAAAGTGAAGCTTGTATTCAGTGTTTTGCCAATTGATATTATATGCTTGTAATAAAAGCAAAAGAAAAAGCTCACAAAAAGGAAGAATTATTGGACTATTCTGAAAGCCATGATCAGAGAGTCCTAGATATCATATTTCAAGAAATTATCAAGGAAAACTTCCCCAATAATTTGCACTGGGAGAAAGGGGAAAGACAGATATAGAACCCACAAAACACAAAAAAGAGACACATGAAAAAAAGTGCAGAAAAGCAGTGAGCAGCTTTCAGAAATTTCAGAAATTTAGTGTATGGCACTGCATTTGCTCATCTGGGTCAGAATACTTGCAAACATCAAAAATGGTTTGAGGAAAATGATGGGGAAATCCAGAAGTTGCTAAATGAAAAATAAGAACTTCACAAGGTGTACCAGCAGGTAGCATTCAATTTCATCAAAAGTAAAGTCCATTTGAAACGTAGAGAGACACAAGATTCTTGCCTCAGTAAAAAGGCATACAAAATTCAGTTTTATGCTGATAACAATCCAAAGCATTTTTATGATGCATTAATGGCTATTTATGGGTCAAAGACTTATAGTGTATCTCAACTACTCAGTATTGATAGTGCCACACTGATTAGTGATAAGCACATGGTCCTAGAGAGAAGAGCTGAACAGTTAATTCCATAGTGTACTCATTAAATCATCATTAATCAATGCTGAAGCCATTAACTATGAAATCATTCACTCCCTAGCTGAAGTCCAACTGAAGAAGAGGTTTTGAATGACATCAGTTTACTTTTCTGTGGCAAAACACCTGCTGCTGCTCTATTCCCACTGAGATTTCCAAAGTGGGATGTCCATTGCTCATAGAAAAACTGACTGAAATTTTCCACTTTGTATGGCAAGAGGAAGTTATGCCCCAGGAGTTCAAGGATCCTTCCATTATCCAGCTGTTTAAAGATAAAGGGAATAGATTGTCCTGTGACAATCACAGGAGGGAAGAAGGAGAAAGGGGAGAAGTGGGAAGGGAAGAATAATACATATTCATATGCAGCTGTGTATAGAAATCTCTCTTATCAAAAGCAAATAAGTGGAAAAGAGGATAAGAGAAAAGGAGAAGAGATGATAAAAGGGAGGGCAGATTAAAGAAGGCAGTGGTTAAAGTTAAACAGATCTTGGAGGAAGAAAAGGACACAAAGAAAAAGAGAGGAAGAAACAGAAGAAAATGGAATGGAGGGAAATACATGATAATCATAATTGTGATTGAGATGAGCTTACCCACAAAATGGAAGCAGATAACAGAATCGATTAGAAATTAGAATCCCATAATAAATTGCTTACAAAAGACATTTAAAACAGAAAGACAACAGTTAAAATAAAGGACAGGATCTAATATGCTTCAGTTGAAGTAAAGAAGGCAGAAGTAGTAATCATGAGCTCAAACAAAGCAGAAGTAAAAATAGACATAATTAAAAGAGATAATCAGGAAAACTACATTAGACCAAAAGATATCATATGGACAGTGAAATGATATCAAAAAATGTATGGCAAATTTCTCTGATAAAGGCCTCACTTCTCAAATACATACTATATATAGAATAGAGTCAAATTTATACAAATTAGAGGCATTCCTCAATTGATAAGTGGTCAAAGGACATGATCAGGCAGTTTTCAGAAGAAAACCCAAAATTATCTACAATCATATGAAAAAATGTTGCCATTCACTATGAATCAGAGAAATTCAAATGAAAACAACTTTAAGGTACCACGTCACATCCATCAGAAATAACAAATGCTGAATGAGGTGAGGGAAATACAGTATACTAGTGAACTGGTCCAAATGGCTAGAAAATAAATATAAAGCAAAAGAGGGCTATGTATACCTTTGACCTAATAATACCACTATTAACTGTATCCAAAAAAAAAAATCAAAGAAAAATTTTAAAAATCTATTTGAATAAAAATATTTATAGAAGGTTTTTTTTGTAGTGGCAAAGAACTGGAAATCAAAAGAATCCCCTTTAATTCAGGAATGACTGAACAAGTTGTGGCATGTAATTGTGATGGAGTACTACTGTGTTATTAAAAAAAAATGACAAGAGGCTTGTAAAAAACAAATTAGGAGAACCAGAAGATCATTATGTACATGTTATAATGATGATCAACTTTGAAATATTTGACTACTCTGATCATAATAATTCATAGTAATAATCACATAATAATTCAAAGGATCTATAATGAAAAAAATGCTTTTTACCTCCAGAAAGAGAACTGATTAACTCTGAGTACAAATTGAAGAATACTTTTCTATTTTCTTTATTTTTCTTGATTTAACAAAAAAGTGGCTACTATGGAAATATATTTTGTGTGATTTCACATACATAATTGATATCACTTTGCTATCACCTTCAATTCACTTCAATCACTTATCAATTGATATCACCTTCTCAGAATGAGTGAAAGAAGGAAAGGAGAGAATTTGGAATTCAAAATTTAAAAAGAAAAAAGTTAATAAATAATAAATTTTAATTTTAAAAATATAATTAGCCTCAGGTTTACTATGTTTAGCCCCAGACTCCATCCTCTTCTCCTGCTTGGATAGAAACCTTGGACTTCATCCATTTCCTATTCTTCCTGAAACCTGACTTTCAATTTCAGCCCCAAATACTTTTGTCTCTAAAGTCACCAGATTATCCCCACCCACTGAAAACATCCCTTTGGTCCTTGTCCTTCCATCCCAAACATCTGTGTCATCCCCCCACATCTATAAAGAACATCAGCAGGTGTTGAGCCTGGAGCCTGGAGGGAAGATGCAAGGATGCATGCCCTTGGTGACAACAGGAACCTGTCCTGTAGACAGAGCTGATTTTGAATTGTAGCTTCAAGTTCATAATAGAAACCTGTAGGAACCAGACTGTATGAATAATGTATTCCAGTCCCTGATGCAACCCAGACCTCTTCAGAGCAAGCTCTGTAAATAATTAATAGCACCAATGGAGACTTGCCTCACACAATAAATCCCTGCTGTGGTTTGGTCGATTTTTTCGATATGGCTAGAAATGAAGAATTTCTCCAAAGACTGGGAATTATACTACAGGCTCTCTTCTTCCACCTTTATGTTCTCTTACGTCAGATCCAAGCAGGTAGGGAGAAAACTGCCCCAGTGAAGTTTAGTGATGTTTCCATGATCACACAGGTAGATGGTGTCAGAGGCAGGATCTGGGTTCTGACTCAAGAACTCTGAGAGATGCAAATTCCAAACAAAGGCAGTCTCTCTGGTTGGAACGTTGAGAGGTGAGGCTACATCAGAGTGACACAGAGAGGAAAGAATTTTAAAGAAAAGAACTTTCTCGTGTCAAAGTGAAGCTAGAAAAGTTGGGAAGAGACCCTCCTGAGCTTCTCAACTGACTATTTCTACTCTCTCCTGTTGCTCTTTCTCACCTGGAAACAAACAGAGTTTTTGCCTTTTATTTCCTACTTTCATTACAATTTTCATGGGGATTTGGATAATATCTTATCTAAATTTCCTATCTCATTCAATACACAGAACAGTGATATGTATATAATATGTGCTTGTTGAATAAATGAACTGTTTTGGAGGAACATAAATACCATTTCAGGAATAATGAAAATCAGTGGACTGAGGCCTTGGAAAGCAGCTAGTAAACAGAAAAAGTCTCAGTACTGGAAGGAATCTTTCAATTTTGTGATATTACAGAGGAGAAAGCTGAAGTACAGAGAAGTTAATTAATTTATCCAAGGTCACATAGCTAACCACTACCAAAGCTATCAAGTCTCCTGACTCCCAATCCAGAACTATTTTCATTATATCACCCACATCTGCATTGTTTCTTGCCAGTTTGTTCCTTGAAGTAGTTATTTCTATAGTCGATAAAAGTGAGATAGCTTTCTTTTTTCATAGAATATAAAAAAATGGCTACAGTCTGAAAAGAGCTTGAGCCTGGGCCATGATGGATGATCCTATAACCATAATTGCATAGGCCTACAGAAGATTTAACAGCTGCACCAGAATTCTATGCCTTCCCTAATCATCCTTCCTGCCCTTTACAATTTCTCTCCCCCTCCTTCCTTTTTCTCATTGCCCTCTGTCCAAGATATTCAGTCTCCTTATGTTCTGTCCTCTTGACAATTCTATAAAACCTGCATTAAAACTTTGAAAAGCTTCTCATAACTTACTCCCTGTGAAGTAAGGTTCAGTGTTTTAGTCATCCAGTATCTATTAAACATCAGCTAATAGGTACTGTGGATACAAATACATGGAATTAAATTGATTGGTTGATTGTTGTCCTTCATTCTTGAAGAGGATCTACTAGTTTAGATGCAAGTACATAGAATTAAATAATCCTTATCTAAAAGAAGTTCATATTCTAAGGAGGGAAAGAACATACTCTTCCCCTACACATACACTCATATATATATATATATATATATATATATATATATATATATATATATATGTTTACGTGTATGTATATTATATATATGTGTATTTACATATACACATTTGTATGTGTGTATACATATATACAGACAATATAAGTAAAAGGTTAATAATTCAAATAAATACAAACTAGTTAAATACAAGATAATCTGGAAAGGAGGGCATCAACAATGGGAAGGATCAGGAATAATTTCATATCAACATAACTATGTTACCTGAGTTATCATAAAAAGTAAAAGAGGGGCTCTATAAGGAGAGGTAAATAGGTGCTTAATTAAGCACCAGTATGAAAAACATTCAAGACAAAGTCACAGAGATGGGAAATGGAATGTCTTGTATAAAGAACAGAAGGAAGGCCAGTTAAGCTGGATGGAAGAATGCAGAAAGGTAAATGATATTCACTGACTGGAAAGATAGGTTGGAGGTTAGGTTGTACAAGGTTTTAAAAACTAAACAAAAGTTTATATTTTGTCCTAGAAGCAATAGGAAGAACTAGAGTTGGTTGAGAAGGGAATCACATGGTCAAATCTGTACTTAAGGAAAATTACTTTCAGCAGTGTGTGGGATGGTGCATAGTGAGAAATAATGAAGAGGCTGTTGCAATTATCTAGGTAAGAGCTAATAAGGACCTAAATTAAGATGGTAACCATTTGAATAGAGAGAAGGGATCATGTTTGAGAAATATTGTGAAATTAAAAACGACAAAATTTGATGATTGGATGTGGAGACCAAAGGTAAGTGGGGAATTTAGGATAATGTTGACATTCTGAACCTGAGTCTGGGGAAAGATTTGTTCAACAAAAAGAGAGAAATTTGGAAAAAATAAAAAGTTTAGAGGGAAAGATGATGAGTTTATTTTTTAGCATGTTGAGTTTAAGATATCTCTGGGATATCCAGTTTGAATTAAGTAATTGGCAGGACAAGCTAGACAATTGGCATGATAAAAGATTGGCTCTGGAAATATAAATCTGGGAGTCATCTACACAGAGATTATAGTTAAACCTACAAGAGCTGTGAATTTTATCAAGAAAACAGCAGGACTTCTTATACTTTTTGATATTATGGATTCCTTTAGCAGTACCATAAAGCTTATGAACATCTCAAAATAATATTTTATTATTTGTTTTTAAATTCACAATTGAAGGAAATGCTAACTTTCAGTTCAAAGTAACTGAAAATAAACATGGAAAATTTTTCCATCTAAATTCATGGGTTCCTTGAAATCTAACAAAGACCTTAGTGAATCTGTGGACCCCAAGTTAAGAATATTTGGAATATAGAGGAAGAAGAGAAGAAAGCAAAAAAATAAAGAAATTGAAAAATTATACTTCAATCTGCACCCAAGATTAAGTTCATCAATTTGCTCTCTGGAGACAGGACACTTCACTATGAGCCTTTGGAAGTGTCTTGAATCACTGTCTAGAATAACTAATTTGTTCATACTTGATCATTGTTATAGTATCACTGCTGCCATGGATAATGTTCTACTGGTTCTGTTCAGTTCATATAAGCTTTCCCAAGTTTTTTCTGAAACCTTCCTATTTGCCATTTCTTATAGCATAACAGTATTTCATCACAATCACATATCACAAGTTGTTTAACCATTCTCAATTGATGGGCATCCCTTCAATTTCTAGTTCTTTGCTACCATCATACAGCAGTTGCTACAAATGTTTTTT
The DNA here is from genome assembly GCF_016432865.1 of Antechinus flavipes. Taxonomy (NCBI): domain Eukaryota; kingdom Metazoa; phylum Chordata; class Mammalia; order Dasyuromorphia; family Dasyuridae; genus Antechinus; species Antechinus flavipes. Next base: position 299,351,719 of record NC_067398.1, on the reverse strand, counting down.
TTGTACAAATAGATCCTTTTCTTTTTAAAAAAAATTTTTTTTCTTTGAGATATAGACTTGGTAGTGATCTTGCTGTGTCACAGTTTTACAGCCCTTTGGGCATAAATTATTCAAATTGTTCTCCAGAACAGTTGGGCCAATTTGCAACTTCATTGATAGTGTATTAGTGCCCCAGTTTTCCTACTTCCCATCTATGTAGTGAAGCTTTTTAATAATGGGGAGATTTGGGCCTGTTTTGAAGTCAGGAGGAAAGAGAAACCAGTTGATAGGAAGAGATTGACAATTCAAGGGGAGAGAATTGATTGAAGATGAAATCTAAAGAAGAAGGAAGGTGATGGGATTAAGTGCATATGTAGAGAGATTGACCTTGGTAAGAAGAAAAGTCAACTCTTTGTCAATGGCTGAGGGAAAGGAAAAGAGAATGGGAAATATCAAAGAGTTTTTAAATGAAGAGGATAGAAAATCCTAGTGCTCACATTGGCCTTATTTTTTCCTCTTAAAATAACAGGCAAAGTCTTTAAGCTGAAAAGGAGGTGAGGTTAGGATAAAGTATGGGGGCATGAGTACTATAAATGTTCAGCGTGAATATTTACCCCTCAAAGTCAACAAATGCTACAAAGTAGGTCTTGATTTGTTGTTTGTTGATTGTCTGGATTTAAGAAAGTGATGGAGGAAATATTAATAATGTAGATTAAATTGAGGCACCTAGATGGTGCAGTAGGTAGAGTACTAGCCCTGAAGTCAGGAAGACTTGAGTTCAAATCTAGTCTCAGACACTTTCTTCCTGTGTGATTATGGACAAGTCACTTAATCCCAATTGCCTCAGCAAAAAATAAAATAAATTTATACATTAAACTTTGAAATGTGTCATGTGTCCTTTTTTCTTTTGAAAAACTTTTTTCTTTCTTTTTTTTTCTTTTTTTGTACTTTTTTTCTTTGAAAGCTGGTTGGGTTTTTTCTCAGTGATTCATCGATCCAAAGCAATCCCAATAGATTTTGGACAGAAAAATGCCATCTGCATCCAGAAAAAGAGCTATGGAGATTGAATTTAAATCAACACATGGTATATTCACTTCTTTTGTTTCTTTTCTCTCCTATTTTTTTTCTTTTTGCTCTTATTTTTCTCTCCCAACATAATTCATAAAGCAATGTACATTAAAAATTTTTTTAAAAGAAAAATGGTTGTTAAACATTTTTACCAATACACCTCTGAGTAGGGGCTGAGGAGATTAGAGAAGGTTTGGAAAAGTTTCTATGGTTAGTGAGATAAGAAGGAATCAATTTGCTGCAATAAGAGTACAGTTGAAGTTGAAAACATGAATTTGTAATGCACCGCTCAGCACAGTTGTGAGATTTACTCTAGTTTTGTTCAGGGGTCTTTGTGAACAAAGGAGACTGATAGTAGATGTAATGGACTGAGGTTTGGCAAGATCATAAATTTTGTCATTGAAGATTCTTCTGATTCAAAAACAGAAAACAGTGTAGAAATTGACTCTTTCCATTCAAATGGTTTTAGATTTAACCAAATGAATGACACTCTAAGTGTGTCATTTAGACTCATTTCCGGGATAAGGTTAATCTTGCTTTGATGATGTATCCATTACCAGCTAACACAGATTAGTATTGCCATTTGCAGAATCCTCTCAGATAGTTCAAATGAAATAACATTTATTAAATACCTACTGTGTATAAGACATTGTTTTAGGTTCTGGATATAAAAAGACAATAAATGAAATGGTTTCTGTCTTTCTCATTTTATTGGAAAGATAGTAATATTTTAGGCAGTTAGGTGATGACCTACATGGAATGATGTGTTAAGTGCTGACTCCTTCTGGAAGTCAGAAAAGTTCCAATCCTGACCCAAAGACATCTAATTTTGTACCATGCTAGGCAATTTATTTAACCTCCTCTGCCTCAGTTTATTCATCTATAAAACAAAGATAACAATGGCACCCACCTCCCAGGATTTTTGTGAGTATAAAATGAGCTAATACCTGTAAAGTGTTTTGCAAATATTCAAGAAATCTATAAAAACTAGCTATCATTATCCTTTTCATCAGAACAGTAATTTATTTAGCACTTTCAAGTTCACAGAGTGCATTACATATATTATTATCTCATTTGATCCCCAGAGAAATCAGAAATCCTTTTAGGTATGGAAGATTATCCCCATTATACAAATGAGGAAATGAGGCAGATGGTAGTTAAGTGACTGATCAATTATAACAGAACTAGTATGTGTCAATGGTGGGATTTAAATCCAAGTTTTTCCTGACTTCAAGTTTGATGTTCTTTTCACTCCATGCTACCTATCAATATGCACAAAGAAATAAAAACAAAGTGATTTGAGGGAGAACCCTCAGTAACTGGGATAGATAGAATGGTGGCCAAGAGCTTACAATGAGCACTTACAAACCCTTGTATAAAAAAGTGTTCTGTCATCTGTAGACAATATTCCAGAACACACACATATATATACAAGCTTCTTTACAGAGTCCAGTCCAGCTGTACTTTTCTGAAAGCAGAAGCAAACCCTGTGGATTACTTGCTGTTTCATTTCACTTCTAGGATATTCATTCATGCTGCTTGGTCCAAAGTATTCACAAACCTTTGTGTATATGAGGAGGGGCCCAGGAACCAAAGAAAAAATTGTCTACTAATTCCAAGGTATCCAGTGGCAAAGATGTTATTGATCCCAGGTTTCATCCATCAAAGTCACCTTTCCCAAGGACTTTCTCCATTCAGAGGTATTTGTTTTTGTCTCTTTCCCAAACTGTAACTGCTACTCTACCACTTTTTCCTAAGCTAGGAAAAGAAAAGAATTGCTAGTACTAAAATCTCATTAGATACCCCTACTTAGCTTCCAAACTGGCTCATTGCAGAGATCTTCATTGACTGTTCTAGGGTCCCACCTACCTCATTTCTCTCCTGTCTCTGCTTAGATCCTGCTAAGTCTGTTAGAGGGGCAGATTTCCTTTCAAGAAGCAAGGTCTTTCATCCTGCCAAACTCTATGGAGCATCATAAAGGTCAACCTAAAGAAACTGGGTAAATTTGCCTCGTGGGCAAATAAGGCTGTTTTAAAAATCAACCAAGATAGCTCTGTACAAGCCAGGCCTCTTTACTTGCCAAGTGTAAACATGGACTTATCAGATTAATCTCCTTTTCCGTTCTCTTGTTGCCCACAAGTTTCCAGGTGATCTCAGGATAATTCCTCTGCCTCTTTAGTCATTCTTGGGATCAGAATTTTCTCAAGGTCTCAGGAAATTCTTGGGAGGAATCATCTGACATCCAGATCCTCCTCAAGCCCTGAGCAGCCTGGAACACCTCTGAAGATTGACCTTTTCAATAGGAAAGTCTCTCTTCTTCCTTCCCCAATTGCAAAAATAGCCCTGTCCTGGGCACCATAAAGTGGATATAGAAAAGAGGAAGCTCCTGGTCCGATGGGAGAAGCTTGGCTCCTTTCAACCACCAAGAACCTCTAAAAAGATGCAGAGAAATGAATGCAAGGTTTATCAGAAAATATTTAATTAAAAAAAAAAAACTCTAGTAAATACAGCAGCAAGTACAAAAGCAGAAAGGGAGCCCAGATCATAAATTAAAACTGGAAGGGACCTTCATTTTAAAGAAAGGGAAACTAAAGCCGAGAGGTTAAATAACTTGCCCACAGTTACACAGCTAGTAAATGTCTGAAATGAACCGTGAGTCCGAGTCTTCCTGATTCCCAATCCAGTACCCAGAGTTAAGAGAACACATGCTTTCGTGTTCCACAGGACACAGGGGCCCTGATTTCAGAAATGCCGCCCTCTCATTGACCACAGACATTTTTCAGGCCTCTCTAAGGACTGACTGGGTTTGGGAAAGCTCTGGGAACACAATGATCAATCATGACATTTGCCATGATAAGAACTGACATGCTACATTGAATTGGGGGGAGAGGAGGAAAAGGAAGTGAATGACAGCTGGTGGAATGGAACCATCAGCCTTGGGGATGGCAGGAAAACAGAGCTAGGTCTACCCATTCTCACTGAATGGACACAGATCCTGTCCCCTTCCTAGATGCTATTTAGTTTGTCAGATAAACACCATTATTCTCAGTGAAAATGGGTGAATGAAGGATGGGTCACATCCCTACCCTGGAAGCAAAAGACTTAAGGAAAATCAGGCAGTCTCAGGTACCTGAACATTCTGGCTTATTACTTCAAGGCTCTATTTTCCCCAGCCATCAGAGGAGAAACTAAAAAGTCTGGCTAAGATTTGTCTTGTTTTGGAAGGATTAAGTGTTAAAATAGTTTAAATCCTAGCTCTGCTTTGGATAAACAGTATGACCTTGATATCTGGTCCTGTTCAAATATGTAGGATAAACAACAACAAACAAAACAAAATCTCTTATGTCTTGACTCATGGATGAAATGAATTTAAGTGAGGCATAATTGCACATAGTTGTCAACTTTACCTTCTCTTCAAGAGTCATTGAAGTCCAACAGCAGGACAAAAATGAATACAACTAGCAATAGCCCAGGATGCTGTGGATGACCTTGACATCTTTGATGTCTGGCCAAGCTTTAGGAGCTCCACAGGATCTGCAGCAGCTGCCTCCATGGCCACAGGTACAAATTATCCCCCTTCCACCCGGGGAAGCCTTGTGGCAGACATTCCCCAACTCACAGATGAGTTTTGAGGCCGTTACCCCCAACCTGGTCTAGCCAGTCTGCCCAGACAATTTGCTGGGGTGTGGCTGCTGCTCATACTACAGCTTCTTGAATCCACAGAAGAGAGCTGGGTCTCAGGTAGACACCAAAAGTGGATGAACAGCCCCTGGATATCACAGATGCTAGTACTTCTTCAACAACTCATAAATATATATACATATATATTTATTATACAAATACATATGCATATATATATGCATTTGGCTAATGTATATATGTCATTATGTACCTTAAATCTATCACCTTGTTGTAGGAGATGAACATTATGTTTTGTCATAGGTCCTCTGGAATCATAGATAGTTATTACATTGATTATAGTTCTTGTAGCTTTCAAAATGATCTTTATAGTGTTGTTATTGTTATTGAATGAATTGATCTGGTTCTGTTTATTTCATTCTCCCTAAGTTTATAAAAATCTACAATTGTTCATTTTTATAATATTAATATTATAGTACATAAAGTTCTCCTGATTCTGCTCACCTTGCTTTTCATTTTCGTATTATCTCAGTCCATTGAGGCTACTTTTTCTTTTTCAGAATGAATGCCATCTCCTTCCAGCCTTAGTCACTTACCTACCTATGTAATTCTGGTAAGTTACTTAATATGTGTTTGCCTTAGTTTCCTTAAGTATCAAATATGGAAACAATAGTAGATCTTTCACAGAATTGCCATGAGGATTAAATGAGATAATATTTGTAAAAAGTACTTAGCACAGTACTCAGCATGGAAGAGGAATAATATAAATGCTTATTCCCATCCCTTTCCTTTCCCTGCCCTATCCTAAAAGAAGCCTAAACAAATCTCATGTTGGAAGAGGGAGGGGAAGCTGGATAGGAATCAACAAGCAGGGACCTCTCAATTCTTATTTTAACTTGGAAATGGACAAAAAAGCTGGAGCCTGTGTTAAATGAGAACAAGATTGAATAGGTTTGATTTCTATTCAGGCCATTTAGCTATGCACAGAGCAAAAAGCTCTGCCCTATGACTTCTAATCCTTCCACAATGTTATTAATGTGTGTCATTCATCACAAGGGGAACAGAATGAGAGTGTGGATGACTCAATATGAGTCTATCATGATTGCTAGAAAAGAACAACTGACTAATGATGGTGGGTCATCTTCCTTCAGGAAAGGCAGCATGTTTTATACAGGTGATGTTGGGAAGGAAGGAGAGAGCAGTAGTAAACTGAGTTTCTTACACTTGGCATCCTATGGATATACTCTGCTGCCTTCAATGAAGAGTCTATTACATCCTTAAAAGGATCAGGGAGACTTGGGGCTCAGCAATTTATTAACTCCAATTCAATAAACACTTATTAAGCTCTTTCTATGTGTCAGTCACTATGCTAAGTGATAGGGACATAATAAAAAGATAGTTCCTGCCCTCAAGGAGCTTATAATCTAATAGAAAAGGAGAACACAAGAAAGAGGTAGGAAAGGTGAGGGGGTGAGGTGTTATAGATGGTATCTTGTTTCATGGAATTAAAAACTGAGGCAGAGAAGAGATGCAGAGTTAAGGGAGCCCAAAAATCTAATTTCCTATAAAGGAAAGCATCAAGCAGAAAATGAGATGAAAATGAACCTAATATGTTTCCTTTTTTTTTTTCTTATTGGGGGAAGGGAAAAGTAATCAGGATTAATTGATTTAACCAGGATCACAAAGTTAGTAAGTGTCAGGGGCCAGATCTGAACTCAGAAAGATGAATCTTCTTGATTCCAAACTATCCTGTACAATCTAGCTACTCCCATTTTTTTTTCTAGGTCGCTAATCCTAGTTCTAGCCATAACCTAAACTCATATCCATTTAACAGGCTCAGACCAACTTGGAAAAAGCAAGAGTTGTCTCCAAGTTTCTGTAGAGAAACTACCAGCAGAGAACTCCAGCATCCAGGGAGTTAGACTGAGATTATGTTGTTTTGTTATCTTCTCTGAGTAGTTAGTATCTAGCAACCTCTTTCTAGTCAAAGACAAATGGAAAGCTGCAATAGAAAAGCTTTCTAATAAAAAGTAGTAGAAACTGGGGGAAGCTTCCCTCAAAAAGGGGAAAGGAAAGGATAATAATAGACTGGAAGCACTGAATTTGGTCAAGAAGACATGAATTAAAAGGCTATCTCCCATTCCTCATCCATAAAATAGGGAAAATAGTAGCATGTATTTCATATGGTTATTATGAAGATCAAATGATGTAATATACATAAAGCACTTTGCAAACATTAAAATGCTATATAAATGCTAGCTGGCATTGTTAGTATTAAGACAGCTAGGTGGTGAAGTAGATAGAGCAGCAGGCAGGGGATAAGGAAGATCTGACTTTAAATTTGATCTCTTACTAATTGTGAAGCTAAGCAAGTCACTTAACCCTGTTTTCCTCAGTTTCTTTATCTGTAAAGTGAGCTGGAGAAGGAAATGGCATCCACTCTAGTATCTTTGCCAAAAAACAAAAAGAAAAACAAATGGGATCACAAAGAGTCAGACATGACTGAACAAAAATTGTTAGTAATAGGAAATTTACCTGGAAAGGTCTTATAGAAGAAAGAAAAACACTTTTTTTTTATTTTTTATGATTAATAATAATAGAGCCCTTTAAAATCTGAAAGTGGTGAATACAAATCACTTCATTGATCTTCACACCAGCCTTGGGTGGAAAATACTTCAGGCATTATTACAGTCATTTTACAGATAAGAAAACTGAGGCTCAGAAAAGTTAACTTCTTTGCCTAGAATCACACAGCTAGTAAGTGTCAGAGTTAACATCTGAATTCAGGTTCTCCAGATTTTAATTCTTGTGTTCCATCTATTATGAAATGAAATTTGGAGGGATAACTGGTACTTTTTGTCCCTTTTCCAGTGGGGGATGGGGGTGGAGTGGTAGAGAACAGCAGGAGAGAGTCTGGCTTCCCGGGAATCAATCCAGCCTGTCTTTTGGAGTCTCCCTCTGAAATCAATTCTCCTTGTGTTCAGTTGGCCAAACCTGCGTCTCACCATCTTCCCCCCAGTTTAATTTCTCCCCTGCCCCTACACCATATATCACTGCAGTCGAATTTCTTTTTTCTCCCCTCAGCTTGCGAACTTTCTCTCCTTGCATTGCACTGCAGGAAACAACATTTGGTCACCAGCTCCACAGAACCGCTACCATTCCACACCATCCTCCTCCCTCCTCTTCTTATCCTAACATAACTGGAGATGCAGGGCTTCGAGCCCCTTTCTCCTAGATTCCAGCCTCCTGGCAGCCTTTCCCCAAGACCTGGTGACGGGTTCCTGTCAGCTCATCAGGACCTCGTGACCGGGCTTGGCAGCCAGGGCTGCTCTGGCCACAGAATGCCAGATGCGTGTGACCCAGTGTGTAAAGCCAAAACTTAGAAGAGGAGGACAGGAAAGGTGAGGGTCTCCAGGGAGTGGGGGGAAAGAAAGTGCTTCCTTTTGTACCCAATAGAGACTGCTTGAAACAAAGAACTGGGGGACTTCTACCCTTTCCCCGGCTGACATTGAGACCACTACTTCCCAAGGTGCATGGTGTGGGTCAGTTTGCAAACACCACTGTACACTCACTTTGAAAAGAGCACTGATTTAGGGATTGGTAGGCTGGTCATACAAAATGCTTATAAAAGATACACATCTGCTTACCTTAGAACATGTGTTACACAGAGGCTAGACACTGTATGTATCCTGAGCCTCTTTTGCATAGAAGCTGACCCACAGCTTCCTTGGTCCTTATGAAATGGTAATGAGCCAACAGAATTTAGTGGTGAGGTCCTATAGACCTAAATTTTATGTGTGGGAAGGTTGCAATTTCCATTTCCCCTTTCTATTTCACCCAAGGACCCATGGTCCACTAATTATTCCTCCAAAATTTCTCTCATAATAGGTAGAGCACTAAAACTGACGGAAATCAGGAAAACCTGGGTTGAAATGACACTAGCTCAATCTTTCAATTAAACTCTCTGAGCCTCTTCTGTAAAATGTGGATAATAATATCTGAAGCACTTATCTCATGATAATTCTGCAGAATTAATGGCAGATTATGGCAATGCAGAAATAAGGCAACCTACCCCTCTATTCTTCAGCTTTTGGTAATAGTATATATTGTTCTATATCAAAAAGAGCTTCAGAAAACCTGAGTTATGATACTGGCTCTGCTTTAACTAGTTATGTGATTTGAGCAAGTTCTTTCTATCCTCTTGGTCTCAGTTTCCCCATTTGTAAAATAGGAGGATTACACCGAATGATTTTTAAGGTCCTATTCAGCTTCTGAGGCTGTGCCAGGCATGTCTGAATCTGCCCAGGATCTTTTATCTAGCCACCCCTCCCCCCAAAAAAACCCAAACAATCTGGGAGGGAAAGACCCTCAGGGTTTCTGACCAAAACAGAAACAACTGCCATTCACTCTGAGCCAATCAGAGTGACCAAGTGGGAGTTGGCCTGGTATCTACTGTTCCATAAATCAATGATCCTAGTTCATAAACCTCAAACTATTTTGGGAAGTTTCAGAGACCAAAATTTACATTTCTTTGAACAAAGCACTCACAGATAAGAGTACAATACCCTATGTGGACAAAGGAAAAGGAAGGGAAAGAGGCAAGGGAAGGAAAAGAGAAGGGAAAGAAAGGAAGGAAGGGAAAGGAAAAGGAAGGGGAAAGAGAACGAGGCAAAGAAAGGGATAGGGAAGGGAAGGGACAAAGAAAGGGAGGGGAAGGGGAATGTTGCCCAACTGGAGGTTCTGAAGTGTTAGTCTCCTGAAAGATGTCCAGCTTGTTTAGAAACAACATTAGGAAATTTTCTTTGGGGGGAGGGGTGTCATCATTTATTTATTTGTTTGTTTGTTTATAACACGCATTGCTTTATGATTCATCTTGAGAGAGAACAATCAAAGCAAAAAGGGAAAATCCATGAGAGAGATTAAAAAAAAAAAAAAAACAGAAAAAAGAAGTGAACATGGCATGCGTTGATTTACATTGAATCTCCTTAGTTCTTTTTCTGGATATAGATGGCATTTTTTATCCAAAGTCTATTGGGATTGCTTTGAATCACTGAACCAGTGAGAAGAACCAAATCTTTCATAGTTAATCATCCCACATTCTTGCTGTTATTGTGTACAATGTATTCCTGGTTCTGCATATTTAGTTTAGCATCAGTTCATGTAAATCTTTCCAGGCCTTTCTAAAATCAGCTTTTTCATTATTTTTTATAGAAAAATAATCTTCATATATCACAACTTGTTCAGCCATTCTCCAATTGATGGGCATCTACTCATTTTCCAATTCTTAGCCACACAAAAAGATCTACTACAAACATTTTTGCACATGTAGATTCTTTTCTCTCCTTTATGATTTAGGAATCTTTTTTAAACTAGAACCCAGACTAAATCGATGCTCCCCAAACTAGAGAAATATTCTTCTAAACAACTCCTATCCTTCCTCCTCCTTTGACCCATACCTTCTTTTCTACCACCCCTGATGAATTATAACAGATTTCAGTTTTGCTCTACCTATTACCATACAGATCTTCTTTCAGAAGAAAAGAAAGCCCTATTTAACACCTATAATTGTCTCAAAAAGAGAAGTAAATATCTGAGTTTCTAAAAAGAAGTGGGTGTCTGTTATTTCCTGGCTCCCGTGGATAAAGGAGGTAGCCCTAATGATTCCCTTCCACCTCTTTTTTTTTTTCTTTTTTGCATAAAACACTACTTCTCCCCATCCAGGTGAGAAGGGATGAGAAATCAATCCTTCAGAAACTGAACGCATGGTGGAACTATGTCAAAACGGCCTGAAAATCTCTCGCATGACGATCATCAAGGGAGGAACAAAGGATAATAGCACTACCTGGCAGGAACTGTCAACCATAAAGGTTGAGTCATAGGGATTTATAGAGAAATACAAAGCAGGAAGGAGCCTTTGAGATCATCCAATCCCGTACTCTCATTTTAGAGAGGAGGAAGCCTTTCTTAGGGAAGATGAGTGACTCGACTTGTCCAAGGTCATGCATTGAGCTAGTTGCGGATCTGAGATTGCATCTCATGAACCGAGTATTGGGGAGGAGAGTGTGAGGGGAACTTGGGGCCTTTTGACTAGAAAGTTTCACCTGATTATCCTGCATTATCGGATAACTGAGCTCTGACTGCCCCTCACAAAGTCATACATTCTGAAGATAGCCAATCTCTACAACTCACTTCACTCCTATCTCCGCTCCGGGGTACCGCAGTGACCTCCGGCGTGGCTTCTGTTCCCATTAGGTAAGTAAGAGCCGAAGAGGTAACAACCTGAGAAAATCCCTTTGTGGAACGGGATGAGAGCGAACTATATAATTGACCCCGTGACGGGGAGACTTTGGCTAGTTCTGTGGATCAGACGGTTCCTCCCGTTTTTCAGCCTGAGGACGGAAGGGACCCACCAATCCTCTCTCTTATTTGTTTTTAGGAAGGTCTGCATAGATATATACAAACAATATGCGTGTACCGTGTGTGTAAGTGTATGTGTATGCTAACCACCTGATAGTCGGCCACGCCTTCTCTTGTCCGGAGCCAGTAAAATGTTCACTTTCGTCTTTCGTCCCTCCTCCTCAGCGTGGCCCCCCCCCCTTAGCACCACCCCCTTTCTTCTCCTCCTCCTCCTCTTCCCCAGAAATTCTTTGCTCTATTGTTCCCCCAGCCCGAGCCCCTCCTCCCTCCAGAGCTCCCCCGGCCCCAGCCCCAGCCCCAGCTTCTTTCCTCTCTCCCAGCTCCGCCTCCCGCCCCCAGCTCTCACACTCCAACTCGGTTGTTCAGATCCCCTCTCTCCCGGAGCCCATGTGACTGGCTCACCCCGTATCGCAATCCCAGTCGGGCTTCTCTCGCCGTCGGTCACAGGCACTGCGCTCCCATTGGCAGATGCCCCGGCCCCTCCCGCCCCTCCCCCCTCTATAAGGCAGCGCTGGGCTGCTTCACCGCCGCAGAGCAGTTTTCGGTCTGCTTTGTCCCTCCTTTCTCACCCCCCGCCCAGCCCTCCGCCCCTCCCGGGATGGTGCACGGCTGGGACTGAGCCACCGGGGCGGAGGTAACACTAGGGTGGCCGCGTCTAAGCAGCGCCATGGTGAGCGCATCGCATGAGAGACTGGGGGTGGCGGGGGGCTCTAGGAGCTGTCCCACGGAGCGCACGGTGGCGGGGACTACAGGGGGAGTGGTGGCGGGACACAGCACTGGAGGGGGGAGGGCGGCGGAGGGCAGCACGGGATGTCAGGCTTGAGAAGAATCGCGCGCGCACTAGCGAGGTGGCCGGGAGAGGCGAGGAACCGTGCATAATGACGACCTGGGGCTGGGGTGGGGGGAACTAGGCACCTTCGGGCTTGGGTGCTGCGACCGTAATGCCGGGGTGGGAGCGCGCATTTTTTCCGAAGCGGCTGCGAAGGGTGGGTTGGTGCTTACAGCGCAAGAAGCGGTCGCGGTGGGTGGTGGTGGGGTGGTCTTTGTTTCTGCGGCCCGGGGCCCGGCTGCTGAGAGATCGGGACAAAGGAAGCAGCGGCGACGGGGAGGAGGGAGCTGCGACGCCGCTGTCTGCAAAGCGGACCCTAGGGGGCCGGGGGCTGCGCGGGATTGGGGTGGGGTCGTATCCTTTGGGCTGAGTCCCTGAGCTGATTTCCCACTCCGTCTCACCCCCTGGGATGGAGCTGAATTACTGGCTGAAGCAGGTCACAGAGCTCTTTCCCATCGTCTCTCCTCTTTTTGGAGACTTCTCCACAGCTCCTCCGCCCTCCTTTCTCCGAAGCGCTGCGGTTCGGTTCGGCGTTCCTGAGAAGTGGAGGTGCCCCCTTCCTGCGGAGGCTGCGCTCCCCCCTGGAAACGCGCCTTTCTTTTGGCTCCCGATGTGAGTGGCTCCTCGGCGCTTTAAGCTCCGCAGCGCTCACCCCTCCTCTCTCTCGAGGCTTAATGGGACAGTTTAAAAATTCCAAAAACCGCCTGGGGAGGCAGGGAGAGGCAGCCTTGCCACAGAAACCGGTTGCCCGTTCTTTAGAGTAGGAGGTGTCGGCGCTTGAGCAACCGAATTGTGTTGTGTGCTGTTTGTGTAAAATGAGCCCAGGAGAGGCTAATGGGAGGAAAGAGACTAGGAGATGCTGCGTGCTCTTGCCTCCTCTTGTAACGAGCAGGGTTGATTATGAGTATGATTTGCACCAGGGTCCCAGGAAATAGCTCAGCTTCCTTCCTTCAAATTCTTTCTTATATCCTAGATGTCTCTAGTGTGGGAAGTCTCCGGTAACGTCTTTGGAGGTGGAATCCAGCTAACTTGAAAGAGAAAGTTTGAAGATGTTTGCTGTAGCTTAAAATAATCTACCTGCTTTCCATATGTAAGGGAATTTTTTTTTTGCGGGGGGGGAGGAAGGGAGATGGAGAGTCTGGATCTTTAATTTCATCGATAGAAGGGCCCTCTGTCCTGGTATAGAATCTCCCACCAGTCATGCAGGTTGGCCTCTGTGATTTGGAGCCATACCAGACTAAGTGACTTGCTGCTCATCCCACAGCCAATATGTCATAGGAAGATTTTGAACTCATGTCTTCCTGACTCTAATAGCAGTCTTCTATATTCTTTAATTGCTTTGTTGCCTCTAAGGATATTAAAATACAGAATAATAAGGCTTTTATGAGGAAAATATAAACATGAAGGTGCTGTGTGTTACACTGGTAAAGCCAAATGCTATAGATCTGCCTTCCTACCCTTTCCTCTCCCCTCCCCCACCCCAAGACTGGGTATAGTCCAAGTCAAGGTGATAGTTCTTTCCTACTATAACTCTCATCCATACAATTACGGATTTAAGTGTTTAAAAAGACAAAGGGAGAAAGCTTTATTTTTTATTTTTTATTTTTTTCTCAATAGTATTTTATTTTTCCAAATATATTTAAAGATAGTTTTCACCGTTCATTTTTGTAAGAGTTTGTATTTCATTTTTTTCCCTCCCTCTCATCTCCCCTTCCCCAATACAGCAGTAAGCAATCTAATAAATTATTATTGCACATAATAATTATTGCACATTAAAGGTGTGCAATAAAAGGAGAAAGTTAGGAGGGCAGGTGGTATAGTTGAGGATCTCTGTATAACTTTCTCTATATTACCTACTCTTTGGATTTCCTAGGGGAAAACTTAATCCATAGTCTCTTTTGCTGTACTTCCTACTGCTGTCATTCTGTGTGCATTCAAAGAATGCAGAGAATCTATAAATTATATCTGATTTTTGGAATGTGTTAAAATTTATAAATAATTCTTGATTATTCACTATAAAGTCTACTCTAGCACCTTCACTCAGACCCTACCCCATCCCTGTGGATAAATGAGTGAACAACTTAATGCAAACCAGCCCCAAATGGCTGGTTTTCCTCAGAGGGACTTAGTGTTATGACTCTAACACCCCCTTAAGAATCTAGGGGAAGAGAGTAGGGGAGAGAGAAACTTGGGCCCCTGATGCAAGCCATGTTGGTGGGGACTGAACTAAGTTAAAATGACATTGGCAACTCCTGGGATGGAGAGTTCTATTTGTGGAACTTAGCCTCGGTTAGCATTCTGGAAAACTCCTGGGGATTAATCCTAATGAACTAGCACCAAGGGGAGGGAAAGGAAAAAGCTGCCAGAAAGGATAGTGAGGAGAAAGTCCCTTTGCTGGTGCATCTGGTGTGAATTGCAAACTCACTGGCTGTGCAGCTTGTGACTGGAGATACCAAGGCCCATCCAGAAGATTGTTCGGTGGAGCCTTTGGTAAGTAATAGTCCTGAGTTTGTAAATAATGGAGTAGGCTATGTGATTTAAAGGTGTCAGGCCTTACCTCTTCTCCCAATTATTTATCTCGTTGACCTTCAGGTAATTTTTTCTTTGGGAAGAGCCCTTCTGTCCCTTGGAGCCCCCAGATAAAATGCAAATATATTTCACAGATAGGGATCCAATTCCTAGCAAAATCCACTGCTAAAGCTTTGGAAGAAGTAGGAGAAAGAACAGTGTTTATAAACCCTGAGAAGTCCTTAACATTTGGATTATTATTCCTTTGCTTTTTTTGGGGGGGGGAAGGAGCTAAGGAAGATATTTAGGGTGTGAAGGGAATGATAAACAATGCTTTGCTTAAGCCATGGCCTGGCTTAAAGAAGCCCCCTTTTGATAGCTTTTGCCTGATCTATAGCTCCTCTGGGGAAATTTGAACATATAGCTTTAGACATCTTAATAATAGTTCACATAGATAAAGCACTTTACAGTAGTTTTTAAATAAAGACCATTCTTCACAACAGCCCTGTGAAGTAAGCAGCATAAGTAATATTTTTCCATTGTTGCTGGTCCTTTCCCAGAAATGCAAGGATCTAACCATGGCTATTGTGATGTATAGATATAGTGAGATTTACAAAACTCCATTCTCTAATCCTGTTCATTTTGACTCGATAAATTCCTCAGAAGGATCTCATGGAGATTGACAGATAAAACTCTTTTTCATAATTTTTTTAAAGGGGAGAGAGGCAGGGTTGTAGAAAAAACATGTTTTAAACTACAGCCCAGTGAGCTTGACTTTGAATCCTGATGAAATTCTAGAATGCTGTACAGCATTACAAGGATAGTCATCAACATCTAACATAGTTATTCAGTCGTTTTTCAATCATGTATGATTCTTCATGACATTTGGGGTTTTCTGGGCAAAGATATTGGAGTAGTTTGTCATTTCCTTCTCCATCTCATTTTACAGTTGAGGAAACAGAGGCAAATGGAAGATGAGTCTTCCTGACTCCAGGCTTGGTGCTTTATGCATCGTTCCACCTAGCTGCCCCAACATCTTAGCTTAGGATAAGGTAATCACAGAGAATCTATGTGAATTGACTCAGAACAGGTTATGCCTAAACTTTTGATCTAGTAAATCATGGGAACATTGTACATACAGTTTCTGTACATAGTATTCTTGTATATCTTTCATTTTTATATTTAATTTCTGAACCATCATATGCATATACATATACATATATATATATATATTTTGCTGAGGCAATTGGGGTTAAGTGATTTGCCCAAGGTCACACAGCTTGGAAATATCTGAGGCTAGATTTTCCTCCTGACTTCAGGGCTAGTCTGATCCATCCCTTTTAACAAAGAATAAGAGAATATGTGGATATGTGGGGGGAAATAGAGAAAATAATTTCTCAAAATCAATCAATGCCAGCTGTTTGAAAATATTCAAAATATTCCATGCCTGTTGTCCTTCAGATTTACCCAGATTGTCAAATTCTTTGCTGAAAAAAAATAGTCTAATCTTTTTTTGTTTGAAGAATCACTAAAGATCATCAATTAAAGGTTGGATGGCCACTGATTGAGTTTGTTGTAGAAGAGTCTTTTACAGACATGATTTGCTGGGGTCCTTTCTAACTCTGAAATTTGGTGATACTCCATCTGCACCTACATCCTCACTGGCTTTTCCTGGGCTTCCATTCCTAATGGAAAGAGAGAGACCCTGGTTGTCACTGCAGTGGAGTCCATCAGTAAACATTTAAGTGTTTATTCTTATGTGCTTGAAGATAGCTAGGTGATACAATATATAAAGACCTGAGCTCAAATCTGGCCTCAGACACTTCCTAACTATGTGACCAATGGAAAAGTCATTTAACTTTGCCTCAGTTTCCTCATCTGTAAAATGAGCTGCAGAAGGAAATGGCAAATCACATCTTTGCCGAGAAAACCCCAAGTGAGGTCATGAAAAGAGTTGGAGATGACTGAAAAATAAAAATGTGCCTGGAGCTGGATATACCACAAGAGACAAAAGCCAACCCTTGCCTTCAAGGAGCTTACAATCTAACGTTCATTAAAAAAACACAAAAAAAAAACCAAGCAAAAAACAGTATCTGATTGATTAGTGGGAAGAAAGAGGAACTTTATCCATAAATCTTCTGTATTTGATAACCTGTTTCCTTGTTTTGCTCTGTGGTTCCTTCACCCAGATACTTGGAAGCAATGCAGTGTAGTAGAAAAGAGTACTGATGCTGGAATGAGAAGGCATACATTTCAATCCCCCTTCATACCAGTCATTTGGGTTCTCTTTCTATCACATCTACTGTTTTCTTCCAAAAGATGAGGAAACTTGGGGTTTTCGAGAACAAAAGGACTTTCCCCCTCTCCCAGTCTGTCCCTCTCTGCTGAGTTCACAGTTCCAGAGAATATACTCAGTTCTGAGCTTGTGTTGGAAAGGGGACTCTAGAGGCCTGATCTCTGAAGTAAGGGGAACACAGACCGATAAAAATACCGATAAAGGCTCATCTTTTCCTGGGCTAGTTCTGTAGTACTGTGTTACCATTCTCCTTAAATTTTTAAACCCTGATTGGTTTGCTATCAGCTTGGTTAAATGCCCAGATGCTTTGCTAAACTCTAGGGGATACAAAGAAAGAAAGGAGGAACCTAAAACCCAGTTCCCTTCTTCAAGAAGTTCACATTCTAATGAGGGAGAGGGGAATTGCAACATGCAAATAACTTAGGTGCTAAAAGTTTACATTTTTAAAATGGGTGCATTTATGTTTCTTTTGCAACTCATGAAGATCAACTACTGAATAGGAGGGCTGCACAAAATTTTACAGTTAAAAAAAAAATAGCACATACCCTGCAGGGTATGTAGTTATTGCAACTTTAGTTAGAACCTGTAAGTGTATTTCTGAATGGTATCATTCCTGAATTGGTCTAGTGCAAAGTTTTGTTTTTCATTTCTCAGAGTCTGCTGCCTTGAATCCCTCCATAAAAAGGTCACTCAGGAACATGTCCCTCGGGAACAATTTGCAGCCTCAAGTTCAGGCTTACTTCCATGAGGGTTTTGTAATAACACATTGAGGAGTGGGTCAGGGTAAGAGATTTAGAGATGGAAGGAGTGTGGAGCAGTCATGCAGTACAAACCCGCACTTTATAAATAAAGAAATTGAGGTTCTGAGATAAAATTTCGTAATTTGCCTAATGTCACACTGTGGCCAAGCTGAGATTTTCACCAAAGTCCTCCAGCTCCAAATCTGACAGGCTTAGCGTACAGGAAGAAGTGAGTTCAGTTCTTACCAGGAAGAAGTGAGTTCAGTTCTTACCCAGCAATCTTTGAAAAGTCATTTAACTTCTCTTCCTCAATTCCCTCAACTGTAAAATGGAGAGAATATCACCTGCCTCACAGGATCGTTTTAAAGATCAAATGAGATGACCTTAACAGTGCTTTTAAAAAATCCTATCTCTTACTCTTTTTTCAGACTAGATTAAAATGCGATTTTAACTTCCTCAGACTTCAGGGTGGACACTCTATTCACTGCGTCATCTTACTGCCCTGATAATTTAACTTGACTCCAAATACAAGCTCCGATGGAGGAAAAGTCACCTGAGTTTTTAGGTGATGGCTAATAGCATCTGCAACCCAGCGAGCCTCTGAGATAGGCCATGTGGCGTTTAAAAGTCTCCCGGAGTGGCCCTAGCCACCACTGCCTTCTGACCTCATCAGGCTGAATGCTTCTGCCACTTCCCTTTCCCTTCCCCCATCACAGCATTTATTCTGAAGGGTCAGGGTTTTTCAGTTTCTTCTCACAGAAAGCCATGTGCTGGCTCTCTCTTGGGAGAAACAGCTGATTGAGCTTTCCAATTAGCTTTGCCTGCGGTTAGTTCCTGTGCCTGCTGTTCGAGCAGCCTCTTCCAGAAGCCATTTGCCAAAAGGCAGCTTAGCTGTGAGCTGCTCCTGCCCTTCTCGGTCTTTTAAGATGCTTTGTAGCAACAGATTGTCAGGACCCTCGACGAACAAGGCACAATTCTAATAGCTGTCCCAGTCTCGGTGTTAAGGGAACTAGTGCAGATAGGCTCTCTTTCCTTTTCCAGAGAGATCAGACAGATTTCTTAAACCCACCCGCAGCCTTCTGGGAGTAGGGAATTTCTTTGGGGTTCAAATGTCTGCCCTCTGTAATTACCCAGTTTTAGAAGGCAAAAGGTCACTTTTGCACAAACCTGAGCTCTACTTGCCACTATTCTTTCTTGTTTGAGTTTTGCAAGTCTTAGTAAAGGTAGAATCACAATAGTAAAGAAAGGATCTTTAAATCAGGAGTTCTTAACCAGAATCCATAAACTTAAAAAATATTAGGGATTTGATAATTATGATTAATTATAGTGGTTTTCTTTTGTATCTATCCCTTCTTCATTGAGGGGGTTTGAGGATGTGACACCTCCTTAATTTGGAAATTCCATGTAAAATTTTTTGGCTCTCCCTTTGTTACTAGTAAACAAGTCTGAATTTTTTCTTTTGTAGGGTGTTTACCTTATTGTAAAATTTGTGTTGATATTATATGATACTATATATATATATATATTTATGCGTTATTAAGTTTCTAAATTTCTTCTGTGTTGTCTAGTCGTGGCCTTGTGACAGCCATAAAACTCCCCCAAAATTCCCATTAAATGTCTAATGCCAACCTACAATCAAGAATCAAGAAAAATCACAATCAAGATGGGGAAAGTCTTGATGTGGAAGGGATAACTGTATTTTATTTTAGTCATTTTAAAACTTTCCGAAAAGCCGCCCACCGGCTTCAGTAGCCTATCCAAAAGGGCCCAGTGATAAGAAAAAAGCTAATCACTTCTGCTTTGAAGGACTTAGTCTTTACTGAGTTGCTTAGATGGTCCGCCTAGAACAAGTCTTTCAAGTCTCACCTTCCGGCTCTTTACAAGATGGCGGGAGGTTCCCTTCCTCTCCCTCCAGATTGGAAGCTGTAAGAATCGATGTAATGAGAATCCTGCTGCCTATTTTGAGCCCTGCTTGAGCCTATATTCCTCCTAGCTTCAGGGAAGCCAATCTAAGCTGTTATGCTGCCTTCAGGTCTCCTTTCCCCCCTTCCACCGAGTCCCTTTCTTTTCCTCCTCCATAGTGACATGGAAGACATTGGTTTAATTGGAGGCGGTTTTGGCCAGGTTTTCCCTCTTCCTTCCCGATCTTAGTTCCATTGTTTGATTTCCCATTTCCTGCCAGCTTTGGGACGGATGCTTGATTTCCCTCCTGCCTTTGCCTTCCAAATAGAAACAGGCTTGTGTTTAACTTGCTTCCCTTTTCAGGGGTGGAGAAGGAGGTATTGCACCCTGCCATGCTATTAAAGGCCCAGCTTTGTGAGCTCAGCATGGAGAAAGATCGTAGCAGTGATTGTCTCTGTGCAATGTGAAAGGATTGTTGCTTTGGAGCCAACCAAAAATAAAAAATAAGATAAAAGGAAGTGGGTGTAAAGTACTAGGGGAGGGACTTGGATTGGATACTAGTAAAAATGCTGATTGCTGGAAAGCTGTTCTATATGGTTTGATGGTAGCTATTCAGAGATGTATCCTCTTAGTGTCTTTCTTATCCCAGGGTTGCAAAGGATCTTGGTGTTTTAGCCATAAGCCATTCTAGGTCCAGAGCTCCCTATGTGAAGTTCTGGGGAAGAGGACTTAGGTGACCTCCATAAAACAGTGAAATGAGTTCGGAGTCTTGAGTGCCCTTCAGCCTGTAATTGGCCGAACACCTCAGTCTGTAGATCCAGCTGCCATCTGGCCTGTAGAAGCAATAATCCGAAAGGGATTCCCAAGGAGAATTTCCTGTCACAAGTGAGCAAAGACAGATGTACCAAAAGTTTATTCTCTGTCTTCTTCATGGTCCAAGTGGAAATGTGGTCTCATCCCTCATTCAACAAGCATTTTAAAAATATATCTTTTATTTCCTTAAGTATTTTTCAATTACATGTAAAAACATTTTAACAGTCATGTTTTTTTTTTTTAAGTTTTGAGTTCCAAATCTTCTCCCTCCCTTATGCCCATTTCCCTTCCATGAGAAGGTAAACAATTTGATATCAATTTTATATGTATGTAAAGTCATGGAAAACAAAATTCCATACTAGTCACATCGCAAAGAAAACAGACAAAAGGAATAAAAATAAAGAAAAATTTTAAAGTGTGCTTTAATCTAGCTTCAGAGTTCATCAGTTTTCTCTTTTGAGGCAGATAGTAGCATTTTTCATTATGAGGCCTTTGGAATTATCCTGGAGTAATTTCTTATACATAATTGGTCAAATATAATACATAAGTTACATTATTGTTGTTGTACAATGTTCTCTTGGTTCTGTTCCCTTTTCTTTTTTTTTTTAAATAATAGCTTTTTTATCAAAATAAATGCAAAGATAGTTTTCAACATTCACCCTTCCAAAACCTTATGTTCCAAATTTTTCACCTTCCCTTCCTCTCCTCCCCTAGAGAACAAGCAATCCAGTATGTGTTAAACATGTACAATTTTTGTATTTCCACATTTATTGTGCTGCACAAGAAAAATCAGATCAAAAAAAAAAAAAAAAGCAAAAGCAAGGAAACAACAACAAAAAAATGAAAATACTGTGTTTTGATCCACATTCAGTCTCCATGGAAGCAGATGGCTTTCTCTGTCTCAGATCTATTGGAATTGTCTGAATCACCTCATTATTGAAAAAAGCCATGTCAGAATTTTTGTTACTGTGTACAATGTTCTCTTGGTTCTACTCAGTTTACTTAGCATCAATTCATATAAATTTCCCCAGGCCTCTCTGAAATCTTCTTGCTGATCATTTCTTATAGATCTGTTCCCTTTTCTTTGCATGAATTTATATAAGACTTCCCAGGTTTTTCTGAAACCATACTGCTTATTATTTCTTATAGCCCAATAATCTCTCTTTATAGTCATATACTACAGTTTAGCTATTTTCTACTTGATAGGAATCTTCTTCATTTTCAGTTCCTTGTCAAAACAAAAAGAACTGCTATAAATGTTTTTGTACACATAGATTCTTTTCTCTCTCTTTTTTTTTCTCTTTGGGATATAGATCTAGTATTAGTTTTGCTGGTCAAAGGATATGTGCAGTTTTATGGTCCTTTGGACATAGTTCCAAGTGGTTCTTCAGAATGGACACGTTAACAATTCCACCAACAATGCATTAGTATTCCAATTTTTCTGTCTCGTTAACCAATATGAAAAGTGGGATATGTTTCTTAGAATTGTTTTAATTTTCATTTTGAGCTTTTTTGTGAATATTGATAAGTTTGATTTCTTCTGAAAACTTCCTTCAATAAGCATTTATTAAGGGATTACTGTGTGTTAGGGATTGAGGATTTCAAAAAAAAGAAAAAAAGCCAGTTCCTTTCCTCTCCAACATAAGTGATCTTTTAATTGCTCTATCGTTTGGCCTTTTTTTCAGTCCTTTCCCTTCATCTGTCTTCTTGTTTGTTCCTCTCTAATATTTGATACCGACTCTTTATTGGTTTTTATGACATAAAGGTTCTCCTACCTCTCTAACTGCTCCTTCTCAGTCTCTTTTGTTAGAACAGCTTCTATATGTTACCCTGTAATCCCTAAGGCATTATTCTAGGCCCTCTCATGTTTTATTTATACCCTCTTACTGATCTCATCAGTTCCCATGGGTTCAGTTATCTCCATGAGACAATACCTGAATCTATATCCTTGGCTCCAGTCATCCATCACTAAATGCCTATTGGATATTTCCAGCTGGCTGTCATCCAGTTTTCTTAAATTTGACATATCTAGAACAGGACTCAATATCTTTCCCTGGAAATCTTTTCTTCTTTCTAATTTATCTGTTTTTGTTGATATGCCAAACATCCTTATTGCCAGCCTTGGACAACCATGACCATGCCTCCCAATCCCCTCATCTAATCAGTTGCCAAATGTTGTCAATTCTATTTTCAAACATCTCACATCTTCCCGATTGGGCTCATAACTGTTATCTCAGTTTAAAACCTCATCACCTCCAGCTTGGACTCCTGCAATAGATTCCTTAATCTCTTTGGCCTTTGAGCTATCACCCTTATCTAATCCATATGAAAAATAGGAAAATTCATATGAAAAAATGAAAATTCAGCTGCCAATTCCTGTTGGAATTAGCTATACCTAAAGCATAGGTTTGACCATGTCACTACCCATTTCAAAAAGCCCAGTGGCTTCTTATTGCTTCTTCAAAAAAATTTAAGGTCTTTCATTTAAGATCCGCCTGATCTCATTTCTAAAATATATATATATATATATATATATATAAACTGTCAAATGTATAAGAATACAAGTCATTTTCCTGTTGATAAATGGTCAAAGGACGTGAACAGACAGTTTTCAGATGATGAAATTAAAGCCATTTATAGTCATATTAAAAAATGTTAAAAATCACTATTGATTAGAGAAATGCAAATTAAAACAACTCTGAGGTACCACCTCTCAGATTGGCTAAGATGATAAATGTTGGAGGGGATGTGGGAAAACTAGGGCATTAATGTATTGTTGTGGAGTTGTGAAATGATCCAGCCATTTTGGAGAGCAATATGGAACTATGCCCAAAGGGTTATAAAACTGCATACCCTTTGACCCAGCAGTGCCTTTACTGGGTCTTTATCTCAAGGAAATCATAAAAGAGAGAAAAGGACCCACATGTGCAAAACTGTTTGTGGCAGCCCTTTTTGTAGTAGCAAAGACTGGAAAATGAAATACCCATCACTTGGGGAATGGCTAAATAAGTTATGGTATATGAAAGTAATGGAATATTATTGTTCTGTAAAAAATGATGGAACAAGCCGATTTTTAGAAAGGCCTGGAAAGACTTATATGAACTGATGCTGAATGAAACAAGCAGAATCAGGAATACATTGTACACAATAACAGCAAGATTAGTTAATGATGAAGAAAGACTTGGTTCTTCTCAGTGGTTCAGTGATCCAAAGCAATCACTTTGGATGGAAAACACCATCTGCATCCAGAAAGAGAACTATGGAGATTGAATGTAAATCAACATATGCTATGGTTACTTCTTTTTTCTCTTTTGTTTTTCTCTCCCATGATTTTTCCCTTTTGTTCTGATTTTTCTCTCCCAACACGATTCATAAAGAAATGTGTATATAAAGAGTTAATCCACATGTATAACCAAAAAAATTAAAAATTAAAAATTAAGGTCCATCTGAGGACCTTTTGTTATATGACTCCAGTCTATCTTTCAAGACTGATTTCCCATTATCTCCTTTCAAACAAGCTACACTCCAGCCAAATTGACCTAGGACAACAAAATAGCCCCAAATATACACTCCTTGAATGGAAGGACTATTTATTTCATTTATATTTTGTATTCCCAGGACTTAGAATGGTATTTGGTATGTAGCATATTCAATAAATATTCATAGAATAATGACCAGCCACTCCAAATTTGTGGATTAAGCTGCTCTCATGTCTGTTGCAGTTCATTTGTTCTTGCCATCAGGGGTTTTGCATTATGGTAATTTTAGTGAGTCATTTAAGGGGCCTGTTTCTCACCTGCAAAATAAATCTGCGAAGTGCAGGTAGAGATTTGCTGGATAATTTCAAAAATGCTGTTTAGATGTAAATCCTAGCATCCTATTGGTACACATCTTTCTCAGTTTTTACTAGACTAAACTCCAGGAGGATAGAGATTCTGTATTATTCACCAGAGCTACCCATTGTTATTCATTTAATCCTGTATTATTTATCCTAAACTCCTATGAAATAGTAAGTAATTAATACAACATTCACTGGAATTGCTTATGGTTTTTTGGTCTCACACTGTTAAAATACTTTATTAATGCTCTTTTGTTGTTATTTGCTGAGGCAGTTGGGGTTAAAAAGTGACTTGCCCAGGGTCACACGCCAGGAAGTGTTAAGTGTCTGAGACCAGATTTGCACTCAAGTCCTCCTGACTTCAAGGTTGGTGTTCTATCCACTGCACCACCTAGCTGCCCTTTTGCTGATAGATTTCATCTCCCTTTCCAATTGCTGCAAAGTTAAGCTTCACAGAGGTTAGGCAAGATTCACTTTATCTGTTAACATTCAGTTCCCATAAACCTCTAAGTTCTCTACTAACAAGAAGTGTGTTCAAATTAATCATTTCATATAATCTGAATTTGACTGCCTTTTAGTGGGTGTATATGTGTATTACATTATTGTAATATATATACATATATATATTACACACACACACACACACGTATATATTCCTTCTTATGCTTGCTTTACTCTGAATCATTACTTGATATTCCTATGCTTCTGTGAATTCCTCATTTTGTTTTTTCTAAGACCATAGTATTTCCATCAGGTACAACAGTTTATTCAGTCATCCACTAGTATGTCAGAAGCAACTTTCTTTCTTTTTTTTTAAATCTCCAAAAAGAACTGGTATGACTGTCACTGTATATGGGAACACCATTTCTTCTCTCCTTGAGTTGAAGGAAACCCAGTAGTAGGATCACAGGGCCAGATGGCATGAAGTATGTGGTAACTTTTCTCATGTAATTCCAAATTGTTTTACAGTATGATCTGGACCTTTTCTCTTCTGTGACTTTGAGTCAGCAAGGAATTTGTGTGGGTATAGTGAATTTCCCTCCCTCCCCCCCAAGTAAGCATGGAAAGCATGGAAGGAATCATGTTATGGACTGTTTTATGTTAAATGAGACAAAAAAAAAAAAATCTTGAAGGAAGATCCTATGTATGACAGGGAAGTTCATACCTTTATGCCCTCTCCTCCATCTAGGAGCTAGCTCAGAAGAAGAGTCTCTTTCTTGAGGTCTTAGAAAATGCATATTTTGTGGCCCCCAAGAGGCTCTAAGTGATCCTACTGAGTTATGTAAGGGGTTTGAATATGAGCTTGTGACCTCGTCATAAGATTGGCCACCCTTGATTATTTTGGTTTGGGGTTTTAGATCAGCCTTCAGATCAATGAAAACACAGGTGTTCCTGTGTGACCTGAGTCTCTCTTCTTGTGATTGAATTCAGCTTGACATTACTCCAGCTTTGATTTTCTCCTTATCCCCTGGTACCTTCCCTGTAGTCAGACACACACACCTATATCTTCTCTTTCCTTATGTTCATTTGACCCCACCACCCACTTAGATTTTTGTCCTTTATCTTGTTTCTTTTGTGTAAAAAGCTTTGTGTTCATTGCCTCCTTTTTCTCACCTCCCACTAACTTCTCAACTCTACAGTGGGCTTTCAAATGGTAGCCTTTAATGAAATTGTTTTCCAGATCCAAAGGCCTTTTCTTATTCCTCATCCTTATTGACACTGACCTTTTGGATTCTCTTTCTTCACTTTCTGTGACAATCTTCCTTCCTATTCTTATCTATCTGTTTCTCTGTTTCTTTGATTGGATCCTTATCCATGTCCTGATCCAAAGTTCCTTAAAACTTTGTTCTCCACCTTTTTCCTTCAACACAGCTCCATCTCCCAGCTTCAGGAATTTAAGCTGGCTGGCTGTTCCCTATGCCTGGATTTCTACCTCCTGGCTTCCTTCAAGTCTCAGCTAAAGTCTCATATTCTACAAAAAGCCTTTCTCAGTCTTCCTTAATTTGATTGCATCTCTACCATGTTTTTATATAGTTGTTTTCATGCATCTCCCCCATTGGACTGTGAGCTTAAAAGCTAGGACAGCTTTTTGCCATTCTTTGTATCACTAGCACTTAGCATAGTGTCTAGCACATAGTAAGTGCTTTAACAATTGCCTATAAACTTGGCTAACTGTCACTCTTTTAATAATCTGTTTACAAATTACCTTCTTTTAGTGATTTTTATCAGTTCTCTTAAATTTGTTGATCTAACTTCCAAATCTACGTATATATAATTTTAATCTTTGCCTTGCATTGTAATTCTGCAGTCCCAGTTGGCTGCTTTGTATCCTATAGTTGTCTCAAATTCAACATGTTATCTTGCTCCTCCTTTTCTCCAAATTTCCAACCTTTCATTCTTTTTTTGAAGATACCACTATCTTTCTAGACACCCAACTTTCCTGAATTGTTTTCAAATTTTCCTCCCACCAATAGATCCAGTGGGATTTTAAATCTTTAAAGCTCACCTTTCCAAATATAGTGTAAGATTCCTTTTCAGGCATTTTCCATTATAACCAGACTAGCCTGTTTGTGTTCCCTGGCGTAGTACTATCTTCTCTCAGCTCTGAACCTTCCCCTGTGCCTAGAATGTACTTCCTTATCACCTGCCCTCTTAGAAGCCTTAATTTTTCATATTAACATTTATTAATTACCTACTATTTACCAAGCTCTGTGTAAGCACTGGGAATATAAATAAGAAAACGAAAGCTTCTGACCTCGAAGAGCTTACAGTCAAATGGGGGAAGTCAGTAGAAAAAAGGAAGTTGAAGGGAGAGAAGAGTGCTGGAGGATACCTAGGATGAAGATGATGGTAAGGTTGAAACCAAGCAGAGTATTTTGTTGCAGATAGAGTCTAGAATTTTGAGCCTTCAATAAAAGTCTATAAAAAGAATATTTTGCTCTGCCCTTATAACCCTCCAATCAGGAAGGAAAAAACAACTGAGAATACAAATGAGATTGAATAACAAAGTTCTAAAGTAATCTCCAGGATGGTGGTAATGAGTTTATCCAGAGTGGGAAATGATGAAGATGATGACGGAGTTGAAACCTAGATGAGCACTAGGAGCAAAGGAATAATCTTCCTTAAAGACTTCAGTTTATGTGATATTTTCAAAGGGGAAAGTCTTTTCTCATTTCCCCTAATGATATTCTCTCTCTCTCTCTCTCTCTCTCTCTCTCTCTCAATAATTTTTTCTTACAAATTCTATTCCTTCTTTTCTTCCCTCCAATAGAACAGCAGAGATTTTTCCCCCGGCTATATATACCCATTATTTAGTACGGTGTCTTCCACTTTACTTTATTGGTACTGTAATGCTAATTAAAATATTTTGGCAGAGTCCTACTCTGAAATCACTGGTCTTTTAAATATTGATGAGGAAGATTATAACTTCCCTCATCATTCTCTTATTTGATAACCTTATTGGGAAGTTCTACCTCATATCTAAATCTCTCCAAATTTTTTTAACTTGATGGATTAGGAATATTCTCCTGTCTTTTGAGAAATAGTGGATGCCCTTGATGCTTTTCACTTGAGTAGTTAAGTGAGCTCCAAATTGGGTTATTGTGGTAGGCTAGATACTATTGTCACCAGCTACTTAGAAAGCTCAGCATTTATATAGCTCAGCATTTCCAAAACTAATTTGGATTCAGAATCCTTGGGCTTGAAATATACAAACTGAACTGGTAAATGCTTAGGGAGGAGAAGGATGGCAGGCTCCTTGGAATAAAAGGAGGTCAAGGACGTTTTAGGACAGAACAGAAGAAAGTAAGCCTTTGTATAAAGAAAAAATACTGCATGCAGCAATGCTACTAAGTCTTCCTGCCTCCAAAACTAGGTCTCTCTTCACTATTGTGAAAATTACTAGCATCAACATTTTCCCCATACATAATTCCTTCTATTGCTTCTAAGCCGATATATGCTTTTAGGAAGGATCCCGCTCAAGATTACCACCTTGAGGATGGTAGGGACAGTAGTTTTTTTTTTGTTTTTTGTTTTTGGTTTGTGTTTTTAACATTTTTTTCATTATACTCATAGTACCTTAAATTTAGAGGATGTTTTAAAAGTGGTCCTTGGATTATGTACGATGATGGGGAAATGGAAATTCTTCCAGTTTGCCAGGGAGACAGAGAAAGCACACTACTCCCACCACCCTTTCTTCATATAAATATCAAGCTTTTTCTTAGTGGAACATGACCTTCTCTAGTCTATCTTCCATGCAATTCATAAAGAAACCTTTTTGGGTGTGAGGTGCTCAGGGAAGAACAGCACTTCTTGCATGAAGGCTTGCTGAGCCTTTTTCAGGGTTGCTCGTCTCCTTATGGTTGTCTGCCTGGCATTCATCTCTTATCTGGGGTCCTGAAAGAGTTACCAGTCTCAGCATTCGGGCTAAAACAAGTTGACAGACTTCCTCAGACTGAGTAAGACAAACTAATCTGCAAGCTAGGGTATATCTACTTCAAGCATGTGAACACTTCTCCTTGTGACTCGGTTGAGAACAATTTGTTCCAATGGCTGTGAAGGTGGAACATCACAGAGGTCAAGGTCATCCACAGAATCCTGTCCCATCACTGGTCACCAAGACTTTTGTATAGCTATTCTGGAAAAATGAAGCTGACAACTTTGTGCAAAATACATTTCACTCATGAGTCAAGACATCATCCTGTGAAGTCATTGGACCTCTGCAAAGAACAAAGGATAAGCAACAACAAAATTAACCTTCTTAAGATTACATCTAAATGTGGAGTTTCACTCCCCCAAAACTTCCTTTTTTCCCATGTTACCTCTAGGATCATATACAAACGTCCTCATCCTGACAGAAGACCCTTCCAGTATGGTCTCAATCTATTCTTCCTGCACATGTTTTTAGTCAAACAGCTTTCTAATTTAACATTTCAGTCCTCTCTGCTACAAGCCCATCTCCTATTCCTGGAAAACATGTTCTTTTTTTATCTCTGTCATTTGGATTCCTTTTTTCTTCCTCCAAGACTCAGTTCAGATACCACCTTTTCCCATGTCTCTACTCCAACAGTTGTGGGAGTACTTTTTCCCTCAAATGTCCCCAGGTTAGTTTGCTCTGATATTAAAGAATGTCTTACTGTGTCTTATTTATATTTGTTTTCATACTGTTTTTCCAAAGTAGAATGTTACTTCTTGAGGGTAGGAATTATTCCAGAGCCCTAGGCAATTAGAAATAGCAGCTTACATTTCTTATGTTTTCATAGTTTTTATCTCATTAGATGCTCACAACATGTGTAGTAGGTCAAAAAATCAGAAAAATCCCTAAATCTTCAAGTTGTTCAGATTCCTTTTTCAGTAGTCTTTTTTCTATCTCAGGGTAATTGTGAGGATCAAATAGGGATGATGGATGTGAAAATGATTTTTGGGCTATTTAAAAAAAAATTATTTATACAAGTAATTGTTCTTTCTCTGACCCACTGTTCATTCGATTAAACAACAAAATAGCAAAATAAAACTCTGATAACAGGTATGCATAACCCATCAAAACAAATTCTCATATTAGCCATGTTCAAAAATATTTTTGCTTGTTCTGAATTTGAAGTCCATCACTGGCAGGAAGTGGGTAGCACATTTCATATTCAGTCCTCTCTACTTGTATTTAATAATTGCATTGATCACAGTCCTAGTCTTTCAAAGTTGTTTTTCTCTGTAGTACCATTGTCATTGTATAATGACATATAAAAGAACAATTGTTCTCACTTTACTCTGCACCAGTTCATAGAAACCTTTCCAATTTC
The DNA here is from genome assembly GCF_016432865.1 of Antechinus flavipes. NCBI lineage: Eukaryota > Metazoa > Chordata > Mammalia > Dasyuromorphia > Dasyuridae > Antechinus > Antechinus flavipes. Next base: position 299,321,895 of record NC_067398.1, on the reverse strand, counting down.
CCCGACATTATCCATTTCATTTTTCTTATGGCGTAATAGTTATTATTTTACATATAATAAGCAGGTAGTAGTTAATTATGTTACATTGGATAATTTGATTAGTCATTCCTTAATAGGCAGATACTCCAATGTTTCCAGTTTGGGGCTACTATGCAGAAAACTGCTATAAATATTTTTGTATCATATAGATCCTTTTTCTTTTTTCTCTCTCTGAGTATGTGGAAATGATTTGATTAAAATACTGAATACCTCCTATTGGCATTTCCTTGGAGATAAGCCTTATTTATCAACTTTTGCTGTTATTTCAAGAAATATTTTTCTTTCTAACTTTTAACTGACTGTTCACCTGAGTCTGTAACTTTGATTACCCTCAACTCTTTCCTCCATCTAGTCAGTTGCTAAGTCTTGTTGATTTTATTTTCAGGCCATCCATCTCGGCATCCCTTTCTTTCTGCTCACACAGTCACTATCCAAGGTCAGGCTTCCCTAGTTTCTTGGCTAAGCTACTAATCTAGTCTCCCCACTTATCCTCCTCTCAAGTCACTTTCTCTCTAATCCATCTCCCACACAGCTGCCAAAATGATATTTCTAAAGTCCAAGTCTCTGTTGCTCTCTTGACCAAAAACCCCACTAGCTCTCTCCTAAGTAGGTAAGATAGAAATCGCTAGCCTTTCACCATCTGTTGCTAGCTTGCTTTTTCAGTCTCCTTGTGCATTGCCCCTCTTGCACATTAAAGACTAGCCAAACTGGCCACCCTACTGTGTATCACACACAATAGATACCTTGAATGCTGTCTCTCCTGTTAAAATAATTAACTTCTTTTAGAGTCCAACTTAGGTGTCATCTCCTACATGAGGCTGACCCTTATTTTGAGCCTTAGTTGTATTTACTTTATATATATTTGGAACTTGTGTGTTTCAACTGATAGAAGGTAGAGACTTTCATTTTTTTGTTTTGGTATACCAAGTCCTTAGCAACACTAGATTTGTAGTAGGTATTTAATGGTTACTGACTGTGCTGTTCTTGGTTATGATTTCTCAAAGACTTAATAGTGAAAAATTTAAGCTTCTGGGAAATTTTCCTTTTCTATATAAGGGGAAATTTCATATTCAAGAATGATTAGAAAGTAGCTACTTTGCTTGCTTCCATTCCTATGATAAAAACAAGGGAATAGGTATTGGACCTGTATTTTTATTCCCTTATTCTCAGGAGACAAAACTATGCTCAGAACCTCTGACTTGCCCAGTGACACAGTCAATATGCCAGGAGAAATTGAATTTAGTTCTTCTTGTCTAAGGCCAATTCTCTATCCACTATCCCATGCTGCCGCAACAAACTAATATCAAAAATTCTGGCTAACGTGTTTCTCCTGGCCTTATATCCCAAAGAGATCATAAAGGAGGGAAGGGGACCCACTTGTGCAGTGGTAAGAAACTGGAAACTGAATAGATGCCCATCAGTTGGGGAATGGCTGAATAAGTTATGGAATATTAATGTTCCATAAGAATAAAGCAGCAGGATGATTTCAGAGGCCTTGGGAGACTTACATGAACTGATACTGAGTGAAATGAACAGAACCAGGAGATCATTGTATATGGCAACAGCAAGATTATGTGATTATCAGTTCTGATGGACATGGCTCTCTTCAACAGTGAGATGATTCAGACCAATTCCAATGGACTTGTTTTTTTTGTTTTTTAGTTTACAAAAAAGTAATGATTTTATTTCTCTAAATCTTAGTTATCCCCTCATACACACTTTCTTTTTCTTATCATATTGCTTTACCTAAGTTTAAAAAAAAACTTTATCAAGTAAAAGTAGTGACATTGTACAATCTTGCTTTAATCCCGATATTATTGAAAAGATTTCTAGCACCTCTCCATGACAATGTTTAATTTTGTCTATAAGTACTATTTACCATTTTAAGAAATAATTTACTCCTATGATTTTGAGTTATTTTGTAAAAGAAAAAATTATTATATTTTGTTAGAAACTTTTTCTACATTTGCTGATATAGTTATGTGATTATCGTTTTTGTTATTAATATGTTCAGTGTTGTTAATAAGGTATCAAATATTGAACCAACCTTATATATTCCAATGGACTTGTGATGGAGAGAGCTATCTACAGCCAGAGAGAGGACTGTGGGGACTGACTGTGGATCACAACATAGCATTCTCACTCTTTTGTTGTTTGCTTGAATTTTGTTTTCTTTCTCATCTTTTTCCTTTTTGATCTGACTTTTCTTGTGTAGGATATTATTTGTGGAAATATGTATAGAAATATTGTACATATTTAACATATATTGGATTACTTGCTGTCTGGAGAAGGGAATAGGGAAAAGAAGGGAAAAAATTTGGAACACAAAAGTTTTGCAAAGGTGTATGTTGAAAATTATTCATGTATATGTTTTGAAAATAAAAAGCTTTAATTAAGAAAAAAATCTTGGCAAATCTATTTTCCATACTCCAATGTGAACCTTCTGTTCTAGTCAAGCTGAGTGAGGTCTTTTCTTCAGCTATTGTCACTTCCCTGTGCTAGAACAGAAGACTCTTATCTTCTCTCTGTTGGGGTTAAGGCTAAGACCCCATTCCTTTAAAAGCCTTCCCTTACTATTCCTTACTCTCATATTACTATATGTGATATGTCAGAACAGTCGTGTACAGTTGTGTTCTATAAATGTTTGATTTTGCAAAGCTAGTGTTTCCAGACTGTTTTGTTGACATTTACTATATTTTTTACTTTTGTCTGATGTACCAGACACTCAAATGCTTGGTGATCTGCAGAAACATATAAGCTTTATTTTAGGATCAAAAGCAGTAGTTTGACTTTCTCCCTTATGACATTAAATGCCACTGAATCTTTTTTGTTAATTTTTAAAAATTTTCTAAAATGTAAAATTATCACGATCTCTATTTATTGAAGCTATAAATCACAGGAAACTTCCACAACTATGGATTTATCTGGTTTTTAATAGCTGTTACTTAGCTAAAGGTGTTCCTTAATAAGTAAATCTAAAAGTCAGATAAAAAAGTCAGATGAAGAGCTGGCCTTCCCCTTCCACCCCCAAATTAAAAATGAGTTAGTGAACTCCTAGGGGAGTGAAGGGAAAAACTGTTATTTGGTTAAAATGGGAAATCCAATTATTTAAAGACTAAGATCTCTTATCCAAAGGGGGAGGAGGGGGCAATTAATCTAGTGAGGGCAATCTACTATGGATGGATAGCCAAGAATAGGAAATAATTGTTCCTTTATAAAGCTGGATCCAAATCAAGAATCAAGAGTAATTAAGTGGCAATTGTTATAGAGTATTTACTACCATTTGGAAATGGGATGCAAACATAGCTGCATTCACATATATCTTGCTTTTTGTTTCAGGATATGCATTTGACAGGACCACGTTAAGTCCACAGAAGTGGAAGGACGTCCTTTTAGCTTGTGAGCTGTCCCCAAGAATTGACCATGTCTATTATGGACCACAGCCCCACCACTGGAGTGGTTACTGTTATTGTCATTCTCATTGCCATTGCTGCTCTAGGAGCCTTGATCCTTGGCTGTTGGTGTTATTTGCGCCTACAGCGCATCAGCCAGTCAGAAGATGAAGAGAGCATTGTGGGTGATGGAGAAACCAAAGAACCCTTCCTTTTGGTCCAGTATTCCGCTAAAGGTCCTTGTGTGGAGCGAAAAGCTAAGCTGACTCCTAATGGCACAGAAGTCCATGGATAAGCCCTTGGCACAAATGATCATGGGTACTAAACCTTGTGTACAACCAGCAGAAAAACTGGAAAACAACTTGTATATGCTGCTCTCTAAGAAGAACGAAGTTTAAATTTACATTATGGTCTTTCTGGGTTTTGTTATTGCATGCACTGAGACCTGTGTCTTGAACCTAAACTCCTTGACCCTGGGAGTTGGCTAATCTTTCTGGTGGTACTGTCCATTGCAGGCAATGGACAGACCAGGCCCTGCTGGTGTAAAAGAAATCAAAGCATTTTTGTTACTTGAATGTTTAGCTGAGCCTGTTTTTGATGGAGCTACTACTGTAATGTGAACTAGCTAACAAAACTGTGAACTGTAAATAGGCACCAGAAGCACTTGGTTTTTGTTTTTGTTTTCCTTTTAAAAAATAATATAGCACATGGAGCTGCTGGTCTGAAGTTATTGTAATGGTAAATTCAGTACTAAAGACTGAGCCCCATGACCACGGAAAAGTTCCAATTGTGGAAAACTCGAAGTTGCCATCAGCTGGGTAGTTTGGAATCACAAATGTAAATATGTAAAGAAAGAGCTGTTGTTTTTTAGTCCTGTGGGTTAAATTTATAGAAAATAAGAAATACTTAATTAGAAGTTGGCTTCTATTGCAGGAAGCAATAGGCCAAAAAAAAAAGTCTCTCTCCTTCATAGGTAGATGAGGCAGTTAACTATGAATATTGTTAACATTAACTGTATAAACTATTGCAAGGAAGCTGCTGTATTGTCTGGGAGCCAGTGAAGGATATGTAATCTACATGGGGATAGTCCAGGAGGTTGCCAGGCTAATTTATAGCAGCAGAGCAGTTTTTCCTATGTGTTTTTAAAAGCATGTTTAAAGTATAGAAATGCCTTTTCCCTACAACTGGCATTACTTAGTGCTAGCTTGCTGTAATTGCTATGATTTACACATGAAGATATGAAATCCACTTTTAGTCTAAACAAACCCAATTGTCCCATTATAGCCAGTACAGACTATTTCCTGCTATTTAATGTTTTCTGAACTGGAAGGGAATGGCAAGAGGCTTAAGTTTTTTTTCTTTTCAGAAACAAAATTTCTAGTTACTATCCCATTAATACGTATTGAATTTTACCTTCCTCAGCAAATCAGCATAAGCATGACTAGAATTCTCTAATCAGGCTCCAAAAACATTCAGCAAGCATGTGATAACCTCTAGGCAACTATCCTAATGTTCATTCAAAATCATGTGTGTGTGTATATGAGCGCATGCGCGCAGGGCACATAGTTTAATGCTTATCAAGTAGTAGGGATAACTAATGAAGCTTAGGAGGTAAGGATTTCAGTTTTGAAAACAATGACTTTAATCACAATCTAACCTGCTTGTTGCCTCAAAAGACAAACAAAAAACCCCACAAAGTTTTAACTCATTGTTTTAAGTAATATATGTACACTGCTATGAATTTTGTAAAAGAAGAGCATAAATTTAACAAGGCACAGTGAAAATTTTAATGTGTTAATTTAAATGTTAGTGATTAAAAGAAAATCAGTGCCTAACTTTAAAGAATCACTAGCTTAGCCAATTGAGCATATAAAAATATGAAAGTAACAGAACTATGGTGGGGAAAGCTGAGTTATGTACTAAGCAAATAATGTTTAAAAAATCAAATTAAAATGGGTTTCCATCATTTCCTTATTATTAAAAATTTTGTTTTGGTGGGAGGGATTTAGATTTTTACAGCAGGGGTTCTTTACCTTTTTTGTCATGGTAGTCTAGTAAAACCTATGGTATCCATCAGAATATTTTTAAATGCATTAATATAAAATATGTAAGACTACATAGAAATAGTAATCAAAATAATTTTAAGTTCACGTCACTTTCCCACCCCAAGTTAAGAACCCCAGCTCTGCAGTACAGCCTTCTTCTTTATTGGGCAATGAAGTCAAACTTAAGATGGGGATGCTGGAAGGTGTTCTAGGTTTAGAAAGAACTGAAAGTACAAATTTAATGGCTGCCTATGGTTCATGAATTAAAGGAGAACCAACATTAAGCCCAAGGATGAAAGGAATGGAGTGGGGGTGTAAGACAGCAGTGCACAAACCAAAGATGAGCAAATTCTAGGATGGACAGCCATTTACTTAATCACATCAACAACTTCTGAAGCTTTCTACCTCTTCATCATTTTGCTCTGTAGGAAAAACAAGTCCCTAGTCCAGCTAGTCCAGCAAAGTGATCCAAAGGCAACTTCACATTTATTTGCATCTTATGAAGTATGCTGAGATCATCTAACAAATTCTTTTAACAACCCCATTTTTGAGAACCATGTCTGGTTTTTATAGGACTAATAATTTATGAAATACTGTTCATTTCTTCAAATTTTAGGGAAATCCTTTTTTCCCTCCACTTGGTCACCAAGGAAAACTTTTAACTTTGCTTTTTATTTTTATCTTCTTAAAGGCAGATGATATTTGGTAAATAGTAGCATTACCACTTACTAGCTTGAAGCTTTGTTTAAAATGGGAATACCAACAAAATTGGCGAGTAAAATGCCAGGCAAAAATAGCAGCTTTTGCCATGCTTACCAATCAAATATTTAGTTTCTAAGCCCTTCAAATCATTTGCTTTATTAATCTCTCAAAGCAACTCTTAAATGGTTTATCATTTAAGCCGTTCAAAAATTTGCTGAAATGGTGACAAGGAATGATTAAAAACTAGTAAGGAGAATTGTTATTGTCACTTGAATTGAACTTGTTTTTTCAGATTCTTATCCTCAAGGATCTGTACTACTGTTTTGTTCTCAAACCTACCAAGTTTGTGCAATAAATTATGTAGGAAATGTTTCCCCAAGATGAATGATGATCCACTTTGATTTTCTAGACCACTGAGAAAAATTTTTATTTACAATGAATTTCAATAAAATTTGCATAAATTATCTTCCCAGTATACAACTGTCCCTTCTGATTTCTTCATATTTGCTTAAAAATCAATCTGTCCTATTTTCATTATTCTGTTCAGAAGCCAAAGGAGAACTCATGTTAGTGACAAGTTTTGTGTTGTCTCGTGACGGGAGGTCAGTTCCATGGGAAAGTGTTTCTTGCAGGGTATTGGATTTTTCAGATTCTTTATTTTCTAATTTTCCTTCCATTGTTGCCACCAGGATTTTCAGTAAAGCATTTTCAGTTAAGAGGTTTTCTGATGCATCTGCTAATTCTTGAAGCTTCAGTGCCATCTCCTCCAGCTCTCGAGTTTTCTGTTCATAGAGGGCCTCTAATTGCTCACTGTGGAGCTGAAGAACACTATGTTGCTTTTCCAGTGTTTGTTTTTGCTTTTGTAGTCTGTGTTTATCTCTCCTGGCATCTGAAAGTTGGGATTCTACTTGGGCTTGAGCCCGATGAAGAGCAGTGATTTCTGCTCTTAATTTATGAATCTCTTTCTCTAAGTGGGATATGTGTCCTTTCTGTAATACTGCCTCATTCTGAAGACGTTCTTTGGTTTGTGGATCAGCTGAGCTCCCAACAGCAGAAATGGGGTCTGAGTAACGCAAAATGAACTTCAGCAGATTGGGAAGGGTGATGGGAGAGTCCTCGGGAAACTTCACACTCAAGTCCTTCCTAGGAAAAAAACGAGTGGTTAGAGCTGACATGCATAGGCCTAAAGTCAGCCTGCTATTGAAGCTTACTTAACTTACAGAACTTAAAAGCTTTTTTTTGTTTACATTTGATAACTGAGGGCAAAAATATTTAAAGCTAAGTCCCTCCACAAAATGTCTGCTGTACTATTATTATACAAGCTTAAAAAACAATGATATAAGCTTATCCAACAAAGTTGTTTGTTTGAAAAATTATAAAACAAATAAATTACTAATAATATACCTTGATGTTGCAGATGCTGCTTAGACAGCTGAGTTAAAAATAACAGAACAATTTTAATTTTCTTTGAAATGTTTGTGTCTACCCTACGGTATTTCTATGCATACCACGTATTTATAATCTTATGAATAATAGATTTAGTATAATTGGACCTTGGCTTAAAAAGCCTACACTGTTCCTTCCATCTTAGTGGGGAACAGGAAAATAGGTATGATTAATCAGACCTCTTTAGGACAACCTTTGGACAATTCATAAGAAGGATTTATGGAGTCCCACAGTATCATGCTGTAATTAATATACTGGTTTTCTAGATCAAATATATGAAAATTAGAATTTGAAAAATAAAGGTTTGTTTGTTGCTGCATTATTTTTTAGTAATAATTTTTCCTAGATTTAGATGTAACTTTCCAGGAACACATTTAAGCAGCATTAGGCACATCTACATTAATACCACAGTTCCAGGCTTCTGGACATTACTAATTACTGCCAGGGGCACTATCTATTAAAGGCAATTCTCTTATCTTTCCAAATAGATCTGAGGAGGTGAATTTACGGTTTCAGATAAAGCTAACAAGTTTAAAAAAAAAATCACTCAAGAAGATAGCTCAGAAAAGCTTTAATGAAAAAAGACTTTTTTCTAGACCAATCTTTTTTTTTCTCCCTAGGACAAGCATGGAGTACCAGAATTAGAAAGTTTAATGTCTATTAATTAACATGCCAAACTCCCCCTCTCTAGAAACTATATGAACTTCAGTCCAAGTCCACAAAAAGAACTGGCTAGAAGCTATCTAGCTTTATTCATATGAGTTTGGGGAGGAAAAGAACTCAGAGATTCCAAATAAGTACTGAAAAACAAAGGTTCCTCTACTATTGGGGGCTAAGAGTTAAGAGTGTGGGAAAATGCTACACACACACACACACACACACACATTCATAACTAGCCTCAACAGAAAACAAAATACCACCTTAGAATCTTTTGGCTCCAACCATGTAGAATTACGAGCTCTATTCATTACTTTTTAAAAATCATTAATATCCATTGATCAAATGCTGACTCTCTTTATGTAGAACAGAATATAATGTTTTCTAACGTGGTTAAAATAATTTGCTCAAAAGGATAACTAAAGTAAGCAACAATTAGACAAGTGCTAGCAAAGGCAGCTGGGGCCTCAGTTTCCCATCTTTGAAAATATGCTAGGGGAGCTACTATCCAGGTCTTAATGCATTAAAGAAAAACAAACCAGGCTGATTTAAAGCTAGTTTTTTTTTAGAATGGCAAAGAAAAAGGACATACCTATAATTTCCCTTTCCATTGAGATTTTCTACAAACTTACTATGAAGGTTCCTTTTGAAACTTTTCTGCCAATCACCATTTATAATAAATATGTATTTAACTTTAGCACTTTGATTAGTTAAATCATTACAAAAGTTACTTGTACTGTATAAAGAAAGCAGTTAATTCTGGCCAAACTGTACTGTTTATCAAATGACATTCACACAAGATCTTAAAAGCTTTTTCTTAAGGTAGGGCATGCTTGTCAGTAGAAAAACTGATAAATATTAATGTAACAACTCAAAAGTAATAGTTAAATGGAAATAGTATAATAGTAAAATATATAGAAAATTTACTATGTAGTCTAATAATACACACACACACACACACACACACACACCACACACACACACAGTCACTCTTCTTTGTCCCCAGCCCAATGAGTTTTGCGGCTACAAGCTAATTAATTCTCCCAAGAAAGCTGTGAGTGATAAAGCCTAACCAACATTGTGGAAATTTCATCTAAAATTTTTGTGTGTCTCTCAAAAAGATTAATTTATCATATATCATTCTTATGCATTCCTAGAAAATGAATAAAGCTATATAAAAGACTTCACTAATGTGGTCTAAGAACCAATCCCCAGTAATGGTAAACAAACCTGCAAACAATTCCTGAAATTAGTAAACTCATAAGGGCTGAACTTAAAAAGAAGACCCGAGTTCAAATTCTGTCTCAGACATTTACTAGCTATGTAGTCCTAAGCAAATCACTTAACCTCTCAGCCTTAGTTTCTTCATCTCTTAAAATGGGGATAATAATAGCATCCACTTCACAAGGATTACAAGAGGATCAAAAGAGAAAAATACATGTTAAGTCTTTTGTAAACCTTAAAACAATTTAAGATGATAAATATTATCATTGTCAGAACAAATAGCTTTAAAAAGTATAATTTGTCTAACAATCATATTCATTAAAAGTCTAAAGAAAGGGAAATCTTAACTTGGTTACAGCCAGGGCCACAAGGATACTTGCATGGTTGAGGTTATAAACCCTACATTCATTCTGAATTTCACGACAATCCAGTTTATCATTATTAAGGTTCATTTTTTTTTCTTTAAGGGAATTAAAAACACATACACTCACATCCCTCCACAGCCATATCTTTAAGAAAATCATTCCACCACATTAAATTTTCAAGATTTTAGGTTTAAAACAGAAATCAAAAGCCTTCTCACACTGAGTTCATACAGAAAAAAAGGAATACTGAAATGATATTTATATGACTAGAGACTGATATTTAAAAGTTATTTAGTCTAGACTTGAGTTCAAAACAATTCTTTTCCTAGTTTTTCCACATATTCATTCATTCAAATAAATACTTATGTATTTCTTATGAGATCTGTTCAACTCAAATTATAGAAAGAATTTCCATATAATCCCATTTTCATTGTGAATTGATCACAACATAAAAGTTCCTTGGAAAGGAATGATCTTTTCCTATATTTTTTTAAAGTTCTCTTCAGTAACTTTATGCAGACTTTTTTCTGATGAGCTTAACTCCTCTCACAAAGGATTCAGAATTAAAAAATACATGAACAAAGCAAGGAAATGATTTTGTAAAAATATGATGACTTTTCTATGTTTGAAAATATTAGGATGAGAATAGCTGAGACAACCATTGCCAACAGTATTACCACATTAACAGCACATGAGATTATAGCATAATAGTTCACATATGTGAACTTCACTAGCACATCTGATTCCCCAAAATGCATCTTTATTCTACAGATAAAGTGTTGCCCTCTAATTTGATTCCATATACAAGACTACTACTAATTTACCCTACAATGCTTATAACTTATAAAAGCAACAATAAGAGTAGTAAAGATTAAGAGATTACTGGCACAACTAGTCTTTACATGAAACACACCATATTGACATTTGCTAATTCTGCTTTACAGAAGTGTTCATTGCTTTTCCTTCCTTCCTCTTCTTCCTTGGAGCTCCATGATAGAATTAAGCTGGTGCTCTTAGGATTTACTATTATCTCATCTAGGTCAATGTCCCAAAATTGCAATTAAAGGCTTTAATATGGAAACACATTGAAAAACATAAGTACATTTGGAGAAAATCAAGTATTCAAAAACAGGTAAATTTCTGATTCATAAATGTAGAGACTATATAACATTATACTTTTTGTATTTTAACTTTCTATTATTGTCAGGAAAATGAGTTATTTTAACAAAATAAATACATATATAAACTCAAAAGTTGAAATTATAGTTCAATTATTTATTTTTCCTAAAGTATATTTTATAAACACCACCTTATCCACGTAAAAAGTTAAAAAATAATATTTATTGCTATTTAGCATCTTCAAAAGTATCTCAACACTCAATTTTTAGACCACACCAAACAAATCACTCCTGAGTAATTAAAAAAATCCAAAATTACCTGTTGCATGGAAAAAACAAAATGGTAGGGAGATGGTCAACCATAAATTCCCAGGGAAGATCATTCTGAGCTATATCAATCCTGTTAGTGATAAGGAAAAACAGAATAGAAAAATAATAAAGGAACAGAAAAAAAAAGGATAATAAAAAAACACCTAATATGCCTTAAGAATATGGAAAAGTAAAAAGGCTGTGCCAGATTCTTCTGAGTGAAAACACAACTAAATATGTTAGACAATACTACTATAGGATCAACTGGTACTATTGTGTGCCCATAATAACCTATTTTAGTAAAGATCCTAGTGCTAAGTATAAATTAGCTTCTACATCAATACTATTTTTATACCTAAGTAGTTTGCTCACTTGCTAGGATCTGGTTTGATAGAAATTAAGTATTTCTAGAATGATGTGTGGTTACATCATAATTTAGCAATTTAGAAAAAACTTAAAAGCAAAATAACAATGTACTTGAGTTGGCAAAGACATTTCTTTATCATTTATTTATATATTCATTCTCTTATCGAGAAATTAACTTGGAAAGAAAGGTCAAGTAGAAAACAAAAATCCATAAAAAACTTAACAAAACTTAAGACAGTACTGTATAAATGCTTTTCCAGAAAAGTCTGACTCTGTAATCCCATTTGGGGTTTCTTGGCAAAGAAACTAGAGAGGTTTGCCATTTTACAGATGAGGAAACTGAGGACAAGAGGGTGGAAGTGACTTGCTCAGGATCACAAAACTAGTTAAGTGTGAAGCCAAATTTGAGCATAGGAAGATGAGTCTTCCTGATACCAGGCCCTGAACACTATCCATTGCACCACCCAGCTGCCAAATGTTACCTGTAAATGCTACCTACCATTATTACAAAGCATTTAAATTTTTTTTTTTTAATATAACAGAACTGTTCTTTTTGTCTTCCATTAAAGTCTCACTCTGATTCTTCCTTGTGGGATGTGAAAAGCCTATTCCCCAGTCTGTTAGGTTCTTTGCCAATCTAAAACACTGTATATGGGCCTGGTGATGGGTTACATGGCTTTCATTTAAGACAAACCCAGATGAATTGGAGGTTGAATGTGAAATACCATCATACTAGGTTGAATGTGAAATGTCTTTTTCATCTACAAAAACTGAGAGATCATCAAGTAGATCTGATGATGAATTGCAATCCGCTCTGATTAAAGGGAGTACCCATACCAGATCCTTGAAGTAAATTAATTTATCTGTATTCATGACAGAGCTACATGTAGCAGATAGTTCAGAGATATTTGCTGAATAAATAAATATACATATGGACCACAGCATATTAAGAAAGAGCCAAAAACTCCCTTCCTTTTGTAAAGACGAGTTTCTTTAGTCCAATAACTTCTACAATCCATACAAAGAGCAAAATCTGAGGTAGCAGCATCTCCCTAAGTTTAACAAAATAAATAAAAATTGGTCTTATGTTTTTGTTTAAAAGTAGAATTTTTCAAAAAGAGGTATAACCAAATTAAAGATATGCAAAATAATATAAATTAAATGATGTATTCTGAATTTAACAGAGAACACAATGTTCAAGCTATTATTTTTAAGGCAAAGTAGAACAATGTATGCTAGCAAAACTTTTCAATCCCTTTCATGTTTATTACTTCATAATCAATGAAATCAATAATAACCATTATGAGGCACCTACTACGTACAAAGCACTACCCTAGGTGCTGAAGAAAATAAAAAAAAAAATATGGCTCCTGGTGTCATGAGGCTTACAATATGGCAGGATGGATAACTTAAAACTGATCTGTCCAAACTGGATTTTTTCCTACATAATATGGTAAAGTACACCACACATATAGTATTAGAAATCAAGTGTATTTTGTCATAATAATCTTAATCATAATGAATTTGTACTTAAACTACAGTTAAATGGATATATTAGCTTAAATTTAGTTGAACAGTGAACAGAATCTATAATATATAAAAAATAAAATAATTTAAGAGGCATATTAGCAAAGCACATAGTAGAAAATAAGTTTATTTTACCTGGCCACAGTAAATTTATCTGGAGGCAGGAGACGAGAAAGCTGAATGAAAATATGATTAAGAGATGCACAGAATCCACACCAACGTGCATAATACAGCAATAAAACATCCTAAGGAAAGAAAATGCAGGATTTACTAAAACTAGAGAAAGATAAATAACTCTTATCTTTTTCACCAAGTCATCCCAAATCAGACATCTCAACTCTGGGGATAATTAGATCAATTTCTATTTTGTATAGATTTCAAGAGAGGAAGAGAAAACAGCAAATGAATGCTACACTTAAAAAAAATAAATGAGATGTCAAATTAATATATCTTTTTTAATGATCAAAAGCTAAATACTACCCCTTCACACAAAGGTATTTTGAGAGAAAACCTCTTTGTAAAGGGAAAGGAGGATTCTTTTTCAGGAAAATACCTTTTTTCTAAGGACTACCTCCCAAAAGGTATCAGTTGTTACTTCAGAGATTAGGTGCTGAGAAGGAAAATGGATGCTGTCACTTCCAATAAGGTGCCTTTTCAATGGACTGTAGAGAACACTGAAGTTCTGAATAAAAGACTCTATAAAAAGAAATAATAAGATTATCTTTTTAATGTTTACATTTTATAAAGCTAAAATATATTTCTAGGATCAGATTTTAAAACTGTCCCATCCTGAAAATTCATATAAGTGATGGTAATTTTCAATTAAAGGCATCAACTTTATCTAGTAGCATAACATAGCTTAATGGTTGACATAAGACCACTTTCCATAGTATTATAAACTGTCAAGTTTGAGGATTAGGAATTCTGCCATTTTTGTTAAGAAGGACCAATTCACAAATTCAAAAGTAAGGTTGTTTAAAAGAGTTTCCAAAATAACACAGTCTCTAAGAGATGTCACCCTACAACAAAATGATTTTCAAATGAATTACAATGACAATGAATAAAATCAAGCATTCTAGTCATGGCTTTTGAGGGCTCATTTTTTTGTAAGCACTGTGCTTTTTTTTTTTTCTTCCTTAGCCTGTGGCTTAGTGAAACATAAATTAAACTTCTGATTATACTTTAAAAGGGGTAAATGAAATCCACAAATATTCAAAAGTCTAACTTTAGCTAGTAGCCACCCTATTAACTCATTATCTAATACTGTTTTGCTACATTATAGCAACATTGTTTCACATCTTTTTTTTCATATCCTCAAAATCTATTTAAATTCTAAGCCAAATGCCAATTTCACTAGATATTCCAGTGAGCAAGCTATAGGAAGGTGAAGAGCTTACCAGAATCTTAATGACTTTTAATTAAAAAAAAAAAGACAGGACCACTATTTTAATGTATTCACATTTAAGAATACAAATTCTACAGCTTCTAAATAACTTCTCTGAGTATGTAATAATCTTGTGCAACAGGTGACCTTCCATAATTCACTACTGATTTTGTCAATGCTGAGCAAGCAATCAGCTGAAATGTTTAGGGTTGATGCAAGAAAATAATTAAGCAGCTAAGGATGCTGTCCAAAAAACATTTCAAAGTTAGCATGTTCTAATTTCGATGAATAAATTAATTTTGCTGAATACCATTTTATGAAAACATTTTTAAAACTACCTTTTTCTTAAAAAGGGTATTCCTTTAATAAAACCTAATGTACCAAAATATTTTAGAAAACAGAAATTAGTGGACAATTATTTTCTTCATTAATAATTTTTACTTTACAAAGTTTTTGATTATAGGGTTTCTTTAAATAGATTCCTAAGTGCATGTAAAGTATATTTTGCTTAGAAAAGTTCAGTGTGTACAACTTGTCATGAACCTGCCTAAAGAAAGTTACTAATAAAAATGGTCATTCTTTATGGGAAGAGGGCTTAATTTTATTTTTCATGATCTTTTTATAGTCTCTAACACTGGAAAATCAAATTTTAAATTTTCTTTCACAAATTCCTTACAGTCTACAAAGGATGACTTTCCTGTTTCCAATAAAGTTGAATTAACATAGCTTTGGAATTCATAGATTTGAACACGAGTAAAATGTTAGGCTCCACAGGGCCTAATGAATTCACTGAGGCTACAGATAGACTAAGTTTAAATATTTCTTCTTTTTGAGTTCTCTGAAAAGGATAACAATCATTTACTTGTCTACTTGCCATAAGAATAGCCTATTCTTATGATCTAGGTACATAATGGCAAGAATATATCACCAGTACAATGCTATAAACATAGCAGCTGGTCAAATTGGTATAATGGTATGGGCTATTATAAACTGAACCTTTGGGGCAAAGAGAGAAAAAAGATAACCTGAACAAAGTATTTTTATTATTCTTTTGAGGAATGAAGTTGATGTAGTTGTTGACATTTCTCATTTACATGAGATGTTTCTGTCAAAAACTGTAGTATCTCTTAATTCATGAGGAGATTCTCTTCCCACTGGATATCATCTTAGAAATATTTTCACAATCCTTCACAAATTGATCCAGAATTAAGAGACTAGTAAGTAGTGTAGAACAATGGAAATAACACTAGATTAGATTTCAGAGGCTCTCCACTTATTAGTTGGGTGACAAAGGGCATGTCATTTAAGATATCTGAGTTTGTTTTTTCATCATTAAAAGAGTCTGTACTATAGGATCTGTAATGTCTTTTTCCAGCTTTACTCAATTCTGTCATCTTGGTATCAAGCTAATTTAGTTATTTAAAAAATAACAATACATTACAGGCAAAAAGAGTGAAAAATTATGTAAAGATTGACATCTTTTAACCAATTTAACATATTACAGTTAAGAGGTAGTGCTTTACCAACAACATTAAGAAGTCATCTCTATTCAGGAATTAGTATTATATATAATATTTGCAGAAGTAAAACTACCTATAGTACCTAAAGTGGGCTTTACAAGAGCTTGTTTTGGATCCAAGATGTAATGAGATTCTTCTTTTACATCAACAATAGCGGCAAACTCTTTAACCTGAGTCGAACTTGATGCACCCAGCCTTTCTGCATACAACCAGAACAAATTTGAATCCAATAGATAAAGGTTCAAGGTCTTGTTGGTCCTGCAGCTCAGGCCTGTGATACTTGTGCTATTAATATCAACATCAGGAAAGAGAGGGATGCTCTCCTCAATGTGAGGAACAGAACTTGGGTTATCAGCTTTGCATTTCTTCTCATGTGAAGAAAATGCGATGTTAGGGGACTGAAAGATATCCTCTTCAGAATTAGTCAAACCCCTACTCATGGTCCTGCAACATGCAGTATAGTAGCTAAAAGGACTATAGAAACTTAAAAAATTGCTGCATTCTATGCTATTTGATGTAACTTGATAGAAGGTGTGTTCCTTGAGGTAGAATGAATCCAAAGCTGCTGCTATCTCAAAAAAACTGCACTGTGGCACATTGACTTTACTTGGCTTAATTCCAATTGACTGGTTGACACAAAGCTCACAGACATTATGGGTTCTTGAGATGGAATGCCACTGAGGAAGCACCACAGTATTGCAGCATGGAGACTCAGTTATTGAAGATGATTCTGCCAGTTGGATTGGGGAATTGGATACCAGAGAACCCAATGTTGATGAATCCACATGTCTCAGGTGTTGAAGTAGTTGTTCAACTACTTGACTTTTATTACAGTTGTTGTATTCCAAGGCCACTTCGGTAATCTAAAGAAAAAGTCATGAGGGAAATAGAATGAGTGAGTTGTACACCACTGACTTAAAATAAAGACCTTTCTAATTTTAGTGTAAATAAGACAATTTTAAATTCCATGAAAAAGTTCTGGTAATAAATATTGCTTTAGAGGGCAGCTAGATAGCATTGTGGATAGGGCACCAGCCCTGAAGTCAGGAGAACCTGAGTTCTGATCTCAGTGACCCTGGACAAGTCACTTAACTCCAGTTGCCTCATCGATAAATAAGTGAATAAATGAATATTGCTTTGAATATAAATTTTTGAAAGTATATATTATTATTGTACAAAGATTTACTAATATGGCAACTATCTAAATTCCAGAAGAGATTTTTTAATGTCCCATATCTTACTCCCTCAGGTTGACAGATATTTTTTCTAAGTAGAAGAGACCTACTCCAACATTCTTGATTTACAGGTGTGAAAGTAAATGCCCAGAGAGTTTAAATACCTTGCCCAGGTCACAGGGGAAATAAGCAGCAAATCTCCTATCCGGGCTCTTTACATGGTATTGTTAAGTTTGAAGCTTAACAATAAGCTTCAAACTATATAAGATATTTAAGAATCTTACAGCTTTATTCTTCCATCTTATCACTATGCTCCAAAATAATTTCATTCTGAAAATTTTCAGAACTCCTAAGGAAATATTAGTAGCAAGTGAATTAAATTTCAAAATCAATGCCTTTGCACAAAGACAGACAGCATGAATTCACTGGTAATTTTACCTCTTTTATTTTTTTATGTCTCTTATTTATGATTACCATAATACTACATACTAGCAATTTAAACTTAGATATCACTCAAATTTCATTTATGACATATATATAATATATATATATATACATACAAATGTGTACACATATAATATATACACATATACATACATGTGTAGTTATTATGTAGACACACATACATGGAAAATATTAGCTAGTAAATGACTGATGAGCTACCTCAACTTGAAAGCATTCTATTGTAGATAAGATAAAACAGCACAATAAATATTGCTTTTCTTTAGTTGTAAAAGAAAGAGAAATAATAATACAGCAGATATCAATTTGTAGTAACAGGCAGGAAGTGAAAATGGACTAAATCCTGCCAAAGACAGATATGATATTAAGATATTAAATCACATGGAATTTCTTCTTTAAAAAATGGAATAAAATGAAGAAAATGACAATAAAGAAAGGAGATTCTTATTTTTTGTTCTTTTACTTTACAAACAGTATTTTTTAAATCTTGGTCAAACTATACTATATGAGTCACTTAATGTTTGATATCATTATTTTATTATACAGAAACAAGCAACTTTAAAAATGTTAGCACTGTAATTACTTTAATCAGTGAAATTTGTAGGTCTGATCAAAGAATTATCACATCATTGTAAAAATTTATGAACTAAGATTGAGTGAATAAAAGAAAATCAAGAAAACAATATACACATTTCCTAAAACAATGTAAATGGAAAGACAAAGGAAGCTAAATTTTGTCTAATAATAATGATCAAGTTCAGCCATGGAGAAGAATTAAAAAAATAAATGCCCCATTCTCCCTTCTTTGTAAGGGAGGGAGGGGAGAAAGAGAGAAAGGAACTATGAATGTAGACTATTACACAAATATTGACATGTCTGTTAATTTTGCTGAATTCTTTTTGCCCCCTCTTTTTTTTTTTTCATTTTTTGTAAAAGCATGACTCATTAGGTAGAAGAGTAGGGAGATATATATTTAGAAGTGAAATTAATATTAATAACAAAATATAAACAAAAAATGTTTAACTACTTTGAAAACAAAAAACAAAACCTGGATAATTACTACACTGAATTAAGGTAAACCTCTATTTTTTGTCAGGTAAATAAAACATGACAATGATAATTTTTGGTTCCTTAAAAGTGAGGGAAAAGTTTCATCCATAAGAGCAAACAAATTTAAGAATTAAATTTTTAGAAATGAGATTTATAGCCTTTATCAATCAAATCTGATCATATGCCTGACACTTTGAGAACCAAGAATAAGAGTTGAGTGAATGACACTTTAGATGGGGAATAACAAAATCTCAATTCTAGTCTCAGTTGGTCATTATCTTGGGTAAATCACAATTTTTCTAAACCTGTTTTTCCAACTATAAAGAGAGGTTAATTAAATTCACAGGAATTTTGTGATCTCTAAATAAAAATTCAATAGGAAAAGTAATAATAATGTAAAGTAGATACACAAATACAGACAGGCGGCTTGTCTGAGGAAAAGTATTATTAGTCTAATACATTCTCTACTGTATCGCTAAGTACATCCATATCTATTTTAACAGGAAAAAAGAACTTCTATTCCCCTTTCACAGCAACTAATCCACACCTAATTTGATCAGAAACTGAAAACATTAAAAGTATTAAACAATGAAAGCTAACATTTACATAAATATTTACACCTAGAACTATTGCTACTTCTTTAGGTGAACATAAAACTTTTTTCCGCATCCTCTAAAGTGTTACTGCTAGTCTAAATAAATAAACTCTCAATTAATTTAGAAGGTGAGCAGATAAAAGTTTGAATGACCAAAATATTTCAAAGAAATTAAATTTTGTTATTCATAGATCTTCCCATCAGTGCCATGAACAACAAGGAAGCTTTTCATTTGTTCCTCTTTCATTTCTCTCTTATTTTCCACACAATACAAAGTAGTACCACATAATGGAATGATCCCTAGAAATGGTGTAAATGAGATTACAGCAACCAAACAATGTTTTTAGCTGGACAAGTAGTATTATGTTCTGCTTTTCTTTGAAGGATAAGTTAGGTTCACTCTGAAGAGACTGAGGAGTATGCAGTTAGCTTACAATAAAGTACACTGAGTTTCTGAAATCTGTTTTACTCAATCAAGCCATTCTAGGGTAAAAAGAAAATAAAAGAGATAGTAAATACAATTTAGTAACTATCCCCAGGCTTTCTACAACTTGTTATTGCTCCCTATAACTGACTAAAAATGAGCCATGTATAAAATAAACTTACACAAAAAGGGACTAAACTGGGTGAAGTCAAGCAAGGGGGAAAGTGGAAATCCAATGCTGCTGATAGTTGGCAGGCACTTGAGAACTGGCTTGGTTGTCTGACTTGAAAATAGAAAAGCCAAAAAACGTTGTTGCTGGTGCTAGGATTTTACTTCTCATTCTGGATATATAAGGGGAACTGAAACAGGTCAACTTCTACTTTTACTTTGTATAGAGTGTATCTCCCTATCTCTTTTGTGCTTGTCCTTCCATTTTCTCAGTTGTAATAGCAACAATGATGGTGATAATTAATAATAAAAGTCAAGAATAATTTCAATCACTTTATGTAGGGAAATTAAGAATGGTTTTGCTTTCTTCACCCTCATCCACTATCAAATAATTCTTTGTATTTAATCATTGCTGAGCTACATGATGGATGGAGTTGAGCCAAGAAGTGTTATTCACTGGCCTCAGGTTCTGATCTTTTAACTGAAGGAAAAAAAAGCTATGGACACTGTTACTGGCACTGACTTGACTCCTTCTGAGAATTATTATAAATCATATATTAACAAAGTACAAATAATGATGCTTTACTATACAATAAATAGTTCTGAGTTATGCTTTCATATTATGAATCTTACCTCATCTAATAGAGGATGACTTTCTGCTAAGGGATTAAAAGGTATAAATAAAAAAAGTGCTGGTCCTTTCTTGAGTTCATTATTCAGGAGAAGACTTTTCCCTCCATGTGGTCGCAGCCATTGAACAAGCATTTCTCGGTTTTCTAAAGCCCATTTATAAATATTTTCAGCTGTGTAGTTCATTACCTCTCTAGGAAAGACCTTTGTATAAAGGGAAACATGATAAAATCAAACCAATACCATCAGATTATGGAAACGATACATAAGACTAAATTTTATCTCAAAAGTTAAAAATGTAAATTTGATAGTACCAGGATATATTAATTCACACTGATTATCTCACTGTTGATTCTTAGATTGATTTTTTTTTGTCACTGATATTATAAATATCTATTCTAACACCTTATCTAGATTCAATTTTCACACAGTTGTCAAGCCTTCATAATAAACCAATAGACACATATATTACATCTATGGCAATATACATCTAAGAAAATACCAATTATACTATTTTTTTCTAATTTTATTATTCCACAACAATAAAACTTCAGGCAAAAAAAAAAATTACAAGGTCAAGCTAATTCTATGTGAATAATGTTATAAATAGGCCAAATAATAGCAAGGCAGTTGCAGGTGGAGAGCAGATTATAATGAACGATTGAAAGAAAAAAATTTATTAAATCTTGCTATGTGCTGAGGAAACAAACAGACAAGTCAGACAATTATTGATCACAAGAGCTCACATTCTACCTGGAGAAGACAACATATATAGTAGGGTTCAGCTAGTGAAGATGGAAATGGCTTGGTTGTTCTTAAGGTACAGAATTAATATATACAACCATCAAGCTAGTTGGCATGTTTACTTTAATGTTCAAAAACTCTCAACAAGAACTAGAAGCTCATATGAGAATATTCATTGTAGGAAATAAATATATGATAAGAGAGTGTTCTGGGATTCAGAATAAGAAAGTATTCAGTTTACACAATCAGTAAATTAAAATAGTCTGACTGTTTTTTAGTGTTATTCTCTATTCTGCCAGTATTATTACCTTCTAATAATGAATTTGTACCCCAAAATCGTTCAGGAGAAAAATAATCTAATTTATATTGTTATACAGAAAATACTACCAGTGAGGAAAACAAACATTACAATGAGAAAGAGAAGTAGACAGCTGGTGAAAGACAAAGGGAGACAAATACAGGAAAATATCTTTATGGTCTAAGGTGAAGACATCACTAGAGCTAACAAAATTACACAATTCTAAGAAAAATAAAATGAAAACTGTCCTATCTAAAGGATAAGAAGACTAAGTAAAGTAGCAAATAAAAAGAAAATAACAGCTGTGAAAGATTATGTCAAAACTCTGGAATAACTGCTTTGAGGTTATCTCTCTAAAACACAACTAAAACTGAGAAACATCAAGTTGAAAGGAAAATTTAAGAGTTCCTGAAAGCTCTCCAGATATCAAATAGCTATAAACTCTTGAAACTCTCCAGGATGAATTGAAAGGGCTTAAAAATCTATCAGATCACCTTGGGAGAGAAACTTATTTGTTCTTGATAAATGGTACAAAGTTTACTCTGCATAAAGGGAAGGGAATAACTCCTGGGCATTTAAGCATAAAATGTTCCACAGGCATTTCTGGTAATTTTATATATCAAATGAAAAACAAAATTTCATGAAAATCTCAATAACACAAAAGTACAAAGTTCAATTAAAATTCAAGGCACCACAATGTATCAATAATGAAGAATGAATACTTACAAGTGATGTGTTGAAATGTCTATGTAAATAGACACTTCCAGAGTGTACCAAGGACACCAGCTTGGCAAGATGTTTATTTGTGATAACACCAAAGCGTAATGTTCCTAGGTAATCTGAAACAGAAGATGTTCTTTTGTTTTAAAAAATGCTTACAAAAAATAGAAGGAACAAAAGCTAAATGAATTCTTTAAAAATAGAGCTTCTTTTCATAAAATTGGCCTGGGTTCAAAGGAAGCCCACAGATCCCTGATGGCAGCAGAGGTACTTTTTTTTTTTCCCAACTCCAAGCACCCTAGAGAAAAAAAATCTATAACCAAAACCAAATCTACATATGTGGCCACCTCTGACAACAAATCTAGACAACAAAATGCACAACTGTAATATATTCCAAATATTATTTCTTACAGTACAATAACAGTAATTCACATAAGTAATTCTTATCCAAATGCTAAACAATTAAGAATATATATTGTAATTGCTTTGGCTAGTAGAAAAAAGAAAACTATTGCAGCAATAAAAACCAAAATAAAATATCTAGAAAATGTAATAGCTATGATATTTTTATGGCTATATCCAATATTTCCTGAATTAAGAAATTTAAAAGTAATGTTTAACAAAACATTGTAAAATCTTATAATAAAATTTTAAAATATTTTCAAAGTAAACCTCAGAAGCAAAAATAAAATATAATAGAAATAAACTTATTTTTGTAAATTTTCCATTAAAAAGTAAATAAACCACAAGGGCAGAATAAACTACAGTTTAATAGAAAAATCAATGTATGGCAAGCTGGAGAGTATTCACATTAAAAAAAAACTGTTTTTCACTACAGAATATGATTTTATATATATATTTAAATATCTACATAAATGTTTAAATAAAATGTGCATGTACATATATATGTATGCAAAAGCATGTATTTAAATGTATGATTAAGAACCCCAAGGCCAATATCAAAATTTAAATCTGAGGACAAAAAATTAAGACAAGTAACTATTATTTAATAACTAAACTAGGATCTAATTCTCTTCTTCTTTTGGCCTTCAAAATCACTAGAACAAAAATGAAAAAGAAAACTATCCTGTAATTAACAATATGCTACCAAAAACAACTCTTGTATGTATTAAGGAAATGACATGACTGATGTATACACACACACACCTGCCCACCCCCTCCACATGCATGGTCGTTCATGCACATATTTTCTCTCTCTCTCTCTCTTTCTCTATCTTTAAGTTACTGTCACCTAATTCTCAGATGGAAAAGTAACAGGATTATTTTTTGGTTGAATCTGCCCTCTCTACTTCTCAATGCATTTTAATTATCTTTTTCTCATTTGGTCAGTTTCCTTACCCATGTGCTCTAAAATGTCCTACTTTTCAGGAAATATAATACAGTATATGAATGTTAGTTCCCAAGTTAAGGCAATCTTTAATTCAAATTCTCATTGTGAAAGATAAGCAGTAGGAAAAAGGAAGCATGAAATGGTTTATTTTTTGAGCCAATTTTTTAATCTGTCATTTTGAGATGAGACCAATAAAAAGTATACTTAACATTGTTAATCATGCTATAAATTACACATTTTAACTGTTAAATGATGTTCAAATGTGCAGATATATATGTGTGTGTGCATGTATACATATACACATGTGCGCGCGTGTGCGCGCGCGCACACACACACACACACACGTATACCAGATAAAAGTTTCTGAAATATACCAGTCCAATGTCAAATAGGTTCAGATTTCTAGTAAGTCTTTTAATGCACAAAGAGCTCAGGGACCAAGATAAAACAGAAATGGACATCAAGAAAACTCTCAGATCTTGGTGTAACAAAAAATGTATTTCCAATAGTGCAGTTTATCATATGTGGAGAATAACCTGAAATAAAGAGAAACTGGAGGAAGACCAGCTTAGAAACTGTTATAGGAATCCAAGTGTGATGTAATGGGGTCTATCTAGTAGCAATAAAAAGGAAAGTAAAATTAAATAGGGGGTGGAGTAATTATTAGGGTTCAATAACTTGCTGAAAAGGGTAGAGGAAACAAAAGGAGGGAGAATTAAAAAAAAAAAAAAACCTCCATAAACCTGAGAGGACAAGAAAAAGGTTATCCCAATGACAAAAAAAGAGTAGATAACATAATTTCACTCTGACCACAATTATCTGGTTTTCTTCAGCTCTCTTCAGCTTTCCTTGTGCCTCCTCTCTTCTAAACCTTTGGTTATTTGATTCCTCTCTGTTCTGACCTCACAAAATTTCCTTCCTTGGGCTGCTCTTAAGCACTTAAACTTTACATTGTGTAGTTGACAATTTAGTGAAGAAGCAATCTGAAGTAAAAAAATCTATTAGCAAAACAGGCACACATAATAAGCGGGTTTCCCTAGTCAGTCCTAAGACTCTGAATATAGAGATAGATTTTTACATATTATATATATGGCCTAGTTGTACCAGATCTCAAAATATAAAGCACTAATCTCATTGACTAAAAACATGGAGTTGTGAATAAGTGGAACAGATTAGGTCCACAATACAAAGTAATAAATGAACAAAATTTTGATTCAAGGCCTCGGATTTTGGACAAGAACTCACTATCTAACAAAAATTGCTGAGAAAACTGGGAAACAGTAAGGCAGAAACTAGGTATAGAGCAATTTTTCATACCATATATCAAGATATGGTCAAAGGGGATACATGATTTAGACATAAAAGTTGCTAACATAAGCAAATTGGGGGGGATGAAATAGATTATTTGTCAGATATATGAGTAAGAGAAGAATTTAGAACCAAACAACAGAGAGCATTATGAAATGTAATTTTGATTATATTAAATTTAAAAGAGTATACACAAACAAAACTCAAAATTAGAAGAAAAGCAGTAAGCTTAGAAAAAAAAATTTTTATAACAAAGATCTCTGATAAAGACTTCATTTCTTAATATAAAGAACTGAGTCAAATCTTAAAGAATACAAGTCATTCCTCAATTGATAAAATGGTAAAAGGTTATGAATAGGCAGTTTCAGTAGAAGAAATCAAAACTATCAAAAATCTTGGGGAAAAATACTCTAAATCACTATTGATTAAAGAAATGCAAATTAAAACAACTCTTAGTTACCACCCCATAGCACTCAGATTGGCTAATATGACAGAAAAGGAAAATGATAAATGTTGGAGGGATTATGGGAAAACTGGGACACTAATACATGGAGTTCTGAACAGATGCAACCATTCTAGAAAGCAATTAAGTAATGTCCAAAAGGCAAATTGTGCGTGCCCTTTGATCTAGCAATATCACCACTGGATAGCTATCCCAAAGAAATGATTAAAAAAAAAAAAGAAAGAAAGAAAGAAAGAAAAAGGATCTGTTTATACAAAAATATTTATAGTGGCTCTTTCTGTGGTGTCAAAGAATTGGAAATTGAGAGGATAAATGTGAGCAATGGCCTCGCAATGAAGCAAGCAATGGCTAAACAGATTGTACATAATTGTCATGGAATACTGTTGTGCTTTAAGAAATGACCATCAAGAGGTGAATTTCAGAAAAGCATGGAAAGATTTCCATGAACTGATGCAGAGTGAAGTAAACAAAACCAGAAGAACACTGTACATAGTGCCAATAATACCATACAATGAATAACTGTAAGTGATTTAGTCTCAGGAATACAATGATCCAGAGTGGTGTTATTCCACAGAGGTTAAGTGATTCACCCAAATGACAATTACTAAGTGTATGAGGATGGATTTGAACTTGAATCTTCTCAAGTCTGGTCTCAGACATGAATTGTGTGATCCTGGTTAAGTCATATAATTTTTTGCCTCAGTTTTCTCATCTGTAAAATGAAATGGAGAAGGAAAAGGCAAACTATTCCAGTATCTATGCCAAGAAAAGAGGTCATGAAGGCACAACTGAAAATGACTAAACAACAACTTAATTCATTTTTATAGCTCATCTAAATTAGACCAGATTCGGAGTGCTCAACTATGTTATTACCTATGCAAAATCTTTCTGTTTCCCCATGCAATGAAAAATTAATAAACTCTAGCCAAGTCCCAAAATATGGTTTAAAATATCTTTAATAAAAGTTTTACTAAAGAAGGAAATTCAAATTTCAGTTAATCAAGAACACTTAGTTCCTAGCTTAGGAGAGGACATTTTTAAATGAAGAATAATACCAATAAATATCATTGTACATTTTCATATTCTTAAGATTCACTCTGTTAAATAAGCTCAAGATTAAAACAATAAGGGCTTTTATAGCTAATAAAATGAGCTATTCAGTTCTGAAAATAATGAAGCTTCAATATTTTACTACAGCTGATTTGCTGAAGATATTTTCAAATGTACATTCAGTATCAAATCCATTAGAAAAAGTACCCAGTTCCATGATTATATTTATCCATTTTAAAAAATTAAAGATAGGCAAAAAAAAGTTAGTAGTAAACTCTGCTAACCTAAAATGCTATTAATACTTTTTGTTTCCTCTGAATGATGTGATGTCCATAAAGATAACCATGAGGGACTCTAAGAACATGAAGTACCCTCTGAATCAAAGAGTAAGTTTTGTTCAGTTTAGTTTTAATGAAAAGCAAGTGGTCATGGAGGCCTTGGTCAAATATATGTGATCACATAATAGCTTGAATTTTCTGACTCCATACCTAGAGCTTTCAACCGTATACCACACAAGTAGTATATAGCTCAGCACTTCAGGGAAATCAAAAGACAAGACACAGCCTGAACAAACATAATTTGTGATTATTAATTCTTAATAATGCTGTCATTATGATTTGTTCATTATACCAAAACCTAATTCAAAACCTTTTTGTATTATATCTAGATTTTTCCCCCCCTGAGGCAATTTGGGTTAAGTGACTTGTCCAGGGTCACACAGCTAGGAAGTGTTAAATGTCTCAGATCAAATTTGAACTCAGGTCTTCCTGACTCCAGGGCCGGTGCTCTATACACTGCTCTACCTAGCTGCCCCTATATTTCTATCAATAGTACTTTGGATTTCTCAAAAACAGGTCACAGTGTAAATAAGACTTCTGTCTAAAAAATGGCAATACTCTCTGAGTGCCGATTAAAGCATTATTTTTTTGGTCTACTTTTCTTGTTTTTCTTTTACAACATGGCTGTTATGAAAATATTCTGCATGATTTCTTATGCATAACATTGCTTGCCTTTTTAATGGAGGAGAGGGTGAAGAGAGAGAATTTGGAAATTTTTAATTTAAAAAAATTAAATATATGTGGGGAGATGGTGAGAATAAAAGATAAAGTGATAAGAATAATCAGTACAAAAGCAAGGGACAGAGATTGATTATTTTGCTCAGAACACAGAATATATGAAATAACCTACAGAGATTGATTATTTTGCTCAGAACACAGAATATATGAAATAACCTAACAACAGAATGATAGATAGAACTAGAACATGGGAAGTTTTGAATGAAAGGTTCTGGATTTTAAATGTTATTTCAAAAGCAATGGTAGGCCCAGAAGATTTCTGAACAGGAGATGCATGCTGCAAATAGCATGCCAGGAAGATTACTCAGGTGCAGCTCAATGGTGCAGTGAATGAAGCACTACCAAGCCTGGTATCAGGAAAACTCATTTTGGAAAACAGCTTCAAAGGATTCACAAGGCGTTGTGGATTTAAATTCTATATGAAAAATCAAGAGTAGGAAGAATGAAATTTTCCTGAATAAAAAGGTAAAAGAATGGAGAAAGGCAACTTCCAAGGAGTTGTTTGAAAAAATCAATGTGAATTCACACAGTCTTAGCCAACCTGGACTTTCAAGCTATGTTTGGAAGAAAGAAGTGAGAACAATTAAAGAGGATAAATACAAGGACTGAGTCCTATAAAAAATGGTCAGGAATTTTAGGGTTATAAATGATTAGAGGCTGTCAAAGGAAGGCAGTATAGTCATACCAGATCTAAAATTATATTATAAAGCAGCAATCATCAAAATCATTTGATACTGATTAAGAAATAGAGTGGTGGATCAGAGGAATAGGTTAGGTTCACAAGACACAATAGTCAATGACTATAGTAATTTACAATTTCATAAACCTAAAGTACTCCAGATTTTGGGATAAGAATCTACCACGTGACAAAAATTTCTGGGAAAACGAGAAAATAGCACATCAGAAACTAAGTGTAGACTAACATCTCATACCAAGATAAGGTCAAAATGGGTATATGATTTAGACATAAAAGGTAATAATATAAGCAAATTAGGAGAGCAAGGAATAGTTGTTAGATCTATGGAGAAGAAAGGAATTTATGACTAAACAAGAGAAGATTATGAAATGCAAAATGGATAATTTTGATTACATTAAATTGAAAAGGTTTTGCACAAACAAAACCAATGCAGCCAAGATTAGAAGGGGAAAAGAAAGATGAATGGTTCTTATAAAAGTCTTCTAAAACTACTTCTTTCTTAAAAAATATATTGAATTAAGTCAAATTTATAAGAATACAAGTCATTCTCCACTTGATAAATGGTCAAAAGATATGAACAGACAATTTTCAGATTAAGAAATTAAAGCTACTTAAAATCATTTGAAAAAATGTTCCAAATCACTACTGATGAGGCAAATGCAAATTAAAACAACTCTGAGGTACCCTCTCATACTTATTGAATTGGCTAAGATGACAGAAAAAGATGACAAATATTTAAGAAGATATCGGTAAACTGAGACACTAATGAATTATTGATAGTTGTGAACTGATCCAATCATTACAGAGAGCAATTGAGAACTATGTCAAAACTGATCCAGTGTCATTACTGGATCTATATTCCAAAGAGATCATAAAAGATGTCAGCTGTATCCAGAGAAAGAACTATGGAAACTGAATGGAGATAGAAGTATACTATTTTCACCTTTTTTTTTGGTTTGCTTTTTTCTTTCTTATGTTTTTTTTTCCCTTTTTTTCTGATTTTTCTTTCAAAATATGACTAATATGGAAATGTTTAAAATGATTGTACATATATAATTGCTTGCTGTCTTGGGGAGAGGGGAGATAATGGAGAGAAGGAAAAAAATCCTGGGACTCAAAATCTTACAAAAATGAATATTGAAAACTATCTTGAGGAAGATGGCAAATTAGGTCAGAAAATTCCAAGTGTTCCAGATTTCCCCCACAAATAAAACAAAATTTCATCTCAGGCAAACAAAGGTCAGTGAAAAACAAATAAGACTTGGGCCAGTCCTAAGACAGACTCCTCTGATGGTAGGTTAACATATATAAAGTATAAATACGTAGGCTCCACTGAAATAGCACTAGAGAGCCCTGGGACTAGCAGGGTTGGGGTTCAGAGATATCTTCAGTTCAAACCACAGGAATCTCCTGGACAGTGAGAGGAGTCATGGTCCAGGAAAATTGATAAAACCCCTGCTGATAAGGATTGCCAAGCCCAGTTGTGCTGCTGAGAAGAGGTCCTGGGCAAGAAGAAATCAGCACACCTGGTGAGTGCAGAAGCAATGGGGCAGGGAGAGAAGAGAACTTAAAGGAAGCCTTGAAGCTAGAGGCACCATCCCCAATCATTCCAGGACTAGAGGGGATAACACTGTTAAGATCTTATTTAAAAAAAAAAAAAAGCAAAGGAGAAAGAACCCAATTATAGAAGGTTATCAGGGGAATAAGGAAAACCAGAGTTCATTTTCAGAGGATAGTGAAAAAAAAAAAAAAAAAAAAAAAAACCCTACTCTACTTCAAAGAATAATGTTAAATGGCTACCTGCCCCAAAAGAATTTATAGAATTCAAAAAATATTTTAAAAATCAAATGAAAGTTAAAAAAAAAAAAAAGAACAAGAAAAACAAGATTATGAAAAGAAAATCAATTAGAAATGGAGATTCAGATTCTTAAATAAGAAAATGACTGTTTGAAGATTAGATTTGGGCAAGAGAAGCCAGTGAAATTATAAGAGATCAAGAAATAATAAAACAAAACATAAAGAATGAAAAAATTTAAGAGAATGTGCTATCTATTAAAAAAACAACAGATCCAGAAGACAGATTAAGAAGAGAAAACATAATAATTGGATTGGACCTGAAAGTTATGAGCAAAAGTAGTAGTCTGCCACAACAATACAAGAAATGACTAAATGAATGTCCTGAAGTGATAGAACAAGAGAAGGGAAAGTAGAGATAAGAGATATAAACAAATTTAATAACAATGATCAGGAATAGAATTTATTAGGGAGAAAAAAAAAACTATGGGCAGCAATCCTTAATCAACAAAATCAAACTCAAAAAAGATTTAATCAGGAGAGAAATCATATGTCAAGTCATATTAATATTTTTAGATGTATCTGTACATATGTGTATATGCTTATTATCTATGTGTGCATATGTGTGTAGGTAGATGTGTGTATGTTTATATATATGAGAGTGTACACCGAGACGTATGGATATGTGAATGTATATGTGTATATAAGCATATATGTGTGTCTGTGTGATTTAACTGTAGCCTGCTTGGGGGAGTGAAGGAGAAGAAAAAAGGGAAGGTAAGAAAAAAGGAATAAAGTAAAAAACACATAACAGAAAATAAAAGAGAACCTATAAGAAAGCAAAGAAAAGATGGACAGTTATGAATACAATGTCTTTTATTATTACATGTGCTTTCTTGAAATGAAAATTGTTATATATTTTGAGTTCTCCCCAATGTTCTCCTGGGCACATAACAATATTATTTTTTTCCTTTTTCTGCTTTATTTTTCTATTTTGTTTCTTCTTATTTTGCATTTAAGTTTTAAATAAATACATTTTTAAAAATAAATAAATGGCACCAAATCAAAGACTGTCTTCAGAGGATGTTTATTGCATGTGGATAGATAATATGCTTAGTATCATCTTAGAAAGCAACATTTATTTTTATAAATGGGAGAATAAATAAAATAAAAATACTACACATGTATTTGGAAAAATAAAATATTATTGAAAATAAAAAATCATTAGTGAACATGAATGTAAATTACAATGAATCTATGTGATTTCATCTGGCATGACCAGACTAACTTTAATGTTTTTTGTAACAGGTTTAGGTTTTGTAACAGGCTTACAAAACTCATAGTCAGGAGAATGCTGTATGTATAGTTTACCTAGATTTCTGCAAAGCATTTAACAGGATGTCCCTTCTTTCAGAAAGAATGGAGAAATGTCAACTCGGTAACAACACAATTAGATGAAATTTTGAACTGAATTGAATAGATGAACTACTGATTCACTATTGAACTATTCATGAAATATTCCACTATTCAAGAGTAGCAATGTCAATTGGGCTCAAATTTCAATTGTCCAAAACCACATTTAGATCCAGTTAATTATTTGAAGTAATAATCATCCATCAGACTTTCAAAAACAAATAGAGCAAGCACACTATCAAGTGGCATTGCTCAAATTTTTATATACATGTTTTATTGTCTTAACTTAAACTTTCTTTAAAACTTACCTTTCTTTAATGAATGTAATGCTGAAGTGAAGAATGTCAAATAACCAGGTGGCTGAGGAGAACCACTGAATTCAAAATATCCAAGTACTCCAGGCTGTAAAATAAGAGTAAAAATTAGCTAGCTAGATGCTCCATATCATAAATATATTTAATGTGAAAAAGCAAATGCCATGTACAATTTAATTCAATAAATTTTCATTTAAGCATCTACTATGTTTAAGGCACTGTGCTAAGTCCTAGGGATAAAATACAATACAGTATTTCCCCTTAAACTTATTAGAAGATCTACAACATATATATGTGTTATGAGGAATTTGCACTGTTCTTCCCCCAAAGACATTGTTATAGAGATATGGTGGGCTGGTAGAATATTTGTACATAGATATTATTAAAGTCCCCTAGGTTTCCAAGACTTTTGGTCTCAAGTACTTCCTTTATAAGAATCCAAGCTATCCTGAGAGGTGAGGATAAGGACACTGGGTAACTCTTGTCAAATTCAAAAGAAATGATCAGACCCAGAGCAGAAGCAAGGCAAAGAAGATGCTTTATCTAATGTGCATAGATACAGATTGGGACAGGCAAGAAAAACAGATAAACTCAAAACAGCAGCACATAGTTGGCAAAAATGACTAAAGCACATTTGCTTCCCCTTCCTCCTTGAGAGCTGTTCAAGGAAACTTATGATTCCTTCTATCTGCAAATATGTTTTGTTTTGTTTTCTTGACTCCTCCCTTTTAATTGGTAAGGAAAAGGGCTGGGGGCTGTGAAGGAAAGAAAGAAATCAACTTCTCAGATTCAAGTTACCTTTCAGGCTACTATATCTTGTTTTAACATCTGCACATATATACTATTTGTTGCTGCAATTATAAAAACA
The DNA here is from genome assembly GCF_016432865.1 of Antechinus flavipes. NCBI lineage: Eukaryota > Metazoa > Chordata > Mammalia > Dasyuromorphia > Dasyuridae > Antechinus > Antechinus flavipes. Next base: position 299,289,201 of record NC_067398.1, on the reverse strand, counting down.
ATCATTAACAATGATTTTTGTGCAGTTCTATAAATGCAGTAACTCAGAATTCAAAGAAGAGAAGATGTTCAATTTCAAACTCTCTTACTAAAGAGAATTTCTCCATTTGTGAACCTAGAAGAAAAACTTTTCAAGAAAATAAGCTTTCAAGGAACTGGAAATGAGTGGATGCCCATCAGTTTGGGAATGGTTGAGTAAGTTATGGTATATAAATGTAATGGAATATTACGTTCTATAAGAAATGATGAGCATGCTGATTTCTGAAAAACCTCGAAGGACTTCTATGAACTGATACTAAGTGAAGTAAGCAGAACCAAAAAAACATTGTACACAATAAAATTATGTGATGATCCACTGTGATGATTTGGATCTTTTCAACAATGAGGTAATTTAAGGCAATTCCAATGGAGTTGTGATGGAAAGAGTCATCTGAATCCAAGAGAACTATGGAGAGTGAATGTGGGTCAAAGCATAGTTTTTATTTTTTGCTGTTGTTTATTTGCTTGTTTTTTTTTTCTTTCTCATATTTTTCCTCCTTTTGATCTGATTTTTCTCGCGCATTGTGATGAACAATTGCAATATTGGATTGCTTGCTATCCAGAGAAGGAGGAAGGGGAAAGAGAGGGAAAAAAATCTGAATACACAAGGTTTTGCAAAGGGAATGCTGAAAACTATCTTTGCATGGATTTGGAAATATAAAATACTATTTTAAAGTCATATTGAAATAAAAGATAATTTTTTTTAACAATTAAAAAAAAAAAGGAAGCCTGTGAGCTGAAAGGTAAGGGATCTGCTGTGTCTGTTGTCTAAGTGCTCCTTGTAACATTGCTACTCATACTTAGAATGGCTAATCAGCTAGCCAAAAAGCATTTAGTAAAACATAATGTGGTAGGCAAAAAAAGCTCCTGTTCTCAATAGCACATCTCACATTATCTAAGGGGAGAGAGTTATTTATGGAAATAACTATATACCAACAAGTTATATATGGGTAAATTAAAGGTAATGATTGGGGAGAGAAGACTAGAAAAGGCCTTCTGCATAAGACAGGATTCAGCCGAGTGTTGAGTAGAAAACCAGGGATGCTAGGAGGTCAAGGTAAGAAAAGAGAGCATTCCTGAAATGGAGAATAGTTAGTGCAAATACACAGTCAGGGTCTCATTTCTAGCAAATAGGTCAGTATAGCTGGATCCTAGAATACATGGACATGAGAGAGAGAAAATAAAATGTAAAAAGAATGGACCAGGTTGAAAAGGGGTTTGAAATTCCAGAGGACCTTCTATATGATCTTGGAGGTAACAGGGAACTTCTGGAGTTTATGGAGTATGGTAATTTAAAAAAAAATTATCTTTTATTTCAATGTGACATTAAACCATGGGCACAGGCAGGCAACATACACGTTTGTGTGCGCATGCACACACACACACACACACACACACACACACACACACACACACTCCTGTTCCCTTACAAGTAGAACAAAAGGATATTAATACAAGAAAAAGAAGACAAAGTGCTCTTAAAAATCTGAAGAAAAGGGCACTTGCAAGCAAAAGAATGGGGTATAGAAAGACTTACATGTAAATAAGTTGTACTTTAAACAAATATGAGGATGAGATATATTCTAAGTAAGGAGGAAGCTTCCTAAATGCATGAAGGTAAGAAATAGCATGCCAAATGCAGGCAACAACTTGGCAGGAATCATGTGAAATAAAGCCAGAAAGATAGTTTAGAGACAAATTGTAGACAGACTTAAATGCCAGGATGTAACTATTTCATTATGTAGGCAAAAATAGGATATATATGTGGTGTTTATTGGCTCCATCATGGAAATACTGTAACTTTTAAAATTATATAACTTAATATAAAAAGGGGAAAATCTAGTAGACAAAATTTTTTTTTTGTCTCTGAAGTCAGGAAAATCTGGCCTGACCAAACTATTTATTATAGTAGTTAGTATTTTAAGTAACTAAGACTTTAAAATGCAAAGCAAATTGGTAGAGGAAGTTTGTTCACAGTTTCCTATATAACAATGGAATCACTAGTACAATTTTCTTTTTTTAAAAGAAATGTTATAATTTAAAATATAATTGATAACTGGATTCAGGAAAGGTAAGAATTGAAACACATAGCAGAGTAACCGTTATTTCTCATGCTAAAAGATCAGTAGTTAAAAAATTGTTCCATATCCCAACTGAACTCATTGCCTTTACCCCAAATAATTTTCCCTTCACACCTTTCCTATAGGCACAAACATTTTCACAATCCCCTGAGCTCAAAACCTTGGGATTAGGAGTTAGAACTCTGAAGTTTCTTTCTAGCCTCACAACTTTCAATGACCTTGTTCTTTTAGTATTTCCTCTTGCAATATATCTTGGAACAGTAGTGTCAAAATAAAATAGAAAAAGATCCTTGGAGGCCAGATATTGACTCAGGACATCACAAATTAATATTATCTATCCTGAACTATATTTGTATTTATTTTGTTAAACATCTCCCAATTACATTTTAATCTAGATCCTATCTAACCCTCTCTGGATATGGGTTACAGCAGTGTTTGACCTCAATGTCTTAAAAGTCATACTTCTCTATTCATTCCAAGCATTGTTCAACTCTTTATCTTCTGAATTACTTCAATATAGTCCAAATTGTTCTCCCTCATTCTAGTCTCTCTACTTTTTCAATTCTTCCTGTACATGGCTTTCAAATTAATTTTCCTTCATCATATTACTCCTCTGATTAAGAATTCTTAATTAAAGCTGCTCTTTCTGTGATACTCCTGACAGATGGTCATCCAGTCTGTTTCAAAATGTTTACGTTGGAGGATTCATTTATTCATAATCCAGCTTATTTTTTTTGTTGGAGAACTCCAATTATAAGAAAATTCCTATTTATACAGAGTCAAATCTTATTTCACTTATTTTTTTTAACAATGTAGAATAAATCCAATGTAATTAGAGGGAAATAATTCATGCATTCAAGCATGGCTTGTCCTTAACTTTCCTTTTTAACTAATGACCTTTAAATAGCATCTTAAGGTTTACAAATCACTCATTGCACAACAAAGATCTCTTCTTATTTCTCCAGTCTTCTTCCATCTTCTACAAACTGCAATATAACACTAACTTCGCTCCAGATACTGTGCATTTTCATTAGCTGTCCCCCATGCCTAGAACACTCTACCTCCTCATTTTTACCTCATTGCTTCCTGTAGGTCTAAGTTAAAGACCTATTTTAGAAACAAGAAGCTTTTCTTAAACTCAGTGCCTTCCTTCAGAGATTACCCTCAATTTTATCCTATCTAGATCTTGTTAATACATACATCAATTATTTGCGATGTAGTTAGTGGAAGGGCAGAGAGTTGTGGGAATCCTCTCTGGTCGACACAGGTCCAATGTGAAAAAATTCACGAACCCAAAAAGTCTGAATGGCAAAAGGGATTTTTATTGCCACTGAGAAGCCAGCTTTGCTAGGCAGACAGACATCTTAGTGGCAAGGTCCTGTTAGAAAAATAGAGGTTATCACTGAGAAGAGGGTATCTTCACAGCGGACAAGAGTCCTGGTAGGCAGCTGTGCCAAGAGGAGAGGTGCCTTGGAAAAGCATAATCCTACTTCAGACTTCTGCAGAGATTTGGAGTACAGAATAGTCCTTTTTATTGGCAGTCTGGAAGTAGAGCTTCCATTGAATGAGATTCCTTAAATGTTGTCACTGCCCCCAGGCTTAGGTTTCCAGTTGAATGAGACCACTTAAGTTACTGGGATAAGTTAAATTCTCCAACTGAGCTACTAGGAGAGGTCCTGGCTAATCTTAATGAAACCACTTACTTGCCCTGAAGGGTAAGTGTCAGGAGAATTTCAGAGCTCACCCCCATGGATTCCCCCCCAAAAAGTCAGGGGGACAGTTTCAGGGTTCATCCCTGTCATTTGTAGGCTGTCTCCTGAATCAGATTGTGAACTCCTCAAAAGCAAGAGCTGTTGTTGTTCTTTGCATCCTTAGTACTTTACTTAGTACAGTACCTGGCACACAGGATTAACTTAATAAATGCTAAATGACTGATGAAGAAATTGAGGTCTAAGGAGGTAAATTGTTCAAGATCACAAAAGTGGTAAGTATCATTGGATGATTTTCAATGCATAATCTCTCCAGCCATGAGCTTTTCTACTATATCACATTTATTCCCACTTTCCTATACCTTTTCTCAAGTGGATTCTTCCAATTTAGAATGTTTCCCCTTTCTCTACCAACTCATGTAATCATTATTCTTCCTAGTTCAAATGAATTCCTATAAAAAGCAGCAGCAGCACAGTTTAGCACTTATTGGCCTCTTTGACAAATGATTTAAAATTCTGATTTGTAAGAGAGCCCACTAACACTTCTAATGCAAATCATGTGCTCCTTTTAAAAAGATTAAGGTTGGCGTGCATATTTTTATGCAAATATAAGTAATCAAAAATATCTGAAAATCTAGCAAATGAATTTCAATACCAGCTAAAGTAATTAGGAGATACACCCACAATCAAAGAAGTGCATCATTAACTTCTCATCTATCTTCACTTAAAAAAAAAAAAAACCACCAAGTAAATCTGGAATTAGATTAGGATTAACCCCATTTCTGGACTCTTCAAATTAAATTCATTTAAGCAAGCATTTATTAAGTAGCTTTTATATATAATGCTATGCCACTATGGTCACTATGTTAGAAGCTGGAGGAGAGAAAATTTTCATTAGGGTCAATACCTTAATGAAGCTTACAGTCAGACAAGTTTAAAATTATGTTGCTAAAGTGGAAGTAGAGGTGGCGTTCCAGATGTGCTCAACTTTTTGTGATCCCAATTGGGATTTTCTTGGCAAATACTGGAGTGGTTTGCCACTTCTTTCTTCAGCTAATTTTATAGATGAGAAACTGAGTGATCTGAAGTGAATTGTCCAGAATCACACAGCTAGTAAATGTCTGAGAATACATTTGAACTCAGGTCCTTTCATTCCGGACCAGCCCTTTATCCACTGTGTCACCTAGACTGTCCAAAAAGTAGCAGTAGTAGTAAAATAATAGTATTTTTAAATAGCTATTAAAATTAAAATAGCTATTTTCAGAGACAGAATAGATAACAATAATTAATATTAGCTAGTATTTATATACTGCTTTAAGATTTGCAAAGGTCATTTCCTGTTTTATCTCTTTTGATCCTCACAGCAATCCTGCAAGGTAGGTACAGATGAACAAACTGAGGCTAATATTAAATGATTTGCCCAGAATCACACAACTAAGTAAACATCTGAGTAAGAATTTTTTTCCTGGACTCCTGCTCCTACATGCATGCATTGCACCACCTACTACCTCCCAGCATCATGGTATATAACAGGGTACTAAGCCATGTGAAGAGGAGAAAAGGAGCCCAAAAGATCTCTAGCCATATAAAGTTATCAGACACTCTTTTAATATAATTCCATGTTATAGCCCTTTGTTGCTTAATTACCTACTAGCCACAGCTCAGCACAATGATGTGGCAGAATAGAAAGAATTATAAATTTGCAGGCAAAATTCTTAGGTTTAAGGGGAAACCACTTCAGCTTTATATGTCTCATCTGTAACATGAAGGTAGTACTTTCAACTCTGTCTACCCCCATAAGATTGTTATGAGAATAAGATGTAATTGAAGGAACCTGCTCTGTAACTCAAAAGTGTTGGTTAATTGTAGGGGAGTAGAGCACTAAAAATTCAGGTATTTGGTTAAGGTTACACAGCCAAAATCTGTATTACATTGGGACTTGAACCACATCTCCTGACTGAGGCCAACTTTCTATGCATTAGGCAATGCTGAGTCTCACTAAAACTAAAATTGTATAACTTATTCTTTGACTTAAGAGGATATTTTATGTTCTTGTAGCACTTTAAGGATAACTTTATAAACATCAGTTATCACTGTTCTGTGAAAACAATAAGTAACAGTTAATAGAGCTGTCCAGTAGGCAGACTTCAAGATAATAGAATAAAATTACTTTGGAATTTTTTTTAATCAGACCTGCATTTTCACTAGTTTTGAGAACTCCAGGTGAGGAAATTACTTCTATCAATGCAAATCAACAGCTATTCGATAGTATTTGGAGTGTTATGTGGAGCTCCAAGTGATTTATCCAAAGTTACACAGCTAGCACATATGAAAGGCAGGACTTTCTCCTGCCCTCTATCCACTTAAATGTAAATAATTATTACTATTACTTCTTATGAAAGAGAAGAAAAATCTATTTTACTTTTTTATGTTAAATACAGTAAAAATATGTTAAATCCAATTATGTATAGACATATTTATACAATTATCTTGCTGTAGAAAAAAATCAGATAAAAAAAATAGAAAATAAAATGCAAGCAAACAACAAAAGGAGTGAAAATGCTATGTTGTGATCCACACTCAGTTCCCACAGTTCTCTCTCTGGATGTAGATGGCTCTCACCATCACAAGATCATTGGAACAGGCCTGAATCATCTCATTGTTGAAAAGAGCCATGTTCATCAGAATTGATCATTATATAATCTTGTTGTTGCCGTGTACAATTGTTATGATTCTTACAAGGTGCTAAGTCACTGGAATTGATAGGCACTCTAGAAGATTCACAAGTCAAAAAGGACAAGCCCACTAGAGGAAGCAAGACAGATTCATTCCAACTTCCACCTTGGTGCTGGCTGGAAACATTGAAAGGACAAGAGGCTCAAGTTGGCAGAGGCAAAAGACTGACAGCAAGAGCTCTCGGAACCAAAGAGAGAGATAAGCCTCTAAGAAAACTAACTGGACTATTTTGGAAGAGACAATAAAAGACTGGACTTCAACCTTTGGCTGCATTTGAGGTGATTATTACACTGAACTGAATTCAGGCTGCCTCCAGAAGCTCCCCAAGAAACCTGTTCCCAGAGAACATTATATTTTAGAGAAGAGAACATTGTATTTTAAAGAGAACATCACATACAATGACCTCGTGGTCCTGCATATTTCACTTAGCATCAATTAACATAATTGATGAATATGATGGATTTCCTCTCCAGGCCTCTCTGAAATGATCCTGATGATCATTTCTTATAGAACATTCTTTTTTTTTTTTTTTTTCAGTTATTTATTTATTTTTTATAGCTTTTTATTTGCAAGATATATGCATGGGTAATTTTTCAGCATTGACAGTTGCAAATCCTTTTGTTCCAACTTTTTCCCTCCTTCCCCCACTCCTTCCCCCAGATGGCAGGTTGACCAATACATGTTAAATATGTTAAATTACAAGTTAAATACAACATATGTATATATGTTCAAACAGTTATTTTGCTGTATAAAAAGAGTCGGACTTTGAAATATTGTACAATTAGCCTGTGAAGGAAATCAAAAATGCAGGTGGACAAAAATAGAGGGATTGGGAATTCTATGTAGTAGTTCATAGTCATCTCCCAGAGTTCTTTCCCTGAGTGTAACTGGTTCAATTCATTACTGCTCTATTGGAACTGATTTGGTTCATCTTTGCTGAAGATGGCCAGGTCCATCAGAATTGATCATCATATAGTATTGCTGTTGAAGTATATAATGATCTTCTGGGTCCTGCTCATTTCACTCAGCATCAGTTCATGTAAGTCTTTCCAGGCCTTTCTGAAATCATCCTACTGATCATTTTGTACAGATCAATAATATTCATACCACAATTTATTCAGCCATTCTCCAACTGATGGGCATCCACTCAGTTTCCAGTTTCTGGGCACTACAAAGAGGGCTGCCACAAACATTTTTGCACATGTGGGTGCAATATGTGGGTCCCTCCTTTAAAATCTCTTTGGGATATAAGCCCAATAGAAACACTGCTGGGTCAAAGAGTATGCACAATTTGATAATCCTTTGGTTTCAAAATTGTTCTCTAGAATGTCTGGATCCATTCACAATTCCACCAACAATGTATTAGTGTTCCAGTTTTCCCACATCCCCTCCAACATTCGTCATTATCTGATTTCCTGTCAATCTAGCCAATCTGAGAGGTATATAGTGATATCTCAGAGTTGTATTAATTTGCATGAGAAATCTATTTTATACTTAGCAAGATCTATACTTAAGTTTATGCTTTCATTTTACAGATCTACATAAACCATTAAATTCATTCTAAACAGTAATGAAAATATCACAATTAGAGATTAAATAAGATTGTTGTTACAGCTATCTCCTTTATGACATCAATATGACTGTTACCAAATAAAACATTATAATGTTATGTATTTCCTTATTCACGTGAAAACAGTGGAATATATTTAATTCTCAACTTCCAAGTAAATCTTTAAAGAGATTACCTCATTAGTTTTTGTTAAATGAAAAATGGGTAGATTTTTAAAATAGATATACTGCTGTAAATACAAAGCTTGAGAGGTATTCATGACTGAAAAAAGATACTGCAATTCTAAATGGGCAATACATTTATTCAACATCATATCTTGGTTGAAACAACTTTTGGTGGGGCTAAAACTTTCAAATAAGAGAATATTAAAAATTTAGCACCCCAAACATGCAAAAAATACCTCACAGACATATACTACCAAAGAAATGAAAAGAATTAGCAAGATTAAAATAACTATTCTAGATGCCTTTCAGGTTGTGAGTTAAAAACAGAAGGCAAAAAAGTTGAAAAAAAATTCCATAAAATGCTAACTATACTGTTTTAAATGGTGACTATCTGGCAAACATTCATAAAAATATAGTAATATATAACTTTGAAACATAATAGTTCTGAGACTATAACATAATACTTTCAAAAAAGACACTTAAAGGGGGCAATATAAGGATGGGAAGACAAAGAGTTTGTTTATTTCCTGGTAATTTAACATTAAAAGTTTCTGAATTTGAAGCTGGAAAACAATTTTTAGAGGAAGTATCTCTAATAAAGGCCTAATTTCTCAAATATAGAGAGAACTAAGTCAAATTTATAAGGATACAAGTCATTCTCCAAGTGATCAATGGTCAAAGAATATTTTTTTAGAAGTTTTCAGATGAAGAAATCAAAGCTATATATAGTAATGTGAAAAAAAATACCCTAATTCACTATTGATTAGAAAAATGCAAACTAAAACATCTCTGGGGTACCACCTCACATCTATCAGATTGACTACACAGAAAAGGAAAATGATAAATGTTAGAGAAAGATGTAAGAAAATTAGGACCCTAATGCATTGTTGATAAAGTTATAAATGGATTCAACCAATCCGGAGAGGAATTAGGACAATCAAACTTTGCATATACTTTGACCTAGCAATACCACTACTAAGTATGTATCCCAAAGAAACCACAAAAAAGGGGAAAGGACCTATTTGTACAAAAATATATTAGCTCTTTTTGTGGCAGCAAAAAATTGGATATTAAGTAGATGCCCATCAATTAAGGAATGGATGTTGTGGTATATAAAATGTAATGGAATATTATTGTGGTATAAAAAATGATGAGCAGGATGGTTTCAGAAAAACCTGGAAAGATTTACATGAACTAATAGAAAGTGAAATGAGCAGAACCAGGAGACACCATAGTGTCTCCTCTAAATAAGATACACTTAACAGCAATCTGTAAGGATGATCATCTACGATTGCCTAAGCTCTTCTAAAGAATCAATGATTCAAGACAATTCCAAAAGACTCATGATAGAAAATGCTACCCACATCCAAAGAACCGATGGAATCTAAATGGACATCATCAAAGCATACTATATTCACTTTATTATTTTTAGTTTTTTTTCCCTTTTGTTCTGTTTCTTCTTTCAGAATATGACTAAAATGGAAATATATTTTATATAATTGTACATATATAACCTATATCAAATTGCTTATGAGGAGAAAGAGAGGGAGATATTTGGAGCTCAAATTTTTATTTGAAAAATGAATATTAAAAATTGTGTTTACAAAGTAATTAGAAAAAATAAAATACTATTTAAAAGAAGGGAGACACAACCAAAATGACTAAACAACAAATCAAAATTACCTGTTTGGGATGGAGAAAAAGATCAAGGAAATCAAAAAGATATATGCATGACTAAACCAAATGTAGAGAGAAAATACTTTAAAAAAACAAATAAAAAACCCTAAAGAAAACAACAACAACAAAAAGTTTCTCAGTTTGTTCTAATTGAACTTTGGGGAAATCTATGTTTTGCAACACTCTGTCAAATTTAAATCTACCCCTCTCGTGGGACTAGATTATTTTTGAGAAATGAAAACAACACTTCAAAACATATGTCATAGATTCTGGCAAATGCTCTTTTTTTTATCCTCCCCATGGAGAAAAAGGGGATGTGAAAGAAATCAAACATATCCAACCCACAAAATATGCAGATTATTCTATGATTCCTGTATGTTTAACTGTAAATATCTATAAACTAATAAATTTAAAAATGAGCTACTTGGGGCAGCTAGGTAACACAGTGGATAGAGCATCAACCCTGAAGTCAGGAGGACCTGAGTTCAAATATGAACTCAGACACTTAAGACTTCCTAGCTGTGTGACCCTAGGCAAGTCACTTAATCCCAATTGCCTCAGCAAAAAAAAAATTAAAAAAAGCAAGCTACTTGAATCCCTTCTCAATTTCACAATAATTATATTTTAGAATATTAATCTAAGAATAAAGCAGATTACTCAGGTATATGTTTATACCCAGTATGGGTCAACCTGTTTTCTTCATTAAAAAAAATTAGGCTTTGGGCTATACCAATTATAGACTGACCTTCATTTTGTACTAATGGATCAATCATCCATATCTAGCTTCTGTCCCCCAGCTCTATTCATTCATCTATTAACAATTGCTTTATTAGCTGCAAAAATAGATATAATTAAGTCTTCCAACTTCTAAAAGATCCACTGTATATATAAACTCAAATTTATACAAAATTTTTCATATTTAAAATTCTTTAAAATTTAACTTGTACATGACGGAAAGTAGTTACCATTCTGCATAGGCTGTTTTATATGGATTAAAGTTTGCCAGGAAAACAAATGTTCATTAATAGCTTAGCAAAAAAACAAAAACAAAAACAAAAACAAAAAACACTTCTCTCTTGGATGTACAGTATTTGCAAGTCTCTGTAAATTTTAGCAAATGGTTTGTACACCCTCTTGTGGTTCTAGGAGTGGATCAACTTTTCTTGGCTTTTTTTTTTTTTTTTTTTTTTTGCTCTTTCAATATTTGTCATTCCTAACTAAAGTTACACATCACATTTTTTAAAGTATGAAGTCATTTTATTCACCAACTATATTAAATTGTAACTTTAAATTTAAGTAACTATTCCACCACCCTCTGTCCAACATTCAGAGAAGTATCATACTGACAATGTATAAAGACAGTGTACTGGATTATCTCAATCAACAAGTATTTGTTAAATTACTGTGTGCCAAACATTCAGAATACAAATTAAAAACCAAAACAATCTCTGACCTTAAGTAACAAGACAGATAGAAAGACAAACTGATACATAAATAGGTATGTGTGTATGGGTGAATGGTGGGAGTGCATGTACATTCTGAGCAAAATATTCTATTGGTAGCATGCAACACATACATGTAAAGAAAACACAAAATAATCTCTGAAAAGATACTAGTGGAAGAGAAGGGAGAAGAGAAGGGAAATCAGGAAAGACCTCATGAAGGTAACAATTAAGCTAATCATTAAAAAAAGTAAGGAATTCTAACAGGTGAAGCTGAAGAGGCTAAGTATTCCAAAAGTGGGAAATAATCTGTGCAAAGGCACAGGGACAAAAGATAGAAAGTTATATGCAAGGGACAACAAAGACCACAGAATGTTTAAGGGGGAGTAATATGTAGTAAGTTAACAAACATAGAATAGAAACAGAGTAAGATTTTAGATGGCAAAGGAAGGAGTTTGTATTTCATATTAAAAGTAATAGGGAGTCACTGCAGAGAAGATTTATACTTGAGGAATATCACTTTAGAATTTCTGTGCAGAATAGATTGAAGAGTTAAGAAATCATAGTAAGTTTTGTTCAAAAAATTAATTTCTTACCATTAAATTTATCTAACTTATAAGACAAAAAATTGTCAAAGCCTCTTTTTCAAACAAGATAAAAGTAGCCTATATGAAGCAAAGCAGGATATTGACAGAATATCAATGCCTGGCATGGAACAAATACTTAATAAATACTTGCTGTTTCTATTATAATTAAATAAGTTAAAGATCAAATTATTATAAAGTAGCTCTTAGCTTCTGATCATATTTGAAAAAAAAAAGTCTATGGTTAGAGAACTGATTTAAATAAATGTTTTTTTTTGGTTTGCTTTTTTGTTGAGGCAATTGGGGTTAAGTGACTTGCCCAGGATCACCAAGCTAGGAAGTATTAAGTGTCTGAGTTCATATTTGAACTCGGGTCCTCCTGACTTCAGGGTTGGTACTCTATCCACAATGCCACCTACCTGCCCTGATTTGGGTAAATATTGGGTAAATGTTTATGAATTCACCCATTAAATTAGTCCAGACCTTTGCTTTTAGTGGGTACAGAGAGTTCCCAGTAGGGAAGCCCCCTCTACTGATGCAGAGAAGCATTAATATTCAATTACAGTTTTTTTCCATGATTTATGTTTTCAAAAGTATGTAATGAGTTTAAAGAAATTTAACATGTTCAATTAATAACAATTTACTTTACAGAACATCTGTCAGTTTGTATACACTTAGAGGCTTGATATGATCAAAAATTATTTAGTTTGAATTATTTTCTTTTTCATGTAATAAAGATATGGTTCGATAATTTTTACCATCTAAATCTTTTTTTTTTTTGTTATGGGCAAACAAATTACATTCTAAAAATAAGAAAAAACAAAACCAATTGTATCCTAAATGTATTATATATAACTGCAAATGTAAATTAAGACCAAAAACTGAAACCATTGTCACTATGACAAACTACAAGAGTGTATACTAACAAAAAAGTCTAAATTTTCCACTATAACTAAATTTAAACATACCCTATACATAAAGATCCAGATTTACAAAAAATTAAGGAGTATTTAGGCACAATGGAAAACTTAAAGAGAATGGCTTTAAATAGAAAGCTCCCAAGTGAACTTAAATCAATTTACCAAGATTTACCATCAATATTTGTGTAAGAGTTTAAATTTTAAAAAGCAAATTACATATATTATCGCATTTATATTTCACAATCCTATAAATATTTATTAACTTTTTAATTTATAAAAGAGGGAAATCAAGGGTCAAAGATGCTAAGTAATTTTTCCCTAGTTCCAAAGTAAATAAACGTTAGCTTTAGAATCTGAATCTAGGTCCTCCTAACTCCAAGTCCAACATTTTAATCACTAAAATGGATTACCTCTTTCACAGAGAAAAAGAAATTATCCATAACTTCTCTGAATCAATGTGTAAAGAGTCATACCTCTATTCAAGTATTCAATAAAAACTATGCTTTGCCTAAAGCAGAATTATACAGAAAATAAGTAATTTCTTCATTCTTAGTCAATGCAGGAATATATTTCTGACAAGAGATAGCTGACTATCATTATATAACAGAAAGAAATCAAAGATTTAGCCACAGGGAAGCTCCTTTAACAATAACATACTTTTCAATCCACAGAGCCATAGATAGCACACTATAACTGGGCTGTCAAAACACTACTCTCTTGATCATGCCTTTTAACAAATCATCTTCAACAGAGCCAGATCATAATGTGGCACACTATGAAGAGGTAGAAAAGCATTTGTTACCAACTTTCATGATTGTGAGAAGATGCTAATATGTTTTAAATTTCCATTAAGAAAACTTTAATAGTTTTATACAAAATATACCAAAAAAAAAAAAAACCAAAAAAACCAGTATGTACCTAGCAGCTATCACAGTTTGAACGATAGGTGTAACTAGAATCTAATTTTATTTCATGTCATTTTTATCTGGGGTCACTAATCTTACCATAAATGCTATGTTAATTACCCCAAAGCAATACCAAAAGCAAATATCAATTTGTCAATTTTTTTTGGAAGGGTATCATAGCAAGAAGAAATGCTAACAAGACAGCAAGAGAAGAATCATGATTTTTAGAGAGCATTTTGAAGAATTAGAGGATTTTTATAATCAGCTTTAAGAACAAACCATAATCCCAACAAACTTTATTACAATACAGAATTCCAATTAACTGTACAATCAAGATACAGAAGATGTTAAATAAAGCTAATGATATTTTGTTTGGGTGATCACCATATTATATATATCTATCACATGCTAGTCTGAACTCAACTTGATATTGATACCTGCATCAATTTTTAAAGCAACATTAAAAGCACTACTGAAAAGTAAATCATTAATAATAAAGGCAAAAATGATTGTACATGTATCATCTATATTAAACTACCTGCTTTCTTAAGGAAGTGGGAGGGCAAAAAGAAAGGAAAGAATTTGAAACTCAAAATTTTTCATTGAATATTTTTATGTGTAATTGAAAAAAAATTTAAATTAAATGTAAAAAAATAAAAGAAAAAATTTCTTGGGTAAAATTTATCATAAAAATGTTAATTGTTTCATCAGCATTTAGGGATCAAAATATAATCAATATGCAAATTCAAATTTATGAGAAAGTGTTCCAAAAAAAATTTTTTTTTGCTGATGCAACTGGGATTAAGTGACTTGCTCAGGGTCACACAGCTCAGAAGTGTTAAGTGTCTGAAACCAGATTTGAGCTCAGATCCTCCTTACTTCAGAGCTGGTGCTCTATCTACTGTGTCACCTTGCTGCCCCGTGTTCAAAAATTTTTAAGTCCTCCAGGAAATTCCTGAAACACATCCAAGACTGTTTAACTGGTATTTACAGCAGACCATTGTTCCTATCATTTCTCTTTAGAAATCATGAACACTCATGAACCTCTCTACCTTTACTTCCTCCCTATCTCAACAATAACTCAAACCTATTATTAGAACTGGAAGCTACTTTGTATTTTTATATATCCTCTTCTGTGAATAGAGAGTATAAAAACATGTATCATCTTCATACAGGTCCCTCATTTATACTACAAGATTGTAATGATGTCACTCACCCTTTAGTCTTCTCTTCTTTAGGCTAAATAATCCTAATTTCTTTAACCTTTCCTGATAGGACCTGTTTCTTCTCACTTTGATCATTTTTGTTGTTTAGACACTGTAGAGGAAAGAGCACTTGACTGTGAATCATTCTACCACCAACTGGTGGTGTAATCTTGGGCAATTCACAACCTCTCTCATCTAGAAAATGAGGTGGTGATCTTTGAGGTTCCTTACAGTGGTAAAACACTATATAATCTTTGGATCCTAAAGCAAAAATCGTTCTGCTATATCAATTGGGAAAAACAAACATGAATTAATGAATTTTTATTATAGAATCTTAATCTTTTTTTTTAAACAAATTTTTTTAAAATGGTAATGTTTTGTTTTTCTTTCAAGCATAGAGTAACTAACAAGAGAATAGCTACTTAGGGAAAATCCTTTAATGAATAGATAAGAATGACTTATAATTAGTATGTTAATATAATTGATTTTTTAAATTAAGGAAATTTGGGGGGAAATGCTTAATATTCTTAGCGAACTAATTTTTCCACACGTAGTATAAATACAATAAAAAGTCTGAATTCTCATAAATTATAAATCAGTAGGTAGCATATGACTTTATGAGGTTTTATGGAACTTTGTAGATTTCTATTAACCTATGTTTCTGTATATTTCTCCTATGTAAGAATATCTACCAATTGTATTTAGGACAGAATTGAAGGATTTTAAAGTTGGGAATCTTTGGAGATTATCTAATACAAACTTCTAATTTTTTATACAGGAAGAAACTGAGACATAAAGAGACTATGTAATTTAATCAAGATGACATACCTCACAAGCAAGATTGCAATTCAATGTCCTGACTCTAAATCCAATGCTTTTTCTAATACTCTACAATTAATACTGTCTTTAATGAACATCATCTAATATTTATTTTTAAAAATTTATTTAAAAAAGAGCATAAAACATTTGCTCTATGTCTCCATTTCTCACTTTCACTTATCAATCCCAAATTACTTGACAAACTCTCATCTTATCTCTAATAACGATAATTTATTTGCCAAATCCAAAAGGACTTTTTCAGCTCAAATACTCAACTTTTCCATAGTATTTGACACTACTATTACCCTCTCCTTTGGAATATTCACTCTTTGAGTTTTCATGGTATTTTTATTTCTCTAACCTGACTTTACACTTCTTCCTAGTCACCTTCACCAGATTCTCATTCATGTCCTGATTGTCATCAAATTGTGGGTGAAGCTCAAGGCTCTGTTCAAGGCCCTTTTCTCTTCTCCCTCTCTACACTTTCATCCTTTCATTTGGTAACCTCATCAGGTCCCAATGATTTATCATCTCTATGCAGATGAATCCTAGAAATATATATGCAGCCTTAAACTTCTCTCCAGAGCTCAAGTGCCTACAAATCATTTAAAACTTGAGAGCCTCAGATATTTCAAATTCAGGCTAAAACAGAACTACTATTTCAATCTCATCCTTGTGACCATTCCTATTTTTGTCAAGATATCAATGATCCTTCTAGTCATCAAAGCTCACAACCTCAGAATTAATCCTTGCCTTCTCTATCAACCTCACCTCATTTTTACAATACCTTTCAAAAACTTGTGCATGAATTCCCTTTTCATTCACATAACCATGATCCTAGGTCAAGTCCTTATCAACCAAGATCAGAACTGTTACATTAATCTCCTCATGCCCTTGCTTCAAACTTTTCCCCTCTCTAATCCATCTTCCATACAATTTATGAGATTGATAGTACTAAAGCAGAGCTCTGACCACATCACTCCCCAGCTCAAATGACTTCCCACTGGTTCTAGGAACAAATAAAAACTCCTTTTCATAATCTGGCTCCAGCCTACTTTTCCAAGATTATTATTTGGTGCTCCCTTCACTTACTCTATAGTCCAACCAAATTAGCCTTCTTGATGTTCTGAAAACAAAATATTTCATCCCCTGCCACAATGGTTTTCCCCTGGCTCTCCTTCATGCTTTTAAGGCACTCTACTTCTTCCTCACTTCCAAGTCCCAGGATCCCTAATGAAAACTCAGTTCACTTCCTATATAAAGCCCTTCTTGATTCCCTTCTACTAAACCCTCAATTTACTTTGTCTTCATTTTGTATGCATTTATATGTGTTTTTATATCAAGAGAATCTTGGCTCATTGAAGGCAGGAAATATTTTGTTTTTGTCTATATATTCTTTGTACATAGTAAGAGCCCTTGGCACAAATAGGTACTTAGTAAATTACTTGTTAGTACATTAGTCTCCCAGTGGTTAATTATCACATAACTAATGTTAATTCATTCACTAGTGATAGAAAATGTACTATTGTAAAGGGGAGAGGGAGAAATAAAATTACATATGTCAACTACTCTAGGAATCTGTTAAATAGAGGCGAACCTCCCCAAAGTTAAAAATGCAATAAAAGCATTTTTGTGGAAAATAGAAATTAATCTATAATTTATATATCGAAACCTAAGTATATAACAAAATTCTACAGAATTAACAAAATTTTAGGCTCTACAATTTTCAAATAATTTACTTTACTTCTAGATGTCAACAAGCTAAAAGTTGTCAGAATTATTACTTCCAGAAATAATTTCTGATAAGATTTTATAACTATTCCATCATGAAATACAAAAAAGTTTAGCACTGGAAGAAAGTGTCAAAGATTAGTACTTCTGGAATTATCTAAATGGGATTTTATTTATCAATTCTGAATGCAGTTCTATTTTCTAACTGCTGCAAATCAGAAGCTATAAACAGACATCATTATTTTATAACAAGTAAGACTTCTGAAATTAGAGAGGAAAAAATCAATATGAAATAGATACCTCATAATTTGAGAGAAAATCTAGTAATTCTGACCGAGCGGGGATGTAGAGAAGTGGTGTCATCACCCGGCGAACAAACTTCTCAATGTAAACAGCACGCAAGGGGCCTTTGTATTCAATTGGTCCAAAACTAGTGCCAAAAAGGAAGGAAAAAAAAAAACCATACCATGCATTAAGCTTGTAACGCACAAATGAAATTACCAACATAAAATGAGAAGCTCTTACTTTATACAGTGCAGGCATTTTTAGAGAGACAACCTGCATTATCCCATGAGATGATGGAAGGATAGTATAGAGCTTATAAATAATGAATATTATACATAAGATATATTGACTGTTTAACTAACACTGCTATGACTTATGAAATGGACTAATAAAAACTGAACTTCAGTAAAAAAAATTTATTCTATTCTCCAAACATGATTAAGTAATTAGAAGAATATTTCATATTTTAAGAAATACAGCACCAGCAAATAACCAACTAGCTGCTCCAAAGAAACAGGATTTACAGCACCCGTTCAGAAATTAAATTTAAAATTTTTTCATTAATATAACAAAGCAAAACCAAAATATATACAATGCAAGCTACTTTATATAACACAGAAATAAAAGCAGTTCACATTTATATAGCACTTTAAGAGTTTACACATATTTTCTCATTTGACCCTCACAACCACCTCAAGAAGTAGGTATTATTATCATTCCTATTATAGAGACAAAGAAACAGCCTTAGAGAGAAAGAGATTTCCCCAAGGTCACATAACTATGTAGGTGTCTGAGGTGGGATTTAAATCTGGATAGTCCTAATCCCAAGTCCAACACTTTTACCCACCATGCCATGTTCTCTCTTGAAGGAATCCTAGCTATTGTGCATATTAACAAAGATTTTGAAATATATATTTTTCAAAAGTAACAAAGTTCAATAAAATAGTTAACAAATATGAAGACCTGTTAACTGCTTTAACTGTACTCATGTAAGTTGGATTAGTTTATGGTTCAGCCTTCAAAACAAGTTACCATCTAATCTAGAATTATCTTTTCAAGTCAATAGATTTTGCTTAATTTTTTAAAAAAATCTAACAATATATTAGAACAATCTGGATGCCTCATTACAAAACTTATAGAACTCCCAGAATGCAAGGTATACATAGGATATTTTACCAAATTTACCACATCATGGGACCAACTGTCTCCAAGGGCAATTTTTTCACAGGGAATAATTTGAAAAATATTTGTTTCAGCCCAACTTAAATCTTTATGTCTAGTACCATGAAAAACACAACAATCCTGTGAGGTAAGTATTAAAGATATTATGATCCCCATTTTACAGCTAAGAAAACCAGATAAATGGCACTTATAGAGCAACTTTAAAGTTGGCAATATGTTCTGCTATAATAAAACAGGAAACTTCTCTACTATATATAACAGAGTACTTGTTGCTACAAAATTCATTATAAATATTGATACTAGTACTCGAGTTATACTTGCAATCACTACCAGCCAACACTGCCCTAGACAATCTAGTTTCAATATGCCAGAGATCTTGAGTTGTAAGTAACTATATAGAGTTAGTCTGGAATACCCAAGGTCTCTACCTACTAAACACTGAGCAAGTCACCTCACCCTGTTTGCTCGTTTTCTCATTTGTAAAAAGAGCTAGAAGAGAATATCAAAGTAGTCCAATGTCTCTGTTAAGAAAACCCTAAATAGAGTCATAAGGAATCAGCCACAACTGAAACAACTAAACAATAACAATAAAAGTTTATAAGAAACAATATGTTGTGTTTAACATATATTGGATTACTTGACATCGAGGGGAGGTGGTGGGGAGAAGGGAGGAAAAATTGGAACACAAGGTTTTACAAGGCTTAATGTTGAAAAATTATCAATGCTTGTTTTGAAAATTAAAAAGCTTTAATAAAAAAATTTTAATTTTTTAAAAAAAAATTAGAAGCAATATATTGGTTCTTAAGGCTCTTAAGAATTTTCATATTTTAAAATGAAAGTATATATTGACTGACCAATTGTTTAGAAATGTTGTAGAGAAAGTCACGTTTCAGTCAACAGTCTCTTCCAACTCACAACTCTATCATAAAAGGCAAAGAGCATCACCATACTATTAATTCAAAACTGAACTAATTTGACCCAATATAGCAGAGTGGATCCAGGATTCAAAAGTTAAAAAAAAAAAAAAAGATCTGGGGTTCCAATCCCACTTCTACTATCCCAACTATTATTATATGACCATGTATAAGATATAGAGTCCTACTTTCCTAATTTGTAAAATGGAGTTAATAATAGGGAAAGAGGAAGGGAATTAACAATTATATAACACTTACTAAGCACACCAGACACAGTGCTTTATAAATATTCTCTCTTTTGATTCTATATATACTTATTAATATAGTGTCCACCACACAAGGTTATTGTAAGGCTCAAATGAGATACTATATGAAAAGTACATTACAAACTTTAAAAGTGCCTTTTAAGTTGTTATTTATAATAATACTTAACATTTGTAACAGGTTACATTATTAAAGCTTGCTATAGAAACTCGTATATAGCTCTCACAGCTATACAATTCAGCTTCTATTTTTACTGCTAAACCTTGATTGCATAATATTTATTTAGTAATCTTGAAATTAAATTGAATTCCGTACCTTGAATTTTATCTTTAAGATCTGATACACTTTAATGGATCTTCTTCTAGGATATACCCAATAACTGTGGATATACCCCAAAGCTCCATCTTGGTTCTCTTCTCTTTTCATTCTATATTCTCACACTGGCTTGGTGATCTCACCAGCTCCCACAGGTACAAGTACTTTATGAAGATGACTGTCAGATCTCTAAACAAATTTAGCTTCCATACTGAACTAAAGTTCCATATCACCAATTGCCTTTTGAATATCTTGAAGCAGAGATCCTATAAAGCATCTAAAAATTCAACATGTCCAAAAAAGAAATCACCTTTCCCCTAAAGTTCTTTCCTCTTCCAAACTTTCTCACAGAAGTTTAGGCACTACTATCATCTCAGTCAAGCAAGTTCGAAATCTCAGTGTCAATCTCAACTCCTTTCACATATCCAATCTGTTGTCCAGACCAGTCATTATTATGTTCACACATATTTTCTTTAAATCCTCTTCTCTCTACTGACACTGCCACCATCCTTGCACAGGCTTTCATTTCCTCACACCTAAATAACTGCAATAGTGTTCTGATTGGTCTTCCTATCTCAGTTCTCTTTCTTCTTCAATCCATCATTTGCTAAAATGACTTTTCCAAAGCACAGGTCTGACAAGGACTCTTTTACCTCTGACACCTGGTTTCAAGACTCAGTTCAAATGCTACCTTCTACAGGAGACCTTTCCCAGGTTTCCTGCCCCTACTCATTCCCCTTACTCCTGGCATCCTACTAGTGCCTTCTCTCTGAGATTATCTTTCATCTTATATGTATATAGTTATTGAATAAGACTTAATAAAGGCTTGTTTGTAACTTAACAAAGCACTCCCTGATTGCACTTTAATCTGAAAGTTTAAGACTGCAGGACTCAAAATATTGGCCAAGAAAATAAAGTTGGCCAACAACTTCAAAATAAAACTAACTAAACTATATTACAAATTTAATTGCATAAAAATTTAATTGCATGATTATCTTAAGAGAAATAATGAGGTAATGAATCCATCTATCATTTATTACCATTTCTTTAGAAAACAATAATGTTCCATGACCATTCTTTTATTAAAAACAAAAGTTATGCTTGAAGCATGAGTGTACAAAAATGAAAAATACCAAACCAATACTCAAGTGTTTTTAGAAGAGACTCTGCTTATAAGAGATAGCAAACTATCATTAGTGGAAAAATTCAAGACAAAAATAAAAAGATTTTCCCAATTCAACTTTACTTTTAAGTATACCACCTACTACAATAAGCTTCATACTAGCTGAGCCATTAATAAATATAACAAACTATTACATTTGAAAGTATAACAAAATACTTTAATAACAGCACTCTAAGATAAAATAATTTCCATAAAAATGTCTGATATTATTTGTTTTCAATATTTCATATATATATATGTATATATCATAAACAATGTTACAAGGACAGTTAGTTGCAAAATTTATAAAAGGGATGGGAAATATAATGATGCTCATGTAAAATAATGTCACTGGGTTCAAGCACTGTTAAATTATCTCTCACCATCAGATCTGTATAATGGATGATATATAAGAGAGTTTCATAATATCACAGATGGTTGTCATTACAGTTAAATGAAACAATTGTTAATTATATGCAAGAATGCATAATATACTAATGATGTGATTTTGAAAGGTTATCAGGATAATAACAGACAGAATATTTGTCCTTATATTTTACTGCTTCAAAACATTATCAAAACTAATCCTTATATTAGAAAACTAATTCCAATTGATCTTTGAATGAAAATCTTACCTCCGATGGTACAGATATATTACAGGGAAGTAAAAGAAGTGTTTCTGTTTTCTGCATTTCCCTTGGTTCCACCAACAGTTAACTGCCACAAACAGCACCTGTGGAACAACAATTTTCAAGTAACTATGAATTAGAACATCTGAAAAAAAGTTTTTAAAGTTAAATTTTTTTTTTAAAAAGATGAAAATATTGTGCCATTTAACTGGCAGGGAAAAATTCCATAACCACAAACTGGTGAAAAATTAATGAAATATATATGTCCTAACAGAGCACTCAAAGAACATTCATTTTAAAGACAGATAGTTCAGAGAAGAATTGCTGTTATTTTTAATAAACCACTGGCCTTATCTTTAAAAGCTAAACTAGTTCTGATTAGATTTTCTTAACATATTTGTATTGAAATTTACTATAAAAAAGAGAAACATCTCACATTAATGAGATAAGTACATAAGTAAATTGGCCATTTGAGATTAGAAAAAAATTCTACAAGGAACACACTTTTAATAAGACTTTTTGGCTCATTAAAAAAAAAATCTCTCATTGCTTTATTAAACTCATTTTTTGGCCCAAAAGTCAGTATTTATTAAGGACTAAATATATGCCAAACAAGCATTTGGCTAAATGCTAAAGATACAAAAATAAGCAAATATATAGTACCTAACCTCAAGGAATTTATATTCTAATGAGAGAAGGCAATACATTAAAAAGGGGCTAAGTGAAAGAGGGAAGATAGCCGTCTGAGAATATAGTGGTTAAATCCAGAAAAGTATGGCTCATTTCCCCCTTCTCTTTGAAATACCTTCCCCAAAATGGAAGCTCTAGAAGAGCTCACCAATGGGAGTATTATTATTCAATGTGATGATCTAACTTCACTCAACCTTTACCTTTCCAGCCTTATTTGTGCATTAATTCTCTTTGCTCACACCAGATTTATCCAGTCAACTGGCATTCATCGTCCTTTTTCAAAGGATGCTCCATGCCTGTCTCCAAGCCTTTGTATTAGCTGTCCATCTACCTTTCCCTCCCCTCATTTCTGGATACACTTCCTCATCACTGCCTCTCTGATTGCCTTCAAAGCTCAGTTCAAGCACCACCTTCTCCATGAAACCTTTCCTGATGTCCCAAGTCTTCTCCCTTCCCAAATTACAATATACCTACATACAAAGAGAGATCACCACCCCAAAGAAATTTAAGCTCCTAGAGGGCAAGGTCCATTTCATCTTAGTCTTTGTATCCCAAGCATTTGGCACAGCAGGTATTTAATAAATGCTTACTGAATTTTTCCTAAATGACTTTTCATTTTCCAAAAATCAAATACATCTTAAAAGACAAGACATTACTGTAACTGAACTTTTCAAACAATGTTCTCAAATTCTTGAAGGCAATTAAAAAAAAAAGTTTTAACAATGTTTCAAGAATGGTAGCACAGCCTAGGGAGAGGACTTTGGAAAATATAACATATTTTAAGACACATTGGTCCTTTTATTTATGAATACTTAACTTACAACTTAAGAGGCAAAATGGCAGTAGGGTCAGCCCAAACCAGAGCTTTTTTCCTTATGTAGAATGCCATTTCCCCCTCCAGTTTAGGACACTTGGGGAACTACAGAAAATCTTTAATTTACCTGTAGTATATCTCCCTTTCTTTCTTCTAACCCAACTATCCAATGGTGCCTCTGTCTTCCAAGGCTGCTGCTAGATTAACTACTGACAGACACATTTTTTTTTAATAAAATGAAAGCAAAATTATCTCTAAGCTTTTTAAAGACTCTTAAGGTCTCTTTATAATTCAAATTTTAAAATTCTATGATTCTAGAACAGCTATTTTCCCAAAGTCTCTTCATTGGCATTACCTGGTCTGCAAGCCTGCTTGCTACTTGTTCAATTTCTCCCTTTGCAGCAATGGACTGTCCACACCATGGAGCATAAAAAAACAACAATACCACTTCTGAATCTCGACGAATATATTCTGCATAGTCCAACTGTCCTTGGAAGAGATCAAGAACAGGAGATCTCGAAGAGAAGAAATTTACTGGTGGTTTTGCTGGTATTATCACATCTTTTGCACGACTGAAAAAAATCCCCACCAAAAAAAAATTAGAATATTTTCTTTCAACAAACTTTAGTTACAAGAAAAATTTAAAGCAAATTCAATCTTTAAAAAAGTGCCCTTGACAGGGATAAGTAAATGAGGTCACGAAGGGGCATTGTGATTAACCAATCTAATATTTTATATTGAAACAATAACTGAGAATAGTATGTTACTTTTAAAAGTAACATTTTGTTATACTTTCAAAAACCAACTTTGTTGTCACTTCCAAATGACTCTCCTACAACAGAATTTCCTTTGTAACAAATGTTTACAACCATGAACAAATACATTGGACAAGTTTAACAACATATCTCATTCTACATCTATATATTCCACAACTGTAAAGAAAAAGGAGTCAGGAAGTCTTCAATAATCTTCTAAAGTCAATGTTGGCCTTATGGTGTATCAATATTATCATTACATAATTTTTTGAAATTAAGCAATACAATAAACATTTTACTCCTTTCTCACTCCAAAAATTCTAGAAGGCTAGAAGAGTTTTTAATAATTAGTCCATCAATGAGGAAACCAAACTATCACTCTTTGCAGATGATATGATGGTATACCTAGAGAACCCCAGAGATTCTACTAAGCTATTAGAAATAATTCATAATTTTACCAAAGTAGCAGGATACAAAATAAATCCCCATAAATCCTCAGCATTTTTATACATCACCAACAAAATCCAACAGCAAGAGATACAAAGAGAAATTCCATTCAAAATAACTGTTGATAGCATAAAACATTTGGGAATCTATCTACCAAAGGAAAGTCAGGAATTAGATGAGCAAAATTACAAAAAACTTTCCACACAAATAAAGTCAGACTTAAATAATTGGAAAAATATTAAGTGCTCTTGGATAGGTCGAACGAATATAATAAAGATGACAATACTCCCTAAACTAATCTATTTATTTAGTGCTATACCAGACTTCCAAGAAAATATTTTAATGATCTAGAAAAAATAACAAATTTCTTATGTAACAATAAAAAGTCGAGAATCTCAAGGGAACTAATGAAAAAAAAAATCAAATGAAGGTGGCCTAGCTGTATCTGATCTAAAATTATATTATAAAGCAGCAGTCACCAAAACCATTTGGTATTGGCTAAGAAATAAATTAGTTGATCAGTGGAAAAGGTTAGGTTCACAAGACAGAATAGTCAACTATAGCAATCTAGTGTTTGACAAACCCAAAGATCCTACCTTTTGGGATAAGAATTCATTATTTGATAAAAACTGCTGGAATAACTGGAAATTAGTATGGCAGAAATTAGGCATGGACCCACACTTAACACCATATACCAAGATAAGATCAAAATGGGTCCATGACCTAGGCATAAAGAACGAGATTATAAATAAATTAGATGATCGAAGATGGACAGAAGCAGCTACACCCAGAGAAAAGAACACTGGGAAATGAATATAAACTGCTTGCATTTTTGTTTTTCTTCCCGGGTTATTTATACCTTTTGAATTCAATTCTCCCTGTGCAACAAGAAAACTGTTCGGTTCTGCACACATATATTGTATCTAGGATATACTGCAACCCATTCAACATGTAAAGGACTCTTGCCATCTGGGGGAGGGGGTGGAGGGAGAGAGGGGAAAAATCGGAACAATTTTTGCATGTAATAATGCAAGGGATAATGCTGTAAAAAATTACCCTGGCATGTGTTCTATCAATAAAAAGTTATTTAAAAAATTAAAATAAATAAATAAATGAATGAATGAATTAGAGGAACATAGGATAGTTTATTTCTCAGACTTGTGGAGGAGAAAGAAATTTGTGACCAAAGATGAACTAGAGACCATTACTGATCACAAAATAGAAAATTTTGATTATATCAAATTAAAAAACCTTTGTACAAACAAAACTAATGCAAACAAGATTAGAAGGGAAGCAACAAACTGGGAAAACATCTTCACAGTTAAAGGTTCTGATAAAGGCCTCATTTCCAAAATATATAGAGAACTGACTCAAGAACAGACAATTTTCAGATGATGAAATTGAAACTATTACCACTCATATGAAAGAGTGTTCCAAATCACTATTGATCAGAGAAATGCAAATTAAAACAACTCTGAGATACCACTACACACCTGTCAGATTGGCTAAGATGACAGGAAAAAAATAATGATGAATGTTGGAGGGGATGCGGGAAAACTGGGACACTGATGCATTGTTGGTGGAGTTGTGAATGAATCCATCCATTCTGGAGAGCAATCTGGAATTATGCCCAAAAAGTTATCAAACGGTGCATACCCTTTGATCCAGCAGTGCTACTACTGGGCTTATATCCCAAAGAAATACTAAAGAAGGGAAAGGGACCTGTATGTGCCAAAATGTTTGTGGCAGCCCTGTTTGTAGTGGCTAGAAACTGGAAATTGAATGGATGCCCATCAATTGGAGAATGGCTGGGTAAATTGTGGTATATGAATGTTATGGAATATTATTGTTCTGTAAGAAATGACCAGCAGGATGAATACGGAGAGGTTTGGAGAGACTTACATGAACTGATGCTAAGTGAAATGAGCAGAACGAAGAGATCATTATACACTTCAACAACGATATTGTATGAGGATGTATTCTGATGGAAGTAGATTTCTTTGACAAAGAGACCTAACTCAGTTTCAATTGATAAATGATGGACAGAAGCAGCTATATCCAAAGGAAGAACACTGAGAAATGAATGTGAACTATTTGCATTTTTGGTTTTCTTCCCGGGTTATTTTTACCTTCTGAATCCAATTCTCCCTGTGCAACAAGAGAACTGTTCAGTTCTGCAAACATATATTGTATCTAGGATATACTGCAACATATCTAACATATATAGGACTGCTTGCATCTAGGGGAGGGGGTGGAGGGAGGGAGGGGAAAAATCGGAACAGAAGCCAGTGCAAGGGATAATGTTGTAAAAAAAATTATCCTGGCATGGATTCTGTCAATATAAAGTTATTATAAAATAAAATAAAATATATATTAAAAAAATAATTAGCCCATGTCTTATCTTCTCTCACACATGCTAATCAGAATCAAAAATGATAATGAACATTGCTTGAGGAGACACTATCCCAGAAAATGAAAAAAAAAAAAGTCAATTAATTGCAAAATGCCTTAACTATGGAAATTACAGCATTGTTCAATAAATGAATGATTTATGATAAATGTTCATCTTAACAAACAGTATACTTATGAAACCTGAAAAAGTTCAGTATACAGAATACATTTATACTGTATATTAGATAAAGAACTGTGGCAATATTACATTGGAATATGCAACATTCCAGATACAAGATATTATGTTTTAAGATTGAAGAGGAATCTTTTCAATAGACAGGAACTGTCCATTTAAACAGAACTTAGACTTAAGTTCCCCAGCTTTTAGCACAATATCTACTAATAATACATTCTTGTCATTTGATTCTCAATACCAAAATTTCAAAATAGTTTATGGGTAGCCAAAATAAGTGTTATAAAACCTGTATGTACTTTAATCCTAAAAGTATTCTTTTCAAACTTTCCTACATGCTATCTTTGTTTTACAACGACATAATTTGATCATTAGCTCATATACCGAGACAATGAAAATGTGCTATTGAAGGCAGATTTTCTGAGAAGTGAGAAATAACTGCCAGAAATTAAGAGAAGATACAGAAAAACCATAAGAAAGAGGTTA
Source organism: Antechinus flavipes (assembly GCF_016432865.1). Lineage (NCBI taxonomy): Eukaryota > Metazoa > Chordata > Mammalia > Dasyuromorphia > Dasyuridae > Antechinus > Antechinus flavipes. The sequence goes on along the minus strand of NC_067398.1, from coordinate 299,261,093 downwards.
TAAGAACTCAAAAGGCCATTGAGAATACAAATGTTCCCTACACATCAATTCTTATATTATAGCCTAGTAAAAAAAAAAAAATGACATTACCTTTATTTATTGAAACATGGTTAATTTTATTGGGTACTCTTTGTTTAAGGGGACAGGGAATATATTAATACATGTGTAAGGTATTTCTATCAAACTGACATTTCCTCTCTGTCAATTATCCCTTCAAGGCAGGTCTCATGCTCTACAACTAAGCCAATGGTATTCAAGAGTTGGTGTTGGGCAAAATTTTATCACACTGAAACCAATCTGGTAATTTAATTTTTTTGAACCTAGCTAAGTTGGACCCTGAAATACAGACATAGATATAGTTCATCACTAGGTCCATAATCAAAGCTGTGCAGCTTGGTAAGATTTGCCAGAGTTTGTGCTCAGGCCTTAAAACTAACCTACTGTAACTTCCATATCATGATGAGGCTTTGGAAAATAGCTTTAGCAAATAATTTCCATCAAAAATGGCTAAGTCATATTTTTTTAAATAATTGGTGTTTAAATGACATGGTCAGTTACCTAAACAATGTTTGTATAGAATATTATATTCCTGGATAATGCTGGCAAATGAGGCATTACTAAACTTATTTCCAAAATAAAAAAGAACCAAGATACTTGTTTATTCTAATTTTTTATTATAAAAATTGCTGATCAGGTATGCCTGTTATAGTTCCTTAGATCTATATAATACCTTTCTTCTCCCTATTTCAAAGTGCTTTCATAAAATCATATATTAAGACCTAGAAGGGACCTTAAAGGTAGGACCTTCTAGTCCTACCTCCTCATTTTACAGATGAAACTCAGAGAGGTCAAATGGCATGCCTAAAATCATATAAGTCCTCACCCTACAGATTTGAACTTAAGGTGGACTTCTCCAAAGTCAATGGGTTCTTTTCCACTGTACTCGGGCACACAATTATTTCAAAATGTATCTTTAGCTAAAAGGGGTAAGCATTCTTAAACCTCATTTTTGCAAACAGGAAGCAAAGAGAAGTTAAGCAACCTGGTTTTCCTTCAAGACTCAGCTCAAATCCCACCTTCTTCAAGAGTCCTGTATCCTCCAACCATTATTTCAGTTTCTCATCTTGAGGATTACCTTTCACATGTGCCTGGTTATTTATATTTCTTCCCCATTAAAATGTAAATCCTTGAGCCCAAGTTGTTTCTGCCTTTTTTTTGAACATTCTCTGTATACTGACTGAATGTAATGACTAAGATTATGTACTCAATTAGTGGGTACTGAAAGCAGGACAATGGAGAAATGGATGGAACTTATCTGACAGGAAAAAAAAAAAAAAAACAGAGAAGCAACCCCATCAACTTCAAATGTATGTGACCAAGTATTGAATAGAAGTTTGATAGTCTTACTAATTACAAGAAAAGTTGGACATAGTAAAAGGTTTTTACTTCCTGAAACTTGAGAACTCCTACTTCCTCTATATGGAAAGAAAAATTCAGAGAAGGAAAGGAAAATCAAGTGATAATAATATTAGTTGGAAAGAGAGATGGCAAAAAGAGGGAAGAGCAAGGGGTATCCTGTTGTATTCCTGATTTAGGATGACGTGTGTATGTGAGAGAAAGAGGGGAGAAAATAGATGGGTAACAGAAACAGAGATTGAGATCAATTGGGACAAAAGGGAAATAGTGGGGGGGGGGGGGGGGCGCTGAGCTTAGTGGGGAGAGGCAACAGATAGAGAGACAGATAAAAGAGCCGGGTAGGATGTCAACAAAGAGACAGAGAGAGGTAACAGGAAGGGGCAACAGGGAGACAGTTGGGGGAGCAAAGTAGCAAAAGCAAAAAAAAAAAAAAAAAAAAAAAAAATGACAGACAAGTAATACAAAGGATGACAACAGATAAAGGGTAAGGGTGACAAAAGGAAAGGGGTCAAAAGAGAGGGAGTCAAAGTGAGAAAGGGCAAGAGAGACAGAGAGGTAGCGACATAAGTGGAGACGACAGAGTACAAAGCAACATAGGGAGAGGCAATAGAAAAAAGAAGGTAAATACACAGGAGAGGAACAGAAAAGAGAAGCAATAGAGAGAAGACGGCGGTAACAGAGGGGAAGCAACAGGAGGATAGTTGGGGGCGGGCAGGAAAAAAAGGGAGTTAAATAGAGAAAAAGATAGACTGGGTGACAGAGGCAATAAAGATGACCAATCCAATTTCCTTTTAGTTTCAGAGTCAGGCAGATGACCGCAGTCGGAATGATGTTCGGCGCTACTCTCTCTCCAGATGAAGAGGATCCGATTGGCAACCAAGTATCTTCCCTAGCTCCTAATGCCCAGCCTGGACTTCCCGCAGATGAATGTCATTCACAACCCAACCCAGCGTTCCTGCCACATGCTTCAGGTGAAGGGACTCACTATGGAGGCAGTGCCTCCTAAGGGGCGCGCTGGTGCCGCCTCTGGCGAAAACTCTCCCGCCCCGGCCCGACTGTCACGGGAGCCATTGGGACTTCTTCTTCCCCCAGCTCCGCGCCTCACCTGCAGGTGAATTTGAGGGCCAGGAGCAGCGCGCAGCCCACCGCCACAACTCCGCACAGCAGCTCGGGCCTCCGCCGGGCCATCAGGGAGGCGCCGCGTAGCCGCCGGCAGAGGAGACCCGTAGGGCCGGGAGGGGCTGGGCTGGAGGAGCCGCCGCTGCTGCCGCCGGAGCCCTCGGAGCCCTCGCCGCCGTCCCCGCCGTCTTGGTCGCCGCTGCCGCCACCGCGGCCTCCGCATAACGACATTACATTCTCCCTGCCACCCGCTTTATACAGCTCAGCCGCCGCCGCCTGGGGCCGGGCAGGGAGGGCCGAGCCCGGCCTTCCGCTCCCCTATCGCACAGCGGCTAGCGCTCGCTAACCCGGCGCCGCCACGTCAGCCCCGCCATCGAGCCCGCACCGGGCCCCGCCTACACCGAGCCTGAGCCCGGTCCCGCCCTAACGGAAGCCTAAGCTCCGGCCCCGCCCCCAGAGAACCGGGGTCGCGATCCCGCCCCAACAGAATTTCGACCCGGGCTCCGCCCCTAAAAGAACCTGAATCTGGGTCTCGATCCCACTGAGCCTGCGTCGTGGGCCCGGCCCCGCCCCCCCAATCACCTAAACTCAGGCCCCGCCTCCAAGGAAACGGCGACCCAGTCCCGCCCCAATAGAATCTATGCCCAGAACCTGAACCCGGAACCCGCTTCCACTCGGTTTGAGCTTGTAGCCCGGCTCCATTCCTTGATAACTTAAGATCTGCCCCTGTCCCAACAGAATTCATTCCTAGGCCTAGCTCCTACTAATCTGGAACCTGGGCCCCTCCCCATAGCTGGACCGCCCCAACAGTCAATTTCTATGTCCGGCCCCCAACGAGTCAGCGCCCCAGCTTCGGCCCTGCAACGAGTGCGCATCCGGACCAAGTGGCAGCTGGAGTGGGACCTCGCTGTCTTAGAGGGCTGCTTCTTAAGGTGTAAGGGACTTCCAGGCCGGTGCTGCGTCAGTTTGCAAGTGAGAATCGGGAGATTTGGAGAGGAATGGTGCCTAGGCTAGAGCCCCTGGTAAGGAGACCTCGGGCCGGGGTCGTCGTATTGCGCGGCCCGTTGGTCGGTCTATGAGGATGCTCGAGTCCCTGGGATCTCTTTGTCCCAAAACGGGTTCCATTTTTTAGTACCCGGGGCGCCCCAGTAGATGAAAAACTCGCTGTCTGAGACTCGTTGGGCTGTAGAGGAAATGGGGAAGGAATAGGATAACAAGAGTTAAAACTAGAAAACGTCACGTTTATGATTAGGGAATAGAAGGGATTGGGAATGGTTTACTGTCCTGTCCCATTGGTTTTCAATGAAATAGGGACCACTTTATGTGATTTGTCCTAAAGCCACCAAATTAGGACGTTCCCCCCAAAAGTTATTTTTTAGCTTAATAATGAACTCACAATTTTGGGATGTCTTGTATTCCAGAAAAGATTTACACAGAAGCCTTGAACACACTACACCAGCGAATATAAGCAACCATATTGTCACAGACAAAGTTATAGGCATCAGAGCAACAAGATAATCTAGTTTCTTTAAAAGAATTATCTTTAAAGGAATTCTTAAAAGGAATTATCACTACTAAAGCATAGGCATTATATTTTACAATTACGATAAAAAAAACTTAAGAGGATAAGAAGATAGTTTTGTGACGAGAGGAATGGAAGGGAATAAGGCTGCGTTTTATATTAATGAGTAAAGGGAAATATTTTTAAAGACTAGGTATTTTTTAAAAGTTCTTTTTAAGACTGGATATTTGTTTTTTAAACTGATCGACCCACTCGTTTCCCCTAAGTCCTATTAATAAATGTAGACACACCGTATGGCAGAATCATTATAGGATCAATGCTATTTTTACATAGCCAATGAATGATGTTTTCTATCTGCATGTTGTTATGCAGACAAATCTGCATGAATCTATCCCTGGAGATTGGCTAGAAAGTAAAACACAATGAACTCAGATGGAAATCAGTTGGCTAGGGAAATACAAACAGCAATGCCCATGGCCAAAAGGGATTTCACCATAACTGACCCAGATCTAAATTGAACCAATTTAACACGTGGCACTCAGCTCATCACACTTTCCAGTTAACTGTAAATGAGTTGCAAATATATTTGGAAGTCTAGAATATTACAAGATAGCCTTAAAAGTAATATGAGGGGCAGTTAGGTGGCCAGTGGATACAACACTAGCCCTGAAGTCAGGAGGACCTGAATTCAAATTGGATTTCAGACACTTATCACTTCCTAGCTGTGTGACTCTGGGAAAGTCACTTAAACCCAATTGAGACAGCAAAAAAAAAAAAAAAAAAAAAACCACAAACTCTTTGAGTTAGAAACACTTTGAGGAAGTGGATTATTGGGGGGGAGGAGGAAAGGAAATAATTGATCCACACCCTGACTTGTACCAGTTAACTGCTAACTTCCTTCTCAGTTCTTCCCATATGGGACTGCATAGGATTCAGTGGAGGACAGGAGAGGGTTTGGGATAGAACTACAAATGCAAAATTGTTTTCAATATCGTAACCATGGCAAAAAATTTTAAGAATTACATTTAGTTGCCTTATCTGTGGGTTTCAAAATATACATCTTATATGTATAGACATACTTTTTTTAAGGCTTTTTATTTTCAAAACATATGCATGAACATATTTAACATATATAGGACTGCTTGCCATCTTGTGGGGAGGGGGGGGGAGGAGGGAGGGAAGAGAAAAAAACGAAACATAAGTGATTGCAAGGGATAATGTTGTGTAAAAATTATCCTGGCATGGATTCTGTCAATACAAAGTTATTATTAAATAAAATTAAATTAAAAACAAACAAACAAAAAAAACATATGCATGCATAATTTTTTAACACTGACCTGTGCATAGCCTTGTTTCAGATTTTCCCCTTCTTCCCCCACCGCCTTCCCTAGACGACAAGCAATCCAATATATGTTATACGTATTAAAATATATGTTAAATCCAATATGTATAAACATATTTATACAATTCTCTTGCTGCACAAGAAAAATAAGATTAAAAAGGAAAGAAAATGAGTAAGAAAAAATGCAAGCAAACATCATTAAACAATGAGAATGTTATGTTGTGATCCACATGCAGTTCCCACAGTCTTCTCTCTGGGTGTAGATGGCTCTCTTCATCACAAGATCATTGGAACTGGCACCAATCATATAAATATACTTTAAAAAAGCATTTTCCAATCATTATATCAATCTGATTCTTACAATTTTATTGTGACTTAGTAGAGCGGGTATTCTCATAAATTCCCAGAAACTTAAAGTTTAAAACTGAATTTAAACCATATCTACTAAACTAAACAAATATTTCTGTGGAAATCACTATCTAATAACGTATTCTCAGCATTATCCAGCTCTCTTCATGCTCTGACCACCAACTAGTTAACCAAATCTTGTCATTTTCCCTTTCACATCTCTCACTTATCAAATCAGAGCCCTTTTCTCTCCCTCCCATTAGTAAATTTTGGTTACTGTCCCTATCAGTTTTTACTGATTATTGCAATAGGTTCTTAATTGGACTCCCTACTTTTCACCACTTCTATCAATTGCAGATTTTTGTGACTCCCCTATTCAAGTAGCTCCAATAATTTTCTAATGCTTCTAGAATAAAATATAAACTGTTTAACTTTTAAAGTCCTATATATCTTAGCGTTAACTAGCTTTCCCAGCCTCACTAGTAATTACCATCCTCTCTAAAATCTCCAAACTAGCTAAATTTATCTCCTCATTCATTCCTCCTCACAACTGACACACTATCACCTGCCAGTACTTTGTTCTCACCATTATCTGGAATGCTCTCAACTATAATTGAGTCAAGCATTTTCCTTCGAGATGCAGCTCAGAAATCACTTTTACATGAAGCCTTTTCTAATCCCAACTGATAAGTGCCTGGAACCCAAACTTAATTGTATTTACTTAGTATGTATAAGCATGTACTTAGTGTATGTGTATATATAATATATATATGTTCTTGTTTCCACCATTATTTCCACCTACATCCTTAGCATATAAGCATAGTGCCTGAAAAATAAACACTAATTCTTAATTAATAAATTTTATTGAAAGAACTATTATATCTTCCAGCCATTATCAACATCTAAATAAAATAAGATTAAATAAAAATAGAGCTGCCTTAAAGAGAAACAAAGTTTGTAAGAGTGCAGCATATACTGTAAAAAGTGAGGAGGGTAGAATCTACTTTGCTAACTGATAATTGCAAGGGAGATTGCAAACTGAATAGGATACAGCAGTCTTCTCTCCCCTCCCCCCCTTTTAGAGCACCAATTCACAGAGTTGTTTCTGTCCACTATTTGCTTTACTGCAGTCCAATTCAAGGTGCCCTATGACTTTGCTAGCAAGGTTAAATGTCAAAACTATCATGTAAGCAAGCTATTGCTTATACCTTCCAAATAGTATTGAGTTTTAATATTTTGATTTTCCCCTTAACCCTACTTCCCTTACAAAAGCCACCTCAATGCAACGGAAACTTATCTTGATGAAGATATAATTGTGACTTTTAATATACTGTTAAATTATGAAATACAACAAACGCCTATTTTATAATATTCTCCCAGTGATGCTCCACAGTGACAGGGACTACTACCATAGTCCATAAAGTATTATGGTTGAAAGTCACCCAAAAGACAACAGAAAACATTAATAAAATAACATTTCAAACAATGAATTTCACATAGGGGTAAAATTGTAAAATATTTTAAGATACAATCAGATAAGAAGGTAGTAAGCAAGATTTAGGAATACTGACTGGATGACAACATACCTGGGTTGTTCCTGGGTTGGTTGCAATCTATTTTGGTGGAGGAAATACTCCAGCTGGATGAGATTACAAATATACTGCAAAATCATAGGGTCAAATATTTAAAACTGGAAGAGAACTAGTTTCTCCCTCCCCTCATCTGAATTGAGGTCCACAGAAGTAACTTCACACAAGTGTATTAAATAGCAAAACTAAGATTTGAAGTAAGATCCTGACTACTTCAAGGATCTAATATTAAAACTCTGGTATTACTAAAAATTACTTATAATGACCATTTTTGACTTTGTCATTAGTTCCATATAAAACACTTAAATTGCTATACAATTCCCTCAAGATTTAGGAAAAAAGATGTGTCAGTCACCTTGGAAGACAAAGAAACCTGGAATGACAAAAACAGTTACTGAGGTTTTTTTGAAGATATCAAAGATCATTAATGACAACAGATATGCATTACTATATTCTAACGTTGTATGGTGGCTTCATCACAGCCTCAATAATCATCAGAAGTATTACATAACAACTAAATTGGGAATAAACTATTTTCCATATCAAATCATACCACTTCTTTCAATATACCTAATTTCCTCATGTCTTTGACCTATACATTTTTCTCCTTAATTATTAAAAATTACTGTTTCTAACAGAAATGTTTTCATTCTGGTAGCAGTATTGTGCAACTCTCCCAAGCAATGTTTTTTATATATGTGGCAAGCTTCTTGTAAGGATTTCAAAGCATTTTCTAGTCTTCTCTTACAGAAAGTAAATATAAATATTTCATGGAAAAAAGACAAAATGGGGATCTCAAAAATATTATATTCATTGAACTCAATTCCAAAACATTTTGTAATTGTTTCAAAAAGTCACTGTCAAAAATCTGCCCCTGCTGTCCAGCCTTTGGAAAAATATTAGACTTGTGTATGTCTTAAGAACAAGTGTTCTAATGAATACTAGTTTCAAAAGAAAGTATGTATTAGTGAAATTTTTCCTTAGTATTCTCATTAAAATAATTGTAATCTCTGAACTTAAAATGGTTGCTAACAAAGACTTAAAAAAAAAATCAGGTTCAAAACATTAATTAAATGCACACACAATCCTAAACATGAATTTCAAGCATCATCTATTTTTAAAGGAAGAGAGTAGCAGTTTAGCAGTGAGAAGTAGTTTATTTTAATTACATTACTGCTTTATTTCAAAATAGCATGGGTAAGATGGCTTCATAAATCGATATGAAAGTCGGTACTAAAAGCTAAAGATGACATAACATTGGGTTTCACCTTTTCAGGGACATCATGCATTCCTTTTAGGATAAAACATGAAACAGCACTATAGCTAATATAAGAAACTGCATGTAAGTCATAACACAGAAGATTCTTATTCAAAAGGAAAGCATACAGAAAGAAAAAGTATCCATTCAAAAAGGCAGGTAAATATTTAAGCATTTAGTACATAATTTCCTGACTACAAAAAAAAAAAAAAAAATTGAGGAACCTTAATGTTTGAATAGGAAAATAAAATGTTTCCTCAATACTTTCATTAAAAAGGACTGGTCCCCCCTCCCCCCAAAAAGGCATTTATATAAAGTTTTATTACAGGCAATATTGGTCCATACAATACACAATACCAACAATACAAGTAAAATCTTTCAAAATCATCATTTAACAGCAAAGACCAAAAAAATCAAAATTTCAGCCAATTTTCCAAAAATTCTTAGTGCACATTTTCTTCAAGATTCTTTTCGGTAAGTGATAGTGAAACATACAAATAGAGGAAAAAATACCCCATTCAACATATACTAGTGTTAAATGGTTATTTTGCTTAAAATCTTTATTAAGAAAATCCTTTTAAGCAACCTACATACAGATAAGTAGCAAACTTTATTTCTTTTTAAACAGACTCTTTCCATTAAAACACTTAATATTATTTCATCCATCATTGTCTTCTTATTCCAGAACACTGGTTTATAATCTTACCTTAAAGGTCTCAGCTTAAGGACCAACTCAAGAGAGGTTTTCCTTTTCCTCATCCTTTCCCCCCTAACAACCTTCCATCCAAAATTATGTTCAACAGATGGCAAATCGGGCATACTTTATGGCAGCCTGTCACTTTACCATCTGGTTTCATGACGGCTCAGCCAGATCTGTTAAACACCCCATTTTCATAACCACTGTAGAATGTTGTTCAGGAGGAACAATATATATGCCAATACAAGCAGAAAACTTGCAGCTTCTCTGCTACATGCTTTTGAATACTTTGAAATTTTCAGGTTGATGCTTTGATTAGGAAACATATCACTTTTAGTATTAGTTTAAATCTTTAAACAAAAAACTATATTTTCCAAAGTCATTATCATTTGGTGCAATCAAGTGATCTTTTCTGGCTTTGCTAAGCTTCATCTTTAGAACATCTCTTCGTTCTTGCCATTCATGAAGTTCAGCATTTCCATGGGCAAATTTACAGGTGTTTCCTTCGGTGCAAGTACCAGCCACATATCTATCAAAAGAAGTTAATACTTGAAACTTAATTTGTTGTTCTACTATCAAATTATCACATAAATATTGATAATCAAATTTATCCCTTTACATAAGACCTTTCATAAAGATTCTTAATGCTCACATAGTTAATGAATTGCTTCAGAATTACTGTGATCTTGATTTCAAACAAAAGTAACATAAATTGAAAGATATTTGGGGCATTGTGCATGAGGAATGAAGGAAAATAAAAACTATAGGAGGCATTAACTATAAACAGTTTAAATTTTCTAGTGTATACCACAAGAGTCTACATTTCCAATTTCCAATTACCCCATTCCTAGAGAGCCATCCATTATAATAAAGAATTTTAAGAGTGGTGAGTAAAGTTTAGCAAAACTAACCAATATATTTTAAAAGTTTGACGTTATAAAAAAATGCTCCCAGCTCCCACACTGTTCCTCTCCCCTCCACCTTTTCAAAGAAGTAGGAGGAGGTATCCTCTCATAAATCTTCTTTAGGATGAATCTTGTGAACGAGATAAGGTGAGATCTTTCAAGACAGTTGTGAAAATCTAGTAAGGCTTCATCTATTTCAAAGTTTGAGTAGGCCTGAAGAACTTTAAGCATTAAGTCAAGGGCATACTTAAAAGTCTCTTCCCTGCCATCCTCCTAAAGACATACTTAGTCTCTTCCCTGTTATCGCCCTAAGGGCATATTTAAGCCCCCTTCATGTTATCCTCCTATTTCAACCAAATATGGGCAACTATGTACTTATTGGTCAAATTCAATTTCCTGGGTAGTTCCTGCGTTTAGAATGTAAGATCCTCAGCCAATAAGGATGAAGATCAGTGGTGGGAGGGGAATTTGCATTAGGGATTAAAAGCATCGACCCAGCCCCCTACTGTGCTTCCTCCCTTCGATTGTCTGCTTGATGGGTGGACGCCTGATTCTCCCTAGAACATATAATAAACTTTGCTTTGCTTCTAGAGATCTATCCAGTCTTTTTTTATTAATGGTTTCTGACCCACACAATTGTGAATATAATTTCAAAACATTAATTTTTTTTTAAATTGTCATTCTTTCCACTGACATTATTGCTACTAATGTGGTTTCTCATTTCCTTCTTTAGCTCATTTTACAGATGGAGAAACTGAGACAAATTAAGTAACTTGTCCGTGTATGAGGACAAATTTGAACTCCGAAAGATAAGTCTTCAGGCCTGGCATTCTATCCAATGGGTCACCTAGCTCCATTTACATTGTTATCAATCATGGCCAGAGGTTAATGGCTAGATTTCTTAAGGAGCACACCTCAAACCAAAACCACTTTGACAATCTATTGTTGGCCTAAATCCCAATTGGGCATAGTTCAGTCCTGATTAATTCAGAGTGAATATAAATAGCAATCATTTCTGTTTTGGCCAGAAACCCAGAAGGTCTTCCCCTTCTAGATTCACTTATTTAGATATTTTTTGATAAGGTCAAAGAGGCTAGTCTTTGCCTTAATTCCTATCTAGCCTTAATCACTGAATGGCTGAGGCTTCAGTCAAATTAATATCTGTTGAAGATATTAGCTTAAAAAGGCCAATGTCTCCCATTGCATCCTAGGCCATCTCAAATGGCTTTAGAGAGAAGAGTAAAGCAGGTGACCTTGTACAGCCCTCCCTGTCACAGTCCTCTTAAAGAATGAAGGAAAAATGACAACCATCACAAGGATTCTACTTAATGAAGAGTAAAGACTCTTCTCTCTAGAGCCATTTGAGATGGCCTAGGATGCAATGGGAGACATTGGTCTTTTAAAGCTAATATCTTCAACAGGTATTAATTTTGACTGAAGCCTCAGCCATTCAGTGATTAAGGCTAGATAGGAATTAAGGCAAAGACTAGCCTCTTTGACCTTATCAAAAAATATCTAAATAAGTGAAGGGGTAAAAACAGTTGAGAAAAACAACTATACTAGGCATGATGTAATATATGAAGTTATACACCCATAGTCTCCCCCTTCTCCAAAGAGATACTTTTCTGAATCTTTTCTGAACTCTTCTGTCAGGCAAAAGTTGATCACTATAATCACACCCTCAAGTTTAGGATTTTTGTTTTGTTTACACAGTTGTAGTCACTGTGCAAACAGTTTTGCTAGTTTGCTACACTCTATCAATTCATATAAATGGCCCCAGGTTCTTAATATTCATCATTTCTTCTCATTAAATACTGGTGATCATTAAAATTACATGAAGTTGAAAATCTTTGCCATTAACAAAATCAATGCAATTGGGATAAAAATTGTTACTTGGGCAAAAAATGTTTGCATTAATGAGCTCTGACAGAATTTGATATCAAAGATATATAGGGAACCAATATAATAAGACCAAGGATCATTTATCAATGGATAAGTGATCAAAGGATATGAGCAATTATCCAAAAAAATGGCAAACTATTAACAACCACATGAAAGATTTATAATAAAATCACTAAAAAAAAGAAATACAAATACTTCTGACATTTTATCTCATACCCAGAAAATTAGCAAAAATAACAAAAAATGGAAATGTTTAATGATAGAGGGGATAAAGAAAGATTAGGCACACTCCTTTTCTGTCTCTTAATTTTATATTCTTAGTGACCTCATCAACTCCCATATGTCAGATCAGCATTTCTATCCAAATAACTCACAGATCTATATATTCATGCTAACTTTCTCCCCTAAGCTCCATCCAGCCCTGTATCAGCAATTACCTATTAGATCTTTCAGAATGAATTATCCAAATCCATCTAAAACTCAATTTGTCCAGAAAGAATTCTTCTTTCCCCCCCAAAACCTCCACATTTGTAGAACCTCTCTATTTCTGTGGAAGGGGATAACCACTATTCCAGTCTCTTAGGTTCATAATCTCAGCATGATCACTGACTCCTCATTATCCATTGCTCCACATATTTAATGAGTCACCAAATCTTGCTGTTTCTACCTCCCCATCTCTTGCATTCAATCCCTTCTCTGTCCTTAAATAGCTACCACCTTAAATCGGCCCTCATTTCCTTTCACCTGAACTTTGTTACAATAGACTCCTACAGCTCTCCATGGCTCAAAGTCTCTCTATTACATCCTCTACACAGCTGCCAAAATGATCTTCTTTAAGCTTTAGGTGTGACTGTTTTATTCAACTTAATAAATTCAGTGGTTCCCTGTTACCTTTTGAGTCAAATAGAAACCCCCTTTGTTTTGATTTTGAAGTACTTCACAATTTGATCCCAATTTGTTTTCAAACTCATTATACATTACCCTTCCTGAAATTTACAGTCCAGAAAAATTGGCCTCCTTTTTGTTCTTCATATACTATATTCTTTCTCCAGTTGTCATGCCTGGAGTGAACTCCCTCCTTACTTTTGCCTCACAGAATACTTAACTTCATTTTCTATATGATGTCTTTTTTTTTAATCCCTCCAATTACACCTCTTATTTAATTGCCTCATTTTTTCCTTATAATCTGCACATAAAGAGATTTTATTCAATTTATTCAAGAACTATGAATTGGCCCAACTATTCTGGAAAGCAATTTGAAATTATGCTTTTAAAAAAAAGGGACACAAATGCTCATACACTTTTATCAAGGGATCCCATGGTTCAACATATACTGGAGAAGGCAAATATAGAAAGGACTCATATATGCCAAAATATCCATAATGTCATTGTTTTCTGATAGCAAATGGGAAAAAAAATTCCCATAAATGGAAAAATAAATTATAGTACAATAATGTAATGGAACATTTTTATACTGCTGAAAAGAAATGATGACTGTGAGAAAATCAGAGAAGCCTGGGAAGATATATGAAGTGGTACTAGGTGAAGTAAGTAGAACAATATATCCATTAACAATGTAAATGCAAAGAAAACAAAATAAACTGAATGGGATATGACAAGGTTTAGCCCAGAAAAGATGAAAAAAATGCATTTCCCTCCCTTCTGTGCAGTGCTGAGGAACTATAAATGTGGAAAACCACATCAATTATCAGACTTAGCTAATCACTGGTATTTTTACTGAAGTGCTTCCCCCCCCCCCCCTTATTTTTTTCTTTCTTGTAAGGAAAAGGATATATTCAGATAAGTTATATGAAAACAAAAAATAAAAATTACAAATTAAAAAAGAAACTATGAGATGAATAATTTTCAAGTCCAAAATTATAAAATCTACATACCTATCACAAATACTAAAATATCCTGTTGGGAAACGGTGCTGCCAGCAATATTGGTCATCTTCTGTGTGGAAAACCTTCTCTTTGTGCTTCTCTGAAGAAATGTGACCTTGCCACTGTTTCTCACTATTACAATTTTTCCCACACAGCCAGCAGTGAAAGTCCACCTATTTACATGAAAATAATAAAAGTTATTACTCAATTAAAATTAACATATAATAACATAAAAGCTGCTTTTTTAAAAAAATTAAACTTATTGAAGAAATCTGCCTTCCTTAAAGTAGTATAAGCGTTAAGAAAAAGTGTGTTAATTTGAGAAAAAGCGCTAAAGATATATTATCAAATCTTAAATAGCTTTTAAAATGATAGTTAGTCATGCTCCAAAAAACCTTGAATATTCAATCATTTCAGATTCAATCATTTGATGTCTGAAAAGTTATTTGACACTTCATCTTCAACTTCTAAAACATACATGGTCAATTACTAGCAATTATCAGATCCTGTTGAAAAAGGAGGTACAATGTGCAAAAAAAGAAAAAGTTCTCAAAGACCTTTAAGTCCAGTCTCTAGTTTACTCCAGTCAAGTTTGGAAGACTACTTACAATAGGAACTTTAATTGTATACAGACTACACTAGACTCCTAACAAGTTCCAATGGAAATATCTCTACTCCCTCCCTTTCTAATGTGAACCAACTTATAGTAAAAGTCACTTAGAACTATAAACAATAACAATTTAGCACATAAAATAGGAGGGTAGAAAGAATTCAATCAAAAGTAATATACTTATTTGCACAAAAGGAAGTCAATTCCTAGTCCTTGACAAGCCATGACAGTAACAGAAGATAAAAAGTCTAGATCTTTAAAAGTGCTTTTTACCCATAATCATCCAGAAAGTCCTAGAATAAAAATGTTTTCCTAAAGACAAGGGGAGGAATATATATAAAATGCCAGCTTAAGAATAACTGAAGAAATTTTAAAATGATTATAGATACAAAGATTAATACTACTCTGAAAAAATGAATGACAAAGGGAAAATTCTAAGAAAATAAGAAAAACAAATTTATGATGGGCAAAAACGTCATTTAAAAATATATAATAAATATACAAATAATAAATATTTGAGAGCATTCAAGCAGAAAAAAATTGGCATTAGAAACATACTCCAGTTTCTTTTTGTTACCATTTGATTTTCTGACTCTTACCCTTTCAGATATCATTGAAGTACCTTAATAATTCAATATTTTTATCAATGCAAACACAATGATGCATGCTACAAGCAATCCTTCTTGTGTTTAAATAGGCTTTTTTAAAATGGTCCCCTTTTGGCCAACTCTCTGGGGATGAGCTTCTGCAAACATAATCATGTTCTTATCTGAGTCATTATTGGACCCATGCTTGAATGCTTTCCAGCTGCCAAGTTTGCATACTCTGAGCAAAGTTTTTGAAAATACAGGGTTGCTTTCTTGCTACAATGTGGCATCTAATAGGACTTTATTGGAAAAGTCATAGGCATGTAATACATTCAGTTTGTCTACATTTTTATATTTAAAGAAACTCTCAGAATCAGAGAGTAAGTGATTGGCCTGAAATTGGAAAGTGAGGTAATTACATTAGTACTAGGAGCCAAAGTCAGCTTTCAATTCTGCCAATACTAGATTTCAATTTTACTTTAACTTGAAGCCATAATTAAGTTGAAGAAATGCTTTTTTTATAAATGTAGTTTATCACCACAGAGAAGAATGGCATAAGGGAATATAGGGAGAGGAGAAGACTTGGTTTCAGTCATTTCTCTGATAAAAAGAATTACTGTGGAGTGAACATGGATGAAGCATTAACCTTTTAACATCCCCAGTTAGTACTCTAAGACTCCAAGTTATAAATTAACTGGAAATTTTTTATTGCTTAAAGGAGTTGTCATACTAGAAGTTTTCTAAACAGATAAAATCAGATTCAGCTCCCACCCACATACTTTAAAAGTTTATAATTATTAAGTTGTTCTTACAGAAACTTCAGCATAATCTGTTGGCATGTGAATTTGTTTCCCATTTTCCTTATTTGACTGGCCAGCTACATCATCAGTTTTTTCAGGTTTTTGACTCTTTAGCCAAATATCATAAAATTGCTCCATATCTTGTACTGAAGAAAAAAACAGTCATCAGACAACAGTGGAAATACATGGAATTTTAAGCATATGAAAATAGAAAAGCATTGATAATGGATTCAATTTTTAGAAGTGAAAAAGTAGAAAATAGTAAAAAAAAAAAAAAAAACCAGGCTTAAAAACCAAATGTGAGACTGTTCAGAACTTCAAAAATGAGCTTTCTATGTTTTTTGCAAGATACTTTCCTATAATTAATTGGTCTTAAAACCAGAAAATATCACCAGATATTGCCATTAAGCGACAATTTCAAGTCTATATTGTTTTTTTGAATTTAAAAGCTCTTTTCACTACCATATTCCTATAAATTTACTTAACATAGTTTAAAATTCGTTACTTTAATCATAAAGATGACAATTATGATCAAGATCTTGGACTTGACCGAAGTCCTAGAATCAAACTACAAGAGACCAAAAGCTAGAATGCATATTATAGTAATATTACCAAGAATAATGATCTTGGATAGTAGCTGAAAGTTGCTTTCTCTGGTAAAAAAAAAAAATACATATATTTGGCATTATTGCCAAATGCTGTACAATCTGGTGATGAGTTGATAGTTTCATGAAGTCATTCTTATTGTTGTTCAGCTGTGTTTGACTCTGTGATTCCAAAGACTTGTGTATGGGATTTTCATAGCAAAGAAAATCCATTTTCTTTTCTGGTATGTCCCTCTTTTTTAGATGAACTTAGGCAAATACAGGTCAAGTGACTTGCCCAGGGTCATATAACTAGTGTCTGAGACCATATTTGAACTCAGACTTTACTGACTTCAGGTCTTCTGCTTTATCCTCTGTAACACCTAATTGTCCACCGGCAACCTGACAATAGTTGTTTTTCTTTTTTTTCTCAAAAACAGAAAAGTATTATAAGAATTATTTAGATATATGAAGAAATGTCTTACTCACTTCCATTCTCTTTCATATAAGTCCAAACTTCTCTCTCCTCAGGACTATGCGCAAATGAACAATTTCCAACATACTGGCATTTCTTGCCAGAGGCAATATGATTGCACAACTATATGAAAGAAAAAATATTCCTTAAGCCTGAAGCTTTAAATGAAACTACCTAATTTTTTATATTTAATCAGAATAGAATGACTATATATTCTATTCAAGAATCAGAAATAACAGTTCAAAAATAAAAACTTTTAAATGAAGTTTTAACTTTTAATAGTAATCTAAAATATACAATTAAGTCTCTAGCTTTTTTTTTTTTTTTTTTTTTGGCTAAAGCAATTGGGGTTAAGTGACTTGCCCAGGGTCACCTAGCTAAGAAGTGTTAAGTGTCTAAGGTCAGATTTGAACTCAGGTCCTCCTGACTTTAGGGCTGGTGCTCTATCCACTGCGCCACCTAGCTACCCCAAGTCCCCAGCTTTTAAAAAAAAACTGTCATAAACTGAAGAGCTTATTCTTACATGCAAATATCTAAATACTTAAATTTGTTGTTTTAGTTTTCCACATAGCAGATCACTTTAACAATTTAATACAATCTGGTCTTTCGGGTTTTATAGTTCCAAGTCTCCGATTTAGGACAATCTAGTTTTCGGACTTTATTTGAAAAATGAGAAGATTCAGCTTGATAGTATATAAACAGGATATATCAGGATACTGAAGAAATTTTAAATATACTGTCCCCAAAATTTATTAAATAAGACTTCACTAAACTCTTACCACTAACTTATTTAAAATGATAGCAGATGACCTCATCTCACTAGATGTACATTATCCAAAGATAATTATTATATTAATTAGGACATTACAGCTTTCCTATAATACCATTTCCTGTTATTTTGTAGAAAATAAAGGTCCTATACTGACAGGTACAAATCTAAAGAATTGCCTTAGAATCATGTCTGTCAAGAAATAAGAAAACATTTGGCATTATTTAAAAACCTGAATTAAAACTCTATCAAATCACTCTACTCATTTTTCTATATCATAGACTCCAGTACAATTACTGTTAAGTTTATGCCAATTTATTTTTCGCTTGAGTAACATCAGGTCTACATCATTCAAGATATTAACCTATGTAATTTTAAAAATATATTACTGCTTATATGGAATTTTAAAAGTGCTTTCAGTATTCAAACTCTTAACTGTATATATCCACTCTTTTGAATCAAGGGCAATTAATAAGTAATAGTTAAAATAAATGTGGACACAATATTCAACAGAAAAAAACTACTTTTCCATGCAGAGTAACATCATTTTCATGTGCCATATTATATTCTATAATTAGTTAGTTATAAATAAAATAAAACGGCCAGATGCCACAAGGAAGTACGTTTTAACAGTTTGTTTTTGAGATTACCAACAGTAACAAAGAAGAAAAAAAAAAACATTCCAAATATGGTGATATTCAGAGGAAATAAATAAAGAGTTCTAAGTAAATATTAAGTAGAGACAAGCCCTCAAGCAATCAGTTCAATCTCTTGCCTTCCTGCAGACAGGGTATTATTAGCCATATTTCTGTCATTGAAGACTATATACTGGTCACTAACAAACTGAATTATCTCAATGATGATGGACTGAAATTGAACAAGTCCATAGTATAGGAGAAAACAATTAATTTCAAGCCTTTCTATAACAGAGTACCACTAAAGATAAAATGCCTTTCAACACCTCCTGCTATAGGTTTGTGTGTAAAGGAGACAGAACATGATGACAAATACAAGTGTGCTTTTAACATCTGTCCACTTATCTTTCTTTTCCTTTGTTATACAGCCAGACAGATAAGACTTTCAATTCTACAACCTCTAATAACATGTATCTGATTAATAAAATATACCAAAATGTATATACAAAAAGATCTATGAACACACATGAATACACATATACAAATTAACAGAATTATTTCTATTCCAATTGGAATGGTGAACCTTCTGTTAATTATACAAGAAGGAAAGACTAGTAATAAATGCTGGATGAGGGAACATCTTTCTTAAGATTAAGAGTAAGTAGTTCTTCCAATTAGTTGTCACAGGAACTTAAGACAGTTATAAGGTCTATTAAAGAACTATTTTTTTACTTAAAAAGGATAACGGCTATGGGATAACTTAAATACAAGCAAATGTTTAGGATTTTTCCTACCACACTAAATATAATTCAGTGAATATCTCAAACTGGCAATGTTCATTAATTCAGCAGTCATTCATAAGGTGGCTATAGACATAAATTGGTTCTAGGTAAAACACCAAAAAAACTCGATAAAAATCTAAACTGATTTCATATCAAAATATCCAAAGTATAAATTTTGCAGAACTGTAGTTCTATAAAATGGAATCATTCTATATCTTTTTCAACATCTATTGCCTATTTAAACAAAGACTACAGCTTAGTTTGCTAATAAAATCTCCACTTCATCTGTACTGCCTAAAGGGTTCTTGCTACTTCCAAACTAAATTGAGAATTGTGTGCAGCATGGTGACACAGAGAGGGCACTACATTTGGAGTTAGAAGACCTGGGTTCAAATAACAGGTAAAGGTGCACTATCATCTACCTGACATTAGGCAGGTTCCTTAACCTTTCTAAAGTTGATGGCCCCAGGTTCCTCATTGATAAAATGAAGGTGTTAGACTAGATGATTTCCAAGTTCCCTTTCAAATGTAAATTATGAACCTACAATCCTAGAGATAACATCTTAATCCACAGTAAATTTTCTCATACTCTCTTCTGACAGCCAATATTCCGCTTTTATTACTAGAAATTATTTTCTAATCTACACAGATTGTGACAAAATCGGATCATGCCTGATCTTGTTAAATTAAAAAATACATATCTCAAATAGCCAAAACTGTATAGTATCAGTAATTTAATCATACACAATACTTGAAATCTGATTTTGACTATAGTGCCAAAAAAAATTTAAATATCCTAAAGACAAATAGCTCTTATCTAAAAGATAAGCATTGGTGCATTAAAACAACAAAGAATAAGATCTTAAAAGAGTTTGTAGGTTGAAAGTAGGAATAATCTGAATGAAATATTAAACCAGTTCTATTTAGACCAATCTGGTTTCCTCTTTATAATAGTTTTAGATAATGATGTTTGAAATAAAAAAAAAAAACACACACAAAACACAAAGGATAAGTTGCAAAGTCTTAATTTGCAGTATCTCTAAGCAAGTTAGTCAGTTAATATGGGAAGGCTATCTCATAACTTTGCCTCCAAAAAACTTTGATATTTCTTTCCATCTGTCTTTCTTTTATGGGGAGCATAAGACAAAGAGAGGGAACCAAACCTGAGACTTCATTGTTATAGTGAACTCACAGTGAAGAAATTCTCTACCAATTTTGCAGATAGCTAATTGGGATACACAGAAGATGTCTTGATTTGCAAGCTGAGTTCTCCAGCCACTACGCTATATTGTCTCTCTCAATAATCCTCCACAAAAATTTGTTTTTTGGATAATTGGGGGAAGGAGGAAGAGAAAGGGAGGAAGACAGGGAGCAGTGGATATGTGCAAATCTACCTGGGGCACTGAGAAGTTCAATGACTTGCTCATGGTCACATAGCTAGTATGTGACAAAGGCAGAAATTGAAACCAAGCCTACCTGAGGCCAGCCCTTGCATATACTATGCTGCTTCTTTATAAAGGAAACAAAATGTTCTTATACACATCTTAAGAGTTGTTTGTAGCTAACTAAACAAGCTAATTTTTTGAGCCAGTGGCTTGATTGATACCAAATATGATGTCAAAGTATACTTTATGAAAAATATAAATATAAATAATACTTATTAAATTAAACTATTTTTAAATTTTAAGATATTAAAGACATTTTTGAATATCATAGAACAACAAATGTTTTCAATTTCACTGTAAGTTCACTAATAACAAAAGGTTTGTTTCCCTCAAATTAATGTCATTTTGCAATTATTTGAGGTGCCTAATAAAAAAAGTGGCTTAAAAATTACGTATGTACATCAAACTGTAAAGGCATTTGTTTCTTTGTGGGAAGAGGACGGATGTTCATCCACTTCTTACGTTCATTAGACATCACTCTCATCGCTCGACGGTCTTTGGTCCACCTAAGAAAAATGGAGTTCAGAAAAACAAAGACACACTGGCAATAGGTACAACATATAGAAATAGATACAAAGTTTGTACCTCAAGGACCATAAGATATTTTATTTTTTTTGCTTAACCCAATATGTGATATTTCATAATTTAGCAATAAGACCTCATTTTATACTGATATTTACATTAAAACTTTTGCTATTAAGCATTTAAAATTAAAGAAAAAACAAAGATTAGTCACAAAAAATCAAATTTATGAATTTTAAAGTGACAATTCTAAAAATTCTTTGCTTCTGACTCTATTTCCCCCTTGCCCTCTTCTATGTTTTAACTTTTCTTTCTATATTGTAGTCGTCATAATTTTTTAACACATCTTCCAACCTATAATGTGGATAATAATAAAACTGACATGTGCTTTGTACATGTTACTTACGAATGCCTTGCTTTAGCACTACAATATTTTCTGTTTTTATCTGGCTCGATGACTTGACCATTTCTCAAACACTGGGCACATACAAATTTTATCTTTAAATTAAGAGATCCATATTTTACTTGGTTCCCGGGGACCTTAATGAGAAAAAAACAAGAGAAAAACAAAAACAAAATTATAGAAAAACCATCAGGATTTGTCCCCAATCAAAAAAGTACTGTTATGAATAAATGCAAACTAAATAATGCATTTGTTTTTAATAATTTTGGTAACATCTATAACTCATTCTAAAATAAAGAAAAATGTTTAGGTATGACAAAACTCTATATAATAATAATAATAATAATCAGTTAAAATGGCTAATATTTATCTAGTACCTACTTTATGCACTTGATAATTATTTTTTCATTTTGTCTTCACAGAAATCCTGAGAGATAGGTGCTATTGTATCCATTTTACAATTAAAGTAATTTCTTTAATTTAAAGCAAAGAAGTTATATGACTTTCCCAAAGCCATATAACTACTAATTAACAGAGATTTTAACTAGGTCTTCCTTGCTCCAGGTCTGTGCTACCTCGCTGCCTATTATCAAAGTAAAATCAATTTCCAAAGAAAGCAAAGTTACACTCCTTTCTCACATCTCTGAGGTATAGAAAATTTATTTGGCCTGTATAAAGAAATATAACTATTGCAATAACTACCACTGCAACAAGCTGAAGCAGGTGTTCAAAAAATACTCTGAATGATAATAAACTAAAAACATGGTTTTTCACATGAGTTTTTTGACATGACTTAAATATGAAATAGAATGGTACCACATGCAGGATCATATCTTCATAGCTCCAGAGCTAGATGGATAATGCAAATCTATCTTGTCCCACTGCCACATTTTACAAATGAGGAAAATTACTATCTGCAGTCCTTCCTAACACAATTTACTGCCAACTTTCCCAACTCTAGTTCTCTTACAAATATTCTTCCCCAAGAACTGCCTTGTTTGCATGTATTTCTATCTCCACTGCTTATTAGTGTATAATAAGTGCTGAAAAATGATTCTTCATTCATTCGTCCATTGCCCAAGATCACTCAGGTAGTAAGCATCAGAAGAGGCAAGTCCCGCCAACTTCAAAGCCAGGCTCTTTCCATCCTGTCTTTCTTTTTATTCTATACTGAAACCAACTTACATGATTTGCCATATTAGTTCCAAATAGGATGTCAAATGTAGAGCATTCAAAATGAAAATACCTGTGCTCCAGGGGTTTTTGCTTCCACGTTTTGCCAATATTGCTTAGATTCCTGCGCAATGGCATCATGTGTTATACCTAGGAAGTACAAAAGCCTACATTTTAATTATTTCCATAATAACCTCCATTTGTGTAACAGAAATCCAACATATCAACATCAACTAAACGTTCAGTTAAATTTACTTCTAATGTTAAATGGACAAGGAGGAAAAACAACAATCATTCTGAATTCCTAAGAAATGTTTCCTTCCAAGAAAAGAATATTAAACTTATTTGTAGCAACAACTTTAAATCAGGCTCAATGCAAAAAATTTTTTAAAAAGTTAACCCAATAGCATAACTTACCTTAATGATAGCTTCCACAATTCTTAAATTTTAAGCTACAAGCATACAATTATATTTTATAAGGCTCCCTTACTGTTTCTGGTGAAGCACACTTCCGGTTCTAACTCACCTGTTTCCTTTTGTATTATCCAGACTTTTAATTCCACAAGACTGTGTGCATAATAACACTCATCTTCCCTTAAGCAGCCATAGCGAACTTCATGACGACACAGATCAAGCTGACACTGACTATGGAAAGCACGGATTTTAGAATACTTGACTGAAGTTTCTCGTAAAATGTGAACAAGGCATCTAAAGTAAAAATGGAGGCAATATTTCAATTTTCTACAAAAGTATATATTTGAAAAAAAATCACCAAAATTAAAGATCTCTATTGAGAATATATTTAAAGTCATATACAAATAAATAGTACATTTAAAAATTGATGAAACCTCTTATTATTTATATTAGTTGTTGTTAGAAGTAACCTGTCAAATGCATTTGTTATACAATAATTAGGTTAAAGAATGTGATCTGACTTACAGTATATCCCACTTCATACATTTATAGCAAGATTCTTTTGCAGTAATAAAATATCACTTTACTTTTTTTCTTCACTTGGAAAGGCCACTAAAAATTCCTGTCTATGAACTATCTCTTCAAAATAATGCCAAAGAAGAACAAAATAGCATGACAATATCACTGCTCCTATTTGGTATTGGCAAAGAAACTTTTTGTACTTTCTACTTTTCCATGATAGAAATGAGAAGAAAAACTGGTAACATACTTGTTGTCATCAAATTCATGCTTCGTAACTGGGTGAGAGCAAGAAGAAGAAACGTCTTTATTTCTCCTGCTTATTATTCGAGGTTTATGATCAAAACATTTCTGGAACAGATAAGATAGTAAGGTTTATCATAAAGACAAAATATAAAACTACCTAAAATTTTTATTTTTCATTACGGGTCATTAGAAATACTGTAGACATTCACTAATTTTTCCATTCAAAATAAAGTTGGTTTTTTTTTAAAGAAAGATTCAACTTCATAAAGGCTTGCAAAAAAAATGTGCATTTAAACTGAGGGCTGCCAAAAAGGCTAATCAAAGTCAGCAGAAGAAAAACTTGGAAAATGTACCTCACAAAGGAATATAAATTCTCCATGATGTTCTTGAAGAAGTTTGAACACAGTAAAATTTATCTTTCCACTGCCACCAAAAAGAGCCTCTCGACTAAATGCACCTTTTCGTTCCAGTGTCCACACATCAATCTCTTCTTGGCAATAGGCAAAAGTGCAGTGACCTGGATATCTACACTCTTCCTCAGCAGCAACATCTATTGAATTTAAAGAATTTGAGACTTTTTGTCAAGTTTTAGAAAAACAATTTATGAAGTTTAACATAATTTAGGATGAATTTCCAGTACAACATCAATATCCTTTTAACTTTATGGAATAGTACATGTACATAATTTAGGCATGACATTAACAAGTTTTAAAAAATGCTATCCACTGGAGCAGCTAGGTGGTGCAGTGGTTAGAGCGCCAATCCTGAAGTCTGGAGGACCTGAGTTCAAATCTGATCTCAGGCACAACACTTCCTAGCTGTGTAACCCTAGGCGAGTCACTTAACCCCAATTGCCTCAGAAAAAAAAAATGCTTTCTATAATAGAATCAAGTTTTTACATTTTAAGTTAAGTCATGGAAGAAAGTCTCTATAAGCCTAAATCTTGCTGTCCTAAGTAAATTCAAAGAATTATTCAGGGTCATTTGATATGAAGGGACAATACATTTCAACAGGGCTAATAAGAAAGTTATATCTGAAAAAAACCACTCTGAAAGGAGTGTTTGTCTCTAAATAATGGACAACAAAGGTTTCAAAGCTACTAAGTTTCACCAATGCCTCAATCATTTCAATGACACTAAATGAATTTAGCTCTAGTCAGAGGCAATAAGCCAAACTTGAATAGGTCTTCCTGATTCCAAGTCTGGTGCAACAGGTGTTATCTACCTGTACTACTTCATAGCTGTTTTTAATTTTCATCAGTAACTGAATCTCTATTCAGCTAAATGAATAATATTAATTTAATAAAATACCTTTACATATATAATAAGGCCCTTCATAATTTGTCTTTGTTGGTCGTGGACGTATTTTTTTCCATGATTTATCTTCAACATTCTTTATTCTACCAATTAAAATGTCCTTCTTACATTTATGATCTAATGTAGGAAGGTAGGTATAATCCATTAATTTAGGACCTAAAGAAACAAAAAAAAATAATAATAAAACATAAATGTTTTAAGCCAGTTATAATCACAAAATGACATGAAAAAATTCACATGAATTATGAAATTCTCACTGAAAATACCTAAATTTAAAAAAAAAAAGCTTTCATCCTAAAGTGTCATAATGTAAATATCAGATTATACCAGACATCTTTCTATCATTCCACCTTCTGTACAAGAAAAGAATAATTTAAATGTTCATGGTTTATAGAACTCAAAAATTTGAAGAGAATAAAGTTCAGTATGAATCTGTTATCTAAGAATCCAAGTCTGCCTTTATACAATAGTACCACCATCTCAATTATTTTAATTATCCTTTTAATTTTCTTCAATTACATTGCATTTCCCAAAGCCTGTTTTAAACAAGGATAGTTTGTGTTTGCTTTATTTTCAGTCTTCTTTTGGAGACAGATGTATTTTCTTGTTTTGACAAAACAATTTCTTATATCAATGACATGAGAAAGCATTCACAAAACTTCTTAAATATAGTCCCTGATTGCTTAGAACCAATCACCTTCTACACTTAATTTGGATTCTGTTTCCTAAACATATTATTACTGCGTACTTGTCACTTTTTTCTCTGCTCAATTCTGGTGCCACACAGCTCCCTCTACTTGATCCCCTCCAAGCTGCTACTCACTTGCTCTTCCCTCTGGGCGTGGGGAGGCATATTTTACTCTGTAATTCTCTTTAACAGTATACATACTAAGACTAAATATGAAATTATTAGTCCATTATCAGCACCTGGCAGGACGCCTGGAAGTGCTGCCACTCTGATGCTTATTTGCTTACTCTTCCTAAAAAAAATAAATAAAATGAAGTTAAATGGTATCTTTTGTTTCCAGATATCCCTCTAAATGAAAAAAAAAACTGCTATGTAAAATCAATAAGTCAAACTGTATATGAAATATTCTCTAACAGGAGCCTCCCACTTCTCTATCCACTTCTTTATGCTTTTCTTTAACAAATAGGCTTAATCCATCCATGATCTGGTTATGTAATTCCTCAGCTCAAATCCCTACAATGGCTTCTTATTGCCTGCCAAATGAGTATAAGTTTCTTAGCTTGGCATTCAAATTTTTCTCAGTCTGATAGCACCATGAATTTTTAGACTTCTTTACAATTATTTCCTTTCCATGTTCCAGTAAAACTAAAACACACCTGATCCCCATACCAAAACAGCCTGCATTTTCCTGCCTGTACTTTTGTTTTACTTTCCTACTAGTAGAGTACTTAACCTTTTATGTGTCATGGACCCCATTAGGAGTCTAGTAAGTGTTTTTAAATGTATAAAATAAAACACATAGTATTACAAAGGAAACCAATTATTACTGATACACAATTACCAGTTTTTGGGACAAATTCACAGACCCCAGGATAAGAATCCAACTTTTATTTCTAACCACCCTCCTTTAAAGCTCAAGTCAAATACCAGCTCTGCCAGTACTGCTTTTCTGATTTCTCCAGTTATTGTCACATTCACCCCAGAATCCACATAATGTTTACTCATTAATAAACAGATAGTGGAATAACTATATAAAGTAATTAAGGATCATAAGCACCGGTAGGTGGTAAGATCCACGACGGCAAGAACTCTGATTTATCTAACTTTTATGCCTCTGCCCAGGGCCCAGTACAATGAATTGTACATAAAAGACAGCTAATCGGTGTTTGCTGAATTAGATCAAAAGAATTCAGATTCATACAGATGAAGTAAACAATTCATCAATATTCTAATCCTTTCATATTATTCCTAAACACAGCATACAGAGCTTTGTATGAGAAGTATGTCATTAAAACATAACCAAAATATATACTATTAGAAAAGATTTCTATAAAAAGATTTACTCTCTAGACTAAAGTTAAAAAAAAAAAAGCAAATGGATAGTGCAACTATTTTAAATGAACTATTCTGAATTCAATTCTAATTCAACCCAAACTGATATTTTCACTGAACTTGCCAAATATGTGAATCAACTGACATGATCAACCTATTGTTAAAACTATTATTTATCAGATTATTGGCAAAGTGAACAAGTGCTTTTCACATTTACTTAGACACTTTACACAAACTCAGAGACTGAGTTTAAACTTTATGAAAATATGAAAATGGGCACATTGTCACCAACGATTCTAGAGGAAACAAGATGAAATATGCTACCCATCTTATCTGAGAAAGATGTCAATGAAAAATGGTACAGATTGAGACATTTTGGGGATATGATGAGAATTCATTTCACTAGATTGTGCATATTTGTTACAAGGGTTTTTGACAGAGAGATTGAAGGGCAAAGAAGGTGGAAAGGGGAAAAAAACGAAGTTTTTGTTAAATGATCAAAAAAATTAAATTTGAAAACTGTCACATAGGTCTTAAATTTGATTATGGACATATGGATTATATTTTGTACAATGTCATGAAACTATATCTGGTGCAAAACTTTGGTAAAATAATTCTTTCAGTGATATCTCTGTATTAGACTGATTATGGAACATTATCAGATAAAGTATATTTTTAAATTCTGCCCATGTCACTTCAAATTCACTTCTTTAAACAAGGTAAATTTGCTGATCATCACTTCATAATCTAGCCATAAATCCTGCACTACCACTTACTATATGAACTTCAGCAAGTCACTTAAACTCTTCTGGGCCTCAGTTTCCTCATCTGTAAAATGAAGGAGGTTGGACTAGATGTAGATGGCCTTTCAGGTCCCTTCTAGCTCTAAATATATGATCCTATGAAATGAAAAATTAACAAGTAATTCACACATTTGATATAATACAATAAGGGATAAATAAAATAAAATATCATCTATCCATATTTTTCTTGGTGATAAAAACTTCCAATCCAGGAAAGATAGTAACTATATCAACTTATTCCAGAAAAATGTAGAGAAAAGAAGTTCAAAACATTATGTAATATGGTTATGACAAGAGACCAGTTATATATCCAGGACTGCCCTTTAGTGCCTAGATGGCTTTTTAATTATTTTTTTTATGTTAAGATAACTAGGGACATCATTCTCATTATATACATGCCAAATCTGACACTTTCTTTCAAATCTTCCATCTGTCTCAAACTTTCTGCAGCATTCAATCTTGTTGATCACGTCCTCCTCCCAGAAACTCTCTTCTCTAAATGTTCATGACAGTACTTCTCAATTCTCTTTTCATCTGACTGACTAGTCCTACGAAGAGCTCTAAATCATCATTCATGTTGCACCCCACTGTGGACATATCCTTTTATACTGCAGACTTTTTACCATACCTGGAATCCCTAGCTTCCTTGAAGTCCCAACTCCAGTGCTGCTGTCTACAATGAAGCCTGCATTGATCATATACCTTCAACTGCTAATACCCGCCACAATTACTTTGTTTTTATTTTGTATGATTTGGCATACACTTATGTCTGTCATAGGCCTTTTTTTCCTTTCTTTTCTCTCCATTTAGTGTTCATTTAATGTTTTCATCAACTATCATAAAGTTTCTCTATATGATTCCAAAATTTACACGCGCACATTTGCACACACACATACACACACACAGACCAAATTTCTCTCCTGAACTTCAATTGCACATTTCTAACTATCTATTGGATCTTAGTAAGCATCTCAAATTGACATGGCCAAAACAACTCAAATATTTCCGCAAATTGTACTACCTTCTAAATTTCACTATTTCTATCTTCTATCTTTCTAGTCACCCAAACTCACAATCGTGACATTATCTTCAATTTCTCACTGTATATGTACAATGAGCTCCCAAATACTTTTGTTTCTACCCACACAGCATCTCTTGGATCCATTCCCCTTTTCTGTACACACATAGATTACCACACCTCATCACTATTGTGATAGTTTCCTAAGTGGTCTCTCTTCTTTATGTCTGTTGAACTCTAATTCATCTTCTAAAGAGCTACTGAAGTGAACTCCTTAAAGTTTTGGAATAACCATATGACTGATAATAAACCAAACCAAATAGCTCCCTATTGCCTTTTGTGTCAAATATAAAGTCCCCTGTTTGGTATTTAAAGATATTCACAACCTTGCCTCAACCTGTTTCCAGCCTTGCTCTAGTTATCATTACCTTTTCTGAACTTCACTACAAACACCAATACACCCCCCATATCTGACGTAGTACAGTCTTTCTTCCAAATCTGGAATACACTCCTTCCTCACTTCCAACTCTTAAGATCCCTAACTTTCTTCAACTTTCAGCTCAAGTGTTTCCTTTTACACGAAGCTTTTCCTGATCACAGGTTCCAAATTACCTTTTATTTGTAAATATTTTGAACACACACACACACACACACACACACACACACACACACACACACACACACACTTCTCCTGAGAGAATATAAGCTCTTTAGGAGTAAGGACTGCTTTACTTTTGTTATTTCCTCCCTAAAATCTCTATCATGCTAGACATGATGAACTTAACAAATATTGGATATATCAAAAATAAAAAGAATTTCAAAATAAGAGATATTTTGTCAATGCCTAAACAAATATATATATATATATGTATGTATATATATGCATACATACATATATATATACATACATATATATATATATATATAAAAGCAAATAAAAACAGTAATTTTCACAACTAGCATCTCAAACTCAGATTAAAACAAAAAAAACCAAAGTAAAGAAGACTTAAAGATGAAAGTAAATAATGGTTGTTTCAGTCAAAAAGCCTAACTAGAATTGATTGGAAAAAACACAATAAGCATATGGCATGCAAAAATTACTGGTTATTACAAATTATTCTTCAGTCAATCAATAAACATTTATTAGCTAAGGGTTCAGGATACAAATAGAGGTAAAAGACAGTCCCTCCACTCATGTTCAGAAAAAGCAGAAAATTAACCAAGGAAAAGCATTAGAATTGAAAAGCAGTAGACAAAGTTTCCTGTAAAACATGGGATTTTAGTTGGGGCTTGGAAAAAAGCCAGGGAAACCAGGAGAATGAGTTGAGAAAGGAAAGCATTGTAGGCATGGGAGACAGCCATCAAAAATGCTCAGAGCAGAAAATGATATATGTCTTCTTCATGAAACAGCAAAAAAGGCAGTATCACTGGACTGAAAAGTTTGTGGCTACGGTATAGGAAGAATGAAAAGGTAGATGGGAGGCTACATTAAAAAGAGTTTTGAATGCCAAAGAAAGGATTTTGTACTTGACCCTAGAGGCAAGAAGAGCTATTGGAGCCAGTGAGCAGGTGAACCTACACTTTAGGAAAATCATTTTGGTAGTTGAATGGAGGATGTACTGGAATGGGGGGAGAAAGACTTGAACAGCAGACATAGCAGTAGCATCAAATGGAGTGATAGCAATGTCACAAGAGAGAAAGGGGCACAGTTAAGAGATGTTGAAAAGATAAAATCAATAAGCCTTTACAAAAGAGTGGAAACAGGGAGAGATAATGAGGAGTCAATGATGACAACCAGGTTGCCAGCCTGAGACTTTAAGAATGGTGTTGTCCTCTTTTGTAATAGGGAAGTTAGAAAGGATAGAAGAAAAGATAATGATCTCTGCTTTGGACAAGTTGAATTTAAGATGTGTACTGAATATCCAGCTTGAGATGTCTGAAAGGCAGTTTGGAGACTCTAAAATGGAGGTCAATAGAGACTGGGGCAAGAAAAGTAGATCTGAGAATCATCTCCATAAAGATGAATTAAGTTCACAGGAATTGATGAGATTACCAAATGAAATGGTATAAAAGAAGAAGAGGATCCATGACAGAACCATTTGGGATTAGTATTAGAGATCCTGACCTGGATGAAAATCAAGCAAAAGAAACTAAGAAGAAAGTTTGATAGGTAGGAAGAGGACCAGGACAGAGTAGTATCCCCCCCCCCAAAAAAAAAAAATTTAAAGATAAAAGTATCAAGAAAAACAGAGTAGCCCCCCCCCCCAAAAAAAGAGTGAGCAATAGTGTCAAAGGACAAGGAGGTCAAGTAGAATGAGGATTGACAAATTAAAAGGTCACTATTAACTATGGAGAAAGCATTTCAGTGCTTTTTACTATGTGTTTATCAAATCAACTCAGTTTTCAACAGCAAGTCTTAATTTACCCAAGAAAATACAATTTCTTCCATAGTCTGATCCTTACCTGATTTTAAAAAACAGAGCTGACACGCTTGCCGTAATTCATGAGTTCCTTCAAGTGGATTTCTTCCAGCTACAGTTGAAGATACTTTAGGAGACCCACTACTAAAAACATTACCAAAATCATTTCTAGGTTGACTTGAAATTCCCAGGAAACTCTCAGAAGCAAACAAACTAGCTGGTCCATTCATCTGTGACAGAAATAAGGGATTTAAGGATATGTTGTCACCAACTTATAGTTTCAATATCACTGCAAAAAACACCAAAATAAAACAAATTCCCTATAAATAGTGCATTTGTTAATGCTTCATGCTTTAACTTTTTTTTAAGGGGCATACTACTTAGCCTCTTAAATGTATAAAATTAGACTTCAAACTCTCATTTCTAGGGGTTTAGGGTTTTTTGGTTTCTTTTTAAAGAACAATTATTTCATTTAATTTTTGCATTCTCTCTTTAAAATAAAATAAATTTTATATCAATAACAAAATCTTAATGTATTTTAAAGTTTATGTTTAAACAATGTCTAGTAAAGTACATAATTCAGTTATGATAGATAGGCATATCCTACGTTTGAAGGGTTTACTACAAAAATTCCCAAAGAAAGTTATTTTAACATTATTGTCCACACCATAAACAAACTCCAGTGTGTTTAAAAGCTTATTCAAGTATTTAAGCTCCTTCTATTCTTCTACAATAAACACATTTATAAAAGGCACTTACTAGTAAAATGGAAGAATTATTGTTGTTAAGCAGTGCTCCCTCTCTAGATGTTGATGTGGGCAGATCTAAAAATAACAATAAAAAAAGCTTCAATGAACTTTTTTATTCCTAACATGCAATTAGAACACAGTGATCTAGTAACTCAGTGCAGGTATCTCTTTTCACAATTGCCTTCTTATAACTCAATTCCAAGGCATACTGAATTTTACAGGTTTCTAAATTATTAAACCTTCTGGTTTTAATGGATATAGCCTTTCTTCTAGAACCCAATCATGTGCAAATCATGCCAATAATTTTTGAATGAGTAGCAATTTCCAGATGTATTTGACATATTTTCAAAAACTACAGGATGTACTAGATATATCACCAAGAACTACAACCCTCAAATGGCAAAAGTGGAAAGTACAAAAGGACCTCTCTATAAGTCATTAAGCATGAAAGTATTTTATGACAATGCATAAAGTTCATAGTTGTTTTCCTTTTTTTTCTCTTATTAACAGTGAAGCCCTAGTTTCTTTCTCCCTTCTCCAAGATCTACCTGGTTATTTAAATTTTGCCATGTATCTATGTAAATAAAAACATTAGTATAATTCAGTTTTTTTTTTTTTTTTTTTTTTAAGGAATCCACTTGGTTTCTTCTATAAAATAAGAGGACTAGATAGATGATCATTAAGGTTCCTTCCAGTTCTAAATTCTAAATTTATACAATCCCAGTCAGAATCAATACTAACTGGGCCCTTGAAAATACAAACAGCTAATTCCCAATACAGTAGCTAAAATACAGTAGCTAATTCCATGGTTTCTGGCTAGATACAAATGAAACCTAAAATATACTGTTTTCATTTAATAAGTTTTTCTCTCTACTACTGATATCTAATGTAGTAATCTAATATGGCAACTTATAAAATTGGCTATAGTACATGTAGATATTTATATAACTCACTAAAGTGTTTTGTTTGAAGGGAAAAAATCTAAAAATTGAGTTTTTCTCAACACAATACCAAAAAAGCTTTCAAATTTTTCTCTCTTCATCAAGTGAAATAGACCTTTATTTCTTTTCTTTTACTCTGATTTTTCTAGAGTTTATTTGCCTCACTCCTTTTTTTTTTTTAATAAATGTAAAATTAGTCATTGTAGGGATTAATTCAAATCATTATATGTAAATTATTAAACCACTTTTATATTGTATTCACTTTTCAGAATACAATGTTCTGGAGAAATGAGGCAGAAAAGACAAAAACAAAATATTGGCAAGACAATAACTTAATTCTGGTGACTACAATTAAAAATTAGTATTTCAAGCAAAAATATTTTTTCAAAAAAATTTTTTTTAATTTAAATTTAAATCTATGTTTCTATACTTTAAAATTGAATAATAAAGCCTTCCTACTATCTATTATCAGGAGGAAAATTGTTTTTTTAAAAAGCTACCAAACAACAATTTTATTGTTTCAAAAATAAATTTGAAATATTTCAAATATGACTCTTTGTTTACCTCTTTTGGAATCAGTCATTGAAAATGTATTTAAAGAAGAACAAAAATCTTCCAATGATGAAGTCAAAGGCTGTGGATATATTTCTGAAAAGGAAGATGCAGGAACATACCCTGCACACGTTCCTAATAAAGGTGCAGAAAAAGGTATACTAGGAGTAACACTAGACGTTGGAATGGATCCTCTGACTACTGTGGCTGTCTAAAGAAGAAAACCAAAAGAAAAAAAGTATTTTTACAAAGTATCTACAAAGAAAAATATTTAAGACTTAACTATTTGAAATATGATATACAACACATAAAAGTGTTCACCTTCACAAAAAGAAAGAAATGCACATTTAAATTATCATGGAAATAATACTTTATACCAATAAAATTGACAAAAACAAATAAAAATAACAAAACTCAATGGTGGCAAGGTTATGAGAGAATCAGATGCCATACATTGCTCTACAAAAAGATTGCACTGACTTTCATCAACCTGGTAAAAGAACAAGAGTTACCAAATTGATCACATATTTGTACCACTAATCTCACTATAAGAAACATCCCAGGGATATAATTATAAATGAAAGTCTGCTTAAAGTTGTTTTATCTAAACAGAAAAGTTGTTAATGTGTAGCCTGTTTGTTTCCTACACAACAGTAAGGAAATGACTGAACTGTGGAAGATGGATATAATGGAGTTCTATATCTCTATTAAGCATGACAATTGAGAAATATCAAGAAATTTGGGGGTATGTGTAGAATAATGTGAAGCAAAAAATAAAAAATTGAGCAAGACACATGACAATTCTATAATACTAAACTATACATACATATAGTTAATCAATGTTTTTCTAAAACTGTTGAAGCCAGAACTAATCATAACGAGGCCAAAGTACAATGACATTATCTTCCGATTTCTAAAACCTGAGTTACCTACTGCAATATAGGAAGATCACTTTAACTTTTTTGGTTGCCACATAATACTGCTGATTCACAGAGTTTGCAGGTCATAAAATCCCAAATATTTAATTGTTATCTATCAATGCCTTCCCTACTTTGTGTGAATTTTTTTTTATACCCAATTGCAAGATTCCACATTTATCCATAATTTAATTTTATCTTCTTAAATTCCACCTGATGCCAAGACATTTTTTGGATTCTGATTCTTATCCAATATGTTTACTATCTCATCCAACTTTCTGTCATCTGCAAACTTCATTTAAGTAATCAATAAAAATGCAAAACAGAACAAAGTCAAGCACAGATCCTTAAGGCATTCCAATGAAGACCTATTGTCACAATGACACTGAATCATTAACAATTATTTTTTGAGTGCTGTCATTTAACCAGTTGAGTATGTCTAATTGCACTATTGTCTAATTCATTTATCTCGATTTTCTCCACAAGAATATTCTGAGATACTTTATCCAAGAAGATCAGAAAAGGATTCAAAGGGAATTACCAATATTATTATATTTATGTGCTTACATATAATTTATAGAATATAATTTTTTACATGAAAAGGATAACATTTAGACAAGTCATTAGATTAAGGGTACATGCTACAATGCTTAAATCAAAGACCAAGAACGAGAGATCACACTGCCCAGTTTGAGATTTTTTTTTAATTTGATTTAAAATATCATTAAATTTATAGGTAAGATACAAGAAGATTTGTGTTAATATCTAATGGAATGCAAATGTTATTTTGTCCAAAAGTTAAGTTCATTTTTGTCTGTATTAACAACAATATTTATGTAGGGTTATTTATATATCCCCGAAGTGTTCATGTGCAGAAAAAAGTCTTATGGGAATAGTTTTATGGAGTTGAAGAAGGCCCATAGGGATACATAAATACTAACAACATGCAGTATCAAACTCTGTGATGTAAAGAAGCAGCATTTCAGGAACATACCCATTCAGATGGATTTAGTTGTAAATGCTTTATATATATGTATATGTATATGCTTTATGTGGAGATTCTAGATAAAATTCCTGTAACTCTAGACATTAGAATTATATTCTAAGTAACGTGCCATCCCCTAAACAAGGCCTTTAAAACTCTCTTTCTCAAGAGACCCAATGTTTTTCCTTTTGTTGTCTACAGCCTCCATGGCATCCTTCTCTAACACACATGGATTTTAATCCTAATATATGTGAGAGACTTAAGAAAGCTTTGCTCATTTGAAAAATAAATGCAGATGAGATAATATGGACAAATATAAGACTATGAACTCTGGAAATAAGAACTATTTGCCTGCCTAGTTTGTGATGAGCAACAGTTTTTTGTTAAATATTTCCTAAGCTATGATCCAAGCACTAGAAATATAAGAAAACAAGAATGAAGTCCCTATCTTCAAAGCACTCACATTCTAATGGGGAGACTATATATAAATTACTATATGCAAACATAATTTGTACAATCTAAATCAAAGTTAATTCCAGCAGGAAGGTGTTAGCAGTGAAGAAAGGCTTCTTGCAGAAATCAGTAGTTTAGTTTAGTCTTGAAAAAAGCCAGAAAAAAAACCAGGAGATTAAAATGAGTACAGAGGACATTGTAGACATGAAGGAGAATGAGTGAAAACACTTGGAATCAGCAAATAAAGTGTCATATTCAAGGAATACGAAGACTTTAAATGCTAAGCAATGAATTTTATATCTGATCTTAGAAATAAGATCTACTAGAGTTATGAATGAGGGAGTAATGGAGACATGATCAGACTTGCATTTTAAGAAGATCAGCACAGCAGCTGAGTGAAAGATAAACTGGAATGGGGAGAGACTTAAATGGAGTGATAAGCACCTGAATCAGAATGATGGCTATTCAGTGGAGAGAATGGGTCATATATAAAAAATGTTGTAAAAGTACAAATGATAATTAAATGATTAGACATGTGGAAGCCATGTAAGTCAAAAACTGAGAATGAGAATGGTTTTACCCTCACAATTAAAAGATAAGCTGTGAAGAGGAGAAAATTAGGGAGAAAATTAAATTGTTTAGGATACGGCAAGTTTAAGAAGGCAACAAGATTTCCTAAAGTTCAAAAAAAATGTGCAAAAAGGCGGCAGCTAGGTAGCCTAGTGGATAGAACACCAGCCCATAAGTCAGGAGGACCTGGGTTCATATCCGGCTTCAGAACTTAACACTTTCTAGCTGTGTGACCCTGGGCAAGTCATTTAACCTCAACTGTCTTGGCAAGAAAAAAAAAAGTGCAAAAAGCAGGTAGTAATGCAAGACTAGCTCAAGAGAGAACAGGGCTGGATATATATATATATATATATAGCTAAAGGAAATTCATATAAAGATATTCACTGAACTCACAGGAGTCAACAAGACATATATATATAGCTAAAGGAAATTCATATAAAGATACTCACTGAACTCACAGGAGTCAACAAGATCACTAATGAAAAAGAATTCTTAACCTTTTTTTCTGTCATGGAATCTGTGATAGTCTAATAAAATCTATGGACCCCTTCTCAAAATGATATTTTTAGATGTATTTTAGATAAAATACATAGGATTACAAAATAAATCTATTATATTGAAATCAAAAGTATTTTTTAAAAACTAGTTCATGGATACCAGGACAGAACCTCAAGGAATTAGAGGTTAGTTAGTAAACATCAGTTGGATGAAGATTTAGCAAAGTGTTTTATACTAATCTCACAACAATTCTGGGAGATAAACATTTTACATAGATCAAAAGAAATCATATGACTTGCCAAGAATCACACAGTTACTAAGTGCTGGAGACTGCATTTGCACTTAGGTCTTCCTGATCAGTATTTTATCTATTCTGCCATCTACCTGCCTAGACAGTTTAGAACACTGGCAAAGAAAAGAGCCACCTTTCCTTTTCATGTGAGACCAGGATGAAGATGAGTAATGTAATGTAAGGAAGTAAAGTATGAGATGAGTTCCTCACTTGAGAAGGCAGATAAAGGACATGATATGGATAGTAATAAGGAGAGATAACAATGTTTGGAAGAGCTATCATAAGTGAATTATGATAGCAAACTGATCAAGGAAGTCTAAAAGAATGTCCTTGTTGCACTGAGAGCCCAGGTGAGATTATGTTAATATATTTAAAGTCAATCTAGTCATTCTAAGTAAAGGATACTATAGAGTTAAAATGATTCATCAAGAGGTTGATATGGAGAAAGAAGAGAGTGTAATCAGTAAAGAGATGATAGTCTAAGAAAGACTTAAGGGATAGAAGGATTAAAAAATCAACAGTAAATCTGAAGAACATGATGAGATATTTTAAGGCAAAGATTTTAATGAGATAAAAGAATTACATTTTTTGAACATGGAAGTACAATAGTCATGGGTAATGACAAGATCAATTTGTGTTTTCAGTGATATTCATGTTGTTTTGATCCTTACCTTTCCACCAGTAGACCCCCATCAAACATCACATGGCTTGAAAACATGATTACAATAGGTAATGTGGCTTTTGCAAAAGTCTAAAAATACTGAAATTATCCAGATGTTATTATTAAAGAGAAGTAATTTTAAAGATAAAGAAACCTAAAGCTTAAGCTACAATGTACAGATTTTTGCTAATTTGTATTACCAAAAAAATGTCGCTAATCCTCCCTTTAAAGAAACAAAGTAAGCAAAATTTTAAAATTTACCAAAACAGTTTCATCAGCTTCTGGTGCAGAATCAAGTAGTTCATCTATTTCATCACCAAGGACAATATCTCCATCATCTAAGTATGCTTCAGGCAAAGTAAAGGAAATCTTTCCCCCATTTGCCAACATGGCAGAAGGCAGAGGACTCTTTTCCATTTGTAATGGTAAAACAGGAGTTAAAGATGTAATAGGAAGTGAAGCTAATTCATTTGATAATTCAGGAGCAAAGTCAGGAGGGAGAAGAGAAATAACAGGAGCAGCTTCTTGCTTTGGATCTGACAAATCTATAATAAAAGAATGGAAGTTTTTTTTTTTTTTAATTTCATCTCATTTTCTGTTTCTTAATAAATATTCCTAATATTATATACCATTCATCCTAATAGACAACTGCCAGAAGACAAATGGAATAACAAGGGGAAAAAGCATAATTAAAAAGATGATTTTTAATCATTCAAAGATTGATTATTTCACTTGTGGATGAACAAACTGTTGGCCATATTAAGTGTTTGCTAATACAACCACTAAAAGGAGGGTCAGTCCTACTAGACCAGAGTTGACTAGAACACCTAAAATAAATATAATTTATTTATGGCATTTATATATGAATAAATACAGATATTTAATTTGATAATACTTTATAATAAATATAACTTGTAAATTTTATATTTTCTTTTAGTTTGGTATAATAGCTCAAAGCTTACCTAACTCTATGTCTTCTATAGAGCTCTTTAAACCCTGAAAAATAAAGCAAACATTATGTTAATATTTTTAAAAGTATTCATTTGTTACTTAAACTATTTTCTACATATGATACTGGGCATTATTTAATGAATTAGTTATAGGAAAACAATTTAGAAAATAAAATTGTGGAATAAGATGTTATTTTAAAAAAGACAAAATATTACAGGTGAAAATATTAATTGCTTATTTCAAATTAAAGGAAAATTTTATCATTTAATTTTTGGAATAAGCTTTAACTTTACCTTTGTTGCTACTTCCCCCGGAACTGAATTTGAGAACTGAAATAAATTAAATATACTACATTTAAAACAAAATCGATTTAAAGTTCCAAAATAAAAACCAAGATATTAAAAGTAGAAGCCTTACATTACCTTTGCTCTGACATACGCTTTTCTTATTTTAAATCCTAATTTCTGGGCTAGTTCTTGAGTTAATTTTATTACACACTCATCCTGAAAAGACAAGAATTAAACTGAGAAAAGAAAGGAAGGAGTGGAAACAATATAAGATTTTGAGAAACATGAAAAACTGGAAATCATTTTCCAGCAATGTTTTTTTAAATCCTTATAAACCAACTAAAACTAGATGAACTCTTAACAGTTAAATTATTTAAGTAGTCTTAGTATGACAAATGGTTTTATGAGAAATGAATCTTTCTAATATTTAAAAAAAACTTCTTTTGAATTCCATACCTGAGGTACTGCCAAGGAACATTTTGCTATTGCATCATAAGCTTCTTTATATCTTCCTAAATCACTTAAGGCTTTAGCTTTCCGATAGAGAGCTCTACAGTTGTTAAGATTTAAACTTAAAACTTTATCACAGTCTTCTAGAACTTTATCATTCAATCCCTAAATGACAAGATAAAAAAGAGCATTTAAAATTAACAATGAACTTCTATATAATGCCAAAACATAAAACTTAAAAAATGCTAAATTATTAAGCCTTAAAAAGCCATTTACATTTTAAAAATATCTGAATCTTCTACAAGATTATTTTCCTTCAAAGTTATTTTCTATTCTTTGAAAGGACTGAATATCAAAACAAAGAACAAATATGATTGATTCACTTGCTGATCTATTTATGAAGTCAAGAAAAGTATTATGTATATATTTCACTACCAAATAAAGAATCATAGATTTGGAGCTGGAAGGAATAAAAAGCCAACTTTCTCACAACTTATAAATGAGCAAACTAAGGGCCAAGAAGGTAAAGGCACTTTGCAAAAATCAGAGAGATAGAAGAATTTTAATATCATTTTTAGGTTCTAATCTAGTGCTTTTTCCATTATACTAAATATCTTTCATCTACCAATCAATGTCTATTAAGACCAGAATATAAAGTCATATTGATTTATAAAATTCATGGTTTAGTTATATTACTTTAAGATTTGAAAATTGCTTTACATAGATATATTGTTTCACATGATTCCCAAAACAACCCTCTTAGAGAGAGGCTATTATTAATCCTATTTTACTGAGAAGGAAATGGAAACAAGTTTAATGACTTGCTGACGGTCACACACAGATAGATTCATACTTATATATTCCTTATTACAAGTCTAACATTCTACACTGTATAACAGAACTAGTTAAACAATGATTTATTTAATTTTAAAAACACAAAGGATGTTATATATCAAATTGGTGACATTTTACAAGACTTAATAAAACAAAAATCAATGCTTAACAAGGAACATGTTCCCATAATGTTTCTCCCCATACATATACATCCTTAGAATCCTTTCATATGGGCCATTTCTAGGGTGAAATTAATAGTTAAGAGACATTTATAATAGAAAATCTTTCAACATTAGGCGAAAACTTTTTTTTTTGTTTACCTACAAAAGCAAGAATGATTGGCTTGAGAAGAGAGTAAACAAGGAAAGGAGAAGAAATTGGCTTACTTTTGATACCTCCTGTATTACTTCTGAAAGTATTTTATACTGTATCAGCTTTCCACAGGATGTGTTTTTCCTCACCTTAAAAAATTCAACAACTTACCATATTTGAATAACATGCAATACGATTTATATGCAGTTTTTCTAATATTTCATTAGAAATTGCAATTTCTTCTGATCTTGCATAATCAGCTATGTTTAAAGCTTCTGTATACTGACTTAATGAGCCATTCCAGTCACAATCTTGATATATATCATTTCCTTCATTAAAGAGATTTTTTATAAGTGTCCATAAAAACACCTAAAAAAGAGAAAATTTTAAATGGCAAAATTATGTTATGACTAACATTTTAGGGGCCTTGATGAAATCGATTATTTATACAAAATATATTATAGGAACTTTATTAACAATCAAAGATATCAAGATTGGGTAAATTATTGATCACAATATGGACAAGGAAATCTGGCTTTCAGTGAGACTATAAGTGACTTTGGTCACTCAATTTCTACAATTTCTACTCTCAAACTTGCAAAGTGAATAAATTAGAAATGAATTATCATTGTTTTAGCAATGAGCCCTAAGAGTCTACTAATATAAATACACTATTATGAAAAACTTCTATAGTTAAAAACTACATGGCACTTAAAAGATCAAAAAAACTTAAAAATTTTAAAATCCATATTTGGACCAGAAATATGTATGTAGACTGAACTCCCTTATATCACTGTTTTCTTCTTTTTCTAACTGTGAAATTCCCTTCCTTGATATTTTCAACTTACCTCTCAGTTTATATCTGAATAAAACAAGGAAAAAATATATTTCCCTACTTCGAAAAAGGTATTTTAAAATGCTGTTACATTTGTCTTACTAAAATGGTAAATGTGATAATCTTTAAATTAGTTTCCAAAGATTTCATAAAAAGAAATAACACATTAGAAAAAAGTAAATATAGGAATATAAAAAGTATTTGGTATTTTATCTCCACACATCAACAATGAAGTATAAAGTAATGAAACTTTAAAGCTTTAAAGCATCTATTACCTCATACTGTTCTTGTGTTCCTCGGTATGGCAAAGGTGACCTAAGAATGAGAAACAAAAATTAATTTCCCCACAGGTTTCATTACCAGTCTGTTCTAGCATTTATTTTGCTATTCTTAAATTTCACACCAAAGTTACTACATTTATTTCTATGTTAAGAATATAATTATGCTAATTTTTCAATCACCATTCACATTTCATACCTATTGACAAAGATTCTAAAAACATAGAATTTGTATATCTCAAATTACACCAGAAGCAATTATTAAAAAGCCAGTTTTAAATGTAAAAAAAAAAATTATTAACAGCATAAAATCATACATTTATTTGATCCAATGTTTGGTAGCAACAGGTTTTTAAATTATTTCTATGTCTGAGATTTTAACTTTAGAAGACTCCAAGTAACAGTCAGTCAGTCCATTATTCATTACATTAACAATGGTCTATTCATCTGGCTGCTTTCAAAGGATAAATCAACTGCGTATGTTTTGACAAATATCATTATGTGAATGTAAGCCTTATGATCTAGTAAGTGAAAAGAAAATAAATGAAAATATCTTCAAAAGCAATTTCTTCATTACAGCTTCATCAGTAAAACCGTTTTTATGAGTTACTAGAGCATATTTACATTCTTCAATCCAGTGTTTTAGAAAATACAAAAAAAAAAAAAAACAAACACTAACGACTAAAATAGAGAAAGACCTACTTCAATTTAAAACTGACACAAGATTACAGAAACTAAATAATGGAAAGAACAATGATGTCTAAAAGTAGAATTAATAAATGTACAGACCCAATTCAAGATATTAAGCATCTACCACATGCAAGACATTTTAATAAAAAAGATATACTTCTTGCCCTCAAGTTCTTTACAATTCAGATGGGTAAGTTTCATACACATAAATAAAATATGACATAAGTTAGAATACTAGGTGACAGACAATTTAAGCAAAAATAGAAAGAAAGGAGAAGACAAGACAAGTTTGGGCAATGGCTAATGATCCATTTTGTCTAGAGAACTGCATATGTGAAATATAATGTGAAATAAGTCTGGAAATATAGGATGGAATCCAGAACACAGAGAGTCTTTAATTCCAAACTAAGTAGTTAGTACTTATAACAAAGGCATTTATTATTGAAAACATTAGATGGTACCATAGATAGAGCGGAGAGCCTAGAATCAGGAAGGACTGAGTTCAAAACATTTGGTCAATTCAGCTTCAGATAACTTACTAGCTATGTGACCCTGCGCAAGCCCACTTTACCTCTGCTTCAGTATCCTCAACTATAAAATGGAGAAAATAGCAATTAGCTCCCAAGGATCAAATTGGATATTTGTGAAGCATTTACAAATGAGATATTTAAATGTGATACTAGAGAACAGAACTAGGAGCAATGAACAGAAATTACAGAAAGGCAAATTTGAGCATAATAGAATTTCCCACAATTGTTAAAAAAAAAAAAAATGGAATAGGGCACCTTCTGAAATGAGCTGTTTGTTAAAAAAAAAAAAAAAAAAAAAAACAAAAAACTTAGTAGGTGCTATATAT
Source organism: Antechinus flavipes (assembly GCF_016432865.1). Classification (NCBI taxonomy): domain Eukaryota; kingdom Metazoa; phylum Chordata; class Mammalia; order Dasyuromorphia; family Dasyuridae; genus Antechinus; species Antechinus flavipes. Next base: position 299,217,457 of record NC_067398.1, on the reverse strand, counting down.
AATGGCTTATTCTTTTCCCTCTCTGCCTTGTGACATAATGAGTTTTCACCAACAAAGTGACTGAACCAGGGTCATATGTCCATTTATGACAGACACTAAAAGGGATTCATATCTTGGATAAAAGATGGACCTAAAGACATCTGATATCCCTTCTAATGCTAAGATTTCACAAATCTATGAAACAGTGCTAGAGAAGCCAATGAATTATTTCAGACAACATAATCAGAGCTGCCTTTTTGGAAAATTACTCCAATTGTAAAATTTAAAAAGGACTGAAAAAGGGAGACTAGAGCAAAGAGTAATGAGCACCTAAATTAAGGTGTTAACAGCAAGGATGAAACCAGGAGAGGATGGATGCAAATGACACCATGAAAAAAATTAACAAGCCTTGGCAACTGATTAGATATGGAGCATAACAGTGAAGGAGAAATCAAAGATAACTTCATGACTTTGGGTGCTTGCCTAGAAGAACTGAAGGATCACTAGCAGAAACAGTGAAGTAAGAATAAGAGAAGACTTGAGAAAAAGGCGTGATCAATTTATAGAGGGTCATAGAACAGTTTGAAATGTACACCTGAAGACCAGGAAAGGGATGAAGCTATATACAGAACTGAGTCATCTGCATGGAGCAATTATTGATGCTTTGAAAAGAGATGAAATTGCCAAAGGAAAGTACAGAGTTAAGAAAACATCAAGGACAGAGTTTTGGAAGGTGCCTCTATTTAAAGAATGGGGGGAAAAGGTAACCTAGCAAAAGAGGGCAGAAAGGCAGGAAGATTACCAAGGTTGGTGTTAGGGGTTTGGAACAGTAGCTGTAGAGAATGCAATAAATAGGGTAAAAAACACTGCTCTGACACCCAATAAGAGACCCAATAAAGTTGGAAAACATGAATCTGTAGTAAGCAAAGATAGCAGCATAGTAACTTTCTTCAGAAGTTGAACTTTAATAGTCGGGTAGCAGGACTGGATAGGACTAATGGTGAAGGCTATCCTGATGTGGGGATTAGCAACAAGGACATGGAAAAGTGTTAAAGGACTATGAACTGAAGCAACTTTTGTCTTTTGAAGTCTGACAATTGAATCAACTTAGTAAGAAAACAAGTAAAACCAGGATAGGGGTGATGATCTAGAAATAGAGAAAAGTTAAATATTCTGATCATGATGAAGATGATGAGGAGGTTCAGTAGCAGTCACAACAGAGAAAAAGTAGACTAGAAGACTATGACTAAGACTAATGAAATTCAGCATTCAGAAGTTTTGAGGGCATGGAAAACCAAGAGATAACAAATAAGGTCTAACACAAAGCTTTTTTAGTAATTCTCTACTAAATTTGAACAAAGAAAGATATAACTAGAATTTAGAAACAATAAAGCCAAAGTATTAGGAGGTTCATAAATATGGACACCAAAGTCGTGAAAATGACTGTACAGAAAAATGTATTAAAGAATCAGAGGAACTGCGTTCAAATCCTGCTCTGCTACTTACTACCTGGTACAACCTTAGGGAAGCTATTTAATGTTCTCTGGGCTTTAGTTTCATTATTTGTAAAATGGTGGGATTAAATGATAATTGATCTTTAAGGCCTTTTAAGTTTTATGATTTCCTATAATAGTGAGAGATGAAAAAGAAAAGAAAATTACAAACGTCAGTCACTGACCATTTTTAATATGAAGCCACTGAATAAAACCAGATTTTACCTTTAACTTGTTAATCAGTTTGGGGTTTTTTTTTGGCTGAGGCAATTGGAGTTAAGTGACTTGCCCAGAGTCACACAGCTAGGAAATGTTAAGTGTCTGAGGCCAGATTTGAACTCAGGGAGTCCTGACTTCAGGGCTGGTGCTCTATCCACTGTGCCATCTAGCTGCTCCTACCTTTACTTCTTATGAAGAAATACAAGTGTATGTTATTGGAAGCACTATAATTATAACATATGTATCATATGTTGCCTTTCAAAATAATGTTGAGGCTTAAAATCTTACTGTATAAACTGCAGTCCTTTCTTAATATCCTGTTGCCTGTTTCTTCTGTCCTCAGAAACATTGGACATGTTATCCTGCACATCCAATTTCTAGATTCACCCTCTGCAATGAAAATGAATACATATAATCACATAGGTCATCAGAGTTTAATTAATAAATTTAACTATCCAGAGTCAAATTATGGGATAAAGTATTAAAACCAAAAATAAGTTAAAGTGACAAGTTTCAACTCATAATTTAAGGGAAACAAATACTATGTAATATAGAAAAACCTACTAAATGAAATGATAGAAAGTGAAATTAGCAAAACCAGAATCGTGTATCCAATTGACCACAACTTTGTTTTGTTCTTTCCTGTTAGAATGTAAGCTACTTGAAGATAGATTGTCTTATGTGTTTTTATCTGTATCTCTAATGCTTAGTACAGTGCCTTAATAAAGTGTTTTAATACTTTCTCATTCCTTCATTCAAGAACACTAATTTACTACCAGCAGGATTATGAACCAGTTCAACCATCCTACCAAACAAGCTGGAATTAGACAAATAAGAGTTCCTAAATTGAGTCAATGATCCCATTACTGGGTTTATACAACAAGGAGGTGAACGTCAGACAAATACAAAGTGTGGCAAAATATTTCTCACAGTACTATTTTTCATAGCAAAAAAAACTAGAAATGACTGAGGGATAGCTAAAAAAAAATTGCAGTATATGAATATAATGGAATAGAATTATTCTATAAGAAATAATGCATAAAATTCAGAAAAATATGGAAAGGTTTATTATGAATTGCTAATCTTGATTAGCAAAAGCCCAGAATACTAATATACATGAGTGCTACTGTCTCCTCCACCCCTCTTATCTAATATCTGTTTAGTAAATAAACTCATATTTTTTTACATGTTATTTCACTTGACTCAACTGTAAGTTTCCTAAGAACAAGAACTGCTTTGTTTTATATATTCAGTCTTGTATTTCTTATACTCAGTACCTGGCATACAGTAGATAAATGATAAGTGTTTGTTGATTGACTGAAGTGAAATCAAGAAATGAAAGAAAAGGATTTGATCATTTTATGGTAGCAAATAAGATAAGGTTCTTGCCTTTCAAATAAACTGTCCTCCAAGGCTGCTTAATGTTTTACAAATTAGCTATAGTCAGTTCCAAACAGATAAGTGGTCAAGGAATTTGAACAAAGAGTTCTCAGAAGATGAATTGCCAACTGCTAATGATCACATGAAAGATGATTGCAAATCATTAGTAAGATGAATACAAATTAAAATAAGTCATTTCATCTCACAGCCAGCAAATTAGCAAAGGTGACCAAAAAAAAAAAAAAATGGTCAAAGATGGAAAGATTGTGGGGAAAAAACATGCTAACATACTAAGCTATAATTCTAATGATTTTGGAAAATAATATGAAATCAGGCTTTTTAAAAAAGTGATTATACAACTATGCCGAGTATTAAGAAAGATGCCTCTACACCTATAGCCCTTTTCTCTAAATGGATAATTCTTCCTGAAAATACTTTCCCCCACAAAAAAAAAATTTTTATTTGTTTTTAGCATTTTTTTAAATTGAATTCCAAATTCTCTTTCTTCCTCTAACCTCTCCCTCATCCTTTGAGAAGACAAGCAACATATTAATTATAATGTGAAATTATACAAAACATACTTCCACAGTAGCTATGTTAAAAAATAATAATAATAAGGAAGAGAGAGAGCAAAAGAATGGGGATGGGGATGGGAGGGAATTGTACCTTATTGTAAAATTTGGTTCGATATTATTCAATACTATACATATAGTTCATGCATTTTTGAGTTTCTAAACTCTGTGTTGCCTGCTGACTTTTGAATGCAGCTCCTGCAAAACTCCCCAGAAATTCCCAATTAATTTCTTATGCTGACCCATGATATATTGAAAACAAGATGGAAAAAGTTGCAGGGATAACTGTACTTCAATTTGCACTTAAGAGTTCATTAGTTCTCTTGCTGAAAGTAGACAGCATTTTTCATCATAAATTCTTTGGAACTGTTTTGGATCATTGTATTGATCAATGTATAGCTCAGTCTTTCACATTTATAGTTTTGTTAGATTGTTAGAATATTGTTAGAATATTGCTGTTACTGCATTCACTGATCTGCTCACTCCACTCTGCATCAATTCATATGGGTCTTCACATGTGAAACAACCATTGTTAAAACAATTAAGTGCCTAATCCATTATATTCTTATCTTCATTTTTTCCAAAAGCTTCACTCTGGAATATCCAGACTTTTGACCATGTCCCTGCCCCAATAACTTCCCTCTCACCTTTTCAACTTCTTTTTATATATGTTTTCTTCCTCATTATAATGTAAGCTACTTGAAGGAAAAATTGTTTTTTACCTTGTATTTATATCCCCATGTCTTAGAATAGTGCCAATCTTAATAAATGATTATTGAATAAGTGACTGAAATATCTGTAACTTCTGATAAGAGATTCCACTACTGAGAATATGGCAATGAAATTAAAGACTGAAGGGGGAAGAGGCCTTTTAAGTACCAAAATATTTTGAGCAACATTTTTGTGGTAATTAAAAAAAAAAAAGTATTGCTTGAATAACAGATGAAGAAATTTTGGTACAGGGATTTTATGGAATAATGTTATTCTATAAGAGACTAGATACAAATATGAGGAATTCAAAGAAACATGGCGACATGGTACAGCGGGAATAACACTGATATGGAAGTCAAACGATATAGGTGGAAATCCTAGTTCTGCTACTTACTACCAATGTGATTATAAGCAAATCACCTCAGCTCTCAGTCTTAATTTGTTCATATATAAAGTGATGAGGCTGGAACAGATAAGCCAGTAAAGTAAGCAGACCCAGGAAATGTAAACATGCAATGATTTAAGTATAAACAACAATCAAAAAAATGAAACTGTACTTCCTATACTAAATAATCTTAACCCCAAGAAGTGTTTAAAAAAAAAAAAAAAAGGACACTTCCCTATTTCCCTTGAAGAAGTAGGACATGTGTGGAATATTGGTCTATGATAATTAGATATGTCTAACTGCATTGGTTCATTTTGTTATTCTTCATTTTGTGCTTCATCATTTTGAATGGGACTGACTGGATGAAGTTTTCTCAGTTGAGACAAAATCACATAATTACAATTCCTAGAACCAGAAGATCAGGTCTTGGACCTAGATTGCAGGAAGTCACATGGTCTCTAAAGGTCAGAACCACAGGAAATAATAGGAAGTGATGTAATCCACAGGAAGCAAACAACACTAGTGACCACTGGTCAAGGATGATTACGTCTTTTTAGTCAAACCAATGAAAAAGCTTGAGTCTTTTACTATTTAAATCCCAATAAGCCAAAAGCTGGTCAGGTTCCACCAGCACATGGTGGGATCTGGGCGTCTCTTTGTAAGGACTAAATAAATGTTTTCCCTTTGTACCTGAAGATGTTTCTGATTAGTTAATTTGGGAAAAGGGGTCTAGCACCTGTCCCACACAGTTTATGGGGGCTCATCCGGGATCTGCGGAGATGGCTGGGATCCTGATTCAAGATAGGTGCCAGGTTGGGTTTTCTCCGACAGTCCTTGAGGTCAAAATCTCAGCCTCCCTCTCTGTGAAGAATGGGCCTAGGAAAGACACTCAGATACAAACAGAAGCACACAAACCTCCAAAGATGAGGAAGCCTGGGTAAGAGTAAGCCAGATAACTTATGCAAGCATAATCCACAGGGGCAATGTCTGTTAATGTCCTTGGGCTGTCCTTAGGCAGCCCTTTGAAAGGGGTGAACCAGGAAGGAGGTTCTGTTAATGACACAGGACAGTAGTGCTCTATGGTTGGCCAAGAAGGTAGGAAACTCCTTCTGAGCCTTGATCTGCCAAGTCACCAAGAGGTCGACTATGTGTATTACAAGAGATCAGGCTGTGAGATTGGATGCTCTGTAGAGAGGAAGCAGTTCAACTCAAATCTTCAGAGTGGGGGAAAAGTGTACTTGATTGACTATTTCTGTTGTGTATGGGGAAGGAATGGTCCTCTTCCATGTAATTTTTGTCTGTGTTTGTGTCCTTGTTATGTCTGTTCTGTGAGCTAGAATTTGTTAAAAAGAGAAAGACCTGACTTTCTTATAGACTCCAACTCAGTTGGAACTGCAGGAAAAGGCCTTTGAGAGTAATCATTAGGGAATTGGGCAATTGATCATTTCAAGATTCCAAAGCAATTCAATTAAATTGGGGCCTCCTGGAGGAGGATAGTATGTAAAGAAGTACATAAAGAGTCTCTTTCTTCCCCTTTAACCCATTCCCTGACTATAGCAGAAACACGTGGATCCAAAAGAAGAGAAAGAAATGATGCTCAATAAGTTTAGGGAAATTTGTTATTTGAGATATGATAATAAAAGCAGTTTTCAATTACTGGAAATTTAGAACTGTATTTTATTTGGTTTTAAGTTAAAATATAGGTTATTAAAACAAAGTTCCAGTAGCTTACTTTAGGGGAGGTCATGTTTGTATTCCCCTAATTTTAAGTTTTATAAAATTTGGTCCAAAGTTAATTAGTTGTGAATCAAAGTTTAAAGTTTAAAAAAAAAAAAAACTGGTGATCTAAATACAAGTGATGAGATTGATTTGCAAAAGCAATTAATAGTTTAAATGGAGTATCTAGTTAGAAGGGTATCTAGTTTGGGAGCATGTTAAAGAAAGGGAGAGTATGTTGAAATTGGGAGGAAAGAGAGATGGGATGAGTTATAGGGGGAGAGATGGTGTGAGACAGAAAAAGAAGGATGAAAGAGCAAAGTGGTGTGTTGGAAAGAGGGGGAAAAGAATTAGGTTGGACAGAAAGGCCAAGTCCTAGTGGAATTTGCCATTTTGCCAGGGGAAAGAAGACACCCCATGAAGTTGGGGCATGTCTGACTGGCAGGCTGGATCCTGGGAGACTTGGTACCCTAAAAAAAGTTAGTGATGAAAAGTGGGGGTCAGGAAGCATGGTGGAGTTGGGAGAAATGCCACGTAGAATGGAGGAAGGGTAGGAGGATCTTGTCAGGTTAGATTGTCAGGTGACAATCTAATTTCCCCCTCCCCTCACTAGATGTGGTGCAACTGCTTTTTTAACAAACTGCAACTCTTTGCTTCCCTACCCCTTACTGGTTGAAACATTAATTGCTTATATTGTTTAAAGGAACAGCCTACACTTGCATGGTGTTAATAACTGAATGTTTTATTTTTCTCTTTCAAGTTTATAGTTGCTCTAAGAGGTTTGTTGGAACCACGAGTTTTCTAAAAATGCTTTATTTCTACTAAGGTGTCCATCTGTCTGCAGCAAAATATTTAATGTTTATCTAAGTGCAAAATGTTCTTCTTATTTAAGGGATATGATAACAAAAGCCTAGAGCATAATTTTAACCTGATTTGATAAGTTAATAGGGCTATTTCCAAAAAAGTTTATAGGGACTCCTCAATTGGAAGAAATTGACTTAACATTTTTTTTTAAGAATGAAGAAATTGTTAATTCCAATAAGCTTCTTTTATGTGAAATTAAGATGTTCTATATTCTGTATGAGTTTTAATGGATTGTATTGAGCCATCTTAAAATTGCACCCACTATTTAAAGGGACTGTGAGAATAATAATTTTTGCCTTTGTCCCTTTGAACATGTTTCTGTTATGGACAATATGCAATTTAGAATTTTTCTATGTATTGGGCATTTTAAAAGCAAAATGATTTGGGTAATGTTGAACTACTGTTGAACTTAGTTATGAAAAATTACTTAGTTATGAAAAATAAGTTATGAATCTCTTACTGATTCATCTGAAGCTTTGATTAATGAGAATTGTTATTGGAGATAAAAATCTCTTGGGAGACTGCAGCTGATATTTATTTGGAGTTTTAAATTCAGGTATAACTCTGTGATCGTCAAGCCAGTGATCCACCATCTGAAAGGAATATGCCACAAGCTACTCAGAAGAAATTGTTACAGGTGGAAGTTAGTATCTGGGAACAAATTAGAAATATGATCTTGGCCTTTGCTGAAGGTAGCATCCTTCTGACTCAATTTCCCAGTGGTGTTCTTTGAATGAGAACCCACCTGATTATTCCTGAGTCTAGCTTAAGATAGAATTGTTAAAATTAGGAATTTCCTGAAGTAAAACTGAGTTAAGGATGTTTTATCCTATATGTGCTCTTGGGTCAAGCCTAAAGGAGCAGTTTTGATACTATTTAAATCATGTTACTGATTTTTCCTCTTATAGCAAGTTTCTGTAATCAAAGCAAGTGACCAGTAGAAGATGAGACACAGTACAAGTATAGAGATGATATTTTGATTTGCACACCAGCCCTGGAGAATTCTTTGGTTGCTCCTATAAAATCTTTAACTCGTTTGCTTTCTGGGGCTAGTTTCTTTGTCTGAAGGCCTACTTTGCCCAAGTATTTGGGGCCACTCCCATTTTCCCTTTTGTTCAGAGAGAGGACGCAGACAATCTTAGCATGCCCTGATCAAGCTAAGAATATTTTTTTTGGATCCTGAAAGCTAAACTAATCTGCTTAGAGCTTTTTACACTGTATGTTTATGGAAGGTGAGGCTAGGTTCAGGATCCACAGACCCCTATCCTAGACCCCTTGCTTACTTTGCAAAAATTTATTCTGACTTCAAATGGGTTTTTCATGTTTTGCATGATCATGAGGGCTACATGGAAAAGGGGATTTTTGACAGCCAAACAATTCCCCATTAAGTATGCAGAGAAAACAATTACTGCTAGGTGTCTATGGATCTAGAGAGGTTTCTGTTGTTTCCTAAATGAAGGGCAATTCACTTCAAGTGAAGGGAAACAGCTGCCCGTGTTGCTAATTGTTTGCTTCTGACCATTCCCCAACTCCTGACTCCTATATTTCCTCATATAGCTCCCAGGCAAGTAAATTCTGAAAGGACTGTTTTAAAAGGGCCTGCACATGTTTCTCCATGCTGGGGCTTCAAACTGCTTTAAGTTTTGTTCTAACATCTGGACTAACTGGGTAAAAGCCTTCCCTTGAAAGACTAGGATTTTTGCTGGAAGAGATCATAACTCACTGAAGGGCACCATTGCATCTACTCCTTTGAGGAAACAAAAGCAAGAATTTTGGGAAAACATTCTTTGGTATTTATCCTAGGAAAAGCTGTTTGGACAAGAGGCATTTATGATAGCCTCATCTTCCTCTACATGGGGTTCCTGGTTACTGTCCCTAGTAACCTCCATATTACATACACTTTTGTTTATTCTTTCTCTTTTTCTCATATTTAGTTCTTGTATTTTTCATATACTTGTGAGAGTTGCTTCTTCGACTCGAGTCTTGACATTTCAACCACTTGATCAAACTGAAGTCACCTGATTCCTGATTCTAACATTTAGCACCAGACGCTGCTACCATGGCCTACAAATCACTTGTCTTCCCTCTTCAGTGTGGACCACACTGGGCAGGGCTAGCTATATGCCCCTTGTCAGCCTGAAGCAGTTCCAGAAGATGAGACCTTCGTCCCTTTGTCCCAACTGATTCCGAGTCCGGACTGTTTAAAGTGGGCATGATGTGGCAATGGACCCGAGGCCACCAGGTCTCCACAATGCTGTAATTCTATGACTTCCAGATGCCAATCTGTTCTGTGATGACTGGGTTTTCAAAACAGATAGTGGAAGTTGGTAGAAGCAGGGTCTCTGGTTCCTGCTCATTGTTTTAAGCAGCAATATCCTGTCACCCACTTACTTATGCACTTAATTATTAGAGTAGTTCAAGATTTAGCTTAGTTACGAATGTTGGAGGAAATGTGGGAAAACTGAGACACTGATACATTGTTGGTGGAGTTGTGAACGGATCCAACCACTTTAGAGAGCAATTTGGAACTATGCCCACAAAGTTATCAAACTGTTCATATCCTTTGACCTGGCAATGTTTCTACTGGGCTTCTATCCCAAAGAGATCTTAAAGAAGGGAAAGGGTCTCACATGTGCAAAAATGTTTGTGGCAGCCCTTTTTGTAGTGGCTAGAAACTGGAAATTGAATGGATGCCCATCAATTAGAGAATGGCTAGGTAAATAGTGGTGTATGAATGTTATGGAATATTATTGTTCTGTAAGAAATGATCAGCAAGATGAATACAGAGACGCTTGGAGAGATTTACATGAACTGATGTTAAGTGAAATGAGCAGAACCAGGAGATCATCATACACTTCAACAACACTATATGAGGATCAATTCTGATGGAAATGGTTATCTTCAACAATGAGAGGATCCAAATCAGTTCCAATTGATCCTTAATGAACAAAACCAGCTATGCCCAGCAAAAGAACACTGGGGAATGAGTGTGAACCACAATATAGCATTTCCATTCTTTCTGTTATTGTTTGCTTGCATTTTTGTTTTTCTTCCCAGGTTATTTTTACCTTCTTTCTAAATCTGATTTTTCTTGTATAGCAAAACAACTGCATAAATATGTATACCTATATTATATTTAACATATATGGACTACCTGCCATTTAGGGGAGGGAATGGGGAGGAAAGGGGAAAAGTTGGAACAGAAGTTTTTGCAAGGGTCATATGAAAAAACACTTTAAATCACTAGTGACTGGAGAAATGCAAATTAAGCAAACTCTGAGGTACTACACTTCATACTACTCGGATTAGTTAAGATGACAGGAAAAAAGAAGGATAATTGTTGGAGAGGATATTGGAAAACTAGAACACTAATGTCTTGTTGATGGAGTTATGAACTGATTCAACCATTCTGTAGAACAATTTATAACTATAGCCAAAGGGCTATCAAACTATGCACACCATTTGATCCAGCAGTGTGGATCAGAATCTACTGGCCTGTATCCCAAAGATCATAAATGAGAGGAAAGGACCTACATGTGCAAAAACACTTGTAGCAGAATTCTTTTGTAGTGGCGAGGAATTGGAAAATGAGTGGATACCCATCAATTGAGGAATGGCTAAATAAATTATGGTATATGGTTGTAATATTCTCTTTAAAATGTAATGTTCTCTGTTGAGGGTTTCTTGGGGTCTCTGGAGAAGCCTTCATTTCAGTTCAGTAATCACCACATGAGTAACCAGGGGTTAAAGTCCAAATCTTTTATTGTCTCCTTCATTTGGAGCACGGCTAGTTTTTCTGGAGGTCTATCTTTCTTCTTGGTTCCAAGAGCTTGAGCTCCCACCTGCCTTCTCTGGCTTCTGAATCTCCCCAACTCCAATGGTTTGTGCTTCAGCCTGCAGCCACCACAAAGGTGGACGATGGAATGAATCTGTCTCAGTTTCCAAGAGCTTCTAGTGCGCTTGTTTCTCCTGGCCCTGAGCGCTTCTAACTTATATGTTCCACACTGAGTATACACCAATCATTATATCACTAGGAAACCATTATTTGTTGTAGAATTAAATCAATGCTAAACTAAATTAAACCACTCTCTCTTCAATTCTACTTAGTGCCTTGTTTCCAGTTCTGGCCCATAACATCTCCTTGTAGGATTAAATCAATCATATTGAACCATGCTAAATTAGATAACTATTGTCTCTATCAATTCCACTGACTTAGTACCTTGTAAGAATCCTTTGTTTTAAGTTCAGAGTTCTGGCCCATAACATATGGTGGCAATGGAATATTATTGTTCTATAAGAAATTATGAACAGGCTGATGTCAAAAAAGCCTAGAAAGACTTACATGAACTGATGCTAAGTGAAGAGAGCAGAATCAAGGGAACACTACACAGCAATAAGACTATGTCTTGATCAATTGTAAAGAACTTGGTTTTTTTCAACAATGAGATGACTGAAGGCAATTTCAATAGACTTAGGATGGAAAATGCCATCTGCATCTAAAGAGAGGACAATAGGGACTGACTATGGATTACAACATAGTATTTTCACCTTTTTTGTTGTTTGCTTGCTTGCTTGGGGGTGTGTGTGTGTGTGTGTGTGTGTGTGTATGTGTCTGCCTCGTTTTTTTTCCTTTTTGATCTGATTTTTCTTCTGTAGCATGATAAATGTGGAAATGTTTAAGAATTACACATGTTTAACATGTTTACTTGCTGTTTACGGAATGAGGAAGGAGAAAAATATGGAACACAGGATTTTGCAAAGGAGAATTAAAAAAAAAAAAATCACCCAAATTTAAAAAAAAAAAAATGTGATGCTGAATTCAATTCTCTAAATGTGGTATGAGAAAGTGTTTCTCTTTTAATGTATAGAGTGCCTTAATTTGTCACACCTGTCACATTAAGAATATAATCTGCTAATCCCCAGATGCTTTTTCAGATCAACTGTTATCTAGTCATGTCTCTCATATCTTGAACATAAAAAGTTGTTCACAAGCGAAAACTACATTAAAAGTACCAATACTCCCCCATCCCCCAATACTATGCATTATATAGTATAAAACATTACATAGAATATGAAATTACATAGAATATAATAATAAAATAAAATTGCTCATATTCCCTCCAACATTTATCATTATCTTAACTAATTAATTAACTAATCTGAGAGGTATAAAGTAAAAACTCAGAATATGTATTGATTTGTTCTGATTTGTTTTACCTATTCATCCTTTTTAAAAAAAATTCCTCTCTCAGTGGGGAGAGAGGAAAGGATATAGGAGAATCTAGGCAATATAAGAAAGATATAAATAAAAATCTTTTTAAAAAGAAATTCCAACACTTAGCTTAATAATCTTGTACTTAAAACACCAATAACCTTTAAAAGTAATCTGATGGATGTTGATGTGATAGTACATACCTGTAATTTCCTATTAATGGAGGAGGTTAGAATGGTGGGTCACTTGAATGTATTTCAGAAGAGCTAAAGTCAATTGGAGGTCATACTAAATTAGCATTAATATGGCAGAAGAAAAGGAAGTGAGGGAGAGTTACCATACTGTTTTAAGGGTAAAGCATTGAAGGTCAGAAAAATGCATCAGGTTAAAACTTTCATAACATAACACTGGGATCAAAGCTGTGACTCTTCACTATTCTTCTAGAGTGAGATAGAGAACTCACTCTCCCCCAAAATAAGAAATGTTCTGAGTGCAAATCAAAGTATAGCTTTCTCTATTTTTCTTTTTAAAAATATAGCTAATATGGAAATGTTTTGTATGATTTCACATGTAAAATTAAGTGATTTCATTTTGCTTGCCTTCTCAGTGGGTGGGGGAGAGGAGGAAGGGAGACATCTTACAATTTAATTTAGAAAGAATGTTAAAAAAAAAATCTAAAAGATTGTCAAATGAGAGATGTTCAAGCAAATATGCATATTCTACCTCTTTTTTAGATATTCCAAAGTTTTTAAGGGGAAATAAAATCATACCTCAGGTGACTAGAAAAGAAATGAGAAATGAGATCCCTAATTTTTTTTTAAAGAAAAAAAGGATCTTTGAAAATTCCAACTTCCTATAGGCATTATTGATTGTAGCTAATTAAGGACGATAGCTTCAAGGAGAAGTAGGGAGAAATTACTACAAATAAAATTATTCTTAAAAAAAAAATACCCTAACCAGAAGTAGGGAATAGGGCTTAAAAAGACAAGAAATAATGTGTTCTGTAAGAAATGACCAGCAGGATGAATACAGAGAGGCTTAGAGAGACTTACATGAACTGATGCTAAGTGAAATGAGCAGAACCAGGAGATCATTTTACACTTCAACAACGATATTATATGAGGATGTATTCTGATGGAAGTGGATTTCTTTGACAAAGACTCAATATCAATTGATAAATGATGGACAGAAGCAGTTACACCCAAAGAAAGAACACTGGGAAACGAATGTGAACTATCTGCATTTTTGTTTTTCTTTCCGAGTTGTTTTTTACCTTCTGAATCCAATTCTCCCTGTGCAACAAGAGAACTGCTCGGTTCTGCACACATATATTGTATCTAGGATATACTGCAACATATTTAACATATATAGGACTGCTTGCCATCTTGGGGGGGGGGGTGAAAGGAGGGAGGGGGAAAATCAGAACAGAAGCGAGTGCAAGGGATAATGTTGTAAAAAAAAATTACCCTGGCATGGATTCTGTCAATATAAAGTTATTATAAAATAAAATATTAAAAATAATAATAATAATGAAACTTCAAGGTCAATCCGGGAACTGAATTATGTCCCTAGACAGTTATACTAGTCATAGGTACAAATCTTCATCTTAATGACTCATTGTCATGTCTCTCTACACATTCTCTACCTTTGTCCCAATTCTGCTTCAGTTCCTTCTGCTCTAACACAGTGGTCCTCAAAATATGGTCCAGAAACTGAGTGGATACCCATCAGTTGCAGAATGGCTGAATAAGTTATAAGTTATGGTATATGAATGTTATGGAATGTTACTGTTCTATAAGAAATGATCAGCAGGGCAAAAATTCCTACCAAACCTCTAGGAAGAACCTTCCAAAATCATTGACTTAATTCATAAAAAGTCTTCATAGAACTATTTCTAGCCATATGAAAAAATGCTCCAAGTCATTATTAATCAGGGAAGTGTAAATTAAAACAACTCTGAGATACCAGTACACACCTGTCAAATTGACTAGAATGACAGGGAAAGATAATGCGGAATGTTGGAGGGGATGTGGGAAAACTGGGACACTGATACATTGTTGGTGGAATTGCGAATACACCCACCAACTGGATGCTGGAGAACAATTTGGAACTATGCCCAAATGCATACCCTTTGATCCAGCAGTACTACTACTGGGATTTATATCCCAAACAGATCTTAAAGAAAGGAAAGGGACCTGTATGTGCAAAAATGTTTGTGGCAGCCCTCTTTGTAGTGGCCAGAAATTGGAAACTGAGTAGATGCACATCAACTGGAAAATGGCTGGATAAATTGTGGTATATGAATGTTATGGAACATTATTGTTCTGTAAAAAATGACCAACAGGATGATTTCAAAAAGGCCTGGAGAGATTTAACATGAACTGATGCTGAGTGAAACGAACAGAACCAAGAGATCATTATATACTTCAACAACAATACTATATGATGATCAATTCTGATGGATGTGGCCCTCTTCAACAATGAGATGAACCAAATCATTTCCAATAGAGCAGTAATGAATTGAACTAGCTATACCCAGCGAAAGAAATCTGGGAGATGAACAACTACATAGAATTCCCAATCCTCTATTTTTGTCTGCCTTCATTTTTTATTTCCTTCACAGGTTAATTGTACATATTTCAAAGTCTGATTATTTTTGTAGAGCAAAATAACTGTATGGACATGTATACATATATTGTATTTTAATATATATAACATGTATTGGTCAACCTGCCATCTAGGGGAGGGGATGGGGGAAAGGAGGGGGAAAATTGTAACAAAAGGTTTTCCAATTGTCAATGCTGAAAAATTACCATGCATATATCTTATAAATAAAAAGCTATGATAAAAATATATTTTTTAAATTTTAAAAAAAGTCTTCATAGAATCTAATTAGGATAGCCTTCTTTTAATTTGATTGCTCTTAGATATGCAATCTAGAAAATCATGGTAATCTCTAGGCAGTTATTAAAGACAAAGGGAGAGAGTCTTGGGAAAGTAAGAGAAAAGTGGTTCAAGCCATAAGGTTCAAGCAGGTGTTAAATATAATTTTGCTGAGTAGGTTCTGACACTGACAGCCATTAACTGAATCAGAGAGTCTCTTGTTTGCCCTGTTTTTCTGCATCATGTCTTTCACAAATTCTGTGTCTCCTATGTGAACACATATATTCTGTGAAGCAACTCAGACAACAAAAACAAACAAATTATGGTTTTGTGTTTGTGCTCATCTATTGTAATACATCTCTTTGGGAAGCAGCTAGTTGTTATGGTTGAGTCCTGGGTTTGGAATCAACATGATCCAAGTTCTAATCCTGTACTTTATAAACTTATTAGTTATGTGGCTTCAGACAAACTCTCAGCTGCAGTTTTCTTATGTATGAAATGAGGATAAGACTAGTACCTGTCTCACAGAGCTATTTGTAAGAACTGAATAAGATAATTTAAAGAATTTCTAAACTTTAAAATTGAATACAAATGTTATTATTAGTTTACAAAAACTACAGTTTTCTATGGAGAATTTGAAAAATGTTGATCTAGTCTAACACTCTCATTTTTCAGATAAGAAAATTGTGTCTAAGATACCTGTATCCAGAGAGAGGACTATGGACTATAGGGACTGAATGTGGATCACAACATAGTATTTTACTTTTTTTATTGTTGTCATTTGCTTTGTTGTTTTTTTTTTTCTTTTTGATCTGATTTTTCTTGTGCAGCATGATAAATGTGGAAATATGTTTAGAAGAATTGCACATGTTTAATCTATGGATTACTTGCTATCAAGGGAGGGAGGAAAGGAGGAAGAAGGAGAGAAAATATGGAACAAAAGATTTTGCAAGGGTAAATGTTGAAAACTATCTTTGCATGTATTTTGAAAAACAAAAGCTATTATTAAAAAAAAAGTCTACAAAATCCTAAAATCCTTTCAGAAAATCTATAGATCCAAAATCAATTTTTATTTTTAAAATGGCAAACACTTATAACTATAACTCATATAAACAAAAACCTCTTTGGATTCTTAATAATTTTAATAGTATAAAGCTACTGAGAACAGAAAGTTTAAGAACTACTGCCCTAAAGCACAGAAATCATTATCAGTTAAAGCAGAAGGGAGTCTGAATTCCCATTGCCTTGAATGTGAGGAAGGCAATTCCTATTGAAAGAGTTAGAGAAGTACGATGCTGTCTTTTTGAGGTAGAACTCTAGATACATTTTCCTATCATGCCACAGCCACATTCAAGGATACTACAATGTTTTGTATACTACAAAGATACTATAGTGTTTTCTAATAAAATCAGAGTCTACACTTAAGATACATTCTGGGTTATAATACATTGATTGTATTGGTATGAATACAGACGGAACTTCCCTAAAATTTGGCTCATATAAAACCAGAGTGCAATCTATGTACAATGTTATTCTTTTATTTTTATTTATGTATTTTTCTTCTTTCAAAGGGATCATTTCAGGGATATAGTCCATCCAAAGGACCATACAGCACTTTATTATAACATGAGTATTTCCCCTATTTGATTATGATCTACATGGCAGCATTTTGAAACATTTAATCTTTGCAAACCCTACTGTCCTCCCTAATCTCAAAATTCTGTAAAAAGTAGGTACTTAATAAACATCTGTTGAATTGATCTAACATGATTTAATGATGTAGAAAAAAGTTTAAAGAAAGATCTTTAATAGGACACCAATTATACAATATCAATGCATTATACTACTATCACATTTAAAGAACTGACTAATTCAGAGAAACATGGGAAGCTCACATGAAATAATGCAAGAGAAGAAAGCACAGCCAAATAAACAATACATGAGTGAAACAATATGGGGAAAAAAAAGAAATCAATACAAATACTTAAATATCAACAACCAATGTATTATATGGAGAAGCACAATATCCAGTGAGGAAAAGGAATAGGGTTTTTTGGCAGGTTAGAAAAAGACTCAGCCAATATGAAAAGATGGTAAATATGAAATACTGGTCAAATATTAGTATTAATCATAATTGTAAAAATTAAAGGTTACACTCCTTTTCTCAGTTAATAATCTTTTTTCTCAAAAAAAGGACTTTGTGAAGGGGCTTATTAGAGTCAAGAGTGTCTGCTGTGTAAAACAATTGTCAATAAATGTTATTTATTTAAGAACTAACTTCATTAGCGGCAGAAAGACAACATGTAAAGAGGAATAGTAGTAGTCATTTGGGATAAGTGATAAAATTGTCTAAATTTAAAATAACTCTTACAGCCCCTTAAATCATAAGGGGATTCTCCAAACACTGAGAAATCAGTTCATTGCCAAAGCAAATATGAAAAACCTAAAAATGAACTCCCACAAAATAAAGTAAGTAATTTAATCGTAAGCCAATGAATTTTCACAGAAAAGCTACCAAATCTGGAAATTATACTTCTTTTTTTAGATAATCCAAAGTTTTTTAGGGGAAATAAAATCATATCTCAGGTGAGTAGAGAAGAAATTAGAAGAACTAATGAGATCCCTTTTTTTTTTTTAAAAGAAAAATGCATCTTTGAAAATTCCAACTCCCAAAAGGCATTACTTATTATTCTAATTAAGAACACTTGAATCATTTATAATTTAAACCAATTACTGAATTATTTAGGGAATTTTTATATTATGAATTATATTGTCTTTTTACAGAATTATCACTTTTTATGTCAGTCATGCAAGTATTTAATGAATCTACACGAGATACAAAAATGCAGTAAGTATTGGAAGCACGTGTTAAAAGAGACAAAAATAACTTCTTTACAACTGAACATAATCAAACATCAATATAATAAAAGGAATGACTATTGCATGTAGAGTCAAGAAAATTTGGTTCAAATTCCAGCTCTGATTTCCTATGTGAAGTGGTCCAACCATTTTGGAAAGTTGATTTGGAATTATGCAAATAAAGTGACTAAAATATCTATACTCTTTGAATAAAAGGCTTCATTTTCATTATGTACCCAGGAAGCCACTAATAAAAGAAAAAAATACCCCCTTATATACTTCAAAATGTTTATAAGCAGCACTTTTTGTACCTAAGAACTGAAAATAAAGTAAATGCTCATCAATTGGGGACTGGCTAAATAAATTGTGGTACATAAATGTAATGGAACATTACTGTGCTATAAGAAATGATGTGTAATGAATATAGAGAAACATGGAAAGATTTATATGAACTGATGAAGAGTGAAATAAGCAGATCCAAGAAAACATACACAGTAATTACAACAATGTAAAAGGAAAAAACAACTTGCCAAGACAAAAGTGAATGTAACAGATTATAAAGATAAAGTAGAACTCAAATGAAGAGATATGAGAGAATACTCTCAATTTAACACTTGGTGGAGGTGGAAGATCCAGTGTTACACACTATATATGGTTTTGTATTTTTTCAATGGTTTTCAATTGGTTGTGCTGACTTTTTTTCCTTTCTCAAAAAGATCATTCTCCATCATATGAGATGGATCATATTCTTCCCCTATTATGGATGTCTAGAAGAGAGAGAAATGGGGGGAAAAGAGAGATACAAGATACTATTGAATTAAAAAAATATCAAAAATACTTCTTTTTAGAAGCATAATAGAATGGAATGTGTATGTGTATGATCAAAAGACTTGGTTTCAAATTCCAGCTCTGATTTCTTGTATGAGCTTAGGAAAAGTCACTTCTGCAGATCTTTTTTTTTTGGCCATTAAAAAAATTGAAATCTTGTTTTTATAACATCTTCATTTCTGAATATATTCCCCCACCAATGGAGGGAGGGGTAAAGAATAGAAAGGGGAAAAAATTAGCAAAACTGATGTCAATTAATTCCAATCAATTCTGTATACAACCTGCAATCCCTCAACTTTGCAAAGAAGTGAAGAAGAGACATTTACACTTCACTTTTCTTCACTGTCAAGGTTAGTCATTACATTAACAGTGTTCATTTTGAATTTGTATTGTTCTTCCCCCTTACATAGCTGGAGTCATATATATTGCTTCCTTGTTCTGCTTACTTCACTTTGCTTCAGTTCATATAGCTATCTCCCACATTTCTATGTCAGGTTTTGTTTTGGAGTTGTTTTTTGTTATTATTGTTTTTAAATAAAGGAAATTTGATCAAATAACAGTAGAGGTTTGATCCAGCTCTAAGTCAGCAACTTATTAGTATAGTACTTACAGGTATTAGGGAGGGCAATTTCAGGGAGAAAATAATAGTCAGATAAGCACAGCAGGGTTGATCAGAAAAACTTTCCTGTGAGTTGAAGAGAAGGCAAAGGGCAGAATATTTTATGCAAGGAATAGCTTGTGCAAAGGCTGAGAAACCTAAAAATTAAGTCCCAGACTCCCTACCCCTTAACCCCACTCATGACATGAAGAGAATTAATAGGTATTGGGATCAAACCTATAGTAGGACACAGTTTGAAGGCAATAATTCTAAGTTTGTACATGAATCAATAAATAATGAGAAAACACTAAAGTTTTGCTATAATGAATTTCATCCCTCCCCAACAGGAGCAATTAAATGTCAAACAAATAGTCACCTATATGAAGAATTAGCAATAATTTAAGTATTTCCAACAATAACATCATTTCTGACTTGGGCTAATCAGGATCACCTTCAACAAGGTGACAGCTGAGCTGAGCCTCAAAGGACAGCCAATTTCAATAAGCTAAAGAGAACTGTTAGAAGAAAGAACAAAGGTGGAAAGATAAAAGTGAAATACATCAAGCAAAAGTAGCTAGATAAACTTGGTTGTATGAAAAGTTCAGGTAGGATGGTGGTGAAAAGTGAAGGCTGAGAAAGTAAGCCATTGTTAAATTATAAAGGGACTTAAATTTCAGACTAAAGAATTGGACTATCACCTAAAAGCAACAAATACTGTTCACTATATGCAATAGCATTACAGATTAAAAGGATTTAAAAGCTCATCTAACTTACTTTTCACTTTACAAATGAAGCAACTGAATCTCAGAGAAATTAAGTGACCTGCCCAAGGTCATACATTAATTAACAGTTAAAAATCTGAAGGAAGATCCTCTGGCTCCAAATCAATGATCTTTCCACTACACAATCTGCATAGCAAGAGTCAATATAAAAGCCTGACTCTCTCTGATTCTATCCAGTGATATTTAATTAAGAAACGCCAAAATATAAAAAAGTCTTACTAAGAAAGAAGGTAACAGTACAATGAGCACTACACTGCTTAATGTAAGGTTTGAGGGCAATATGAAATTTAATCTACTACTTGATAAAAAAAAAAAAAAGTACTCATCAGCTCCAAGTGAGAAAAAAAAATGAAGCTTAATGTAAATTTTACTTCTTTATACACATTTTTCTACAGTCAAGTCTTAAGTTGTATATTTTTAAAATAAAGCATTAAGAAAATGCAAAGAAAAAAAATTTCAATAGTTTGCAGCACTAAGCTTTGCAACTCTGGGCAAGTTTAGTAACACTTTCAAAGTATTTTTGGGATATAATGTAACCTTTAAAAGGAAAAAAAAAACTGAGACTACAAAGCAGGTTTTGTAGCAATACAATGACATCACACAGAAATGTTTTGGTTTGCCACAATTCAAGATACTAACAGATACTGAGTGTGGTTTCCTTTCTTCCCTTCTCACCCCTTTCTTTTGAGTAAGACTGTTCAGAAAAAGTGATTTATAAGCACTTAGGACTGGGGCTTAAACCTATGACTTCACTGGCATAGGAAACTCCCCAAAATGCAAATTCTTTCTATCAATGCAAATCAGCAACTTAAGGAGAAGTTAAGTGATTTGCTGAGGAACACATCAAGTATGCTTCAAAGGTGACATGATCTCCATCCAATAATCATGCCATCATAAAGATTCAAAAATGTTATAGATGATTTTTAAATCATTGACAAAAATACTATATAATACCTTAAGTCAGATTTCATTTTATTTCTCAAAACATGGAAGCTCAATTATATCCAGGATTAAAAAAAAAAAAAAAAAAAAAAACACAACTAAAAAAAGTTATTTTTCGATATAGGAAACAAAGGACTGCATAATTTTCCATCTTTCTTGTATGGACACCAAATTTCTTTTGTAATCTTTTTCTGTTTTTTGTTTTTTTTTAATAATGAAAGGTATTATGAGAATAAATATGAGTCACTTCTGAGAACTTTGAACTAAGCCTACAGCTATCAATATGAATAAAGGAGGGTGGAAATGTGATCACTCATTTCCTGGCCTGTTTGATTTTTCTAGACTAAAGCATAAAACAATTTTCTTTCTGGAAGGACTTCAAAAATAAGTGGACATGTTTTTAAAAAACAACTATCTTATTCTCTTTTCATAAAGAAAAAATTCACCTGTATAAAATCCACTCAATTTGACCTTTTCAGCAGATTAAAATATTTAATACCCTGCATTAAGAACTTCATCTTTAAGGATGAACTGCAAACACAAATAGATGGATACCTCATTTTACTGATGAAAAAAGTGAGGCCCTGAGAGGCTATGACTTGTCCAAGGTCATATAACTAGTGAGTGGCAAAGACAAGTATTTGAATCAATGTGTTGACTCCAAATTCAGTACCTTTTCCACTATATATCCTTGATTTAGACACAGACCATTCTTAGAAAGATTTTGACATAAAGAATACTTTTGACTTCCTCAATGAAATCCAAAACCACCCAAAAGAAATTTTCCCAACAATCCATATAGAAAAAAAAAAAAATTGAACTGGACAACTTGCTGTTTTGTCAATATTATTTTGTAATATCTTGTCTTAAAACACATTTTTGTTCATAAAACAGACCAAAATGGAAAGTCAAGAATGATATTTTATTTTTAAAATTTCATAGTAAATAGGGTTTTTAAACCTAATTCACAAAATTTGACTTAATACCTATCTTTCTTGTTTTCAGACAAAAATAGAAATGCATAAGTAAAAGGGATCAAGTTGGGAACCCATATTCAGATCATCTATCATCTACAGGCTGAAAGTCTTTAGGAAGAGGATTTAGAACCTCAATTACTGATCAGACTATTCAAGGCTAGTCTTAACATTAATCATAGCAGACTTTATTATTTAATAAGTTAAGTTATATATATATATGTTTCTTTATAAATACTATGTGTTCTCCATGACAAAATAAATAGAAATTTGACAAATAAATAAACCGTAGATTTAAAAGATCAATTTGTTCACTAAGCTAATGACAAAATCTCTTTGAACCCATCTTCAATTTCACATCTAGTAATTTACTAGATGTAACAACTTTGATATTTCCCTTGAGTGGCCTTTCCAAAATATAGAACTAATTGTCTATAACTAAATGCAGGTCAGGAAAACTTTAGTTGTCACAACATGTAAAACCTAAAAAGTCTCAAATAAGTAAGGACAGTAGCCACTAGTTCTAGAAAGGTAAATCCTAAATGAAAAATCAGAAAGGTGTCACAAAACAAATAGTAAAAAAACTCCAGCACACCTTTTGGAAACCAATATAGTCAGATTAGTCAAGCTAGTAAAAAACAATTAAAAAAAAAAAAAAACTAAAGGAACAAGGCCTAAAATTTTTAAGTTTAACAAATATGATTATCACAATTAAAGATAAATCAGAGTTAAAAGGTCTCAAAATCTACAAAAATGTCACTTTTGTCTAGACAGCACCTTAACCTTTCTAGGACCTTCCTAACCCCAACCCTTTACTCTTTTCCTTTCCTACCTCTCTCCCTGTGAATGTGCAGCTCTATTTCAATCTGGTATTATGAGATCCTAGTTGTGGAGTCGGAGAAAATGAGTTCAAATCACATCTCAGTCACTTGTGTGACACTAGACAAATACTTGTTTAGATCTGTTTTTTCCTCTTCCTATGTAAAAGGAGGGGCTTGAGATAAATGATGACTCTGTAAGTCCCCTTCCAGCTAGAAAGTGCATAAACCCGTGATGTTTGGTCGGTTGCAAATGACTTCTTAAATCAAAAGTGAAGAGGGAAGAGAGGAAAGGGGAAGTATGAGGTGGATTAATCCAAATTCAAAAACAGGTTCTCCTGGCTCAAGAGGAAACTGGGGAGAGTCCTCACCCTTATATATATGCAAGAGAGTTCTCAGTTCTATTGAATATTCCAGACAATTATTTCTCCATCTCTACCCTTCCTTTCCACTTCCATACAAACAATCCTTTATTATTCTACCGAACTTGCACTTCTTAGAATCACTTGGTTTTGTGTGTATGCCACATTAGTAGGAGGGGAACACAGAAATGAATGTGTAACGTATACATATAAGTAACATATTTAATGTAAATATGAAGCCCCTCCAAGTATTAGCGCTACCTTCCATTTGTTCCGTGTGCATTTGATACTTATCAATGTATAAATTGTGGTTCTATCCCCACAGAATAAGAACTTTAAGAACCGATTTTTATTTCTGTCTCTTTCCCAGAATCAGGCACAAAGAGAACGATTAATAAACGCTTGTTGATTACTTCTCAACCCATCTCCCTGCAATAGTCCCGACTTTAACCTCTTCCTTTTGCAATCCTTTACATCAAGCAGATAATCCTCCTTCCCAGATCACAGTCCCCTCTCCCTTCCTTCAAGATGCAACTGGACTACATTCCTCTCCTCAAGGCCCTTCAAGATCCGCTAAAAAAGATCTCCAATATATTTATCCTCTATCTCTTTTATAAATTAGATCCTCGTGTTACTCCTCTCAGCCTACGGCCAGTCCCCATCTCCTTCCCCATCCCCACCCCAACAGTGGGGTCCCTAAGAACAGGGGCCGTGCTTTCCCTACTTTCTTTGTATCTCTAAACGCTTAGCAGTGTCAGGCACACTGTAGGTGCTTGATAAATGTTGGTTAACTTGACTTAAACTTTATTTTTGGCTCCTCCCAATTTCTCACAGCTCCTTCTTCTTTACACCTAGCCAGTCACACACTTTCCCGGGAGACACTCAGAGGTAAGCACAAGCCGCCCCCCACAGCGCCCCCCCCACACACACACAATCAATCTCAAAAGCTGCTTAAGGAGCAGGGCCCGAGGCGTCTCTTTCTTTGTAATCCCCCTCCTCGACCGTAGCTAGCATTTAATAAATAAGAACCAAAGCCACGGGTCGCCGGCTCCCGGCTCCTGGCTCCCACCTCCTACTGCGCTCGCGTGCCCACCGCAGCTCGAGACTGGGGCGGGGAAAGGGTCGGAGAGGGGGAAGGGGCGGTGGTAAACAGCTATCAGCGGGTGCTCGCCAGCGGGAGCCGGGGAGCGGCCGGGTTGGGGGAGGGACGGCGGGACCGTAGCCTAGCGGAGTATCGGAGACGCCGGCCCCGGCCTAAAAGGCGTGGTGGGGGCGGAGGTCCCCGTAGAAAGAGGGGTCTCTGGGAAAGGGTATAGGCCGTCCCCGTCCGCTTCTCTTCCCCCTTATCCCAAGAGCCACAGCCGAGGTGTAGTACCTGCTGCGTTCGAGCGAGCCGGTCCAGGGATGAAGCAGGAGACCGAGACCGCGAAGGATCGGGTGTAGCGCTGCAGGGCGCTTAGGTGTCTTCTCTAGAGGCTCCCACCCCAACAGCAGCGGCGGTAGCGGCGGCGACTACGAATCCTCTCCTTTGGCTTCCCTGCCAAGACGCCCCCTGGCGGTAGGAGGCCGCTTCCCGCCAACCGAGACGCCTCCTCATTGGCTGAAAGGACGACGACGGGAACCGAGGGAACTAGGCCCTGGAGAGGCGCTGCCGCCATGTTGTGGTCTCTGGCCCCACGTACGCCATCGTACGGCGGCCTGGCGGAGAAGGGCCAGGCCGGTAAGGGAAACCTAACCCTTTACCATCTCCCTCTCCCCTATCTCCAGCCACTTCTACCGGCGTTTTGCGTTTAAGGCTTGTGTTCGCGCAGAGGGATCCAGAGGGGGAAGGGAAAAGAACCGTAAATACAAATAACCTGTAACACAGGTTATATGGAATGAGGGTTCAGAGACTTGGAAACCCAGCTGCCGGAGATCCCGGAGCGGGATAGTGGGGAAAGTGTTAAAGATTTCGAATCAGAAGAGATGTGAGTGCCAATCCACAGTCTTCCACGTACTATTCTCGATTTCCTCAGTTGTAACAACAGCCATTCTTTCATATTGGGAGCTAAATATTTGTTCATCGATTCATTGAACCAACCTCTACAAAAAGCCTAGGTGAACTGGTACGAGCTGGTACGCCCTACAACACAAAGACAAAAAGAAATAAAAAAGAAACGGTTTATGCCCTAGAGGAATTTACAAGGTTCTGAGGAGAAATAAGTACATGATACTAAATATATGTGTGTGTGTGTATATATCTATATAGAGATATAAACATATATATCTCTATATAGATATATGCAGAGTAAATACAAAGTAATTCCTAGTCTGTAGAGGTGGCTCCTGACCAGAATTTGATTGGGGGAGGGAGGGAGAGGGAGGAGGATTGGGGGGGGAGGAAATAGGATGCCCAAAGGCAAAAAAGAGGAAGGGAAAGGAGGGCATGAAGATTGGCCTGTGCCAAGGAAGGCTGTGTCTTCAAATTCCAGCTTGTCCAGTGTGTTAGTTTGACTGGAAAGTAGAGTGAATGAAAGGGTATAATGTCAAATGAGTGTGAAAAAAAGTATTCGAAAGCTACTTTTCACAGGACTTTAAATGAGAGTAAGAAAAGAAGATATTAAGAGAAAATAGAGGACTACCACAAGAGTTTTGAACAGAAAAGCAGCATGGACTTTAGGAATATCTAATAACAGGATAGAGGGAGAATTTTCTGGGGGAGGTACAATTAGCAAGCTATTATAATAGCCAGGGCAAGAGATTAAAGAGGGTGTGTCTATTTTGGTGGCTCTATTAAATAAAGACCTGTAAGCAAAATGCTTATATTGTTCAATCAATATTGTTATATTGATTCATCAGATAACTAGGGTCTAACAAGCATGACCATTGTTTCTCCACTCCCTTTTACTATAGGAACAATAGTGAAATAAACACTACCTTTGCTACTAGAAAGTGAGACAGTTTATTGCCCTTTGGTTTACAATCATGGTGTCTTCCCCTAATATATAATTTTTTTAAAATTTTAATCCTCTATAGGTGTATCCTTCACTGGCACCTAAACAGACAGAGAACTATTTCAATTTTGTTTGTGTCTCCACTATTTAACACAATACTTATTTATGGGAACCAGGTTGATTAAAAAAAAATAAAGGCAGGTATAGGTATGTATAGATCCCAAGATGGATACAAGATCTATTCCTTCATGAAAGTAACAGTATATTATGAATGTGTGCGTTTGTGTGTATGTGTGTATTTTGGTGGGAAGAGGGTATATCAGTTTTTCATAATTTCATATAGAGAAATTCTATATTCTCTCTACATATAAAAATTATACCATATATATGTGTGTATGTGTGTGTATGACTGTGTAACTATACAAAACAATGAAAATGTGAAATCCAGAGAAACTTGTGTAAACTGTTGGAGAGTAAAGAAAGCAGAAGATAAAATAAATATACAAAATAGCCATAATAAACAGAGGGAAAAACTAGAGATCTACAGAATCAGTTTTGATTCTAGAAGACCAATGAGAAACTACATCCTTCTCTCAGTAGAGTACTAAATGAAGCATGGGCTATCAAATATGATCAGTTTTTCAATTTAATCTGCTTCTAAAGAAGGGTTCTACTGAGATTGTTTTTTACCTATTGGAAAGATAATTGTTTTTTTCTATTGGAAAGATATTTGTCTATCAAAAATCAAAGTTTTAGAGCTGGAACATACCTAGTCTAACCTTATTTTAAAATCTATTCTTTTTAATTAAGCATTGTCTTTCTCCCAATAAAATAAGAAAAACAGAAACCCTTAACAGCAAATATTCATAGGCAATTAAAAGAAATTTCTTCATTGGCTATGTTTAAAAATGCATGTCTCCTGTATTTTAGATTTATTACCTCTTACCAAGAGATGAGTACCAAGATTAATCTAAAGGCCTCAGGAAAGGTGAACTCTCTCCTTCCACAGATAAAGAAATTGAGGACTTAAGAATTTAAGTAACTCGACCAATATCACACAGTAGTTCTGTGTATTTTGAAATAATTTGTTGATGATTAAATTCATAAAAAGAGTGTAAATACATTGTTGATTGTGAAGACCAAGTTAGCACCCTGGATATCTTAGTTAATTTTATTTTATTTAATAATAACTTTGTATTGACAGAATCCATGCCAGGATAATTTTTACACGACATTATCCCTTGCAATCACTTATGTTTCGTTTTTTCCCCTCCCTCCTTCCTCCCCCCCCCCCCAGGATGGCAAGCAGTCCTATATATGTTAAATATGTTGCAGTATATACCCTGGATATCTTAGAATCAGCCGGAGTCAGGATAAGCAAAAGTCCTTGGTCTTTAAAGGTAGAAGTGAATTGGATGGACGCAGAATCTCCTCAACCTCCTTCTTCTTCGTCTACCGCCAAAGTGATCCTGGCTAGTCTTACTCCATCCCCTAGTCCCTCCTATAATTCTCTGTATACACCAATTATAGAGCCAGCACAGGATAGTGGGAAGGGCCATTTTCCAAGCATATGCTTATATTGTCCAACTGGTAATTAACCTTAAGTGCTTGGTTGTCTGACCTCAGTGAATCGACTCAAGAGTTTCAGCCCTTATAGTTGGTGGACTTGTGAACTGATCCAGTCATTCTGGAGAGCAATTTGGAACTTTTCCCCAAAGAGCTATCAAACTCTGCATATACACAATAGGTGGGAGTTTGGTGGGGAGGATAGGATGCCCAAAGACAAAAAAGAGGACCGGAAAGTAGGCGTGGAGGTTGGCCTATGCCAAGGGAGGCTGTGTCCTAAAGAGATCAATAAAAAGGCAAAAGGACCCACATGTACAAAAATATTTGTAACAGCCCTTTTTGTAATGGCAAGAAACTGTCAGTTGGGGAATGGCTGAATAAGTTATGATGTATGAATGTAATAGAATGGTATTCTATAAAAAACAATCAGCAGAATTTCAGAAAAGCCTGGAGAGACTTATATAAACTGATATTAAGTGAAGTGAGTAGAACCAAAAGAACATTGTACCTAGCAACAAGATTATTATGTGATGATCAACTGTGGTAGATTTGTGTCTCTTCAACAATAAGGTGATTCAGGCCAATTTCAGTAGACTTGTGATGAAGAGAACCATCTGCATCCAGAAAGAGGTCTGTGGGGACTGAATGTGGATCACAACATAGTATTTTCACCTTTTTTTTTTTTTGTTTGCTTTTTGATCGCATTTTTCTTCTGCATGATAAATGTGGAAATATGTATAGAAGAATTACACACATTTAACCTATATTGGATTACTTGCTGTCTAGGGGAGGGAGGAAAAGAGAGAAGGGGAAAAATATGGAACACAAATTTTGCAACAGTGAATGTTGAAAAAAGTATCTTTGCATGTGGAACAATAGATTGTGGAAGAATTTAAAATTTTGGATAGAACATTTAAACTTTATTCAGAAGGCAATAGAAAGTGGATAAAATAATTGGAATACAAAATTAGTCTGCCTGTTGTATCAGGAATAGATTGGAGGGAAGAGATTGAAGACTGGAAGACCTGTTAGGCTATTATATTAATTGAGGCAGTGTATATACTTAGTTGGTAACTGTAGGAATAAAGGGTAAAAGACAAGTGCAAGAAAAGGGTTGTAACATAAGACAAGTGATACTTTTTAGAAAAGAGAGGAGCAAAATAAGGGTCAAAAATATTTAGGAAACTAAATGGTCTTACTATTGAAAAGGATGTGGGGTTAAAGGAAAAAGCAGTTCAGATTTAAAAATATTTTGTGTGTCATGAGAGAAATCCAGGTGAAGATGTTCTCTTAATCTTTGGAAATGTGGGTGTAGAACTTGAAGTTAGAGCTTTAAATATAGATTTAGAGTCATCTATGCAGAGATAATAGTTGAAAATGTGGGAGTAAGTGAATTGACAAAGCAGAGCCTATAGATCGAGAAAACAAGAAATCTGAAAACAGTTTTAGGGAACATGTGTATATCTTAAGAGATTGGGAAGAAAAAGAGACACCAGTGAAAGAAAGAAAGCAGAAACCAATTAGAGAAATAGAACCAAAGGAATGTGTCATCTTGGGACTTAATACAGAATGGAAATAGGAGGTTGAAATGGAAGAAAGCTTCTCACCCTGTAAAAATAAAGAGAAATGGTTTTGAAATAACACAAAAATCAACATTTTTAATGAGCAAAGTCAAGTACCAGTACAATTTTTTAAAATAGAGGGCACTAGGTGGCCCAATAGGTAGAGAGCATCAGCCCTGAAGTCAGGAGGACCTGAGTTCAAATGTGCCTCAGACCCTAGCTGTGTGACCTTGGGCAAGTCACTAATTCCAATTGCCTCGGGGGAAAAAAAGTATAGAGCAATTGAATCAGTTAATATACTAAATGACCAAACTATAATATGAGATCTCCAAAAGAGACCTCCTTCAAATGGACAAATTACTATTCAAATAAATTAAAAGCCAATTGACACTTTTTTTTTTTAATCACTAGACCAGTAAAAGCTTGAAAAAAGTTTTTTAAAAATCACAGATGGAAGTTAAAATATTTTTTAAAAGTATTGGGAGGAAATAATGAAAATACCAATGTGAAGAATTGAGAATAGTAAAAAAAAAAATTCATAAAATATTCCACAGAGATGACCAGCAGCAGATTTAGTGCAATGGAAAACTATACACAATACTGAAAGACAATGGGGCAACTAGGTACTAGCACTGTGCTCTATCCACTGGCTCTGAAGTCAAGAGGATCTGGCTGCAAAAACAGAATCAGATACTTGATACTTATTAGCTGAGTGACCCTGGGCAAGTCACAACCCTGAATGCCACACCAAAAAAAAAAAGCCAATTATCCAAACTATGGAAAACATGCAAATCTGGATAGATCTGGAGAATAGTTTATAATCTTAACAATCTAAATGCTACAATGGAGATCCTATATGAAAATCATAGATGGAAACTGGAAAGGAAGAAATCCCCAATATGCAATTTTACCTTCATTTTAAAATTTTTTGAATTGGTTCTCATAAAATAGGGAGAGTATCCAAATAGTACAGGCATAAAGAAAAGCTGACTGATTTTGTGTCAAGAGTATTGGATCTGAAGACAAAGAATTGAAAATCAAGTCCCACACTAATACATTGTTGGAGTTGTGAACTGATCCAATCATTCTGGAGAGCAGTTTGAAACTATGCCCAAAGAGTTATCAAAATGTGCATACCCTTTGATCCAGTAGTGTTTCAATTGGGCTTTTATCCCAAAGAGATCTTGGGAGAGAAAGGGACCCACATGTGCAAAAATATTTGTAGCAGCCCTTTTTATAGTGGCAAGAAAATGGAAACTGAACGGATCTCATCAGTTGGTGAATGGCTGAATAAGTTATGGTATATGAATGTTATGGAATATTACTGTTCAATAAGAAACAATCAGCAGGATGGTTTCAGAGAGACCTGGAGAGACTTACATGAACTGATGCTAAGTGAAATGAGCAAAATTAGGAGATCATTGTATATGGCAACAAGATTATATGATCAATTCTGATGAATGTGGCTCTTTTCAACAATGAGATGATCCAGGCCACTTCCAATGATCCTGTAATGATGAGAGCCATCTACACCCAGAGAGAAGACTGTGGGAACTGAACGTAGATCACAACGTGGTATTTTCACTTTTTGGCTGTTTGCATTTTATTTTTTTTATTTTAATTTTTTTATTTTTGCTTTTTGATCTGATTTTTCTTGTGCAGCAAGATACATATAAATATGTATGCATATATTGGATTTAACATATATCTCAACCATATTTAACATATATTGTATTACTTGCCATCTAGGGGAAGGAGTAAAGGAAAGAAGAGGAAAATTTGGAACACAAGGTTTTATAAGGGTCAGTGTTGAAAAATGATCCTTGCATATGTTTTGAAAATAAAAAGCTTTAATAAAAAAAAAAAGAAAAAAAATCAAGTCCCAGTTCTACTACTTCCCTATGTGACCCTAGGGGGCAAATAACATTTAATCACTCTTTATCCACATAAGGAGAGGACTAGACAAGATCTCTATGGCCTGACTATAAATTTGTAGTCTAGAAAATTTAGTAGGAGGTAAAAGAATTTGAATATTACATTTCTGGAACTTGTTAAAGTTCTTCCAGAACTGGAAGATAAGAAACTGGAAAAATACAAATAAAAATAATCCCTAGGACCTTAACAAAGCAAAATCCAAGATTCAATATGCCCAAATGAATCATAATTAAATTCTAACAATGAGGAGAAAGCTGTTTTAAAAAAGCTAACACTAATTTTGTTAAATCCCTGCTTCCATAATATAAAGAGGAATTTTGCTTTTGTTAATCATTTTTTCATGACTCTTCATGAACTCACTGAGCGTTTTCTTAGGAAATAATAGTATGTTTCCTAACTAGAAAATCTGAAATCTCTAAATAGATCCAAAATGAAACTTGAAGAAAAAAATTTACACTGTAACTTCCAAACTGAAAATGAAGAGCAACATCAGTGACATCAGATAAAATTGAATTCAAAGTAAAAAGAAAAGGAATACTAAAATATACCTAAAAGGAAATATTATGCTAAAAGAAACTATAAGAGAAAAATATTAAGTTTGTGTATGTACACATATATAAATATATGTGTGTGTGTAAGAGAGAGAATGAATAGTGCTGGACCTGGAATCAAGAAAACAAAGTTCACATATATACTTACTAGCTATGTAACCTTGGGCAAGTCACTTAATCTCTATATGGCTCAGTTTCTTCAACTGTATATAAATTACTGTGAGCAAGAATCTATTATAATAAATGGAATAGGGGCAGCTAGGTGGCGCAGTGGATAGAGCACCAGCCCTGAAATCAGGACTCCTTGAGTTCAAATCAGGTCTCAAACACTTAACACTTTCTAGTTGTGTGACCCTGGGCAAGTCACCTAACCCCAATTGCCTCAGCAAAGAAAAGAAATGGAATAGTCCTCATAGTCAATAAAAGGATGAGAAAAGTAGTACTAGGCATAATTTCAAAAATGATATTTGACTGCTCAACTCCAAGACAAACCAATTAATCTCACAGTTAGACAAGTTCATGCTCCAAATCTTAATGCCAGAGGCCAAAATTGCTTAGTTCTATGAAGACTTACAAAATCTTAGAAATTACACTCCAAAAAGTGACACATTCTTCAGGAGACTGGAATGCTAAAGTTGGAAATCAAAAAATAATGGAACAAGAGGCAAGCTTACCCTTGGAGTGCAAAATGAAGCAAGGCAAAAACTAAGATAGTATGCTTATCATAGCAAACCCTCTTTTTCAATAATCCAAAAAGGATGGACATTACCAGGTGTTAAATATCAAAATCAGATTGATTATATACTTTGCAACCAATGATAGAATAGTTCTAAACAGTTAAATCAAGACCTGGAGTTGACTGTGACTCAGATGATGAGCTTCTTATTGCAAAAGTTAGACTTAAATTAAAAACCATCAGACTTTATAGGTATGAAGTAGAAGTGATGTAAGGGACTAAATCTAGTAGGTAGAGTGCCTAAAAAAAACTATGGACAGATGTTCACAAGGAAGAATCACTAGAAAACAATGTAAGACAGTATTAGAACTGAACTATTAGAACATTAGGGACAGCAAGGTAGCACAGTGGATAGAATGCTGGACCCAGTCAGGAAGATCTGAGTTCAAATCCAGTCTCAGATGCTAACTGTATGACCTTGGACAAATCACTTAATCCTATTTGCCAGTTTCCTCATCTGTAAAATGAACTGGAGAAGGAAATGGTGAACTATTGCAGTACATTTGCCAAAACAACAACAACAACAAAATCCCTTAAATGGGGTCATGGAGTTGGACATGATTGAAATGACTCAACAACAGTGACAATGAGGAGAGGCTTGAAGGATCTAAAGGTGATCTAATCACTACTGCCACTGCCATTGACTTTCAACCATTATCATACTTTAACCATTTATCATTTTCAGGTGGATTAGTGACAACCTTTTCCAACAAGAACATTTATTGATTTCCCACTACTGAAATTAATAAGCAATTGACAAAATCCCCATAGCATTAATGAGAAAAAGTGCTGAAACTAAGCATTTTAAATCATCATACGCCTATATTTTGATCCACTGATCAGTGGGAATGCTTGTTTTGGATCCTTTACCAAAGTGATAATATTCATTCTTTGATATAGCAGAGATATTGTTTAAAAAAAAATAAAAAAAGATCCTGACAAAGGATATCAAATTACCAAAAAAAAAAAAAAAATACCCACTATAGCTACTGACCTCTGTAGAACTGTCAGGCACTGCTTTTAAATAGTTCCTGTAGGGAGTTATTTCAGAAACATAAAACAAATTTTAAGTTGTTCCTATAAAGCAGTTGATTGGGAGCAGCTACATGGTGAAGTTAGATAAAAGCATCAGCTCTAGAGTCAGGAGGAGTTAAAAATCTAAGTATTTTTCATCTTTTTTTAGTTTGCTTTTTTTTTTTCTTTCTATTTTTTTCCTTTTTGATCCAATTTTTCTTGTGCAGCATGATAAATGTGGAAATATGTCTAAAGGAAGAAAGTGATAGAAAGGGAAGGAGAAATTTTTGGAACACAAGATTTTGTAAGAGTGAATGTTGAACACTGTCTTTGCATGTATTTTGAAAATAAAAATCTAACCACTACACATCTGTCAGATTGGCTAAGATGAGAGGAAAAGATAATGATGAATGTTGGAGGGGATGTGGGAAAACTGGGACACTGATGCATTGTTGGTAGAGTTGTGACTGCATTCAACTATTCTGGAAAGCAATTTGGAACTATACTCACAAAGTTATCAAACTGTGCATACCCTTCGATCCAGCAGTGTTTCTACTGGGTTTATATCCTAAAGAGATCTTAAAGGAGGGAAAAGAATTTGTATGCGCAAAAATGTTTGTGGCAACCCTTTTCACAGTGGCTAGAAACTGGAAATTGAATGGATGCCCACCAATTGGAGAATGGCTGAATAAATTGTGATATATAAATGTTATGGAATATTATTGTTCTATAAGAAATGACCAGCAGGAATACAGAGAGGCTTGGAAAGTCATATATGAACTGATGCTAAACGAAATGAGCAGAACCAGTAGATTATTATACACTTCAAAAACAACACTATATGATGATCAGTTCTGATGGATGTGGCACTCTTCAACAATGAGAAGATCCAAATCAATTCCAATTGATCTGTAATAAACAGAACCAGCTACACCCAGAGAAAGAACACTGGGAAATGAGTATGGACCACAACATAACATTTTCCACTCTTTCTGTTATTGTTTCCTTGCATTTTTGTCTTTTCTTCCCAGGTTATTTTTACCTTCTTTCTAAATCCGATCTTTCTTGTGCAACAAGATAACTGTATAAATATGTATACATATATTGTATTTAATATATACTTTAACATATTCAACATGTATGGGACTACCTGTCATCTAGGGGAGGAAGTGGAGGGAAGGAGGAGAAAAGTTGAAACAGAAGTTTTTGCAAGGGTCAATGTTGAAAAATTATCCATGCATATGCTTTGTATATAAAAAGCTATAATAAAAAAATAAGGAAAATATTTTTAAAAGAAAAAATTAAATTCTATTTTATTTTTTTAAAGTGCTGATAATACATTGTTGGTGGAGCTGTAAACTGATCCAATCATTCTGGAGAGCAATTTGGAACTATGTCCAAAGGACTATCCAACTGTGCATACTCTTTGACCCAGCAGAATATTTACTGAGTCTGTATCCCAAAGAGATCATAAAAAGGGAAAAGGACCCATGTATAAAAATGTTTGTAGCAGCCCTTTTTGTAGTGGCAAGGAATTAAAAACTGAGAGAATGCCCATCAGTTGGGAAATGCCTGAATTAAATTACGGTTAATGCATGTAATGGAATATTATAGTTTTTTAAGGAATGATCAGCAATTCATTTCAGAAAGGCCTGGAGAAACTTACATGAACTTATGCTAAGTGAAGTGAGAAGAACCATTAGAACATTTTACACATAACAAGATTATGTAATGATGAACTCTGAATACCTTGGCTCTTTTTAACATTGAAATGATGCAGGCCAGTTCCAATGGAGAGAACCATCTGTATCCAGAGAGAAGATTATGGGGACTGATTATGGATTACAACATAATATTTTCATCTTTTGGGGTTTTTTCTTATTCTTTCCCTTTTTTGATCTGATTTTTCTTGTGCAACATGATAAATGTGGAAATATGTTTAGAAGAATTGCACATGTTTAACCTATATTGGTTACTGTCTTGCTTACTGTCTAGGGGAGGGGGCTTAGGGAAAGGAAGGGAGAAAAATTTGGAACACAAGGTTTTGCAAGGGTGTATATTGGAAACTGACTTTGCATGTATTTTTTTTAACTTTTTATTCACAAAGCATATGCATGAGTAATTTTTCCAACATTGACCCCTGCATAACCCTCTGCCACAAATTTTCCCCTTTTTCCCCTCACCCCACTAGGCAGTCCAATACATGCCAAATATGCCCAAATACATGCCAGATCCAATATGTGCATACATATTCATACAACCATCTGGTTATGCAAGAAAAATCAGATCAAAAAGGAAGAAAAAGAAAAACAGAAAAAAGAAACAAAATGCAAGCAAGTAACAGAGAGAGTGAGAATGCTATGCTATGTTCCATCCTCTGTTCCCATGGTTCTTTCTCTTTCTCTCTTTGGGTGTAGATGGTTCTCTTCATCACTACACAAGTGGAACTGGTCTGAATCATCTCAGTGTTGAAGAGAGTCACATCCATCAGAATTGATCATCATATAATCTTGTTGTTGCTGTGTATAATGATCTCCTGGTTCTGCTCATTTCACTTTGCATCAGTTCATGTAGGTCTCTCCAGGCCTCTCTGAAATCATCCTGCTGGTTATTTCTTACAGAACAATAATATTCTATAGCATTCATATACCATAATTTATTCAGCCATTCTCCAACTGATGAGTATCCACTCAGTTTCCAGTTTCTTGCCACTATGAAAAGGGGTGTTACAAACATTTTTGCACATGTGGGTCCCTTTCCCTCTTTTAAGATCTCTTTGGGATATAATCCCAATAGAAACATTGATGGATCAAAGAATATCTTTGCATGTATTTTGAAAATAAAAAGCTATTTAAAAAAAAAAAAAAAAAGGATCACTCTATGCTCCATGTCTGGATAAGGGATAGAATTGGCCAAGCCAGGAAGAGGAGAGTTCCTAGTTCTGGTTTCCAACTTGGAGAAGATAGGTTGTCTTCTGGAGAAGGTCCCTCGAAATAGAGAAAGACTCCCGGCAACTTGGTCATGTTACTATCTTTACTAAGAGACTTCAGGGAAATTTCTGTGGGTTCTCTCCCTTCTCTCTGTTTCTATCTCTTTGTCTGTTTAGAATCTGGTGAGGAGGTCAAGGGTTTGGAAACAATAGCTTAGAGCACTCTGTTAAGTTAGAAGGAAAGTGGCTTGAAAATAAGCCACTTAGGGGCCGCTAGGTGGCTTAGTGAATAAAGAACAAGTCCTGAAGTCAGGAGGGCCTGAATTAAAATATGATCTCAGACACTTAATACTTCCTACCTGTGTGACCCTGGGCAAGTTACTTAATCCCAATGGCCCTAGGAGGAAAAAAAAGAAAAGAAAAGAATCCACTTAATGAAATTAAAATTTCTTCTACATAAGCAATATTTAAGGGGTTGCATAAATACCCCTCTCTGAGACAATCTATCTTATGGAACCAATCTCTAGCTCTTCTTCTGGCAAGAATCAATCTCTCTTGGAGAATAGTAGGTGTAGGAGCGATATCTATTCATACTTCTTTGTGAGCCATAACTAAGCAGACCCTATTGAAATAACTTATATAGACAATGTACCTACTTTATATTATGGTGTTGCTTTGTATAAATTGTCATCTTTGGTTTGTTCTCTTGATTCTATATCAAATCTTAAAAATCTTATCAGATTTAACTGATTTTTGTAATCTTTCAACTTTTTTTGTTAGTATATAGTTTCACCTTGTTACAGAATGATTAATTTATATACTTGACAGATATATAAAACATAAAATAAGAATCCCTATAGCTATCAACTTATTTTCCTAATGAATTGCTAAATTCAAAGAATTAAAAATTTTGAGTTTTATATATATATATATGTATATGTATGTATATATATATTAAATTATTAATTTTTATTAATATATTAACTTTATTAATTATTATATTAAATATAATAAATTTTATTAAAGATCTAATCCAATGTCTAATTGTTATAGAAAGGTAATCTTGGATTCTAATGGATGTATCTATAGAATTTAAGTCTGGAAAAGCCAATCAACCTACAAAAGGTTTGAGCACCATCCTAATGACCGTCTAAATGACTGTTGTCCAAAGATCAGTCTTATTCATTTCAGATGTTCATCAATAAGTTGGTCATGACAAACCCAAAGATCGCAGGTTTTGGGATAAGAATTCATTATTTGACAAAAACTGCTGGGAAAATTGGAAACTAGCATGGCAGAAAGTAGGCATAGACCCACACCTAACTCCATATACTAAGATGAGGTCGAAGTTCATGATCTAGACATAAAGAATGATACTATAAACAAATTAGAAGAACATAGAATTATAGTTTACCTCTCAGATTTGTGGAGGAGAAAGAAATTTGTGACCAAAGAAGAACTAGAGATCATTAGAGACCACAAAACAGATAATTTTGATTATATTAAGTTAAAAAGGTTTTGTACAAACAAAACTATTGCAGACAAGATTAGAAGGGAAGCAATAAGCTAAGAAAACATTTTTACATTCAAAAGTTCTGATAAAGGCCTCATTTCCAAAATATATAGAGAATTGACTCAAATTTACAATAATTCAAGCCATTCTCCAATTGATAAATGATCAAAGGATATGAACAGACAATTTTCAGATGAAGAAATTAAAACTTTGTAGTCATATGAAAAGGCGCTCCAAATCACTATTAATTAGAGAAATGCAAATTAAGACAATTCTAAGATATTACTACATATCTCTCAGATTGGCTAAGATGACAGAAAAAAATAATGACAAATGTTGGAGGGGATGTGGGAAAACTGGGACATTGATACATTGTTGGTGGAACTGTGAACAGATCCAACCATTCTGGAGAGCAATTTGGAACTATGTTCAAAAAGTTATCAAACTGTGCATACCCTTTGATCCAGCAGCTTATATCCCAAAGAGATCTTAAAGGGACCCACATGTGCAAAAATATTTGTGGCAGCCCTTTTTGTAGTGGCAAGAAACTGGAAACTGAATGGATGCCCATCAGTGGGAGAATGGCTGAATAAATTATTATATATGAATGTTATGGAGTATTATTGGTCTGTAAGAAACGACCAGCAGGATGATTTCAGAGAGGCCTGAAGAGACTTACATGAACTGATGCTACATGAAATAAGCCAGACCCAGGAGACCATTATACATAGCAACAAGACTATATGATGATCAATTCTGATGAACGTGGCTCTCTTCAAGAATGAGATGATTCAAACCAGTGCCACTTGTTCAGTGATTAAGAGAGTCATCTACACCCGGAGAGAGGACAGTGGGAACTCAGTGTGGACCACAACATAGCATTCTCACTCTTTCTGTAGTTGTTTGCTTGCATTTTGTTTTCTTAGTTTTTTTTTTCTTCTTAATCCAATTTTCTTTGTGCAGCAAGATAATTGTATACATATGTATATGTATATTGGATTTAACATGTATCCTAACATATTTAACATGTATTGGACTATCTGCCATCTAGGGGAGCGAGTGGAGGGAAAGGGGGGATAATTTGGAACAGAAGGTTTTGCAAGGATCAATGTTGAAAAATTACCCATGCATATGTTTTGTAAATAAAAAGCTTTAATTAAAACAAAACAAAACAAAACAAACAAAAAACAAACAAACAAGTTGTTCATGGGGTGATGAAGTGATCATCTTTACAACTCTTAGAAATCATCTACTAAATTGTAGAAGAGTTACAAACCACATTGGTTGAAGGAGTACCTAAATTTTCCAAATAAATGATAATATCTCAAAGTATTGAAAGTTATTATTACCTGTTTGCCATCTAGGGGAGGGAGTGGGGAGAAGGAGGGGAAAATCGAAAAGACAAAGCTATGCAAGGGTCAATGTTGAAAAATTATCCATGAATGTGTTTTGAAAATAAAAAACTAATTTAAAAAAATGTTATATTACCTAAAATTATAGGATCCTCTTGCATGAATAGAATTTTAAACTTTACATTCTTATGATTTCTATAAAAATCATTTAAGTAAAAATTTCTATATAAATCATGATATGAATACCCTAGAAATGTAATGTATTAAGGTCACCAATCAATATGCAATCCTGTTGCACGTAAATTTCATGGTGAACATTCCTAAGTCAAGTTTCAGATATCACATAATTGTTAAATTTACTTTTTAAAAAAAATTATAACTTTTTATTAATAGAACATATGCACAGGTAATTTTTTATTCCTTGTACTCACTTCTGTTCCAACATTTCCCTTCCTTCCCTCCACCCCCTACCCTAAATGGCAGGCTGTCTTATACATGTTAAATATGTTATAATATATCCTAGATACAATATATGTGTGCAGAACCGAACAGTTCCCTTGTTGCACAGGAAGAATTGGATTCAGGAGGTAAAAATAACATGGGAAGAAAACCAAAAATGCAAATAGTTCACATTTATTTCTCAGTGTTCTTTCTTTGGATGTAGCTGCTTCTGTCCATCATTTATCAATTGAAACTGAGTTAGGTCTCTTTGTCAAAGAAATCCACTTCCATCAGAATACATCCTCATACAGTATTGTTGTTGAAGTATATAATGCTCTCTTGGTTCTACTCATTTCACTTAGCATCAGTTCATGTAAGTCTTTCCAAACCTCTCTGTATTCATCCTGCTGGTCATTTCTTATAGAACAATAATATTCCATAACATTCATATACCGCAATTTATCCAACCATTCTCCAACTGATGGGTATCCATTCAGTTTCCAGTTTCTAGCCATTACAAAAAGGGCAGCCTCAAACATTTTGGCACAGACAGGTCCCTTTCCCTTCTTTAGTATCTCTTTGGGATATAAGCCCAGTAGAAATACTGCTGGATCAAAGGGTATGCACAGTTTGATAACTTTTTGGGCATAATTCCAAATTGCTCTCCACAATGGTTGGATTCTAAACTTACTTTTTAAGTATTAAGAAAATAGATTGTATGTATACATACATGCCTATGCTAGATGTACATGTATGAATATATATATTGTGTATCTCCATGAATCTGCACATATATAATTAATGCATGTGCATATACATATGCATGCATATAGATATATGTGTGCATAACATATACATATATATGCCATGATTAATAAGTTCTCAGAGGAAATAAAGTGGGAAATTATTATTATCATTATTTTTTTTGCTGAGGCAATTGGGGTTAAGTGACTTGCTCAGGGTCATACAACTAGGAAGTTTAAGTGTCTAGGTCTGATTTGAACTCAGGTCCTCCTGACTTCAGGGCTGGTGCTCTATCCACTGCACCACCTAGCTGCCCCTGGAAATTCTTGTAATGCGTTTGTTTAATATTCTGTTTCCAAGGCTTCTCTATCCCTGATGATAGTATTTTCCCTCAGAGATTATCTTCTAATTACACTGTAAAAATCTCATATGCACTTTTTTTGTTGTTATATTAATTCCTCCAGTGGAATGTGAACACCTGCTGGGAACAGACTGTTTTTTTTTTTTTTTTCTTCTTTTGTCTCTCCACAGCTTAGTACAGCAGTTTTAGTGAGGTTTAGGATACCAAGGTATAATACATAATCTAATCCAAACTACATCCCTGAGTATAGAACAAAGAAACTGCATGGTACTTAAGACTGGATTCTTAACATATTTCTAAATGTTAAATATGTAAAGAACTTAAGTCTTTGTTAGCTATTATTATTGTCTTTCTTCTTTATATGTGATATATAGAGGAAGTGTGGTACATTGGAAGGGGTGGTAGAGGTGGAATCTGAGGACTTGCATTCAAATCCTACCTTTGTCATTTATTACCTGAAAGATAAGATAAGGTCCTATAAAATCTAAATCTATGATTCCAGATTATTCAGACATAAAAATATAAAACTACTTATTGTAGTAACATTATATAAGCGCTTAAAATATGATCTGGCCTCAGTTTTTAAAAATAGGATAAGATATTGTTATAGAAGAATTTTGTATTTTGTATTTAGAAAAACCAGAGCTTCTACCTAATGAAAAATCTCCTTTCTGACATCCTCAACAGATTGTGAGCCAGCTTTCTCTTGAAGATATTCAGTGAAAAAGGACCTACTATTTCCACAGGCAGCCTATTCCATTTTTGGATGGCTCCAATTGTTTTCTTGTTAACTGAAGCCTAAATTTACCTCTCTGCCTTTCTGAAACTTCTACTTATTATTCCTAAATTTGTTACTGGACTAAATAAAATAAGATTAATCTCACTTCCCCACAACAGCCACAGGTATTATATCCTCCCTAAATGGTCTTTTCTTCAGGCTATACATCCAGTGATTCATTTCATGAATCTGTCCTTATATAAATGCTTATAATACTTTCTCTCTTTGGGGTAACATTGTCTGCACACATTCTAGCTTGCAAATATTTTTTTAATTTTAATTTTATTTTATTTAATAATAACTTTGTATTGACAGAATCCATGCCAGGGTAATTTTTTACAACATTATCCCTTGCACTCATTTATGTTTCAATTTTTCCCCTCCCTCCCTCCACCCCCCCACAAGATGGCAAGCAGTCCTATATATGTTAAATATGTTGCAGTATATCCTAGATACAAAACATATTTGCAGAACCGAACAGTTCTCCTGTTGCACAGGGAGAATTGGATTCAGAAGGTAAAAATAACTCGGGAAGAAAATCAAAAATGCAAATAGTTCGTTTCCCAGTGTTCCTTCTTTGGGTGTAGTTGTTTCTGTCCATCATTTATCCATTGAAACTCAGTTAGGTCTCTTTGTCATAGAAATCAACTTCCATCAGAATACATCCTCATACAATATCATTGTCCAAGTGTATAATGATCTCCTGGTTCTGCTCATCTCACTTAGCATCAGTCCACGTAGGTCTCTCCAAGCCTCTCTATATTCATCCTGCTGGTCATTCCTTACAGAGCAATAATATTCCATAACATTCATATACCACAATTTACCCAGCCATTCTCCAATTAATGGGTATCCATTCATTTTCCAGTTTCTAGCCACTACAAACAGGGCTGCTACAAACATTTCTAGCCCTTTCCCTTCTTTAGTATCTCTTTGGGGTATAAGCCCAGTAGTAGCACTGCTGGATCAAAGGGTATGCACATTTTGATAACTTTTTGGGCATAATTCCAGATTGCTCTCCAGAATGGTTGGATTCGTTCACAACTCCACCAACAATGCATCAGTGTCCCCATTTTCCCGCATCCCCTCCAACATTCATCATTATTTTTTCCTGTCATCTTAGCCAATCTGACAGGTGTGTAGTGATATCTCAGAGTTGTCTTAATTGCTTGCAAATATTTTTAAATTTTAGATCCTTGGCTTGTGTGTGTGTGTGTGTGTGTGTGTGTGTGTGTGTGTGTGTGTGTGTGATATCACATTCAAGTCATATTAAACTTGAACTAAAACTTGGAGATATATTTATTAATGACATAAAAAATACTTTTAAAAGCATAGCCTCAAAATTCTGCTGGAATTAATTCATTCCAAGTTGTCTTTCCCGTCAGATAGAAAATACTCCAGTTGATTTCTGCAGAATCAGCAGCATTATTGCATTCAAATTTCTCAAGGGTTAAATTACCAAGTGTGAACTCTGACAAGACCCACCAAACTGCAACAGACCTAGCAATGGATTTTATATGTGTCACCTAAGGATGAGCTTTTGAGGTAACCCCTAAGGCTGACACTGCCCAAGAAATCTCCCTTCTCTAACTCTGGGATTTGGAATCCCACAAGTGGAAAATATAAACTCTGTCATACAGTTTCAGGAATTTTATTCATGATGCAACAAGTATGTTTTCCATCATTGCCTTCATCACTCCATTACTGTCCTTTCTTAGACTGGAAAAGTCCACTCTCAAGAGCTCTCCTCAGGCTATGTAGACAAATATATGTAGTTCCTTTGTTCTTCTGCCTCAGTGCATCCATTATGAATGTCCCCTGGAAGAAAGTTGGAAAAGAAAGGGAAAAGAAATTTATTTATTTTACTTTTTTTTTAATAAAGCTATTTTCAAAACATATGCACGGATAATTTGACAACATTGACCCTTGCATAGTCTTATGTTTCAGATTTTCACCTCCTTTTCCCCACCTCCTCCCCTAGATGGCAAGCAATCCAATATATGTTAAACATGTTAAAATACATGCTAAATCCAATATGTATAAGTATATTTATACAATTTTCTTGCTGCACAAGAAAAATCAGATCAAAAAAAAAAAAAAAAAGAAAGTAAATGAGTAAAAAAACAAAATGCAAGAGAACAACAAAAAGAGTGAACATGTTGTTTATTCCGTTCCTACCATCCTCTCTCTAGGGTATAGATGGCTCTCTTCATCACAAGATCATTGGAAC
The DNA here is from genome assembly GCF_016432865.1 of Antechinus flavipes. Lineage (NCBI taxonomy): Eukaryota > Metazoa > Chordata > Mammalia > Dasyuromorphia > Dasyuridae > Antechinus > Antechinus flavipes. The sequence continues at coordinate 299,173,235 of NC_067398.1, read as the reverse complement.
TGGCAACAATCATCTCATTGTTGGGAAAGAGTCACGTTCATCAGAATTGATCATCATATAATATTGATGTTGCCGTGTACAGTGATCTCCTGGTTCTGCTCATTTCACTTAGCATCAGTTCATGTAAGTCTCTCTAGGTCTCTCTAAAATCATTCTCCTAATCATTTTTAATAGAACAATAACATTCCATAATATTCATATACCATAACTTATTTAGTCTTTCTCCAACTGATGGGCATCCACTCAGTTTCCAGTTTCTTGCCACTACAAAAAGGGCTGCTACAAACATTTTTGCACATGTGGGTCCCTTTAAGATCTCTTTGAGATATAAGCCCAGTAGAAACACTGCTGGGTCAAAGGATATGCACAGTTTGATAACTTTTTGAACATAGTTCCAAATTGCTCTCCAGAATGGCTGGATCACAACTCCACCAACAATGTATCAGTATTAATGCCAGTTTTCCCACATCCCCTCCAACAATCATCCTTATCTTTTCCCGTCATCTTTGCCAATCTGAGAGGTATAGTGGTATCTCAGAGTTGTCTTAATTTGCATTTCTCTGATCAGTAATGATTTAGAACACTTTCTCATCTGAAAATTGTCTGTTCATATCTTTTGAGCATTTATCAATTGGAGAATGGCTTGAATTCCTATAAATTTGGATCAATTTTCTATGTATTTTAGAAATGAGGCCTTTATCAGACCCTTTAAATGTAAAAATGAGGGGAAAAGAAATTGAAAGGGATGGTGGGGACTCACTGTTACTATTCAATAAAGGTGGATGTTTTTTCAACAATCTAGTCTCCTAAATGTTTGGGGAAAAAAACATTTTAATCATGAAGGTAATTAAAATTCATCTTCTAGAAGCCCAGGTAGAATCCCAATTAACTTTGGGTATGCCCTCATCACTGAAATTTTAAAATAATCTTTTTCTCTTCTTAACGATGTGCTCCACAGAATCAATATGTAACCTATGGCATAAGGACCCCAAGTTTTAGGGTCATTATGCTACTATAAGTACAGATATTTTACGGATAAAGTTTCCAAAGACTCATCCCCCAGTAAACCCAGCAAGTTGTTCAGTATACTACCCTGAGTTGAGAAGAATACAAAGTAATAAGTTTTATATGTCAACAGATAACTATATAGTATTTTTAAGTTTTGTAAAATGAATACATTTTATCCATTGAATCTCACAGCAACTCTGTAAATGTAGATTATTTTAGAGAAGAGAAAACTAACATTTTAAAAGGTTATATAATTTGCTTATTCACAAACAGACCTGGGCTTAAATCTCACCTATATGTTACAGAATCACAGAACTGGAGAGTTGGAAATTCATCAGCAGTCATTTAGTCTAATCCATACATAAATGGAACCCCCACTATAACTCCCATCCCTCATCCACATGACAATCCTTTTTAAAAATTTAATATTTTAAATTTTCCCCAATTACATTTATAACAATTTTTTTACATTTGTTTTTAAAACTTTGAGTTCCAGATTCTCTTTTTACCAGCCTCAGCCTCCAATAAGAAGGTACATTGGAAGTTATACAAAATATTTTCATAAAAGTCATGTTGTAAAAAGAAAAAAAAATAGATCTTCCCCATCCCTTTCAAAAAAAACTCTCAAGAAAAAGTTAAAAATAGAGAGTATGGCTTCAATCTGTGTTCAGAACATTGCTATTACTTTGTATACAGTACAATTTATTTAATCATTCCCCAATTGATGGGCATCCTCTCACTTTCCAGTTTCTTGCTCTAAGAGAGCTGCTATAAATATTTTTGTACATATAGAACTTTTTCCTTTTTTAAAAAAAAATTCTCTTGGGATTTATGCCTAGTAGTGGTATTGTTAGGTCAAAGTATATGCATAGTTTTATAGCCTTTTGGGCATAGTTCATATCTTTTGATCATTTATCAATTGGGGCATGGCTTTTTTTTTTTTTTTTTAATTTGACTCAGTTCACTAAATGCTTGAGAAATGAGGTCTTGTCAGAGAAACTTTTTCAAAAAAAACTTTTACTATTATTATTCCTGTATTCTCTCTCTCCTTTTACCCTATCCTTCCTCAAAAATGTTTTGCTATTGACCACTCCTTCCCCCAATATGTCCTCTTCTATCACCCTCTCCCTCCTTCCTTTTTCTCCCCTTTCCTTCCTTTTTTCTTAAAGAGTAAGATAAATTTTTATATCCATATTAAGTATGTATGTCATTTCCTCTTTGAGCCCATTCTGATGAGAATAAGGATTAACTCACTTTCCCTAGCTGCCCCCTCTTCCCCAACACTGTAAAAGCTTTTTCTTGCCTCTTTTATAGCAGATAATTTATACCATTCCACTTCTCCCTTTTCCTTTCTCCCAAATTATTCCTTCAATTCATATATGTGCCCTCTGCTATATATACTATTTTGCCATAATAATGAAAAAGTTCTGAGTTACAAGTATCATCCTCCTATGTAGGAATATAAACACATCCTTATTAAGTCCCTTACATCCCTTTCCTGATTGCCTCCTTATTGTTCTCTTGTATTTGAAAATCAAATTTTCTATTCATCTCTGGTCTTTTCATCATGAATGCTTGAAAGTCCTCTATTTCATTGGATTTCTACTTTTCCCCTGAAGGATTATACTCACTTTTGCTAAGTAATCCTAGCTCCATTGCTCTCTGGAATATCACATTCCAAGCCCTGCAGTCCTTTAATATAGAAACTACTAAATCTTGTATTTTCTGGAATTTGGTTATAATATTCCTAGGAGTTTTTATTTTGTGATCTCTTTGATGAGGTGAGTGGTGGATTCTTACAATTTGTATTTTACCCTCTGGTTCTAGAATATAAGGACAGTTTTCCTATAATTTCTTGAAAGATGATGCCCAAACTCTTTTTCAATCATAACTTTCAGGTAGACCAATAATTTTTAAATTATCTCTCCTGGAACTATTTTCTAGTTCATTTGTTTTTTCACTGATATATTTGATTTTTTTTCTATTTTTTTCATTCTTTTGGTTTATCATATCTTGATTTCTCATAAAGTCATTAGATTCCATTTGCTCAATTCTAATTTTTAAGGAATTATTTTCCTTAGGGAACTTTTGTACCTCCTTCCCTATTTGGCCAATTTTGCTTTTTAAAGCATTAGCTTTTTATATTTCCTTTTACATCACTCTCAATTCTCTTAATTTTTCTGTATTTTTTTTACTTGATTTCAAAATTTCCTTTGAGCTTTTCCATGGGCTGAAACCAATTCTTATTTTTCTTGGAGGCTTTGAATATAGCAGCTTTGACTTTGTTATCTTTTTCTGAACATATGTTTTGATCTTCCTTGCCACCATACTAATTTTCTGTGGTCAGAATCTGTGGTGTTCTTTTTCTTCTTTAAAATATATAATATAAGATGGTTCTTTCTGGGGGAGAGCAGGGAGGTTTTCTGGAGGCAGCCTTAGTATCAGTTCAAATCAATAATTACCCCAAATGCAGCCAGGTGATAAAAGTTCAGATCTTTTATTGTCTCCAATATAGCCCGGTTAGCTTAGAGGCCTATCTCTCTTCTTGGTTCCAAGAGCTCCCTCCGAATGTCTCCAAATCCAAAGGTTTGTCCTTCAGTCTTCCAGTCAACCAAGTGGAAAATGAAATGGATCTCTCTTGCCTCGGAGAGAAGGCTTTGTCCTTTGCTTCTGCCTCTGCTTTCTTCAGCCTCCAATCCAGCTCCAACTTGAATCTGTCTTGCCTCAAGAGAGGGCTTCTGGCTCTCAATCTCCCAAAGTGCTCTGTGTCTACACCAGAGTGCTCCTCTCCAATCCAGCTGAACTCTCTTCTGCCACCAGCCAGCCAAGTGGAAACTATTGGAATGAATCTCTCTTCACTGGGCTTATATGTGTCTCTTCTGAGAGAAGGGGATTATGGGTTTTCTCCCATAGTGCTCTCTGGCCCTAAGAGCTTTAAGGGAGATGTGAATTCAGATATCTCATACTAAACCCTGAAATCTCCCAAATGTGTGAACTCCAATGAGTAAAGGTGTGAACACAAGCATTGTATCAATGACATTGAGTTAACACTAGGATTCTAACATCTCCTTTGAGTTATCACCTTGTTTCAAGTTGAGTTAACACTAAGATTCCAACAAGAATCTTTTTCTTTTGTCTGCTCATTTTCCTAGCCTATTACTTGGCTTTTAACTTTTTTGTTAAAGTAGGGCTCCATTTCCAGGGTGAAGGGTACACTGACTGGAACTTCAGGGGTTTTGTGCAGTTATTTTCAGAGATCCTGATAGGGACCTGACCACAAGCACTCCTTTCTGCCTTGGAACTCTTACAAGTGTCCCTACCTCATTGTAGTTGTAAGATCTCTTGTGCTAAAGCAACAGTCCTTTCTCAGTACTAATACAAAGAACTCCTGTGAGCTGAAAAACTGGAAGCTGCCACCACAAATCATACCCACTTCTGAAATGCTGATTTCCCAAGAGCATCTCACCCTACAGATAAAGCTTTACTGCTGATCTTCCAAGTTGTTTTTGGTGTCTCTGGGGTGAGAAGTCTAGAAAGTGCCAGGACTTCTGCTAATTCAGAAGCCCAAGATCTATTCCTGCTTTGCTGGCATCAGGGAGCAGGTGGGATCAGGGCTGGGACCAGATCCAAGCTGACTAGACCTACTCTGGGACTACATGCTCAGCTCCCACCCTGATGCCATAGACCTTTTCTGTTGACGTTTCAAATTGACTTTGCTGTCTCTGGGCAGAGAAGTCTGGAAGCCACTAGTACTGCCATTGAGTCAAAAGTCCATAGGCCCATTTCTGCTTTACTGGCACTGGGGCAGGGACCACATTGGCACAGCCTGCATGAGGATTGGACACTGGACTCCTACCCTGATGCCACAGACCTTTCCTGCTGATCTAAGTTTTCTTCAGCTGGAAAATTGTTCTACTCCATCTTTTTTTTGTATGTTCTGATGCTCTAAAATTTGTTTAGAGTCATTATTTAAAGGAATTTGGAGTTTTGGTTTGGGGGAGAGGAAGTCAAGTTTTTGCCTTGGCTCCATTTCTCATATGATAATTGTTCAAATACTTTAAAAAAAAATTTTCATCCCAATCTTTTCTTTACTAGACTGAATACATCCAGTTCCTTCAACCAGTACTAATAAGAGAATTCTATTCATAAAAGATAATTGTTAGAAAGTCTTAATGCTTTATTAATATGCATCCAAGGTTAAGATAGTTAAAGTAGACCTCAGAATGTTTGGTGTACCCTCTGTAAAGGATTATGGAAAGTTATAGAAAAAAATGAGAAGTTGTAGATGGATTGTGATCTACATTGTTGGAATGAATAATCTTCTCCCCCATTGATAAGAACACGGATCCATCAAAATATGAAGTAAATATGTTCACAGCTGCTCTGATTTGCTATTTGTTTTTTCTTTTTGGTCTAAATTGCCTTGCTTACTATTCCCTTTCCCTCCATTCTTATGTTTTCCTTTTCTTGAGAACTTTTCTATTTTCAAGCCTCTCTCTTATTTCTACCTGTCCTCCCTTAAAAATTCTGTGCTAAAAATCATAATTTGCAAATGAAAATTATATTATTCTTTTAAAAAGAGTTTTAGATCCATATTTCCTAAAGGAAAAGTTTTGTTTTGTTTTTAAGTTTTTGATGAGACACAATGTAGTAGTGACACCCTGTGGCTATCTACTGCTAATTCAATATTGGTTCTCTCTTGGAACTTTAACCGGGGAATGCAACATCTCAGATCTAAAATGTACAGGTAAATCTTTGGTACTTAGCACTGAGTTCAATAACCAACTGGGAATTCTAAACAATTCTTTTGATGATACAAAATATATTAAATATTTCTAAAAAACCATTATGTTTTCCTCAGTTGATAAATGTTCAAAGAATATAAATAGGCAATTTTCAGATGATGAAATTAAAACCATCTATAAATATGTGAAAAAATGTTCTAAATCACTATTGATTAGAGAAATGCAAATTAAAATTCTCAGACTGGCTAAGATGACAGGAAAAGAAAATGATAAATATTGTAGAGGATGTGGAAAAACTAGGAAATTAATGCATTATTGGTGGAATTGTGAAATGATCCAACCATTCTGGAAAGCAATCTGGAACTATGCCCAAAGAACTATAAAACCGTGCATACCTTTTGGCCCAGCATAGCCACTACTGGGTTTGTATCTTTTTTTTTTTTAATAACTTTTTATTGACAGAACCCATGCCAGGGTAATTTTTTACAGCATTATCCCTTGTACTCACTTCTGTTATGATTTTTCCCCTTCCTCCCTCCACCCCCTCCCCCAGATGGCAAGCAGTCCTTTACATGTTGAATAGGTTACAGTATATCCTAGATACAATATATGTGTGCAGAACGAAACAGTTTTCTTGTTGCACAGGGAGAATTGGATTCAGAAGGTATAAATAACCCGGGAAGAAAAACAAAAATGCAAACAGTTTATATTCATTTCCAAGTGTTCTTTCTTTGGGTGTAGCTGCTTCTGTCCATCCTTGATCAATTGAAACAGAATTAGCTCTCTTTATCGAAGAGATCCACTTCCATCAGAACTGGGTTTGTAACTTAAGGATACAGGAAATCTTAAAGGAGAGAAAAGGACCCATATGCACAAAAATATTTGTATCAGCTCAAAGCTGGTAGCAAAGAATGGGAAAATGAGTACATGCTCATCAACTAAGGAGTGGCTGAACAAGTTATAGTATATGAAGATAATGGAATATTATTGTTCTATAAAAATTGATAAACAAGCTGATTTTAGAAAGTTCTGGAAAGATTTATATGAACTGATGCTGAGTAAAACAAGCAGAACCGGGAATACATTGTACCCAATAACAGTAAGAATGTATGATGATCAACTATGAAAGACTTGATTCTTATTAGAAGTTTAATGATCAAAGCAATCCCAACAGACTTCAGAGAGAAAATACCATCTATAGCCAGAAAAAGAACTAAGGAGACAATGTAAATCAACACATACTATGTTCACTTTTTTTTCTGTTTTTTTTTTTTTTAATCTCTCCCATGCTTTTTCCCTTGCTCTGATTTTTCTCCCAACATGTCATAATGTGTATTAAAAATAAATAAATTTACTAAGAAAAAAAACCAAACATTATGTTTGCCTACCTGAAAATGGATTTGTACAGTCTTGAACTTTGTTATTTAACTAAAACTTTCTAGGAATAAATATTTAAATGTGCATTTATATTGAATTTTTTGGTAGCTTTCAAGTGGTCTAATAATAACAGTTCTGTTATTATATGAGTTATTCAAGGAATTCTAGCAAGGTTTGCTGAGCCCTTTTCAGGAATCCTTATCCACCTTTGTGAAAACAGTCACCCCACTTTCACCTGTGTCTCCATGAAGCTGTAGCATATGCAGCTACAATACCCCAGTAAAATCTTTTCTGCAAAACTAGGCATTGACCCACACTTAACACCATACACCAAGATAAGGTCAAAATGGGTTTATGACCTAGGCATAAAGAATGAGATTATAAATAAATTGGAAGAGCATAGGATAGTTTACCTCTCAGACCTGTGGAAAAGGAAGGAATTTATGACCAAAGAAGAACTAGAGATCACTATTGACCACAAAATAGAAAATTTTGATTATATGAAATTGAAAAGTTTTTGTACAAACAAAACAGATGCAGACAAGATTAGAAGGGAAACAATAAACTGGGAAAACATTTTTACAGTCAAAGGTTTGATAAAGGCCTCATTTCCAAAATATATAGAGAATTGACTCTAATTTATAAGAAATCAAACCATTCTCCAATTGATAAATGGTCAAAGGATATGAAGAGACAATTTTCAGATGAAGAAATTGAAACTATTTATAGAAATATGAAAATATGCTCCAAATCATTATTAATCAGAGAAATGCAAATTAAGACAACTCTGAGATACCACTACATACCTGTCAGATTGGCTAGAGTGACAGGGAAAGATAATGCAGAATGTTGGAGGGGATGTGGGAAAACAGGGACACTGATACATTGTTGGTGGAATTGTGAACACATCCAGCCATTCTGGAGAGCAATTTGGAACTATGCTCAAAAAGTTATCAAACTGTCGATACCCTTTGATCCAACAGTGTTTCTACTGGGCTTATACCCCAAAGAGATACTAAAGAAGGGAAAGGGACCTGTATGTGCCAAAATGTTTGTGGCAGCCCTGTTTGTAGTGGCTAGAAGCTGGAAAATGAATGGATGCCCATCAATTGGAGAATGGTTGAGTAAATTGTGGTATATGAATGTTATAGAATATTATTGTTCTATAAGAAATGACCAGCAGGATGAATACAGAGGGAACTGGCGAGACTTACATGAACTGATGCTAAGTGAAATGAGCAGAACCAGGAGATCATTATATACCTCAACAACGATACTGTTTGAGGATGTATTCTGATGGAAGTGGATCTCTTCGATAAAGAGAGCTAATTCAGTTTCAATTGATCAAGGATGGACAGAAGCGGCTATACCCAAAGAAAGGACACTGGGAAATGAATATAAACTGCTTGCATTTTTGTTTTTCTTCCCGGGTTATTTATACCTTCTGAATCCAATTCTCCCTGTGCAACAAGAGAACTATTCGGTTCTGCACACATATATTGTATCTAGGATATACTGTAACCCATTCAACATGTAAAGGACTGCTTGCCATCTGGGGGAGGGGATGGAGGGAAGGAGGGGAAAAATCGGAACAGAAGTGAGTGCAAGGGATAATGCTGTAAAAAATTACTCTGGCATGGGTTCTGTCAATAAAAAGTTATTTTAAAAAAATCTTTTCTACAGATGGGCTACACGAGATTGAACATTGTTAGTAGGACTTAAATTCTTTGGGAAATTAGGAAGATGTTTACCCCAAGCATGTGAATACTTGCCCTGGCAGAATGGGCAGATAAGAATTTAATTGTTCCAATGGCCATGAAGATGGCTGAAGCAGACACTGTAGAGCTCTTAGAACTTGGTCAGACATTGAAAACATCAAAATCATTCTTGGCCCACTGCATCCTGGGTCAAAGCCAGTCATCCTGATTTTTGTTATGCCACTGGATTTCAAAGATTCTGGAAGAGAGAGTGGAATGGACAACTTTGTGCAACTCTCATTTAAATCCAACCTCCTTGCAAATCAAGACATCATATCATGATGTTATTGATCGTCTTCAAAAATGAACGATGAATAATATTTATGGTAAAAAATAGTTGTTCAGTTAGGAAAGTCTACTTATAGAAGTATTTTGTGTATATCTACTGGATAAAGTTAAAAAGCCCTAGCTACTAAGAGAAAAGTTAAAATAATAACAAACATTTATGTAAAGCTTTTAATATTTGTAAAGCACTTTGCATATACTATCTCCTAAATAACCCTATGGACACTATTATCTCCATTTTACAATGAGGAAACTAAGTCTGATAGCTTAAGTGACTTTCCCAAGATCACATAGCCAGTGTCTGGTAGAATGTGAATTCAATTCTTCCTGACTCCAAACCCAGTTCTCTACTCATAATATTTGTTAGCTGCCTCAACCTAATAGAAATAATAATCTCTATATCTTCCTCTAAATTTCAAAAGGAGCATATTTTCCTTTTATTATCCATGATTCTCATCAGGTTTCTATAGTGCATTCTATATTTTAGATAGATGTTTAGAATATGAGTTGTCAATTTTTCAAGTGGTAGGAGGTTATTTGCTCTCCAAATGGATTGGCAATAGAAATGTTCTAAAAAGTATATCTAAGATGAAAGGAACAGATAATGATGAATGTTGGAGGGGATATGGGAAAACTCGGACACTGATATATTGTTGATGGAACTATGAATACCTCTTACCATTCTGGAGAGCAGTTTGGAACTAGATTCAGAAAGTTATCAAACTGTGCATACCCTTTGACTTAGCAGTATTTCTACTGGGCTTATATCCCCAAGAGATCTTAAAGGAAAGAAAGGGACCCATATATGCAAAAATGTTTGTGGCAGCCCTTTTTGTAGTGGCTAGAAACTGGAAACTACATGGATGCCCATCAGTTGGCGAATGGCTGAATAAGTTATGGTATATGATGATCATATAAGACTATATGATAATCAATTCTGATGGACATGGCTCACTTCAACAATGAGATGATTCAAACCTGTTCCAATTGTCCAGTAGTGAAGAGAGCCATCTACACTCAGAGAGAGGACTGTAAAAACTGAGTATAGATCACAACACAGCATTTTCACTGTTTCTATTGTTGTTTGATTGCATTTTAACTTCTCTCTAATTTTTTCTTCCTTTTTGATTTGATTTTTCTTGCACATTGTATATGTATGCATATATTGCATATGTATGCATATATTGCATTTAACATATTTTTAACAAGTTTTACATATATTAGATTACTTGCCATCTAGGGTAGGGTCGGGAAAAAGGAGGGGAAAAATTGAAACAGAATGTTTTGCAAGGGTTAATGTTGAAAAATTATCCATGTATGTTTTGAAAATAAAAAGCTTTAATTTTAAAAAAAATGAAGGAAAAACAATATGAGATTATATACTACTATATCATGCTAAGTTATCCTGTCAGTGTGCAAGTTAGAGCCAATTAGGGCAACTCTAAAATTGTGCTAAAATAAATGTTTTGTATATTAAAAAAAAGTATCATGTCCTGTTTAATTCTAAGTAATATCATACAAATCCTATTAAGTATAACAGTGATCAAAAATTACTATTGTCCTTTTATATTTTCAAAATTAGAAAACAAACACTGAAAGTTAAATGTTAAATGACTATCGAAAGGCACAATTTTTTTTCTTTTTTTTTTTTTTTTTTTTACATTCTCAAAACACTCCATCCTAATTCAAAAATTGAAATTGGGACCTCTTGTCCTATTTTGTTTAGAAAGAGGCAGAAGAGATGGTGCAGTGATCACAGCATTAGCCTTGGAGTCAGTAGCACCTGAGTTCAAATCTGATCTCAGACACTTAATATTTCCTAACTGTGTGACTCTTGGCAAGTCACCTTAACCCTAATTGCTTAGTAAAAAACAACAACAACAACAACAAAAAAAAAAAAAAAAAAAAACACAAAACAACAACAGAAATAGGTAGTGGCCTACCAAGACAAACCCAAGACAAACCCAAGGATTATATGAATATAACTATAAAACACTTTTCACACAATTAAACAATTGGGGAAATGTTCATTATTCACAGATAGACTGAGTCAATATAATAAAAATAATAATCCCACCCAAGTAATTTACTTATTCAGTACCATATAAATCAAGGTACCAGAAAATTATTCTATAGAAAAAGGTCAAGAATATCAACACAATTAATGAAAAAATGTTAAGAAAGGCAGTCTAGCAGTTCCAGATTTCTTTCTTTCTTTCTTTTTTTCTTTCTTTCTTTTTTTAAATAATTTTTTATTGACAGAACCCATGCCAGGGTAATTTTTTACAGCATTATCCCTTGCATTCACTTCTGTTCCGATTTTTCCCCTTCCTCTCTCCACCCCCTCCCCCAGATGGCAAGCAGTCCTTTACATGTTAAATGGGTTACAGTATATCCTAGATACAATACATGTGTGCAGAACCGAACAGTTTTCTTGTTGCACAGGGAGAATTGGATTCAGAAGGTATAAATAACCCGGGAAGAAAAACAAAAATGCAAGCAGTTTATATTCATTTCCCAGTGTCCTTTCTTTGGGTATAGCCGCTTCTGTCCATCCTTGATCAATTGAAACTGAATTAGCTCTCTTTATCGAAGAGATCCACTTCCATCAGAATACATCCTCAAACAGTATCGTTGTTGAGGTATATAATGATCTCCTGGTTCTGCTCATTTCACTTAGCATCAATTCATGTAAGTCTCGCCAGTTCCCTCTATATTCATCCTGCTGGTCATTTCTTACAGAATAATAATATTCCATAACATTCATATACCACAATTTACTCAACCATTCTCCAATTGATGGGCATTCATTCATTTTCCAGCTTCTAGCCACTACAAACAGGGCTGCCACAAACATTTTGGCACATACAGGTCCCTTTCCCTTCTTTAGTATCTCTTTGGGGTATAAGCCCAGTAGAAACACTGTTGGATCAAAGGGTATCGACAGTTTGATAACTTTTTGAGCATAGTTCCAAATTGCTCTCCAGAATGGCTGGATGTGTTCACAATTCCACCAACAATGTATCAGTGTCCCTGTTTTCTCACATCCCCTCCAATATTCCGCATTGTCTTTCCCTGTCATTCTAGCCAATCTGACAGGTGTGTAGTGGTATCTCAGAGTTGTCTTAATTTGCATTTTTCTGATTAATAATGATTTGGAGCACATTTTCATATGGCTATAAATGGTTTTAATTTCTTTGTCTGAGAATTGTCTCTTTCTTTCTTTTTTCTTTCTTTTTGAGAAAAAAGGCTTTTATTATTGCAACTTATAGCTTTTTTAAATTTATTATAGCTTTTTATTTACAAGATATATGCATGACTAATTTTTCAGCATTGATAATTGCAAGACCTTTTGCTCCAACTTTTCCCCTCCTTCTCCCCATCCCTTTCCCAAGATGGCAGGTTAACCAATACATATTAAATATGTTAAAGTATAAATTAAATACTATATATATATATATATACATGGACATAAGTTATTTTGCTGTACAAAAAAAAATCAGACTTTGAAATAGTGTACAATTAGCCTGTGAAGGAAATGAAAAATGCAGGTAGACACAAATAGAGGGATTGGGAATTCTATGTAGTGGTTCATAGTCATCTCCTAGAGTTCTTTCACATGGTGTAGCTGGTTCAATTCATTGTAGTTCCAGATTTCAAACTATTACAAAGCAGTAATCATTAAGACAATCTGATGTTGGCTAAGAAATAGAGTGGCGAACCAGTAAAATAGATTAGGTATATAATACGCTGTAGTAAATGATAACAGTTGTCTAATGTCTGATAAACTTAAAGAACCAAACTTTGAGGATAAGAACCCAACATTGACCACAAAAACATTCTGGGAAAACTGGAAGATGATTTAGCAGAAACTATGCATAGATCAACATATCACACACTGTATACCAAGATAAAGTAAAAATGATTTAGACATAAAATGTTATGGGTCAGAACTTGAGACAAGGATTCTTACAAGGTACTAAGTGGAATTGATGAGACAATGGTTGTCTAGTTTAGCATGGTACTTAATAGTTCTCTAAATTCAGTAGGATTGATTTAATCTTACAACAAATAATGTTTTCCTAGTGATATGGTGATTTCCTAGTGATATAATGATTGGTTTGTACTTAGAATAAAGAATATAAGCCAGGAGGGGCCACAGAGACAGATTCATTCCATCGTCCACCTTTGTGGTGGCTGGAGGCTGAAAGAGCACAAGCCCTCGGACTCAGAGAGATTCATTCCATCTTCATCAGCCTCGTGGTGATTACTGAAATGAAGGCTGCTCATTTGGAACTATGCTCAAAAAGTTATCAAACTGTGCATACTCTTTGATCCAGCAGTGTTTCTACTGGGCTTATACCCCAAAGAGATACTAAAGAAAGGAAAGGGACCTGTATGTGCCAAAATCTTTGTGACAGCCCTGTTTGTAGTGGCTAGAAGCTGGAAAATGAAAGGATGTCCATCAATTGGAGAATGGTTGAGTAAATTGTGGTATATGAATGTTATGGAATATTATTGTTCTATAAGGAATGACCAGCAGGATGAATACAGAGAGGACTGGCGAGACTTACATGAACTGATGCTGAGTGAAATGAGCAGAACCAGGAGATCATTATATATCTCAACAACGATACTGTTTGAGGATGTATTCTGATGGAAGTGGATCTCTTCGATAAAGAGAGCCTTAATTGATCAAAGATGGACAGAAGCAGCTACACCCAGAGAAAGAACACTGGGAAATGAATATAAACTGCTTGCATTTTTGTTTTTCTTCCCGGATTATTTATACCTTCTGAATTCAATTCTCCCTGTGCAACAAGAAAACTGTTCGATTCTGCACACATATATTGTATCTAGGATATACTGCAACCCATTCAACATGTAAAGGACTGCTTGCCATCTGGGGGAAGGGGTGGAGGGAGGGAGGGGAAAAATCGGAACAGAAGTGAATGCAAGGGATAATGCTGTAAAAAATTACCCTGGCATGCGTTCTATCAATAAAAAATTATTAAAAAAAAAAAAAGAAAGAGAAAGAAAAGAAAAGAAATGAAGGCTGCTCCAAGACCTTCAGAATACCAATGAGAACATTACAATAAAGGATGATATGATAAATAAATAAATTATGAGAGCATAGGGAAAAATGTATCCAATTCAAAAAAAGGATTTATAATCAAACAAAAGATAAGATTATGGGAAGTAAAATAGATAATTTTGATTACATGAAATCAAAAAGTTTTTGCAGAAACAAATCTAGTACAGCCAAAATTAAAAGGAAAACAGGAAGTAGAGAAGATTAAAGGAGTAGGGGGAAAGGGGCAAAGGAAAAGTTAAAACAAATGTATCTGATAAATGCCTCATTTCTCAAATATATAGAGAAATGAGTCAATTTTATAAAAATAAGAATCATTCCCTGTTGAGGGACAGCTTTGAGTCAGAGGATTCAGAACAGACCAGGTTTTCCATGTAGCTTGTCTGGAATCCAAAGGCTGTGTGAATTCAGGATGTTGGCTCACCATTCCTCTGTTCTGTCTCTGGAGAACCAAATTATCTTATTGATAATAAGGAAGCTAGGAAACAGCTAAGGAAAAGTTCTCATGAGAAAATTGCTTGATATGACTTTGTCTAAAGTTATAAAAAACCTTACCCTCAGATCAATAAATGGAGTTTGTTTTTCACATCTCCTCCCTGGCCTGTGTTTCTCTTTTCATACTCAGCTGGCATTATGTCACGGCCCATGGACACAGGTGTAGTGGTGAACCACTCGTGACAATTATTCAGTTGATATCAAAGGATATGAGTAGTCATTTTTCAGAAGAAATCAAAGCTATCAAGTAGTCACATTAAAACATTCTCTGAATCACTACTGATTAGCAAAATACAAAATAAAACAATTCTGAGACTCCAGATCACCTGTATCAGATTGATTAACATGACAGAAAAGGATAATGACAAGTGCTGGAGGGGATGTGGGAAAACTGGGACGCTAATCTACTGATACAATAGTTGTGAACCAGTCCACCAGTTGTGGAAAACAATATGTAACTATGCTGAAAAGTCTATAAAACTCTCCATACCTTCTGAACAATCAATATCATTGCTAGATCTATACACCAAAGAGATCAAATAAAAGGACAGAAGACCTATTTATACAAAAATATTTATAGTACTGTTTGTGGTGAAGAATTGAAATTGAGGGAATGTCCATAGATTGGGTTATGATTGAACAAATTGTGGTATATGTTTCCAATGGAATACTTTAAGAAATTAAAAACAAGATGGTTTCAGAAAAACTGTAAAGATTTACATGAACTGATGGAAAGTAAAATGAGCAGAACCAGGAGAACATTGTACACAGTAATAACAATATTGTAAGAAGAATCACTTGTGAATGACTTAGTTATTCTCAGCAATATTCAAGATAATCCTGATGGATTTATGAAGAAAAGTGCTCCCCACCTCCAAAGAAAGAACTGATGGAGTCTGAATACAAATCAAAGCGTCCTTTAAAAAAAAAAAAAAAAAAGAACTTTATTATTCTTTTTTGGTCTCTCTTTTCTTCAATAGAGCTAATACAGAAATATATTTTGCATGATTGTACATGTATATGAAGTTGCTTGCTGTATCAGAGAAGGAGAAGAGATGTGAGGGAGGAAATGAATTTGGAACTCAAAAAAATTTTTAAATGATTGTTTTAAAAAATAACTTTTTACATGTAATTGGGAAATTCTTTCAAAAAAGAAATAGGCAGAGATAACTAACTGAAAGACTGAAAAACCCTAGGGATATAGAAAAACTTGATATAAAAGGAAAACTTCTGTTCCTAACTTCACTATCTGGATCCAACAGATAGCTACTACACAGATGCTCTGAAGTGCTGCTACCATTACAAAATGAGAAGTTGGGGATGGGAAACGAGTTACATTTATTTCCCAACTAAACTATTATGCTACTGCAGGCTGTTGTTCATCCTTCATTTTCAAAGAGGACCAAAACTATACCATCTGTTTTCTAAAGAACTCACTCTTCAGTAGAAGTATGTGTTAATTTTTTTCTACTAATATCATAATATGATAATTAAGTGGAAACTGATGTGACACAATAGGAGGAGATTATAAATAATTATCATTTAAACATATGACAACATCATATGTTGAAATGAATGATATTTTTTATTTAATTTTCAAGTTTGTTCTACAGGTTTGAAATTTGATATTAAAAGACATTTTATGCCATTTCATTCTCAAAAGAAGGGTTGGAATACAAAAAGTGAACAGTTACCATAACAACGTATTTTTCTTAATGAATTAGTTCTCTTTTTATATAATTAAATTGGTTTCAAGAAATTGTTTAATTCAGCAAATATTAAGCATTTACAGAATTAAAGGCAAAGTGACATGGCATAGTGGAAAGAGAGCCCCCTCTGAGTCAAGAAAAGACACTTGGGTTCAAATCCCTCTTCAGGCACATACTGGCTATGTGATCCTGGGCAAATTATTTAACCTCTCATTACTTCATATGTTTTCCCTCATACAGAGAATGACTTCCCTTCTCATCTCTGTTTTTTGGGATCCCTCTCTTCCTTCAAAGGGCAGTGCTTCCTACTATAATCCTTGCCCAACATTTCTACTTGGTGTTCTCCCTTTCCCTGAAATTATTTTGTATTTACTTGCCCTATTTTATTTAGATAACTGTGCATGTGTTATCTGATCCAACAAAATGTAAACTCCTTCAAAGGTGGAAACTTTAATTTTTGTTTCTGTATCCTTAGCCCTTAACACATTATATGGCACAAAATAGTTGCTTAATAAATACTTGCTTTTGTGAACAACTTCAATATTCTTAGTAATACAATGATCCAAGGTAACTCTAAAGGACTTAGGTTGAAAAATGCTATCCATCCTCAGAGAAAGAACCAATGGTGTCTAAATACAAATTGAAACATACCATTTTTATTTTCCTTATTTTTTATTATTTATTTCCTATTTCTTTATTTTATATTTTTATTTATCCTTTTATTTTCTTTTATAACATAACTATTATGGAAATGTTTTACATGAGCCCACTTGAATAATCTCTATCAAATTGCTTGCCTTCTCAATGAAGGGAAGAGGGAAGAAGAAAGGGAGAAAATAGGGAACTCAAAGTTTTAAAAATTAAATTGTATTTACGTCTAACAGGAGAAAAGTAAAATACTAAATGAAAGTGGGAAAAAACAGTTGCTCAATTAACTGCTTAGTGAACGCAGACTTCACTAAATGTCATTTCTGTCTTGAAAAATCTGAGGAATTATCTTGTAGAAAAAAAAATAGATTTGTTTTCCTTGGTTCTACACAGCATTATGAAGATCAAGGAGGAAAAATTGCTGAGAAGCAGATTTTGACTTTATATAAATAGCTTCCTAATAATTAGAACTATCTAAAATTAGAATGGCATGTCTTAAGAGTAACATGTTCCCTAGCATTCGAGTTCTTTTGTGAAATCTGAATTTTTGGTTGGTTGGTTTGTTAGTTGTTATCTTTCATTCTCTTTGAGGACTAAAATGACACCACCATGTTAGCCTCAAGTTATAGTGTGTCCAACTGTGGCTGATCAGAGCGGTAAGAATGCTCTAACACAGATCCAGTACAAATAAATAGTCAGTGTGAACATTTGGAGTAGAGTCACTAATTTTGCACATCTTGCATTTCTTTTGAGCTACTTCAATTCTGCTTTGCTAGTGGAACACAGTGCCTTCTTTGTTGTGAGTATGCCATCTTTATTAGGTAAGTGGAAGATTTAGGTTTCTGGGAATGATTAGACTAGATAACCTTGGGCAAATCATTTTACCTCCCTCAACCTCAGGTTTTGTTTTTGTTTTTTCTGTAAAAACAAGAAGATTAAACCAGATGACTGCTGAAGTTCCTTGTCAAAATTTATGTGATCCTTTGACTTATAAAATATCTATTTTTCCAACTATTTCATATTCCAACTATATTTAAGTTATATCCCAACTATTCAGTTCTATGATTCCATTAAATTTCATCTTGTCCTGTAAATTCATACCTTGTCCGAGGGTCAGTAGCCATGGAGGAGCTGACTGTATTCTTAGTTCATATCCAGACATTCTTTATATGCTAGAGATTCTAACGAATTTTTTGAGGGGTGGGAGAGAATTATGGGATGAGGAGGGGGAGGCTAAAAATATTTTCAAGTCTTATTTGTAACAGAGATGAAACTAGGAATTTTCCTATTTATCTGGGTCAAATTTAATGTTAGTAGTGATGGAGAGTTTTAAAAGTATGACCACTGCTGTTATTTGTTAAGGTAACATGATAGGAAGAAGTCATAGATGTTGAAGAGGATAAGGAATTGGAAAGCCAGAGTATTTGACTCTGAATGAGGAAGAGATAATATGGCAAAGTAGAATGACCTTAAAGACAGGGAAGACTTGGCTTCCGGTCTTACTCTGAAACACATTGGTTGGTTGACCCTGGTGAAGTCTCTTATCTTCTCAGTGCTTTAGAAAATTCTCTAAGATTACAGGTTGCAGAAAGGCTGCTAACCTGAAATGATAAAGGGAGTTTCCTTGTCTGAAAATTACCTATAATAATGAAATCACAGGTTTAGTCCTGCCTAAGAATTAGGGTAGAGGAGAAAGTAAGGTAAGCCCAGTATTTGGTGGGGAAAGGAGGGAGAATTACCTAACTGTCCAAAGATGACACCAGCAAGCATCTTTTGACAGGATGAAATGAATTTTATTTTTTCCCCACAATCAGAATAGTGGTTCTTTTTAAAAAATACTGTTTTATTTTTCCAAACACATGCAAAGATAATTTTCAACTCTCACCTTTGCAAAACCTTGTGTTCCAAACCTCTATCCCTCTTGTTCTTACCCTCCTCCCCAAGACAGCAAGTAATCTGATATAGGTTAAACATATGCAATTCTTTCAAACATATTTCCATATTTTTAATGCTGCACACACACACACACACACACACACACACACACACATCAAAGGGTAAAAACATCCAAAGAAGGAAAAAAAGCAAACAACAACAACAACAAAAAGATGAAAATACTATGCTTTGATCCACATTTAGTCTCTATAGTTCTCTCTCTGGATGTGGATGCCACTTAATGAAATAAATTTTAAAGGTGGTTGCTGAGGGAAAGTCTGACAGTGGCATCAGGCAGGAAGATGGATGCCAATTTTTCTTGTTCCTATGGGTCAGAGAACACGAGAGCTTAAGAAGCAGTCAGCCTTCGAATGCCAAAAAATGCTGTCTTCAGGAGAAAACAGCTGCAATATGTACCTGAAAATGAAAAGAAGGTGAGAAGAAGAAATTTAGAATGAAGGTCAGTTTATTAAAAACAAACAAAAGAGAATGTTTCTCATGGGGGCAGTAGAAAGGTCAGAGGAGCATAGGGACTGGAGATGGATAGGGTCCTTTCACTACTTGAAACCTCTACTCCTCTGGCAGTTTGGTGGAGAGAATGAGAAACATCTCTCTATAGGTCAAAATCTAAGGCTAATCCTATCTGCTAATTTTGGCTCTGCCAATAGTTTTCCTGAATTCTTTGAATTTTACTTAGTCTATATTTTTGAGAGATGATTATTATCCATTTTGCTGACAAGCTGAATTTAAATAGCCTATATTCTAATAGCCTGTATTTTATTGGAAATGTTGTCATAAGATCATAGATTTCGGACTTGAAAGAACTCTGAAGGCAACTGAGTCCAATTCTCTCATTTTACAGTCTATACTAAGACTGAGAGGTTAAGTGACTTGTTGAAAATCCCATATCTAATTACGTGTTACAAGGCAAGATTTGAACTAGAGCCTTCCTGATTCTAAGCCCATTGTCCTATCTATGTCTGTGAATGAAAAGCAAGAGTGGAAACCTCTAACACTCAACCTGGAAGTAGCTTTATTTTAATTTCATGGTAAGTAGAAGCAAGTATGTTTCATATATAGCTAGTAAACTGACATCACTTAAATTACTAAGTAAAGTTCTGCAATTTAAATCTCATGCAAACCCTTCAGAATTACATGGGAAAATACATCTTAATTTCAAAAGTAAACTTTAAGTTTATTTTTAAAGTGGAAAACAAAAGCAACTTCCTGATATACCTACATATTTTTGAGAAATCAGGTGATAGATGAGTTTTACTGGCTTAAAAGTTTCTTTGCCATTAAAAATATATCAGGTTGGTTTACCCTGAGAGATTCTTTGAGAGATTAGAGCTGCCTTATTACACAATTCTAGAAACCTCTATTTGAGGACGTTTTTTATAACAGTATCCTGTTGGTTGTAATGAAGTAGAAGGTAATATGTGGCCAAAAAGAACAAAAATTCTCTAGTTCCACCACTCCTAATGTAGACAAAATGATTGATTTATTGAATATTTCACTTTTCAACCAAGTCTTCTGACATTGTGTACATAGTTTTCATTTTTCACTTAAAAGCAAAATAAAGATATCATTTAACTGTCCCCCAACTTAAAATTTTTACTGTTAAAAATACTTTCCATTAATATATAACTGATTTCATCTCCTTTGAGGCATAGGGCAGAGACTTTGAGCTGAAAGTGACTTCATAGGCCATGTAGTCCAAAACTTCAATTAACAGATGAAAAAAACTGTGCCTCAGAAAAGCTCCTTGACTAACCCATATAAATATCATAGGTGGTAAAGCAGTAAATAGTAGGGCTGGGATTTGAATCAACACACAAATCTTTCTCCAAATCCAGAATCTTTTCCACTGAACCTTTTAGCCATCCATAATAACAATGCCAGCATTCTTTTAAAGGCCTGCTTTATTGTAATGTTTTCTATCTCATAAATGTCTCCACACATTTCTTCACTGATGTCTGAAATTCCTCTTAAGAAAACAAATCTTTTTATGATTTCAGAGAGGCCTGAAGAGACTTATACTGATGCTAAGTGAAATGAGCAGAACCAGGAGATCATTGTTCACAGCAACAAGATTATATGATGATCAATTCTGATGGACGTGGCTCTTTCAACAGTGAGATGATTCAGACCAGTTCCAGTGGTCTTGTGATGAAGAGAGCCCAGAGAGAGGACTGTGGGAACTGTGTGGTCCACAACATAGCATTTTTGTTGTTGTTTGCTTGCATTTTATTTCCTTTCTCATTTTTTCCCCTTTTTTGATTTGATTTTTCTTGTGCAGCAAGATAATTGTATAAATATGTATGCATATATTGGGTTTAACATATATTTTTTACCATGTTTAACATATATTGGATTACTTGCTGTCTAGGGGAAGGAGTGGGGAGAAGGGAGGGAAAAATTGAAACACAAGGTTTTGCAAGCACTAATGTTGAAAAACTATCCATGCATATCATAGCTTTTAAAAATTAAAAAGTTTTAATAAAAAAAATCTTTTATCCTAAAATTAGAGGTAAGGTTTTAAATGCAATGGTCCCTAGGAGAGGTGAAATAGTGACTTAACATACTAAAATATAAAGCCTTCACCATACTTTATAAGTTGCTGAGTACATGATAGAGGATTCAGAAATTGTCCTTGAACTGAAAAGTTTAGTTAGACATCATGATACACTGTAATTGTAAGCTCTTTCCTTAAGAAAACCTTTCATTAACAACAAAAATGATTTTGGTCCACATCTATAATTCAACAAAACAGGATCTCAACTTTTATTTTTGTAAATGATGTGAAGTTAAATCATGTTTAATGCTATAGTTTCTTTCCAGATTTGAATCACCATATTATTTTCCTGGATTCTTCACTCAGATGAGCTGTGCTTTGAATATTACCACAAAATTGTTTTCACTTGTAACTGACCAGCTATTGAGGGGGAGGGTTTCCTCTTACAAGTAAATTTAGGGAATTTAGGAATTTCTTCACCCAGTCTCTTTTCTGAATGCTGGAAGTTCTTTACTTTGGTCACTTAATCTCGGTTTGCCTTAGTTCAGTAGAGGAGGAAATGGCAAAGCACTCCAAGGTCTTTGCTAACAAAATTCCATTGGACAGTAGGGTCCATGGGGTCATGAAGAGTTGGACTCTACTGTACAACAACATCAATAATAAAAAAAGACTCATATCTCCAAATCTCTGATGCTGTGAATGGCTTAATTCTCTAGGTTATTTTAACTTTTTTTTTCTTCAAATTTGATGTTGATTTTGCCCTTTGCTCTATTTATTTAATGATCAAATTATGCATAGAAAGCTGATTCTTATTAGACACAGACATCAGAAACTATCATTATCTGTAATGGAAAGATCTATTCACATCCAGAGAGAAAACTACGGAGACAAAATGTGGATCACTGCATAGCATTTTTGTCATTGCTATTGGCTTGTTTGGTTTTTTTTCTTTCTCATTTTTTTTTCCTATTTTGATCTGATTTCTTGTGCGTGCAGCATGATAAATGTGGAAATATGTTTAGAAGAATTGTATGTTTAACCTCTATTAGATTGCTTGCTGGCTGGGGAGGAGGGGTTGGATGGAGAAGGAGAGGGAGGGAGGAAATTTGGAACATAAGATTTACAAAAGTGAATGTTGAAAACTATCTTTGCATGTGTTTTGAAAAATAAAAGGCTATTATTATTTTTAAAAAAAAGAAGCTACAGTTATTCCCTTCAACATCATGACTTTCCCCATCAAGTTTTTGATATATCATGTGTCTGCATAAGAAATTAAATGGGTGAGAAGTAGTATGGACACAGTGGACAGAACACTGGCCCTGGAGTCTGAAGAATCTGAATTCAAATCTGGCCTCAGACACTGAAGACTTACTGTGTAACCTTGGGTAAATCATTTATTCCAATTGCCAAAACAAAAACAAAAAAAAGAAGGAAGGGAGGGAGGGAGGGAGAGAGGGAAAGAAGGAGGGAGAAAGGGAAAGAGAGGGAAGAAGGAAAGGAGGGAGAGAGAGAGAGAGAGAGAGAGAGAGAGAGAGAGAGAGAGAGAGAGAGAGAGAAAGGAAGGAAGGAAGGAAGGAAGGAAGGAAGGAAGAAAGAAATTAAATATTAAATAAGAATTTTTTGGAATTTTTGGGGAATCCTCAGTTAACACAAAGGCCATCAGATAGCAGAGAAAAAGTTTAGAAACTCAGAAATGCATTTTATATATATATATATATATATATATATATATATTATATATATATATATATATATATATATTATATATATATATATAGTATTATGTAGTATCAACATATTTTATCTTTTAATGCCATAATAATTCAGACTTCTTCTCAGGTACAAAAGGAGAATCAAAAAATTTTACAGTGACTTTCCAGATCTGGGGATGCCTGCTCCTATTATATAGAAATGATAACTGTAATCATTTCCTGTCCGTTAAAATAGTCAGTTTCATGTTTTGTTATGTTGTTTACTACATGCTGTGATCAATTCTTTCTGATTCCCTTCTTTATTTTTTTACTTAATTTTTTTTTCCTGATTCCCTTCATTGACTAAGTCATTTATGATATATAGATATAATGCTTTGGAGTTTTCTACACACCTTTAGTCTTTAAAACAAAACAAAGCAAAGCCCCAAACTATTGTTTTCAGGATATATTCTCCATTTTCTCCTATATGTATAATTGCATTAAAATAAACAACTATCGGAGAGTATACTGCATTGCTTTGTAACAACATGATATTCTTTGCACTTTTCCTCTTTTTTCTGAAATGTAGTGACACAAAAGCTGCAATTATCTTCATGGTGGCTTTTTTGCTTATGATCACAAGCACTACAAAACAAGAAGACCAAATGTTTCTTATTGCAGTTGGACAGAGTAAAACCAACCCTTCTAAAGAATGTCTCTCTCCAAAGAGAACTTGGGAATTATCCTCTTATTAAGGAATGAATTCCTTTGGTCTTTATTGTTTGTTTGTTTTTTTTTTTACAAGAATATAAATATTTACATAGTTCAATTCTTCCAGGAGCACATTCACTTTAGTCATGACTCTTCATGACTTCATTTGGGGTTTTCTTGGCAAAAATACTAGAATGCATTGCCATTGCCATTTGCTTCTCTATCCTCATTTTGCAGATGAGGAAAGAGAAGCAAACAAGGTTAAATGATTTGTCCAGGGTCATACAGTATAGATTGGAGCTCAAGGAAAATGAGTTTTTTCCCAGGTCCAGCACTTTATCCACAGTTACCCAATATATTCATTACTAGACAATTAACAAAAAATTCACACTGAGAATGCCAGTAATTGTTAATGTTTACAAATGGTCTAAAAACTGTAATTCTTAACTCCCACTTTCATATCATTTCACTGTTGTCAACAGCAGAAGTGGTGCTTCATTGAGACTGAGGGTCATATAAAAAAAAATTGTGTTAATAGGTTGTCATGGCCAAAATATTCATCATCTACCTAATGACCAGTTTGTAAAAGGTGAGCCTCTTTCTTTTAAGGTAATCTGGTCCTTGAACATAAGATTCAGTCTACCACTGAAACCTGTAGAAGAAGAATTAGATAGGTCGTACTCATGTCAACACTGAATGACTATGACTGAGGAATTCCAGACCTTGGTAGGAGTGATTAAATTACTAGAAAGTTTCAACACTGTACAATTGAGTACTCTTGCACTCAGTAATTGTACTCTAAATTACAATGTGATCCTTTTAGGTAAGGGAAAGTAAGGAAAGAATCTTATGAGAATGGACACAAAATTAGTCAAAGAAAATTTCAGTTATTTGGAGGAATTTTTTCTTACCCTAAACTAGATTGAATCTATGACAAAATATCTTTATTTATTTATTTATAATAACTTTTTAATGACAGAATCCATGCCAGGGTAATTTTTTTACAACCTTATCTCTTGCACTCGCTTCCGTTCCGATTTTTCCCCTCCCTCCCTCCACCCCCTCCCCCAGATGGCAAGCAGTTCTATACATGTTAAATATATTGCAGTATATCCTAGATACAATATATGTTTGCAGAACCGAACAGTTCTCTTGTTGCACAGGGAGTATTGGATTCAGAAGGTAAAAATAACCTGGGAAGAAAAACAAAAATGCAAATAGTTTACATTCATTTCCCAGTGTTCTTTCTTTGGGTGTAGCTGCATGCCAAAATATTAAGGGGAAAGAATGAAAGCTAATGAACTGAGACATATTTTATCTGTACATGTGCAAAGAAACTCTGTACCCATATTCAGGTGTAGTTTTCCAAGGGCCTACACTAAATGGAGGTGATGGAGTGAATAAATCCAAAGTTGGAGAGTCTTGGGCTTAGTGTACCATCTGAATCCTTATGGAACTCTGACTAAACATCTATTTTAGCCTCATCTCCTATGCTCCACATAAAGTACTGTTTATCATCCTGCATATGGGCCTATGTGCTTTCTCAGCCTTTTTTCTACTTTTCCTTGTCATCTTTGGTGCTAATGTAAAGCAGGTAATCCTGTGCAGAGTTTCTCAAGCTACTGTCCCAAACTTCTACTCTCACTGGCAAATCAGGTCCCCATAGTTGATACTTGTCCCTTCAGAGTCTGGCAGTAGCTCTGATAGGCAGGAAGGTATTTTTCTTTCTTCTTTTTTTTTAATAGCTTTTTATTTACAAATATATGCATAGGTAATTTTTCAGCATTGACAGTTGTAAATCCTTTTGTTCCAACTTTTTCTCTCCTTTCCCCTACTCCCTCCCCCACATGGCAGGTTGACTAATACATGTTAAATATGTTAAAGTATAAGTTAAATACAATATATGTATACATTTCCAAACAGTTATTTTGCTGTATAAAAAGAGTCATACTTTGAAGTAGTGTACACTTAGCCTATGAAGGAAATCAAAATGCAGGCGGACAAAAATAGAGGGATTGGGAATTCTACGTAGTTGTTCATACTCATTTCCCAGAGTTCTTTCGCTGGGTCTAGCTGGTTCAATTCATTACTGCTCTATTGGAACTAATTTGATTCATCTCATTGTTGAAAAGGGTCATGTCCCTCAGAATTGATCATCATATAATATTGTTGTTGAAGTATATAATGATCTCCTAGTCCTGATCATTTTACTCAGCATCAGTTCATGTCAGTCTCTCCAGGCCTCTGTGAAATCATCCTGCTGGTCATTTCTTACTGAACAATAATATTCCATAACATTCATATACCACAATTTATTCAGCCATTCTCCAATTGATGGGCATCCACCCATTTCCAGTTTCTGGCCACTACAAAGAGGGCTGCCACGAACACTCTTTCACATACAGATTCCTTTCCCTTCTTTACACTCTCTTTGGGATATAAGCCCAGTAGTAACACTGCTGGGTCAAAGGGTTTGCACAGTTTAATAGCTTTCTGAGCACAGAGGAAGGTATTTTTCTAATGCAATACCTCATAAACCCCTCCTATTGGGCTATCCCTATGATTACAGTTAGGTAGTCAGACTTAACTCTTACAAAGGAGTATTTACTAAAGGTAACATAATAAGAACATCCCTTAAAACTGTGACACACTGTCCTACCAGAACACACAAAGTTCAGGAGGAAAGTAAGTTTGGACATAGAGAAGAAATGGCAAAGGGATAATTCACAGTTTCTGGTTGCCCTTTGTAGAATATAGTGCTCATTAAATTCCCTGATGTAGCATTTTTGCTGAACTATTTGAAGAGTATTAAAGTTGCCTTTCCACAGTGCTTTTAGTTTTCCCATAGCTCTTGATGTAGATATTTCCCATAGTCACTGTTGTCCCAAGGGTACTGATGAAAAGTCCAAATCCTCCAATCTTCCAAAATTTTTAAGTTCTTCCTCTACTCAAAAGAAATGAGAAAAGAGTAAAATATTCCCCTTCCAACGGCTAGCCATACTAGATTAAAAAAGTGGCAAACATCAAAACTGGTTGATACTGGCTAAGAAATAGAGTGGTGGATAAGTAAAATAGGTTAGATACACAAGACTCAAGAGTCCATGATTATAATATCTACTGTTTGATAAACCAAAAGAAAGACTCCAGCTTCTGGAATAACAATTCACTATTTGACAAAAACTGCTGGGAAAACTGAAAAATAGTATAGCAGAAATTCAGGCATTGACAAACATTGCATACCCTTACTATGATAAGATCAAAAAGCATATGTAATTTAGACATAAAGGGTAATACTAAAAGCAACTTAAGAGAGCAAGGAATAGTTTACTTGTCAAATCTATGGAGAAGGGAAGAAATTATGACCAAACAGGAGACAGAAAACATTATGAAATGCAAGATGAATAATTTTGATTACATTAAGTTTTTAAAGTTTTTGTCCAAACAAAGCCAATGCAACCAAGATTAAAAGGGAGCAGAAAGCTGAGAGAACAGTTTTTGCAATCAGTATAAATATACAGCCTGTAAAAAATATAGAAAACTCAGTCAAATTTATAAGAATACAATTCATTCCCCATTTGATAAATGGTCAAAGGATACAAACAGGCAATTTTCAGTTGAAGAAATCAAAGCCATCTATAGTCATATGAAAAAATGCTCCAAATCGCTATTGATTAGAGAAGTACAAATTAAAATAACTCTGAAATACAACCTCACACTTATCTTTTTTTTTTTAATTTTTTATTTAATAATTACATTATATTGACACTCGTTTCTGTTCCGATTTTTTTTTCCCCTCCCTCCCTCCACCCCCTCCCCTAGATGGCAAGCAGTCCTTTATATGTTGGATATGTTGCAGTATATCCTAGATACAATATATGTTTGCAGAACCGAACAGTTCTCTTGTTGCGTAGGGAGAATTGGATTCAGAAGGTATAAATAATCCGGGAAGAAAAACAAAAATGCAGATAGTTTACATTCATTTCCCAGTGTTCTTTCTTTGGGTGTAGCTGCTTTTGTCCGTCATTTATCAATTGAAACTCAGGTCTCTTTGTCAAAGAAATCCACTTCCATCAAAATATGTCCTCATACAATATCGTTGTCGAAGTGTATAATGATCTCCTGGTTCTGCTCATTTCACTTAGCATCAGTTCATGTAAGTCTTGCCAGTCCTCTCTGTATTCATCCTGCTGGTCATTTCTTACAGAACAATAATATTCCATAACATTCATATACCACAATTTACCCAGCCATTCTCCAATTGATGGGCATCCATTCATTTTCCAGTTTCTAGCCACTACAAACAGGGCTGCTGCAAACATTTTGGCACATACAGGTCCCTTTCCCTTCTTTAGTATTTCTTTGGGATATAAGCCCAATAGAAACACTGCTGGATCAAAGGGTATGCACAATTTGATAATTTTTTCAACCTCACACTTATCAAATTAGCTAAGATAACAGAAAAGAAAAATAATAAATGTTAGAGGTGTGAGGGATAGACCCTTACCCAAAAGGACTACTCAGAGATCACTCAGTAGAAGGCAGAAAAGTTGTTTATTGAAAACCTCCAGAGGATGAGCCATGCCATCGCGAGATAAGAAAGAGAAAGCTCCCGGTAGGAGGGCTAATGAAGTAGTAAAGATACATAGCTTTTATACAAGAAATTACATCACAAGTAAGAGAGCATTGAGAAGGGGAGGGAGAGGCATCTAATTGGTTGTTGCTATTTGGGGAGATTGGAATGGAAGGTTTCTGTTTCCCTGAAATCTCCTGATTTCTAGGAAACAGAAAGTCAGGCCTTCAGGCTTAATCAAGCATACAATGGTCCAGCTAATAGACTAAATATCGATAAATGTCAAATTCCAATAAATGTCATCAGCTCAGGTTAAGTAAATATATTTCTAGCTGGCCAAGGCTCAAGTAAATACTAGCCTGCACATATTATACAGGTCATAGGGTTGACACAGAAATAATAAAATACAGAAAAAGAATTAATACATTCCTATAAGTTCTTCACCTTATCTATTCCCCACAGAGGGAATGTAGGAAAATTGAAAAACAAATGTTTTTTTTAGGAGTTGTGAACTGATCAAACCGTTTTGGAGAACAATTTAGAACTATACCCAAAGGGCTATAAATGGTTGGTATAGTCTTTGATCTATAAAGTGTCATTACTGGGTCTATATTCCAAAGAGATCATAAAAAAGGGAAAAGGACCCACAAGCACAAAACTGTTTAAAACAATGTTCTTTGTGGTGACAAAGAATTGGAAATCAAGAGGAAGACTATCAGTTGGAGAATGGCTGAACAAATTGCAACATATGAATGTAATGGAATATTGTTGTTCTATAAGAAATGATGAGTTGCTTGCTTGCATCTTCTTCTTTCTCTCCTTTTCCTTCTCCTCTTCTCCTTTTTTTTTTTTTTTTTTTTTTTGGTACTGGTTTGATTTGATTTTTCTTGTGCAATAATTGTATAAATATGTATGTATATATTGGATTTAACATATATTTCTACCATTTTTAACATATATTGGACTACTTGCTATCTAGGGGAGAGCATGGGGGAAAGGAGGGAAAATTGGAACACAAGGTTTTGCAAGGGGCAATGTTAAAGAATTGTGCATGCATGTCTCTCTTCAACGTTGAGATGATTCAAACTAGTTCCACTTGTTCAGTGATGAAGAGTCACTCTCTCTGTTGTTATTTGCTTGCATTGTGTTTTCTTTCTCAATTTTTCTTTTTCTTCCTTCTTGATCTGATTTTTCTTGTGCAACAAGATAACTATGTAAATATGTATAAATATGTAGGATTTAACACATATTTCAATATATTTAACATGTATTGGACTACCTGCCAACTAGGGGAGGGGGTGGGTGTAAGGAGGGGGAAATTTGGAACAAAAGGTTATGCTAGGATCAATGTTGGAAAAATTAACCATGCATATGCTTTGTAAATAAAAAGCTTTAATAAAAAAAAAAAAGAAGAAGAAGAAGAATTGTCCATGCATATGTTTTAAAAAATAAAAAAGCTTTAGTAAAAAAAAAAAAAAAAAGTAGCTTGCTGGTTTTATTCAGACTCTAGTAGTACCTCAAAATGTTTTAATTTGCATTTCTCTAATCAATAGTGATTTAGTCAGTTTCAATTGATCAAGGATGGACAGAAGCAGCTACACCCAAAGAAAGAACACTGGGAAATGAATGTAAACTGCTTGCATTTTTGTTTTTCTTCCCAGGTTATTTCTACCTTCTGAATCCAAATCTCCCTGTGCAACAAGAAAACTGTTCAGTTCTGCACACATATATTGTATCTAGGATATATTGTAACCTATTTAACATGCAAAGGACTGCTTGCCATCTGGGGGAGGGAGTGGAGGAAGGGAGGGGAAAAATTGGAACAGAAGTGAGTGCAAAGGATAATGTTGTAAAAAATTACCCTGGCATGGGTTCTGTCAATAAAAAGTTAATGGAAAAAAAAAAAAAAGAATAGTGATTTAGAATAAAGCTCTTTATACACAGTGAATTTCACTTTGCATCAGTCCATGAAAATCTATTCACGTTTTTCTGACAATATCCTGCTTCTCATTTTTTATGATATAATAGTATTCCACCACAATCACATATCACAACTCATTTAGCCATTTCCCACTTGGTGGGCATCCCTTGAATTTCCAGTTCTTTGCCACCAGAAAAGAGTCTATTAATATTTGGGAATAGTTCCAAATTGCTCTACAAAATGATTGAATCAGTTTACAACTTCACCAATAGTGCATTAAGGTTTCGATTTTCCCATATTCACTCCAATATTTATCATTTTCCCTTTCTGTCCTATTAGCTAATTTGTATAAGGTTACCACCTTCATAGTTGTTTTAATATATATTTCTTTAATACTTAATAGTATTCTAGGGAGCAATTTCCAGGTGAATTAGGGTGGGGATTATTTTAAGAGTTTCCCAAGGCCAAGTAAATTAAGGGGAGGGGGAGAAGGGAGGAAAGATAGGAGGCTGGGGGGAGGGGAGCCAAAACCAGAAGATTCAGGGTTTTCTGACCAGGCTCCTCACAAAAATCAGGGGACCAAAGAATTCTATTACATCAATTGTAGCATATTAGTATTCCATTACATTTCTGCATCATTTTTATTTAGTAATTCCCTAATTTATGGGTAGCTCCTCAGATTCCCATTCCATGTCACCTCAAAAAAAAAAAAAAACTATAAATATTTTCAATATCCTTAGAAGTTGTTTTGTTTGGAATAAACCCTAACCTCCCTCAAAATCAAAATTTCATCTTCCTCTATTTTCTTGTTCATTGAGATGCATGTATGCATATATTCTCTCTTTTGATCAGATTTGATCAGTGTGAGGTTCAATTTTCAGCTGCTTCCTGCCACCTACCTCTTCTTTGCATAATTGTCTACTTGTGTACTTTGATTATTTGAGAGACTTTTCATTAAACTTCCTTTCTCTTACCAGCTGCCCACTGTACCCACTGTACCATCTTCCTTTCTCAATTCTTTTGGGGTTTTTCAGGGACACTGATACATTGTTGGTGGAATTGTGGACACATCCAGCCATTCTGGAGAGCAATTTGGAACTATGCTCAAAAAGTTATCAAACTCTGCATACCCTTTGATCCAACAGTGTTTCTACTGGGCTTATACCCCAAAGAGATACTAAAGAAGGGAAAGGGACCTGTATGTGCCAAAATGTTTGTGGCAGCCCTGTTTGTAGTGGCTAGAAGCTGGAAAATGAAAGGATGTCCATCAATTGGACAATGGTTGAGTAAATTGTGGTACATGAATGTTATGGAATATTATTGTTCTATAAGAAATGACCAGCAGGATGAATACAGAGAGGACTGGTGAGACTTACATGAACTGATGCTAAGTGAAATGAGCAGAATGAAGAAATCATTATATACCTCAACAACGATACTGTTTGAGGATGTATTCTGATGGAAGTGGATTTCTTCGATAAAGAGAGCTTTAATTGATCAAAGATGGACAGAAGCAGCTACACCCAAAGAAAGAACACTGGGAAATGAATATAAACTGCTTGCATTTTTGTTTTTCTTCCCGGGTTATTTATACCTTCTGAATTCAATTCTCCCTGTGCAACAAGAGAACTGTTCAGTTCTGCACACATATATTGTATCTAGGATATACTGTAACCTATTCAACATGTAAAGGACTCTTGCCATCTGGGGGACGGGGTGGAGGGAGGAAGGGGAAAGATCGGAACAGAAGTGAATGCAAGGGATAATGCTGTAAAAAATTACCCTGGCATGGGTTCTGTCAATAAAAAGTTATTTAAAAAAAAAAATTCTTTTGGGGTTTTTAATGGATGGATGGTTTGATGCGGGGCTAGTGGTGTGAGAATTGAGGTGGGGACTCCCCTCTATTTGGAGATGCAGATCCAATGCAAAAGAATTAGCAAACCCGAAATTTGAATGGCAAAAGGGATTTTTATTGGCACTGAGAAGCCAGCTTTGCTAGGAAGACAGATTTCTCAGTGGGTAAAAAGGTCCTGTTAGGAAAATGGAAAAGGTTAACACAGAGAAGAGAACATCTTCACAATGGCAAGAGTCCTGACAGGCAGCTTTGCCAAGAAGAGAGCTTGTTTCAGACTTCTGCAGAGATTTGGAGTTCAAAATTGTCTTTTATTATCTATCTGAAGCTTAGGCTTCCATTCAAAATTGAATGAGAATCCCCCAGGCCTAGATTTCCATTTGAAAAGAGATTACTTATCTTGGAGTTTTAAGCCACTCAATAGGAATATCATGCCAAGATCTCCAACTGAACAAGACCACTTAAAAGAGCCACGTCTGGGAGAGGTATGCTTTTCCCAGGGGAGAGCTTGAGACCCCAATCACCCTTCTTTTACAGATTAAAGGGAACACAATTTCAGGGTTCCCCCCGTCATTTCCCCCCTCAAACAGTTCCCCCAAATACATTTAGGGTAAAGGGGTGAAGGTCTCATCTTCTGTAATTTCTTCAAGCTGACAAGGGTCATAGAGGTGACTAAATTCACTGGGAATTCATGCCAGGAGGGGTTAGTGTGAGATCTGAAAACATCAGCAGCAGCATCTAAGGGGTGTTGTGTGTCCCAGTGAGTCATTCCATGATCTCCAGGCTGAAGGAGAAGGTGAAATTTCGCGCAGCTTGAAGCCTGAGAAGTAAAAGCTGAACTATTTGCCTCTCTGCAAGGAGCTTAGGCAGGTTTAGCAGGTGCCTTGATGCCTTCAGAGCCTTCTCAGTCCTACAGGAAAATTTCACCCAAAACATGTTAACAAACTGAAAACAGTTTGAAACCCCCTGCAAGGGGTCATTTGTTGTGTCCTGCTTTCTGGAGCCCCCATGCCAGAGTGATTAAAATATACCTTCCTAGTGGAGAAGTGATGAGGCGGGACTCCCGAGGATAGTGGGAAAATGGAGTCCATTTATTTCCCCTTTATATTATGTAACAAAAACAACACTACACATGTGGGGACCTCATAAGCAACTTGCTATTGTATGTAGTTTGCCACCTGCTATCCCTCTGCTTCAATCTCAGCACAGATTGTTACGGCCCCCTGACTTCTCAGGAAGGCCGAGAGCCCTTAGGGGAGATGGGGAGCCGAACCAGACATTGTTAGCAGGTTCCTTCTGGGTTGAAGGGTCTTAAACCTTACCCAGAGTTCCCCACTGTCTGTGGCCCTCTACAGACATTTGCACAAAGTCTATTTGCCAATCCTTCCCCTGGGTATGTGCCCCTTCTCTGAACTAGCTTCAGGAGAGGGGGAGTTAAAACCACTAATGACTGTCCCAAAGTTAGTTTTGAGACCTTTTCAATTAAAAGCTCCGTGGCAGCCACTGCTCTGAGACAGGAGGGCCACCCTGGGGAAGTGGAGTCCAGTTTCTCTGAGAAATAAGCAATGGGTCTGGGGTCAGATTCCAGAGTCTGAGTTAAGACCCCCAAAGCCAGCCCACGCCTTTCATCCACATACAGAATGAAAGGCTTTTCTAAGTTAGGTAGGGCCAGGGCAGGGATGGAGGTCAGTTTGGCTTTCAGGGTTTTAAAAGCCTTGGCTTGATTTAGTCCCCATTCAAGGAGAAGATTATTGGGGTTTTGAATAGAATCATAGAGAGGCTTGGCAATAATCCCAAAGTTGGGAAACCAGATCCTGCAGAAACCAGCCATGCCCAGGAAAGTACGCAGCTGCTTCTATGAGCAGGGTCTGGAAGGCCCAAAATGTTTTCTCTCCTCAGTTAGAGAGCGAGAGGTGGGGGTGAGATTTGGCCCAAATATTTGACAGACTGGCAAGCAACATGGGCTTTGGGTAAGGAGACCCTGTAGCCCCTCGAGGCTAGAAAATAGACCAGACTGAGATTGCCCAGGGTGTGACCCTGCCTGTCAGGACTGCAGATCAAAATAAGGCGGCCTTTAACCTTCTCCAAATCTCTTAACTCTCTAACTAAAACTTTGTGCATAAAAAATTTCTCTGGAGGTCTGAGAAGAGAAAATTGAGTCCCCAATTTCACCATTAAATCACACCCCAATAAGGGAGCAGGATGGGAAGAAATAATATGAACTCGGGGCTTTTTGACTCCAGGCCCAGGCCTCTATCCACTGACCCATCTATACACTCCATGATAGGACTGACGTTATTTTTATTGCTATGTCTGCTTTCATTTTTATGGAAATGCATATACTCTGCAAAATGGGCATATAATGTATTCATTAAATAATTTTGACTTGCTCTAGATATTTTCTTATTATTATCACACTCAAAAAAAAAAAAGGAAGAAATAATAAATGTGCATTTAAATGACAGATCACCAAGCTGGTGAGGCAGAGGAGAGGTCTCAAGGCATCTCTTGAGTTCCCCTGCAATCCCCACTCTATAGTGGGGAGGGGTAAGAGAGACCAGAGTGCCAGAGCAAGAGTGAAGGAGAAGCCCCTCCCATAGCAAAAAGAAATTCAATGGTCTTACTGGCTCCCAGGTGTTGGGCTGTCATGGTGGAGCCAGGAGGAGCATGACCACATCCCAAACTCCTGCCAGAGGGCAGGACACTGGGGAGGGTAGGCAGTCCCTCCTCCAGTGCTTCTCCTGCTCCAACTCAGCAAGGACCTTCGTGATTCCCAGAATAGCAGCCAATAGGGACTTTTCTCCAAACTCACTTTAATTCTGTGGCCTTTCTTCTCAACTGCAGCCTGATCCCCATCATTAAAGGCGGCAACAGCCATTTTGAAGGGAGAAATTTGAGGGACCAAATCTGGCTTCTGCAGCTTCCTCCCCATATCTGGGGCAGATTGTTTAACATTCACATCTCCCCAGGACAGATCAAGGAGGGTGTTGGCCTTGGACCCCTCAAAAAGCCGGGTGAGGTCCTTAGAGTAATGACCAGGTTTCTCCTCAGTCTGGGAAGGATTTGACATTGAAAGAAGCACCTCTGCCCTGAGTGTCTCCCTGAGAGTCTGTGGCTTCTCTCGGGGGCAGAGGTTAGAAGGAGTGGAGAGAAAGGGGTCCCACTCCTTGAATCAGAGGGATTGAGGAGTGGGGGCTGGGTAGTCTCAGGATCTGGTTCGGGAGGTGAGGGGGACAGAGTTAAAGAAATATTGGTGTGTTAAGGACCATGCCTAAGTGCACTGTAGGGGCAGGTCAATTCTCCAAGAGCCTCCACACTGTGAACATCTGAAGGCGTTGCAAAGCAGCCTTTACTGACACAGGTGTTGCTTGTGGACTGGGAATAAGATAAATTCTCTAGACCTCTCTAGAGATGGTGAGATGAAAAAATGCTCCCTGATTAAGGGCACTTTTTGTCAGAGAATTCAGGAATTCCCATTTCAAGCGCCGCTGAGAGAATTCTGCTCGAGACTGGGGCTCCAATGACTCAAATATTCCCAGGTATTTGAGTGTCCAACTATAGAATAGACAACAAGAAAATACTTAACTTCATCCAGATTCTCGGGAATTTCCAGTCAGGGAACCAAAAATGATATGGTGCTGGTGGTAGAGAATTGAGGTGGAGATGCAAGTCCAATGCAAAAAAATTCGCAAACTCAAAAATCTGAGGCAAAAGAGAATTTTATCGGCACTGAGACGCTAGCTTTGCTAAGAAGACAGACTTCTCAATGGGTAAAGTCCTGTCAGAGAAAATAACCAAGGTTAACACTGAGAAGAGAATATCTTCTTAGTAGGCAAGAGTCCTGGCAGACAGCTGTGCCAAGAAGAGAGCTTCCTTGGCAAGGCTAATTCCTGTTTCAGACTTCTGCAGAAATTTGGAGTTCAGAATTGTCTTTTATTAGTGGTCTGAGGCTCAGACTTCCATTCAAAATTGAATAAGAATCTCCCAGGCCTAGATTTCCACTTGAAAAGAGAGTACTTATCTTGGAGTTTTAAGCCATTCAATATGGATATCAGGCTGAGATCTCCAACTAAATGAGACCACTTAACTGGGACTGGGAGTGGTCCCAGGCTAATCTTCAACTCAAGAAAGGGGACAACTAGTGGCCAAAATTTCCAACTGAATGAAACCACTTAAGAGGGCATTGTCTGGGAGAGGTATGCTTTTCCCAGGGGAGAGCTTGAGAACCCGAATCTCCCTTCTTTTAGAAATTAAAGGGGACATAGTTTCAGGGTTCGCCCCTTTCAGTTACAGTTTTATTAGATAACCCAGCTAGATAATTCATGAGAGAAAGCATTGTCCCTTCCAAAATTCTTCTTAAGGACTAAATGAAAGTTAATCTTTCTATTTATCACAGAATGAAATAAAATATACATCTAAATCTATCCTGTGATTAAAAATTATGCTAGATTGGGGAAGCAATAGTGAGAAGCAAAACAGTTTTGAGAAAGGACAAGATGAAGGGAAAGAAAGAATAGAATAAATGGGGGAAATAGGATGGCAGGAAATATAGTTAGCAAACATAACAAAAAATTTTGAAGCAAATTTCTCTGATAAAGGCTTTATCTCTCAAATATATAGAGAAATTAATCAAATTTATAACAATAAGAGCCATTCCTCAATTGACAACTAAAAAATATGAAGAGTCAGTTTTCAGATGGAGTAATCAAAGCTATCTTTAGCCTTGGGGGGAAAAAGTGTTGTGAATCACTATTGACTGGAGAAATACAAATTAAAACAATACTGAGGTACTTCCTCATACTTATTAGATTGGCTAATGGGACAAAAATAGGAAAATGATAAATGTTGGAGGAGATGTGGAAAAATTCTAACATTAATGTACTATTAGTGAAGTTGTGAACTGATTCAACCATTATGTAAAACAATTTGGAACTATTCCCAAATATTATGACACTCTTTTCTGATGGCAAAGAATTAGAAAATGAGGGGATACTCATCAACTAAGTAATTGATAAACAATTTGTAGCATATGATTGTGCTAGAATACAAGTCTTCTGCTTTTAGTTCAA
This sequence comes from Antechinus flavipes, assembly GCF_016432865.1. Lineage (NCBI taxonomy): Eukaryota > Metazoa > Chordata > Mammalia > Dasyuromorphia > Dasyuridae > Antechinus > Antechinus flavipes. The sequence continues at coordinate 299,135,855 of NC_067398.1, read as the reverse complement.
ATCTGTCCTCCCCAATAAAATGCTTTAATAGATTTCTCTGGAAAATTTTCTAAAATTGTCAGTAGATTAAACATTTAAATTACCCTTCCATTCCTTGAAACTCTAAGAGAAATTCCTTATTGTGTTACAGCTGAGTTATCATCTGGAGTGCACAATTAAATAAGAATTCAATTCTTGTATCAGCAATGGAAATGTTTATGGAACTGTATCATCTGAATATTTCCTCAAATCACTGACTTCCAGCAAATAAGGCATTTCCATCTGTTTTAAGTAAAGTTATCTGATCTCTTCTAATAAAAAATGTTTTGTTTCCTTTATTTTCAAGTATAAAAAGCAAAATATTTTATCAAGAACTCTAAGACTCACTGATGATTTAATTTACATTTTTACAAGAATGGGTAAGTAGATGAGTAGACACACCTTTGAAACTTCAAAGGCAGCATTTTATTTCCTATCCTGTCCTATTTTGTGATACACAAGAATCTCCCCTGATTCCCATTAATTGGATGTTACAGAAGTTATATTTGAATCTCCACCCCCTATTACATAGCCAGTCTCTGCTCCCAAGGAGTTTACATTCTAGAAAGGGGAAGATATTAGAGGAGGGTTAGGGGGGCAAAGAACAAAAGATTCTTTTCAAATCTCAGACCAACAACCCCTATTGCAAAAGTCACTCCCTACCCCCAAGAGCTTATTCTTTGGGTCTCAGTCTTCCAATTTAAGCCTCATTTCTCCAATTTAATTTTTCATAATTGTGTATATCAAATCTCCATCTATTTCTCACAATTTCTTCCCTTTTTTTTCTTTTTAATAATTTGGTTTCCATATTCTTTTCTAACCCCTGAAATCTGACTAATTCCCACTTCATAAAAGTTCTATTAACCTCTACATAAATCTCCTTACATAAAATGGGTAATTAATCCCTGAATTCTCTACTAATTTTTCTGATAGGGGCTGTACTAGGAGTGGAACTACTTCCAATTGTGACACATGTTCCTTCTCTTCCTGCCAGTAACCTTTCTAGAGTCATCCTATTTTCCCATGCCATTCTGCTAGTGGCATCTAACTATTCTACTATACCCTTCTTATCTATTAATATTTACTCACCAAGAATAGGAAAAACCCAAATCCAGAACTAGATTGAATTCATCAGTTACAGTCCTTGACTTAATTCTTCCTGATTCAGTCTTTCTTACTTCATGGAAATCTAAAGTAAAAGCTAATTGAATTGGTACACAGGTGCCCATTCAGTTCACCAGACAAAAGAGGTTTGAGAGTGCTACAATACCACCCAAGGTTTTCTTGGAGTACGCTAATCCCTGAGAAATTGCTAGAGCCACCCTCAGTTACATTCCAGACTTAGATACATGACATTACAATCCCTAGATTTTGGAATCTTTCCCTACTATGAGAGGTAAGCTGATTGATGTCCAGAGCTAAGGGGTTAGTATATCCAGGTTTATTCCCTCACTGAAGGAAAGGGTAGAACAAAGTACTGCAATTCTCCCCAAGAATGTTGTTTTTGGAATAGGAGAAATTCACTCTCATGCTCTTCTATATCCAAAGGAAATGGGGAAACCTGTAGCACAGACATAGAAATTGCTTTTTGTTCAGAGTTTTTACAGAGTATTTTACCAATTCTACCCAGTCATTGGGGTCTATCACCTGCCTTAAGTCCTTAACTTGATTTCAAATCTTCCTAAGCAAGCTATATCTATTATCAACTTATTCTTTGATCTGCATTCAATAAATGTCCAAGCCCTTGTAGCAAAACAAACATTATTCCAAATTGGACAGTCAGTTCTGTAAAAATCCTTTTTTACTCTATTAGGAAACAAATACTTATTGTCTAATATACAAATACCTATTTGTCTATGGCTAGTCAAGCCTCTACAATTATATAATTTGACAAGCATCAGACTGGATTGTTGTGGGTTATCTTTCTCAGTAAGATTAACCCAAATCTCAACCCAATTTTCCCTATCCTGAGTCCCAAATACTATTGTAACAGGGGAAGCAGCATTAATAATATATAACCTCCTCCCTTCACAGAATTGATGACTTCCTTACAGGGAATCCATATAGATGGATCTTTTGGAGTCCATTCACAAATCAGCTCCAATTCCTTCCCAAACAAATGGGGACTAAAGTTCTTTGGGTGTATGTGGCAATGATTTCATCTTCTGAAACTACTTCCTGCTGAGAATGGGTGTTGACCTGGGTCATCCTACAGGGTCGCATTTGGAAGAATTTGAGTTGTTTGAAGTAGTGGGTTGAGTCAGACCCCTGAAGCTGGTCAATACAGCTGTCTAGTGCTGGTCATTTAAAGATGAATTGCTCAAAAGCTAGAGGAAAGCAAACCTAAGAGAACTAGAGAGAGCAGGAGAGAAGAATAAATGCACAACACTCATTTTTGAGAGATGCGCTTATATTTTCCCTGAAGATTCTGTAAAATACCCAAAAATAATTTTCAGAAATAGGAAATCAAAATAACAGAGTATTCACAAAATTTTTCTTTAACAGGTCTCATTGCCCTGTCCAAATCAGGATATTGAGATAGCGAAATTAACCCAAATTTCTACATGAGACATATATGAAGTCTCTTTTCCAGAATATATGTATTTTTAAAAATCACTCAGAATAGAAGACATTCCCTATCTTTTTTCAGGATGGATTGGGAGAGACCAATATAGATTGGCCAGCAGCTTTTTATATAAATTATTCAAAAGAAAATATATTTTGCCACAGAACATGCTATACAAACAAATGATATGCCCACATTAGTAATAAACAAATAAAATTGACTCTTGCTGATCTAACAAAATACTCCACAAGTTACATCCCTCTAAGAAAATTTGAATACACTAAAATCCTCTTTTCTAAACTATATGAAAGATTTTTCAGCTGTAGTTTCAATAATCAATAAAATAACAGGTCCCATAGTGTATCAATTTAGGGACCTAATTTCATACAGGTATATCTCTAGTAAGAGGCAGATGACTAGGCCAAATATTCATTTACCTAATTATAAGATAAAATGACTATATGTTTTTAGATCGCAAACACCAAAATAGTATGGTTTCTATTGACCATTTACTCTGATTATAGAAATTTGCTATAAGGAAAAAGCAGGGGCTTGATTATAACAGCTAACAATCCCATCTTATTTATAGCCAACCCAGGAATTTGTTTGAGTAACTTAATGGTATTTCTCTCAAATGGTGGGTTACTAACTTAATTCAGATAATCATTCCCAAATTCAGAACTCAAAACGGTATCATTTATAATGCCAAGAAATTTCATCTCAATAGAAAATTTCATAATCAGAGGTGTTAGATTCTAAACTATCTATCCCGTGGGCCTGTAGAGCATAACCAAAACTAAAAGCAGGATTGTCAGGTTGAAACCCTGCTTTAGGTACTTCAAGAAAGCTATAGATCATATTTGTCACCATATTCATTAAACAATAAGACTATGATGCACTTTATAAATATTAGATAATTTGCTGAATGGGTTTTGAAATAAACCAATTTTTAGAAAATTTGCAGTTAACCAGAAATCTAACAAACTTCTCTTTAAAAGTTCCTTGCATTGCTAAGCAATAGGACCTTTGATATATCACAAATAAGGTTATCTTAAAACAACTATAGACTTGAAAAATAAAAGCAAATATTCAGTTATTAACACTGTGTAAATGTACACATTTAAACAATAGAAGCTATTAATGTTAAAGGAATTTCATTCAACTTGCAAGGGGTGGAGGTAGCAGAGTTGGGGGTGAGCTCCATTGAGTGGATTTGTTTTCTCACTTCTAAGGAGCAGCCACACCCAGAGAGGAAAAGGTGGACTAAGCCTTCACCTTCTCAAACCAATAGATTATGCAAAAAACTAGTAGACAGTTTTCAATCCTAAATTTCAGATTAACACCAAAAGATCCCAATCAAAAATCTTTAGAAATCTAAAGGTAAAGAGACTACACCTAGAACCAAATTTTTTCCAAACATGGCAAGTTCACAAACCAAGGGAATGGACCCCAGAGTTGGAGCTGAATCCACCTCCCCTGCCTGTCCAATCCCACTTTAGAGTCCCTGAGGCAGGCAGGGAGAAGGCACTTTTAGAGATCAGTTTAGCTCCATGAGTCTACCCTGGGAGGTCTCTCAGTCCTCCCAGACTGAAATCCAATTTATATCAAACTCCTTTGACCCTGAAATGGACGGACATGAGATAGACAGCTCAGAGCAGATTATTTAATTTAAAGCATCCTTTAATAACTGGCCGGCCAGGACTGACCTCCACTAGACAGGCTAGAAGAGATCAGCCCCGAACCTTTAGCGAGGTACACTTTTAAGTGCATTTACCACATCCTGGTACAGCCTTGCGGTTAGATTTCAGAAATCACTGACGCAGTTTCTCGTTTACAATGGGGATATATGTCTGGATGGGAGTGAGCACACAAAGGAACACTTCTCAGAAAGTCTGGGGCTTCAATTGCTTCTCGGGAAGTCTAGGGTCTCATGAACAGGGGAATGGGGCCCAGTCTGAACAGAACACTTCCCTTAACTTAGTTTGAGCAACGTCTGCCTATAAGCCTGAGACCCCTTGACCCAGGGATGAGGGGGCCAGTCTTTTGCCCATTTCAACCCACTTTCTGTGGAGATCTCCAGCACTACCACCTTGCCCTGTCAGGAATTCTAGTCATATCTCTGAGCTCAAATTTTCCCTAAAAAATTTTCCCATCACATAGCTGCTGCCTTTCTTTAGGTTGACACTGCCACAGCACTCTACCTGTGGAGTGTTTCCCCTTCCCTTCCATGCTACATGGTATCCCCTAATTCTACTATGCTTCCCAACCCCACTTCTCTTCCTTAACTAGCTCTTTTAGGGTGCTAAGTCCCTTCAGGATTTAGCTGCCAGCTACGGGCATGCCCCAATCTCCTGGCAAATGGAAAGTTCCACTAAAGAAATTGCCCTTTCCATCATTAATTATTATAACCTCTTTTTATGCTCTCCCACTCTATTTTGTATTTACCTTTCCCAGTGTCTATTATATCCCTGTACTTTGTCTATATCTTCTTTTCCTAAATAATTCTACTTTTGCCAAAGAGAAGAGCCATTGTGAATTCTTCATATGACCAAACCCCAACTTTTGCTGCCTATCATCATCTGTTGTTTATATAATCCACATCATTTGGGGCCCTCAAACCATATCATTTGGTGTCAGTCCAACATACTGCTCCTCTCTCTGTGCCCAGCATCATAATGCACATAACAGTACTTACCAATTTTCTGTTTCAATATTATGATATCAATCCCCAAAAAGCTCAATTAGCAATCTCATAATTTTATAAGTAATAGCCAAACAGATATAGCATAGTCTATCACAAAAATGGATAGGAATCTTATGTAATTTATAGTCAAGTTTCCAATTTTAACATCAATTGAAAAAAAAAAGTTATTTTGAAAATCAGTACTTCAGCTTGTGAGATTCTACTGGATTTCTATTCAAGTTATCAATTGCTTTTGCAGATCAATCTTTCTTGTCCCTTGTTTTTAAAACCACCTTTTTTAAACTTTAAGATTCATAATATAGGTAAATAGCTAAATAACTTTCGACCAAATTTCATAAAACTTATACAGCTCCATAAGAGCTGACAAAATTTTAAAGCATAGTTCATCATTTTTACAAATTGCTCAATATACAATTTAGAAAGCAACATATTTCATGTAATTAGGAGATACAAACATGTAACCTCTTTAGGTAAGTTATCAAAGAACTTTTGTTTTAATAACCATTTTTTAAAATTAAAATCAAATCAAATACAGATTCAAGCTTTTAATATCAATATTTCAATATTAATGCACATATGTTGGTAAAATCTTATTCCCAAATGTATCAATTAAAAATAATTCTACCATTTTACAGCCCTTTGAGCATAGTTTCAGATTGTTCTCCAGAATTGTTGGATCATTTCATAACTCCACCAACAATGCTTTCATAACTCCACCAATTTTCCCACATCCCCTCCAACATTTGTTACTACCTTTTCCTGTCATCTTAACCAGTCTGAGAAGGGTGAGGTGTTTTAATTTGAATTTCTCTAATCAATAGTGATTTAGAGCATTTTTTCATATAACTATAAATGGCTTTAATTTCATCATCTGAAAATTGTCTGTTCTTATCCTTTGACCATTTATCAATTGGGGAATAACTTGTATTCTTATAAATTTGACACAGTTCTTTATATATTTAAAAATGAGACTTTTATCAGAAATGTTGGCTGTAAAGATTTTTTCCCAGCTTTGTACTTCCCTTTTAATCTTGTTTCTGTTGGTTTTGTTTGCGCAAAATCTTTTTAATTTAATGTACTCAAAGTTGTCCATTTTGCATTTCATAATGTTCTCTTCATTGTTCATAAATTCCTCCCTTCTCCAAAGATCTGAGAGGTAAATTGTCCCTTGTTTTCATAATTTGTTGATATCCTTCTTTATGCTCAAATCATGAATTCATTTTGACCTTATTTTGGTATAGGTGTGAGATGTAGGTCTATGCCTAGTTTCTGACATATTATTTTCAAGTTTACCTAGCAATTTTTGTCAACGAGTGAGTTCTTATTTCAGATGCCCTTTGACCCAGCAGTGCTATTGTTGGGATCTGTATCCTGAGGAAATCACAAAGGAGGGAAAAAAACCCACATGTGCAAAAAACGCTTGTAGCAACTCTTTTTGTGGTAGCAAAGAATTGGAAAAGGAGTGGATGCCCATCAGTTGAGGAATGGCTGAACACATTGTGGTATATGAAGATAATGGAGTATTATTGTTCTTTAAGAAATGATGAACAAATTGATTATAGAAAGGCCTGGAAAGATTTACAGAACTAATACTGAGTGAAACAAGCAGATACAGAAATACATTGTACACAATAACAAGAAGAATGTGTGATGATCAGCTATGAAAAACTTAGTTCTTCTCAGTGGTTCAGTGATTTAAGACATCCCAATGAACAGAAAATGTCATCTGTTCAGGCCTGTAAATCTTTCCAGGTCTTTCTAAAATCAGCTTGTTCAATATTTTTTATAGAGCAATAATATTCCATTATCTTTATATGCCACAACTTATTCAGCCATTCCCCAATTGATGGGCATCTACTCATTTTTCAATTCTTTGTTACCACAAAAAGGACTGTATGACTGGTCAATCAATGAGAGCCATAGGTTTTTGGTTTTAAGGAATGGTCTTTTTTTTTTTTTTTAGAGTTTTTTTTTTAATAACTTTTTATTGATAGAACGCATGCCAGGGTAATTTTTTACAACATTATCCCTTGCATTCACTTCTGTTCCGATTTTTCCCCTCCCTCCCTCCACCCCCTCCCCCAGATGGCAAGCAGTCCTTTATATGTTCAATAGGTTACAGTATATCCTAGATACAATATATGTGTGCAGAACTGAACAGTTCTCTTGTTGCACAGGGAGAATTGAATTCAGAAGGTATAAATAACCCGGGAAGAAAAACAAAAATGCAAGCAGTTTATATTCATTTCCCAGTGTTCTTTCTTTGGGTGTAGCTGCTTCTGTCCATCCTTGATCAATTGAAACTGAATTAGCTCTCTTTATCGAAGAGATCCACTTCCATCAGAATACATCCTCATACAGTATCATTGTTGAGGTATATAATGATCTGCTCATTTCACTTAGCATCACTTCATGTAAGTCTCGCCAGTCCTCTCTGTATTCATCCTGCTGGTCATTTCTTACAGAACAATAATATTCCATAACGTTCATATACCACAATATACCCAGCCGTTCTCCAATTGATGGGTATCCATTCATTTTACAGCTTCTAGCCACTACAAACAGGGCTGCCACAAACATTTTGGCACATACCGGTCCCTTTCCTTTCTTTAGTATCTCTTTGGGGTATAAGCGCAGTAGAAACACTGCTGGATCAAAGGGTATGCACAGTTTGATAACTTTTTGAGCATAGTTCCAAATTGCTCTCCAGAATGGCTGGATGTGTTCACAATTCCACCAACAATGTATCAGTGTCCCTGTTTTCCCACATCCCCTCCAACATTCCGCATTATCTTTCCCTGTCATTCTAGCCAATCTGACAGGTGTGTAGTGGTATCTCAGAGTTGTCTTAATTTGCATTTCTCTGATTAATAATGATTTGGAGCATATTTTCATATGTCTATAAATAGTTTCAATTTCTTCATCTGAGAATTGTCTGTTCATATCCTTTGACCATTTATCAATTGGAGAATGGCTTGATTTCTTATAGATTAGAGTCAATTCTCGATATATTTTGGAAATGAGGCCTTTATTAGAACCTTTGATTGTAAAAATGTTTTCCCAGTTTATTGTTTCTCTTCTAATCTTGTTTGCATTTGTTTTGTTTGTACAAAAACTTTTCAATTTGATATAATCAAAAATTTCTATTTTGTGGTCAATAATGATCTCTAGTTCTTCTTTGGTCATAAATTCCTCCCTCTTCCACAGGTCTGCGAGGTAAATTATCCTATGCTCTTCCAATTTATTTATAATCTCATTCTTTATGCCTACGTCATGAACCCATTTTGACCTTATCTTGGTGTACAGTGTTAAGTGTGGGTTAATGCCTAGTTTCTGCCATACTAATTTCCAATTTTCCCAGCAATTTTTGTCAAATAATGCATTCTTATCCCAGAAACTGGGGTCTTTGGGTTTGTCAAACACTGTATTATTAAAGTTATTGGCTGTTTTGTCCTTTGAACCTAACCTATTCCATTGATCAACTGGTCTATTTCTTAGCCAATACCAGATGGTTTTAGTAACTGCTGCTTTATAATATAATTTTAGATATGGTATAGCTAGGCCACCTTCATTTGATTTTTTTCTCATTAATTCCCTTGAAATTCTTGACCTTTTGTTTTTTCATATGAACTTTCTTGTTATTTTTTCTAGTTCATCAAAGTAGTTTTTTGAGAGTCTGATTGGTATAGTGCTAAATAAATAGATTAATTTAGGTAGTATTATCATCTTTATTATATTTGCTTGCCCAATCCAAGAGCATTTAATATTTTTCCAGTTGGTTAGATCAGACTTAATTTGTGTGGAAAGTGTTTTGTAGTTTTGCTCATAAAGTTTCTGATTTTCCCTTGGCAGATAGATTCCTAAATATTTTATACAATCAGTAGTTACTTTAAATAGAATTTCTTTTTGTAACTTTAACTGTTGGGTTTTGTTAGTGATATATAAGAATGCTGATGACTTATATGGGTTTATTTTGTATCCTGCAACTTTGCTGAAGGTGTGGATTGTTTCTAATAACTTTTTAGTAGAGTCTCTGGGGTTCTCTAAGTATACCATCATATCATCAGCAAAGAGTGATAATTTGGTTTCCTCATTAGGACTGGTCTTAAAACACAAATCTTAAGATATCCTATGAGGTCTCAGGGATCAAAATGTATATTGCTTTGGGTTGAGCACATAGTGTCTCTATGTAGACAGAAGGAAAAGAAAGGAAAGAAGAATGAAAAGAAAAACACACTTGCATGTCATAGCATCACCTCCCTGATGTCATGATCTTCCTCAGAAAGAAGTACAAACAATTACCTCTCTGAATAATAGTAGGAGCTACCCACTGGGGACCTAACTGGAATGGGCCAGTTGGGCAATGCAACTCTTTTCTTTTTTTTAGTAATCTTTTTCTCTCTTTCTCTCTTTTTAAATAACTTTTTATTGACAGAATGTGCAACTCTTTTCAGTTCTTTGTTTTGAAGATGAGATAACCAAGAAGGGAATAGAAGGAGAAAAGACATTCATCCCTATGGGACGGGTCATGGATAACAATCTAGCAAAATGAGAAGATTTAGGAAAGAGAAACATTTCCTTAAACCTAGGGAGGAGAGCGAATCCAAGAGGAGGAAGTGGTCAGTAACTAGTATCAAACACGACAGAGAAGTCAAGAAAAATGTCAACTAAAAAAAGTCATTGAGTTAAGCAATAAGAGATTGTTTAAGTGAAAAATCAAAAGCAAAACTCTGAAGTGTTGAAAAGTAATAAAAGTGTTGAGAAGTGGATTTTTCTAGAAATTATACTATGCTTAAAGGGTAGGAAGATTTAGAATAGTAACTTTTTCTTAATAAAAGATTTTTATTTTCAAAATACATGCAAAAATAGTTTTCAACATTCGTTCTTGGAAAACTTTGCATTTCAAATTTTCTCCCTCCCTCTCCCATCATAGACAGCAAGTAATCCAATATATGTTAAACATGTGCAATTCTTCTAAACATTTCCACATCTATCATGCTGCACAAGAAAAATCAGATCAAAAAGGAAAAAAATGAGAAAAAGGAAAAAAAAAGCAAGCAAACAACAACAAAAAAGATGAAAATACTATGTTGTGATCTACATTCGGTACCCACAGTCCTCTTTCTGGGTGTAGATGGTTCTCCATCACAAAATCTATTGAACTTGGCCTAAATCCCCTCAAAAAAAAGCAACTTGAGAAGTATCAAAAGATTGTGTGTGTGTGTGTGTGTGTGTGTGTGTGTGTGTGTGTTTGTTTTTTGTTTTTTTTTTTAGACAAGGATAGATCTCAGTATTTTTATAGACGATAAAGAAGGGACTGCTGCATAAAGAGTATGGTAAGATTGGAATGAGAGAAGGGGACTAAGGATTTTATATAAATTCTACAGTTGTTGTTCATCTTTTTTCCCCCCAAAGAAATCTAAGGACATCCGAATGATGTCTTGACTTGAGTGTGAATTAGCTCTAAGTGAGGCAGTAATCAGCCTCACTCTAACTTCCAGAGTATTTGAAGTCTATTGGGAAGACAAAAGTCAGGATCACTGGTAATGGACCAGGATACAGTGAATGACATCTGTGACGTCTGACCAAGATCTAAGTTCCCCTAAGCTCCTGTTTCAGTTGCCTTCATGACTGTTGGAACACATTGTTCTTAGTTGTCCCTTTCACTAATGAAAGTCTTTACATGGTAAATCTTTACATGATAAATCAGACACTCTCACCACCTCCCCACTAGGTTTATGGCCCATTCTTTATCCTCAACCTGTTTTTAATTGCCTGCCAAGACAGTTTATTTGAGTATGGACTGTGCATACTTGGAGCCACAAGTGAGAGTTGAGTGCCAGGTGAAGATCAAAGATGGATGAGCAATCTTGAAAAGGGCTCTGTAAGCCCTCATATGAGTGACACTAGTCCTGCTTGAACATCTATCCGCCGATAGATACAGTAGAACAAGAGCCATTTCCCAGTAGGCAAACAATCAATGGTTATGATCAGATAATTCTCAAGATAAGCTATCATCAACCAAATAAGAAAATGCTCCAAGTCATTAATAATGAGAACATTGCAAATTAAAACATCTCTTAGGCTTCATCTCACATCCATTAAGTTAGCAAAGATGATTTTTTTTAAAAAAGAAAAGGAAAATTACAATTCTTGGAGGAGTTGTATAAAGACAAGCACATGAATATCTTGCTGGTAGAAATGTAAAATGTTCCACTTGTTGAACAAAACAATTTAGACTTCTATCCCCAAATTCATTTAACTGTGCATGACTTTTAGTTTAATAATATTAGGCTTATTTCTTAAAGAAATCAAACAAAAAGAAAAAGAGTTAAAATATTTATAGCAGCGCTTTAAAAAAAATAATAGCCTTTTATTTTCAAAATGCATCAGAATTGATTATCACATAACCTTGTTGTTGCTAAATACAATGTTCTCTTGGTTCACTTAGCATTCGTTCATGTAAGTCTCTCCAGGCCTTTCTGAAATTATCCTGCTAATCACTTTTAAAAATTAATGCTGTTTATTTTCAAAACATGCATAGAAAATATTTAACATTCATTTTTTTTTATTATTATAGCTTTTTATTTACAAAATATATGCATGGGTAGTTTTTCAGCATTGACAGTTGCAAAACCTTTTCTTCCAATTTTTCCTCTCCTTCCCCCGACCCTCTTCCCCAGATGGCAGGTAGACCAATACATATTAAATATGTTAAAATATATCAACATTCAGCTTTGCAAAACCTTATGCTCCAAGTATTTTTCCCCTTTCTTCCCCCCACTTCTTCCCCTAGATGGCAAGTAATCCAATATATGTTAAACATGTGCAGTTCTTTTATACATGCATTTATCATGCTGCACAAGAAAAATCAGATCAAAAAAAATGAAAAAGAAAACAAAATGCAAGCAAACGACAATAAAAAAGACAAAAATACCATATTATGATCCACATTCAGTTCCCATAGTTCTCTCTCTGGATTCAGATGACTCTTTCCATCACAAGTCTATTGGAATTGGCCCAAATTACCTCATTGTTGAAAAGAGCCAAATCCATCCCAGTTGATCATCACATAATCTTGTTGCTGCTGTGTACAGTGTTCTCTTGGTTCTAATCACTTCACTCAGCATCAGTTCATGTAAGTCTCTCCAGGCCTCTCTGAAATCAGCCTGCTGGTTGTTTCTTACAGAACAATAACATTCCATTACATTCATATATCATAACTTATTTAGCCATTCCCCAAACGATGGGTATCCACTCAGTTTCCAGTTCCTTGCCACAACATAAAAGGCTGCTACAAATATTTCTTTTCCTTTTTTTTAATGATCTCTTTGTGATACAGACCTAGTAGAAATACTGTGACAGTATGATAGCCCTTTGAGCATAGTTCCAAATTGCTCTTCAAAATGGTTGGATCCATTCACAGTTCCACCAACAATGCATCAATGTCCCAGTTTTCCCACATCCCCTCCAACATTTATCATTAGCCAATCTGAGAAGTATAAAGTACATCAGAGTGGTCTCAATTTGCAATTCTCTGATCAATTATGATTTAGAGCATTTTTTGATATGATTAGAAATAGTTTTAATCTTTTCATCTGAAAAGTGTCTATTCATATCTTTTAACTATTAATCCATAGGAGAATGGTTTGTGTTCTTATAAATTATACAATTAAATGCAAGATAGAGAGTGAGAGTACCAACAATGGGTGAATGGTTGGGAGGATGATTCCTAAAAGGCTTCATTTAAGAATTGAGCTATATTTTGAAGAAAAGAAGGTATTCTGTGAGGTAGAAATGAGGAGGGAGAATATTTCAGGTTTAGAGAACATCCAATACAAAGGCACAAGGCTAATTCCAGAAAAGCTTAGATTCATATGAATCGGTGCTGAGGGAAGTAAGTGAAACCAGAAGAACAGTCAACATTGTGATAAATCACAATGTGATAGACTTAGCAATACGGTGTTCCAAGACAATTTCAATATACTTAGAATGGAAAATGTTATCTGCATCAAGAGAAAGAACTATGGAGACTGAATGTGGATTGAAGCATATTATTCTCATCTGTTTTGTTTTGTTTACTTTATCTTTCTCATTGTTTTTCCCTCTTGTTATGATTTTTCTTTCACAGCATGATTAATATGGAAGTATGTCTAAAATGATGTACATGGGAATGTAAGAGAAGATTTATTTGGACTCCTACTCTATTCCAGTCAGTATTAATCAATATAATAGAATATATCCAAATTCTGCATATAAGGCCCCAAAACTATGAGCTGCAGAGTCTAAGTTCACTTTCTTAACTATAGGAAGTTAACTTGTTTTTCCTTGTTATCGTGACTAAGACCAGCATGGCAGAGGTGATTCAACTACATAGAGTCTCCCCCAAATATTTTTGTAACTCCAGACCAGTTTCTTGTCCAATAGAAGCAGATGACAATCTTACGTCACTGACTGTGATAGCTTGTACCATTTCCTCCTGACCAATCTAAGAAGAAGCCTGTCCATTTTGTGTGAAGATATTTTTTACTTCACCCAACTTATGACCTTGCTGAGATATATTATTTTGCATATTTTAGCTTATGTGTCACATCTCAACCAATGAAGTTATTCTTGTGTGGGTCAGAAACCATTTAATAAAAAAAGACTGTAGAGATCTCTAGAAGCAAAGCAAAGTTTATTATACATTCTTGCGAGAATCGGCATCCCACTCATCGAGCAAACAATCGAAGGGAGGAAGCACCATAGGGGGCAGGGTCAACACTTTTAATCCCTAAGGCAAATTCCCCACCGGTGACTGACCCTCATCCTAATTGGCTGAGGATCTTACATTCTAAACTCGGGAACTACCCAGGAAATTAAACTTGATCGATAAGTACATAGTTGCCCATATTTGGTTGAAATAGGGAGGATAACAAAAAGGGGGCTTAAGTATGCGCTTAGTGGGATAACAGGGAGGAGACACTTTAAGTATGCCCTTGACTTAATGCTTAAAGTCCTTCAGACCTACTCAAACTTTGAAATAGATGAAGCCTTACTCAATTTTCACAACTGTCTTGAAAGATCTCACCTTATCTCGTTCATTCTGTATTTGGTATAGCTTTTCTTGAATGACTGGACATCTAGCTCTACAAAAATAATGTCTACAAGGGGAGGTATCTCAGAGGAAGATCTGAGGTCCTCTTCATTAGAGGGGACCATGAATCCTTTAATAAAGTGCCATTGGCTCAGAGCTCTGCTACAGTCTCTTTTACTATAAGTGGGATCATTTTAATCCCCTTACATAACCTATATCAGATTACATGCATTCTTTGGGAGAGGGCAGGTAAAGGAGGGAGGGAGAAAAAGTTAGAACTCAAAAATCTTACAAAAATGAATATTGAAAACTATTTTTACATGTAATTAGAATAAAATATTATTGAAATTTAAAAAAAAAACAACAAATGGGGTTAGGGAAGATACCAGTATGGAGGCAGGCCAAGGAGAAAGACACTAGGAAGTATAATGTTATGATTGACCCAAAGGAAGGTAACAGCAAAACCATGGATCATAAATTGTTTTATAGGGAAAATTTAGTCTCGGGATCTTGAAATAACTTTGATTTCTGATTGGATTACCTTTAGAATGTGGAATCAAGGAACTAAACTGATCTCCATTATCAGAGCCTTTTTCCTGCTTACTTAAGGCATTAATTTTTATCAATTCTTCTGCTAATCACATTTAACATTGAGGACCTCATCAACAACAACTAAGAAAGGCAAGAGACGAAGAACTGAATTTGAGTTTGGTGAAAAAAGAGATCAGTTTCTACATTTAAGTGTTGAGGTCAGAAAGGAGACCCCAAAAGGTGGGAGTCAGAGACCAGTGGCGCAAAGTGTCTCAAAAGAATTTGCAGGCTTGAACCCATCTCCAAGTCAAGGGGCAAATTTTTTTGTAATTGTAAGGGGGCTAAGTTCCAAAAGAATTTAGCAAAGAACCAGGAGCAAGAAGATAAATTCATCAAAAAGAGATAGAGAGGTCAGTTGCTTCATGTCACTGGTTTTATGGCTTAGAGGTAAATTGAGGAATGGTCTTAGAGGTGGGGCTGAAGGGTGGTTTGGTATGCACCTAATTATTATCTCAGAAATTTTGTTATTACTGATCTATAGATTGTTATCTGACTGCCAACATTGTTTGTGGAACTAAGCATTGCTAAGGCCTGGTGGCCATAGGGTTACTGCCATATTTCCCCTAGAAGTTGTACCCCCTACTAAGTACCAGGGAGGAAGCTAACATACAATATAACTGGGAAGATAGTTTGGAGCTAGACTGTGAAAGTCTTTATAAGTTAAACAAAGTTGGGATTTAAGCTTGAGTCAGTTTTCTGATTCTATGGGTAACCCTTTCAGAGAAATGCTCCTGAAATTGCTTTTTATTTACTTATATGGGCACATGCAGTTACCCACCCAAATCCTAAATTAGAATGTAAGATCCTTGAGGACAGGAACTATTTGTTTTGTCTGTATCCTCAGGCATAATAATAAAAATAAAATTTGTTGAATTGGATGAAAGATAAAATCCACCTAAGTATTCAATAATAACTTCAATGTTCCCTAAAGTAATCACAATTCTATAACAAATAACTCTAAATGTATTTCTGGTTAAAAGAAAAAAAGTTGCTTGGTTAACTTCACCTTGTACAAGGGTAGTTCAAGCTCCTTACCCTTGCATTCTGAATCTAAATAACAGAAATTGAGGCTAGTTGATATAAACACAGGGAAAAGTATTATTGCCAGTTCATCTCCAAACAAGCACCACTATTAGAATTTGAAGGTATGAATATTTCAGAGATGTTTTTTGGATTATGTTAAAGGCTTATTGGGAAAAAAAAAAAAAAAAACACCCCACCAAGTGCCAGCTATTGGAATGGCTCCTGCTTCCACCCTTATTTACAGAAATGAGTAATATTTATAATCTCTTCCCTTCAATGTTTATAGTCTAAGAATACTTACATAGCATTTATAACTAAATCAGCAACTCTGAATTTGTCACCAATTTTTTTCCCATGAAAATAGAAGTTTCAAAATGCAAAAGGTTAACATAAGTTTAAGCCTTTCTGAAAATAGCTTAAATTCCCTATTATACCAAACCCAAACTAGTCCAATGAATATAGTGACTTCATTCAAAAGATATAAGAAATCCCTTTCAGTATCCCTCTAGGAAAGAATTTTTATAAGAACACTTCACTTGGACAGAAATCTTTTATTTATCTTATATCCTCTGAAGTGTGAGGAAGCAAATATTATTGTCCCATCCCCTTCATAGGTGGAAAACTAAGACAGACTGAGAAGGTGAAAAGCAAAAATATAGTAATATACAATATTTGAACTTTCAGACTAGAAATTTCTCCACTAACAATGATTGCAATAATAGTAGTTGTATACATATATCCATCCATGCATACTTTTTTAAAGTTTCCAAAGAGCAATAGAGTCATTAACTCATTTGATCACTAAGTTAGTAGGTCTTAAAATATAAGCTATGAACCACTACATAGTCTTTGTAGCTCATTTAGGTAGATAAGTAAAAATACTTTAAAGTATTAATGCTTAGAAAATGACTTTTAATTTCTGGCATGATTCAATCTCACTTCTGTCCCTTAGTTTTAGGGGTTTTTTTTTGAGGCAATTGTGGTTAAGTGACTTGCCCAGGTCACACACAGTTAATAAATAGTATTAAATTTTTGAGACCAAATTTGAATTCAAATTATGCACTGTACCATCTAGTTGCTTCACTTCTATGCCTTAGTGAGCTCTCAATAAATATAGCATCACTTTCCTCCATTAATTCTGAGATGTATTTTTTTAACAGTAATGGAAAAATTAATATTTTTATTTATCTTGAACTTAAAGATCCCTCCCCCCAAAAAAAGCATTTCCATGTGCCCAGCACAACATAAAAAGAGGATTCGCTATAAAACCATGAATTTACATTTCACACTGGTTACTTAAAAAAAAACAAAACAATATAAGTACTACTATTCTGCTTTCTATGCTTCCTTATACATTTTCTCTTATTCTCTGCTATGCACTTTTTATTTTTTTCCTCTCCTTTCCTTTCTGATGAAATCATAGCTGCTGTCCCAATCCCAATAATACTCTTTTTTTGTTTATCTGTCTATCTCTTTTTCTTTCTCTCTGTCTCTCTCTCTTTCTGTCTGGGTCTCTTAGTCTCTCTCCCCAGACTAAAACAAAGGGACTTTATCCATGCATACCTTATCCAAGATTCTTCAAACAATATGCAAAATCTTTTCTGAGCCTATGCAATTTTCCTGCTCTTCCAATCTTCCTGTTTTGTTTTTGTTTTTGTTTTTTTTTGCCTTCCCTTCCCTTCTCTATATAAACTCTTGTCTTACTCTGGTGGGAGCTGCCGCCTCACTTAAGAACAGGAAAATAGACAACTGGTCCCAGAACTAAGGAGTAAAAGGAATTTTAGCTGGATTACTTTTGAAAAATTTCATATTGTTCAGTGCTACAAACCCATTTCTTTAACATTAATATCTTTCCCCTTCCCCTCAACCCTGAGTAAAAGAATTCAAACATCAAGCTTTAAAGATAACAGGACAAATAAAGGCCTCATTTCTAAAATATATAGAGAACTGAGTAAAAATTTATAATGATACAAATCATTTCCAATTGATAAATAATCAAAGGATATAAGCAGACAATTTTCAGGTGAAGAAATTAAAACAATTTCAAATCATATGAAAAATGAACTAAATCATTATTAGAAAAATGCAAATTAAAACAATTCTGAAGTACCCCCTCAATCCCATCAAATTGACTGGGAGATAATGTAATGATCGCATATTTAAAATCAGGCGGAGTCAGGAACTCAGGTTAAGGGAAAAATCTTCAGTCTTTATTGAAGTGAAGAGGTGAAAAAAGATTGCGATAGCAATATGGGCAGCTGTGACAGGAAGCCAGCTAGCAGAGAAAGTGGGGCCTGAGCTCTCCTCCCCTTCCTTTTTCACTCCCCTGCCTCCACCCACCAGAATCATCATTTCCTATACAACACATCAGGACTTGCATAAAGAGTGGGCGGGGGCCATTCTTTCTCCAAGCATATATATTAATAGAGTATGGTCCAATTACTATTTATCCTCATGTGCTTGGGACCTCAGTGCATCAACTCAAGCCTCAGCCCATTATAAGATAATGATAAATGTTTGAGGGGATGTGGGAAAACTGGACACTTATGCTTTGTTGGTGGAGTTGTGAACTGATTCAGTCATTCTGGAGATAAATTCAGAACTATGCCTAAAGGGCTACAAAATGTTGCATATCCTTTGATTCAGAGATCATAAAAGTGGGGAAAGGACCTATGTGTTAAAAAATATTTCTAGCAACTCTTTTGGTAGCGGAAAGGAATTAGAAATTGAATAGATGTCCATTTGTTGGGAAATGGTTGAATAAATTAAGGTATATGAATGTAAAGAAATAGCATTCCTCTATAAGAAATCATGAGCAGAATGATTTTAGAAAAATCTGGAAAGATGCTGAGTGATGTGAGCCGAACCAGAAGAACATTGGACACTGAAAGAGCAAGATTGTGTAATGATAGACTTAGCTCTTCTCAGCAATATATTGATCCAAGACAATTCTATTAAAGTTGGGAACTATGGAGGCTGAATGTGGATCAAAACATACTGTTTTCACCTTTTTTCTTTGTTTGCTTTTTCTTTTTCATGGCTTTTCCATTTAGTCATGATTTTTCTTTCTCGACATGATTAATATGGAAATATGTTTTAAATGATTGTACATGTATAACCAATATCAGATTGCTTGTAGTCTTGAGGAGGGGGAAGAGGGAAAAAACTGGAATTCAAAATAATTTTTTACTTTAAAAAGTTTGATTTTATTTCTCATCCTTGAATTGTAAAAGCCCCAAGCAGCTTTCTAATTGTAGTGTTAGGAAGGAAAGGAATTTAAAATACAACAAATCTTAGGGGCAGCTAGGTGTTACAGTGGATAGAGCACTTGACCTGCAGCCAGGAGGACCTCAGTTCAAATTCAGGCACTTGACACCAGCTGTATGATCCTGGGCAAATTACCAAAAAAAATACCGCTGGTCTTTAATTTATTTCCCATGGCTGATATCCCAAAGAGACACTAAAGAAGGGAAAAGGACCTGTATGTGCAAAAATGTTTGTGGCAGCTCTTTTTGTAGTGGGTAAAAACTGGAAATTAAATGGGTGCCCATCAATTGGAGAATGGCTGAATAAGTTGTGGTAAATGAATGTTATGGAATATTATTGTTCTATAAGAAATGACCAGCAGGATGAATACAGAGAGGTTTGGAGAGACTTATATGAACTGATGCTAAGTGAAATGAGCAGAACCAGGAGATCATTATACACTTCAACAACGATACTGTATGAGGATCAATTCTGACTAAAGTAGCTAACTTTGGCAATGAGAGGATCCAATTCAATTCCAATTGATCAGTGATGAACAGAACCAGATACATGCAGTGAGAGAACACTGGGAAATGAGTGTGGACTGCTTGTAGTTTTGTTTTTCTTCCCGGATTATTTTTACCTTTCTAAATCTGATTTTTCTTGTGCAACAAAAGAACTGTATGGATATGTACACATATATTGTATTTAAGATATACTTTTAACATGTTTAACATGTATGAGACTGCCTGCCATCTAGGAGAGGGGGTGGAGGGAAGGAAGGGAAAAGTTGGAACAGAAGTGATTGCAAAGAACAATGTTGCAAAATTACCCATACATATGCTCTGTCAACAAAAAGCTATATTAAAAAAATTTTTTAATTCTATTGTTAAATGCATAACCTAATAAATAAATAAATAAATAATTTCCCCTGGCACCAGTATGAGTAGGGTGAAGATCGCTTATGAATACAAGACATGGAATGCAAACTCTTACAAAAATGAATATTGAAAACTATCTTTACATGTAATTAGAAAAACAAACTACCACTGGATTTTTAAAAATTTATTTTTAGTAGGAAAAAAAAAAAACTAATAGGACAGTGTCCCCCAGTGCTCCCAGACAACTTTCTAACACTAGAGATTTCAGAGAAAGTGTTTGACCTACATCAGAAAAGGAAGTTCTTCACTAATAGTTCCCTATACAAAAAGAAGTCACAAGCTTCAGGCCTCCAAATCATGGCATAAAGGGGCAGCTAGACAGTACAATGGGAGAGAACACTAGAGTCGGGAGAACTTGAGTTCAAATACCACCTTACACACCTACTAGCTGGAAACCTGGCCAAGTTACTTAACCCTGATTGTGTCCAAAAATAAAAAATAAAAAAATCACTACATTCCATAATCTCCAAAGAATCAAACTTAGAGAAAAACAAACCTCAAATATCAGAGATGATTTGGAGTAACTTTTAGGGATAACCTGTAAGTAGGGTGCAGTATTTTACTAAACATGATCTGAATGAGTGAAATGATGACAAAGATATCAAATACATAATGACAAGGAAAAGAAAAGAGCCAATCATACAGAGGAGAGACAAAAAGTAACATAGGTTAGATCCTTGGAGCTACTGATTTTTTTCCACTGTACTATGCTATAGATTAGGCTTCTCTTTCAAGAAGGAAAACACCACATTTAACAAGAACAAAAAAACCCCAAAAAACCCTTAATATCCCTTTAATCATCCGATTAATAAAAATCCTGTTGATAATGAATTTGAAAGTAATTCATATCCTGATGTACAAGATAGAGAATTTTTCAGCTACTTCCATATTCCTTAGTCTATAACACAGGTTTGGTTTCAAAGACAAAAAGCCAGACAATTAAGATAAGGGGGTGGAGGGAAAAGGAATGAAGGAGGGAAAGGGATGCTCTGGCTTCCTAAGCTCAAGAAGATTAGATAGATCTGGAAATTTTATCTCCCCTTCAAATACTAGAGGAAGACCCCTCCTTAGATGTTATCAAATACAAACTGATCCTCCTTAGGTGCAAGGGCAAATGAGCCTTCAGGGTACTGAATGAAAGAGTACCAGTTTTATAGAGAATGACTGCAGCTTCAACCTCAGAAGATTCCCCCTTATGATATTGAGTTTCCTAAGACCATCCTCTTGGTTTCTTTCCAAACATGAGACTCTTGGCAGAATTTCAACTTTCCATCTTCTTCAGACTGGTATTCCAGGGAAATTCCATAGTGCATCTTCCTGGGCTCTACTGCAGCCAGAACCACAATGTTATATGCACTTGCTTTAGTAGATAACCTGAGGAGCAGTAAGGTGGATAGAACACCAGCCCTGGAGTCAGGACCCTGTGTGAGACCCTGACCAAGTCATTTAATCCCAATTCCCTCAAAAAAAAAAAAATTTAGAGCACCTGAACAACAATGTTCTCCTGGACAATCCTGCATTGAACTTATACTAACTGCCTTTTCCACCTGGATAGGAGCTGCTGCTGTAGCAGCCACTAACAATGCTGCTTCATCATCCCACCTTCCAGGTACAACATCTATACAGCTCTTGGGACAACAGATGGAAAACATCATCTCGGCCTCAGTCATCCAGATACAACTATCCCAGTTGGTAGGGTGAAAGAGCAATCAAATCAATTGTTTCCTTCTCTTAACCAGCAAGGAAAATTGTAGCCCACTAATCTATCCAATATAATTGGTCTGCTTAGGTCTGTTATTACTTTCCCCCAATATCTAATTATCTCCTTGCTCCCCCTCAGTGAGATGGGATTGAGACATCAAGTATTGGAGCTAAGCAGCTGAATAGTCCAGGTGGCTAATCAGATGACTCAAATGATAACATCTTGAGTCATTAGGGACAAGGAGGATGTTTTACCATCATGTGACAGGAACTAAAATAAAATTCTTTACATTGTATGTCCATAAGAGGGGTAGTCTGAAGATGTTTGAGCATATTCAAGTTCAAGCTGAGTGATGGGGTAGGATTTTATTTTGTGTGTGGTTTTTTGTTCTATAAAATCAATATTTAATTCAATATTATCTAGGGGTTTTACCATCAACAGCAACAAACAAAAACACCAGGGTTTAAACTTAACACTTACTAACTTCTCAGTGCCTCCCAGAAAATTTTTTTCTTTTCTTTTTTTACTGAGCAAAGTGACTTGCCCAGGGTCACACAGCTAGGAAGTGTCAAGTATCTGAGACCAAATTTAAACTCAGGTCCTCCCGACTTCAGGGTTGGTGCTCTAACCATTGTACAACCTAACTGCCCCAACTCTCCCCCTCTCCCAGTAATTTTATATGACTGCTTATAATTTTTTTTTAGAGAAAGTGTTGACCTGCTTCAATTGAGGTGATTCTTCATTAGGAGATCCCCAAACGTAGGAAATGTCTGATCTCAGGCTTCCATTCAAAAAGAAACAAAAGACCAGAATTATAGTCACCTCTTAATTCTCTATATCCAAGGATTCTCTCAAGATACAGAGAAAGATGGAGAGTGTGTGGAACAGTAGCAATTACAAAAGCAATCAGAGACTCTCAAAGTAAGAAAAAAGCAAAAAGAGATTTATTATGCTCTCAGGAGAAAGGGCATCTCCTACCTGACCAAACTGTTTGTCAGTAAAAGGAGTGCCAAACACAAGATTAAATAGAACAGAAGCCTTACCCTTGACCTTTTTCTCTCCCATTGTTTGAGGAGTTCAGGTTTACACCCTAAACCCAGAAATCTATCCCACAAACAAGAATACAAGTCAATAATAATAAATTTAAATTTTCCTAGAGAAGTGCAATACAAGCAGATAATCTCAGATGAGAGACAATGGAACACCTGCAACTTTTTAACTGTTATAACTCAACTTGTTTTTATAAAATCTCAAGTCATAATTAGGTCATATTTTCTTGAGGAGATCTTCACTCAGTTAATTCCACACAGGATATGAATTTGATTTAAAATAAAATTCATTTGATTTTTTTGGCAGTTCATTACTTTGATTTTTTAAATTCAAAGCTATTTTATTTTCTGTTCCAAATTCTCTCTTTCTTCCTTTCCCTCCCCACTGAAGAGGGTAAGATAAGAAAAGATAAGAAGATAAGAAAACCAAACCCCATTATAAATATATATAGTCCTTCAAAACAAAGTCTCTAAATAGCTATACAACGCCCCCCTTAAAAAATTTATGTTTCAATCTGCTCTCTATCAGCTCTATTATGCAAAGATAGATAGCATTTTTCTTGAGTTTTTAAAATTATTTGTATTTTAATAGTATTTTATGCTACAAATGCATACAAATATAGTTTTCAACATTAATCTTTGCAAAACTTTGTGTTCCAAATTTTCTCCCTCTCCTCCCCCTTCTGCTTCAAGATATCATTATAGGTTAAACATGTAATTCTTCAAAATATATTTCTATATTCATCATGTTATGCAAAAGAAATCATCAAAAGGGGGAATAAAACATAGAAAGGAAAAGGTAACAAACAAACAAAAGCACTTTTCATCATAAATCCTTTGCAATTATGGTTGATCATTGTGTTGATCAGTTACTAAGTCTTTGGAAATCTATTTTGCATAACCAGAATGTATAATTTATGTCAAATCATTTGCCTTCTTGGGGGAGAAGAGGAAATTTGGAGCTAAAATTGAGAAAAAAATGTTACAATTGTTTTTACATGTAATTGGGAAAAATATTAAATAAAAATCTATTTTACATTTAAAAAAAGTTCCTGAGTCTTTCAAAGTTGTTTGTCTCTATGATATTGTTATTAACTGTATAAATTGTACTTCTGGTTCTGCTTACTTCACTTTGTATCACTTAAGAGTCTTCCCAAGTTTCTCTAAAACCATCCCCTTCATCTTTTTTTATGGCACAGTAGTATTTCACCATGGTAGGGTTTTATGGGGTGTTAAGGGAAGACTAGCACCTCTGGTATGAGGGCTTGCTGAGTGCTTGGCAGGACTGCTCATCCTCCATCGATGTCCACTTGTCACCCAACTCTCACCACACACCCAGGTGAGAGTAATCAACAGTGCTTCAAACACTTTGGTGATTCAGGATATATCTACCCCAACCATTTTAAGACTTACACCTATGGAACAGGCAGATAAGAACAATAAGGTTCCATGACCACGGAGGTAGCTGAAGCAGGCCTTGTAGAGTGCTTAGAATTCGGTCAGAAATCACAGATGTCCAGGTCATCCACTGCATGCTGGGCTGCTGCCAGATGTCTTGACTTTTGCCTTGCCACTAAACTTCAACGACTCTGTGAGAGTGAGAGTGAGGCTGACTACTTTGTGCAACATGGCCTCAATTAAATCCAATTCACCCTCAAATCATCCCTACTCTTGGAAAAGGAAGGACAAACAACATCATTCCTCATCATGTTCATGTACTATGATTTTTTCAGTTATTTCCCAGTTGATTTCAGTTTCCAGTTCATCATAAAAAGAGCTGATATCCATACTTTTTTCTCGTTCTTTGATGTTTTGGGGGAATAGAACTGAATTTTTGAGAGAAGTAATTCATTTTGGATCCCTATTCTATTTCAATCAATTTTAATCAATTTAATAAGAATCATAATAAAGTTCTATATATAAGACCCCAGAGCTGTGAGCTATAGATTCTAAGTTCACTTACTTAACTATACTATAGTATACTACAATATACTAGTTAATTAAAGGCCCTCCACTCTTGTTTTGCCTTGTTGTGGTGACCAAGCCTAGTATGACAGAGATCATAACTACATGGAAAGTCCCACAAAATATTTTTGTACTTTTGAACCAATCACTTGTCCAACAGGAGTAAATGACCAATTTAAAACCACTTAGATCACTGACCATGACAATTCATACCATTTCTTCCTACCCAAATTAAGGAGAAGCCTGTTCATTCTTTGTAGAGATATTCCTTGTTTCACCCAACTTATGATCTTGCTGATATATTGACTTATTTTACTTTATGCATTGCATGTCAACCAATGGGATTACTCTAAATTTGGAATAGCCTGTTCTTGACTGGACATTTAGCCCTATAAAAATAAGTCCAGGAAGGAGATGGAAAAGTCAGATAATCAGGAAGATCTGAGGTCCACTTCATTAGTGGGGACCATGGACCCTTTAATAAAGTGCCAGTGGCTCAGACCTCTCTGTCTCTCTTATTATAGGTGGAATAATTTTAATTTCCACACTTTGTAAAAAAGAAGAAAGATAAGTATAGAAAAGATTTGAGTAGTTTGGAATGGATTGTCTGCAATGTCTGACTGCTCAAAAAACTATTAAATTTGAGAGCGTCTTAGAACTGTGTATCAAAGATGTTGTTGACTCAGTGCATTGCAGTGGGAGAGGCAATTAAGAACTGTATCTAATGAACTGCTGGATCATCCTAAGTCAACAGAAACAAGTCCAGAATTGGGGGGTGTGGACCAATGAGCCCCAAGGCATATACTTGACTTGTTTAAAAAAAAAAAAGCCAACTCTGTAACTGGGGAAAGAACATCAGAGGATGGATAAGAGCAAGCAAGTTCCAATCTTAGTGATGGAAAAGAAAGAACTTCAGTCCTCACAGTCCTATAAAAACAGGATTGTGAACTCTTTTTCAGCCTTTCATTGTATCCTCAGGATGGTTTGACTTGAGGGAAGAAAAAGGGAATGAGAAAAAAAAAACACTGAGACAAGCCTCTATGAAAAATTTACAGAAAAAAAATTACATAAGAGGAGAAAGCCCAGAAAGGCTTGCAACCTGTAGCAGCAGAAATGGCACTCACACTGATGAAAAAATAAATGCATCTCTGTAACTAAGGAAGAAAGTTCACATTAGTCAATTCTACTTATCAGAATTAGGATAGTCACTGACAGATTCACTTTTCAGCTCAGTAGCAATGGTATACAAATGTCCTATTATTAAAAATATTCCAAATCACTAATAATTAGAAAAATGAAAATTAAAGAATTCCACTCTCATTTGCAAAGTTGACAAAAAATAAATAAAATGAAAATGTTGTAGGAACAGTGGTAAAAGAAGCACATTAATGTATTCTTGGTAGAACTATAAATTGCTTTGGCTATTTTGGAAAGCAATTTGGAACTATATTACAAACATTATACATCCTTTGACAAAACAGTATTAGTCCCAAAGAAATCAAAAAGGAAAAGAATCCATATATGCAAAAGGATTTATAGCAGCTCTTTTTATGATGGAAAAGAATTGGAAACTAAAGGATTGCCTAAGAATTGGGGAAATGGATGAAAAATTATGATATATAGTAATAATAGCTAGCATTTGTACAGTACTTTAAGGTTTGCAAAATACTTTATAAACATCTCATTTTATCATAGTACATGAATAATGTGCTTTAAAAAATAATGAAAGCCCAATTGTTTAGATCTGATTTTATTTGTGTAAGAAGTTTTTTGTAATTTTGTTTGTTCTACTCAGGCCTGGTTGAGAGGATAAGGATATGTGCATGTGTAGATCCTTTCTCTAGATTGCCTGGGGTTGGGGATGGTCTCTGCAGATCCTCTGTCATAATATTCATTCTACTCATTAACTGTATCTAATTAACCAATTAGAGCAGATTGCTACCTGTTGGGTATACTTGCTCTTCCAAGGGCATATAAACTTCAAGAAGCTGCCATGATTGTCTTTGGTTTATGAGATGGTGAAGTGACCATTCTTTTATTCATTATTTCCTAGCTATAATTAATAAAATGATTAATTACCCAGACAAAAGAGGAATAATGAAACATTGTAAAACAACAACTTTGAAAAAACTTAAGAATTCTAACCAGCAATGACCAACCATGATTCCAGAAGACAAATGATGAAACATGCTACTTACTGACAGAGACGTGGTGGACTCAGAGTGCAGGAACTCGTGTTACAAGGTTTGGTGCTATAGATAGAGGATTGGACATGGAGTCTTGAAGACCTAAGTTCAAATCCAGACTCAGACAATTTTACCCAGGTGACCTTAGTCAAATTACTTAATGTTGGTTCACCCCAGTTTCTTCAATTATAAGGACAAAAATAGCACCTTCTTCACAGGGTTATTCATAAAACATCTTGCAGACCTTAAAGTACTAAGTAAATGCTAGCTATTTTATTTTTCCAATGTGAGAAAGCGGAAGAAAAAATAGATTTTTGTTAATTGAAAATATTTAATTGAAAAAGAATGATGTCTTATTAGTGTTATACTATGTTATCTTAGTATCTTAGGTTATGTTTGTAGATTTTATTTTGATTTTCTTTGGCTTTCCCAACTTAAAGAAGCAGACAAGAACCCTATAATCTACACAGAAACTTTCATTTTTAGCATAAAAAAGACCTAGAGAAACAAGTCTGAATAAACATGTCTGTTAATGCCAGCCAAGGACATTTGGGAGAAATCCAGTCACTGCTGCAGTCTTGAATTAGGCAAAAAATAAGACAAAACAAAAAGCAAGCACCACTGTGCCAAGATTCATGGTCCAAAATATTTTGTATGAAATTTAGGTAGTAATATCAGAGGGGAACAACTGCCATATATTAAGTAATGATCTCATTTATTTTGATCGTATTCACACTGTCTTTCTTTCATCTTTTTTTTTTTTTTATAATAGCAGTTGACCTTTATTTAGTGCCTTAAGATTTCCACAGAACTCTACATATATTATTATTTCATATAACTTTGGACACAGTGACCTGTCCTTACTCCACATATTAAGATATTATCTTGATTAAGATAATATCCTAATATTTGGAAACGTAAAAGAGGCTAATTTTGTAAAAATGAAAGAGGTAATGAGACTAATCATATGAAAAAGTAGTGTAAACTATAAATACAAATGACTTTAAAACAGCCTTAGAAAAATTCATTTGTTTATTCATTTACTAATCAATATTTTCTCTGTGCCTCTTATGTGCCTAGTACTATGTTAGGAAAGGTATGGGATAGTAGGATACATTTTGATATAAAGTCTAATCCCTGATCTCAAGATTCAGGGCTAAAACAAACACACAAACAAGTAAAAAACTGTGCTACAGTGGAATGAACTCGAGATTTAGAATATCTTGATTCTTCCACTTTCTAGCTATGCATATTTGGGCAAGTCAGTCTTTCATTTATTTTAAAGGAAGAGAGATTTTAAACACAATCAGTCCTATAGCAGTATTCAAATATTCAACTGTATTTTAAATTTCATCAGTGTTGGCTATACTGGGAAGGGAGGTGGGAGGAGAGGAGCACTGGCAAATCATTACTTGGAAACTGAGTGCTAAGGCACCGACCTAACATACAATTTCTGGGATAGGTCAAAGACAAAATAGTGAAATAGGAGGCATTTTAATCTGATTATCTTAATCTATCCCTTCTTTTTAAAAAATAATTCTTTTAAAAATTTATTTCATTTTATGTCACTTTCAAGAAATACTATAAAAGTAAAAGATACACACAAATATAAAATAAAGATCAGGAATAGAATTTATTATGTTTTTAAAGAAAGGAGAAATTAGCAATCATGATCTTAAAAAAGTAAAACTAAAATATATTTAATCAAAAGAGAAAACTTAGAAACTACATTATATCAGCCATATTAATCAATATTGCTTTAGACCACTTAAAATAATTAGATAGTATAAAAAATCTGAGAGTATATCTGTCAAAATAGACATAGGAACTATACAAAATAAGATGTAAATAACTGAAGTAATAGCTATTGTTCATAAGTCGGTAAATCCAGTATAATTTTTTAATGACAATTTTACCTAATTTATTTACATAATGCAACCCCAATTAAATTACTTTTAAAAATTATATTGATGAGTTAAAAATAATAACAGTATGCATTTAGAAAAGCAGAGTGTCAGGAACTTCAAGAAACCAGAGGAAGAAGATGTAAAGGAAGTGGATTCAGTAGTTATCAGACCATATTATAAGGTGAGAGCACTGTTGAAATGTAAAATGGACAATTTTGATTATTTTAAATTAAAATGTTCTTGGATGAATAAAACCCATGCAGCCAAGAATAGAAGGAAAAAAGAAAATTGGGGCAAAACTTTCTTAGATGATTTCTCAGATAGAATGTAATTGAATTGTAATATATCTGTGGTATAAGAAATGATGAAGTTGGATTTAGAAAAATATAGAAAAATTTGGATTTATGAAGGAAGATATTATCCATTTTAAGAGAAATATACAAGTGGAAATACAAATAGTATAGTCTTACATATATGTGTATAAGTGTATATGTTTGTGTTTATAGATATGGATGCATATCTATGCTTAATTATAGCCTTTGGAATGGGGATGGAAGAGGAAGGGAAGAAAAAACAAAGTAAGAAGTGCACAGCAGAAAATAAAAGAAACCTACAAAGAAGCAAGAAAAAACAGTTTTGAAAAACAATGTATACTATTTATCTTATAGGTTTTCTTGAAACAGAAATTTATTGCTTTATCTTGTATTCTTTCTTATGTTCTGCTGTGTACAAGGCAATTTTTTTCTTTTTTTACATTGTATTTTAGTTTAAAATAAATTTTAAAAATTAAAAAATATTTAATCTTTAATTTATGGAATAAAACAAGCATTTCCATAACATAGTATTTTTTTTTTTAATGATTGCACTTTTCTCTTCAAAGTTCCACTTTTTTTCCTTTCCTTATCCCCTTCTTGAGAAGGCCAAAAAAAAAAAAAAAAAAAAAAAACCAACCAAAAACCCCATACTCCAAAACCAAACCAAACCTCCATTATATATATATTTGTTGTGTTTGATTACACATACATTCATATATATATATGAATGTATGTGTAATCAAACACAACAAATTCCCACATTGGCTTTGTCCAAAAAAGAAGTCACAATCTGCATTCTGACTCTATTATCCTTTTATCAGGAGGTGGATATAATGTTTCATCATGAATCCTTTGAAATTATGGTGAATCATGTTCTTTAGAGTAGCAAATCTTTCAAATTTATTTGACTATTGTTATGGTGTAGATATTTATATCTATAGATACAGCTATATTATATATATATTTATATTGTCAGTGGAGCTCACTTGACAGGCATCTCACCCCTTCCCAAGGTAGCCTGTTCCACTTATGGACAACATCAATCCTCAGTTTTTTCTTTATATTTATTTGAAGTCTGCCATTGCAACTTTCACAGTTCCTCCTAAGAGGTCAATCAAAACAATATAATCCTTCTATCTTTCAGCCATCAAGTCTTCCTGAACCCTAAGGCTGTGTGTAGGAAAGCTCATCAAGTTACCATACTTGGACTCCTCAGTTTTATCATCTCCACCTTATTTGCACTGCTGCCATTTAGTAACAATAATTTTTTTTTTTTTTTTTTTTTTAGCCCTGCCTCAGTAAGACCCACGAGATTTGAATCTCTTGAACTCACAAGATCTCCTCCAAACTTGCACATGTTCATCTCAGGATACATACTCATTTATCTAAGATCAGGAAAAAACAAACATAAAAAGCAGAAAAGGCAGGCAGGGACCCAGACACAAGCATGTCTATTTGAGTCCCTTTATTATATGATAGTTGGTGTGGAAAGGGCAATCCTTTCTCTACTCCACTGGAAATCTTAGAGGTAGATGATGCTACCTGGTATATAGATGCAAGACAGACTAGGAAGGAAGCTATTTCTTTTTTTTTTTTTAAACTGATGCAGCACCCCCCTTCCCTGGTGCTGGGATGGGGAGGATCTAAAAATAATTCAAAATATGCCAGTCATACTAAAATACCAAGTCCTTTCAGCATGGTGGAGTGAGGATTTTGAGGTGGGAGTGGGTGGTCATCACATGAGACAGTCCTCAGAGCCCATAAATGGACACCTGAAGGGCAATTGAACACGCCCCAAAGAATGGATCATAGGCCAATTCAACATCTGTTATGCAGAGTATAAAAAACCTGAGAGTATACCTGTCAAAACAAGGAAAGGAACTATAGAAATAAAGTTAGGTCTAAATAATTGAAGTAATAGTTATTGTTCATGGATAGCCAAATCCAATATAATTTTTAAAAGATTACAATTTTACCTAATTAATCTATCTGTGTAATGTCATCCCAATTACTTTTTAAAAAATTTATATTACTGAATTAAAAATAATAATAACATGGTGCATTTGGAACACCAGAGAGTCAGCAGAGGGGAAGAAGATATGAAGGAACTAATGGAACTAAATTTAGTAGTGATCAGACCTTAAATCATATTATAAAGTGAGAACACTTGAAATTCAAACTTCTGATTCTCATTTGCAGATGAAATTATGGCATAGAAATTGAAAGTAGTTTCTTAACTAGAATAAACTAATCAATAAATATTGAATACATATGTTAGCAGTAGATGTCATCCTGAAATGGGAATAGCAAGTGAGGTTTCAATTACCATGCATGAAGTCCATAAATATAGCAGTCTTCCAAAGAGTCTCTGTATAACATACAAAGAGTTTTGAATTACAAGAACTTTGTACCCATATGTTCCTTTCTTAGTGTTGGAACTCATTTTCTTGCTGTTCTGGGAGGGAATACAAATATTGACTGTTATAAAGCAAGGGTGTGGAAATTTTTTCTTTCTAGGATCAAATCACTTACCTGATAGAGTTACCTACAATGAAAAGCAAATTGGCTAGGTTTGTTTTGTCACAGGTATATAACATTAACTTATTTTTCATTTGAGAAAAAGGTTGAATATAAACCATTTATCATTCAATTTTAGATTCATAGCAATCAATGTGGGGCATTTCAGATAATCCATATATCTTATTTGCATCAAGTCACTAATCAGGATAATCAGTTTTCCATTTATTATTCATGACTTTAGCTAAATCATTTAACTTCTCCATTAATCTTCTATAAAATTATGAGTTGGACTATGTAACTTCTAAGGACCCTTCAAATTAAAGGTCCTATGCCCCAAAACTCAGCTTTCATTGTGAAAGTAAAATGTTTAAATACACCTAAAAATTAATAAATGAACAGGAAAATGAATGTCGGCACTTACTCCTCAGAGTTTGGAAGTCTCTGAATGATGCAAAGAACAACCTCCCCCAAAGCTGACTTTTCACGACTTTTCACTTAAACACGGCAATGACCTGGTTTTAGCAGTCTCAAAAGGCTGGAAAGATTTATTAATGTTATATCTGAATCTGATTATCCACTTACTGGTCTGTTATCTCCATCATGTTAGAAAGACCTCTTTCATTCTCTTTCACCTCTCTTTAGCCTGGCAAATGCTTTAATGGAATTGCTGTTCCATTTCCTGTAATGAGTATGCCATGGCCAAATTTTCACAGGGTTTCCTTTCTTTCCAAATCTCCTTTATGCTCCTAACCCAATCATCTTATGCCACAAGTATGGAGTTTCATAGGAATTTTAAAGTACCAAAAACTTCAAACAAACCTATTCCTGAAGTTCAGG
Organism: Antechinus flavipes; assembly: GCF_016432865.1. NCBI lineage: Eukaryota > Metazoa > Chordata > Mammalia > Dasyuromorphia > Dasyuridae > Antechinus > Antechinus flavipes. Next base: position 299,103,210 of record NC_067398.1, on the reverse strand, counting down.
GCCTCATAGAAAATGCAAAATTGAAATTTTATTTTAATTATATTTTGCTAAGACTTAATCAGGCTAGATTTAATGGTCTCTTTCTCAATTGCATCCCCTAGCAAACTTCCCCCACCACCTACATTCCAGACATGCTAGCCTAAAAGTCTAATTTTTGTCTTATATTATCTTTGCAACCCTACCCATCACTCACTTTAAGAGAAACTTGATCAGCCTAAAAGATCAAATTTCGTCAACTTAAATTATAGTAGTAATTCCGTCTGGAGAAGACTACTCCCTTCCCTTGAGAGTCTTAATGATTAGAATCACTCTTCTTGGCAATGGTTAAGGGGTATTAGAAAGAGATATCAGAATCAAGTAATCTCAATTTTGACTCAACTCTTGACTGATTGGATCAGTCAATACATAAAGAAACTAATTCAGGCTATTCACTGGAAGGTCAAAAACTAAGCTGAAACTTAAATACTTTGGCCACATAAGTGAGAAGTTGGGACTCATTGGAAAGGATCCTGCTGTTAAGATAGATTGAAAGCAAAAGGAAAACAGCATTGCAAAGGATGAGATGAATAGAGTCATGGAAACTATGAACATGAACTTGGACAGACTCAGGGAATCATGAAGAGTCTGATAGAACCGAAGAACAATTATTCTGATACTATCATAATTAGTGCTGTAATGAGATCCATAATTCTCATAATAATCAATATGATATGTGTAATGATTATTCTAACTATTTAGATATGTTACTTTGGTTCCAAAAGACCTTGATGTAGAAGCTGAGTTTGTAGCTGACATGCTGCAGCCAAAGTGATGAATCAAATCTCTGGACCTGTTAATAATCCCCCAACTTGACATTGAGGAGAGTCTCCAATTCAACATATGGGGATCTTGGTTCAAGTATACACTCTATTACCTTTGCAACCCCATTTAGCACATGGTTCCTATACCAACCAGTATCAATAAGCTGCTAATTTTTCTTTTGGCAACCTTAGCCTTCTAACTTTTGACTTTTGGAGAATTAGATTTCAAGCTGTGAGATTTGTTACCTTTGATTCAGAATAGATAGATTAAGAGTTAGTGAACTTGAGGCAAGAGAAATTTGAAAAACACTTGAATCAGTTGAGAGGATAACTTCAAGACGTCCACATTACCTTTCTCTAATAGCTGTTTGAGTAAAGGGGCTCATCTGAAAGTGTGACCTTTGTGGCATATAGTGTAAAGTAACAATTCAGTATAAGTTGATTCTCTTCTAAACAGGACTACAGTTTTAATGTTTCACATAAAACCTTCTTTTACTATTCTTTGCATATGGAAAGTTTCTTGTTTTTCAGAATAAAAATCCTTTTCCTTGTCAGAAAAACCTGGGGAATGTTATATAAACTGATAGAGTAAATAAAATGAAGACAATGGACACAATAATTACAATATATGTGTATATATATATACACATATATAACACATACACAACATAGTATACACAGCTATAACATAATTATACATCATACAATACATGTATAATCACAATATGCATATATATACAACTATGTATGCATGTAGATGTAAACATACATATATAGTTAACCCACTTGTGGACTACTGCAAAATTCTGCTGGTTTCTCTGCCTTTAGTCTCTTCCCACTTGACCATCCTCCACTCAATTCTTAAATTGACCTAAAAGTGCAGATCTGAACATATCAGTTCCCATTCAATCAACTCCAGGACCTCCCTATCACCTCAAGGACCAAATATAAAATCTATTATTTGATGTCAGAACCTTCACAGCCGAGCCTGACTTCTAACTTGCTCCTCTTATATTCTGTGATGCAGTAACATTGACCTTATTATTCCTCTAACAAGATATTCCAGCTCTCTGTTATTGCATTTTCCTTTCTTTTTCTTTTTTCCTGAGGCAATTGGGGTTAAATGACTTGCCCAGGGTCACAGAGTTAGGAAGTGTTAAGTGTCTGAGATTAGATTTGAACTCAGGTCCTCCTGATTTCAGGGCGGGTGCTCTACTATTCACTGCATCACCTAGCTGCCCCCTATTATTGCATTTTCAGTGGCTGTTTCCCATCTCTCCTCATCTCCACCTCCAGGCTTACTTCAAGTCCCAGCTAACATCTCTTATACAAGAACCTTTCCTGATTCCCTTAATGCTAGTTCCTTCGCTTCTGTTGATTAATCTTAATTTATGTTTTTATGCCTTATTGTACATAGTTATTTACATATTGCCTCTCCTATCACACTGTGAGTTTCTTGAGAGCCAGGGCTGGGTTTTTGTTGGTTTTTGTTTTTGTTTTTTGCTTTACTTTTCTTTATATGCTGAGAGATTAGTATAGACCCTGGAACATAGTAGGTGCTTAATAAATGCTTGATGATCTGTCTTAAGAAGAGGACTAATGACATCACAGGATGATGTCTTGACTTGATTGTGAATTAGATTTAAGTGAGGCAAATTTGCCTAAAGTCAGTCTCTCTCTTCCAGAATCATCAAAGTCCAGTGGCAAGGCAAAAGTCAAGACAACTGGCAATGGCCCAGGATGCGATGGATGACCTTGGCATCTGTGATGGCTGACCCATCTCTAAATGCTCCACAGCTACCTGCCTCAGTTGCCTTCATGGCCTTAGGAACAATTGCTCTTTTCTGCCCATTCCAGCAGATCATGCTTGGGATAGACACCCCCCTAAATCACCAAAGAATCTGAGGCATTGTCAGTTACTCTCAGCCTGGTTTAGCCCGTGTGCAGAAATAATTTTACCTGGGTGTGGCCACTATACATGCTACAGCTTCTTGGAGACACAGTTGAGAGCAGGCCAGGTGGATACCAAAGATGGAGAAGCAGCCTTGAAAAGGGCTCTGTAAGCCTTCACACCAGAGGTGCTAGTTTTCAACCCTTCATATACTAAAACGAAGCCAAACTCGGAGTAAATGAAAAACTAATAATGGCCTTAGAGAACAGATAATGAACATATAATGTTGTCTCCTTTCAGCAGACAGCATTAGAATATTTTATTTATATTTTGTCAGATTTATTGGATGTTCTTTTTTATAAAAAAGGGTTTAGTTTCTGAGCAGGAAGGGTTATTTCCAGAAATGAACATGTTGTGAAAGCAATAGGAATCAATAAAACTTTTGTTAAAGGTTCTTTCCATTACCACTCCACCCTCCAAAAAGGCCAAAAAAAAAAAAAAACCACTCCTTTTTTTACTCCTTTGCCATTTGTCCCATGTATCTCCCAATGTAAGTCTACCCTATTTAGATTTCAGATAACATTTACAGAAATCTTGAACAAGGAAAAAATTATCTCAAAATACAATCTAAAGAGGGATCAATGGGATTCCTTCCAGAAATCAATAACTAAAATAGTGGAAAAGAAAACTTCCCTTGGGTAGATCCTAGCATTGATCACTTCAGGTAAGTAGGAAGATAATGTTGGAAACAAGAGTTAAATCACCTCTTAATCCACTCTCCCAATGAAAGGACCCCATCCCCATTTCATAGTGACCTATTACCCATCTTCCAAGAATTTTTTGGAAAGGACTTTAGAAAAAAATATTATTTCTTATTTTTTCAGTTTTATTCCTACTTGTTAAAAGAAGAAAAAGAGTTTTAAGAAAGACTTGATGACTTGCTTAAGAACATTAGACTTCTTTACCTGGACTAATCTTTACCTGGAATCCAGGTAAAGACTTCCATCTCACCTAACTCTCACAAAAGGTTTTACTTAATACATAAGCACTCTAAATATTAGTTTAATTTTCATGCCCAGCATCTTTCTTTATTTACTTGTCTTCTATCAGGACAAATTTTGAGCAAGTAAACATTTAAAGGTCACTGAAAAGGAATTATTCTAAAGGAACTGTTTATAATGTATTTTGATACCATGAGACAGTTTAAATCTCATGAAATTTTGCTTTCATTTTGGAAACTGAAAATGACTTACAATATTGGTATATACATCAGAGGAGAAAGGTAATGTCTAATGCTGTGCCTAAATATTCTTCCACCTACCTATCAATTATCTAGAAGGACTTCATTCTTTCTAAAAAAATTGAGATCCATAAGTCAGTTACCCATAGCTATTCCCTAAAAAAATTGGATCCTCTATATATCTTTTAATCAGGGAGAAGCTAGAATCAGAGAATCTAGGGAAGAACTTCAAAATCTTCTAAGATTATGGATTGAGATCTGGAAAGAATCTTGAATGCCATTTAATCCAGCCTTCTTCTGTTACAGGTGGAAAAACTGAAGTCCATTGAGGTTTAAGTGATTTGTTTCAAGATTACACAAGTAAGTTACCTGTGACTCAGTTTTATTTAGATACAGAGAGACTTATGTCCCCTATTGTAAATGGAATAGGCATAAATTAAACTTTTGTTAAAGTTTCTTCTGCCCTCCCAAAGGGAAGAGCAGCAGAAAAGCACTCTGTTAAATTTTGTAAGTACCTTCTATTGCCACTGATATCCCATGTGCCCCTTGTGGGTGGGCATAACTCCCTTTGATTGTGTACTTAAAATTAGCAACACTCTCTTTCTGGACACTTTCTACTATAGTCACAGGGTGAAGATCACAGTTCACTCTCAGCTTGGGTGCCATGAACTCGATTGGTGAGAAGGGAAGACCTTCCGAGCCCTCTATGTCCTCTCTTTTACACCAGCTCTGAGAAATGATTTTAGGAGTATTTATTTCTGTTCTGTGTCTTTTATTATCAGTTTCAGTTGCCAGTAGGGATTCCCTCCGTTACCTGAAGTTTGAACCATGGTGACCTTGGAGTCGGGTGGGATATTGCAGTCAGCCAGCTTAGCAGCCAGCCTTGAGAAGGCATTACCTTAACAGCAAAGTTTGGAACTTGAAACTTAAGCCTGTGATCTATACAAACTGAATTAAGTGAAAAATCTAATTCTCTTTGAATGAGACCTGATGCGGGAAAGATTCCTTTCTACATTCCCACCCTCTCCTAGTTAATAATGTAAACTACCCTTTAACTCACAAATCCTGGTCTCTTTGAATTCCAATAGAAGATCCGGATCTGTCCCAGCCCCACTCGGATCTGAGCCAATTTTGGGGCTACACCCAAAAGCCCCTAGAGCTAAGTCTCCTATTATAAAAAGGCCATGCTGGGAATCCCTCTTTGCAGAGATTCCAAACATGGTAGCCATGTGAGTACCCTCTGTCCACTGGAGCTGTCCATTGCCTTCCTTATCTCTATTTTCCCCTATCTCCTTACTTCCAAACCTAATAATAAACCTTTATTATCAATCTAGCTCTCCGGGCCAATAAATGCTTTTATTGGGAACTCGTGCCGCTACTAGATCCCATTTACCGCCGTATCCTTGGGCCGAATCCAAGGGGCTTGCAGGGGAGCTTTGCTTGACTCCCTGTACCCCAAACCTGCCACTAGACCTCAACTAAACACTAATTTTATTTAGGTACCCCAAATCTAGACCTCAACAAGACCAACTGAAGATTTCTCAAGAGGCTGTAAGACCTTAGATTTTAAACTTCAGGAAGTCACAGGATCCCTATTGTCAGAAGAAAAGTGAAAATCTAGGTTTAAAATTCAGGGATCATGTGACCCCCAAGCAGTAGACAAGTGTTGCTGACCACTGGGCAATGGTTACTTCTTTTTCAGTCCATCCAATGAATTTAAAAATCAACAGGAAGAGGCGTGAACTCAGTTCTTTTGTGCTTGGACCTCCCCTTGCAAGGACTGAATAAATGTTTTCTGTTTGTATCTGAAGATGCCTCAGAATAGTCAAATTGGGTAAGGGGGTGTCTAGCATCTCTTCCACACTTCCTTTTGCCATTGGCTGAGTGGTACAAAGGTAGAGTGGAGGACTATGCCTCCCACACATTGGGAGAGTGAGGTTTGTATGCGATCATATCTGTGAGAGAATTATTTCCTTGTAAAAGCCAATCCAAATGTTAGTGGCTAAAAAGAACTAGGATATTAGAGACCAATTAGGAGATTAATACTGATGGAATTAGAACCATTTGTAGAAAAGCCTAGATACCCCTAAATCTCCTTAAGAGTAGTGATAAACCCTATGCGGAGGATGAAATCTAACACATTTGGGGTTCAAAATTGCCCACTCTATAATAACTCAGTTCTGAGCCAATAATCATTTATTAAAGGGACCTAGCCCCCTTTAATGAATAGAACTTCAGATGTTCCCCACCTTCTGGGATAGCCAATTCTTCTAGGGCCTTTGTTTTATAGTGCTTAATACTAAGATAGTACATATAAGGCAAAATAAAATGCAGGGTCTTGTTGGTTAATAAACCCTCTTGGAGAACCATATACACACACACACACACACATACATATCCATAAACATATATACATACATATATATATACATCTACATGTCTGTTCTTTCTCTGGAGGTTGATAGCATCTTCTTTTATAAATCCAAATCTTTCCTTGTTTTTCTAAATCAACCAGCTCACCATTTCTTTTTATTTTTTATTTTTTGGGATGAGACAATTAGAATTAAATGACTCGCTCAGGGTCACACAGATAGGAAGTGTTAAGTGTCTAAAATCAAATTTGAACTCAGGTCCCCCTTCATGGCTGGTGCTCTATCCACTGTGCCATCTAGTCACCCCCAGCTCAACATTTCTTATATACCATACCTTATTTAGCCATTCCCCACTTGAAGAACAACCATCATTTTAGCCAATTCAATAGGTATATAAGTTATTTTATCAAAGTAAATACCAGGGGCAGCTATAGTGGATAGAGCGCCAGCCCTGAAGTCAGGAAGACCTGAATTCAAATCTAACCTCAGACATTTAATACTTCCTAGCTGTGTGATCCTGGGCAAGTCACTTAACCCCAATTGCTTCAGAAAAAAAAAAAAAAGTAAATATCAAAGTTGTTTTAATTTACATTTCTCTAACCAATAATGACTTGGAGCATTTTTTCTCATATAATTATATAGTCTTCATTTCTTCATCAAAAAATTGCCTATATATATCCTTTGAGAATTCATTGGGGTATGAATTTGACAAAGTTCTTCATTTATTTGAAAAATGAGTTCCCTATCTGAAAAACTGAAAAATTTCCCCCCGATTTTCTGTTTCTGCCTAATCTTGATAATATAGGTTTTATTTATACAAGAAGTCTAATTTAAAAAGTTGAAATTGCACCTCAACAATGGTCTCTCTCTCATTTCTTCATATATTATTCTCCTATCCTCGAGTCTGATAAGTAATATATTCCATATTCTTTTGATTTTCTTGTGATATCTCCCTTCATATCTAGATTATATATATATTCATTTTGACCTTATCTTGTTACATCATTTAGTATTTTGGCCTATAACTAACTTTTTCCAAAATAATATATATATCAGCTTTCCCAACAATTTTTACTAAATATTGAATTCTTATCCCCAAAACTTAAATATTCCCATTTGTCAAACACAAAGTTACTATAATACTTTACTACTGTGTATAATATGTCCACTCTATTCCACTAATTCACTTATTCATTTCTTATCTTGTCCCAGATAGTTCTGTTATCCCTTTCTGTGTTATGGATAAATTAATCCCATTTACATTCTAAATTATAAGTACTTGTTATATATATATTTCCCTCCATCCAATTTTTGCTCATTATCTTTCTTATCCTATTTACTTTATCCCTTTTCATTGGCTTTGTAATTCTGGTCAAGCAAGCTCTTAATCTCTCGGTTCTCTAGAAAATTCCTAGACTCCAAGGTTCAGAGAAGGTCTTGAAGTGCTTTAACTCCCTGCACCAATGAAATCACAGGTCCATTTTCTCTTCCTTTGCATAAATATCTATCATTTCTATAGGAATGTTATTAGATCAGATATCTATGAGCTGTCAATAGTATAAATGGCAGGAGAGGTCTCATTTCAAGTCAAATGTAAATTTGATTCAGTTTTTAAATGAAGGACTATTTGCCCTAACATTTACTGTGATAATAATAATAACAATAATAGCTAGCATTATTATAGCATTTTAAGATTTGCAAATGCCTTACATATATTTGTACAGAACAAACCTGTAATGTGGACACTATTATTATATCCATTTTATAGGTGAGGAAACTGAAGCTGAATGAGCTTAAGTGACTTGTCCAGAGTCACACAAGTGACTCTGATTTCAATTCAGGGCTTACTGTCTCCAAATCCAGTAACTATCTATTATACTAGCAGGTTCTGTGTCCAATATTGTATAAAGCTATAACATCATGTAACAGAACCTTCTCCAGAAAAATAGATATACTTAGGATATGGCTGGAAATTTTTGTGTTCATGGCAAATACCACCAATCACAATTGGGTCAATGGCATGAATTATGCCCTCCTCATTCTACTCCTTAGCAAGAGCTACCAGAGAACATAATTCTGCTACTGAGGCCATTACTAGAGGAAGAAAAAGAGGAAACGAAATCATTTCAACTCATCATCATGTAGATTCCTATTCTGACTTGATTAATTCAGTATTAAACTCTCTTGTTTATTAAGCTGAAGTATAAGACATGAGGAAGTATAATCTAAGACACAAGGCAGCTAGGTAGTACAGTGGCTAGAACAATAAGCTTACAATCAGGAAGACTGATCTTTATGAGTCTGAATCCTGCCTCAGACACTTAATAGCTGTGTGACCCTGGGCAAATCATTTCACCCTATTTGCCTCAGTTTCCTCACCTGTAAAATGAGCTAGAGAAGGAAAAAGATGAAATGTTGGCATTCTTTAACTTTGATGCTTGTAGGCATACTTGTAGGATACTTTGTTATGGCTCAGAGCATACTAATTACATTCCATGACTCTAAATACACTAATTCATTATTACAATTTGACTTTTCAGTGCACTCTGCATCCTGTGATGCTGAGATTCTGTAATTCAGTTTATAATGTTCCTGATACACATTGAATGGATGCCCATCAATTGGAGAATGGTTGGGTAAATTGTGCTACATGAATGTTATGGAATATTACTGTTCTGTAAGAAATGACCAGCAGGATGAATACAGAGAGGACTGGCGAGACTTACATGAACTGATGCTAAGTTAAATGAGCAGAACCAGGAGATCATTATACACTTCAATAACAATACTCTATGAGGATCAACTCTGATGGACGTGGCCCTCTTCAGCAATGAGAGCATCCAAATCAGTTCCAATTGATCAGTAATGAACAGAACCAACTACAACACTGGGAAATGAGTATGGACCACAACATAACATTTCCACTCTTTCTGTTATTGTTTGTTTGCCTTTTTTTTTCTTCTCAGTTTATTTTTATCTTATTTCTAAATCCGATTTTTACCTTGTGTAGCAAGTTAACTGTATAAATATGTATACATATATTGTATTTAACATATTTAACATGTATGGGACTACCTGCCATCTAGGAGAGGGGGTGGAGGGAAGGAGGGGAAAAGTGGGAACAGAAGGCTTTGCAAGGGTTAATGTTGAAAAATTACCCGTGCATATGTTTTGTAAATAAAATGCTATAATAAAAAAAGTTTCTGATACAAACATTAACTTCCTCCACTAGAATGAAAGCTCCTCAAGGCCTATTTCATTTTTGGCTTTGGGTCAAAGGTATTTATAAATGGTAAATTGAAGAACCCATGTAATAAATTTCAACTTGAGCTCATCTATGCAGATGAATCTATTTCCTACTGCCAGACAATGTAAATCATGTAACCTCATGTATTTCCTTTTTTTTTTTTTTTTTTGTTTGGCAGTACTATTGTTGACTATAGCCTGGAGGCATTAAATATTTGTATATGTGTATGCCAAATTTACCAACTATACTACCATAATAAGAAATCTTTTTTCTTAAAAATTAACTCAATCTGGCTAATATGCATTCTTTGGAGCCTCTATAAAATATTTGGTAGTATTCAGATCCCCTGTGAGTTCTGATTTCCTAGTATCTTAATCTCTCTTTTCACTGGTTAGGAAGCACAGACAGGGCAGTCATAATTGGAAGTTATCATGCAATGATTACAACTTTCTTTGGATTTCATTTGTAGCACTTTTTTTGGAAATTCTATAATGAACTTACCATGTAATGTTGCATATTATCATTTTCTGTGCTTATCTCATAGCAGTACTAGACTTTATATTCCATGAGTACAGAAATTTTATTTAAACTCTGTATCCCCTACACACATAACACAGTTCTCTGCAATTGTTAACTTGATCAGGACCAGCCTCTAACTTTTAGGTGACTGGAGCCAAACTAAGCAGGCTAGAGACAGGAGAGTCAGGAATGAAACAGAAATTTAATTTCAAAAAAAGGAAAATGGCTTGCCACAAGGACACATATGCTAGATTCCTGCCCCTACTGTGGAATGCCTCTTCTAAGGAGATTTTAATACTTACACCAATGGTTGTATAGCCCTGTTAAAGAGGGGTAAACAGCAACAGCAAACAACTGGGCTTCATAACCAGAAACAATTCTGGGATTCTGCTGTGCTGAGGTCAACTAGAGGGTGAGAGAAAAGGATTATTGTTACGCTAAGCTCAGGGCATAGCTTGCTTGCTGGCCTTAGCTCTGAAAAACAGGGTGTCTCCTAATATCTTGATATACTTAATATTGTGTACTGTATGAATGAATTTTTGCACATGAGGGTTTTTTTTTCCCCTCTTTTATGATTTCTTTGGGATTCAGCAGATTAAAGCTTCTCAAACTGTATGGGATTGTGTAACTGAATGTGGGGATAGTGAAAAATTTAGCAACAGTAAAAGGTTTTGAATGTGCAATGACCAAAAATCAATTCAAAATCAAATGCATAAGGAGGAAGTTTAATTTAGCTTCATGCTAAAATATTGGGATCATTTGTTAGATCAGTTCAGCAAAGCCAGTATAAGGGTGAGAAGTGGTTATGTAGATCTATTATGGCATTCCATCCCTCTTAAAATAAATGACAAAATGCTGAACAAATCAATCAATTAATCATAGGTTTTAGAATTAATAAGAAAAAATCCTTGACCAACTAAAGTGACTTTTTTTGACAAAGGAAGTGTGCTCAGATTGGCTGAAGAAATTTGATAATAGGACTAAAAAGATTTAAACAAAGGGAAAGTGAATTCCAGATAAATCCCTTATAGAGTAAAGCCCAAGGCTTTGGGTCGAAGTCTCTTTCTCATAGATTGTTGAAGGAAAAAAGGATTTTATGAACTTCAGTGGTCCAGAAGACTTGCAATCTTCCCATCATTATTTTCAAATCAGTTAATGACCATGGATAGCAGTGTCTGCATCAGAAGCCATGAAGAGATTATATAAAGATTCAGTGCTTTATGAAGAGCTCAGCACAGAAGCTATACCCTACATGGGATTCTAGCAAAAGAACTTCCAGAAAGTATGAGCTATCCTTTTGCCACACATGCTCTAAGCTTCAATCACTCTGTACATGGAGGAAATTCGTGTATCACAGACTTTTTAAGGAAATGTATGGGCCAAATTTACCAACTATCCTGCCATATTAAAAAATCTTTATATAAAAATTAACTCAGTCTGGCTGACTAATTGATAACTGTTCATATGTTCATGATAAACCCTAAAGACATGAGGAAACATAGCTAGCCTTACTCGAGGCTCCTGACTTAATACATTGAAAGCTGAGATCATATGCTATACCAAGAAGAGCCTAGAGAATTGAGAGAAATAATAAGTTTTCTCTTTTATTAATAATGAATTACTGAATTAGGGTGAAGATTGTTCCCCTTTCTGTTCCCTCATTCAGAAATTATTATCAATTTGAAGGATATTGTGGATAATGTGATTGGATTAACTTTCCCCTCAATTTTGTTCAGACCCCATTCAAATTGTCCACTGTGTTCTACTCAGGTATGGTTGGATACCTTTTCTAGGTCAAAGCTTCTTTTTTTAAAAAAAAAATTTAGGTTATACATGTACATTCATATTTTACACATTTCCATATGAGTCATGTTGAGAAAAAAATTAGAACAAAAGGGAAAAGCCACAAGAAAAAAAATAGAAAAAAAGTGGAAATAGTATGCTTTAATCATATTCAGTCTTCACAGTCTCTCTTTATATGTGGATGGCAGTTTCCATCCAAAGTTTATTGGAATCACTTGATCCTTGGACCAGTGAATTGCAATGTTTTCCTGGTTCTGCTTGCTTCACTCAGTATCAGTTTATGTAAATTTTCCCAGGCTTTTCTAAAATCAGCTTGTTCTTCCCAGGCTTTTCTAAAATCAGCTTGTTCATCCTTTTTTATAAAACATTACTTTCTACACCATAACTTATTTAGCCATTCCCCAATTGATGGCATGTACTCAATTTCCAATTCCTTACCAGTACAAAAAGAATTCCTAAAAATTTTTTGCACATGGGAGTCCTTTTCCCTCTTTTATAATTTCTTTGGGATACAGGAGATCAAAGCTTCTCAAACTATATGGGGTCATGTAACTGAATGTGAAAAATTTAGTAACAGTAAAAGGTTTCTGAATGCACAATGACCAAAAATCAATTCAAAATCAAATGTGTAATGAATCTGAGGTGTGTCTGCTAGTCCTTGCAAATGTTACATCACATTGACTTCACTGTAACCTTCATTCTCAACACACAACATGAACAATTTGAGCTGTGCATGCATGAACACTAGCAGAAACATCCCATCTTAGATTTAAGACAGGATTGACAAAAAATTTCTCAGGCAAAAAGTAGTCACAAGTGGGAAAAGTTTAAGAAAGCTTGGTCTAGATTGCCCAAGTTTGAGAAAGGTCTGGGAGTAAAAGTGACATAATCATTTATGTCCTCCAACCCTTCCTTAAAATAAGTTCCCCTGTACCAACCCTGAAGTCAGGAAGACTTCAGTTCAAATATGACTTCAGACACTTAACACTCTCTAGCTGTGTGATCCTGGGTAAGTCACTTAACCCCAATTGCCTCAAGGGAAAAAAATTGATTCCCTTTCATTATAATATTCCTTATCTCATTAATCATTAACCAAAGTTGATTGCCCTCTATTGGGAACACCCACTCCTCCAAGATCACATAGGTAATCATGATCCCCTTCACTAATTATTAATTAGCCATGATGGATGAAAATGATTAATTACCCAGAAATTAAGTCTCTTAAACTTTTTATAATCACAGAATCCATCTTCAGAGTCTCCAATACATGTGCAGAATTCTCTTTAAAAAAAAAAAGTTTTTATTTTCAAAACATATACACAGATAATTTTTCAACATTGATCCTTGCATAGCCTTGTGTTTCAGATTTTTCCCTCCTTCCCCTCACCCTCTCCCCTACATGGCAAGCAATCCATAATATGTTATACATGTTAAGATATATGTTAAATCCAATATAAATATGTTAAACATATTTATACAATTCTCTTGTTGCACAAGAAAAATCAGATCAAAAAGGAAAGAAAATAAGGAAGAAAACAAAATGCAACAAACAACATCAAAAAAGATGAGAATGTTATGTTGTGATCCACACTGAGTTCCTATAGTCCTCTCTCTGGGTGTAGATGGCTCTCTTTATCATAAGATCATTGGAACTGGCATCAATTATCTCATTGTTAGAATTGATCATCAAAATTGATCCTCCTATAGTATTGTTGTTGAAGTATATAATGATTGTTGTTGAAGTATATAATGATCTCCTGGTCCTGCTCACTTCACAGCATCAGTTCATGTAAGTCTCTCCAGGCCTCTCTGAAATCATCCTGCTGGGCATTTCTTACAGAACAATAATATTCCATAGCATTCATATACCATAACATATTCAGCCATTCTCCAACTGATGGGCATCCACTCAGTTTCCGGTTCTTTGACATTACAACAAGGGCTGCCACAGATATTTTTACATATCTGGGTCTTTTTCCATCCTTCCGTCCATTTAGTGTATTTCCTTGGGATACAGATCCAGTAGTGATACTGCTGCTGTAGTGGTAATTGCTTGTTTAAAAAAAATAAATAAAGTACTTTATAAATATTGACTCAATGGGCTCCAGGAAAAGGATGGAGAAAAGAAAAAGCGAGAACAGTTGAAAGGAGGTGCTTCTCAGATCCAGGCGCTGCCTTCTCACCCAACCAAAAGCCTTGAGTTCAACTGATGGGGGGAGTGGGAGGTGGGGCAAGATATTAAGGACCGAACCCTCTACCCAGGGAGGGAAAGTTTAAATAGGAATCTGTAACTACCCCAGCCCAGTGACGCTTCCCAGGTATCCAGCCCCCTGAGTAAATGTGAACCTTTAGCACTGGTCAGCTGGGTGGGGGGTGGGGTCGGGGCGGGGTAAGTGGGGACGGTAAGAGAGCGGCTAGGTACTTGCAGAGGAGTCAGCCTTGCGACTCCGCTCTTACACCTGCAACCCAGAGCAGATGGAGTCTGTGTACCTGCTGCTCCTGCTGCTCTTCACACCTGGTGAGTCTGGTGAAAACTCTCGGAGCGCGCGCTCTCTTTCCCATTCCGAAGACCAGTTTCACCGGCCGGAGAGCGGAGGAGGAAGAGCTGGGAGGGAGTGGAGGGGAGAAGGGAGGGAAAGAAGAGAGATAGAGGAAAATGGGTTGCAGGAGACCTAGTAGTCCTCCCAGTCTCTGGCATCAGACTCCGTCCGCACGGGCTCCCTTTGGTCCCACTTCGCGGAGTCACCCTCTTCCTCGGACTCTACGGAAGTCTAAGCTGAATAGTGGGACAGGGGGAAAGAAGTTTCTGTGCCCTGGATAGGGCTATGGGGTTTTATGGGAGGGGGAATTTGGGGGATTTCCTAGTTCTCTAGAATAGCGAAGCCACAGGAAACCAAAAAATTCCTGAAATCTTCACGCAGCCGGGTAATGGAATGGATCTTTAAACCTCAACCACAACGGAAAGTAAATAGGGGTTCTTCAGTATAGGAGGGAGTAAGGGTAGGGGCAAGCTCATTACACAACTATCCCCTGGTCTATTTTCATACCAGCGGCGTCGGGTGAAAACGAACCTCCAGGCTTTTAAAGGGAAAAAGATGCGTCGAAGTGCAGTCCTGGGGTGGGTGTCGGGAGGAGGGAGGAAGCGCCTCATTCATCTTGCTTTATATACTTGAACCACGGAATCTTTTTTAGCTTTTGCTGCTTCTCTCTTACTACCAACTACTTTGAATCGTGCCTAACAAGAAGGCTCCCAAACTACAGGGTGTAATCACCTCAGATTGCTAGCCAGAGCTGCGAGAGAGTAGGATAGGATGATTCATGGCGATAAAGCTAGAAAAGGACATGGGGACAGCTGTTTCTAATGCAAAGGCTTCGCTTCAGCTTGCTTGGGATATACTTGAACCCAGCAGTGACTGGTTAGGAGAATCAGACACATATCCGAGACTTAGCTTCCTTGAAGGGCGTGCTGGAGTATTTTCTTTGGTCAGCATACACTGCTCCCTCTATGTAGGCCATCCTGGTTCTTAGGAGGTATTTGGATACAGCCAGAATCAACTACATGGAGAGGTGAATGGGTGGAGGGGGGAAGGGCAGAAATTCAAACTGAATGGCTCTTGTAGATGGGGCAAGGATCAGTAGAATAGGGGTTAACTCTTGAACATTAGAAAGTGGAATGGAGTGGGAGGTAGGAGGAGGAGTGAGATCTTCTTGTGATCAGGATGGAAAGAAAATGGAGTCTGAAGGGAGTGTCCCGTGTTCCCTTCTTCACAGAGGAAGCTAAGAGGGACAGTGGATAGTCTCTGTTCTAGAATCAGGAAGACCAAGGTTTTTAAATCTATCCTCAGATACTTAGTAGCTTTGGGACCGTCAGTCTGCCATAGTTTCTTCAACTGTAAATGGGTATCATAATAGCACTTAGCTCATAGGGTTGTTGTGAGGATTATTTTAGATATTTGAAAGCATTTAGCTAACACATAGTAGGCCCTTAATAAATGCTTGCTTGTTCTCTTCCTTCTCTAATCCCACTTCCATACACTTGCTAACAGTTCTACTAAGTCCCCAATTCTATTATTCCTACTGCCCCTCTCCCCCCACTTGGTATTGAAATTCTCTTTACTACCTCTAACCCTGCCTAGATCTAGGGTTCAAACAAGCATTTAGTGATTAATTGCTTCCTATGGGCCTTGTGCTACCAGCTTGATTCTGCTTCCCGGGCAGGAAAAATAATAGTGCTTTGCATTTAATGGAGGGTTCAATAGAAGTGAAATGAATTGAAGCTGGTTTTTGGTGCCTGCTTATCACCTCTTGGGACATCCATTCAGGGAACCTGCCCCTAAGCATTTGCCTTTCTGGGGCAATATCTCAAGATATATTTCTTCTTTATCTAATCCCATTATCAATTTAGTCTAATCCCTCATTCCCTCTGAGCTAGCTGCCTTCTTAAACAGCAAAGATGGTATCTCCTTTCAGTAACTTGGAAGGCTAATTACTGATAACCAACCCTGAGGGAAATTTGTATTTTAATAGATGACTCTAGAAAATGAAAATTCTTAATTCTTAATTCTTTATTTCTTAAGGAGTGAATCTTGTTTCAACTACTGGGAAGTGAGATTCCAGGGGAAGATAAAAATGGGTCATTTTGATGTACCTTA
The DNA here is from genome assembly GCF_016432865.1 of Antechinus flavipes. NCBI lineage: Eukaryota > Metazoa > Chordata > Mammalia > Dasyuromorphia > Dasyuridae > Antechinus > Antechinus flavipes. The sequence goes on along the minus strand of NC_067398.1, from coordinate 299,086,686 downwards.
AATCGTAAGATTTTGTTATTGTTGAATCATTTCACTCATGTTTAATTCTTCATGACTCTTATTTAGGGTTTTCTTCCTGAAGATACTGGAATTGTTTGCCATTTCCTTCCTATAGTCTTTTTATAGATAAGGAAACTGAGGCTAATAAGAATTAAGTGATTTGCTCAGAGTCACACTGGTAATAAGTGCCTGAAGCAGGATTCAGACTTATGAAGAGTTTTCCTGACCAGCTCCTTCTACATGACATAGAAGTGGTTTTTCTATGCTTTCCTTATCCTTCTAAAATATCCTTAATATTCATTTTTACCTCATGTGATTTTAAATAAAAATGTACTGCAGTGGGGAAATGAAGATGGTGGTAGAGAAGCTGATAATCAAACCTTCCTGAGGTTCTGACAGATCAGTTCTAACTTAATTTTCCCCCTTCTCAGTTTTAGGGAAATCTCATGTGCATCGGAGGGGACTCTTGGAGCTAGCAGGAGCTCTCAATTGTGCTACAAGCCGTTCAGCATTAGCTTATGTGAGCTATGGCTGCTACTGTGGCCATGGAGGAACTGGTTGGCCAAGAGACCAAACTGACTGGTAGGCATCATCTCAGCCCTGTCTCCCCAATAATTGTCATCTTTCCTTCCTTATTCAGTAAAGACTGGTTTTGATTTTGGTTCTGGCTGGAAAAGCCAATTACATAGAGATAAATTCTAAAAGGGTTTAGTTCAATAGATTTCCACTGTTACTTTTGATACACTGGTGCTGTTCTTTTTACTTAAAATTGATTCAGGCAATTGAATGCTGACTCCTAAAATGGCAGTGGGTTGATTTGAAGCAACTATACTTTTCTTCATTGGTCCATTTGTTGTTGTTTTAATAGCTTTTTATTTGTCCAAATACATGCAAAGATAGTTGTCAACATTCACCTTTGCAAAACCTTCTATTCCAATTCTTCCTTCCTTCTCTACCCTTCCCCCTTCAACACAGCAAGCACTCAAATATAGGTTAACTGTATGTGATTCTTCTAAATATATTTCCATCTTCATGCTGCACAAGAAAAATCTGATCAAAAGAAAAAACCCAACAAAATAAGCAAACAACTCCTTCCTTTCAAAAGGTGAAGATATAAAGGATCCACTTTCAGTCTCCATAGTTCTCTCTGGATATGGATGTCTGTTTCCACAAAGATGTCCATTTGTAAAGTGACAGGATTAGGCATATGTTCTATTACCATGGAACAGAGGAAGATTAATGAAGAGATTCAGCCAAGAATTTGAATAGCATTTTTAGAATGCTCTAACCCAGTAAGACTTTTAATTTTAATTTTTGGAGTGACATATATTAAGTTGGATCCTCTATCTTAAGATGGAAACTTCCTGTAGAACTGTTGCTAATAGATGTAATGGGCTTGAGTTGATGCACTGAGGTCCCAAGCACATGAGGCTAAATAGTAATTGGACCATACTCTATTAATATATAAGCTTGGAGAAAGAATGCCCCCTCCCCCCCCCCCCCCACTCTTTGTGCAAGTCCTGATGTGTTGTATAGGAAATGACGATTTTGGTGGGTGGGGGCAGGGGAGTAGAAAGGGAAGGGCAGGAGAGACTGCTTGCTTTTGCCATTGCGACGATTCTTTTTGCTTTTTTGCTGAGGCAGTTGACTTGCCCATGATCACACAACCAGGAATTGTTAAGTGTCTGAGGCTGGATTTGAACTCAGGTCCTTCTGACTTCAGGGCTGGTGCTCTACCCACTGAGCCATCTCCGGCACCAATTGTAATGACCGCGTATTTAAAATCAGCCGGAGTCAGGAACTCAGGGTAAGGGAAAAATCTTCAGTCTTTATTGAAGTGAAGAGGTGAAAAAAGATTGCGATAGCAATATGGGCAGCTGTGACAGAAAGCCAGCTTAGCAGAGAGAGAGATCTGAGCTGAAAGGTCGTTGCAATGGCAAAAGCAAGCAGTCTCTCCTCCCCTTCCTTTTCCACTCCCCTGCCTCCACCCACCAAAATCATCATTTCCTATACAACACATCAGGACTTGCACAAAGAGTGGGCGGGGGCCATTCTTTCTCCAAGCTTGGTCCAATTACTATTTAGCCTCATGTGCTTGGGACCTCAGTGCATCAACTTGAGCCTCAGCCCATTACAAATAGATATGAGTGCTGAACCAGAGTTCAAATTCTGTCTCAGATCCTTGGCAAATCCCTCAGCCTAGAGAAGGCTAGTTTCTTCTTAAGTGGCAAATCAGGTATATCACACATGCTACTGTTTACACACATTTGTTTTCCCCCAAGCATTCATAGGAAACTTAGGGGCTTAGTGGTCACTTTGAGGACTGATATAATTAAAAATATTTGTTTACTGGCCAGTTGCCAACATCTCAATAACTAAATACTGGGAGGATCTGTTAATTCCTTTGATTAAGTATTAGAGATTACATGAAGAAGCACTTAGAGGTTAAGCAGTCTACTTCATGGTCACATAACATCAGATCAACATAGAACCTAAAACTTAAGGATTTCTAACCCAATTTATTATACTAGATGACTTTTTTTTTTTTGTCAAGGCAATTAGGGTTATTGATTTGCCCAGGAACTGTAGTAAGTGTTAAGTGTCTGAGGCCAGATTTAAATTCAAGTCTTCTTGCCTTGCCTTCAGAGCTGGTGCTTTGTACATATACCGTGCCATCCAAATGCCCCTTAGACTTCTATTAATAGAAAAGGAAAAACCTAAGAAAATGGAATGACTTTCAGTGAAAGTCATTAAGGTTACAGCTGCCAGTCTTAGGAAGAGCATCCAGCATGGTTCTTGTCATCAAGTGGCCCAGGAAGAAATTGTTTCTAGTGCTTTGTCATTCATTACCATGTTGACCTTGGGTGAAGTTCCAATCAGTTTGCTATGATTCCATAGTGGTAGTCTATATTATACTCTATAGAACTGTGAACTGCAGATTATAAATCCACTTAAGCATAAGCCTTCTTTATTTTCCTTGGAATGGTAAGCAAGTCCCATGTAGTGAAGGTTGAACTAGTTATATGGAAAGTCCAACTTGTTTTTGGACCTCTGGACCACTTTCTTGTCCAAAATGAGGTGACCATCTTGTGACCTAGTCAGTGTAGATGCCCCATGCTTTGCCCAACCCAAGATACTCCTGACATAACATTTTTAGCGAATGTATCCTTTTTGATTCATGAAACAAGGTACTTTGTATAGCTGCTTTAGATTTGTTCATCTATCAAATGTACTAGTGAGCCCCATAAAAATAAGGCCCTGGAAGAAGAGGGCATCTCAGATCATGAGGAAGATCTAAGGTCCACTTCATCAGAAAGGACTTGTGGACCCTTTAATAAGTTGTCATCGGCTCAACTCTGCCTCAGGCTCTTTTCTTGCACTCTTATCTATTGTGTGTAATTCTAATCAGGCTCACTCCTTAGGCCTGCCAATGTTGACCTTAGTAGGAAACCTACATTTATTACTTAAGTAATACCACAATCTATGATCGCTATTTCTTGTGTGTTAATCTTACTGCCCTAGGTAGATATAAATTTTGGACAAGGATAATGTCCTGTGTTTGACTCTTGGAATACCTAGCAAAGTTTTAGGAACACAAAGTTAAGTACTGAGAAGGAATTTAAGAAATACTAGATGAATCCCTGAGGGCAGAAATCATACTATATACTTATTTTCTATGCTCCATAGTACCTAGTGGAGCTAGGGTGCTGAGTAAATAAGTGCTCAATAAGTTCTTGTTGAATTGATAATATACTTAAACCATAACATAGTAAAAAGCAGGAAATAAAACTAATGGAATTTATTATCCTCAAAAGTGGGAGAAATTGAAAATGTCAGTAATTTCAAGAAAAGTCTAGTTATGAGAGTGGTGCCTTTGGAAGATAAAGAATATTTAGATGGGTTCATAATGACTTGCTAGGAAAAACTATGTGAGGGATATACCTAATTATTGAAATAGATGTGAAGGGGGAAATATCAACTTCCTGCAACTATAATATGTTCCTTGGTATCCTTGTTAGAAACAGAACATGAGTAGAACCCACTAAGGCACTTGTGATGTCCTTGCTAGCCACAGAGGTCATCATGAAGAGCAGGTGAATGGAGGGGGGAATAAGACAGGTATCCTAACTTCACTCTTCTTGCATTAATTTTGCCTTCTCCTACCACTTAGTTTGTTTTATTGTTATTCTTTACACATGTAGCTAAAATTTGTCTCTTCAGTAACTGTAACATAATTTCTCAAGTAAACTATGTCCGTAACATTGTTATCTCCAGGTGCTGCCATAAACATGACTGCTGTTATAGCAAGGTGGAGGAGGCTGGCTGTGGCCCCAAAACAGGACGTTATGATTGGAAATGCACAAACCAGAAGGTGGAATGCAGTAAGTCGAGAGATTCCTTGTTCCTAGCCCACCCCTTGCAATCATGTCCTTTTTTTCTGATAATGGACTGGTGGAGTCTACTGGGATTCCTGTGCTCTAAAAACTGGGCTGAGTCTGGCCCTTCAGCAAATCTCAAATTAAGTCTGGTAGTTTTTCTGTTTGGAGGAGTTAGCTGGGATATATAATTTTCTTTTTTAAGTGAAATACTTAACTGGTTATTGAATTATTGCAAGTTAGAACTAGTAGAGATGTCAGTTGATCTTGAAGTGTGGAACATTTAGATTTAAATCCACCTTTTGGGAGATTCCATCAAGGCCAAATAGCCTAGTGGACAGGATGCTAGATTTGGAATCAGGAAGACTGATTCAAATCCTATCTCTAACACTACTTGCTACCCAGAGACTCGGAATGGGAGAAGTTGATAGTAGTCAAATTAGCAAAGGAAGCTAGAGAAGATAGCTTTGCTTCCATCTGTGGATGAACTATTTCAGTGATCCAGGCATACTTCCCAGCTGGTTTTGCTATAATTAGTTTTTCAATGTGGAGAGGGTTCCCATACAATCAAAACTTCAAATCAACTCTGCCTCACAGACAGAACACAGTCAGAATTCAGCTGCCAGGCTAAGGGAACTCCAAGTGGAATGTTGCTCTACCTTAGGATCTCCTACCTCCTTCTGCTTTCCCTTTGGATTAATAATGTGGAGATTGATTTGGGTTAGCCTACAATTAACTCTTGAATTAAACACTAAATGTCCCAGGAAATGATTTTAAGCTATAAATTGCAATGCAGGTATTGACTTTTATTGATATAGGGAATTTTCTCACCAAAGAGTTCCTTAGGCTGATAGATACAGGTCAAAACCACACATTCCCACTAGGTGGTGTCATGGAGCAAGGACAAGTATAAAAACCTTTAATGATTTTAAGCTATAAATTGCAATGCAGGTATTGACTTTTATTGATATAGGGAATTTTCTCACTAAAGAGTTCCTTAGGCTAATAGATACAGGTCAAAACTACACATTCCCACTAGGTGGTGTCATGGAGCAAGGACAAGTATAAAAACCTTAGAAAGCAACTCTAGTATATGAGGGAAACAATTGCTTTCTAAATATTGAAGAAAATAGAGGAAGACTTTCAGGTTTGTGAATATCTCTGTCCTCCCTCCCCTTACATCACAGCCTTATGTCATATACATGACATATCTCTCGTCATAAAACTGTTTGACAGTAGAACTAGTACTAGAATTCTAGTTCTATAAAAAAATAACTAATCTTATCACCCTCATTTTACAGCTAAAGTCATATGGTTAGGGGCAGGCAGAAAACCAAAGGATAATGTAGTTGCTAGGTAATAGTTTCCTATTTAGCAGTTTCCTCTACATCATGAGTATTTAATGAAATGGAACTTTGGCACCTAAAATACTTTCCCCAGCCTTCTTAATCTTGGTGGCTTCTGTCTGTGATTATCTCTATTGCGCATGCCTCATTTCTACAGTTGTATCCATATTATCTTCTCCACTGGACTCCAGTTTGTCCCCATCTTATAGAATGAGGAACTGAGGTGAATTGCCTAGGGTCAAATAGCTAAGTGTCTGAGGCCACATCTGAGCTGGTCCAAACCTGGTGCTCTATCCATTGTACAACCTAGACACCCTGCTTAGCACACAGTATGTGCTTAATAAATGTTCCCTGACCTTGCAAATGCATGTTAAATATTATTTTAACAGAAAGAAAATTGCTTCCAATATATTTGCTTACATACCTTTAGTATGTTTATCAAAAAACACCACCTTTTTTGGAGATACTCTAAATAGTGTTCTGCTTATTTTAATTACATGTTTGCCCAATTTCCATTTATGGGATGAGCATAAATATTAAAAAAAATTGGATTATGATAATATTTACTCAAACTCCTCCAATAACTTAAAATGTGGTATGCAAACTACTTAGCGCTGTAGTTTCTTATTGGCGATTTCTTTTGGGGGTGGTTTTCCTCTCATATTTTTATTAGTCCTTATGAATCTGGCTCCAGCAAGAAACACGGCCAACATATTTTTTATTTTAGAAAAATTAGACCACAACTTGCACAGAATTGGGCCTGAGGTAAGGCTTTTATCCTGCTCTGTGCTCTAATTCTGCATGCTTGATGTCTTGTTCTCCCAGTAATATGACTTAGAAAACAGTTAAACTCAAAATTTGGCAAAACATCAAAATGACTTATATGTTCCACAGGAACATCTGTCTCATTAGCTACCTGTTTTCCTCCAACCATAACTAAGGTTTGCAATATAGTAAATGTGATCCTTTGCTTTCCTATAAAGCAAAATGTATGGAAAAGTTCACATTGTGGCTGTCAGTAAGCAAGTAAAATAAAAGCTGGATACCACCTAGAACATAATATATTGAGTCAGAAGTAGGCAAGAGGGTGAAAAAATACAATATATTTTGCAACAAGAATTGGGTTTACTGAGAGAAAAGTATGCTAGAATTAAAAGTTATCTAGAAAGTCATCCATCCCAGTAATATGTTTTTCTGTTGTATTATGAAACTCTCAGGATAACTTAATGTAGTACTCATGATATTCCTTACAACTACCTGCTGTTTAAGGCATCATTAAAAGATTTTTAGCATGAACCCCGAACTAGGGTCATGAAAACCATTTCCCCAATGCAGAAATCCTCTTTAGAATATCCCAATCAGGAAGTCATGTAATGCAGTCTTTGCTAGTAATGGGGACTCTACTACTTTATATGACATTTCATTTGGAAATAACTCTAATTATAAGACTTTGCTAGAAAAAAGCAGTCAACTTTATGAAGGAAATTTTCAATCATCATCCCTGGAGAACAGATTAAACTGAGTCTGAAAAAGGTTAAACTCGAGCAGAACAAAAATCAGAAGTAGGCATTAAGTCCTAACTAGCAGGCTGTAAGTGATCATAACTAATGAGGCAGATCTATTTATTCTTGTTTTCAAAATCAGATCTCGGTTTAGACCTGAGGTTTGCTTCCTGGAGCTTTTGTTATATTTGGAGCTCACAGAATCTTAGAATAGAGATCTTAGTAAATACTGTCTTATTTCAATCCACTATAATTATCTGTCTCTCAGAGCTGAGATTAAAAGTTTTTCTCAGGGTAAGTCAATGTGATAATAGGGTTTGACGACAATAAGATCAGATTGTTCACTTTAATTCACCATACATAAGTAACCTGGATATATGGAATCTCTCTCCCTAGATATTCAACTATGATTCAACATATAAAATCCTCTTATCACTTATCTGAAGAATTCTGACCTTATCAAAAACATGGCATATTCAGGAATTTTTGCTTCATTGTGTACATTGGTTACAAAACATTTGCTTTTTATTTTTTCCAATAGAGAGAAAAAAATAGAATTTTGTTGATGGGGAAAAAATAAGTGCCACTTTTTAAAAAAGAAAGGAAAAAAGTTTATGCAGGCAAATTTGCTTAAGGAACTTCCTTCTCAACGTTTGAGAATGGCTTCTCTGAAATACTGTCAGCCCAAGAAAGTACAACAGATTGAAAGTTTTCAAATAGCAGAAGCCAGAAAACCCACTGGATTTTTCTCGATATCAACCATATTTGAAGAATCCATGAATGTATAAATATTCCAATAACTAAATCTTCTGAATTTCCAGAAGTCTAAAAGAAAAAGAACAATTTGTTCCTTTTCAATAACTCAAAGTCATCCAACACCAAACCATTTTATTCTGTGTTCTGAACAGTGAGATTCACTCTCCTTTTTACTCTGTAGTTTCTGGTGATGACTAGGAGAAAGCTTATAGAAGGAAAAGGTCTGGATCCCTATTTATGTGTGTGGTATTTGAGGTCCTGTTAAATTACCCAATTAGAATTTAACATAGTAAGAGGTGGAAGGGACATCATTTAGTCTAACTCCTTTAGTTCTGAGTGTTTATTTGCCTTATCCACAGTCACAGAGATATAACAAGTTCAGTGCTCTTTCCACTGCACTGTAATGCCTATTTCAACACTCCCATTTCACAGATAAGAAACTGAAGAGATGGGTTACATGACTGACTTGGCATTATAGATTGTACCAGGTATTGAACCTGCATCTGATTCTAAAGCCAGTACTCTTTCTACCGTCACTGGATTTCTTACTAATCTAAGAAAAAGTTGCTAAGGAAACCTGTACAAACCTAGATAGGATATAAAGATTTTGGTGATGGTTTTTCTAAGTAATCTGGTGATCTCAACCTTAGTTACAGTTTCACTTAGATCTAGGCCTGAGTTCTAGACAAAATTCCTGGAATTTTAGTTTGTCTCTGTTTCATGGGCATCCTACTTCCCCATCTCAAGCACACTTGATGCTTCGGTCTATATGGAATCCTGGAGGATTAATGAGCTTATTTTGCAGCTAAGGAAAAGTTAGATTAAGTGAGTTGTGAAGAATCACCGAGGTAATTTAAAGGCAGAATTTGAACCCAGGATTTCTGACTTTAAATTTAAAATCTATAATTTTCAAATCATGTAAAAACAGAGACCAATAGGGAAGAGATTTAAACTTGAAATACATAATATTGTAACAATGCCAAGAAATATTGTGGATATCCTGCAGTATAGTTGGAATGTCAAACTTTCAGAGCCTGAGTGTTCTATACTTCTAACTTGTATCTTATCTATATTGCTCAGTGTACTTATTTGGCACATTTAATCCCATGATTTGTATTCTCTCTGCCTCTTGCAGATGCCGATCTGAACACGTGCCAAGAAATGATGTGCAAATGTGACATGGAAATTGCCCACTGCCTGGCCACAGCAAAATATAATCCAAAGTTAATTTTGTTCCCCTCCTTCCTTTGTGGAAATAAGATACCGAAGTGTGACTGACATAACTTGGAAATTTTGTTTTTGACTGTGGCAAAATAAAGGTTCTTCTGTATTTCTCCCTTAGAAGGCTAAAACATGAACCCTCATCTATCACCATGCTTCATCTCCATTGAAACCTACCTGGAAGCCATTTCCTTACTTTGAATCCAACGGACTTATCCAAGAAAGAAAAGTGTGAAAATGGCACACTTTTGCAGACCCATGTCTTCTAGGGATAATGTCGAACTATCTATGACTTTAAGGATAGGGATTTTAAATCAAAGGAGACTAACAAAGATGATAAACTTAAGGGAAAGTACTTAATAAATAAAAAATCAGACAATAAGTTAAAAAAGAGGTTCTAGCACCTCTTATTTCACTGTATGGTCTGAGATTTGGCATCTATAAAATGAAAGTAGTAATCTATTAAATTCTGCTTTTACAGCAAGAAATTTGCTCTCCAATATTTTTCATTGATTTCTCTTACAAATAAGGAATTCATCATCAAAGACATTCATATGGAAGATATTTTAGCTGGTAAACATGATTTTCTGTTTACTTTATCTCCCTTGGGAGCTTTAGAGGATTAAAGAGTGATGTAAAGTCAGGAAAATCTCGTAATTCAAATGTGGCCTCAGATTCTTATTTCCTATGTGACCTTGGACAAGTCAGTTTCCCAAGTATAAAATAGGATAACTGCCAACCAGCATCTACCTCCAGAATTATTGTGAGGGTGAAATAAGTTTCTAAAGTGCTATGTAAATGCTAGCTATGATTATTATAATTGTCAAAGAAACTAAACGTGGTTTCACATAAGAAGTGGGGATAGGGTATAAACTAAGGATTACCTCTCCTGTTTATTTCTAGTCTTGTAACTAGATCAAAACTTTACTTGTTTTATAGAATTGCTATTTTATCTAAATCTCTGGTGTCTAAGCATTCTCTGTACAGAAAGGACATTTAATAAATGCTTAAACTGCACCAAATTATTGGTGTCATTCAATTGGAATGAGTTCATATGCTTTGTTTATAATTCTGGTCATTACAATTATTAAAAATCATTTATATAGAACCTGAGGTTTTGCTAAATGCGTCAGTTACAAGGACTCTGCAAATATTATTAGTACCATATTTCAGATAAGGAAATAGATTCAGTGCGAATAAGAGGTTTACCATGGTCATAAGTCTTGAACCAAAGTCAACCCTATGTCTAGTATTTTAATCACACCTATCCTATATCAAAATAAATGCTTCAAATGTATCCCTATTAGACGTAACTAGGTGGCACAGTGGATAGAATGCTAGATCCAAGTTTAATCTACTTCAGAAAGAATGCTTATTTCTTGAGTGGAGACTTAATTTCTCGGCTTAAAATAATGTTTTACACATTAAGGCTGGGAAGTGGTGCAATAAATAGAACATAGGACCTGAATTCAAATCAAGCCTCAGACCCTGAGCAAATTACTTAATTCCAAGTTAATTCTTCTGTAAAATGGGGACGCACTGGGGGAAAAAATGCAATCCTCTCCAGTATCTTTGCTACAGTTCATATAATTTCATATTTATAAATCACAGCTTTTGGTACAGATATCACACCACAAAGACTGATACAATGTGAGGTCAATTGTCAAATGGTTCTTAAAAGTACAATCTTGAAATTTGTCACATCCAATTCTTTTTAGAAAAATGATTTTTAGGAAGCATGGAGATGATCAAGTACAACTAAAAATAGTCTTCATTAATTGCTCAGTTCAAATGAGGTCCCACAGAGTTGGACACATTTGAACAAAAAAGACTGGATAGCACTGTGGACAAAATACTATGGTGAAGCAAAGTTGTGTCTGTGGGGATTTTTTGGCAAAGATATTGGTCTGCCTTTTCTTTCTCTAAATTTTTACAGATAGGGAAACCGAAGCAAAGAGGATTAAGTCACTCAAAGCATGCTAACTGCACCACTTTGTGGCTGAACTTGAGTTCAAATCCAACTTCAAAACTATATGATTAGGGATAAATAGTGGAACATAATAGTATCCACCTCCAAGGATTGTTGTGAGGATCTACTGAGATATGGCTTTGTAAATCTTACAAACTAATGGCTATTATCAATAAATGCCTTTTCATTTATTTAATTCCCCCACAATCATAGGTGGTAGAAGGATATCTTGTTAAAGAAATGTTGAGTGTTTTTTGTCTTGCCTAACATCATACAATTAGTTAAAAACTGGGACAAGAAGTCAAGTTTCTGGCTCTTACTGCCTCTTTCAACATAGGTAATGATGAAGTCCTGAGGCAAAGTTTAGTGTAATCTTGTTAACATCTAAAATGCTTAGAAACTTGAATGTGTTCAGTAAGGAGGTGTGACATAATCTCCAAAAATTCAGTTCTAAATTCACAAGGACCTAAAAGTTCTTTTTAAAAAACCCTTTATTTCTGTTTAAAGTAACTTTTTGAAATCTTCAGATGCAAATATGAAATCTCACTTCTAAGACGATACAAAGGGTCAAAAGAATAGTTCCAGAAGCCATCACACTTCTCTTTGGATAGAAATCATCTATAGCTGTACAGCCTGTTCGTATATATTTCATACCTGTTGTTTTCATACACAAAAAGCTGCAGTTCATACCATTCCGTATTTACAAATCACAGCTCTTGGTACAGATATCACACCACAAAAACAAATAATATAGGGTGAGGTCAATTATCAAATGGTTTTTAAAAGTACAATCTTGAAATTTGTCACATCCAATTCTTTTTGGAATTTTTAGGAAGCAATGAGACAGCAAAGTACGGCTAAGATTAGTCTTCATTAATTGCTCAAAGTTGTTCAATATCCCTTTTCAAAAAAAAAAAAAAAGACACAAAACATCAATTAAAACTGACTAGGAGGGAATATATCAGCAAATTGCAGAATATTCATTATGATGCTTCCCAAGAAGTCACCAATACATCTTCCACAATACACTTCTGGTCTGCAGCTGTTTCTTGCCATTTGACTAAAAGTTCACTTATGCGCACTGGAAGATAAGGTCCTGCATAGTACAATTTCATCAGCCCTCCAAAAGAGATTCTGTCATTTTAGCAGCTCTTATCAACCTAGGCTTCAGAAGGCCTATTGAGAAGCAAATATACACAACCTAATACCATGATACTTTAATGTATGTCCCATCTTCTTTGAGGAGCTCTAAATAGTCCTTCATTGGCCATTTCACTGAGCCTCACAACACCTTTGTGAGGTAGATAAAGTACATGGCAAGTAACATATCTGTACAATCTGAATAAACCAATACTGGTTTGGGAATGATGGGCCCTGTTTCCCATGCCAAGAAAAACTTTGTGTAGCTTTTTAAAAAAAGCAGCTCCTTTTAATCACTATTTATAGAAAAGTGGACAACCCCCCTTACCCTCACTCCCATCACAGCCCCCACCACTCTTAAATTTCAAAGCTCAGACCTGCTGGACCAGCTTAACTCAGAGCTGGAACAGCAACACTCACAACAATTGGGTTTCTAGTCTGCGTACTTCTTTGACCACAAGATCAATGTTGATAATTGGGTTAAAGTACAGGGCCCAGTAAAATAAACAGTTGCAAATAAACTGAGGAATAATAGGCCAAAAAATGGCTACAAAAAGTCCCTGTGTTGATACTTTCCAAAAATGGCTCCACATTATGTGAGGAACAGTTCTGAAACAAGAAAAAGATTATATTAGAGCGCAAATCTATGGAGAGGTTCTGTTCATTGCTATGGGCACGAATATGCCTGTTTTCAAACAGTGGGAAAAATCATCTCACATATTTCCAAAGAACCTGACCCGGATTAATACGTACGTCCTATTTTGTATAAAAGAGTATTGTACGCTGTAGTTGCTTCTGATTTATTTACCCTCAAATTTGACAAAGTCAAATCTCTTTCTTCGAAAAGAAAAATATTTCTCTTACTGAATCCACATGTGAAGCAGTATGGTATAGTAGAAACAAAACTGGACTTGAATTTAGAAGGGAAAAGTGATAACCTTTGATTGCTTATTGTAAGATGGAAAAAATTTATACACACAGTATTGATTTTATAAGTTCATGGAAAAGAGCTTTCCTAAACTTAACAGGTTACATGTTAAGTTATCAGTTTCTAAGATTCTATATACTTGGGGGCAAATGAATCATTTGCATTTTTCTTTAGAGAGTATAATTCCAACTGGTATACTCTAATTGGTTGTAGTCTGATTGTTTTCATGGATATGCTGGGGTTTTCAGGGTCAAAAAGGAATGGGAAGGAAATAAAATGTAAAAAGGCAAAGACACAATTTCTTTAGCATTCCAAAAGAAAAAAATGTGCTCCAGTTCTGTCTGATCATTATTCATTCAGGAGGCATTTTATAATAGGATCATAAAATAAGAAATCTGGGAAAAAAACCCTCATGATCACTTAATCCAAGACCCTCAGTTAGAAGAAGCTAGATAGGAGACTGAAAGGATCATCATCCTAAAAACTCAGAAAAAGCAGAATTCAAATCCTCCCTTAGATACATAATGTATGAGTGAACTTGGGCAGGTCATGTAACCTCTTAGGTTCTTTTCCTCTTATTTACAAAATGAAGGGATTGGGATAGATGTCCTTAAAGATTCTTTCCATATCTAAATCTATGAATCCACTATTAGATAAGAAAATAGCTGCAATGAGTGATTAAATGACAATAAGTCAAGTTAGATTATTATCAAATGAAACAATATTTGTAAAGCTCATGGCACAGGGTAAGCATTTAATAAATGCCCGTTCCCTCTCCTTTCTTCCTCTCAGTTTATACACCAGGAAGAAAACCTGGAATGTCTAATGTCTAATTCCTTTTTTATTATATCATAGTGGATTCTGCCTAGAAACATTTTACTTTAATCCTTTCCTTAAAAAATCTTTCCTCCTAGGCACATGCTGATGATAATATGTAAATAATACTTGGGAAAATATTTTACAAGTGATTATTAATTTTTAAAATATCTCCCCAAATAAGAGAATCTTCAAAATACTTCAAAGATAGCTTCTTGTCCTGAAAAATATTTTTTCCCAAACCCTGCTATTTCATTCATTTCTATACTTACTTCAAGTCATTTCTTGACCAAATCCTCCAAAAAGAAAATAACTCCAGAACAGAGAGCAACATGGCATTAACAATAAGAAACCGTGATGTCCAATAGTGCACATCCAGCCAATCCCAAGCAAATTCAGCAATTAATTGATATGGAAGAAAAGAATATTTAACAAGGAATTCTCTCCACTGCTTCCAAGTGGGCTCTTTAAAGTCCTTTGGGGAAAAGGAAAAAAAAAATGTGGTTTTTATTAACTATCTGGTTATAATAACTAATTTTTACTTTTTATTCCTTTTTGAAATAATCTAAATTGAAGTTAATTCTAAAATTAAAATGATCAACCACACTGTATTGTAAAATTATAAAAAATTAGTAACATACAAACAAAAAAAAGACTTTTTAACCAATGGAAAGAGTGCCCAAGTGAGTAGAACAAAGATTCCTACTACAAACGTGGGACATTAGGTAAGCCAAAAAAATAATTCAAGGAACACTTCATGTAAAAACCAAGATGAAGTTCTTTCATATAAAGCTAAGGCAATTCTCAGGACACTGACTTAGATGATTAAAGTTCCTTATTGTTGGTGGATTTGTGAACTGATCCAACCATTCTGGAGAGCAATTTTGAACTATACCCAAAGGGCTATCATATTGTGTATACTCTTTGACTCAGCAGTACTGGGCTTGAATCCCAAAGAGACATTAAAGGGAAAAGTACCCACATGCAAAAATGTTTGTGGCAGCCCTTTTTGTAGTGGCAAAGAACTGGAAACCAAGTGGAGAGATATAGATGAACTGATGCTAAGTGAAGTAAATAGAACCAAGAGAATATTGTATATGGCAACAACAAGATTATATGATGATTAACTGTGAGACATGGCTCTTTTCAACAATGAGGGGATTCAGGCCAATTCCAATAAACTTGGGAAGGAGAGAGCCATCTGCATCCAGAGAGAAAACTATGGGGACTGAATGTAGATCAAAGGATAGTATCTTCAACCTTTTTTTATTATTGTTTTTTTCCTTTATCATTTTTTTTCCCTCTTTGGCTTGATTTTTTCTTGTGCAGCATGATATATGTGGAAATCTATTTAGAAAAATTGCACATGTTTAACCTATATTGGATTACCTGTTGCCTCAGAATGGGATAGGGAGGGAGAAGGAGAGGGAGAGGGAGAGGGAGAAAAATTTGGAAAACAAGGTTTAGCAAGGGTGAATGTTAAAAATTATCTTTCCATGTATTTTGGGAAAAAAAAAAAAGAGTTCAGGATCTTAGAATATAGAAGGTGTGAGACAAAAGAAAAAATAACAGAATCATTAAATCAATTATTAGTGGTCTTTCCAGGAAGATAGGTGATTAGGTGACTCAGGCCACCCCTAAATGGAATAAGGTGATTGGATCAACCTTAAAGTATAGGATTGCTAGCTCTTAAATGTAATCTGCTGAAGGAAGAGGAAAAAATAATTTCTAACGGGGAAATTCATTCCTGACCAATATATTAGTTCTTTTAAGGGAGTCAAAGAAAGACTGTAAACAAGGGAAGGAACAGCAAATGACTTTTTTATACCACTTTATTTAAAAAATGACTAGTTTCTATACCAGAGATTTAAAAACTAAGTCATTGTCAGATTTATGGGATTGTTTGTTCTTTATTGAAATCTTACAAAGTATCTGTCTATTATAGTTTTACTAAATAAAAATAAATTCAAAAAAAGTTTAGGTGAAATTTATTAAAAAATAGACCCATAGTGACTCATTCAGCAAACTTAGGGATACTTTAGATACAAACCCAAGGTTCTAAGTTTAACATCTTAGATGACAACCCTGCTAACCCACAACATTTCCCTTGATATTAATCCTCAACATCAAAGGCAGACAATTAGGGTGGGCAGATATAAATTTGACTTACCATGTCAATTTAGTGTTCTATTTGTCCATTACCTTAATAAGCTTCTAAGTGCCTCCTATGAGCAAAGCACTGTATTGAGCACTGCTCTCAGTGTATGATTTGTATGGTATATGACTTTGTAATATGATACAGGCAATGCCACTATTTAGCATTCATATGTCACACATGACATATCTCCTTGTGAACTGAAGTCACATTTGCTTACTTCTTTACTCTCTGGAGTAAAATACTGCATAAATAATGCAATGATGACTGAAGAAGCTAATTTTGTTGGTATAAGTATTCCCTCAACTGATGAACATCCCAGCCCTTTTGTAACTTTGAAAATTTTGCTGTGGCCAAAAAATTCATTATTCATTAGCCAATCTACACCAAGCCTCAAATTATCAATCTCTAAGTTTTAGTTTCCTCATTTGTAAAATCTAAGAGAATAATACTGGCCATTAGAAGTGTCATAATACAGTGAATAGAGGGGCAACTCTGGAGTCAAGAAGATCTGGATTCGAGTCCTATCTTTAGCACATACTAACAGATGCATGCCCGTGGCCAAGTCACTATTTAACTTCTCAGTGATCCAGACCAATCTCTTAAGACTACTAGTGACAAGTGTGAATTGCTGATCAGCATTGGTAAAAGGGGTTTCCACAACAAGAAGGAAGGAAACAAGCATTTATTAATTACCTAGAATGTGCCCAAGCACTTTACAAATTTTGTATCATTTGATCCTCACAATCCTAGGAGGTTTTTGCTATTATAATCCCTATTTTAGAGTTGAAAAAATTGAGATTAAGTGACTTGCCCAGGGTTACATAGCTAGTATATGTTTTAGGTTGAATCTTAACTCTAGTCTTTTGGACTCTAGAACCAATGTTACTATGCTACTTAGATGCCCCTCCATAGTTTCCCAAATGAATGAAATCATAGATTCAAATCTAACTTAATTTTATAATAGCTTTTTATTTTTCCAAATTACATTCAAAGATAGTTCTCAACATTCACCTCTGCAAAACCTGTTCCAAAATTTTTTCCTTCCTTCCTCCCTCCCCTAGACAGCAAGCAATACAACATATGTTAAACATGTACAATTCTTCTAAATACATTTCCATATTAATCACGCTGTGCAAGAAAAAATCAGATCAAAAGGGGAAACACATGAGAAAGGAAAAAAAAAACCCAAGCAAACAAAAAAACAACAAAAGATGAAAAGACTATGCTTTGTTCCATATTCAGTCTCCATAGTTCTCTCTGGTTGCAGATGGCTCTTTCCCTCACAAGTCTATGAATTACCTCTTTGTTGAAAAGAGCCAAATCCATCATAGTTAATCAACACATTATCTTGTTGTTGCTGTGCACAATAATATTCCATTACATTTATATGCCATAATTTATTTAGCCATTGTCCAACTGATGAACAAGCACGCAATCTCGAGTTCCTTGCCATTACAAAAAGAGCTGCTACAAATCTTTTTGCACATGTGGGTTCTTTTCCCTTTTATTATGAGCAGACCCAATTAAAAAATATTTAATACTCACCTTTCAGGGATGTTATGACAAAAGGTGGAGCATAATCAAGGTAAGTTGTTATTTCTATTGTCCCATATCAAATTCTTATCAAAGCATTTGGTTCAATAACTGTGTGTGTGTATATGCATGCATCAAAGTCGAGATATTCCTTAAAAAAAAACTTACTAAAAACTTTGTGATGATATCTTCTTTTTCTTGCACAGGACATATTGTATGGATGAAAGGGAGGAAGGTTTCAGCATAATCAAACAAATACAGATACAACATACTGAGTCTTGGGGAGCTCTTCAAGGCATACAGTAGGAATAATGACTTGCCTGGATTGACAGCCTGAAATGCATTAGAAAGTGAACAATGAAATATTAAAAACATGAGGCAATCATCCTTTTAAACTCTTTAAATCATTTTCTAAAACAAAATTTATATATTTTTGCAGCCTTAAATAAATGAAATTAACAGTGAGAAAAATGAGTATTTTTCATAAATATCCAGTATGTAAAGTCTCAATTTCTAAAATTATTTTTAAATGCCCGATTAGAGAAACAGTAGCCCTACATAAAAGTGTCTCTAAGTCTGAAGAGCAAACATTCTACAGTACTGCAAATTACAGTTACAAAGTCTGACAGTGCCAGGATTGGTTCCATTACGAGTTATCAGGAAAGTACACTCAAGCCAACTCAAAGAATCATATTAATGGAACTCTTGACCTGAAAAGATAAAAATTCTTAGCTACTTTCCATAAGATAAGAAAAACTGAAATACAAATGATCACAAGCACCCAGCACAGAAATATTAAACATAAAAGTACTTGTTTGATGGAAAAATTATTTAGATTATTATCAGCATAAATGGAAAACTTAAGGAACCCCATTATGGTAAAATGTAAATATCAGGGAAGAAGCAAAACTATGTGATCTTATGTAAATCATGAAACCTCTTTATGTCTTCATTTCCTCAAACATATAAGTTTAAGAGATGCCGTGAATATATAAGTAGATAATTTCTATGTCTTTCTAGGGTCAAAATTTGGTGATCATGTTATGGCTATATTTCCTTTCCCTATACATCAACCTTCAAGGTAGGAGATAGGAATGATACCTACGATTTTATTGGCATAGAAACAAACTCCCAGATTAGGAATTTCTTCTCTTAAGGTAAGTTAGAACCTTCTCAAAGACTTGTAGTTTTAGTGACTTAATTAGGTCACTGATACATGAGGCAGAAGCCAGACTTAAATCCAGGTCTTCCTGAGTTGGAAACTGATTCACTATTCACTACACTCTACTATTTATCATGTTGATGGAATGGAAATCAATGGTACAAAAAAATCAATTTGGCTATGGAATATATTTATTTATTTTTGCAACAAAATTACTTTTACTAATTACAATATTCTCAGATTACTAATAAAATTAGTGTCAACATCTTAAAAGATCCAGAGCGAAAAGTTCAGGACTAGGAAACATTTTGTTTACTGAATCTTAGAAGCTAATGAGTTGGCTGGAATATGTCTAACTCTCTGACTTTATGGGGCTTTCATAGTATAATTACAATTATACTTCATTCATAAAATTTTAAGAGCTTAAAGGAATCACTTGTTCAAATACACCTAATTTTATACAAGAGGAAAGTAAATCTCAATATCCAGGGTCACACATCTGGTAGTGCTAAAATTCGGACTGACTGAAGTAGGGAGACCTGGGTTCTAATTTAATACTTTTATCTTTAAAAGTTCACAGATGGCTTAATCTATGTATGAAAAAGGGAATCAGTGGCTATAAAAGTTTACCTTGTATTCCCAAAGATTCTGTGGGGGCTTTACTCCTAAAGTTTTGACACGCTCCAGTTCCATTATGATGGCTTTTCTGTGGCTACTATTCTCTATGTTATATGGAGCCTTTGAAAAGTCTTCATCTGTCAATGTTAAAAGCAATCTATGGTAGGGGAGCAAAAAAGAAAAAAAAAATCTGTTCTTTGAGATCACGTGTTGAAAATACCCCTTCTGTGTTCAAAATTTCTTCTTGGAAGAAAATCCTAAACTTGTAAAAGAGCTAAAACATTTAATACACCTGGAACTCAATACATATACTCTTCTGTGAAGGCTACTATAGCAATGTAGTAAGTCATTCTCAATAAGAGGCCAATAAAACTATTTTAAAACAAACAAAAAATATTGCTCTAAAACCCATAATGTGACTGAGCTCCCAAATCTCAGCAACAACGCTTAATGGAAATAAATGCATACAAATGAATGTTATACAGGAATAGTATTGTTGTAATGAGATTGATGAGATCTATAATTTTCACATTAATCGACATGATATACGTAATGATAATAGTATTTAAATTTATAGGTGCTTCCCTACTTTCCAAGTGATCCTGACGTGGAAGCTGAGATTACAGCTGACATGTCATAATTGAAGTGATCGATCAGATCCCCTGACATGCTAACAATCCCCTGAGCTTATAACTACCAAATGAACCAAACCAGATGCCTTGCTTCTGCTCCTAGCCATGCTGAACCCTGATTCTGTGTTCCACTGAACAATCACAAGGCTTAACAATCCTAACAACTTGGAGACTGTTTGCTTGTGTTTTTCACACTTAAAAATCCTACCCCTGCCATTAGCAAGTGAATCCCCTTCTTAGGAAGGTGGACTTCACTTGCAAATTGTTTCCCTTACTTTGAAATTAAACTTCTCTTTGACATCTGACTCTTCTGTCTCTAGCTTGCTCCAGCCTAACAGATTAGAGGCTGATTCAGGATGGTTAATGGTATCAAAGGCCACTTAGGAAGCAACAAGCAGGACCCCAGAGTCACTTGACAGGGCTCTTTTCTTGGTTGAGCATAACATTTAGTTCATGCTCAAGGTGTCTGTTAAGTGGTTTGTTTAAATAATAAGCCTACTCAACTCTAATAGCTTAAAAAAGCAAACATTAACAAGAGACTTGATGAGTGGAAAGGTACCTATTAATTAGAAATTAATTTCAAATCATCTGAAACAGCTATATACATAAAAACGTAAGAGTCATTATACTAGATCAGCCTCACAATTCATCTAAAACAAAATTCAATTTTTGACATTAGCACTAAGGCTGGCTTATAGATAAAAATAGTTCATGGAACAATATCCAAAGATTGCAGTTGTATCTTAAAAAACTTCTGAGTTTTGTACAGTTTTGTACAGTCACATTCAATTCTCTAAATACATCCTCAGTTTTTTGTTTTTTTGGTTTTTTTTTTTTTAACATAGGGTTAATTCTATTTTACTACCCATTGGCTTAAAGTAACCCCTCTGCATATATGTCCTATTCCAGTTCACACTCCAAGAGATACTTTGTAGATGTGGTTTTTGGTAGACAATTCAATGTTCAACTCTATCCAAAGCCAGTCTAACTTTTATAGACTCAGCCTTAGTCACTGCATCTTAACTCTTTTAGTCTATAAACAAAAGTTTTTTCAGTCTCATTCATTATCGTAGGTGATCTTCTCTGGACTTTCTTCTAGCTCCACTGGTTTTGTTTGGTTGGTTTTTGTTTTGTCTGGGAGGGGAGAACCACTTTGTTGGTATTATTACCTTAGGAACATTTTATGATAGGTCACAGAGGCAAAATACAAAGAAAGAATAGTACAGATTCAGAATGACCATCTTATATTCCCCAATTTAAGGTAATATTTACAGGAATTTCAACTGTGAAAAAAGCTGAAAATTATAAGGAGACTTTCAAGAGAAAGTAAGTGAAATTTCAGCAGCTTAAGTCTGTCTCCATTTTGAAGCAACTTCAACAATTTTCTGTTTATCCACAAATGACATGTAGATTTAATTTTTTTCAACACGCTAAGGATTCATTTCTCTGGTGTATATACTCCATTTTCTGATGAAGACTACAACCCTTCCACATACACTGAAGTCTTTATGAGTTACTGTAGCTGAAAAAAAATTTGAGCAAACTTCCTGCTCTCAACTAAGCTGGCCTCTGGATGAGACACATAAGTCACTTGCAGGCCTAAATTCAAAAGCTTTCCAGCTTGGTTAGACTTGCCAAAGCTTGCTCTCCCCTGGCAAAGTCTTTGGGTGAACTCAGGGTCACTTTCATACCATGAGATATCTGAGTTAAGCAAAGGATCGAGATTTTATTTATATGTTAATTTAATTATACTTATTTTTTTCCCTTCTGAAAGCTCTCATCTACCACAACAGTGGACTATCTTTAAAAATGTCAATGTATTGCTTACCTGCCATTAACTCTTTCAGATAAAAATCTTTCTCTATAAAGAGAGGCCCAAGGGCCCAATTGCTCTAGCCAGAAGATGACTTCTTCGGCCGTCCATTTTGCAACAGATTTGTGAACAAGTAGGTCATGCTCTGACTCTCTACTGCTCCAGTGATACACAAGTAAAACCACCTAGAAAAGAGAATAACAGCAAGTTTAAGGCATAATTAACTGTAATGTTTCAGTTGTGAAAAATCAAAGTTTCAGGGAGGAAAAAAGCACATTTTCTTAGAGATGTGCTTAGCAGTGTTTGGCACAAAGAAATTCTTCTTCTTCTTCTTCTTTTTTTTTTTTAAATTAAAGCTTTTTATTTTTCAAAACATGCATGGGCAATTCTTCAACATCAGCCCTTGCAGAACCTTGTGTTTTAATTCTCCCCTTTCCCCTATGCCCTGGCAAGCAGTCTAATATGTTAAACATGGTAGAAATATGTTAAATCCAATATATGCATACAAATTTATACAATTATCATGCTGCACAAGAAAAATAAAATCAAACCAGTTAAAAAAAAAAAAGCAAAATAAAAAGCAAGCAAACAACAAAAAAAAAAGAGTGAAAAATGCTATGTTGTGAACCACATTTAGTTCCCACAGTCCTCTTTCTGGGTGTCGATGGTTCTTTTCATCACTGAACAATTGGAACTGGTTTGAATCCATCTCATTGCTGAAGAGAGTCATGTTCATCAGAATGATCATTGTATAATTTTGTTGTTGCCGTGTATAATGATCTCTTGGTTCTGCTCATTTCACTTAGCATCAATTCATGTAAGTCTCTCCAGGGCTTTCTGAAATCATCTTGCTGGGCACTTCTTACAGAACAATAATATTCCATAACATTCATATACCATAATTTATTCAGCCATTCTCCGTGAGCATCCATTTAGTTTTCAGTTTCTTGCCACTACAAAAAAGGCTGCCACAAACATTTTTTGCACAGGTGGATCCCTTTCCCTCTTTTAAGATCTCTGGGATGTAAGTCCAGTAGAACCACTGTTGGGTTGAAGGGTATGCACAGTTTGATAACTTTTAAAGCATAGTTCTAAAATGCTCTCCATAATGGTTGGATCCGTCAGTTCCACTAACAATTTATTAGTATCCTAGTTTTCCCACATCCCCTCCAACATTCATTATTATCTTTTCTTGTCATCTTAGCCAATCTGAGAGGTCATACACAGATTCTTAATAAAAATTTATTGATTTTTTTCATTGATGATGAAAATCTTTAATATGAAAGCAGGTCAGTTATACCATCGAAAGTCACCTTGAAAAATATTTATTTACCTCTTTGCTCTTTTTGTTATATTTGCCAGTCATTCCACCAAGAATCTGAACAGCCAAGGAAACACCAAGATATCTGTGCTAGTACTACTAGTATAAATTAGTACAGTTTGTTTTCATAAGCTTGAAATAAGCACCAAATTAACTGGACCAGCTGAAGCCTGAAGAAGATGTAATACTAATCCCATATGATAGGTAGACAATCATATAGCTTCATGAAGAAGCAGCAATGTGTAGTGAATAAAGTCAGAAAGACCTGGGTTTAAGGGATATTTTTACATAAGAACCATGTGATCCTTGGAAAGTTACAACCTCTCAGTGTCGCAAGGCATCCTTCCAAGTCTGTAAAATGATGTGCAGCTACCAATTTGCACTGGCTGTGGGAGTTTCTTCACTGGCAATTCTTAACACCAATGAAATCATAGGTCCCAACCAAAAAGCAAAACAGAACAATATCTTTAATCTGGTATCTTTCTATTTAAATGAAATATGGAATATTTAGGCTTTTACAACATAACACATACAGAAATACTATTAAGCTTTAGTATACCAAAGTTCCACGTATGAGGAAATTTATTTGAAATGAGCAATGTTAAATGCTCACTAGTGATTTATTGTGTAACTTCATTTAAGTCTTTTTTGTTTCATTTTGTTTGGCTTTTTAATGAGATTTGAAATTTCACTGGTGTACGAAACTCACATTGAGAAAACACCCTCTGCCAAAGCAGATCAGCATAGACCCTGCACCTTACAGTGTTACAGGGTACTAAGAAGATAAGTGACTTGTCCAGGATCACACAGTCAATGTGTAAACATAGAACTCAAACCCAGATCTTTCTGCCTATACATGCTATATATGGCTACCTCTTTCATGATGCCATTTAATGATCTAATCATATTTAAAGAGAAATAGGTTTAAATTAGCAAATGAAGTGGAGAGGGAATTGGACAAAAGATAAACTTACTGCAACACCAGTTAAAGCTGTCAATACTCCAGAAAAAAATCCCCCTCCTCTTTGAGGATTTGCTCGTCCTGCATTTGGAGCTATAGAAATTTGATCATTGCCATATTTATGAAAGGCTGCAAGACTATGGACTATATCACTGTTCTGCTGAATGTCTTCTAATCTCAATTTGATGGCATCAGGAAATAACTTTTCAATGGCATCTCTAAAAAGAAAACAAAATCAAACAAAATCACTTAACAATTCATATGGATATGTAGTAAAGCTTTGAACTCCAAGTGATTTATAGTCTGATAGGGAGAATACTAGTATTTTGCTCATGATGTAGTAGGCTCAGTTGGTTTAACTTTAACTAAAGAATCTAACAACAGTTCAGTGAAAACTAAATCTTGTAAAACAGGGCTTTAACTTAAACTTTCAAGAAATTTTTATGTGACCAGGTATATAAAATAAGTATGCAAATCAAATAATTATTGATAATAAATCATAATTTCATAATCCCATATTCAGTTATGAGACACCATGTGAGATCACAACCCACAGTTTAAGAAAAGCAAACCCCTAAAGGATAAAAACAGTCTTTCAAACATAACCTATAACAGCATTTTCACTAACTTATGCATAACTATTTGTCATATTACCTCACTAATGTGACCAAGTGAAGTCAGTAATAAAATGAGTACAGTCCAGATTTTCAGTTCTACTTTGCCCAAGATATCATATATAACATTATGATGGGCGGCTAAAGCACTGATCCTGTATTCAAAAAGATTTGAGTTCAAAACCGCCTCACATACTTTGTTTAACCCTAGGCAAATCATTTAATCCTGATTGTTTTCCTACCAAAAAGAAAATAAAGTATACCTTCCCTAAATTTATTTTTTTAAAAGCCCAATTTTATGATATTATAGAAACTGAAATTACTTGTTGATTAACTGACCTACCACATATTGCTTTATAATGTGTAATATACTGTATAATATGTGAAAAGACTTTCTTTTTAATTCATTGTGGCATTATCCATAGATTACAGAAATAATCATACCAATAACCATTATTTAAAAGAATTGTCTGGCTAAACCATTTGCCTTGAAAGGCAAAATCTAGGTTATTTTATATGACTCAGGAAGTCATTATTAAAGGCAAATTGTTTCAATAATCTGATAACCAGAATTATCATTTATGCTTATTAAAAAACCTCTAGGTAAGAAGAAATCAAATTTTGCCCTTTTTTACTTATGGTTTAAAGCTTCAAATGATGTTACAATAGATCAAAAAAAGAAAAAACAACAATTAGACCTCTTCTGAATTTGCCTTTTTCAAACAATATCTCCTATTCCTAAGGTCATTATAAAAGCTACCTATCTATGCTTTGGATGATGACTGAGGATTACCTTAGCAGAATATTTACTTTTGGAAAACCTTCCCATTTCTCTCGACATTCTGGACATTCTGTTTTCTTTGAAGACACCCACCATAGAGCCAGGCAATGTCGACACAAACTGTGTCCGCAGTTCAAGGTGGTTGGATTCACCAGGATATCATAACAGCAGTGGCAAGAAAATTCACTAACAGAAATTTGACGACTAACACTAGAGATGGGTTTCTCTTTTTCAGTGCTCGTCATGTTGGGTGCAATTAGCTGAACGTCTTCCATCTTTTTCTAGATCATTCCGTATTCTGAAGATATATCTATTTCAGTCTTAAGAGCTGCATTAAATCTGAGAGAAAAAAAAAGGTGCAGGAGAAAATGAGACAATTTACTGAGGGAAAAAAAAAAACAAGAATTAACCAAAATCATTTTACTCATCATAAACTATCCTCTTATAAGCTTTTATTACTAAAACTTTAAATCAATCAGGATAGATGAGGTTTGTAAAAATCTCTGCCATTTCTTACAGATTTCAGTGGCTGAGGGAAAGTCCAATGTAGATTACTAGATTCTTTGCAACAAGAGTCTTAGGGCATTGAGGATATCAAGAGGTCAAGTTAATTTGCTGAGTCAAAAATGTCCAAAGGTTACAAAAGCCTGGTCTTCTGACCTCTACAATTCCACAGCTGCCTCTATCTTAAATACTTATCAGTCCTAAGTCTTATTCCCTGAGTGTTTTACATTCTAGTTGTATAAGTGAAATGCAAACAAACCAATAAACTAATCCTAGGCAACATATTAATAGATGCTAACTACAAACAGGAAACTATTACATCCCTCCTTAGCCAGGTTAATATTAAGTGTATTTTTAAATGCCTTCTGAGACAATGTCTTAATAATAGAATGACAAAAGGTGAAAAGGGGAAGAAGGAAGTAAACTTTTTTTAAAGGTCCATTTATATGCCAATTTTAAACACTTTACAAATATTTTCACAATGGTCTCATGATCATTTTGTTGCTATTGAGTTGTTTCTGTTGTGTCCAATTCTATGACCTGATCTGGAGATTTCTTGGCAAAAACACTGAAGGGTTTGCCCTTTGTTTTTCCAGCTCATTCTACAGATGAGGAAATTGAGGCTCACAGGATTGTCCAAAGTTACTTAGTCAGCAAGCAGCTGAGGCTGATTTTGAATTCTGATTTTCCTGACTTCAGGGCTATTGCTACAGCCACTGTACCACCCAGGTGCCTCTAGGATGTCCTTTTTAAAAATAGTTATATCTGCAGTATTTATTGCAGTGCCTGGTTAAGAAACGCTTGTTGATTGGTATATTTAAGCAAGTAAGATTATCATGGAGCTCTTCAACTCAAGAGTTCATAAATTGTCTTCTATGACTATGGGTAGTGGAATGCTTAGCAAGGATTACTGTTCTCCTTTTGAATTAGTATGACGTTTTTCTTTCACTTCTTACCTTGAGAAGTAGAAACTTTACTTAAGTTTCATCAATCAATTGATGAAATGGAAAACAAGTAAATATCTGAGTATTTTTGTTTTCCAAAAAGTGCTTGGGTCAGAATTTGTCTCCCAGGGACCACTACAAAATTTTCAGAGTGGTAAATAAGCATCCTGTTGGCAATTTGGCTAATAATTTTTGAATACTGGTGGATCTCATTGTAAAAAGGATATCAAATGGGACAGTCAAAATGTCATTTGTATGTTTGTTACAAGGGAGGACTTTTACAGAGTTGAGTAGGAGGCAAGGATAGTGAGGAAGAAAAAGGAGGAAGAAGAGTGCATAAGAACACTCAGACACAGACGATGAAAGGCAGTTTTAGTATTCCCATGCCAAAGATAATATGTGATTAAAAAACAAAAACAATAACTTGCTGAGTAAGTTTCATATTCAACCTTTTATGGAGGTTCTTTTTTGCATTTTGAAATGTTAATGATTATTGATACTGTCATGATCATAACAAAAATAGCTATTTTTAAAAAATGCTTATTTTGATTTTTAAAATTATTTTTTATTTTTGGTTATTTTAAAATATTCTCTTTAAAAAGGAGCACCTGTCTATAGGTCCACATCTACATGAAATTCCTTTCATTTGTATTTTACCTAGAATATCGGCCATAACCATTCAAAGATGTAAAAATAATAACAATAAAATTAATATTAAGATTCTTAAAAAGTTTACACGTATTACCTCATTTAACCTTACTAAATTCCTATTAATTATATTTATTTATTTTTTGGTTACACATGTATATTAACTTTTTAAATACACATTTTAAAAAATGAATCATGTTGCAAGAGGAAAATCAGAACAAAAGGGAAAAAACCATGGGAGAGAGGAAAAAAAAAAACCCAGAGAAAAGAAGTGAACATAGCATGTATTGATTTACATTCAATCTTCATGACGCAGATGGTGTTTTCTATCCAAAGTTTGTTGGGATTGCCTTGGATCACTGAACCACTGAGAAGAACCAAGTCTTTCCTAACTAGGAGTCATCGCACAATCTTGCTATTACTGTGCACAAAGAGGATTTTTTAAAAAATCAAATTAAGCTCTTTTATGGTGGCAAAACATTGAAAAATGAGTAGATGCCCACCAATTGGGGAATGGCTGAATAAGTTGTGGTACATGAAAGCAATGGAAATATTATTATTCTATAAAAAATGATGAACAAGCTGATTTTAGAAAGTCCTGAGAAAATTTACAGGAACTGATACTGAGTGAAACAAGCAGAACCAGGAACATATTGTATACAGTATAATGGTCATTTGTATGTTTGTCACCTTTTTTTTGTTTTTGTTTTTTACTCTCATGGTTTTTCCCTTTTGTTCTCTCCCAACATGATTCATGAAGAAATGTGTATTTTAAAAGTTAATATACATGTTAATATTACATATAGTTAATATACAGAAAAAATAAAACAATTAATTTTTAAAAATCAAGTGCAAGAATAGATACTACTCAAATTAACATGCAGTCCATTGACAATCATCTCAGACATCTGAAAGGCAATGATGTGGGCTCCAAATTGTAGAATGAAAAAAAAGTAGCCTGAAGTGAATTTGGGAAATTGGATGAAGATACCAAGAAGCTCTATGAAACAAAAGCCCATTTTTTTTAATGCTAGTTTTAAGTGATTATACATTGCTGTAAAACCATAAAGTATAGAAATATTGACTCTCCTTTCATGTATAGAAAAATATTCACAGCAGCACTTTTTAAATTTAACTTCTACTCAACAAAAACTCATTACTGGCTCTTGAGGTGGAGTCAACAGGAGCTACTAAGCACTCATTCCTCTAAACACCAAAACCTGCCCAGATTCCACCAATATTTTTCCTTCTAATGAATAGGATGGAGCCCCTTTTAGCTTCCTGGTTGTGAGAAAAGTTTAGCCAGTGACACTGCTTTGATGGATATGGAATCTCCAACTACCAACTTTCTGTAAGAGGAGACAATCAAGCTTTTCTATTTGCCCTACCACTAAACCCTAAGGACTCTTCTAAGGACCTCCATCTAAACTCCCCTTACACCCTAGGAAATTACCAGATCTTAATGTCCATTCTGCAAGTGATCTCTCTTATATGTGTTTCCTCCAATTAAAAAATGTGAACTCATTAAAAGTAGAAATTGTTTCAGTTTTCTTTGTGTATTCCCAGCAGTACTTGGCACACAGGAGGCACTAGGACAGGTAAAATCCAAAATGACTAAGGAAACAAAGGTTTAAGCATAATGATTGCCAAATGTATAATAAATAGGAAGCAGACCTCCTCACTTGGCATTGGATTACCAATACAATAGCAACAGACTTTTAGTCATTAAAAGAAAACAATTAACAGGATATAAATCAGCATACAAGATTACATAATATGATTTCTAATTGAAGGAAAGATTAGGGGTTTCCTAAAGTTGGAAGGGAAAAGGAAATTGGTGCAATTCCCTGAAATCAGAAAAAGAGGTGTCCCCTATTCTCCAACGTGCTTAACTAATTGACTAGTATGGGACCAGTTTTCAGATAAGATATATGGGTTGCTTGAGATGTATAATTGTGAGAAAACTCCTTAGAAAAGAAAGGACATTATGCTAGAACCAGAACTGAATCATATGATGGAGTCAGTATGGTTCACTCAATTCTCACTATTTTCACAGCACTTAAAAAAAGCTTTTTTACTTAATGAACTGAAGAGAAGAAAAAGTAGTTTTGAATGAAAGGATTTGGGTTTAAGTTTGATTTGATGCTTAAGTTACCTTGTATAACAGCCAAACCACTTAAAAAATCCCTAAGGCTCAGTTTCCTCATCTGCAAAATGAAGATGGTTTCTAAGGCACCTTATGAAGACAATACAATAATGTAAATGAAAAGAATATTAAGATAATGCTGATCACTGGCACTCTAGAAAAAGTGAAGACAAGCATCTCTTCTTTGAAGGTGGTGAACCTGCTCAGTTTCTGCCCCTAGAAAAAAAGAGTGTGAAGTTCACCCACCGCAGCAAAAAAAGAGGGCAGCACAGGGATATACTTTTTCTGGCTGTCAAACCTCACATTATTCCCTTCAATCTGGATGAGGTTATGACCTATATCAAGAGCAGACAAAGTGTTTCAGCATCAGCTCCATTGGGAAGAAACATAAGCTAGCCCTCAAGGCAAATGATATGTGACCAGCATTTGGTAGTCCAGGACAGAGCCCAGTACATCCTACTGGTAGCCTTGCCCTGGGGAAGGGAGGGAGAGGAGGAAAGGGATGGAAAGCCTTAGAACAAATCACATCATGGGCTTATGTATAGCAGTGGAAGACCTGATAGATGCTGACACCTGAGTCAGTTATAGGCAGTGGCTTTGCCTAGATATAAATATGACTTCAGATACATGATGGGGTAAAGGTCCTGCCCAGGAAACAGGCAGTCCTTTTGGGTGGAAAGATCTTATTGAGGGCTGCTAAAATGCTCCTAGACTGAAATGGCATCCAGGACAGCTCAAGGACCATATCTGCTCCCCTCAAGGAGCCACCTTTCATGCTCTGCACTTCTTAGAAAAAAGTGGTTTTCAACCTTTACTCATTAATGCTGTTGATTCCCCTGCATAAGGACCAGCAAACTATAGTTCACGACTAAAACAAGCTGCCATCAAGAAAATCCTCTTAGACAAGGCTGAAGCTATAGTATCTACTCTTTCTACACTCTTACTTTCTAACACTCAAGCTATTTAATCATCCCCAGACTCCTGGGATCAATAAGAACTAAGATAATAAACTTGTTACAGTGAAAATACCACTACAAAGATATACAAAAGCATCTGAGGTGATATTCATTACTGAGTTTAAAATTTGGATTTCAACATCAGTCCAAAATATGCTTTATTCCTGTTGAAGCAGCACCAAAAGTAGCTCAAGAAATGCTAAAGCATTAACTTTTCTGGATACCAGGTAATCTAAAGAAGACATAATTTCAACCAAAGAAATTTGTAAGAAAGGGAAAATTATAGAGAAATGAACATCTCATAGAAAAAATACTACTGGAAATCCCAAAAATGAAATATAATGCAGTAGAATAAAAAAATAAACAACTAAAAAAAAAGTAGAACAACAAGTCCAGAGTGTTAACAGAACTATAAAGTCAATTGGTAGGATAGCAGTTCAGGAAAATGTGAACAAACTTGAAGATAGATCAAACAATGTTATAATCAAATGTTATAATAATTAGCTTTCCAGATGAAAAGGATCTAAGTAAGTAGGTAAGGAAAAAGACCTGAGGAAACAATTCAAGAATATTTCCAAAAATATTTAATAACAACTTGAATAAAAGAAAAGTCAGAATCCTAACAAGAAACCAAAAATTCAAGCCTCAAGATATATCAAACTCCAAAACGAAGAGATTAAAAAAAAAAAACTCCTTTTAACTCAGACCTCAAAAAAGAATAAATTATAAATCAGAATGCATTAATCAGCATTGTTTCAATTCTTTTCTGAAGACAGAAGAATAACACTTGAAAACTTATAAAACTTCAAAGAACTCCATGACAAAAGACTTCAACTGAAAAGAACTAAGATCAGAGAAGTATAGCAATATTTCCTTTAGGTGGATGTTATTAAAGATATTCAACAAAGAGTTTTTAAAACATGCTGATAAGTATTGTTATGATTGTAAAGTAAAATTTACAAACCTCTAAGAGAGAAATTTAAAAGTGTTATATACTGACTTCAATTCAATAAACAATTCCTCAGAGGGGAAAAAAGATCAAGAGACACACTGTGATTTCAAAAGTCTGATGGAGTATGCCTCTCTCTTCTTGGCAAAATGGTAAACTAGAAAAAAAGAAAATATTTCCACATGCAACCAGATATTTGTTTTACTCTATTTTTATTTTTTGGCTGTGAGAGAGGGTTCTACAGGAAGAAGAGTTCATGAGACAGAGATGTTTTTAAAAAACCCAATAATTCAATAAAATATGAAAGAAAAAGAGGGATAATGTGTTGTTGTTGCACTGATGTTTTAAGATGGAAAGCCTTTAGAACACTGGATAGATCCTTAAGGAAGAATTTATGAGAAGACATGGACAAGAAACATGAAAAATGAGAAAGCATGGATGAACTGTAATCTGCATTGATAGGGTAAAGAATCCATATTGTCTAGTTCTTGTTACTACTAAATGAGCACAAAGAAAATTTTGGTTAAATTATTAATGATCTTGGTGCCATTGTTGGTAGAGTTGTGAAATAATCTAACCATTATGGAGAGAGAACTATGCCCAAAGGTTGGTTGATTGGTGTCCTTCATACTCAAGAGGACCAAAATGGCATCACCATGTTAGAATCAAGTTACAGTGTGTCTGACTGTGGCTGATCAGAGCAACATAAGCTGGGAAAGTTCTGCCACAGATTGGACACCAACAGTCCAAATGAACATTTCTCCAAATGTAGCTTCTCTAATTTTGTGCATCTCACATTTCCTTTGGGCTAATTCAATTCTGCTTTGCTCATAGAGTACAGCACCTTCTTTGATGAGGGCACACCATGCTGGGTATTTCTGTGCCAATGTCTCCCATGCTACACAATCAATTCTAAAATGCTAATGAGACCTTGAGAATGTCTATCACTTTTCCTGACTACCTTGTGAGTCCTGCCTTTTGTGAGTTTTCTACAAAATAAATTTTTTGGCAAACATACATTTGGCATTGGAGCAATGTGGCCAGACCAAGAGAGTTGTGCTCTCTGAAATAGAGTTGGAGTACTTGGCAGTTTAGAATGAGAAAAGACTTCAGTGTCTGGTATTTTATCCTGTCAAGTGATCTTCAGAATCTTCCTAAGTCAGTTCACATGGAAGCAATTCAACTTCCTGGCATAACACTGATAGACTGTCCAGGTTTCACAGGCACACAAAAATGGGATTTTCTTGGACAAAGATAATGAAATGGTTTGCCATTTTCTTCTTTAGCTCACTTTATTTTTAAAATATGATTTATTTAGATGAGGTTTTTTTGGAGAGATAATTGGGAGTTAAGTGACTTATTCAGAGTCACACTGCTAGTAAGTGTAAGGGATCTGAGGTTAGATTTGAACTCAGGTCCTCCTAACTCTAAGGCAGTGCTCTATCCATTTTGCCATCTATCTGCCCCCAGCTCATTCTACAAATGATGAACTGATGCAAAATAATTAAGTAATTTGCTCAGGATCACACAACTACTAAATTTCTGAGGCCATATTTGAACTCAGAGCTTCCTGACTCCAGGTCAGTGCATTATCTATCACAACTATTCCACTGTTCCTCAAACAAAGATTGCATTGCCATTTTTTTTTTTATCTATTTCTTGCTTTTCTTCCAATTTATCCTTTAATGCTTCAGGACAATTTGTATTAATTGGGTCTCCAACCAAGTTTCCCATAAATCTGTTTTCCCTTAAGATAGAATACTGCCTCATAAGAAAGTGAAAAATGCTATTTGTGATTTTCCACCATCCTCCTCTATAAAAGCCTACAAATATATATTCTAAACTGGTGATACATTTAAGTGTCATATTCTTCCATTTGGCAACTGATAAATATAATGTTGGATGTCTGTTTTTTAATCCATTTTTTACTCTTCAACATGGAGTTGCCTCATGAACATAACAAATTATAATTTTTATTTTTTTTTTAATTTGATATTGACTTTGACTTCTTTAAATGGTGGCCAAAGTTTGCCAGAAGGGGAATCAATTTGCCTTTATTCTTTTTTTTTTTTAAATCCATAAACAATGAGGAGCCATAAACTTGTATCCAACCAATGTTTAAGGAGGATTCAACAAGAAGTTATCAATAGCATCAAATAGATTACAAGATCCTGAAAAAGTTATTCAAGAGAAAGTTGAGAAGTAAAAATGGAAAATTAATTTGGGAGATATACTAAATTTTTTTTTTAATTTAATTAAAAATATATAGGAAGAAAGAATTTTCTTAAGATGAATTCAAAATTTTTCATCTGGATGCTTAGCAAAAAACAATGCTTACAGAATTAGGAAATTCAGGAAAAATTATTAATTTTAGAAAGAAGATAATGAATTTAATTTCATATAAATTGAGTTGAAGTGCTAGCAGGTTGTCCAAATAGATGTGCAGCAACATGACTGATATGGAAATATTTTTTAAATGATTGTATATGCAAAACCTATATCACATTACTTGCTGTCTATGAGATGAGGTGGAAGAGAAGGAGAAAAATCTGGAATACAAAGTTTTGCAAAGTTGAATGCTGAAAATTATTTTTACATGTAATTGGAAAAGTAAAATACTATTAAAAAAAAAATCTCCACAAGGAACTAAAGCTGGCCAAGAATTTACAGTTAAAGAGGTTACAGATGAGTCATTCACATAGGAATTAAAATAAGATGTTCTAAAAATCTATCATTCATGAGTTGTCCAATTGTTAGCAGTAGATATTAGTACTTACAAAATTGGCTAGAGATGATTCAGAGTTTCAATGATGTTGTGATGAAGAGAGGACTGTGGGAACTGAGTGTGATTCACAATATAGCATTTTCATTCTTTTTGTTATTTGCTTACATTTTATTTTCTCATTTTTTTCATGTTTGATTTGATTTTTCTTTTGCAGCAAGATAATTGAATCAATATGTATGCATATATTAGATTTAACATATATTGGAATACTTGCCATCTAAGGAAGAAACCAGGGGAAGGTGAGGAAATTTGGAACAAGGTTTTGCAAGGGTTAATATTGAAAAATTATTCATGCATATGTTTTTTATATTATTAATTATAGCTTTTTATTTACAAGATATATGCATGGATAATTTTTCAGCACTGACAACTTTTCCCCTCTTTCCCCCCTCTCCCTCCCCGAGATGGCAGGTTGGCCAGTACATGTTAAATATGTTAAAGTATAAGTTGAATACAATATATGTATAGAAGTCCATACAGTTATTTTGCTGTACAAAAAGAATCAGACTCTCAAATAGTGTATAATTAGCCTGTGAAGGAAATCAAGAAAGCAGGCAGACAAAAATAGAGGGATTGGGAATTCTATGTAGTAGTTCATAGTCATCTCCCAGAGTTCTTTCACTGGGTCTAGCTGGTTCAATTCATTACTGCTCTATTGGAACTGATTTGGTTCATCTCATTGTTGAAGAGGGCCACGTCCATCAGAATTGATCATCATATAGTACTGTTGTTGACATATATAATGATCTCCTGGTTCTGCTTATTTCACTCAGCATAAGTTTATATAAGTCTCTCCAGGCCTTTCTGAAATCATCCTGCTGGTCATTTCTTATAGAACAATAATATTCCATGATATTCATATACCACAATTTATTTAGCCATTCTCCAATTGATGGACATCCACTCAGTTTCCAGTTTCTGGCCACTACAAAGAGGGCTGCCACAAACATTCTTGCATATACAGGTCCCTTTCCCTTCTTTAAAATCTGTTTGGGATATAAGCCCAGTAGTAACACTGCTGAATCAAAGGGTATACACAGTTTGATAACTTTTTGAGCATAGTTCCAAATCGTTCTCCAGAATGACTGGATGTATTCACAATTCCACCAACAATGTATCAGTGTCCCAGTTTTTCCACATCTCCTCCAACATTCCGCATTACCTTTCCCTGTCATTCTACATGCATATGTTTTGAAAATAAAAAGCTTAAATTAAAAAAAAAACACACTGGCTAGATCTGAAAATGAAGTTGTCATAAATGAAATATACATTCTTAAAAGAATACCTATGATCTTCCTTTTAAATACCATCCTAGTCATGCTGGGTATATTTTATGTTCATATCCACTCACAATACATAGCATAACAACAAAAATATTTTTATGGCTTGTATTTTCAAATATTAATCACAAGAAACAAGATACCTTTCTACATAGTACAGTAGAAAATTATAATTATCTATTTTACAACTGAATAACAATGGATTTTAAACTTTTTTGATTTTAGCCAATTCTTGGGAACTGGAAAAGTTTATACTTACACTTCTGGTACAGTGGGAATAGTCCTGAACTTGGTGGCACAGGATGCATGCTCAAATCCTGGCTCTGCCATAAATTATCTGTGTGCCCTTGGCTGAGTCACTTAACTCTATGGACTTCATTGTCTTCATTCATAAAATGAAATTTTTTTGAACTAGCTGAACTAAGTCCTTTCCATTATTCAGTCATTTTAAGACCTTCAGTTGAGTTATAGATTGATTCATTCCCATGTCTCAGCATTATTGCCTTTGGTCCCATTACAACCTCTATAGGCCCACCAAATCTTCACTGTCCTTTGTGTGGCGCACACTTTTGTTTCTTTGGAGTTTATGATTTCCCATGATTTAAAGCAATATAGGAACACCAAAACAATACTGGTATTAAAAAGAAAAGATTTTGTTTTATGGAGATGCTTGAAATCATTAAAAATACTGGGCTGTTGCGAATAGCATCTAATTTTTTTTCTCTTCTGTTCAATTCTGAGCTAAAGTCACCATCCATCATCCAACCTTCCAACCTATAGATACTAAAAAAAAAGTAGTGCCCTTAAGCTATATGCATAGCATCATTACACCACTGGAATAAAACAACTTTTATCCCCTAGGTTTTTATAGTGAGTATAGTTACTCTGAACTCTTGAATGATTATCCATCTCATTTAGGAAATTCTGCAGTTTTCTGATACTTGATAATGCAAGACATCTGCAAATGAATATCTGGAATACTTCGATGGACAATTTTATAATGTCATAAACTTGTAAAGTTAAGCAAAAATATTCATTCTGAGCTTTGTACTCTTCTGCTTACAGCTATTCTTCCTACAGGTCTTTTGTCTCACACTTCAATACTTTCAAGTTGATATGCATTAGACTTATGCTCTTTAAATGTATACTTTAGAAGTGTATGGCTTCATGAAGTAACAAATTCAGAAACTAAATTTAAAAGCTGTGGCTTTTTGATTTTTGAAAATACTCTACTGCAATATGATTAAAGGTCTTTACAAACAGGAAGTTTGCTCTCTATATGCTACATGCTGAACTTATGGCAAATGACAATATCAGATTTTACTACTCTGAAATTAAGCGTGTTCTTATTGTGTAATTCTGAGCCAATTCCACAGGTGTAAATATTCCCTTTGGTTAACAAGCATTTGATTGTTAAACAGTTAAAAAGTATTAACATATAATAATAAAACACAGTAAAAACCTGACTATGTAGTGGCTTTGAGAAAGGTCAATTTGGACACCTCATTTTTTGGGGAAAAAATCTTGCCAAAATGTACTTTGTATTTCCATGCCTCCTTACACTGGGCATGCCAAATCTAACAACTTGATAACTCAGGAACAGTGAATCATTGTATTATGCTGCAATATAATGATACCTTTGATAACACATTATTTCTCTTCACTCTACAAAGTCATTCATGGACATAGATAGAATGTAACATAAATATGAAAGCAAGTAGGTCAGTCCAGTTGGAACATGGGATATGTGGGAAGAGTAATGGGCAATAAATCTAGAAGGACAAGTTGGAACCAACTTGTTAAATGCTTTAAAAATGCCCTAGTCTTTTGAACCTGGAAACAAGGAGGAGGTTCTTGAGTAGAGGAATTACATAATTGGACCTGTGCTTTAAGAATATCAATCTGGCATTTGTGTAGCAGATACACTAGACAGAGATTTGAGGCAGAAGACTTATTCAAAAACTTGCAATAAACCAGGTAAACTGGAGTGGAGCAAAGGTCCAGTAAATTGAGCTCTAAGCCTACAATTGGGAAGATTTAAGTTCAAATCTGTCCCCAAATACTCACAGCCTATGTAACCTTAGAAAATTCTGCAGTTTTGTCTATTAAAATGCTGTTACTTATGTTCTGTACACTTCAATTTCTTCAATTGTAAAATAGGAATATTAACAGCTCTTACCTCCCACAGTTGTTAGAAGATCAAAAGAGATATATGTAAAACACTTAACATACCCAATAGAGTAGGTACTAAATAAAATGCTCCTTCCTTTCTGGTTTTTTTGCTTTTAAATTAATTGGTTATAAGAACTGAAAAAAGAGAGTAGCACTGTTGAAAACAAACCCAAAGTCATGAAGCTAGATGATTGGAAGGTTAGGAAATACGAACAGTTTAGGAAAAAATAATGAATTCCATTTTGGACATTCAGTCCAATTTGGACTTCAGATGTATATGGGAAATTCAGTTAGATATTTCTATACTCAGTTGGGGATAAGGGTTCAAACATAAATAAATAGGAGTGACCTCAACATAGAAATGACATTTGAAATCCAACTTCATGACCTTATCGAGAGAAATGGTATCTAAAGAGAAGAGGACCCCACAAAGCCGCAGACAAGGAAGACGGAGCTGTTTCAGCACCACAGTTTTTGAGGTTAAATGGAAAAAATATGAATATTCAATTTAATAAACATTTGCTAAATACTGAGAATCCAAAAAAAACCCCCCAAAGCAATGCCCAACCTCAACAAAATAATACTGGAAGAAGAAAAAAGACACATACAAAATGAATACAAAGTAACAGGGGCAAGATGAGAATCAGGAAAGGTCTCTTTTAGAGACAACTCCTTAGCTCTTGAAGTGAGCTAAGGACAGCAAAAAACAGAGATGAAGAGAAAAAAAGGAGTATTTTGGATAAGAGGAACAATGCAAGAGTTAATGACAGGACTGTAAAAATATAATGTCTGAGGCAAGTTCATTTTCTGGAGAAAGAGGGAGAAAAATGTAAGGTGAGTTTTAAAAAGAAAAGGTCCCAGGGAAAAATGGGATGAGTCATGTCAATTGTATACAATCTCCTCAGTCCCTAAAGAAACAAAAGAATTAGAAATTAACTTGTTTTTCCCTTTTGATAAAAAGTTGCTTAGTCAGTATAAGCACTTTAGATTTCAAGGGTTTTTAAAAACTGAAAGTCCTCAGGCTTTGCAAACTATATTGCTAATTTATCACTATCATCAAATTTTACTACTATTATTCATTATGTTCTCTTCCTAGTCTATCTCCCTGATAAGTTTCAAAAGTAACTATTAAATAAAAGTCATTTAATCTCTGGTGCTTGAATATTTTTGTCTCTTGACTTGGCCTATACAAAATCTTGATCACCAGATTTATAAGAAATCAAATTAAATGAAATTCAACAATTTTACTACACGAATGTTAAGTAGCTGATAACTAAGGGAATGCTAAGTTTAACAGCAGCAGAAATATAAAGACATAAAGTGGCTGAAGCCAAAAAAACCTGGATTCTAACCCCAATTTTGATACTAGCCATGTGACCAAGTGCAAGTCATTTAAATTCTCTAAACCTTGGCTGTCAAAAGGGAATAACATTTTTTAAACCATTTCAAAACTTTGTTTTGAGGACAATTCTTTAAGGAAGGTTATAGAAATGTAAGCTATTTTTTGTCTGTAAGCATTTGAGGTTGTGACTTGCCCAGGGTCTCACAGCTAAGAAATGTTAAATGTCTTTGAATCCTAATTTGAACTCAAGTCCTCCTGCCTCCAGGGCTGGTACTCCATTCACCAATAGCCCCAATGTGAGTTTTTTTTTTTTTTTAAGCTGTTTATTTTCAAAATACATGCACGAATAATTTGTCAAAATTGACCCTTGTACAGCCTTGTGTTTCAGATTTTCCCCTCTCTTTCCCCCTCCCTCTCCCTTAGAGGGCAAGTAACCCAACATTTTTTTGTTTTTGTTTTTTGCTGAGACAATTGGAATTAAGTGACTTGCCTAGAATCACACAGGCAGTAAGTATTAAGTGTCTGAGGCCAAATTTGAACTCAGGTCCTCCTGGTTTCAGGGCTGGTGCTCTATTCATCTAGCTGTCTCCCAATCCAATATATGTTAAACATGTTAAAACATACGTTAAATCCAATATATGCAAATACATACAATTCTCTTACTGCACAAGAAAAATCAGATCAAAAAGGAAAGTAAATGGGTAAGAAAATAGAATGCAAGAGAACAAAAAGAGTGAGAATGTTGTGTTGTGATCCACACTCAGTTCCCATAGTCCTCTCTCTGAGTATATATGGCTCTCTTCATCACAAGAACATTGGAACTGGCATCAATCATCTCATTGTTGGAAAAAGTCACGTCCATCAGGATTGTTGTAAAATACTGATATTGCCCTGTGCAATGATCTGATTCTGCTCATTTTGCTCAGCATCAGTCCATATAAGTCTCTCCAGGCCTTTCTAAAATTATCATGCTGATCGTTTCTTACAGAACAATAATATTCCACAATATTCATATATCATAACTTATTCAACAATTCTCCAATTGATGGGCTTCCCATTCAGTTTCCAGTTTCTTGTCACTTCAAAAAGGGCTGCCACAAACATTTTTGCACATGGGGGTCCCTTTCCCTCCTTTATAATCTCTTTGGGATACAAGCCCAGCAGAAACACTGCTGGAACAAAAGGTATGCAAAGTTTGATAACTTTTTGAACATAGTTCTAAATTGTTCTCCAGAATGGCTGGATCCATAAATGAGCTATTTTTATGCCTCACCTTTTAGGAAGAAATTTTATAGCCTTCAATCTCTCAGATTCCCATTGTAGAGTATACAGACCCATCAATGAATCAATAAACATTTATTAAAAAACTTTCTATGTGCTAAGCTAAGCACTGAGGAAATATAAAAAGAGACAAAACATAGTATGTACTCTTAAGAAGTTTATATAATGAGGGAGACTATGCAAAACTATACACAGGATAAATATGAAGTAATTTAACAGAGGGAATAAAGAGGAGTTGGAAAAAGTAACCTGTAAAGATGGGATTTTAGCTAAAACTTAATGGAAATCAGGAATTCTCACTAAATCTGCTCATTATAAAGGATAGCAAGCCTAGTAGATATATCACTAGATATTTTCTGCAGCAACATTTTCCTTGATCAGAGAATATGTGACAGCTATAGTAACAGAAATGGGAATCCATTAATGCCCAAGAAGAGACTTTCAAAATTAAAGGCACTGACATCTGTGTTATTAAATAACAAAAAAAAAAGTCCCATGACATAAGCATTTGGAAAACACACACAGAGACCCTAGAGGATAGATTTGGCTCCTAATCATCTAATGCAAACTGCAAAGCAGTGTGCAGAGAAAAATGCATTTCTTTGAATTTCAAAACTGTCACATGTGTAACACCAATAAAGTTTCAGTTCAGTTCAACAAATATTAAGATTGTAGGTGTGTGGCTAAGTGTACTGATCTAATCTAAAATTTTGAGCATTTCTAGCACAAATTTTTAAAAATTCCTTACTAAGAAAAGGCCACATACTGTTACATGCAAAGCACTGTGCAAAAAGCTACTGCTCTGTTTCTAGTGTTCTTGTAATGAAAAATAAATGTATGGAAAAAGAACTGATAGAGAAAAAACTGAAATCATAATATTGCATGTGCATTGTGGGAAGATGCTACAGTTGGCCCTCCCACTTTCTATAAATACAAAGCAAGCTAACTAAAGCTCAAATGAGTAACATATTCTAGGCTCTATTTTCCAAATTCAAATATACATGTAGTTAGGTTGTTTTAAAATTCTCCAAACTGAAAAACACACAATTCCATTTCTCAGAAATGGTCACTGGGTTTTGGCTTGCTATCTCAACTTTAAAGGTCAGAAACTCTTCCTTGATAATCCTTTGCTTTTTGATTGTGTGGGACAATCCTTTAAGACTAGAGTCTCCAGGGGCAGCTAGTTGGTGTAGTGGATAGAGCCCCATCCTTGAAGTTGGGAGGACTTGAGTTCAAATTTGACCTTTAGACACTTAACACTTCCTAGCTGTGTGACACTGGGCAAGTCATTTAACCCCAACTTCCTCAGGGAAAAAAAAAAAAAGACTAGAGCCTCCAAGTTCTGATTCCACTGATGATTCCATCAAAGTTTTTCTGGTACAGCAAACTCAGTGAACTAACTCTCTAATTAGATCAGGGGTTCTTAAGCTTGGATTCTGGAAGTTGTTTTTAAAAAATATTTTGATAGCTGTGCTTCAATATAATTGTTTCCTTTGTAGTTCTCAGTATTTTATGCATCTTAAAGCATGATCTTAGAAGGATCCTGGGCTCCACCACACTGCCAAAGTGGTCCAGAACACACAAAAATGTTAAAAATCTTTTAAAGTTCGAATTTAAGAGTACTTATAAATTATAACAATAATTGCCTTAAACCTTGGGAAAATGCCAAGCAGAGAACAATATTAAATGATTTATGAATATTTCTGGTAATGATTTGATTCCTTTGAGATTACAATCATTGCAGACTAGAGGTGTCATGGAAGGAATTCCAGGACTGGGTGTATTAAATATTCTAACTGAACTCAAGGTTGACCTCAGAAGAAGCAGCAACAGCCTTTAGGGGCCTTCAGCCTCAACAGTAGAAACAAACCCCAAACTAGGTGAGGACAGCACATGCCCTCCAGGTCTAGCTTTTAGTTGGGCCATTGGGAGAAACAAGCGCTCGATCGGACCGGGCGGGGCCGTGACGTCACCCCCAAAGGGCGGGCCAATCGGCGCCCCGAGCCAGGGCTTTTTAACAACCCCGGGGAGGGGTCCTCGAAGAGGGAAAAGCGAGTCTCAGCTAGGTCAGCTCTCGCTTCACCCTCCGTAGCCCCAAAAGACTTGCGCGGCACCTTGGGGGTCTGACACTGCGGACGACTCCAGCAATGGCTAGCGGAGTAG
This sequence comes from Antechinus flavipes, assembly GCF_016432865.1. Taxonomy (NCBI): domain Eukaryota; kingdom Metazoa; phylum Chordata; class Mammalia; order Dasyuromorphia; family Dasyuridae; genus Antechinus; species Antechinus flavipes. The sequence goes on along the minus strand of NC_067398.1, from coordinate 299,043,869 downwards.
GATAAGACCCCAGAACACATTCGAGGTGACCAGGTCCAACCACCTCTCCACCAGGTGGGGCTTTATCCCTCACCAAACTCCTAGAGCTCCCTACGCCCTCCTCCCCTGGCCCACAGAGGGGATTTCCGTTATCTTCAGATTTCGTGCCCCGAGGAAATAGGCCTGCAGGGGTTTCCTCACCCTGAGGCACGGCCCCGGTTGCAAAGGGTGAGGTGAGGAGAGGAGGGGTTAACAGTGAAACGACACGAGGATACTGGAATTCGGGTTCGCTGAAGAAAAAGCCCTCAGGCGCGGGCCTCCCACTGCCGCGATCCCCAAATGACGTTGTCTAGCCATCTCGGGGCCCTCCAAGAGCTAGGGATTCTCCGGCTGTCGTTCCCACCTCCCCCGCTGTCGCCCGCCTCCTGCCCTCCCTCATTCGCAATGCCCCAGCGTCTTACCGCGCGGTGCTGGAGTCGGCCCCAAGCTGACCAGAGCATCCCCCCCCCCAGCTCCCGAGGCGGAGCTGCCCACCCCGACCCCCAGCCGCGGCGGCCGAGGCGGAAGACCTCACTTCCGGAAATAAAGTGCGGGCGTACTACGCCATTGGTGCGCCCCCCGCAGCAACCATAGAGCACGTTCGGAACGATTCCCACCGCCTTTACCGTAGCATCTTCCCACTGGCTAGAGAGGCCAGGCTCTCAGGAATGGGGTGGAGTGGGGGAGAGGGGGGCGGGGCGGGGGCTGGGAGGAGTGCAGAGAGGGGGTAGTTTACGCCTGCGCAATAAAGTTTACTAGGTTCGGGCACCTCCATCCATCCTGCTTTCACACCTACCACCCACCTACCCACCCACACTTTTTTTTAGTTATTTAAGCCTTGGGCTAGTGGACTCCTCCGGGCTGTGAGTTTTAGTGGCAGCTATGCAGATGGAGTTGTTTTTTCTGTTACCTGAGTGCTTCTGACCAAAGGACTGGCTGAAAATCAGAAATTGGGCAGCTATTAGATACTATTAAACCTACAATCAGGAAAAACAAACTTCCGTAATACCTTGCAAACAGGGATTGTTTGTGTGCTCATCCAGCATTTATTAAATGTGCCAGGCACTATGCTAAAGGCTGGGGTGTGCAAAGAAAGACACAAAAACATGCTATCTTTAAGGAACTGATTCTCAGTAGAAAAATGAAAACATTGCCAGATAATTACAGAACAGACAGGAATGTGGTAAATGCATAGCAGACGTCTAGTAAAGAGAAATGAATCAAGATTGCTATTATCACATTTACCAGTAACATATATCTTATGATCATAACTAAAGCACTGGAATGTACCTCAAATTTCATCTAGACCAACTCTCTCTTTTTTTTTCTTAAAATAAATGAAGTAGCTCAATAGTTGGAGAACTAGACTAGTGATTGGGAAGTCCAGGGTTTAAATCTTCTCTCAGTCAGTTTAGTGGCTAGGGAACTCTGGGCAAAACAATTGATTTCTCTCAGTTTCAATTTCTTCATCTGGAAAATGAGGGAGTCGACTGAATGTCTCTAAGGTCCCTTCCATCTCACCTACTTACCCAGATAATAAACATCAGAAATAGAATTTGAACTAAGGTCCTCTAATTCCAGAACCAATATTTCTCCCACACTATATCCTCTTAGTATTTTCATATGTACTTATTTTTATTTTCACAGATTTACTGAATAATATCATCTGGATGACCTGGAAACTAATAGCTTATCAAATTTATTAATATGATGATGTTGAGTTAGTTCATGACAGTGCCATCAACAGCCCCAAGAATCACAATATCATTGCTATATTTGCATTTAAAATATTTATTCAAATTATTATTAAAATTGCAATAACCAACTTTTCTCCACTAGGATCTGTTAGTGGCTTATTTTTATGAATGGACTAGAGGATATATTCATAACACAACATGCAGGTTACAGTGTGCTTGCTTTTCAATCTAGCATTCCTTTACTCCTTTTCATATTTTACATAACTAATGCGCTTCGATTGGAAACTTAACGGAAGAGATGCTGTTTAACATAAAACGCTACTCCCCTCTAGTGGGCAATATTGTAAAACAGCTCTTCCTTTGTAGGACCTTAGGTAGTTGATCCGTAGATGTAAATATTAAGAGCATGAACTTTGGGGAAATGGCAGAATGAAGAGTTGAAAATTGAGTCAAGATCTTCATGAATCCTTCAAATCAAAATGAAACAAAAATGATTGCAATTCTCACAAGAAAATTACATTTCGCAACCCAATATTTGATAAGGAAGCTGAAGAAAACTCCAAATAAATAGTGTTCTTCTTCATTTTGCTCATCAAAATCATGTTGGTTTCGTTTTTAATTGTGAGATAAGAAATAAGAAAAGCATTCAAATGTTCAAAAGCATCATTGGATGCCAAACATTATTAGAAGTAGCATCAGAAGAAACAAACAAAAAGTCCTTAAGATATAATAATGGCCATTATAAGTAAACTTGGCCGTTATCACCACTATTATTTTATTATTTGAAATAGTACTGAAAATGTTAGCTTTAGCAATAAGAGGAAAAAAGAAATTGAAGGAACTAGAATAGACAACAAGGAAGCCAAAAAATTGTTATTTGTAGATGATATGATAGTATACTATCCTAGAGTCTTAGAATACCAATTAAAAGTTTACTTGAAATAATTAACGTAAAGTTAATTTTTAGTAAAGTTTCAGGACATAGAATAAACTCACATAAATCATGAGTATTTTTTTATATGAACAACAAAAGCCCAGCAGCAAGAGATGGAAAGACATTCCATTTAAAATAACTGTAAACAACATAAAATGCTTAGGAGTCTACATGCCAAGATAAACTCAGGAACTGTATGAACACCATTATAAAACTTCATACAAATTAATTCATATCTAAACAATTGGAAAATATTAATTGTTCATAGGAAGTCTGAGCCAACATAATAAAAATGACTTATGTCTAAATTAATTTACTTATTCAGTGCCATGCCAGTCAAATTATCTTCAAAAATCTGATAGAACTAGGAAAAATAACAGAATTCATCTGGAACAAAAGGTCAAAAATATGAAAGGAATTAATGAAAAAGGAAAAAAAAAACACAAAGGAAGGTAGCCTCACAATTCCAGATCTCAAATTATATTACGAAGCAGTAATCATTAAAACTATCTGGTACCGGCTAACAAAAAGAGGGAGTAGTGTATCAGTGGAATAAACTTGGCACATAAGACATAGTAGCTAATGACAAAAGTAATCTAGTATTTGATAACCCTAAAGATCCCAGCTTTGGGGATAACTCATTATTTGACAAAAAACTGGAAAACTATAGGATACTAATTAGGTATAGACTTACATTTCACACCATACACCAAGATAAATTCAAAATGAGTACATTATTTAAACCTAGAGGGTGACACCATAAGAATATGTGAAGAACCAAGAATAGTCTACCTAGCGGACCTATGGGAAGGGAAAAATTCATGATTGAACAAAAGATAGAGAACATTAGAAAATGCAATATAGATAATTTAAATTATATTAAAATTAAAAAAATTTATACAAATAAAACCAATGTACCAATATTAGAAGAAAAGAAACCTGGGAAACAATGTTAATAGTCAGTGTTTCTAATAAAGGCCTCATTTCTCTAATATATCAGAAACTGAGTCAAGTATACAAGAATACAGGCTATTCCACAATCCATAAATGGACAAAGAATGTTAATGTGAATAGGAAGTTTTCAGATGAAAATCAAAGCTATCTAAAAGCATATCACTTTTAATTAGACAAATGCAAATTCAAACAACTCTGAGATACTACCTCACACCTATCAAATTGGCCAATATGACCAAAAAAAAAAAAAAAAAAAAGGAAAAGGAAAAGTGATAAATGTTGGAGAGGATTTGGGAAAATTGGAACACTAATGAATTGTTGGTGGAGATATGAACCGATTCAACGATTCTGGAAAGCAATTTAAAACTATGGCCAAACAGCAACCAAACTATGCATGCCCTTTGACTCAGCAATATTGTTATATTACTAGATCTGTATCCCAAAGACATCTTTAAAAAGAGCAAAGGACCTACACATACAAAAATATTTATAGCAACACTTTTCATGGTGGCAAAATATTGGAAATTGAGAGGATACCCATCAATTGGGGAGTAGCTAAACAAACCGTGCTATATGAATGTAATGGAAAACTACTATACAATAAGATATAAGGGACAGGCAGATTTCAGAAAAACTTGGAAAGACTTATATGAACTAATGCAAAGTGAAATGATCAGAACCAGGAAAACATTGCGCACAGTGTTTTGGTCAAAACATTGCATCAGGGGAAGAGCCAAGATGACAGAAAGTAGCCAGGAAATTGCCTGAGCTCTCCACAGTTTCCCTCAGAATCAATAATAGATCAAGCCTCTGAAGGATTTTAGAGTGACAGAACCCATAAATATCTAGAGTGTAACAATTTTCCAGCTTAAGCTATCTTGGAAGGACTGTAAGAAATATCTGTCTTAATTGAGCAGAGAAGAACTTTGCCCAGTACAGGCATGGCATGGGAAGGTCCAGTGTGGGGAATCCAATAGAAAGCTCTTAGTCAAAATATAGCAGCATTGTTTACTCTGTCCTGGTTCAGAAGGCAAGATCAGCAGACCAGCTATGAGACCTCCAGTGCAACCATATCAAGCAAATTGTGAGCCCCTGAACCCCAGAATAACAAGTAAGACTTGACCAGAACACTCAACACACTGGGGAAGCCTACAGTACCAGCCCCAGTACAGTCAGTGAGATGCTGTGGTTGCCCTGCAGAGGAAGCACAGGACAATTTCCCCTGTAAGCAAACCTTAACCCTTAAAATTGAGCAAAAAAGAAAAAAAAAAAAAAAAAAAAAAAAAGCTCTGACTATAGAGAGTTACTAAAAAAAAACAGGGAATATCAGAACCCAGAAGAGGACAGTGAAGGCAATATGCCTTCAGATGAAGCCTCAAATGGGGATCTGAACTGGTCTCCAGTTCAAAAGGCTCTCTTGAAAGAAGTTTGGGGGACACAGCCAACATCTTGGAAAAGAAAGCACAAAAACTGAATAAAGAAAACAACTCCTTTAAAAACAGAATTGGTAAAATGGAAGAAAAATCCATTAAACAAACATATTCTTTAAAACATATTTTAAAATTCTTAAATTTAAACATGTTCTTTAAAAATACAATTGGCCAACTGCAAAAGGAAGTAAAAAAGCAAACTAAAGAAAATTATTCACTAAAAAGAAATGAATAGATGAAAGTGAATGATTTAATGGAATATCAAAAATCAACCAAGCAAAACCAAAAAAAAAAAAAATACAAAAAAATGTAAAATACTTGATTGGAAAAAACAATTGATCTGGAAAATAGATCCAGAAGAGACAATCTAAGAACTATTGGACTATCTGAAAGCCACAATGAAAAAAAGAGCCTAGATGTCTTTCAAAAAATCATCAAGGAAAACTTCACTAATATCTTAGAACCAGGGAATAAAATAGTAATTGAAAGAATCCACTGATCATCTCCTGAAAGGGATCCTAAAATGTAAATTCTAAAGAATATTGTAGCTAAGTCCACAATTATCAAACCAAGGAGAAAAATACTGCAAGTAGCTTAGAAAGAAACAATTGAAATATTGAGGAACCACAGTCAGGAAAACCCAAGTTCTAGCAGCTTATTAAAGGATTGGAGGGCCTGGAATATGATATTCCAGAAGGTAAAGAAACTTGAAATACAATCAAGAATTATCTACCCAGCAAAATTAAGTATTATCTTTCTGGGGAAAAGATGGACATTTAATAAAATAGAGGATTTTCAATCATTTCTGATGAAAAGGCCAGAATCAAACAGAAAATTTGATCTCCAAATACAAGACTCAAGAGAAGCATAAAAAGGTAAATGGAAGAAAAAAAATACACCTTTTTTTTTTTTTTTTTGCTGAGGAAATTTGGGTTAAGTGACTTGCCCAGGGTAACACAGCTAGGAAGTGTTAAGTGTCTGAGGCCAGATTTGAACTCAGGATTCTGACTTCAGGATTGATGATCTATCCACTGTGCCACCTAGCTGCTCCAAAAATACATTTTTTTAAAGATGAAAATGTTTACATTCCTATAAGGGAAGGACATATGTGTAACTCTTGAGAATGGCATTTTTGTTAGGGCAGTTATAAAGGGGTATATTTAGAGAGTGTAGTTATAAATTGACTTTAATGTGATGATATAAAAAATAAATTAGGAGAGGAAAAGAGATTGAATTGAGAGAAGAGGAAAAGGGAGGTAAAAGGGGGTAAATCACACCACATGAAGAGACACAAAAGACCTATTATAGTTGAGAGATAGAAGGGAGGAGAATGAGCATTGTTTGAACCTTAATCTCATCATATTTAGCTCAAAAAGGGAATAACATACATACTTAGTTTAGTATAAAAATTTGTTTCACCCTATAGTAGGAGGGAAAAGAGGAAGGGAAAAGAAGAGATTAACAGAAGGGAGGGCAGAAGTAAAAGGGGAAAGGCATAAGAAAGAGAGAGGCTGAAAAAAGCGAGGGCAGATTGAGGGAGGTGGTAGTCAGAAGCAATACATTGGTGAAGAGGGAAAGAAAAAAAGGAGAAATAAAAGTATAACTTTGGAAAAATTACTTGGTGGGAAATACAGAATTAGTCATCTTAACTGTGAATGTAAATTGTATGAATTCTCCCATAAAATGGAAGTGGGTAGAGGATTGTACTAAAGGTCAGAATCCTACAATATGTTGTTTACAAGGAACATATTTGAAGCAGAGAGATACATGCAGAGTAAAGGTAAAAGTCTAGAGCAGAATCTATTATGCTTCAACTAAAGTTAAAAAAAAAAAAGAGCAGAGACAGCTATTGATCTCAGATTGAGCAAAAGCAAAAATAGATCTAAATAAAAGAGATAAGAAAGGAAACTATATCTTGCTAAAGATTACTACCATATACTGAACATGTATGCATAAAGTGGTATAGCATTCAAATTCCTAGAGAAATAAGAGAGCTGCAAGAAGAATTAGATAGCAAAACTATACTAGTGGGGAATCCCAACCTTGCTCTCTCAGAATGATAAATCAAACCACAAAATAAAAAAAAGAAAGAAATTAAGGACATAAATAGAATTTTAGAAAAATTAGGTATGATAGACCTCTGGAAAAATTTGAATGAAGATAGAAAGGAACATACCTCTTTCTCAGTGGTAAATGGCACCCATACAAATATTGATCATATATTAGAGCATAAAGTGTTTATTAGTTAGTGTTTATTAGAGCAAGAATAGATACTAATGGGGAACCTCAATCTCCCTCTATTAGAACTAGATAAATCTAAACACAAAATAAACAAGAAAGAAGTTAAGGAGATGAATAGAATTTTAGAAAAGCTAGTTTTGATATAACTTTGAAGAAAATTGAATGGGGATAGAAAGGAATATAAAAAAATGTGTTTTTCTCAGTGACAAGTGGTACCTATACAAAAATTGATCATGTATTAGGGCATAACCCCCCCCCCCCCAATCAAATGCAGAAAAGTAGAAATAGTAAATGCATATTTTTCAGATCATGATGCAATAAAAGTTATTTGTAATAAAGAGTCATAGAAAAATGTATCAAACACTAATTGGAAACTAAATAATCTAATTCTAAAGAATGAGTGGGTCAAACAACAAATCATAGAAGCAATTGATAATGTCATCCAAGAGAATGACAATAATAAGATAACATAACAAAACTTACGAGATGCAGCCAAAGCAGTTCTTAGGGAAAATGTTATATTACTAGATGTTTACATGAATAAAATAGAAAAAGAGAAGGTCAATGAATTAGGTATGCAACTAAAAAATCTAGGAAAAGAGAATCTAGATGGTGCAGTGGATAGAGCACCATCCTTGAAATAAGAAGAACCTGAGATGAAATCTGGCCTCAGACACTTAATACTTTCTAGCTGTGTGACTCTGGGCAAGTCACTTACCCCCAATTGCCTCAGGAAAGATAAATCTAAAAGAACAAATTAAAAAACCCCAATTAAATGCCAAACTAGAAATTCTGAAAATCAAAGGAGAGAGTAATAAAATTGAAAGTAAGAAAACTATTGAACTAATAAACAAAACTCAAAACTAACAGTTGATTTTATGAAGAAAAAATAGCTAAACCTTTGGGTAATTTGATTAGAAAAAAAACAAAGAAAACCACATTATCAGTATCAAAAATGAAAAGAGTGAACTTGCTACCAAATGAAGCGGAAATTAAAGCAATAATTAGGAGCTATTTTGCACAGTTTTATGCCAATAAATCTGAAAATCTAAGTGAAATGGATGAATACTTACAAAAAATATAGATTGCCCATATTAACCGATTAGGAAATAAATAGTCCCCTTTTTAGAAAAAGAAATTGAACTAACCATCCCTAAGAAAAAAAAATCACCTAGGTCAGATGGATTATCAGGCGAATTCTACCAAACATTTAAAGAACAATTAATTCCAATACTATATAAACTATTTGGAAAAGTAGGGGAAAAAGGCATTCTACCAAATTCCCTTTATGACATAGATATGGTGCTGATACCTAAACTACATAGGGTCAAAATAGAGAAAGAAATTTATAGACTAATTTCCCTAATGAATATTGATGTAAAAATTTTAAATAAAATATTGGCAAAGAGATTACAGCTACTTATCTCCAGAATAATACATTATAACCAAGTAGGATTTATATCAAGAATGTAGGGCTGGTTCAATATCTGGACAATTACCAGCATAATTGATTATAGCAATAACCAAACTAACAGAAGTTATGTGATTATCTCAATAGATGCAGAAAAAGCATTTGACAAAATACAACACCCATTCTTATTAAAAACACTAGAGAGCATAGGAATAAATGGAATTTTCCTTAAGATGATAAGTAGCATCTATCTAAAATCATCATCAAGCATTTTATATAACGAGGATAAACTAAAAGCATTCCCAATAAAATACCATTACATTCAATATTGTATTAGAAATGTTAGCTTTAGCAGTAAGAGAAGAAAAAGAAATTGTACAAATTAGAGTAGGAAACAGGAAAACAAAATTATCACTCTTTGCAGATGATATGATGGTATATGTGGAGAATCAATCAAGAAACAATTAATAACTTTAGCAAAGTTGTAGGATACAAAATAAACCCACATAAATCATCAACATTTCCATATGGTACCAACAAAGTCCAGCAGCAAAAGATAGAAAGAGAAATCCCACTTAAAATAACTGTAGATAATATAAAACTTTGGGGAGTCTACCTGCCAAGACATAGCCAGGAACTATATGAACTCAATTATAAAACACATTTTCACATAAAAAAAGTTAGAGCTAAACAATTGAAAGAATATGAAGCATTCATGGGTAGGCCAAACTAATATAATAAAAATGACAATTCTACCTAAATTAATCTACTTATTGAGGGTCATACCAATCAGACTGCCAAGAAATAATAGCAACAAAATGTATTTGAAAGAAATAAGATCAAGAATTTCATGGGAATTTAATGGGAATTCATGGGAAAATGCAAATAAAGGTGGTCTAGCTATACCAGACCTAAAACTATATTATAAAGCAGTAATCATCAAAACCATTTACTACTTGTTAAGATATAAGAGTAGTGGATCAGTGGAATAAGTTAGGTTTACAAGACACAATAGTCAAGGACTATAGTAATCTAGTATTTGATAAACCCAAAGATTCTAGCTTCTAGGATAAGAACTCACTGTTCGACAAAAATTTCTGGGAAAACTTAGAAATATTTGTATGACCGAAACTAGGCATTGGCCAATGTCTAATACCCTATAGCAAGATAAGATTCAAATGAGTTCATGATGTAGACATAAAGGTTAGGAGAGCAAGGAATAGTTTGCCTCTCAGATCTATGGAGAAATAAGGGATTTATGGCCAAAGAAGAAATAGAAAACAAAATACGAAATGATTAATTTTTATTATATTAAATTTAAAAGTTTTTTTTTTTTTTAATTAACAAAACCAATGCAACAAAAATTAGAAGGAAGCAGAAATCTGGGGAAAATTTTTTACATACAATGTTTCTGAGAAAGATTTCATCTCTAAAATATAAAGAGAATTGCCTCAAATTTATAAGAATACAAACCATTCCCCAATTAACAACTGGTCAAAGGATATGAATAGACAATTTTCAGATGAAATTAAATCCATTTTTAGTCATATGAAAAAATGCTCTAACTCACTATTGATTAGAAAAATGCAAAGTAAGACCATGCTCAAGCTATCACTTTATATCTCTCAGACTGGCTAAGATGACAGGAAAAAATAATGATAAATGTTTGAGGAGATTAGGAAAACTAGAACAATAATGTATTTTTGGTGGAATTGTGAATTGATCCAATCAATTAGAGCAGTTTGGAACTGTGGTCAAAAGGCTATCATACTGTGCATACTGGACATAGATTGCCCATATGATCCAGCAGTGCCTTTACTGGGTTTGTATCCCAAAGAAATCATAAAAAAGGGAAAAGGACCCACACATGCAAAAATATTTGTAGCAGCCCTTTTTGTAGTGGCAAAGAACTGGAAATTTATTGGATACTCATCAGTTGAGGAAAGGCTGAATAAGTTATTGTATATGAATATAATGGAATATTATTGTTCTATAAAAAAATGATCAGGCTGATTTCAGAAAAGCCTAAAAGACTTACATGAACCAATGTTAAGTGAAGTGAGTGGAATCAAGAGAACATTGTACACAGCAACAACATTATGTGATGATCAACTGTAATGGATTTGACTCTTTTCCATAATGAGGTAATTCAATGCAGTTGTGATGTAAAGAGCCATCTGAATCCAGAGAGAGAACTATGGAGACTGAAGATGGATCAAATCATAGCACTTTCAATTTTTGTTGCTGTTGTTATTGTTATTTGCTTGTTTTTTTCTCCATTTTCTCCTTTTTATCTGACTTTTTTTTGCACATCATGACGATTATGGAAATATATTTAGAAGAACTGCACATGTTTAACCTATATTGCATTGCTTACTGTGCTTGGGAGAGGTTGGGAGAGGAAGAGAGAAAAATTTGGAACACAGGGTTTTGCAAAGGTGAATGTTGAAAATTATCTTTGCATGTATTTTGAAAAAATAAAAAGCTATTAAGAAAACAAAAAAAAGAAAGCATTGCATTAGCAACATTGTGTGGTGATCAACTATGATTGACTCAGCTCTTCTTAGCAACACAATGATCCCAGACAAGTACAAAGGACTCAAGCAGGAAAATGTTGAACATAACCAAAGAACTGATGGACTCAGAATACAAATTAAAGTGATTTTTCTTTCTCCTTTTTTTTTTCTTTTCTTTTAATTTTTTTTTTTTTTACAATTTTGACCAGTATAGAAATATGTTTTATATGATAGCACATCAACAAACTCTATCTAACTCCCTATTATCTTCAGGAGAGGGAATAGGAGGAATGGAAGGAGAAAAATTTGGAACTCAAAATCTTTTTAAAATGAATGCTACAAATCTTCTTGATATGTAACTGTGTGATCAAGAAATCAGAAGCTTGAGGAGTAGCTTTTTTAGGATTCTGTTAAAATATTGTACAACGATCAGTTATGATATACTTAATTCTTCTCAGCAATACAATGATCAAAAACAGTTCCAAAAGACTTATGATAGAAAATGCTATCCACATCCAGAAAACTATGGAGTCAGAATGCAGATCAAAGCATACAATTTTCATTTTTTTTGTCCTGATTATTCTTTTATAACATGACTAATGTAGAAATATGTTTAACATTATTACACAGATACAATTGGTATCAGAGTGTTTGCTGTCTTAGAGAGGGAGGATGCAAGGGAAGGAAGGAGAAAACTGGAATTCAAAATCCTATTAAGATGCTGTGATTATTCATGAAGAATTCAGGGATAGGGGAAATGTACACAAAATATCTGGACTTTATTCTTTTAACTAAGATTCCTAATTTGAGATGTTTGATTCTGAGCATTTCAAAATATCAGCCAAACCACTGGTGAAGGGGAAAAAAGTAACTTTTTCTCATTTAGATTACAATGTCCATTTGTGGCTACATTCCTAGTCATAAGAATACACACTTATCTTCCTCTAGAGCAATGAACATTCAGGTCCCTTAACATTCTAGGGGCAAACTCTTGAAAGAAAGTTTCTTTTTGCATGTATGACTCTATGTTTGGGATTAAGGCTAAAGTCAAGATCTGGAAGAAGAGGGCAGTAGTAGCAATTTTTTCCTTTATGAAAAATTCCTTTATTAAAGTTTATCTTTCTGTTGAGACATCTTCAAAACAGTGGTAATTATAGAAAATGAGACAGTTTTCATGAACTGTATGATTTTTTTATGGACCCCAAGAAATCATATTTTAATAAAGAGCTACTGAGGAATTGATTAAAAATTAACTGGATATGAAAAAAATGTTCTAAACAACTAATTAGAAAGATGCAAGTTAAAACAATTCTGAGGTATATCTCACCCCCAAAAGATTGGACAACATGACAGAAAAGGAAAATGACAAATGTGGGAGTGGATACTAATGTATTGTTAGTAAATTTGTGAACAGGTCCAACCATTCTGTACAAAAGCTTTTTAACTTGATATAATCAAAATTTTCTATTTTGTGATCAATAATGATCTCTAGTTCTTTGGTCACAAATTCCTTCCTCCTCCACAAGTCTGAGAGATAAACTATACTATGTTCTTCTAATTTATTTATAATCTCATTCTTTATGACTAAATCATGAACCCATTTTGATCTTATCTTAATGTAAGGTGTTAAGTGTGGGTCCATGCCTAGTTTCTGCCATACTAATTTCCAGTTTTCCCAGCAGTTTTTGTCAAATAGTGAATTCTTCAACTCTCCCTGTGCAGTGGGAGAACTGTTCGGTTCTGCAAATGTGTATTGTATCTAGGATATACTGCTACATATTTAACATATATAGGACTGCTTGCCGTCTTGGGGGGGGGGGAGGAGGGAGGGAGGGGAAAAGGCGAAACATAGGTGATTGCAAGGGATAATGCTGTGTAGAAATTATCCTGGCATGGATTCTGTCAATACAAAGTTATTATTAAATAATAAATAAATAAATAAATAAATAAATAAATAAATAAAAAATGAGCTGAAAAAAAAACAAAAAAAAACAAATAGTGAATTCTTATCCCAAAAGTTAGGATCTTTGGGTTTGTCAAACACTAGATTGCATTAACTATTTTGTCCTGTGAACTTCACCTATTCCACTGATCAACTAGTCTATTTTTTAGCCAATACCAATTGGTTTTGGAGACTGCTGATTTGTCATATAGTTTTGGATTGAAATAGCTCAGGCAATAAACTTCAGGACAGCCAAGATGTTTGCAATTTAGAGAGCAGTTTATTCACTGGCCGGGACCGATCTCTAGATCAAGTTCTGTCCCAAACCCAAGTAGAGACAGGCTTATAAGCAATTCTTGTTCTGCTTTGCAGTTACAACAGTGACTCGACTTCTCCCTCAAGAAGGGGGATGCTGGGGACCTTACAAGATGTTTGACATTGTTAAGCAAGCATTCCATCTGAACATAGTTGAGCAACGTTTTCCTATAAGTCTGAGGCCCCTTGACCCAGGGATGAGAGGGCCAGTCTTTTGTCCATTTTGAGATCAGGTACAGCTAGGCCACCTTCATTTGATTTTTTTTTTTTCATAAGTTCCCTTGAAATTCTTGACCTTTTGTTCTTCTATATGAATTTTTTGGTTATTTTTTCTAGGTCATTAAAATAGTTTCTTGGGAGTCTGATTGGTATAGTACTAAATAAAGAGATTAGTTTAGGGAGTATTGTCATCTTTATTATATTCACTCAGCCTACCCAAGAGCACTTAATATTTTTCCAATTGTTTAGATCTGAATTTATTTGTGTGGAAAGTGTTTTGTAGTTTTGCTCATATAGTTGCTGACTTTCTTTTGACAGATAGATTCCAAAATATTTTATACTATTGACAGTTATTTTAAATGGAATTTCTCTTTGTATCTCTTGCTGTTGGATTTTGTTGGTGATGTATAAAAATGCTGAGGATTTATGTGGATTTATTTTGTATCCTGCAACTTTGCTAAAGTTGTGGATTATTTCTAATAGCTTTTTAGTAGAATCTCTGGGATTCTCTAAGTATACCATTATATCATCTGCAAAGAGGATAATTTGGTTTCCTCATTGCCTACTCTAATTCCTTTAATCTCTTTCTCAATTCCTATTGCCAAAGCTAGCATTTCTAATGCAATATTGAAATAGTAATGGTGATAGTGGGCAGCCTTGTTTCACTCCTGATCTTATTGGGAATGGTTCCAGTTTATCCCCATTATATATGATGCTTACTGATGGTTTTAAATAGATGCTACTGACTATTTTAAGGAAAAACCCATTTATTCCTATACTCTCTAGTGTTTTTTAATAGGAATGGATGTTGGATTTTATCAAATGCTTTTTCTGCATCTATTGAGATGATCATATGATTTTTGTTAATTTGATTATTGATATAGTCAATTATGCTAATAGTTTTCCTAATATTGAACCAGCCCTGCAATCCTGGTATAAATCCTACTTGGTCATAGTGTATTATCCTGGGGAGGATTTTCTGTAATCTTTTTGCTAATATTTTATTTAAGATTTTTGCATCAATATTCATTAGGGAGATTGGTCTATAATTTTCTTCTTCTGTTTTCATCCTACCTGCTTTAGGAATCAGTACCATGTCTGTGTCATAAAAGAAATATGGTAGGACACCTTCAATCCCTACTTTTTCAAATAGTTTATATAGCATTGGAGTTAATTGTTCTTTAAATGTTTGGTAGAATTCACATGTAAATCCATCTGGTTCTGGGGAATTTTTCTTAGGGAATTGATTAATAGCTTGTTCTATTTTTTTTTCTAAAATGGGACTATTCAATTTATTTCTTCCTCTATAAATCTGGGCAAGCTATGTTTTTGAAGATATTCATCCATTTCATTTAAGTTATTGAATTTATTGGCATAAAGTTGGGCAAAGTAACTCCTAATTATTGCTCTAATATAACTCTTTCCTTTTTCTAATAAATTTACCAAGAGTTCTTCTATTTTGTTGTTTTTTTTCTTAGAACCAACTCTTAATTTTATTTATTAATTCAATAGTTTTTTTACTTTCAATTTTATTAATCTCTCATTTTATTTTTAGAACTTCAAGTTTAGAATTTGACTGGGGGCTTTTAATTTGTTCTTTTTCTAGCTTTTTTAGTTGCAATTCATTGATTTTCTCTTTCTCTATTTTATGCAAGTAGGCCTCTAGAGATATAAAATTTCCCCTTATTCCCGCTTTGGCTACATCCCACACATTTTGGTATGATGTCTCATTATTGTCATTTTCTTAGGTGAAATTATTAATTATGTCTATGATTTGCAGTTTCACCCAATCATTATTTAGGATGAAATTATTTAGTTTCCAATTATTTTTTGGTCTATGTCCCCCTGGCTTTTTATTGAATGTAATTTTTATTGCATCATGATCTGAAAAGGATGCATTTACTATTTCTGCCTTTCTGCATTTAAATTTGAGGTCTTTATGTCCTAATATATAGTAAATTTTTGTATAGGTTCCATGAACTGCTGAAAAGAAAATGTATTCCTTTCTGTCTCCATTTAGTTTTCTCCAAAGATCTATCATACTTAACTTTTCTAGTACTCTAGTTATCTCTTTAACTTCTTTTTTATTTATTTTGTGGTTTGATTTAACTAGTGCTGAGAGTGCAAGGTTGAGATCTCCCACTATTATAGTTTTGCTGTCTATGTCTTCTTGCAGCTCTCTTAACTTCTCCTTTAAGAATTTAGATGCTAGCAAAATAACAGTATGGATATGTATACATATATTGTATTTAACATATACTTTAACATATTTAACATGTATTAGTCTATCTGCCATTTGGGAAAGGGGGTGAGGGGAATGAGGGGAAAAATTGGAACAAAAAGTATTGTGATTGTCAGTGCTGAAAAATTACTTATGTATATCTCTTGTAAATAAAAGGCTATAATAAAAAAAGAAGAATTCAGATGCTACACGACTTGATGCATATATTTTTAATATTGACATTGCTTCATTATCTATGTTATACTTTAGCAAAATATAGTGCCCTTCCTTATCTCTTAATTAGATCAATTTTTGCTTTTGCTTGATCTGAGATCTGGATGGCTACCCCTGCTTTTTTGACTTCATCTGAAGCATAGTAGATTCTGCTCTAGCCTTTTATCTTTACTCTGTAGGTACTGCCCTTCTTCAAATGTATTTCCTGTAAACAACATATTGTAGGATTCTGACTTTTAATCCAGTCTGCTAACCACCTCTTTGTTATGGGGGAGTTTATCCCATTCACATTTATGGTTAAAATTATTAATTCTGTATTTCCTGCCATCTTGTTAACCCCAGATTATGCTTTTCTCTTTTCTTTCCTTCTTACCCTCTTCCCCAGTATACTTGTGAGCACACTTGCCTCATGAAGACCTCCCATTTTAGGATCCCTCCCCCCACCTTAGATTCCCTCTTCTTTTCTTAAACCTTTTCCTTACAATTTCTGTATTCCCTTCTGTTTAGCTTACCCCTTCCCTTTTCACTTTTTCCCTCCTACTTTTCCATGAGGGGGGAGAAGTTTCTCTGTAAATTGATTATGTCTAATATTTTTTTTCTTTAAGCCAATTCTGATGAGAGTAAAATACACACTATGTTTGTCCCCCTCCCTTCTTTCTCTCAGATATAATAGGTTTCCTTTGCCTCTTTGTGTGATGTAGTATCTCCACTTTTCCCTTTTTCTGATACTATTTCCTTTCCACCTCTAGCTTCTTTTTTATATTATAACAATAAAACCAAATTATACATGTATTCTTTATGTGTACTCATAACAGAAATATAGTTCCCAAGATTTCTTTTTAGCTTTTTATGTTTCTCTTGAGTCCTATATTGGAACTCAAACTTTTTGTTTAGTACCAGTTTTTTTGTCAGAAATAGATGGAATTCACCTATTTCATTGAATGTCCATCTTCTTCCCTGGGGAAAAAAAAATACTCATTTTGGCTGGGTAAGTTATTCTTGGCTGCATAGAAAGTTCCTTAGCCTTTAGGAATATCAGAGTCCAGGCCCTTTGATCCTTTAATGTGGATGCTGCTAGATCCTGAGTAATCCTAATTGTGATTCCTCTGTATTTATTGTTTTTTTTCTAACCGCTTATAGTATTTTTTTTCTTGGTCTGATAGTTCTGGAATTTAGCCACAATATTTCTTGGAGTTTTGATTTGGGGATCTCTTTCAGTAGAAGATCGATGAATTCTTTCAATGTCTATTTTACTCTCTGTTTCTATAACATCTGGGTAGTTCTCTTTGAAAATTTCCTGAAAAATAGTGTCTAGTCTCTTTTTTTCATCATAATTTTCAGGAAGTCCAATAATCCTCAGATTATCACTCCTAGATCTATTTTCCAGGTTTATTGTTTTCCCAAGTAGGTATTTAACATTTTTTCCTACTTTTTCATTTTTTGGTTTTGCTTGACTGATTCTTGCTATCTCCTCGAGTCATTCATTTTCATTTGTTCAATTCTGATTTTTAATGAATTATTTTCTTCATTTACTTTTTAAATTTTTGTAATTGTCCAATTGAGTTTTTAAATGAGTTTTGTTGTTCCATGGAATTTTTTTCCCATTTCACCAATTTTATTTTTTAGAGAGGTATTTTCTTTTTCCAATTCACCAATTCTGTTTTTCAGGAAGTTGATTTCTTTATCCACTCTATTTTAAGTAGGATGACTTATCCAGACCCTCTTACCAAGCTTCTCTTTTCTTTTTCCATTTTTCTTCTAGCTCTCTTGTAAGAGCTTTTTCAATTTCATCTATGAGAGCCTTGTGTGGTAGGGACCAGATCATATCCCCCTTTGGGGTTTCGTCTAGAGACAATCTGTTTTTAGTCTCCTCAGGGTTTGAAGTCTGCTCTCTATCAGTATAGAAGCTATCTACAATTAGAGCCCACTTTAACTTTTTACTCATTTTAACAAAACAAACAAACAAACAAATAAACAAAAAAACCAAACTGCATCTGCTTTTAGGGCAGTGTGGTGTTACCAAGCTTCCTCTACAAACAACAGGAAGTAGCATGAAGCAGCAGTAGGATAGCAATGGCTGCATTGGAATCAGTGGTTGTACTCTGAGATAGTGTTGAATCACTCCAGGTGTTGGGTGGGTATGGCCAGGTCCCAAGAGACTCTAGTGTTTTGGTGTTATAGTCTTTATCATTTGGGTTTTTAGCTTCTCTGCTGATCCAGAGATCAACTTGCTGCCATAGCAAGTAGCTCACATGGTGGTAAAGTTTCCTCCCCTCCTCCTCTACCCTCCCCCCCTCCCCCCACTTGCAAATTTTCCATGGGCTGAGACCACACCCCCTTCCCCTCCAGTCTACTCAGCATGAGCTGCCTTCTGTGCTCTCATTGCCAAATTTCGTGAAGCTGTGCCTAGCCTAATTGTCCCCACCTGTGAGCAAAAACAGGCCCTTTTTTGGCAAATTTCGAGAATATCTTCTGTTAGTAATATGTTGTACTCCCAATATTTGTGTGTTTTGACAGTCAAGCACCAATTCCGAGGCCTTTCATAAAAGAATTAGTCTGAGGGCAAGGAAAAGCTTAAATGGACATGTGTATTTTCTCCGCCATATTGGCTCTGTCCCCAGGTCCAACCATTCTGAAAAACAATTTGGAACAATACCCCAAACTGCAATATCCTTTGACCTAGTAGTACTATAACTAGTTCTGTATCCCAAAAATCAAAGAAATAGGAAAAGGACCTATATTTGAAATAATAATTATAGTATCTCTTTTTTGTTGTGATAGGGAATTGAAAATCAAGAGGATGCCCACCAATTAGGGAATGGCTGAACAAGTTTTGGTATATGATTGTGATGGAATACTATTATGCTCTAAGAAATGACAAATAGGATCATTTCAGAAAAATCTGGGAAGACTTATATGAACTGATACAAAATAAAGTGAGTAAAACCAGGAAAATATCATACACAGAAATAGTAATTTTATGATGCAAATCAACTATGAAAGACTTATCTATTCTGAGCAATAAAATTATTCACTAAAATTCTAAAAGATTCATTGAAAAATGCTATCCACCTCCAGAAAGAGAACTGATGAGCTCTATATGTAGATTTGTGTGTATGTGCCATGGTTAATAAGAAAATATATGTTGTATGACTTCCTAATGATGAGGGAAGGCTTGGAGAGAAGCAGAGAATTTGGAACTCAAAATTAAAAAAAAAAGAATGATAAAAAGAAAATTAATTGTAGCCTAAATAATTTAATCCTAAAGAAATAGTAGACAAACAATTAATGATAGAAACAATCAGTAGTTTCATTAAAAATAGTAATAACCAAGAGAAAATATACCAAAAATTGGAGGATGCAATTAAAGCAATCTTTCCTTAAGGGAAAATATATTATATATAGACATTTCTATCCATAAAAAAAGAAAGAACCTACCAAAGAATTAGGTATACAATTAAAAAATTACAAAACTAACCAATAAAAGACATCCAATTTACATACAACTAAATACCAGAATAGAAATCCTAAAAATTAAAGATAAACAAAATTCAAAGTAAAAACAAAAACACTGAATGAAGAAAATATAAGTAGGAGCTGTTTTCCTTCTTTTTTTTTTTTTTTTTTTTTTAAAGAGTAGATCAGACAGGAAAAGATAATGATGAATGTTGGAGAGGACGTGGGAAAACTGAGACACTGATGCATTGTTGGTGGAGTTGTGAATGGATCCAACCATTCTGTAAAGCAATTTGGAACTATACTCACAAAGTTATCCAACTGGGCATACCCGTTGATCCAGCAGTGTAACTCCTGGGCTTATATCCCAAAGAGATATTAAAGAAGGAAAAGGGACCTTTTTGTGCAAAAATGTTTATGGCAGCCCTTTTCATAGCATCTAGAAACTGGAAATTGAATGGATGCCCATCAATGAGAGAATGGCTGGGTAAATTGTGGTATATGAATGTTATGGAATATTATTGTTCTGTAAGAAATAACCAGCAGGATGAATACAGAGAGCTTGGAGAGACTTACATGAATTGATGCTAAGTGAAATGAACAGAGTCAGGAGATCATTATACACTTCAACAATAATACTATATGATGATCAATCAACAATGAGAAGATTCAAATAAGTTCCAATTGATCAGTAATGAATAGAACCAGCTACACCCAGCAAAAGAACACTGGGAAATGAATGTGGGACACAACATAGCATTTACACTCTTTCTGTTATTGTTTGCTTGCATTTTTGTTTTCTTTCCCAAGTTATTTTTACTTTCTTTCTAAATTTTTCTTATGCAACAAAATAACTGTATAAATATGTATATGTATATTATATTTAATATATACTTTAACATATTTAACATGTATGGGACTATCTGTGATCTAGAGGAGGGGGTGGAGGGAAGGAGAGGAAAAGTTGGAATAGAAGTTTTTGCAAGGGTCAATGTTGAAAAATTACCCATGCATATGTTTTGTTAATAAAAAACTATAATAATAATTTTTAAAAAGAGTAGATCAGAAAAATTAAGCCAACTTTAACAGAATTTGTTTGACTATTTGTCTAGATGAGTGCTATGAAACACTGCAAGTATGAATGACCACTCCACACATTTATTACACAAAGACAAAATGAAAATCCATGCCATTCAAGGACATTATATTGTACATGAAGAAAGCCATTGTATCCTATTTACAGCCCCTAAATATTCAGCCCTAGAAACCAGAATTTCTTCATACTATCTTGTATCTTCTGTTAAATAGTTTATAACATTTTACACATCTACATTTATGCACATTGGTGTTAAGAATAAATACAAACAGTGCCAAAATGTTTGTGGCAGCCCTGTTTGTAGTGGCTAGAAGCTGGAAAATGAATGGATGCCCATCAATTGGAGAATGGTTCAGTAAATTGTGGTATATGAACATTATGGAGTATTATTGTTCTGTAAGGAATGACCAGCAGGATGAATACAGAGAGGACTGGCGAGACTTACATGAACTGATACTAAGTGAAATGAGCAGAACCAGGAGATCATTATATACCTCAACAATGATACTGTTTGAGGATGTATTCTGGTGGAAGTGGATCTCTTCGATAAAGAGAGCTAATTCAGTTTCAATTGATCAAAGATGGGCAGAAGCAGCTACACCCAAAGAAAGAACACTGGGAGATGAATATAAACTGCTTGCATTTTTGTTTTTCTTCCCGGATTATTTATACCTTCTGAATTCAATTCTCCCTGTGCAACAAGAAAACTGTTCGGTTCTGCACACATATATTGTATCCAGGATATACTGTAACCTATTTAACATGTAAAGGACTGCTTGCCATCTGGGGAAGGGGGTGTTGGGAGGGAGGGGAAAAATCGGAGCAGAAGTGAATGCAAGGGATAATGCTGTAAAAAATTACCCTGGCATGAGTTCTATCAAAAAAAAGTTATTTAAAAAAAGAATAAATGCATACACACATACATAAATGCATATATATATATATATATATATATATATATATATATACACCTCACAAGTACACTATGAAGGAGTCATGACTACATACTTTGTATAAAACAAACCTGGAGTTTTTAGTGGATTGTAAATTCAATATAAGATCATAGATTTTGAACATGAAGGGATTTTTAAAGATAATCTCATATAACCTGATCATCTTATATATCAGGAAATCAAGACTCAGAGGCAGGAAAAGATTAATAGGTAATAAATTTCAGAATGAGGATTATAAATCCCTTGGCTTCAAATCTATAATTCTTTCCATCTACCACTGCTTTTTTTTTTACCAAATCAAACACATCAGAACAAAAGAGGAAGTAGTTCTGCTGTACTCTGTCTTGATTAGATCATCTGGTTAGATCTTCTGGAATACTGTGTTTAATTTTATGTAGTATATTTTAGGAAAGACAAACATAAACTGAAATGTGGGCAGAATATGATAACAAGGATGTAAAAGTGCTGAAGAACATTCCAAAAGACCAGAGTTATAACTTGGACAGATCTACTGAGGATTTGTCCCAGGACAGGATATTATGAGCAATGTCCTGGGAATACTTTCCATCTTCTTCAGAAATATCTCAGGAGAGTCACCATTAGAAATTGCCACTTGCTCCATATACTGAAATTATAAGTTATTGCAATGTACACCAGAGAGGTTGAAAGAATTGGGAGTGTAGAGCCTTGAGTAAATAATTTTTATTATTTTGGGGATTACATTTTAAGTTTTGAGTTGTTTTTTTTTCCTCTACCTCCCAAATTTATATTAGAAAAGGACATTTTATTTATTTTAAATAGAATGCAGGCCTTGAGCCAAGAATACTCTTCTTGAATACAAATTTTACCTCAGAACATTTAACTAGCTGGGTGACCCTTAACAAATAATTTGTCTCAGTTTACCAAGAAAACCTCAAATGGGATCACTAAGAGTCAGATATGACTGAAAATACAATACTACTTCTATATATATATCAGTTCTTTTCTTGGAGAGGATAGTCCTTCACAGTTGATTTGAATGTTCATATTACTTAGAATAGCTTAGTTATTTATAGTTACTCTTGCTGTTATCTTATGCAATATTCTCCTGGTTCTGCTTATTTTACTCTGCATTGTCATACAAGTCTTTCTAAAGGTTTCTAAAACCCAAACTGTTTATCATTTCTTATAGAATAACTGTACTCTATCACAACCACATGTCACAACTCATTGAGCCATTCCCCAATTGATGGTCATCCTCTCAATTTTTCTTTTCTTTGCCACCCAAAGAAAGTTATCATAATTTTTTTTTTATTTTTAAAACTTTTTTTAATTGAAGCTTTTTATTTTCAAAAATATTTTCCTCTTTTATTATTTTAGCCAGTCTGGTAGGTATGAGGTTGTATTTCAGAGTTTTAATTTACATTTCTTTAATCAATAATGATTTTAAACATTTTTTCTTCATATTACTATATAGCTTAGATTTCTTCTTCCAAAAAACTATTTGCTTGTATTCTTTGGACATTTTTCTTTTTAAAATTTTTTTCTAGCTTTTTATTCTCCAAAATACATGCAAAGATAGTTTTCAACATTCAATCTTGCAAAACTTTGTATTACAAATTTTTCTCTCTTCCTTCCCCCCCTTTTCCTCCCTTAGACAGCAAGTAATCCAATATAGGTTAAACATGTACAATTCTTCTATACACAATTCCACATTTATCATGCTGCACAAGAAAAATCAGATCAAAAAGGGAAAAAATGAGAAAGAAAAAGCAAACAATAACAAAAGGTAAAAATACTATGTTGTGATCGCTATTAAGTACCCATAGTCCTCCTTCTGGATGGAGCTGGCTCTCTCCATCACAAGTCTATTGAAAATGGCCTGAAGTCATCTCATTATTGAAAAGAACCAAGTTCATCACAGTTGATCATCACATACTCTTATTGTTGGCGGTGTATAAGGTTCTCTTGGTTCTACTCACTTCATTTAGTATCACTTCATGTAAGTCTTTCCAGGTCTTTCTTAAATCATTCTGCTGTTCACTTATTATAGAATAATAGTACCATAACTTATTCAGCCATTCCCCAACTGATGGGCATCCACTCAATTTCCACTTCTTTGCCATTACAAAAAGGCTGCTACAAACATTTTTGCACATGTAGTCCTTTCCCCTTTTTATGCTCTCTTTGAGATACAGATCCAGTAGAGACAGTGATGAATTAAAGTATATTCACAGTTTGATAGCCCTTTAGGCATCGTTCTAAATTTCTCTCCAGAATGATGGGATCAGTTCACAATTCCATGAAAACCGTGTTAGTTTTCCAGTTATCCCACATTCTCTTCAAGATTTATTATTATCCTTTCTTGTCATCTTTTGTCAAAAGCTTTTCCTGCATCTGTTTATATAATCAGAAGAGTTTTTTGTTCATTTTGTTATTGATGTAATCAATTATGTCAATAGTTTGTTATTGTTGTTGAACCAGTTCTCATTTGGTCACAATCTTTGTAATATATTTTTATAGTCTCTTAGTATTTTATTTGGGATTTTTTTGCCTCAGTGTTCCTTTTTTTTTTTTTTTAATTCTCTTTGCTCTATGTATTTTTTTTTTAAATTTTTATTTAATAATTACTTTATATTGACAGAATCCATGCCAGGGTAATTTTTTTACAACATTATCCCTTGCACTCGTTTCTGTTCCGATTTTTCCCCTCCCTCCCTCCACCCCTTCCCCTAGATGGCAAGCAGTCCTATATATGTTAGATATGTTGCAGTATATCCTAGATACAATATATGTTTGCAGAACTGAACATTTCTCTTGTTGCACAGGGAGAATTGGATTCAGAAGGTATAAATAACCCGGGAAGAAAAACAAAAATGCAGATAGTTCACATTCGTTTCCCAGTATTCTTTCTTTGGGTGTAGCTGCTTTTGTCCGTCATTTATCAATTGAAACTTAGTTAGGTCTCTTTGTCAAAGAAATCCACTTCCATCAAAATATGTCCTCATACAATATCATTGTCGAAGTGTATAATGATCTCCTGGTTCTGCTCATTTCACTTAGCATCAGTTCATGTAAGTCTCGCCAGTCCTCTCTGTATTCATCCTGCTGGTCATTTCTTACAGAACAATAATATTCCATAACATTCATATACCACAATTTACCCAGCCATTCTCCAATTGATGGGCATCCATTCATTTTCCAGTTTCTAGCCACTACAAACAGGGCTGCTACAAACATTTTGGCACATACAGGTCCCTTTCCCTTCTTTAGTATTTCTTTGGGATATAAGCCCAATAGAAACACTGCTGGATCAAAGGGTTTGCACAATTTGATAACTTTTTGGGCATAATTCCAGATTGCTCTCCAGAATGGTTGGATTCATTCACAACTCCACCAACAATGCATCAGTATCCCAGTTTTCCCGCATCCCCTCCAACATTCATCATTATTTTTTCCTGTCATCTTAGCCAATCTGACAGGTGTGTAGTAGTATCTCAGAGTTGTCTTAATTTGCATTTCTCTGATCAATAATGATTTGGAACACTCTTTCATATGAGTGGTAATAGTTTCAATTTCATCCTCTGAAAATTGTCTGTTCATGTCCTTTGACCATTTATTAATTGGAGAATGGCTTGATTTCTTATAAATTTGAGTCAGTTCTCTATATATTTTGGAAATGAGGCCTTTATCAGAACCTTTAACTGTGAAGATGTTTTCCCAGTTTGTTGCTTCCCTTCTAATCTTGTTTGCATTAGTTTTATTTGTACAAAGGCTTTTTAATTTGATGTAATCAAAATTTTCTATTTTGTGATCAGTAATGGTTTCTAGTTCATCTTTGGTCACAAATTTCTTTCTCCTCCACAAGTCTGAGAGATAAACTATTCTATGTTCCTCTAATTTATTTATAATCTTGTTCTTTATGCCTAGGTCATGGACCCATTTTGATCTTATCTTGGTATATGGTGTTAAGTGTGAGTCCATGCCTAATTTCTGCCATACTAATTTCCAATTATCCCAGCAGTTTTTATCAAATAATGAATTCTTATCCCAGAAGTTAGGGTCTTTGGGTTTGTCAAACACTAGATTGCTATAGTTGACTATTCTGTCTTGTGAACCTAACCTTTTCCACTGATCCACTAATCTATTTCTTAGCCAATACCAAATGGTTTTGGTGACTGCTGCTTTATAATATAATTTTAGAACAGGTACAGCTAGGCCACCTTCATTTGATTTTTTTTTCATTAATTCCTTGAGATTCTCGACTTTTTATTGTTCCATATGAATTTTGTTGTTATTTTTTCTAGATCATTAAAATATTTTCTTGGAAGTCTGATTGGTATAGCACTAAATAAATAGATTAGTTTAGGGAGTATTGTCATCTTTATTATGTTCGCTCGGCCGATCCAAGAGCACTTAATATTTTTCCAATTATTTAAGTCTGACTTTATTTGTGTGGAGACTTTTTTTATAATTTTGCTCATATAATTCCTGACTTTCCTTTGGTAGATAGATTCCCAAATATTTTATGGTATCAACAGTTATTCTGAATGGAATTTCTCTTTGTATCTCTTGCTGTTGGGTTTTGTTGGTGATGTATAAAAATGCTGAGGATTTATGGGGATTTATTTTGTAGCCAGCTACTTTGCTAAAATTATGAATTATTTCTAATAGCTTTTTAGTAGAATCTCTGGGATTCTCTAGGTATACCATCATATCATCTGCAAAGAGTGATAGTTTGGTTTCCTCATTGCCTACTCTAATTCCTTTAATATCCTTCTCGACTCTTATTGCCGAGGCTAGTGTTTCTAATACGATATTAAATAATAATGGTGATAGTGGGCAACCTTGCTTCACTTCAGATCTTACTAGGAAAGGTTCCAGTTTTTCCCCATTGCATATGATGCTTACTGATGGTTTTAAATATATGCTCCTGACTATTTTAAGGAAAAGTCCACTTATTCCTATGCTCTCAAGTGTTTTTATTAGGAATGGATGTTGGATTTTATCAAATGCTTTTTCTGCATCTATTGAGATGATCATATGGTTTTTATTTGGTAGGTTATTGATATAGTCAATTATGCTAATAGTTTTCCTAATATTGAACCAGCCCTGCAATCCTGGTATAAATCCTACTTGGTCATAGTGTATTATCCTGGGGATGATTTTCTGTAATCTTTTTGCTAATATTTTATTTAAGATTTTTGCATCAATATTCATTAGGGAGATTGGTCTATAATTTTCTTTCTCTGTTTTCAGCCTACCTGGTTTAGGTATCAGTACCATGTCTGTGTCATAAAAGGAGTTTGGTAGGACTCCTTCAATCCCTATTTTTTCAAATAGTTTATTTAGCATTGGAGTTAATTGTTCTTTAAATGTTTGGTAGAATTCACATGTAAATCCATCTGGTCCTGGGGATTTTTTCTTAGGGAGTTGATTGATAGTTTGTTCTATTTCTTTTTCTGAGATGGGACTGTTTAGGATATTTACTTCTTCCTCTGTTAGTTTGGGCAAGCTATATTTTTGGAGGTATTTTTCTATTTCATTTAAGTCGTCGAATTTATTGGCATAAAGTTGGGCAAAGTAACTCCTAATTATTGCTCTAATTTCCTCTTCATTAGTGGCGAGTTCTCCCTTTTCATTTTTAAGACTAACAATTTGATTTTCCTCTTTCCTTTTTAAAATCAGATTTACTAAGGGTTTGTCTATTTTGTTGGCTTTTTCATAGAACCAACTCTTAGTTTTATTAATTAATTCAATAGTTTTTTTACTTTCAATTTTATTGATCTCTCCTTTTATTTTTAGAATTTCAAGTTTAGTGTTTGACTGGGGATTTTTAATTTGTTCCTTTTCTAGCATTTTTAGTTGCAAGCCCAATTCATTGACCTTCTCTTTCTCTATTTTATACAAATAGGCCTCCAGAGATATGAGATTTCCCCTTATTACCGCTTTGGCTGCATCCCATATATTTTGGTATGATGTCTCATTATTATTGTTTTCTTGGGTGAAGTTATTAATTATGTCTATGATTTGCTGTTTCACCCAATCATTCTTTAGTATGAGATTATTTAGTTTCCAATTATTTTTTGGTCTACTTCCCCCTGGCTTTTTGTTGAATGTAATTTTCATTGCATTGTGGTCTGAAAAGGATGCATTTACTATTTCTGCCTTACTGCATTTGAGTTTGAGGTTTTTATGTCCTAATATATGGTCAATTTTTGTATAGGTTCCATGAACTGCTAAAAAAAAAAAAGTGTATTCCTTTCTGTCTCCATTACATTTTCTCCAGAGATCTATCATATCTAACTTTTCTAGTATTCTATTTACCTCTTTGACTTCTTTCTTATTTATTTTGTGGTTGCCTCAGTATTCCTTAGTGAAATCAGACTATGTTCTTTTTACTGTGTTTTGGCTTTTTTGATTTAGGTTTTGTTTTATAGAAGAAGTATAGTAGGATTCCTCTGCCTATTATTCCAAATAATTTATTTAACATGGGAATTAGTTGATCTTAACATGTTTATACAATTCATTTGTAAATCCATCTGGCTCTGGTGCTTTTTTCATAGGAAACTCAACTTCTTTTTCTAAAATATTATTAGATTTTTTTTTTCTCTTTTGTTAATCAGGGTAGTTAGATTTTTGTAAATATTTGTCCATTTCACTTAGATTGTTAAATTTATTGCTATATAATTGGGCAAAATAACTAATAATTGCTTTAATTTCATCTTCGTCAGTCATATTTTACCTTTTACATTTTTGATGTTAGTGAATTGGTTTTCTTTTCTCTTTATTTTAATCATATTAACCAATTAATTATCTATTTTACTCTTGGTGTTTTTAATAAAGTAGCTCCTAGTTTTATTAATTGAATGTTTTTCTTAATTTAGTTTTTTAAATCTCACCTTTAATTTTCAATATTTTCACTTCAGTGTTTAATTGGGAATTTTTGTTTTAATTTTTTAATTGCCTAATTTGTTGATCTGCTCTTTCTCTGTTTTGTTGATGTAAACATGTAAAGATATAAATTTTCCTTCGATGATAGCTTTGCTGTATCTTGTAAGCTTTGGTATGTTGGTTCATTATCATCATTCTCTTTAATAAAATTACTCATTGTTTCTCTGATTTGTTTTTTGATCTATTGGTTCTTTAAGGTTATATAGTTTTGACAATTAATTTTTAATCTGTGTTTCCATGGTCCTTTATTAAATATAATTTTTATTATGATTTGAGAAGGATGAATTTAATTTTTCTGCTTTTTTGCAATGAGTAAACATTATGTCCTATTATAGGGTTAATTTTTGAAAAGATGTTATGTCCTACTGAAAAAATGAATATATCTTTCTATTCCTATTTAATTCTCTGTAGATGTTTATAATATCTAGCTTGTCAAAGCTAAATTGATCTATTTATCAATAAATGCTAATCTCCTTGATTAGGACATTTTCTGATTATCTAGTTCTGACAGGGGAAAGTCCCCCACTATTATGGCTTTGTTATTTACTTCCATCTGTAATTCATTTACCTTTTTTCTTTATAAGCTTGGATATTACAGCATTCCATGCTTTTGTTTAGTATTGGTAATTACTTCATTATTTATGGGACTTTAGGTTTCTTGCTTATCTCATTTAATTAAATCATTTTAGCTTTGATTTTGTTTGACATGATACTTGCTATCTGTGCTTTTTTAATATCAGCTGAAGTATAATAAATTCCACTCTATTTGCGTCTTATTTTTAAATGTATTTCTTGCAAACAACATAATTTTGGGTCCTGGTTTTTGATCTATCCTGCTGCTTCCATTTTATGGGTGAATTTATTCCATTCAAGTTGAAAGTTCCAATTACTAGTTTTGGATTTTCTTCCATTCTGTTTCTATCCCCACCTTCCATTGTTTATCCTTCTCTCTTTTTCCTGTCTCTTTTCTGGAGTCTAATTTACTTATGACTACTGTCTCCCTAATCTACACACACAGACTTCTAAGAATTCCTTCCTGGTCTTATCCTATGCCCTCCTATTTCTTTGTAAGTTATGAAAACTTTTATATACAACTAAATGGATACAATTCCCTAATCCAGTTCTGATAAGAAACTGTTCCTGTTGCCCACTCTTTATCCCATTTCCCCTTCCATTGCAAAAGTTCTTCAATTCACACCTTTTTTATACAAGCTAATTTGCTCCATTTTACTTCTCCCTACCCGATTATTCCATCACAATCAACTGAAAATCAAGTCCTTTATTTATACATACTTTTACTAATTACTCTATTAATGATAACATCCTTAAGTTATAAATATAATTTTCCCATGTAAGCCAATAAACAAATTAACTTTCTTAAATTCCTTATTAAATTTTCATGTTTACCTTTTTATGTTTTTCCCAATTCTTGTATCAGAAAGTCAAATTTTCTGTTCAGTAGTGGTTTTTTCTCAAGATTGTCTGAAAGTCCTTTAATTTATTAAATATCCATTTTTCTCCTTGCAGGATTATACTTAGCTTTGCTGGGTAGATTATTCTTTATTGTAAACCCAACTCCTTTGCTCTTTAAAATATCATATTCCATGGGTTTTGGTTTTTTGATGTGAAAGTATTAAATCTTGTGTCATCCTTGCGATAGTTCCATAATATTTGAATTGTTTCTTTTCAATTGTTTGTAATAATTTTCTGGGAGCTTTGAATCGAGTTATAATTTTCTTGTAAATTTTCATTTTGGGATCTTCTTTTAGGTGATGCTTAATGGATTTTTTTCTATTTCTATTTTACCATCTAATTCCAAAACTTCAGGACAACTTACCTTAATAATTTCTTCAAGAATAAGTTCTAAACTCCCCCTGTTTTTTGGAGGGGGAAGGGACAGGCAATTGGGGTTAAGTGACTTGCCCAAGGTCACATAGCTAGTAAATGTTAAGTGTCTGAGATTGGATTTGAACTTGTTTTCCTCACTTCAAGGATTGGTACTCTATCAACTGCACCATCTGTCCCTAAATTTTGTTTTTGATTATGACATTCAGATAGTCCAACAATTCTTATATTCTTATATCTCTCCTTGATCTGTTTTCTTTCTCTTTTTTTTAATTAAAGCTTTTTATTTTCAAAACATATGCATGGGTAATTTTTCAACATTACCCCTTGCAAAAGGAATCCAATATATGTTAAACATGGTAGAAATATATGTTAAGGGTTAGCTAGGTGGCTCAAGAGCACCAGCCCTGAAATCAGGAGGACCTAAGGTCAAATCTAGTCTCAGACACTTAACATTTCCTAACTGTGTGACCCTTGGCAAGTCAATTAACTCCAATTGTCTCAGGAAAAAAATACATATTAAATCCAATATATGTATACATATTTACACAATTATCTTGCACAAGAAAAATCAAATCAAACAGGAAAAAATGACAAAGAAAATAAAATGTAAGCAAACAACAAAAAGTGAAAATGCTATGTTTTGAACCATACTCAGTTCCCACAATCCCCTCTCTGGGTGTAGGTGGCTCTCTTCATCACAAGATCACTGGAACTAGTCTGAATCATCTCATTGTTGAAGAGAGCCATCTCCATCATCATATAACCTTGTTGCCATGTACAATGATCTCCTGGTTCTGTTTGTTTCACTTCACATCAGTTCATGTAAATCCTTGATCTGTTTTCTAAATCAGTTGTTTTTCTAACGAGATATTTAATATTCTCTTCTATTTTTAATTCTTTTGATTTTGTGTTTTTTCTTGAAGTTTTATGAAGTCACTAGATGCTTCTTGTTCAATTTTAATGTTTCCCCCCGAGGCAAGTGGGATTAAGTAACTTGCCCAGGGTCACACAGGTAGGAAATGTTAAGTGTCTGAGATCAAATTTGAACTCAGGTCCTCCTGATTTCAGGACTGGTGCTCTATGCACTGCACCACCTAGCTGCCCCCAATTCTAATTTTTAAGGAGTTATTTTCTTCAGTAAGTTTTTGGAGCTCTTTTTCTAATTGTCCATCATTTTCTTGCATTACTCAAATTGCTTTTCTCAATTTTCTCTCTATCTTTGATTTCTAAAGTGCTTGTTAACTTCTCCCAATAATTCTTTTTGGATTTGTGATCATTTTACATTTTTATTTGACATTTACATTTAGCTGTTTTGACGTTATTGTCTTCTGAGTTTGAACCCTGATCTTCTCTGTCGTGTTAGTAACTATCTATGATCAGGTTCTTGTTTAATTGTTTACTTTTTTTTTTTTTTTTTTGACAATCTATTTCTTGACTATTAAATTTACGTTAGGGTTAGCATGTGCTCTCAGGGTTTTAGAGAGAATGTCTTGGGCTTCAGGCTTTTCTTGCCATTGTCTTTCTTGGTTCTTCAGACGTATTGATGCAAAGCCAGGTGTGCTAACTTTTCTGTCTCGTGCCTACATCTATGAGGGACCAGGGCCTATCCCCTCTGCAAATGCACTCATTGGTATGTGTTCACTTCTCTTTGCCTATTGCCACAGCTTCAGGTCAGGTTTAGTAAAGGAGCCTGAAACCCATATTTAGGGCCAGAAGAGTGACCCAATCAATTTTCCCTTGACCATTAAAATTTCCTGAAGCAGAGGCTGCTGCCCATACAAGTTGCTCCCAGGATTGCTATTTAATGACACAGAGGTATTTGCACTTGGGTTTGGCTAAACTATCACCCTTTCCACCACTTCCTAAAGTCCTTCTAACTTGTCTCAGGCTGGACAACTTACTTAGCCTTTTTATTACTTTTGCTACGTTAAAATCTGAGGCATTGTTTTAAGTTATTTGGAGGGGAATTTGGGAAAATCAAGATAATTTCCTGGTTTATTCTGCCATCTTTCTGTGATCTCCTAAGATAATTTTTAGGGTAAAAATGTTAATACTTTTCAGGTAAAATGTCAAACTCAAGGGTCATACTAACTACTAAAATGCACCTGAACTAGATTAAAATACTGGGAAATGTTTAACAAAATAAATAAAAATACCTTATAACATATGTAACATTAATTTGTGGTTTTCTAAGTCAATATGGGACCTCTTTTCAGTTTGATACTTTATATGTGTGTGTGTGTGTGTGTGTATATATATATAAATACACATTTATTTTTTAAGTATATGTACATCTGTCATATACAAGAGAGATTAAACTTGTGCTACTTAGTATTCAGAAGGCATTTAGGAACAAATGACAAAAGTTGCAGAGAAGTAGCTTTAAATCATCTAACTGTAACAATTCCTTCTGTCCAAAAGCTGATTATATGCTTCAGAGGGTTGAATGTTACATATATTGTAGAATGGATTTTTCAGGTGGGAAATGAGCTAGATTATTTTTGAAGTTCTTTCCAAAGAATCGTGGATTCAGAGTCCACGAGCTGGAAGTCCTTTTAGAGGTCATCTGATCTAACCCCTTCCTATTACAGAGGAACTGAGATCCAGATAGTTTTGAGTGACTTTCCCAGGTTAACAGATAGTGACTCTGTGGATTTAAATGCAGATCCTTTGACTCCCCTGCACATTTCCTATGGAACTTGAGGTTCTGTGCATGCCATTGTCCTGTGATATCCAACAGGCAGGATAATGGTGGTCCTTTCAACAGTAATAGGGAATTTTGGAGAGAAGAGCTTGGGGAAAAAATTAAGTTTCGTTTCAGACATGTCGATTGTAACAAACGAGCAACTAAAGATACTAGATTGGATGTTGATAATGATGTTAAGGCTGTACAAGTACCATTCAGACTCATATTGTAGAAAGGACAATTGAATTTAGTGGAGCTTTTGAGAACAAGTGAAATAACAGAGGGAGAAAAGGATTTAGGCTTTGGGGATTCAAAATTAACAGGTAAAGCATAAGAAAACAGGTAGATGCAGAACCAGAAGAGAACTACATAAAGAAAACCCAAAGAGCAAAGGGTCAAATAACTGCAGAGAGGTCAAGGATGAAGACTGAAAAAAAGAACATTCGTTAGATTTGGCAAATAAAGGACAACTTTGGAGAGAGCATTTTCAGTTGAATGAGGTCCGAAGCCAGACTAGAGAAAGAAAACAGAGAGAAGAAAGGAAGTGGGGCCTTCTATTTGTAGCTCACCTTCTCAAGGAGTTTAAGACAAAAAAGAGAGGAGAGGCAGAGGACCGCACAGATCAAATGAAGGGTTTGGGATTAGTTTAGGATGGGGAAGCCATGGGAATGCTTTTAAGTAGTAAGGGTGCAATCGATGGGGAGAGTTTGAAGATAAGAAGGTAGAGGTGGCAATAAGCAGGAGCCCTAGGCTCACAATCCTACAGGAGAAAGTAGAGGTGGCAATGAGAAGGACGCTTTCATCTCTGCGGTGACCAGGTGTGAGCCTCTACGTAGCCCCAGGACGAATCAGGTCATTCCTCCGCGGGGACCCTGCCATTGAAGAACGGCCCTGCAATTGGAGACTGGAAGGTCGAATTAAATGGCAGGCTGGGGTCTGGAGAGTATCATTGTGTCGCGACAGCACAATATCAGGATATGCAGATAGCATCCTGCCTCCATTGCGGGATAGCTTTCTCACTATCCCAAAGTAAGGAGATGGCGCCCCGAGGGCGGAACTTCGAAAAGGAAGCGAGGCGGTGCCGCCTACCCCTTCAGGAGACGTGGATCTGCACGTGACGCGCGTCTGTGCGCGCTGTTTCCGGAAGTCTCCGTCGCGCGCGTCCCCGCCCTCGCCGCCGCCGCCGCCGCGCTGCCACTGCCACCCGGTGCAGTTTAGGGGGAGGAGGGCTCGGCTGCCGCTGCCGCCGCCGCCGTCGCTGCGACGCCGCCGGGGTGGGGGGGAGGGTGGGGTGAAGACAAGGCTGCAGGATGGAGATGATCCGGAGCAGTGCGTGCCTCTTTTCGCCCTCGCTGCCGATTCCGCAATGTCCTCTCCCCACCCTCCCTCCAGCCCTGGCCCGGGCTCCGACCCCCGGGCCTCCGTCAGGCCTCTGGGGCCGGGCCTGGAGACTGTCTGACTGCTGCTCTCGGCTCCCGGAGCTGTCTCCGCAGAGCCTTTAGCCCGTGCGCCGCCCGTGCTCCCTCCTCCCCATGTTGCTGCTGCTGCTGCTGCTGTCCCGCTGTCCCTCCTCCTCCCCAGTCCCCAGCCTCCCGGTTCCCTTTCTCTATAGGCAGCTTAGGGTCTGTGAGTGCTTGGGACGCCCCTGTCCGGACCCTCCCTCCCTTTCCCTCCCCCGAGCCTCCTGTCTTCAGATTTGGAGGGCTGAACCTGCGGCCCCCGTCTGAGCCTTTTCTTGGTTTTTCTGCAGATTTTAAAAATAATCTTCACAAAGTGTACCAGGCCATTGAGGAGGCGGATTTCTTGGCAATCGATGGGGAGTTTTCAGGTATCCTGTCCAGGGTTTGATAGTATACTCTCCCAAAGCTTGCTTGTAGATGATTTAGAGACATGGTGTTGGATCACCTCTGGTTCTTGGCCACATTTGGTAGCATCTCCTATCCTTATTCCCCACCCTACTGGGTAAGTTAGGGCAAGTGAATTAATAATTCTCAGGCAACATTTTGCCATGGGTGTACTTTGAAGAGTGTTTAGTTATTGTTTTGAATCATTTTAGGAACCACAAGTGAGCCTTACCCTGTAAGGTAATATATATAAAAACAAATCAGTAACCTTTGGTGTTCCTAAAGGCATTTTTTGTTGATTGGAAAATAAGACAAATAAGAATGAAGTTGTGTGTGTGTGTATCTATATATGTATATATATGTATATATCTATATCTATCTATCTGTATAGTTGTAGACATATTTTTGACATTCCAGAAGTTAGGCATGTAATGCTGGACCCTTGCATCTACAACTGTTTATTTATTTATTTATTTTTTAACAAAAATCTGATAGTTAATTGAACATTTTTGATCATTTTTATTTCCTTTGATTCAAACTCCTGAGTTTGTTCACAGATTGACGAGTGGTTGAATTGATTGGCAAATCAATTGGCAAATACCTAAGTGTTTATCAAGGAAATTGATGATCAAGTTTGTTCAAAAATTTCTCAAAGCTCAGAGAGGCAACTTGTTCTTAAATTGATGATCTTAACAAATTTTTTTCCTTAAAATTATTTTCTGTTGATGGTACTAAACATATTTTTGGCCAAAATGTTTGATGTATTGGCTTTATGTAAATTTTTTGGTCATTGTTAACAAAAGCATTTTCAAAGATAAGAAAATCTATCTTTGATTGATGTTACTTAGCTAATCCATAAAATGAAGATTGATATGGTTAGAAAAATTTTTATCACTTGGAAACCAAATTTCTGTTGGCGAGCTTCTACTGACTAGGCAGGTCCTTCTACAACAAAGTCTTTATCTGGTTCTATATTTGAAAGCATCTTTAGTTTCATAATATATAGGTGATTTTATGCACTACTGGCATTGATTAGAACCCAGGACTATGTGGACAACATGAATAATGCATTTAATTAAACTTTAATAGGATTAAATATTTTTAAACTCCTAATTATATGGCATATTGATGTTTGCATATCTATTTCCACTTCTGAAAGACATTTATGTGATTATCAGATGAATCTATCAAAAAAAAAATCTTTAAAAATAAGTTTGCCTTCTCAGAATTCCATTGTGGAATTTTTATATATTGACTTTAAATTGATGGATGATTAAATGTTTATAAGTGATAATGATTATTGTTAATAATAATTGTCCTTGATAAAAGAATTTCCATTTACTTGTTACATGCAAAGATGATGCTTTGTGTGTTGTTCTGAAATTTTTTTCTTTTCATTATTATTGATTGCTCATTGAATTTCTATGTGATGGATTTAATGTTGAAAAATTATTAAAATACTAAATTAAAATTCATATTTACTGAATTTTAGGAATCAGTGATGGACCTTCAGTTACTGCTTTAACCAATGGTTTTGATACCCCAGAAGAAAGGTATCACAAACTTAAAAAGGCAAGTTAGTTAAAAATATTTTTTCTGTCTTTTTCACTCTCTTCTCTCACTGAATTGCAGTGAAGAGGAATCATGTGTATCTTTTGTAAAATATGCAACCATATTTCATGAAAATTTTAGTATATTTGATTTAGAATAATTTAGGTGTGGTTCTATTTTTTAAAACTTGGTTTTTGCCTAATTTGGTTTTTGAAATAAAGTAGCTATCCAAATATAAAAATTATATTTAAGATACAAAGATTGAGCATATCTGATAGAGTTAGTTAAATAAATGTCCTATTTGAGTTAAAAATATTCATGTGATGTCCCAAAAACTTTCTGCCAAGGTGGAATTAAATGATTAGAAATTCTCCTTGGTTGAAACTATTACTGCTTCAGGTGAAAGAAATGGCATTCTCCTTTGATACTGATTGAGAAGTTATTTTCTTTTCTAGCATTCCATGGACTTTTTGCTGTTTCAATTTGGCCTTTGCACTTTTAAGTATGACAGCACAGATTCAAAGTAGGTTATTTTTTTTTAAAGCATTACTTATTCTGTTCTTGTGGAATAATATCATCTCTCAATTTGCTTGTATTTTTCATTTTCATAGGTATATAATGAAGTCATTTAACTTTTATGTTTTCCCAAAACCCTTCAGTAGAACTTCACCAGATGTCAAATTTGTTTGTCAGGTTAGTAGCAAAATTAAGTTGTTTTTGTCTATTGCTTTCCCATCATTTGAACTCATGAATAGTTGTTAATTATATTTAAAATTTTATTTCATCCTGTAGAAAATGCAGAAGATGAAAAGGCCTCAGAAGGAGCCCATAAACATTAAAAATACATAAGACATTCTAACTCTTCTATAGATAGTGAAAATTCATAAAACACTCAACAATAATTCTTCTTAGAGGGAACTAGACTTATAGATTTTCATTAAGTTAACCCTTTGAAATTTCCAGCACTCTCTTATAAGGATTCCTATATAATCCTTTCTAGATTCATGTGTCACTCTGTGGTTTAGATTTTACTCCAGAAAAACCATTAATTTCAACTTTCTTTTCCAAAAGCATTTTGTTAAAGCTAGATTTTCACAATTAGCAAAATGAGGTGATTTGAATTTTCCTTTCTTTCACTTCTTTATTGTCACAGAATTGTGCTTGAACAAAAACTTGGAGATAATTTAGCCTCTCATTTTATAGATGCAGAGTCTTATAGTAAATAGCAAAAGCTAGATTGGAAAGGAGATCTGCTAATGTGTTATCTCTTTGCACAATGATAGGGTTGAACTAGATGATCTTCTATATAGTCCTAAATAGTCTCTGTGCTGCTGGCCTCTCTAGGAGCTCTAGGCAATAAGTGTGTGCTTTTGCCCTGAGTTATTGGGCATGAGTCCAGAGAGGAATCTGTGATCAACTTAGAGTGTCCATGGGTTTTTGTCCTCAGTCTTCTGATCTTTGAATCTTTGATCCTGCCTAACCCTTGTTCTACAGTTACTAATCATTTACCTGTAGGTCAAATTTGATGTCTTGGGCAGAAAAGAGGCCAGGAAACATAATTTCTTTTTTATTTTTATTTTTCTACTCTGGAAATTTTTACTCTTGGTATAGTTATGTGGGGATTGGCCTGTACTATTTCTTCCTACTCTTCTCTCTTAGCTGCAGCCCACTCAATATCATTAAGATTTCATAAATTTAAAAAAAACAGGAATTGAATAAATTAATATTTGTATACTGAATAACATTATTAGGGATATAATAGCCTCTTTGAATCTTGAAAGTGCTAAATTTAGCACAAATGAAATAAAGTATTATTAGTCAACAGAAAAGTCACTAGTAAGGTAAGTAAAATATTGCAAAATCAACAGTTTTAAGAGGTAGTAGAGATTAATGCTATATAACTTTAGGAAAGATTTAGATCATTTTATAAATGATGTAATCATAGTTGGTTAAGAGAAGGCTAGAATGTCTTTAAATTTTCAAGTTAATGTCTGGAGGACAACCATATCCATCAATATATCCTTTAGTGCCATTGTGGAAAGGCTCATATTGGATTGGATTGATCGTGTATTTAGTCCATTATAGATGTAGTGAAATATTGAATTATGAGAGTGTTCCTTAGAAAGAAGGAAAGCAGGATTCTTTCCTTAGTAAAAGAGACTGAATCTTGGTCATAGAACTGGAAGAAAATAAAAATAAAAAGTGATTCTGATATTACTTTGTTACGAAATTCTGGGGAAACTACCGTGTGTGTGTGTGTGTGTGTGTGTGTGTGTGTGTGTGTGTGTGTGTATGTATATGTATATGTATATGTATATGTGTGTGTATATATGTATATGTATATGTATATGCATGCATATATACATATATATATTTTTTTGGGGGGGGGGGAATTTAGGTTTATGATTTTTTTTCCTTAATGGCTATTGTTGACTTTTGTAAAGACTAAAAATAATCTACATTTATATAATCAGCTTGGTGGAATTTAGTATCAGCTGAATATTTTCCTAGTTAGACATAGATTGAAATACTTTTGCCATTATGCCAGTATACCAGCTATAAACTTTTTTCTACCTTTTTTATATGTGGTGTAAATGTTGTATATTTTCACTTACATAGTAGATATCTTCCTGAAACCTTGGAAGAATTTTGTTTGCAAGAGATGAAAATCAGAATTATCATTAATGATACGAATTAATGGTGAAATGATTTCTTGGCATATAAAATAGTATATTTTGTATATAAATTTAGTATATAAAAATAGGCATAAAAGCCTATTTTTATAAATAGGTAGATCCAGAGTTACATATTTGATGTGCAACACAGCAATGTCCAGAGTTGATCTTAAACTCAGTCCCAGATCAGGCCAGAATAATTATTTTGTATAACAAAATATTTATTTTGACTTTTTGTATACTTTCTACCCTAGATGAATTTCTTCTCTGCTCCTAGGAATAGCTTTAGAGAACACATGCCTTTTACTAATTTCACTATTAACATTTGTTCCATTTTCTCTTTTTGATAGAGCTCGAGCATAGACTTTCTGGCAAACCAAGGATTTGATTTTAATAAAGTTTTTCGCAATGGTAAGTTTATTTTTTCACTTGCCATCAAAACCTTCTGAACTTAGTGGGGCATGGATCTAGATGTAGTTTAATTGTAATTTTGTGCATATTATCTGAGGGGAATGTATGTCTGGAAAAAAAGATGGGTCAGTCATATATTGAGAGTTAGAGATAATTAATGAATATACCTTATGATCTATTGGTATTTATTCAATGTTAAGAGAATGAGAAGAATGCCTCTAGCTGTTAGATGAACCCCATTGTAGTAGATTTTGGAGATGTGCAAGATTAGTTCAGAATAAATAGATTTGGATAGGTTTCATTCTTCATGGTGATAAGCCTTAGATCCTTAGATTGGTCTACTAGCTAGTTCTGTACATAGTATTCTATTTCCTGAAATGTACTGTCTCTTCATCTGTGATTGAGAGGATTCCTAGCTTTCAAGTTCAGTTGCTTGGCTGTTAAAATTTAAATAAGACCTTTTCTGACCCTCCCCCCCCCCCCTTTTTTTTGACAGAGTCTCTCACAACATCAGTACAATATTATCTTTAATAAAAAGATGGTCCTTTATTTCTTAGGCATGAAACCTTTTCTAATCCCCTTTCAGCTATTAGTACTCTCTCGAAAAAAAAAATTTTTTTTTATTTTGTATTTCTCTTCTAAATAAGGTTTAGCAAATGACCTTATATACAGTAGACACTTAATTTTTGAATGTAAGTATCAGAGAATTTTGGGAGAAACAAATGACCTCAGTAAGTAATGTGATTCCCTGAAAATGTGGCATTTTTTTTTCCAGTTACTAATGTCTTTTCTTCTAGGCTAACCATGAATCATGCTTGAAGCATTTTCAGCTTTCATGGGTTAATGTAGGCAGGAAAATAAATTATTCCTAATATACTGCTTGATTAACCCATGAATCCCTATCATGCCTCTTTATTTTCCTTCCAATCTATGAAGAATTATCTAACATGCTTAAGAGAATAAATATATTCTATCAAAATTGTCTAGAAATGAAATTATAATAAAATACCATTTCCCCATTAATTTCTCTTTTAAAATTTGAGAAGCATTCCTTTTGCTAGTCACATATGAACTAGGTAGGTAGCTTTGTGGCATGATAGACACATGGCCCTGGAGTCAGGAAGTACTTAATTCAAATTTGGCCTCAGATAGCTGTGTGGGCAAATGACTTAACTTTTGAATTTTCCTCTATTGTAAAGTGAGACTATTAGCATCTACCTCCTCAGGTTGTTATGAAGATTAGATGAGATTATATTTATAAACCCCTTAGCACAATGTCTGTAACATAGTACACAATTCATGCATATTTCCTTCCTTTCTCATATCTGACCAGAGAGAATTTTTAAGGTATAATATGAAACTGATTATAGGAGCTCTTAGAATGTGGGAGCCTTTTATAAAAAGTAAAATTTGCACCAAAATATTGTCAGTTAATGTGAAAACTTATGCTATAAAATATTACCAAACTGAATTAGAGACATTTCTGTGGTTGATTATATTCCTGGAGTGAAGCAATATGACAGCCAAATAATTACTTTTTTTTTTTAAATGGAGAAGGACATGTTTACTTTAGTATTTCACCACTGAGTAGTTACTGTATTACTTGATGGTTCTGTTTTTTCTCTTTTTAAAATTTAAAATAATTTATTTAATATGATTACTGCTTATATATATGTTTACATTTAATTACATATACACATATATACATATATTTTATTATATTTTTTTTACTCGTTGATTAGAAATAAAGGTAGAGATAGGATTAGATGTGTAGTTTCTGCCTATGCAGACTGATAACTTCTTTAGAACTTAGTTTTGATCATTACTTACAAATATATGTTGATTTTCTTTTTTTTGAGGTATAGCCATTAGGACTTAAGAATCTGTTTTTGTACAACTGAATATTTGGCTTAATTGCTTTTTTTATATATCTTGTCCTGTTCTAAATATTTGCCACCAGTGCTAAGGCTCTTAGGATTCATTCATTTAGTAAGCATTTAAGAACCTATTGAATACTCAATATCTGTAAGCATATAAGAGATGCCCAATAAAGGGTTTTTGATTGATAAACAAATGCATTGGTCACACAATTCATGTTTTTTCTGTTTTTGATTCAAATGTATTCTATATAAATATCCAAGTAACTCTTGTGTTTTTAAGGTAATCATTCACTGCTGCCATTCTAACTATGCTACCATTGCTCAGTGTATTTTTGTAATTCTTTTTGCATCTTTCTTGAGAACAGAGATTATGTTTATTTTGACTACACTCAATCTCGACAAATCTTGGTTCATTGAAGATGTTAATTTTTGAAAATAGCCAAGTGTCATTTGGAATTGCCTACATATTAAGGTGGAGGAGTAAATTTGACAATTCTGTATTTTGTTCAAAATGAGGAGTCTAATAAGAAAACAGATTTTTGTGTGTCTATTAATGGCCACACGTTGACTCTCAAGACAATTGCAGAAAAGGTATTACAAAAAAGTTTTGGAGCAATGGCAGCTTGGTTGGAAAAGATTTGTTGTCTTGGAGGACAATATTCGTTTAAATATTCAAGATCTAACATGTTGAAACCTTTTTCTTACTTGTTCTATCAAATATGATTGTCTTTTATGTTGATTTTTGTGCCTAATTGTAAATCTTTGCTGAATTGTCATAATCTTAGTTATTAAAAATTATGTATTCAAATTTTATGACTACTAATAAATTTTTTTTTTAAAGGAATCCCATATTTAAATCAGGAAGAAGAAAGACAGTTGCGGGAGCAATATGATGAAAAACGTTCACAATCCAATGGTGCTGGAGCTTTGTCCTATGTATCTCCTAATGCTTCAAAGTGTCCTGTAGTTATTCCTGAGGATCAGAAAAAATTTATTGAAAAAGTGGTGTAAGTTATTATACCAATAAATAAAAAGCACATTTACTAATATAGTGTAATTATTTTAATAGTAGTTGGTACAGGAATAAAAGATACTTTGGTTATATTCTATTACATTAGGTTTTTTTGTGTGTTTGTGAATAGCCACAGACTTCATGTTTTGAGTCAGTTTGAATTATGGTATATTCAAATATGTATATAATATAAATAAAATTACATGATATCACTTAAATACATTAATCTTATATAACAGTCCTCATAGTAAACAAGCTTTCATATTGACTGTTAGCAGTTTTCATGTCTGTCAGGATGATAGATGTGTTCATTTGCCAAGAATATTAAGGACAGAGAAAGATTTATATTAAATTTTGTCTTCTATTTTTTAGTTTTAAAAATTGGAGAAGAATGAGTGGGTAGTTTGTGGAAAGATTAGAAGATAGCTACATTTTTAGAGGAGAAAATACAAATAGAGATAAAAATAAATGAGGGTTTTTATAGTTTTAATCTGTGGTTTTTGAATTTGATCTTTCTTAGAAATTTTAATCTTTTATAAAATATATTTATTCTTGAATCTTAGTGTATATCAAAATACCTAATTGATTATTTGTGAAAATATTTTAGTGCTGTGCTGGAATTTGAACCTAGAGAGTCTTTTAATACTATACCTAGTCTTAATATCTGTGTTTTTTAATAACAGGTAGTTTTAACATTGCAAAAGTTCAATCCCAAATAAATATTTGTATGACATAGTCTAAAATTAAGAGGTAGAGAGTCAATATGTAGCATTTTGGTTTTCTTACTACATTTTTTTTGCAATATATGTCACTATCAGCTTTTT
This sequence comes from Antechinus flavipes, assembly GCF_016432865.1. Classification (NCBI taxonomy): domain Eukaryota; kingdom Metazoa; phylum Chordata; class Mammalia; order Dasyuromorphia; family Dasyuridae; genus Antechinus; species Antechinus flavipes. The sequence goes on along the minus strand of NC_067398.1, from coordinate 299,000,568 downwards.
TATTTAAGGAGTAGAGATCTTATAGAAAAGTGTCTGGACAGTTATAAAAATATATAAGAAAACAAACTGGTGAAAATATAAGTGTTTGTCTCTTTCACTACTTTATTTTAACTGCGCTCTTGGGCTGAATCTTGAAAGTGAAAGATTTTGATTTATATACTGATGTTTTTAGTTTAAGAAAGGCTTTGGAATGAAGGTATATGGGAAAGTTCCAAGCTCTTCAGCAATGGATTCTTTGATGGTTAGAAATAAAATAGAGGTCATAGTATTGTTTTAGGGTGCTTTATATGTGGCCATGCTCAGCTGAAAAGAAAGTCATACTTCAGGACTGAAATTGCCTAAAAGTCAGGGTTCACTACCATTCAGGACTGTAACTGTATCAACCTCCTAATCTTATCCTAAGAGAGGTTAAGGTACTGACTTCATTATTGAAGAAGGAGCCACAGCCTTCTGCCATATTCTGGAATTCTTTGTATTGTGTCTGCTTTTTGACGAGGAAGTTTATCACTGAAATGCATCTTCTTTATTAATTGAAATACAAATTTATTGAACACTTGTTTAAGACTCTGCTGTGGAAAGTTTTCTGTTTTTATAAAACTTAAAATGAAGAAAACATCCATTGCATTGGAAAAAGCCTACTATTTTGAATGATTGTTGCTTATAATTCTATCAGATCCACTTCTTTTTATTAATAAAATACATATCATTTAAACTTTGGGGATCCTTATTCTGACTCTCATTCACACTGATGAGTCATGTCCTTGAGCATGAGGTATTCATAGGGGTACTCTTGAGGATATAAGGTTCTCTAATGCTGTTGTCTAAAGCCCACATTCTAGTGTGTTCTCTAGAATATCAGTTATCAGTAATTTCAGGCTCTTTAAACCAGTTAGCATCTATCAAAAGGGGTACTTATTGAGGAATTAGAGCAAGAATAGAAGCACAAGCTTTCCCCTCAACATCTAGAGGCACACTTGCCTTTATACTACCTCAGTTCCTGGGGAGAGTGGACTTAGCTTAACAGCATTTTCTATAGAACATCCTCCCTATCAAATTCATTTCTAAATATGGCAAAGCTGATGGACAGTTGATCCCTTGTTGTATAGAGTCCAGCATCTTGGCTGGTGGATCATCCTGTGCCTGGGTCAGGACACAGTTGCTCTTCAGGGCTGTGCTGACTGCTTGGGTGCAGCTGTTTTAAGTTTTGGCATTGACTCTAGCTCCTGGGCCTCTTAACTTTTCTGACCTTTTGAAGTTCACAAGATCACAGCATGGTTGGTTCCATTTATAATACTCCTTCATGTCAGGAAAGAATAGATGCAACAAGGGAAGAAGCAACAGGAGAGCCACATGGCTGTGATTTCATGCCAGTTAGGGTCTCAGCTTAGGTCACTAGTGCCATCTCTGTTCCTCACCTTGAGGCATGTAGTAGTAAGCCTCTTGGCTTTCTCATTTGGATGCAGTCAGGCAAGAAGCCATAGAGATTTATTATTTGATAATATATTGTTTATTTAGGCATTTTAATGTAATAATGTTAGAGAACTTCACTAATTTTATAAATATATATTCTTGGTCTTCTTATTCCATTTCACCAGAGAGAAAATAGAAGATTTGATACAAAATGAAGAAAACAAGAATTTGGATTTAGAACCATGCACAGGGTTAGTTGCTCTCTAAATAATATTCTGTCTTCTTTTTTGGGGAAAGAAAATTAAATAATGAGATAAGATACTGAGTCTGTTTTGATTAAATCCACTCTATAAATAGCCTCTTTACCATAGGATATTGTTGGAGTTTGAGGACAATGTTAATGTTGATGAAGTAAGAATAGATTGTTTATTGAGACACCAAGTAAATACCTTATCTTTCTGTGGTCAAGCATCTTTCTTTTGGGTGTATGAATTCTTGTTCACGCTAAAGTTGTACTGCACCTTCACATATATCTAACCTCTAACTTTGTGTTAAGAATGTGAAGAATGATCTAGGATATACTGTAACCCATTCAACATGTAAAGAACTGCTTGCCATCTGGGGGAAGGGGTGGAGGGAGGGAGGGGAAAAATTGCAACAGAAGTGAATGCAAGGGATAATGCTATAAAAAATTACCCTGGCATGCGTTCTATCAATAAAAAGTTATTTAAAAAAAATGTGAAGAATGTAGAAAGTATGATTATAGTAGAAAAATGATTATAGTGGAAATATATTAGCTTTAGAATCAGGAGACCTAGGGATAAATAACATTTATTGTATTTTTGTCACCTCAAGCAAGTTGCTTCACCTATATGGCATTCCATGTTTTAATATGTAAAAGGAGGACAGGGTATTAGGTAAATTTTAAAGTCCTTTTTTATTCTATGATAGATGCTTTGTGCAGAAATAAATGCCTTCACTTTTCACTTAATAGTTGGTATTTTTTATTTTTTTTTAAAAACCTCTTAAATGAGTGTTGAAGATTTGTGTACTGCTTAGGTGCTCTTTACACAGTCGCCAAAAGGAACATTTTTCAGAATTACAGAAATAGTTTCTCTAATTGCTGTTTGACCAGTTAATTTTCTCAGAAGGTATTGTGATTTTATTTTGTTTTTGTAGGTTTCAAAGGAAATTAATTTATCAGACTTTGAGCTGGAAGTAAGTCTTCATTTTATATTAACTTCCCCTGGGAACTCTCTGGAAGGGACTAAGTTTTAAAGACTATATATATATATATATATATATATATATATATAAAATCTTTTAACTTTAGCTTTATTTTTGAATTTCTGCTATTTTGTCAAATCATCCAAAGCAATAGTTCCCAAGCAGTACTTTGGAGAGTAAGGACTAGAAATAAAAATTGTATTTAAAGTTACTACTTCTTTTTAAACTAGTGTACAAATGTTCTTTTAAAATTAAATCTACAAAAAAAAAATTAAATCTACATTCAGTAATAATTATTTGGAGAAAAATCTTGATTGGAAATTAAAATCTTTTTAAATGATTGTTGGTTTTTATCATTGTTTTGGAGACTAAAAGGTTATTATTTGTGCTACTGTAAGATTTTTGGCACAGTTTAAGAGCTTGCTGCTTGGCATATCATCATAATTAAGTTGCACAGTGTACTTATGTCTCAGATGAGTGCTTTTTTGTCATATAACTTAATGGAAAGATAAAGACTATAGTCATTTCTGTTTGTCTTTAGAATTTTTATTATAGTTTTAGTTTTATCATTTACTGTTAGATATTTGGAAATTTATTTGACACAATTTTATACGTACATATACATATACACAGACACACACACTCACACCACTCACACACACTCTTAATTTAGGAAGCATAGGGACATTGTCCAGTTTGCTCAGCCTGCTTTCTTGTTTATATTTTGCAGCAATAGATAGTCCCATTAAGACTAATTAAAAATATTTTACTAAAATAAAATATAGCTGTCATTGCTTAAACTTTTTCCCAAACAGAGAAAATTGTTAAATTCTTCAGTATAAAGGGCTTTTCTTTGCAACCTTCAAATTAAATAGGATCTGTTAGTTTTCAGTAATACGAACAATTAGATAAAGTAGGTGCTTGCTTTCTTCTGTGCTTGAAAGCAAGTTCTAACTAATTGGAAATTGAAAATTGTTGTAGTAAGAAAATGTAAGATTTTTTTTCAAAGAGTACACAATAGTGCCACACGATAAATACAGCAAGATGAAACAGAATTCCCTTTTAGTTTAGGTAAATTCTTACACATTTTGCATCTTATTCAGGAATACTAATTAGAAAACATAGCTAAAAATTTATTAAACATTTTTCAGAGCAAATAAAATTTTATTCTTTCTCTGTTGTTGTATGGTTTATATTTAATGATAGTCATTCTATTTGGTTGAAATATAGATGGGCATTTGCTATTCTAGTGTTAAGCATGGGATTTTAATTGTTGGGTACCAGTTACTCATTTACTAATAATCTGTTTTCCTTTTTTAGGTATCCCAAAGGCATACATGTTGAGACCTTAGAAACAGAGAAGGTAACACAAAAAATGAACCAATTGCTGTTTACTATATATCCAGTTAATATAATCATATACTGACACTCAATAGCCACCAAACTACCCATGTATCTTAGGCTAGGTTTTGTCATTTATGCAGATTGGTAAAATTGGAAACCATTTGACAATCTTCTACAGCATCATTGTTGAGTAGATGGATCATCTTATAGTTGGGCAGGTTCAGAACTGTTTGAATAACCAGAAGCAAAGTATGGTCATTGCTCATCTGAAGAAAAGTCTTTAGCAGATCACACTAAAAGCTTCATTCCTTTGACAGTATGTTTTTTCTTCATCAATTTGAATGGAGGCATAGGCAACACTGTTTATCAGATGTGTAGGTGACATGAATAGAGTAGGATGGCTTTTGTGTGGGATAACAAAATGTGATCTCAAGATCTTGAGAGATAGGAATGAATGTGAAAATATTAAAACTGCATTTAGTAGGAATAAGTGTAAAAGGATCAACTTCATAAGTACAAGGTCGCAGAAGGTAAGGGGAGTAAGAATGCAAGAAAAAAAGAAAAAGGAAAAAAATGAGGTATTATGTTATTCACTTGGTAGACCTTGAAGCTCAGGTTATTATTATTGTATAACCATTATATTTTGACCACCTTCTACTATGGTATGCTATAGATAATGGATAATAAATGTGTTAGATGATCAACTCTTTAAAAAGAAATAGATTTTAGTGGACTGCAAATTCAATATCAATCAGCACTGTGTTATGGCTATTAAAAAAAAAACCTAATGGTATCTTGATAAGGCTACATCAATAACTTAAAATAAGGGTAAATGAATGGTTATAACAGGGTTGGTAATAATGCAAATTACATTAGGTTCTGGGTGTCACATTTTAAGAAGGATTCTATTGACATGCTTGAATATGCCCAGAAGAGGGCAATCAAGTGATAGAAGAGTTTAAAACTGTTGTATAGAGAATGGGTTGAAATGATTGGGAATATTTAGTCTGGAGAAGAGAGAATTAAGGAAGTCACTTTTGATTTCTGTCTTTACATTTTTATATGATTGTCATATGGAGACATGGACATTATAAGTATACGACCAAATTCAGATGGAATTACAGTAGATAACTTTAGAGTACCTTTTGACCATAAGATTCTGTGAGTCTATACATCAGAGTTGAATAGATTGTAAATAGAGTTGCCTCCAAAAAGTTACTGAAGTATCAGGAACATTATTGAGAAGTAGTGATTAATTCTAATGTAGCATTTTTCTGAAAACCTCAGACTATTACATTAAAACACTGCTTGAAAGTCAATTTTTTTTTTTTTTTTTTTTTTAAAGTAATGAATGCCAAAGTGCTTGAGAAGAAGTCTGGCACAGTAGAAGAAGCTCTGGATTTGTAGTCAGAGAGGGCTGGATTTGAATTCTGGTTTTGCTAATTACTATTTGTGTGATCCTGGGCATAATGTTTTGTTTCTCTAGATTTCATTTTCCTTGACTACAAAAATGACAGGGTTACATTAGATTACCAAAATCCTTTCTAGCTATAGATAAAATATGTATAACCAAATTTAACTCATCCAAGATGAGCTCTCAGGTTTGTTGTTCTATAAAAACTTAAAATGTATACATTTTCAGATAAATGAATATTAATAAAATGTTCAGTTGTTATGTTTTGTAATATATCATAAATGTTATGTTTCCTCCCCCACAAATTGCCAGAAATAGAAGTTTTTCAAAAAATTACTTTTAAAAAAATTCAGACATCAAAGAAATAGTAACCAAAAATACTTAAATGCAATTAATTGCTTAAGTACAGCTTTTTATGCTAATAATAGCTTTGCCTTTTTAAGACTATAATCAATTTAGTTGAATTAAAAAACTTGGGGAAATATCTGTAATGGAAATGCTGACCAAGATTTAAGATGGTAATATATCACTGTAGAACACTTAGTTTGACTCATGATAAATAATGATAAAATAGATGCCTGCTTCCCATATGATCAGATTTTAAAATTTTCTGGGTTTTAAGTTGCTTTCCATATATTTTATTTGTAACTTGGTGGGTTTTTTTTTTCCCCTAGAAAGAGCGATATATTGTTATTAGCAAAGTAGATGAGGAAGAGCGTAAAAGAAGAGAACAGCAGAAATATGCTAAAGAACAGGTAAATTATACATCTTTTTTTTTCTTAGTTATAGATTTATATCAAGTTAACAATTGGGTAAAGGTTTTTCTTTCCAGAAAAATATAATTCATGGGTTGAGGAAAAATAGGTAGTAGAAGAAATTAAAGCCAATAAGGAACAATATAGATATAGTCAATGAAATGAATTAGTTTCTTCCACAATTACTAGTATATATTTGCTCATTTTTGTCTAATCACATATTTGATATAAGGCAGTTCTATAGAAATTGTTGTTCTCAATCATTGCTTAATTTCTTTTTTTTTCTTTTTTTTCTGAAACAATTAGGGTTAAGTGACTTGCTTAGAGTCATTCAGCTAGGAAGTGTTAAGTGTCTGAGATCAGATTTGAACTCAGGTCCTCCTGACTTCAGGGCTGGTGCTCTACATTGCTTAATTTCTGTAAAAGATATTGTCAAACTTTAATCTCTAACTTGATTTTTCTATATTTGCCTGTGAATTAGAAAATACCAAAGAATCCTTTTTTGATAGGACTTACATTAGATTATTGGCTTTTAGTCTGTGCAGTTATTTTTTTTAAAAATTCATTTATTTAATATTTTCCACCTATTACATTTAAAGTAATTTTTTTACATTTGTTTTTAAAACTTTTGAGTTTCAAATTCTCTTCCATATCCCTATCCCAATCCCTGTTAAAAATGACATATAAAATTATGCAAAGCATTTCCATAAAAGTTATGTTGTGAAAGAAAATATAGCTCTTCTGCCCTAATAAAAAAAATCATCAAGAAAAATAAAGTTTAAAAAGAAAGAGAACTTTTTCAGTCTGTATTTATTCAGATACAATCAGTTTCTTCTCTGAGTACGGATAGAATTTTTCATCCTAAATCCTTCAGAGTAGGTGTGGATCATTGTACTGGTAAGTATAGCAAATTCTTTCACTGCTGGTCATCCCAAAATATTGCTATTACTTTATACACAGCATATTTCACTTTGGAAGACTTTCCAGATTTTTTGTTTTTTTTCCCAAGAGCATTCTGTTCATCATTTCCCATAGAATAATAATATTACATGACAATCACTATCACAATTTGTTCAGCCATTCCCCAATTTATGGGCATCACCTCAGTTCATTCATTTCCCCTCTCCCTCTCTTCTCCATTGTAACAGTTTTTCCTTGCCTTTTTTTTTTAATGGCTGATAATTTGCACCATTTCACTTCTCCCTTTCCCTTTCTCCCCATACTCTCTCACCCCTTAATTTCATCATTTTTTTTTTAGCTATCATCCCTTTATATTCAAATCCCTCCTGTGTCCTCTGTCTATATATACTCCTTCAAACTTATGCAGTTATTTTTTAAAAGATTATGTAATGAGCATGTGAAATATGAGTTACATATTTAATGTGAGTGTGAGATTTTAGACAAGGATCTGCTGCATGTATATGTCCTAAAAACTATTTTCAAAATATTTCTGATATTAAAAAAAAAAAAAAATACTGGAATATTCATTGAAAAAATGCTTTTAAATATTAAGAGGAAGGCAATATACTAATGGATTTTTGTAAGAGGTAAACATTTTCTACCCCATGAAACCTGGAATTCCTAGTGGCTTCTAGTTCTTCATTCTGAGCTGTTTCTATTTTGTTGTTTGTTCAGTTGTTTCAGCTGTTTCACAGTCTGATTCTTTATGACGACCCCACTTGAGTGTTTTTGGCACAGATACTAGAGTAGTTTGCCATTTCCTTCTCCAGATCATTTTACAGATGAGAAAACTGAGGCAAACAGGGTTAAGTGAGTTGCCCAAGGTTCTTGTAGGTGGGGTTGGATTTGCATTCAGGAAGATGAGTTCTTCTTGTATCAGGCTAGACACTATATTCACTGTGTCACCTGGCTGCCTTTATTTCTGTACCACAAAGTTAAATTTTATTAATGTTCAGTTTGAATTATTTCTATGTGTGTAATAGATTTTTGTTTGTACATGAGCATATTTATTTATTTTTAGTGTTTTTGGTTTAAGACAATTTGTGCTTACACATTCTGAACTAACGAGTTAAATTACTTAAGCAGATCTATGATCACATTGCTTTGGGTACTTTTTGTAGCAGTATAGACTATAATGTATCTATCCCTTTTTAGCCTGTTTTGAAATCATATAGATACCAGTGGAACCTTTGGACTGTCCAGCAAATAAGTTAATGACTAAAATTTCTTTTTGAGTATTCTTCATTTCACCAAAGCATTCACTAGTGTTTTTTAATTTTCTATTATAACTTTTTATTTACAAGATATATGCATGGGTAATTTTTTCAGCATTGACAATTGCAAAACCTTTTGTTACAATTTTCCCTCTTCTTCCTTCCATCCACTCTCCCAGATGGCAAATTGACCAATACATGTTATATATGTTAAAGTATAAATTAAATATAATATATGTATACATGCCCATACAGTTATTTTGCTGTACAAAAAGAATTGGACTTTATAATCTCTTTGGGATAGAGATACTAAAGAAGGGAAAGGGACCTGTATGTGCCAGAATGTTTGTGGCAGCCCTGTCTGTAGTGGCTAAAAACTGGAAAATGAATGGATGACCATCAATTGGAGAATGGTTGAGTAAATTGTGGTATATGAATGTTATGGAGTATTTGTTCTATAAGAAATGACCAACAGCATGAATACAGAGAGGATTGGTCAGACTTACATGAACTGATGCTAAGTGAAATGAGCAAAACCAGGAGATCATTATATACCTCAATAATGATACTGTATGAGGATGTATTCTAATGGAAGTGGATTTCTTCGACAAAGAGATCTAACTCAGTTTCAGTTGATCAAGGATGAACAGAAGCAGCTATACCCAAAGAAAGAATACTTGGAAATGAATGTAAACTGTTTGCATTTTGGTTTTTCTTCCCAGGTTATTTTTACCTTCTGAATCCAATTCTTCCTGTGCAACAAGAGAACTGTTTGGTTCTGCACACATATATTGTATCTAGGATACACTATGACATATTTACCTTGTATAGGACTGCTTGCCATCTGGGGAAGGGGGGGAAGGTGGGGGAGTCGGAACAGAAGTGAGTGCAGGGGATAATGTTGTAGCAATAAATAAAATATATAATAATGTATGAAGTGAGTGCAGGGGATAATGTTGTAGCAATAAATAAAATACTACATAATAATGTTGTAAAAAAATTACCCAGACAAGGGCTCTGTCAATAAAAAGTTATAATAAAAAATAATAATAAATAAATAAAATAAAAGATCTCTTTGGGATATAAGCCTAGTAGTAGCACTGCTGGATCAAAGGATATGCAGTTTGGTAACTTTTTGAGCATAGTTCCAAATCGTTCTCCAGAATGGTTGGATATATTCACAATTTTACCAACAATGTATCAGTGTCCCAGTTTTCCTGCATCCCCTCCAACATTATGCATTATCTTTCCCTGTCATTCTAGCCAATTTGATAGGTGGGTTGTGGTATCTCAGAGTTATTCACTAGTGTTTTTAAAAAAACTCTGTGATTTCTATTAGTCTATTTAATTGCAGTTTATATGATTACAACTTTTAAATAATGTGTTCATGACTTGAAAATTTGACACTTCTGAACTGTAGTCTATGTGCAGGGGTTTGTGGCCCTGTTGTCCACAATTCTGTATCATGTTACATGTTCTTTAGAATTTACATATAGAAAGTGACTTGAGGATATTTTTTCTTTTCTTTTTTTTTTTTTAAATAGCTTTTTATTTATAAGTTATATGCATGGGTAATTTTACAGCATTGATAATTGCTAAACCTTTTGTTCCAATTTTTCCCCTCCTTTCCCCTACCCCTTCCCTTGATGGCAGGATGACCAGTAAATGTTAAATATATTAAAGTATAAATTAGATACAAAGTATACATGACCAAACCATTATTTTACTGTACAAAAAGAATCTGAAATATTTTACAATTAGCCTGTGAAGGAAATCCAAAAGGCAGGCAGGCAAAAATATAGGGATTGGGAATTCAATGTAAAGGTACTTAGTCATCTCCCAGAGATCTTTCGCTGGGTGTAGCTGGTTCAGTTCATTACTGCTCCATTGGGAATGGTTTGGTTCATCTCATTGCTGCAGATGGTCAGGTCCATCAGAATTGATCATCGTATAGTAATTGTTGTTGAAGTATATAAGGATCTCCTGGCCCTGCTTGTTTCACTCAGCATCAGTTGTGTAATTCTCTCCAGGCCTTTCTGAAATCATCCTGTTGGTCATTTCTTACTGAACAATAATATTCCAAAGTATTCATATACCACAATTTATTCAGCCATTCTCCAATTGATGGGCATCTACTCAGTTTCCAGTTTCTGGCCACTACAGACAGGGCTGCCACAAACATTTGTGCACATATAGGTCCCTTTCCCTTCTTTATGATCTCTTTGGGATATAAGCCCAGTAGAAACACTGCTGGATCAAAGGGTATGCACAGTTTGATAACTTTTTGAGCATAGTTCCAAATTGCTTTCCAGAATGTTTGGATGTATTCACAATTCCACCAACAGTGTATCAGTGTCCCTGTTTTCCCACATCCCTTGAGAATTATTTTTTGAAATTGAATTTGTTCTTAAGCTTTGAATCAGCAAGGAATTTTTCTTTTGACAACTTTTTGTTTTATGTTGAATATAATTTGTTTAGAGTTTATTGTTGATCTTTTCTGAAAGTTTAGGTTAGCTCTACAGTTTAACACAACTTTCTGCAGTGGGGCAGTTAGGTGGCATGGTGGATATAACATCAGGCCTGAAATCAGGAAGACTCTTCTTTTGTTCAAATCTGGCTTCATACAGTTTCTCTCTGTGTGACTCTGGGTAAATTGCTTAACCCTGCTTGTCTCAGTTTCCTCATCTGTAAAATGAGCTGGAGAATGAAATGGTAAACCACTTCAGTTTCTTTGTCAAGAAAACACTACTGAACAATAATCAGCAAGGTATGGATTAGATACTGAGTTTACTAAGCTGAATAAAACTGTCTTTGACCTCAAGTAATTTGTGTTTTAGTGTGATAAGAATAGTCACTTAAAATATACTATAATATATGGCCTTAAACTAACATCTGATAGTGTTCTTAAGTTTAAGATGAGTGAATTTTAAATTGTCTAGAAAGCTTAACTGCTATTAAGTGATTGTCTTGGAGTTAACTGTTGTTATTGTCCTAATACTTAATGCAAAGAATATTTTAAGACTAGGTATAAACATGGGGCACCTAAATGGCACAATAGATTATATTCATTCCACTGGCCCTGGAGTCAGGTAGACGAGTTCAAATCCAGCCTCAGTCATTTAATACTTCCAAACTGTGACTCAGGACAAGTCACTTAACCTCAGTTGCCTCACCCCTAAAAGAAAAAAAGACTACATGTAAGCCATTTTGAATCATAGCAGGATTTTCTGAATAAAAGAGTAGGAATAACAAGAATATTTGAGATCAATAGACCATTACTTATATTTGACCTTATCTGTTCAATTTAACTAAATTCTTTACTTTTCTGAAGTACTTAATTTAATCATCAGGTGGCACATTTCTTTAATCAACCAGAAGGGATTGGGAGGATGGGGCTTATTGGGAGAATACTGAAGCAACACTACTTCATGATTTGCCTGCATTGTCCAAATACTATTTACCCTAAAAGGTAAAATCATAGGTATCTTAAAAGAAATTGCAAATGATTAATTTGTCACTTGCAGTTGATTTTTAGTTTGAGTTACTGAAGTTAAAAGTTACAGTTGAGTTGCTATAATTATTTTTGAACATTGCAAAGCCCACTATAGCCCAAAATAAAAATGGTTCAGAGCTTTTCTGTATTGAGTACTGTTTGAAGCTTTGGTGCTTCTAATTTTTTGTTATGTCCTCAAAGTTATTTAAACAAAACTGGCTTTTTTGTTTTTGTTTTTTTGATAGGAGGAACTAAATGATGCTGTGGGATTTTCTAGAGTCATTCATGCCATTGCCAATTCTGTAAGTAAACCAGACAATATTTCCTTTAGATAACTTATACAAAATCCTTGAGATTAACATCTTGAAATGACAGAGTATAGTATTAATAAATTTAAATTTTGATAATTTGGGGGATGATAAATGTGGGAAAAGAGTCTGTAAGTAGACATTATTTTTAATAAAATGTAAACATCTAAATCGTGGGGGGGTCTTTATTAAAATGGAGACTTGTTCTTACAGTGTATAATATTGTTTTTTATTAGTTGACATAAAGAAAATAATCATGGTGATTTGTGTTTGAAAACAAATAAGAAAGGAGTTGGGGAGGAAAGTAAAGGATCTCCTCCCCCTTTCCCCCCCTCCTGGCAAAAAAAAAGGATGTTAGGCACCCCTAAAATTAAATTTTTTTCTTTTTGAAAAATAATTCCTTTTATTGTAGAAAATGCTACTTAGGAAATAGGTAGAGTATAGGCTGTTAACCTTATATTTTTCCTTTGTCTATAATTGAATTTATATATTATATTAGTTAATCTTATTACAATTTGACATGTTTTTCAAAATGTGCTGATAATTTGGGTGAGTTTTATACACACATTTTTTTCTCTCTCTTTTTCTCCTCTTTCCCCCCCTTTTTCTTTTTTATTGATAACATGCACCATATCAGAATGATACTAACATTTCCATGTAGACAGAAGATGAAGTAGAGCTAGTTGCTTTGTGAATTACTGTAACAAGGTTTTGCAGATAATTCCTGGGGTGCTGTGCTTACAGGCTGGCTTTCCTGGAGCAGAACATGCCTTGAGGAAAATCTTTTATATAGTAGCTGGGGCTCTAAACTTTGTTTTAGGGAGCATGCAGTAAGGTCAAGGAAAGTTACCAGAACATAATTTTCAGGATTTGTGTGCCTGGAGTAGCCAGTGTCTTTCTTGAAATGGGCCTTGAAGCACAGGCATACTCTGAAGGACCCTGCCTTGACTGCACTCTTACCAGTAATATTTCTTAGTAATATTCAGTTCAGCGTGTTCTTGTGAATTTTCTCCATTTGTACTGTACTGGGAAGTGGGAAAGATACAAAATTTAGATGAGATATACTTGTCCTTGTAGAGTTTGCAGCCTTACTATTTTTAATATAGGAAAGACCTATCTATAAAGTATGAAATTCCACAGCAATATAGTTTCTCTAGTGTCTATTTATAGAGTTTTTATGGAACTTACATTCCCTGTAAAGTAGTTTCATCTAATGTTTTATCTAAGAGAATCCAGGAACATGGTTAAGGGTATGCCTATTACTTTGCAAAGTATTGTGAGATTTGATAGAGGCATACTGGAATGAACCTACTTTACAAAGAAAATTTTATTTCTTGAGAAAATATTAAAAATAGACATTCAGCTTCCCTTTGGTGATGGCATTTTGATCTCTAAACTAGGATGTCTAACATCTTATCAAATTGAAATTCTACATATTTATTTTGCCCCCCTTTTCCTTTCGCATGGAATTCATGATTTTTTATATCTCTTAATAAGTAGGGTCAGAAGCCATTCTATGGGGGAAAAGAAGCTTAGTTATAGAGTTTTTCTAAGTTAGCAAAGTATTTTTTGGGGGCCATATGTCTACTTCTTTTGATTATAAGTAGACATGATTTGACGACCTGCAGTCTTTTTTCTTTTTTTTTTTTTTAAAGGTAATTGGGGTTAAGTGACTTGCCCAGGGTCACACAGTTAGGAAGTATTAAGTGTCTTGAGGCCCAATTTGAACTCAGATCCTCCTGACTTCAGGGCTTGTGCTCTATCCACTGCGCCACCTAGCTGCCCCAATTAGCAAAATATTTTGAAAAACGTCTCATAATTTTAGATTTTTAAAAATTATTATTATAAAGGTACTCAGATACTACATTTACATAGAATTAGAAAGACCCTTAATTTGTTCAATAAGTATCTAAACTGACAGGAAACAGGTATGATTTGAAGTTTTCATTCAGTTAAATTTATATTCATATCATTTAAGTTGTTTTAGGTTAGTTTATCAGCTAAGGCAGGGGAAAAAAATCCCACCACTTCTTTATTGTGGAAAATGCAATTTTTAAGAAAATGCCCCACATGAAATTTGACATAGATGATAGGGATGATAACATCCATTTTTCTGTCTTGAATACAATTGAATACTAGTTTTTGCTGTTTAGTATTACTGTGGTAGTTATTTTTATTTTTCTGAATTTGTGAAGAAGAGTTTTATAATTAAGAATCCTACAGATTTGAAGATTTTCTTATAAGGTATTCGATAACCTAGGAGACACATTTTTCATATGTTAAACTCCTCAAAGAGAATTTTAACTTATTTTGGATTATAGAGAATGGCAAGACAACATCTGAAAAAGAACACTCAGGAACATTTGATTCTTTCTTATCATGGCCCTATTTCCCCAGATTTTAAAAAAAAAATTAGGAAAGGAAAAAACACAGGCTTTTTAAAAAAATAGATTTTATTGATATCTTTTGGGTTTTTTTTTTTTTTTTGGCCTTTTTTAAAAATGTATTTCCCAATTAATATGTCCTCCTTACAAAAAAAGAGGAAGAAAGGGAAAAAATTGTATGAAGCCAAACACCATAGCTAAACAATCCTTTAAGGAACATAGTAAATGTAAGTATAACAAATGTCTGCAATGGAGCCAGAATTGTACTTCTCTGTTTTTTGAAAATGATATCATAATACAGTGTAATGTAATACAAAGAAGTTATTTAATAAACCTAATTCTCTTTAGGGCAAACTTGTTATTGGGCATAATATGCTTTTGGATGTCATGCACACAATTCACCAGTTCTACTGCCCATTGCCTGAGGTAAGTAAGTTGCCAATCTTTGTTAATTCCAAGTCTCTTCTGTATTGTACAAAAGTTTCTGGCATGTTATGTGTTCCATAGAGGGGAGCTTATTAAGGAAAAGTGTATGTCCTTTAACTTTATGTTACTGAAGAGATTTGTACACTGTTTTAAGTAACTTCATTGGTATGACAAGGAGGGAAGAAGTTGTGGGAGTCTTCAGTGGGTTTTTTTTTTTTTATTATGGATTTGTTTTATCATCTCTTTTCTATTGAGAATTGGTTCCTAAACCTTAGAAATTTTTTAGTTTACTGATTATAAAACTAGACATATAAACAATAGAGGTAGGTGATGTTTTAGGAAAAAATAACAGTTGGATCATGAAACTCTGCATACTGTCATCCTGAATGCTTTTATTTATGTTTTCTTCTGATCTTTTTGAAAAATTTTTCCTTAAATAGAAAATTGTTATTTTTTATTTTGATAAAAGATTCTTCCTAAAAAATATCCAATCTATGTTAAATTTTCAAAGATGAGTCCTTTAATTTTGACAGTCTGTCCCATTGATCTACTACTTAGTTGTTGTTTTTTTTTAACCAATATTGGAAGGTTTTGATTGAATACTCCTTTATAATGCAGTTTGAGATGCAGAAATGCTATTCCCCCTTTGTCCTTACGTCTTTTTATTATTTTCCTTGATAATCTAGATCTTTGATTTTTTCCAAATGAATTTTAGTTATTTATTAACTTCTTTAAAGTAACTCTTTGATAATTTTATTGGTATGGCATTAACAGTATAAATTAACTTTCACAATGTCATCATTTTTATTATATTGGCCCAGTTCAACCATGATCACCTAATATTCCTCCAATTATTTAAGTTCTTTATTTCTTCAAGGAACACTTTGTACTTGTATCTTTTGGATAACATAATATGAAAGAGACTTTAGCAATCAGTTGGTCCAACCCTTTTTATAGGATAAGCCTAGTATTGAAGAACAGTTTAGTAACTTTTCTTGTGTAATACCAAGATGTCTAAGCCAATTCATTCTTCCAACTGTGCATTAGTGTACCTGTCTTACTACAGCTTCATTGATAGTGATCATGTTTTTTATAATCATTACCAATGTAATGGGTAAAAGGTGAAATCTCAGAGTCTTTTTAATTTGCATTTTTCTTAATTTGCAGTGATTTGGAGAATTTTTTTCATATTGTTATTTATAGTATATATTTCCACCTTGAAAAACTGTCATTATCCTTAAGCTGCTATCTCTTGAGGAATGGCATGTAGTTATATTTCCGTATTCAGTTCCTAATATCTGGGATATCACATTTTTATCCCAAGTTTCCCAGTTTCATTTCTTTTGGTCATGCTTTTTAATATAATTAAAATAGACTGTTTCATGATTTTCTTTATCATTTGGTTATCAGTTTTACTCTTTTAGCTGTGAAAAATGCCTTTCTCTAATTATCTTACCATTTTTAATACTGTTTTTATATTTGTTATTTTTGGAGAATATTGTGTCATCTGATATAAGATGTTTTGCCAAACTGCTTTCCAGTTTTCCCAGTGGCTTATTGGATTTAGCCATATCAGTTCTTTTACTTACTTATAGGTTTTGTTTGTCTAGTCCATTTCATTTTTGTATTTTTAACTAATAACTAATGATTTTAATAATTACTGCTACAATGGTTTGAATTCTAATAACGTTAATCTTCCTTCCTTCCTCATTTTTTCCCTTTGACATCCTTAACTTTTTTTCTAATTATTCCTCACTAAATCTTCTCCTTCATAGAATCCCAGAGCTATAACTAGAAGAGATATAGTTTAGTTAGAGCCATAGTATGTAGAGCCAGAAGAGACTTGAACCTCTAGTCCAACTTGGTCACTTTACTGATGAGGGAACTGGTGGTTACAGAGGAGAAGTGACTTGTCCATCATCTAGTGATCATTAGGGAAGGAAGCCTAGATTTATGCCCAGATTCTCTAGCTCTAGATCCTATTTCTTTCTTTCTTTTTTTTTTTCAATAGCTTTTTATTGACAAAACATATGCATGGTAATTTTTCAACACTGACCCTTGCAAAAACTTCTGTTCCAACTTTTCCCTTCTTCCCCCCACTGCCTCCCCTAGATGGCAGCTAGTCCATACATGTTAAATATGTTAAAAGTATATGTTAAATACAATATATGTATCCATATTTATACAGTTATCTTGTTGCACAGGAAAGATTGGATTTAGAAAGAAGGTAAAAATAACCTGGGAAGAAAAACAAAAACGCAAGCAAACAATAATAGAAAGAATGTAAATGCTATGTTGTGGTCCACACTCATTTCCCAATGTTCTTTCACTGGGTGTAGCTGGTTCTGTTTTTTACTGATCACTTGGAACTGATTTGGATCCTCTCATTGTTGAAGATAGTCACTTCCATCAGAATTGATCCTCATATAGTATTGTTTTGAAGTATATAATGATCTAGATCCTATTTCTTGATAGCAGTGATCTTTTCCTCATCTCTTTTGTATATTTACTATCTGGCATTGTATCCTGAACCTGCTGAATTTTTAAATGCTTAATGAATTGAATCTGAGTACAATACTTGAGGTTTTGATCAGTAGTAAATATAATAATATTCTTCCTAGAAGATAGATATTCTCTTTTTAATAATGGCCAATTTGATAACCATCTACAGATTAAACTTGGAGAATCTTAGAATCAGAAGGTACCTTAAATCCACCTTAGTCCAACCTGACATCCAGTGTAGTCATTCTTTCTGTCACATCACTTACGTCTTCCATTTATGCTTGTAAATTTCTAGTGATGGAGGAATTCACTATCTCACAAGGTAGCTAGTTACATTTTTAACATTTGCAGTTGTTAGAAAGTTTTGTCTGACTAAGAAAAAGCTTCTATTCATTTTTCCCTGCAGACAGCCACATAAAATACGTATTTCATATAATCAGCCTTCTGGCAGTCAAAAACAATTTCAGTTGTAAAAGCAGCATAGCCAACTTTTCGTTTAAATATCCCTGTACTTTCATCTGGTTTTTATGTGGACCACTTTCCAGATTCAGCACTATCTTTGTTACTCTTATGATGATATGTTACTATTTGTCATTGTTTCTTTAAAGCTAGTAATGCTTTAGAAAGTACTGTATCCTGATTTCAGAAAGGCATGCAGAGATTTATATTAACTGATGCTAAGAGGAATAGTGTAGTGCTCTGGTTGGTTTTCTGGAGGTCTCTGGACCAGTCTTCATTTCAGTTGAATAATCACCCCAAGAATAGCCAGGTGTTAAAATCCAAATCCTTTATTATCTCCTTCACAATCTAGTGTCCTTGCCTGGGACCCAGGCTAGTTTTCTTGAAGTCCTCCAGAATGTGTCTTGGTTTCTGTGGGAGAGGCAGGAGGACCACCACAACAGTCTCTTGTCTTGAAGTCTGTCTCAGTCTGAGAGCTTGTATTCCAGCCTCCAGTCTTCTGTCTTCTCCGAGTCTGTCTCTGAGCCCTTTCTGAGTCTGTGTTTGGCTCTTCTGAGTCTCTCTCTGAGCCCTTCTGAGTCTGTCTCTGGCTCAGAAGGGCTTGGTTTTAGTGGAGAAATGAAGGAGGAAAAGTCTGCCACTACGGTGGTGTGAGATGGAATGAATGAATCTGGCTGAGTTTGTTCCAGCTTATATGCTCTATTACAGTTAAATCCATTCATCATACTGAGTATAAGCTATTATATCACTAGGGAATCATTATTTGTTGTAAGATTAAATCATTCATACTGAACTAGAGAACTATTAATCACCATGTTAAACTAGATAACCATTGTCTTATCAGTTCCACTTAATTAACACCTTGTAAGAATCCTTATTTCAAGTACAGAGTTCTGGCCCATAACAGAGTAGAACCAAGAGAACATTGTGCACAGCAACAAGAAGATTATGTGATGGTCAATGCTGAGGGACGTGATTCTTTTCAACAGCGAGATGATTCAGGCCAATTTTGATGGTGATAGAGAAAGCCATCTGCATCCAGTGAGAGGACTGTGGGGACTGAATCTGGATCACAACATAGCATTTTCACTTTTTTTGTTATTGTTTGCTTGCATTTTTTTCTTATTTTTTTTCCTCTTTGATTTGATTTTTCTTGTACACCATGATAAATGTGGAAATATGTTTAGAAGAATTGCACATGTTTAACCTATATTGGAGTACTTGCTGTCTAGGGCAGGAGAGTAGGGGAAAGAAGGGAGAAAAATTTGGAACACAAGGTTTTGCAAGTTGAATGTTGAAAACTATCTTTGCAAATATTTTGAAAATAAAAGAATGTGTTTTTTTTTTTTTTGTTTTTGTTTTTTTTTAAAGAAGAAAGTGTTATATCCTGAGTCAGAGGATATTGGTTTTAATCTTGACTGCCACTTAATTATCATTGCAGCCTTTGGGAAGTAACATAATCTTTTGGGGTCTTAGTTTCCTAGTCCATGAAATGAAAATGTTGGACTATATAACTTATAAAGTGTCTTCAACCTCTAAATTTTTGATTCTTTGGTTCCCTTCTTGCTATCTCTTCCTTCTCACCTCCCAATGATCTACCTTGGCCTCAGTTTTTACTGCTAGAGATAATTTCCAAATCTTTATGTTCACTTTCAATTACTCTCTAAAACTAAAGTCTCATATTTCTAACTGCATTGAATTTCTCCACTTGGATGTCTTATCAGTGGTATAGTGTATAGAATACAAGATTTGAAGTCACTATAACCTGGGTTCAAATCCCATCTCAAATTCTAGATATATGACCTTTGCTGAAGCATTTGGCTTCTGTAGGCATCAGATTTCCTCATCTGTGAAATGATTGCATTGGACTTAATAACCTGTTAAGTCCTTTCCAGCTCTGAAACTATGGTCCTATGTTCAGAAACTTTCCCCTTCCCTGCTGTATTTGTTGCTATTAATGTCATCCTCCTCCTCCTCCTCTATATTCTCTATCATCCTTTCATAACTTTGGAATTTTGTGTAACTTTTCCTTTTCTCTTATTTTACATATTTAATTATTTGCCAAGACTCTTCTCTTCCTTTTCATTTCTGTCTTTAAAAAAAAAAAGAACTTCATTGATACTGTAGAAAAATCTTTTCCACATATATTGCCTTTCCCTCATTGAACCCTCTTGTGAAACACAGAAAGACATCAACAGTAAGATCAACCA
Organism: Antechinus flavipes; assembly: GCF_016432865.1. Classification (NCBI taxonomy): domain Eukaryota; kingdom Metazoa; phylum Chordata; class Mammalia; order Dasyuromorphia; family Dasyuridae; genus Antechinus; species Antechinus flavipes. The sequence continues at coordinate 298,980,462 of NC_067398.1, read as the reverse complement.
TGAAACCATAATCTGAGAAGCATATAAAGCATTTAAATCCTATAATCTTTTTCCATCTCTCTACTTGAAGTTGTGTATATTCTTCTCATTTTGTTTGCTTTGCTCCTTGGCAAGATTTTTTAGATACATTACAGTTTGCTAGCTCTTTAAGAGCATGAGACTTATTGTATTGTTCTCAGTAGCATCTAACACATTGCCTTGTGTATATATATACATCCTATCTATGATCTCTTTGATGTTGACACTTTTTCTGTTAGTTCATATTGCAAACCAATCATATTTCATCCTTTGAATACAGTTTTTGCTTGTGTCTTTCTTAAATTACAATGGGAATTTTTTCTGGTTCTTAAATGTGTTCTGAAACTACTATAGCACTTCTTTGTTCATCTTTCATTTGACAGTATAACCAGCCTCCCTTATTTTTCTATTATGTATCTTTGGTGATATAATTAATTTTATATATGTGTGTGTGTGTGTGTATTTGTGCACAAGTCATTGTTGCTAATAAGGTTGAGAGCTACTTCATGTATTTTTTCCCCATAGCTTTGTAAGTCACCTGCAGTTTTAGTTCTTCTGAAATGGAATATTCCATTATTTTTGGTCACATAGCTGTGCAAGAAGAATATGATATTAATAAGATGGGCTTTTATTTAGAAACGAGTAACTTGATATCATTGAAAGTAGGAACATTTTTTTGCCATGGGAGAAAAACTTAAGATTCATTATAATGGCTTGTTGTAACTTCAACATCATTAGGAAACTTTTTTCCTTTAAACACTGTCTCCTTGTGATTTCTCAAACTGTAAGTCATTCATTCAGCTTAAATATATCACTTATTTTTAGTGGAATGAATGGGGGAAGAGAAAGGGACCCACCTTCATGTCTTTAGATTCTCAGGGGGAAAGAGAGTAATATATATTTCATTAAAATAATATCCTTTTAGAAAAGTACATACATCTTTTCAGGTATGAGACCTGTACTTTAAGTATCTATACTTTAGGTATATAAGTAAAATGCAGTTTAGAAAAAATAATTAGAAAAAATATGGATGGAGGAAATAAGAAACTTTAGAATTAAGACTAAAATTCATCTAAAGCAGTGGTTTTCAAAGTATGGTCTAGAGAATCCTGGGGATCTTTGAAACTCTTTTAGAGGGTCTACAAATTCAAAAATAGTTTTTATTTCCACTATGGTAAATGTCTATAAATATAATCTAGATAAACAAAAATGCTTTGGAGAGATCCTCAGTAATTTTTAATAGGATAAAGATATTGAAAACAAAAGTTTGAGAACCACTGATCTAAAGTGTATGTTTAAGGCAGCTGTTTTACAAACAGTCTTCAGCCTTCAGATTAGTAAGTACTTTAACATCTATAAGATTTTCTTCTCTACTTAGATGACAGAAAATTGCATAGACTGTCTTCTTTCTCAAGACCAGTGATAATTAAGATAGCAGATGGTTTCATTTTTTAATTGTGTCCAGAGAGAGTTGAGCAGATCCAGAATAGAGAATAGCCAAAAGAGATAGCTAGAAATTGTCTGGGTCACCATCATGGTGCTAATATTATCTTGATTCGGATATTTGGAGGTGAAGGATAGGACAAAAATGCCAGTGACTTCCTGGAAGACACTCATCATAATAGCAGGGTCGCAGCGATGACATGGCCACAACTCTCTATGTCTTAAGTTGTCTCTGTGAGCAAAGCTAAGGACCTAGCCATGGTATATTTTTCCTTTCTTTCTTTCCTCCCTTTGTTGCCCCCCCTCCCTCCCCCCATCTCCTCCCCGCCGCCCATCTCCCAATACGTGTAAAATATTCAACATTCGTTTTTGTAAGATTTATCTTCCCTCTCCCCAAGACAGTAAGCAGTTTGATATATAGGTTAAATATGTGCGGTCCCTAAAGACATATTTCCCCTATTTGTCATGTTGAGCAAGAAAAATCAGACCAAAAAGAAAGGAAAAAACCATGAAAAAGAAAACAAACAAAAAGGTGAAAATGTTAGGCTTCAATCCACATTCAGTCTCCATAGATCTCTTTCTCTGGATGCAGATGACATTTTCCATCCCAGATCTATTGGAATTGCTTTGAATCACTGCATTGTTGAAAAGATCCATGTTCATCAGAATTGATCATCATATAATCTTTCTGTTGCTGTATACAGTGGTTCTGATCACTTCACTTTGTGTCAGTTCATGTAAGTCTCTCCAGGCCTCTCTGATATTATCCTGCTGATTGTTTCTTATAAAACAATAATATTCCATAACATTCATATATCATAATTCAGTCATTTCCCAACTGATGGGTATCCACTCAGTTTCCAATTTCTTACAACTACAAAAAGGGCTGTTACAAACATTTTTGCACATGTGGGTCCTTTTCCCTTTTTTTATGATCTCTTTGGTATACTGCTGGATCAAAGGGTATGCACAGTTTTATAGCCCTTTGGACACAGTTCCAAATTGCTCTCCAGAATGCTTGGATTAATTATCAACTCTACCAACAATATATTAATTTTCCTCACATCCCTTCCAACATTCATATTATCTTTTCCTGTCATCTTAGCCAATCTGAGAGGTATGAGATGATATTTCAGAGTTGTCTTAATTTGCATTTCTCTGATCAATAATAATTTAGAGTATTTTTTCATATGATTAGAAGTAGCTTTAATTTCTTCATCTGAAAATTGTCTATTCATATCCTTTGACATGATACATTTTCTAAAGGGTTATTGAGCTCCTTTTTCCTCTTAGTTATTTCTTGGAACTTTTCACTGTTTTCATTGTTCTTGTTCTCAGTACTTTGTGACTGACTCAGTGGACTGTTTATTAACCTACCTTGGACATGAATACTCACATATTCTTGTGAATGAAGGAATTAAATGATTTTAATCTGGTATCAGATTATACTTCAGACTTTGTATATTGGGAAGTACTTAGATTAGTTTCAGTCTAACTGTATTTTTGTATCTGTGAGTAAAGTCAATTTACTTTTTTTTTTTTCTGTCAGATGTTGCTGACAGTTTTTCTGGCCCTGCCTAATAAGGAAATTGAAAAGAAATCTGAAGTAAAATGAGCTTCCTAGTAGAAAAACTGTTTTTAGTCAATCAGTGGAATAGGTTAGATTCACAGGAGAAAATAGTCAATAACTATAGCCATCTAGTGTTTGACAAACTCAAAGACCTCAGCTTTTGGGTTAAGAACTCTCTATGTGACAAAAACTGCTAGGAAAATTAGAAACTAGTAAGGCAGAAATTAGGCATTGACCTACACCTAACAATATATACCAAGATAAGATCAAAATGGATTTATGATGTAGACATAAAGAGTAATATTATAAGCAAATTGTAAGAACATAGGATAGTTTATCTCTCAGATCTATGGAGAAGGAAGGAATTTGTGACCAAAGAAGAACTAAAACTCATTATTGAACACTAAATAGATAATTTTGATCATATTAAGTTAAAAATTTTTTGTACAAACAAAACTAATGCAGATAAGATTAGAAGGGAAGCAATAAACTAGGAAAACATTTTTACATTCAAAGGTTCTGATAAAGGCCTCATTTCTAAAACATATAAAGAATGTATCAAATTTATAAGAATTCAAGCCATTTTCCAATTGATAAATGGCCAAAGGATATGAACAGATAATTTTCAGCTGAAGAAATTAAGACCATTTCTAGTCATATGGAAAGATGCTTTAAATCACTATTGACCAGAGAAATGCAAATTAAGAAACTCTGAGATACCACTATACACCTCTTAAATTGGCTAAGATGACAGGAAAAGATAATGACAAATGTTGGAGGGGATGTGGGAAAACTGGGGCACTGATACATTGGTGGTGGAATTGTGAATGAATCCAACCCTTCTGGAGAGCAATTAGGAACTATGGTCAAAAAGTTGTCAAATTGTGCATACCCTTTGACCCAGCAGTGTTTCTCTTGGGCCTATATCCCAAAGAGATCTTAAAGGAAGGAAAGGGACCCATATGTGCAGAAATGTTTATGGCAGCCCTTTTTGTAGTGGCAAGAAACTGGAAACTAAGTGGATGCCCATCAGTTGGAGAATAGCTGAATAATTTAGGATATAGGAATGTTATGGAATATTATTGTTCTATAAGAAATGATCAACAGGATGATTTCAGAGAGGCCTGGCGAGACTTATGTGAACTGATGCTAAGTGGAATGAGCAGAACCAGATCATTATACACGGCAACAACAAAACTATATGAAGATCTGTTGTGATCTTTTCAACAATGAGATGATTCAGACTAGTTCCAATGGGCTTGTGATGGAGAGAGCCATCTGCATCCAGAGAGAGGATTGTGGGAACTGAATGTATTGTTTGCTTGCATTTTGTTTTCTTTCTCATTTTTTCCCCTTTTTGACCTGATCTTTCTTGTATAGCAAGATAACTGTATAAATATGTATACATATATTGGATTTAACCTATATTTTAACATGTTTGACATATTTTGGATTACTTGCCATCTAGGGGAGGGATTGGGAGAAAGGAGGAGAAACTTTGGAACCTTGGTTTTGTAAGGGTCAATGTTGAAAAATTATCCATGTATATGTTTTGAAAATAAAAGGCTTTAATTAAAAAAAAAGAGAGAAAACGAAAAAACTTTTTAAAATTTAGAAATTTTTCAGGCCCTCAGAGTTCTCATATCTAAAATAGGGAGAGTAATACTTGTAACAACTTTATGGCACAAAGTTTTTATGAGGAAAGTATATTGTAAACCTTAAAGTGCTATGTAAGTATTGGATGGTCTAGTTATTTTAGAGCCAGATGCTTCCTGCTTTCTTTGGGATTCTTGTCATGGGAACTTTTGTCTAAAAAACTGCCTCACCATAAAATCTTTTTGTTATCTCATAAGAGAGTAAAAAAGGTCTTATGCAGAATTTTTCTGTGTATGTTGGTTTTAATAACTAATTACAGAATCATAGCTGCCTTTCAGTCCATCCCATACCAGGAAAGATTTTCCTTCTAAAATGTTTCTAACATTTTTCATAGAGAAAATGATTGCAGTAGTTTTCAAACATAAAAAAAGAATATTGATATTAGTAATATTCCTTCCATAGGATCTTTCATCTCTTTACTAATTACATAAAGATTAATTTCCATTTTTTCAGTTTCTTTGTACTTACGTTACCTCATACCCTTTGATGGTTGGGATACAACCTGGAGTAATAGAAGAATACCAAGCAGGCTCCTGCTTGAGCAAACTGTGATTTTGGACGAGTCAGTTAGCCTTTCTAATTTTCAGTTTTACATATGAGGCAGAGAAATCAGCAGGCTTTTGTAATAAACCACATGAGGTGATGAGAGCCTGTCCTAGAATTGTGTCACTGTTGCAAAGGTGAAATGAAAAGATCTTGGCAACAGATTAGATACAGGATGAGGATAAATCTTGCATTCAAGATGACTCCTGGGTTACCAAACTGAGGGATTAGGAGGATGGAAGGAGGGTTTGGGAGAATGGTAATGAGTTCTCTTTTGGATATATTAAATTTAAGTGGTCTACTGGATGTCCAGTTTACAATATCTGGAAGGGCATTTGGAGATGGGAGGTTAGAAGTCAATGGAGAGCTTGCTGGAGAAATGTTCAGTTTTAGCCTACTAGTGTTGCTTTAGTTAATTGTCAGAGTAGTCTGAGTAATTGGAGAGAATGTTTTTTACGTGGCTGACTTTTAACAAGTATCTTAAAGAAGTATTTGTAATCTTACTAAATATATATCCATTTGCTGAATGAGCAGGGTTTTGTTGTTTTTTTAAATAATGATGTAAGGTCATTATCTTAATGGTCTTGGTCACATATATAAGGCTCAAGGTGCTACCTCTTACTAGAATTAAGATTTCTTGATCACATGGAAATATCTATAATGAATGGATAAATAAAATATTTATAAAGTGTTTACAATATACAAAGCATTATGCCAAGGTCTGGGGATATAAATAGGAAAGTTTATTTGTTCCTGCTCTCAAGGGGCTCACATTCTAATGGGAATATAACAGTTATAGAAGGTTTCAATTACAAGTCAGGTGAAAAGATCTTATGGTCCTTAAGTGCAGCAGCTAAGCACATTTAATGTCATTTACACTGATAAAATCATATCAGTTCTGATTTGAACTACTTAATAAATAGTTTGATAGCAAGAATTTTTTTTTTTTTCTGAATCTTTATTAGCTGTGTCTATAACACCTTCAGGAGCAGTTTTTAGGCTGAATCTCCACAAAGGATGTTTCCAGGGTAATTAGGCTTTGGGCCATATTCCTTAGGTTCTTGGGCATCCTGGGGCTGTCCGAGGGGAAAATCGGGGTCGAGGCTGATGGTGAGACTGGCCTAATGCAGCTGCTTCTCTCTTTTCCTCAGGGTGCTTTACTACTTTACTGTAGGCCTCCAGAAGTATATAATCTTATGAATTCTTTCAGAAACATCTGGATGTTTTTTGGTATGATTAATTGGTTGAGTAGCTTTTCATTGGTACTATTATTTTGTAAGTACACATTATTGTTAGAATTTTGAGTTTTCAAAGCCGCTTATGAAATAGAATCTGAAATAGATTTTAAAGTCGTTTGATTTAAAAATGCTTTTTTGAGGTGTTACAGTTCATTTGAAAAGTTTCTGGAAACTTTATTACAGAATGGGCAAAGGTGTTTTATACCTGTGTTGTTTTCTGGATAATGGATTTTTCATATTGAGCATGATTTATGGTTTTGAATAAGAATGTATCAATCTAGCTATAATGAGTTGATTTTCTGTATTTTAGGACTTAAATGAATTTAAGGAGGTAACAACATGTGTCTTCCCCAGGTAAGATTTCTTTTCATTGTTATCTCTCATCTGAAATGGCATTTGCCAAAGATATAATATATGTGGGTATGTACTACACATATGTGCACTAATTTCATAGGACTGTGAGCTAGAAGAATAGGTTGATAAGACTTTTGAATTATTGATGTTTCAAAAAAATTTTTTATGATTGTTTTTGAAATTCCCATTTTAAGAATTCTCAAAATAAGCATTGAATTCAGGTGCAAGAGAGTATTTTGTCTTTTTCTTCTCTTTAAATACGATTTCTTATAAGACTATTGGGCCTTATAAATACTGAATAGTCTCTTTAGAGTACTTTGTAGACAAATGAGAGCTGTGAGCAAGTGTTTTAGCTCCTAAATTTATTACCTTCAAATTTTAGTGCCTTGGAACAATGAAGTTAATTTTTACTTTGTAAATAACAAGTCTAATATTAACCGCACAAAGCTAAGACTTAGTTTCTATTAGATGAAACTCAGCCCTGATACTATCTGAGAACTGGGGGAGCTAGAAAGAAAATGGAGCAAATGTGCTCTAGTTATGAAGTTCCTGTACTTATACACTGAAAACTTTTTTTTTTAATGGCAGGAAATAGTAAGTTTTTAATGTTTTATATATATATATACACACACATTTGTGTGTGTGTGTATGTGCATATATGTAAATTTTCAAAATTTCTCATCCATAGGAATAAAGTTATCGCAGAAGCTTAATGTTATTCATGAATATAGGAATTCAAATGGAAAAGTTGGGCAGTAATAAATAGTTAGCTGTAGTGGAAATTATATAATAGTATATCATATCTCTGAAAATATCTGAAGAATATTAAAAAAATATATAAACACTGAGATTGCTGTTTCAAAGTCCTTTACGTTCTACATTCTGGCTCCAGCCTACCTTTCTAGTATCTTCATACCATCTGAATATAGCCAAATTGACCTACTTGGTCTTCCCTGAATGGCCATTTTTAAAAAAAAATTATTTTGTTTTTTAATTAACAAGCATTTGTTTTTACTCATCCCAATTGTCCCTTAATTTGATAGAAATATAGAAAAACATTTGTAGCAAGTATGCATAATCAATCAAAACAAATTTTAGACATTGTCAATATCTTTTATTTTATATATTATTATTATTATTATTAAAGCTTTTTATTTACAAAGCATATGCATGGGTAATTTTTCCAACATTGACTCTTGCATAATCTTTTGTTGCAAATTTTCCCCTCATTTCCCCCATCCCTTTCCCTAGCTGGCAGGTAGTTCAATAAATGTTAAATATGTTGAAATACATATTAGATCCAATATATGTATACATATTTATACAATTATCTTGTTGCACAAGAAAAATCAGATCAAGAAGAAAGAAAAAGAAAAACTGAGAAAGAAAACACAATGTAAGCTAACAACAGAGAGAGTGAGAATGCTATGTTGTAGTCCACATTCTGTTCCCACAGTTCTCTCTCTGGGTGTAGATGGTTCTCTTCATCACTGCACAAGTGGAACTGGTTTGAATCATCTCAATGTTGAAGAGAGTCACTTCCATCAGAATTGATTGTTGTATAGTCTTCTTGTTGCTATGTATAATGATCCCCTGGTTCTGCTCATTTCACGCAGCATCAATTCATGCAAGTCTCTCCAGGCCTCTCTGAAATCATCCTGCTGGTTGTTTCTTACAGAGCAATAGTATTCCATAGCATTCATATATCATAATTTATTCAGCTATTCTCCAGTTGATGGGCATCCACTTGGTTTCCAGTTTCTCGCCAATTTCTAGTTTCTACAAAAAGGGCTCCCACAAACATTTTTACAGGTTCCTTTCCCTTCTTTAAGTTCTCTTTGGGATATAAACCCAGTAGTGATACTGCTGTGTCAAAGGGTATAACACAGTTTGATAACTTTTTGAGTATAGTTCCAAATTGCTCTCCAGAATGATTGGATCCATTCACAGTTCCATCAACAGTGTCTCAGTGTCCCAGTTTTCCCACATCCCCTCCAACATTTGTCATTATCTTTTCCTGTCACTTTAGCCAATTTGAGAGGTGTGTAGTGGTATCTCAGAGTTGTCTTAATTTGCATTTCTTTGATCAATAGTGTTTTGGAGCACCTTTTCATATGGCTACAAATAGATTCAATCATTGTCAATACTTTAAAAAATTACACTTTTATTTCTGCATCTTGAATCCATCACTACAGTGTCAGGAGTTAGGTTGCAGAATTCATTAGCCCTTGGGTATCATCTTAAGTCTTTCAAAGATTTTGTCTTTATAGTGCTGTTGTAACTGAATAATTTTTTCTCTTAATTGTTGTCACTTTACTCTACATCAGTTCCTATGAATTTTCCCTGGTCTTTTTTGAACTCGTATACCTCTCATCATTTTATATTCCATTTCATTAATATATTATTATATGTTCAACTGTTCCCCATTTGATGGTTACTCTTTAGTTTCCAGTTCTTTGCGGCTACAAAAGAATGCTTATAAATAAATACAGATAGGTTCTTTTTTTCTTTCTTTGATCTTTTTGGGGTCTAGATATGTTATAGGTATTACTGAATCAAAAGATATTCACAGGTAGGGGATTTTTGAAACATGCTATCACATATTTCCAAAATATGAACCAGTTCACAACTTCATGAAAATGCATTTGAGTGCCCGTTTTCTCATAACCCCTCTATCATTAATTTTCCTCTTTTTTAAAAATCATCTTTGCCTATTTCCATTTTTGTATTTGTTAATGACTTGGAGCAATTTTTATATTGCTATTCATAACTTGAGTGTCTTCTTTTGAAAACTGCCTGTTCATAGCTTTTGAGCATTTATCAAATGAGGAATGGCTATCAGAGACACTGTCCCAGTACACTGTCCCAAAGATTTTTTCCATAGTAACTGTTTCCTCTCTTATATATTATTCTTTTATTTTAACATACTATATATATTGCCATATAATATATTATTCTAATCTATTAACTATATTGATTTTGTTTATGTAAAAAATTTTAATTTTGTATAATTATAGTTGTCTTTTATTTTTTGTGATCCTCTCTATCGATGTTTTACCATGAACTCTTTAAACTGTCCATTTGAATTCTCACTTTCTTATCTTTGCCTTACGCTTGGAAAATGTTCTTTCCTTCATTCTTTCTCTGAGGCCTTATCTTAATTCAAAATTCAATACCTATCTCCCAGAGATAATATTTTTTAAAGTACTTAGCCCAGTGCCTAGCATATTATAAGTTATTAATAAATGTTTTTTCTAACCTTTACGCTTAATCTCCCATGTGCTACCTTTGGTGATCCTTTAAGTCTGTTCTTCATCAAATGACTTTGTATATACTTACTTGTAGAAAATTGCATCTCTTAGTACAGTGTAAGTTCTACGATCAGGAACTTTAAAAAATTTTGTCTTTCTTTGTAGTCTTAGCTCTTACTTAAAAGTGGTGCTTTGTACTTGAGACACCTAACATGCTTGTTGAATTGATTTAGATTGAATCTTTGTATTTTCTGCATTTTTGGTAGAAAAGGAACAATCTAGTTCACTGGTAGAAGTAACACTACAGAAGCAAGGCTGTTCCAAGAAGTACTTCTGTTTGCATTGCCAACTTGAACTGATTAGTAAAATACAGTAAGATTCTAGAATATTTATATTCATGTAACTAAAAAATACCTTTCAATACGAAGATTAGAATAAGTGCTTTCCAATAGAAAAAGTGTTTCCATTTTGGTGACACGGGACTTTTTAAAAAGGTCTTAAGAGTATCATATCCAAATAAGTAATACATTTTTTTTTAATATTCAGTTATATTTTGTTTACATTTTGACCATTTTTAAATTTTAGGTTACTGGATACTAAACTGATGGCAAGCACACAGCCTTTTAAGGTAATTTCCAAATCTGCTAGTTTGCTAGTTTTTCCACAATTTTCCTCTTTTAAAAAACAAACAATCCTGTTGCTTTTGTAGTAACTGAGATGTTTTTGTAACTATTTGGCATTTTTCAAGTGCCTGTCATATAATTGAAATTAAGTATTGTAACAAAGGCATAATTTTGCCAAACCATTACCTACTATACCACTGTAGAAATAGACCCATCCAGAAAAGGTCTATTCTGATGATTTCTATAACTGACATACTAAATATAAAACCTGCCTGCTTAGCATATTTAGTAACTTTGACAACTGTGAGTGTCAGTAAAGGACATAAGGTGGCATTATTCAACATATTTAGTAGTTAACTGTTATCAGATAAAGTTATCCAATACAATACATAATTATTGCTTGTTCTTTGTTTCTCTTTGCAGGATATTATTAATAACACATCCCTTGCAGAACTGGAAAAGCGTTTAAAAGAAGCACCATTCAACCCTCCTAAAGTTGGTAAGAGTTCAAAGCAAAAACAAAAAAATTAAGCCTTTTGATTATGAATTAATAAAGATAATTGATGTATTCTTTAAGGTATGAAAGTGTTTTGGAATTTAAGTAATAAGTTTCTGATTAACAGTGTGATAACACTGTTTAAATGTGTTCTTAGTTGGATAGGTTGGTCATTGAGGAGCAAAATAATTCAAATGTATATATCATCACAACACTTAGCAGGCATTTTCCCAAAAAATTAAAGGGATTTTTTCCCCCTTTCCAAGTCACATCCTTTTAATATAAAGAGTTATTTTTTATGGTTAAGCACCAACATTATAATTTTTGCCCTCTTAGCAAGTTTGAGAACTGTGCCTCTAGATTGGGGGGAATGGAAATATCCATACCTTCTCTTTTTTAAGCTGGTATGGGAGTGGAAACAGAGCAGATAATCAGGATAACAATTGAGAAAATTCAACACATGGAAGAATACTTCCAGATTGGAAAATGTTAGGTGTTACCACATCTGATCTATATCCGGTGCTCAGTTACCTTATATCTTTTTCAAACTGTATACATAATTTGTTTACATTGGCCTAATTGTGCCTTCATTGAATGCTCCAGAGATATTCCTTTACTTTTAACTGAAAATTTCTAGTCACCAATTATAGACTGATACTTAGTAACTTTCAACGTGCAGCATCTTCAAGCATTCCAGATTATAGTTATTTCTTTCTCTTTCTGGATAATTTGCCCAAGTGAAAGGGGATAAAAGAAATTTAGATCATTCCTGATGACTTTGGAAAATATGTATGTATGTATAAGTGAAAAGAGCTGATGGGAGAATTAAGGAAGTTAGCTATGTAGATAAGGAACATTTTTGAAAAGACAAAGGATTTAGACTTAAAATATTCTTATTTAATATCTTTTGGTGGTTTGGAAATTCTCTGTGATAGACATTAATGTAAAGATGTATTGGTATTTTTTTTTAATTAACTTATATTCATGATTTTATTTTCAATATTATAGCTTTCATCTTAAGTGATCAAGGGAATACTGTATTGATTTGTCAGACTCCGTAATAAGTATTTTTGTATCTTGTTTTATGCTTGTATACTGGAACTTTACTATGCTTCTTTTCACTATGTAATAAAACTCATTATAAGGCAGGAATAACAGGTAGATTTCATTCAGAGAGGTTTAATTATTTTTGTCCCTTCCCCACATCTCTCAATCCCAAGATAAATCTTCTCACTAAGAAAATTCCATAGTGTGGACCTTGAGAACAAACAACATTATACTAAGGATTTGATATATTTTGGATTTAATTGTGCTTTCACATTTTTGCTTAAATTTGGAGATATTGTACAGAAATTTCTAAGAAAATATTCTGAGCTTGAGCCATTAGTCTTTCACTTTTCAGCAAGTTCAGTCCTGTTAGATTGGGTTCTACTTGTTAATGTAATCTCTAAGGTAAGAAATCCTTCCATAAATTTGAAATGCTTTTAGAAATAGAATTTTTGGCATTAGAGTATTTATTAGTTGCGAGTATTAGAAATTTAGCTTCTGATTTGGAGAGGGCAAGTTTTGCAGTTTCTAAGGTATTGATCATTAAAATCAGGTGAAGATATATTGAAATATTTGAAAATTAGGTACTCTTTTATAAAGTCTTTAATGTTTGATAAAGATAATATTATTGTGTAGGTAAGGCATTTGACATTGCTATAGATAACAGTTCTTATCAGGAATCATATTAAACCATATCAAAGTAAGTCTTGGGCTATGCGAGAAATAGGAAATATTTAAATTGGTGAAATAATGTTATAATCACATAGGATACTTCTATAGAGATCATTAATATAATGAAGTTCAGTTACAGAGGCATTATGATATTTCATGAAACCCTTGGGAAACTTTTTTTTTTCTTTTCTTTTAGAAAGTGCAGAAGGGTTTCCAAGTTATGATACTGCATCTGAACAGCTCCACGAGGCAGGCTATGATGCGTACATTACAGGACTGTGTTTCATCTCCATGGCTAATTTCTTAGGTACTATCTACATGTAAATATCAAGAATTTATATAATTGGGAAGGGAAAAAATTTATCTTATCTACCCTTTCATTTGAAGGTGAGTGCATTTATAAGGTGCAAGTCAGAGTAGAAAGGAAAGCTCTGTGGGAAAAATTCTGAGCAGGGAATGGGATAATTTCTCCTTCCTGAGCACTTCAGGCAGTATGGAACTTGATTCTTATGAGAACTTTCATCCCTTATCAAGTTTGTTTATTGATTTATAAATATATTTTACCTGAATTTTCAGACCTCATGTACATAATCACTTATAGTGTCCTGCCTCTTTTTTTTCCCATTAGGTTCTTTTCTCAGTCCTCCAAAAATTCATGTGTCTGCTAGATCAAAACTCATTGAACCTTTTTTTAACAAGTAAGTAATCCGTGGGTTCTAGTGCAGAAATTATCTGACATAAATAAGAGTGAGGTTAAGAAGTATTCAAAATGAATGATCGCCTGAAGGTGAATTTATTTTTGGGGTAAAGTAAATTCTTATCTTTTCAATCAATTTTTTTTTAATCATTAAGATAATCTTTAGGGGTCATTTTAAACTTTGCTAGTATATTTATTAAATAATTTGGTTAAAAAAAGATAATTCTGAAATACAATGGTAAAACTTTTTATGATTAACTCATTTATTTTCAGTTGAAGTATTTCTCTTTCATAGTTCTACTTAATCTCCAAGTGCATTAGATGAAAAAATAAACTAATATTAATATGCCACTTGAATAAAGCATGTTCATTTATAGAGGATGTTTTATATTTAAGTTAGATTTAAGAGAATATGTGGAAAAAAGTCCTGTGTGAATTCTCTTCTATAATTTAAAAAATACAATCATAATAAAATCCCACTAATTTGTCTTAATTGGAAGTAAGTCATGAGTTCTGAAGAAGATTGGATTTCTGAAACTTTTTCAAAGAATGTGATTTTATTACTGTTCAGTACAATACGCTAGCCCATTTTATTAGAATTTATCAGCTAGGAAGAATAAATAAAAATATATATCTTTCTGACCTTGACATCATCTCCCTCCTCCCCCCAGGGAATTAGGGTTAAGTGACTTGTCCAGAGTCATACAGCTAGGATGTGTTAAGTATCTGAGGCCAGATTTGAACTAAGGTCCTCCTGACTTCAGGGCTGGTGATCTATTCATTACACCAATTAGCTGCCTGTCTTCATTTTCAATAGATTCTGGGTGGCATGTTACATATAGATAGATAAAAATAATTATAATTACAATCTTCACATAAATACTTTATTCCACAAAGACTAAACATTACTATTGTTTATATTTTTATTCTGTAAACTCCCCTTCCACAGATAATGAAGAGTGGATAGAATCATCATAAATTCTGAATTTGTATAGTAAAGGAAGGAAAAATAGATGTCCTAGATATCCCAGAAGATAGGGACTGTTTTCTGTTACTTTCTGTTGCATATACCACAGTGATTGCAATCATTATACTTTTTAAAATGTAGTTTAGTTAACAGGTAGGACAACACTTAACCATATTTTATTAAAAGAAGCATTAAGTAAATTTTTAAGCTTTAATGCTAGGCATTTTATAGTTTGGTATTAACTTATTTTACAACCATTCTCAGAAAAAAATAGTTCTTATTAGTATTAAAAACATTGTTACCGCTTTCTGTTGTAGTAAATGCCTATGAATATATTTAATATATAATAACTGCTTTTTTACACATTAAATTTATTTCTGTCAGCTATGTATACGGATTCATAAAAGGGAAAGCTTATAACTCTAAGTCATATTTCTTAAAGATTTGCAATATATTTAGTTTAAATTTAATTTAAGTTTAAGTCATGGCAGATATAGTGAAAGAAAGTAGGTATATTATTATAATAAAGAACAATTAACTCAATAAGAATTTTGCTAAATATAAATGGGTATAAAAAGTGATTGAGCAGATTGGAGTGGGGAAACTATCTCTCAACCCTCTATGTGAAGCCTTGTTTAACAAATTTAATTTCTCATTTCCCCCCCTATATTTTCTCTGAGACATTTGAAAGTCAACCAATACTTGAAATGCAAAGTAGTGAACTACTTTTGTCATACTGCATTTGGATAAAATGTCCAAATATAATCAGTTATTTTTAACTTATTAAGAAAAGGTGAAATACAGATGATTTGGGGAGTATGGACTCTAACCATAGCCTATGGCATGAAAAACCATTGTTGTAATTCAACTACAAAAACTAATGACCAATCTACGTAAAACTCATCCCCTCATAAAAATTATCAACTACTCATTCATTTATCTCCCTGTACCATCTAACATTTCTGCCTGATGAAACTTTGGGTCTCTACTAGGAGTATGCCCAATTATTCAAATTCTTACAGACCGATTTCTTGCAATACACTACACTTCAGACACCCTTACTGCCTTCTCCTCTGTTGCCCACATCTGCCATGATGTCAACCACAGTTGACTGATCTGCAACCTACATGCTAAGGGAGCATCAATATTTTTCATATGTCTCTTCCTACATGTTGGCCAAGGAATCTACTACAGTTCCTCCCTCTACAAAGAAATATGAAACATTGGGGTTGTCCTGCTTCTGACTGTTACAGCAACTGCATTCATAGAGTATGTCCTTCCCTGAGGCCAAATATCATTCTGAGGTGCTACCATAATTACTAACCTCCTACCAGCCATCCCCTACATCGGCACTACCCTGGCAGAATGAATCTGAGGGGGCTTCACAGTAGATAAAGCCACCCTTACCCAATTCTTTGCATTCCACTTTATCCTCCCCTTCATCATTATAGCACTAGCCATTGTCCACCTCTTTTTCCTCCATCAAACAGGCTCCAGCAACCCTTCAGGCATCAACCCAGACTCAGATAAAATCCCCTTCCATCCATTTGTATATTGGGTAGGGTTATCAATGAAACCTACAGCACTTCCCATGGGCTTAAAGATATTGTGAAAGAGGAAGAAAGCCTCAGGTTGCAGACCTGGATTATTTGAGGCAGATGAGAGGCCTTGACAGTACATCAAACTCAATATGGAGGTCTTCAGCCATAAGTATTATTTAACACTAGTCATTGACAACAGAATGAAAAAAAAAATCTCCTGAGATTGACTTTTACATCAAGGATGGCACATTTTGTTTTATGTTATTATTGACCTCATTCTAATTGATGTAATATTTCCTCTTAAATACAGCTACAATTTCTGTCTTTAAAATACTGATGTTACCATTTGTTAAACTATCTCTTTGAAGAAAAATACTCAGCAATCATTGCAACTTTTTCATGCAAATCTATGAATTTTGTTATTTATGGATGTATGAATTTTTATTGATATGAATAAATTGTTAGGTATATAAATATATCTCCCTGCCCCTCGTCCCCCCGAGACAGTTGGGGTTAAGTGACTTGCCCAGGGTTACAGCTAGGAAATGTTAAGTATTTGGCATCAGATTTGAACTCAGGTCCTCCTGAAGACAGGACTGGTGCTTTATCTAGCTGCCCCAGGTATATATTCTTGTTTCAATTGTTAGCATTATGTACTTTACTTAACATATTCTTTATACCATTTGAGTGTCTAGCAGACAGCACAGGTGTGTAAATACTTTTTTGTTCTTGAAGTCAGATTCTTGTATTTTAAAATTAACTACATGGTTCCCCTCACTGTTACTTACTTTTATCTCCACCCAAAACAAAACACACAACTTCAAACCTATCATTTTCCATTATTCTAAATTAGCATTCTCATTCATTTTTATTAATGATTTTTTTTTTTAATAAAGCCTTGTAGAGTCAAGTCTTCTGGAAATTTTAGTAGCTGGAGTTTAGGTGGTATGTGAAAACTGAATATGGATTGGAAGGGGATTTTACCCCTCACATTTATAGAAAGATAGATAAGGCTTTATTGACTTGCTCCATTTTGCTTTTTTATCCCAAGTATCTTCCAAATGAAATCTTTATTTTATTTGACTTTTTGAGGACAGGATAAAAATACTGGGAGAGGGCTATATTTCAGTTATTGAAATGAGGTTCAATGGTAGGGTTATTTTTAATGTTATTTTAAATAACATTTCCTCTTGTTTATGTTGGAGGCTTTGTAGTATGGAAAAGATTTACTCTTTTATAGCCTGGGTTATTTTTCATCAACATGCAGAAAAAATAGATTTAAAGCACATCCTTTGGAAAAATCCTTTCAGTTTGGAATAGACTAAAAATATTCTTTGTTTTTATATCTTATGCCGCAGAAAGTAGAAAATCACATTCCAATCTCATTTTTCAGAGGAATAGCCTTTTTTTTTTTTTTTTTAAAGTGGGGATTTTTGGGGGATATTGACTCTTGCTTATTGAATTATAGACAGCCTTTTATCAGCTTATTTTTAAGAAGATCATGTTTTCATGCTTCTTTGTTTCTCTAGTCTTTTAAAAATCAATGGATATCAAGAGTGTTGGATATGGTGTCAGGAGATCGGAGCTTGGATCCCAACTTTCCTACTATCTGAACATAGTTAGGAAGACTTTGGAACAAGCCACATCACCATTTTGGTCTTTGGTTTCCTAAACTTTGAAATGAGGGAGTAAGATGCTCTCCAAGATTTTGTCTAGTTTTAATAAGCCAAAAGTCTACGAATGAGAATTCTAGAGTCTGAGCTGGCTTTTGTATGGGTAATTAAAAAAAAAAAAAGATGTTTATTTGCCTCATGTGATTTTGTGTTGTGTTATTGTTGCTATGAGTTGTGCTGCCAGAGATGAGGTTGCTTTATTTCCTTTTCGTGGTTCCCCTTAACCACCTCCCCCCA
This sequence comes from Antechinus flavipes, assembly GCF_016432865.1. Lineage (NCBI taxonomy): Eukaryota > Metazoa > Chordata > Mammalia > Dasyuromorphia > Dasyuridae > Antechinus > Antechinus flavipes. The sequence continues at coordinate 298,962,436 of NC_067398.1, read as the reverse complement.
CCCCCTCCCACCCTCCCCAAGGCAACTGGGGCTAAGTGACTTTCCCGGGTCATACAGCTAAGAAGAAGAACTCAGGTCCTCCTGACATCAAGGCTGGTGCTTTACCCACTACGCCACCTAGCTGTCCCCCCCTTTTCATGTTTTTAGGTTTTTGGGCCAGTAGAGAAACAGAGGGCTAAGAAGCCACAGTTAAATGGTTAAAGCTTAAAAAAGATGCTAGGAAACAGGGGAGGATGGATTAAATTAAATATGGCATAATAAGAAAAAGATTAATGAAACTGAAGAAAGCTCATGTTGGAAGAAATTTGATTTACACGACCTATGATAGGGTGGCTTGTGATGGATAACTTTGTAATAATAATAATATATGCAATCGACTGTGAACTTTGAAGTGGAGGTAAAATTATAGTGTATTTATAATACGTGAGGAACATTTCTTTCTTGCCATTTAGTATCTGCATATGAAATACCAAGCAATATCTCACTATTTAAATTGTTATAGATAGATAATGGAGGAATCTAAGATTGCTGTGTTCTGAAGCACATAGTTCTTTTTCTTTTTTGGGCTTGGGTAAGGGAGTTGATTTGAGTATTTAGTCAAAAGATCTTGCATGTAAGTTTTTTCTTTTGTTTTAAGTTAAATATGAAATTTTCTAAACATTTTCATATAATTCTGTGCAAGAAAAACCAACTCAAAACGAAGTGCATTTTTCAAAGTGTTATTTTTTAAATGAATGCAATTTAAGAAGTTTTGAAGAATTTTTAAATTTCACATATTAATGGTGAACTTAGGGGTAACATTTTTAGTGCCTGAATCCTATTCTCTGAATATTCTCTGAATCCCTGTGAAACTGAGGGATTTTTTTTTTCCATCTTTGACCTCACATTATTAACATCAATAAAAACTTGTAGAACTTTGTTGTATGTGCTAGAGAAATTAGAAGACCACTAAGCTAGCTTGTAACACAGTTCTGGAGTTGGACTGAGAATTTGGTGTCAATCCTGGCTCTGTTATTTAACAGCTTTAGGATCCTTGAGAATATTGAGGAGCTTATACTGTAACCTATTCAACATGTAAAGGACTGCTTGCCATCTGGGGGAGGGGGTGGAGAGAGGGAGGAGAAAAATCAGAACAGAAGTGAATGCAAGAGATAATGCTGTAAAAAAATTACCCTGGCATGGGTTCTATCAATAAAAAGTTATTAAAAAAAAAAAAGAGAGAGAGAGAGAGAATATTGAGGAGCTATAATGAATATAATTTTTGATTTCCTGAAAAATCTCCTTGAAAGCTTGTTAATATTTGCATAATCATTCTAATGAGAATCAGACTTTGACTCAAAATAAGTTAACATTAGAAAAGTTAACTTACAAAAATGTTTTGAAAAATTACATTATGATGCTATCCATAGATCAGAGGAATTTTTTGGAGATTATGATAATAGTATTATGATTATTTTATAATCAAAATACTGTCCCTTGTAAAAAGCTCATTTCCTTATTCCTGAGCAATTATTAACTCTTTTGGATCTTGCTACTATAAGTAAACTTCTTATCTAGTAAAGAAATTGAGAACTCATTATTTGGCATCTTTTTCGTAGACTTTATTGATGAGAAAGTATGACAGTATATACAGTGAGGAAAGAGATGACAGCCATCATCCATGCTGCACAGAAGTGATGACATAACTTGTTCAAAGCCATATTGTTTTGGTGGCCTAGTCCTGGTTTTTAGGGAAACCAAGTATCTACTCCTCCTTCTCCCTTCCTCCCCCCATTCCTTTTATAATGTGGAGAAAATCAGAACCAAGATCTAGAAGAATTCTTCCTCTCTTATCCTTTTTATCCCCTTATCTTCTGAACAGTAAAGAAGTAGTTAGAGAAAAAGAAGTTAAAGGGGAGAGTCACCAATTCTGACTCAGTTTTTAATCTCATTGTCATGACAATACCTTTCCCAGTCAGATACCTGCATATGCTTTAAAGCTTAGCATGGCACATACAAGAGAATGACGCATAAAACACTTTAAAATAAATTGTTTTTAGTGTTGTAGCCTTTGTTTCCATATCTTCATAACTTTAATTCTAAATGTAGATACTTTTTAAAGTAATGCTTTTGCCTAAGACTATAATCCTTTGGAATATCCTGCCTGTCTATAAATCTGACTTTTATTCAGAATAAAATTTCCAAATGTATATTTAAGCAAATTGCATTGCATGAATAACCAAATGAAACTACTTTGCTGCACTGTACTTTGTGACATAGGATTTTCTGTGATAGAATTGAGGAATGCTTACCACCAAGAAAACATGTTTATTTATCTATCTTTGTTACTTTCTACTTCAATTTAGTTCTACATTCAGTTATTATCTAATGTATACTTTGTATACATTTTACTTTTACTATATTTTAGCTCTCTATTTGCTTGCCTTCATCCCTGTATCCTGAGGTGCACAGCTATTGCTTTGACTAACATTGCCCAAACTAATTTGATTATGGAACATTATGGTAAGTATTGAAAAAATTTATAAACTATCCAGGAGATTGTGTTAGTATATAATACTCCCTAGAAATTTTAGAACAAAATAGAGAAAATTAAGTGTTTTTTTAAATATCTAAAACTATCATATGCAATAACTATTGATACACAATTTCCAAGTTTAATATTTTAGTGAAAAGAATATCACTATGGTTGTTTTCTCATGAAATACCTTTTTTGTTTATATCATATAAAACACAGTTAGGGAAATGCTTATTTAGATTAGTCCACTATAATATTTTTTAAAAAACATCCTTGCTAAAGCTCAGCTCAAGTACCAAGATCTTTCTTTGTCCTAGCTGCAAATGCTTCTCTTGGGCAGTTTTCTATGCATTTTACACACACACACACAATGTATTTATATATGTATATGTTACATATACATTTCATATATTTTACAAATATATGCCCTTAAGGAGAATACTCCTTAAGAAAAGAAGTTTTTTTCATTTTTGTCTTTGTAACCCCAGTGCTTATTATAGAGAATGACACATAGCAGTAGTAGTAGTAGTAGTAAATACTAGTATTCACAAATATATAATTAATAAATTCTTATTGATTGAAAGAGAAAAGATTTTCAATTACAATTTGTCAGCTGTTCATATTAGCCAACTTGTTTTGTCTCGGGTATCTCAGTGTTTTAAAAGCATAATCAAGCCTTCTACTTGTAATCTAAAAACTCTTGTGTTTAATTGTTTTAAGTTTAAGTAAATATATTTATATACATCTATATTAAGTAAATAATATATATATATAAAATATATAATAAGTTTAAGTTTAAGTAAAATGAATAATATAGGGACTGTCTTAGAATTTGAAAAATCGGAGACAAGGCACTTACTGATCTGCCCCAGAACTAGACAATTCTCTAAGCATGTAAGTCATAGGTAATTTGTGACTGCATGAGGAGAGAATTTCCATTCTATGAGTACCTTATATGCATTAAATGTTCTTCCTTCCCCTTTTCTCAACTTTCCTTCCTTAGCCATATAAGCTCTCATAATTTAAGAGATTGGATAAAGAATTCTTAGATTTAGCTGTAATAGAATTTTGTGCTTATATGTAACTTTTATATTATTGTACATTTAGGGCAAGTCATAAATATTATCACTGGGGAAAGTAGAGAGAATGTCTCATTTTTCTTGTCAGTTGATGTCATGAGTAAGCTATTAGGTGTAAGTTTGTATCTTTGGATAATGCTTTGTGTGTTGACAGGAGGAAAGCTAAAGTTTCATAGGATAAGAGCAACTGAGCAAGCCACTTGAGTGAATACTTCCTGGTTATTTGTGTTATACTTTTTTTTTTTTTTTTGCTGAGGCAATTGGGGTTAAATGACTTGCCCAGGGTCACATAGCTAGGAAGTCTTAAATGTCTGAGACCACATTTGAACTCAGGACCTTCTGACTTCAGGACTAGCGCTCTATCTACTGCACCACCTAGCTGCACTATTTGTGTTACTTTAAAAGATCTCATTACAAAATTAGATTCTTCTGCTTTCTATGTGTAGTTTTTTAAGATTATGGGGAAGTTGTGAGAAAATAAAGAGAAAGGCAGCTTGGTCCTCTCCTTCAACTTCTTATCTGGAGTTAGCTCATAAAGCTGAAGTAATGCTTTCAAGTACCATCTTCCAGAACCCTTTGGTGGTCACTGCAGGGAGAGTTCAGGAGAAGATAGAGACAGGCAAGGGAGGAGAAGCAGCACGCTGGTAGATGACATTCATCCAAAACAAAACTATAGAAGCAAATGTCCCCAGAATTTAAGGGTGTTTAGTTTAATTCTCTTTTAATGGTAGCAGCACATGGGGACATTATCTTTTTTAAAATAATATTTTATGCCCTCTAGGCATCTTCAGAAATATAGCTTAAACTATGGGGAATCATAACTCAACCTCCATCGACCTCAGGCTCCATCAAATCAACTGCCATACACAAAATGTAATAAATACACTCTTCTAGATAAATTCAAGACAGTAATAAGCCCTCTGAATTTATCATTTAGCACAGTATGCATGACTCCTCAAGCATCACCTTAGCATAGGCACTAAAAGAGTAATTTACAAGTAGAGGCTACCACAAGACAGAGAGAAGAGGATATTGCTTATTAATTTATTTTCTGGCTTGTCTGCTATCCTTATTGTGTTTGTTTTGATTGTTTTAGATTGTGTCTGAATCAGGACTTTTTTGTCTTAGCTTGTTGTGTGTTGTTCTGCCTTACTATTCTTAATTACCAAGAAAACGTACTTTTTAAGAAGCCAGCCATGTGTTTGTAGATTAGTCTATGTGAGAAACCTTAAATGGCACTTAATCTGAATTCATCCTAAAGCCCTGGCACCATCAACAATACTGACACTTAGAAAGTAGTATGAAGCTATCCAAACACCAAGCTGTCATGATGTGGTGAAGAAACTTTTATTACTTTGCAAAAATTTCTTTTCAGTGTAATTATTGACTTAATATGTTTACTTTAATTCTGTCTTGTTTGGAAAAATAATATCAATCCACATATACATATTTTAGCAGCTTATCCTCCTTATTAGGGGGAAATTAGCTGTAAAATGCATGAAAACAGCTTTGTCTTACACTCACTGAGCATAAATTGTACCTTGTTATAAGGAAACAGACAAGGAGCTATTTTTAAGAATCCATTGTTATCCTTTATTAAAGAGCAATAGTCACAAAATAGAGAAATGCATTTCAGGAACTTATTGTTTATATTTAAAGAATATAAATTCTTTATTTTGGTGATTGGGGGAGAGAATGTGATAATGCTGAAGAGAAAGTAACCAACCAAAACTACAGAGAACCGTCAATGTCTAACCTGACTGACCTCATATTCCAAACTTTCAACCACCTCTCTCTGAGGTCTTTATTATTTTTGTTTTCACACACTACCTACCCCAATGTGTTTCTAGAACTGTGGTGCTTTAACTGTCTTGAACCAACAGCCAACATCATGTTTAACTTACTCTTACATTTTAAAACCTATCCTTTTACAGCAGATCTTACCTCTTTTGAATGGCCACTTCACATTTTTATTCCTGTGTATTCTAGATATAATTTGATGTGGTTCCTTAGGTGAACAGAGCAAGTGACTTGATTGAAAATTGTGCCACAACTGACTTGAATTAAAATAATTCTAAAACAACTGTCTTCTGTGTATTCACTTTTATTTTGAATAGAAGCATTACTAAACTAAATAGTCTGATTTGAGACACATTTCTGCTTGCCTTTCCCCCTCTGATATAAAATTAGTTTTTCATAGCCCATAAATATGTATAATGATGAGCCTTAGCATTCAAGCTTCTTATGCAGTGCTTTTATTGCTGTGGCCTGGAGGAAATACCAAGACTATTTGCAAGTACAGTGGACCTGGTGAGTGGTTAAATGTTTCAATTTTCAGTTGAAAGCCACATAGTGAAGCTAAACTACAAATTAATTCTTCACTAAAATTGCATTGAGATTAGATTTTACTCCATAGTTATGTCTTCAAGTTTTCAAGAGGGTGAGAGAAAACTGTTTCACTTTAAAATATATCTATAATGCTTTATGTGTGATTTCTCTTGAGGAGAATTTTAATGGAAAGAGGAGTATATGGTTTTGATGACAGCAGGTAAAATGAAATTGACATGTTGGCCTGGAAGCAACTAGCCTTTTGTAATAGTAGTAATTTTAAGTAACTAGTATTTTGACAGATTGAGAGTTTGGATGACTTGAAATTTTACTTTGTCAAAGAAATCTGAATAAGTTTCTTCTTTGTGAAAACATTCTTTGACATTTTAAGTCGATCCAACTCATGAAAGATCTTTTTGAATGTGTGTGTGTATTCCGAGATCTCCTGACCAACTCTTAAGTTTACATGATTCTGTGACAGTTTCCATCTCAGGATTTAGTGATTCTAGGACTTCCTGGTGGTGAAAGACTTGATGCTTGTGCTTTTTTCACTGCATACCCTTTTCAATGGTTACAGTGTTTCAGGTATCTGGTTCATCAGGTAACACTGCTTGAGGATTCTGGTGTCCTATTTTTTTATATACACTAATGGGTTGTGCTTTGGATAGTCATTGTTTCAGCATTCTGTAAGGAGTGGAAAAAAGCATTGAAGTTGGAGTCAGGGGAGATCTGGCTTTCTTGACCTCTAGCCACTTAATATCATCAAACTTAAGTTTTGCTCATTTGTAAAGTAAGCATTCCCCACCTACCTCATAATTGTATATTTAAAGAAAATACTATGTAAATCTAAAGCAAAATAGACCTGTGAGTTTTTCTTCTGATGGAAGATGAATTTTGTTCTTAACCTCATTCTTAGTGCTATTCATATTGGGTTGCTCTTGCATTGAGTCAGCCAAGGAAATAATAAAGACCTCACAGATAGAGGTGGTTGAAAGTTTGGAATATGAGGTCAGACAGGTTAGACATTGCCGGTTCTCTGTAGTTTTGGTTGGTTACTTTCTCTTCAGCATTACCACATTCTCTCCCCCAATCACCAAAATATAGTGTCCCAAAAGTCTTAATGAAGTCTGGGGTAGTGATGGTGATTTTGTTTTTTGTTTTGTTTTTAAATAATTCCAGAAATGTAAATGCTATTAACTTTTTTTTAATTAAAGGTTAATAATTTGAGTAAAAATATTAAAATTTCTGAAATTACAATTCATTATAATTGCTATCTTTTGCTGAACATCCTCATTACCAATTTTTGCTTTATAAAAATTTTCATCAACTGCTGCTTAGTGAGTGAAAGGATAACATTTATAATCTTAGCCTTAACATTGTCCAAAGAATAACAATTTGATACATAGCACTTTTGACATGATTCCATAAGAGGAATTCTAAGAAAGATCTGGTCACTAAGGTGGTCACACAAGAGCACCTTTTCTATGGAGTCACTGGATTTGAGAAAACATCATGTAGAAACTATCTAACATGTAATGCATAACAATAGTTGCACCATCTTGCTAAAATTAAAATTGAAAACTCACAAATCATGTATAAAAGAAATTTAAACTTTTTAATGGAAGATTATAGCATTTATACTTAGGAAACTGTTAAAGTGTAAAACTACACCAAGACTTTAAGGATAACCTTGTATTATAAACCTTTTATTTGCATTGATTTCTTTCTCTTTTTCCATGAAAATTAGAGAATCAATGGAGAGCATACTTCCTTAATAGCTGATTTTAGTAGCTCTTGATTACTTGTATGGCTTCCTTGTTGTACCCAAAATCATCTTAAACTTTTTTTTTGTTAGTTTATAGAGTTAAGAAGACTCTGCACAATATTCCAAAATAACCATTATGATTTCTTCTAGGTGTACTTGAATAGCAGAGGCTCCTTAAGGACATAGTGCTCAGGATGAGAAGGGGTCTCATCTATTATAAGCACTTTATTTTTTATTTATTTAAATTTTTTTATAATAGCTTTTTGTTTTTCAAAATATATGCAAAGACAGTTTTCAACATTCACCCTTGCAGAATCATGTGTTACATATGTTTCACCCTCCTTCCCACCCCTTCTCTCCCCTAGACAGCAAATAAACCAATATAGGTTTATTTTTAAAGTGCTTCATTTTTAAAGATTAACAACTGACATCCTGAGAGGTTTAAATGGCTTGCCCATCGTCACACATATGACAAATTGGAATTTGAACTTAGGTCTTTTGACTCCATATACTACATTTTTCTAGGTTCCTTAAACCTAGTTGTATAAAATAGATGACAAAATGCCTATCGATAATTCTTTTATGTTCATTGGATCATAGAAAATGGGATAATCAATAAGCATTTATTAAGCACCTACTGTGTTCCAGGTACTGTGCTAAGTCCTAGAGATAAAAAATAGAGGTAAAAGTTCGTCTTTTACAATGTAAACAGAAACAAAGCAAGCTATATAGAGGGTAAATAGAAAATAATTAATAGAAGTAAGAGGGAATAGGGAAAGAACTACTTGTAAAAAATGAGATGTTGGAACTAAAGTACAAAGTATAGAGTGTTGAGCCTGGAGTCAGCAAGACTCATTTTGAGTTCAACTTTGACTTTATATACTTACTATATGACGTTGGGCAAAGTCACTTCACCCTGCTTTGCTTTAATTTCTTCATTTTTAAAATAAACTGGAAATAATGGTGGACCACTTCAGTATCTCTGCCAGGTAACTCCCAAATGGAGCCATAAAAAGTGGGACATGACTGAAAAGAGTTGAATAACAAAGGAAGCAAGGGAGATGAATAGTTGGTGCAAAAAGTGGGACATGAGGGACAGTTAGAAAACCTGGAGCCGAGAGATGGACTATTTTGTTTGTGGAACAGCCAGGAGCCTAGATCAGACCATATGAAAATAAAGTTTAAGGTAGGATAGTTTAAGGTAGGATCACTTGAACAAGTAAGGAGTAAGACCATGTCATTGTGTGAGACAGTAGTGGAGATGATGACAGAAGATAATCTTTTGTTGTTAATGTCAAATGAGTGTTAAATAAATGGTAAAATATCCATGAAAAGATTCAAAGGAATTGCCTTAAGGATCTCAAAACAGGATTTTGTTTGTACTTCTGTGACTACATAGCACTTTCACAGAAATAAGAATGAAATTTTATGGAATTGTTGATTTGAATGAATATATTTTGATATCTAAAGATGAAAGACATCATGATTATTCCGAATACAATTTGTGCTTTATGGAATTGTCGATTTGAATGAATATCTTTTGACATCTAAAGTGCAGAGGTCCAGCCTCTGCAGGGGGTCCAGGGAACTGAGCAGGAGGGATAGGGTCAGCGTCAAAGGAAGAGAGGAGTCATGGGGTAGTTTGAGGGAGGAACTGATGGAAGTGATGTTTCCACTTTTCTCAGGCTCCTTCAGGCTTTATTTTTATACTCTATCATGATCACTTTTCTTTAGGTCAACATAGTCTGACTTTAGGTCAACAGGTCTGAAGATATGTTTCTGACTTATTGACCTTTATATGTTACTACATTTGACATTTAACATTTGAGTAAGTTTTTTATGGTTAAGTGTTAATTATTGATTACATTACGTGAAGCTAATAATGAAAAGATAAGTATTATACAAGGTTAAATGTCAGTGAATTTTGTTAGTTTACTTATGTCTTCTTTGTTAATTCTGTGGAATATTTGATTCCTCTATTTCTCTGACTTGGAATGTGTACATAGGCATTTAGGGCAATTTCTACTTATACTGTAAACATCTTTTGGTTCCTAGACATACTGATCTTTTCTGAGTCTAAATTGGTAAACACCATTATTTCCTAGACCTTTGGATTCTCTCCCATAATGACAATGCTTTCCATGGTGTTCTCTCCTTTATCATTTGTCTGCAAGCAGCATTTTACGAGGAAGATGACAGTTTACCTCCTGGGAGGAGTTTGCCTTAGTTTATATTCCCAGAAGCAGAGCTTCATTTTACAAGCTCATTTGACTTTTTCAACATATTGTCTGCCAAATTACATACAGTGTAGAGTTTCAGTGTTTTGACATGGTTTGGGTCCGCTCATTCATTTTCCAAACCATGTCACTAAATCAGAGGTTTAGGAAAAAGTTAAGAAAAGCCATTAATAAATTGTATATAAGGAGTTTCTGTTTGGTTCAAATAATAGACAGTATGGCTTCGAACAGTTTTTTGTCATTTGATATTTTGAATAGAAATTTTAATGCAGAAAAAGGTTTAATAATAGGGATAACATTCTTGTAGATTGTAATAATTTGACTGTATCAAGGAGGAGAGAGTGATTAACGATGTCAAAAACTATAGTGATATTCAGAAGAATAAAGATTAAGAAAAGGCCATTGGATTTGATAATTAAGAATTCACTGGTAACTTTGAAGAGAACATTTTCATTGGAATGATAAGATTGGAAACCAGATTGTAAGGGGTTAAGAAGGAAATGAAAAAGTAGAGTACTTATTGTAGATGGCCTTTTCAAAGAGTTTAGTACTTAGCCCAGAAAATAAATTTACATTATTTCTGTAAATAACCTCAATTAATTAATAGATTATCATTGTAATTTATTATTAATTAGTAAGGAAGATCTTTTAAAATATTAAATCATAGACCACCTATATAAGTCCATTAGAAAGATTTCCCAAATTTTCCAAACATAGAATTAAGTAAACCAATAAGTTAAAAGAACAAAAAAAGCAATCCTTTGTTAACATATTTTCATTGTTTATTTCCATTTAAATTTGTTTTCTATTATTGAATGAAGCAATATAGATAATGTAAATACAGTGTGAGAAAATCTTAGAAATTTTTTTAAAAAGTAAAGGGCAGTGTGAGTTAATGAAAAGTTTTAGCTGTACAATTTTTTAGTATGTGCAAACCAAACTAGCTAGCAGATGTTGAAATTTTATTAGGATTAAATGAGTCATTTCTTATTAGTTACTAGAAACATACTTTTGCAAATAGTGCTAACTGAAGTCTAAAAAAATACTCTAATGTGTTAATACACATTATATAATCCCTATATAAATTTGTTCACACTTGAGTTAAGAAATTTCTTTTTTGATAGATTTCACAAAAGTAAGGAATGATAGTCTATTCTAATCATTACAAATTCTAAATTAGAATTTTAGATATCAATATAGTAATTTCCTTATAATTATAAAATGTTACACAGCTTAAAAAATTAGTTTAGACTTTTTTCTGTTATCTCCAGTTAATTGCTAAACCAAACCAGATAAACTACTCACCTGGGATATGTTATTGATAATGTCATACTTTCATGATGTGTTCTGGAAAAGTTGCCATTTAATTGAAGTTTTGCAAAAGAAATAGTCTGGTAATCATGTCATATCTGAGGGAAAGTTTGAATTCACTTGACTCCAAGTCTAGTACTTTTATGTACTACTACATCTGCCATTTTGAGTCTCAAATCTTCAGTTGGAAACTATTTCTAGAATGTTAGGGTTTCATAATCTTCCCTGTCTTTCGACTAATTAATTAGTAAAAATTAATGCTTGGTGACTGCAAGGGAAAGCTATTAAAAGAAACCCTTTTGGTATATGAATTATCGTTTCTTCATTTATCTCTTGTTTTTGCAGTCTTATTTTACTGTAATGCTTTTTCCTTTTTCAAGAATGTTTCTTAAGGAGTAATATCATCTATACATTTAGCTTCCTAAACTAATAGAGTATTCACTAGAATTCATGAATGTATCTTTGAGTTTTCCAAATGAAGAATTTAATTTAATTTAATGAATTTTTATACTACAGTAGAATATTGAGACCTCTAATGTATTTGTAAGAATGATTTCTCAAGTTCTTAGTTTGAATTCCTTAAGGCTAATTCTTAGGTGTTAGAATTAATTTAAATAAAAGGAATCTTGAAACTTGAGCAAATTTTCAAAAAAAAAAAAAAAAGGAGATAGATTTTTTGATTGGGATTACAAAGTTGTATTATAGCTGAGAAATTTTTTTTGTTGTTGTTAAAGCAGTTGGGGTTAAGTGACTTGTTCACACTGCTAGGAAGTATTCACTGTCTGAGGCTGGATTTGAACTCGGGTCCTCCTGACTTCAGGGCCCATGCTCTATCCACTGCACCGTCTAGCTGCACCTGAAATTATTATTTTTAAAAACCATTTTAGTAGTCAAAGACTTTATTATCATGGGTAGATTTTTTGGCTCCTTTGAGCAATGTGTTATTTCTCCTATTAATGCTATCTTTTGTTAAATAGATCCCTTACTCTTTTGAATAACTAGTAGAATATATGCCTTTAATTGCAAGGTAGTATGATATTAGTCTATTACAAGACTTATTCCAAGACAAGGGAGTTTTTAATTCATAATAAGTCTGTTCATTATAAAAAAATAATAGTTATGCAGAGTATTAGTTGAGTAAATAAATTTTTAAAAATCAGTAAAAACAAAATTACTTCTAATGAAAAGAGAATTTGGAGGGTTAGGAGAGAAGTGAATATTTTATTTTTTATAATTTACAACATTGGTTTGCGATGAGAGAAGTAGCACAAGAGTCATCATCAAAGACGTGCATCAAAAGTAAAATTTAAGAGTTAATGAAATAACATGCATATAGCATAAGTGTTATTTATTATTAACAAAATATTAAAAGGCTGACAAGAATTCCTTTTGTACATTGGATATATCTACTATGGAGAATTTATGGAAGTGTATGGACAGAAATTGAACGTGAAAAGCAATGGATGAATTATAATTTCTGGTGGTGGAAGTGGCTGTAGAGTAGACATCGTTATTCTATTTAAATATAAAATATTTCATGAATAAAAAATTTCATGAATATGACATGAATTCATGCCATAAAAATTCATTTAAGAAAGAAAAATGGAAACTATGTCTTACCATCATAAGGATACAGAAATACTTCATAATAGCTGAAGATTCTTTATCTTTTGTTTAATATATTATTTAAAGCTAGAAAAAATCATTGTTTAGAATGAATATGTGACTGAATGAATGCTGCATAAAGTATTTACTTTGCTTAACTGTGCTAAATAGTGGAAATACAAAGAAGTAAAGCAAGACAATCTCTGCTCTCTGGGAGTTCATGTCCTTATGGGGAGACAACATAATGTTTCAGCTTTAAGTTGAATGAAAAAGTCCCACAATTCTTAGAATATGTGGCAAAGCAGATATTAATTTCCCTTTAATATCATTTCTAATGATAAAAATATCAGTTTCTGATACTGAACTACTTAATAATTTGAAAGATGTAGGTGGCAAGAACTTTCTTAGATTAATAAAGTAGGTAGTTGTTAATACTGTTGTTGTTTCATCATGGGTTAAATGACTTGTTTTTGTACCATTTTGATGTTGCTTATTGATATTAGTCAAAACTCCTTTTCTATATGGTCACTAATTAATCCAAATAAATATCTTCTCATATATACATGGTGTTTACTATTGCTAGAATTTGTGAAATAAAGTTATTCCTGTTCAGAATATTTATGGAATCATGTATTTCCTTTAAATGGCCATAACCATTTCTCCTTTCTTACCATCTTAGATTATTTCTTATGAGGGTCATGGATATCCCATATCTCAATTTGGAAGGACCAGACTGTAAGTGATTTTAATTTTTTTGAATTTAAATATACGCTATTTAGGACTAGTTGTAACTGATGAAATTTCACTTAAGAGAATTCCTGATTCATTTCAGAGTGAACAATGATTCTTTCAGTGTCATTAAATAAATTGGAGCATTTGGCTTTGATTAATTTCTATTTACATTTATTTTCCATTGCTTTTGTGATTTGAAATTTCTTTTTCATATGCCTTCTAAAGTATTTATTTCAACCTGAACTCTCATTTTTTATTTCCTCCAGATTTTTAAAACCAGTTTATAAAGAAAAAGTATATATTTATTTCACTTATAGTTTTTTCAGTAAACTTGGTATTTCTTCCATTTTAAAATTTGGAGATTTTCCTCCCTTTAAAATGCCTATGAAAAACCAACATATATTTAAAAGAAAAATGCTTATCATTTTTCTTTTTCTTCTGTCTGCCTCATTCGTCATCACCTTTTCTGCTTTACTATTTAAATTATGATTATGTACCTTAAGGATGAAGAACAGATTAAAAAGAGAAGAAATGGTTCAATGAAAGATCTAAGCAAAGAAATCTTTATATCTTTAAAAATAAAATTAGTGAAAGTTACATGGAGATTTTGTAAAAAGAAAGAATATTCTAATATAAGGACTCTGGGAGGTTCTCCCATCATAGGCAAGCGAGGTGGCTCATTGGATACAATGTTGGGACTGTAATTAGGAAGACCTGAATTCAAATATGGCCTCAGACATTTTCTAGGTGTATAAACCTGAGCAATTCATTTAAATTCTGTTTGCTTCAGTTTCCTCATCTGCAAAATAATAATAATAATACCATTTATTTAATCCTTACTACTCCCAGGTAATTTGAAAGATTAAATGAGATAATTGTAAAATACTTAGCACAGTGCCTGGCACACAACCGGCAGCACTATGTAAATGTTAGCTATTATATTAGTTATTATCATTATCATTATTATTATTATTACTATGGTAGTACTACTATTATGGTAAAACCTTGGTCTTCTGTAAGATTACAGTTTTATTAATCTCGTAGTATTTGAGTACCATTAATAGAGAATCCCCAACATTGTGTGTGTGTGTGTGTGTGTGTGTGTGTAAACATTAATAAAAAATCCCCAAATTAGTCTGGTCTTGGTATCTACCAAGAAATGTCTGTTGTAGAAAATTAAGTTAAAGAAAGTAGTAGAGTTTCTTGTTGCCTTTGGAATAGGAAATACAGTAAATGTATTTGAGTAATCTTTCAAATGTAAACCTTCTATTAAAAATGTGTCTCATAGTGCAACCTAAACGAGATCATGTTCTACATGTGACATTCCCCAAAGAATGGAAAACCAGCGACCTTTACCAGCTTTTTAGTGCCTTTGGTGAGTGATTTCTCTCTGATTTCTTTCTTTTTCTGTTTTGGTGGTAAGTAGTATTAGAAAGCATCATTTTAGGAATAAAGAATGCTATATGTGGGGCAGCTAGGTGGTGCAGTGGATAGAGTACTAGCCCTGAAGTCAGAAGGACCTGAATTCAAGTCAGACATTTAACACTTCTTAGCTGTGTGACCCTGGGCAAGTCACTTAGCCCTCATTGCCTCGGCAAAAAAAAAAAAAAAAAATGCTATATGCAAGGTTTTAACCTTACTTTTCATCTTCCTCATTTTAGCATAATATAATCTTTAATAAACCTACTAGGGTTTTAATATTTAGGAAGAGTCACAAAGAAACAAGATAAAATTATTCTTTTTTCTTTTTCAATAATATTTTATTTTTCCAAATACTTATATAGTTTTCAACATTCTTTTTAAAAATAATAGCTTTTTATTTTCAAAATATATGCAAAGATAGTCTGCAACATTGATCCCTGCAAAACTCTGTATTCCAAATTTTTCTCCCTCCCTTCACCTCACCTTCTCCCCCAAATAGCAAACAATCCAATATATGTTAAACATGTGCAAATTCCACTAAGCATATTTCCACATCCATCATGGTGCACAAGTAAAATCAGATCCAAAAGGGGAAAAAATGAGAAAAAAAGAAAAAAATGCAAGTAAACAATTACAAAAAAGGTGAAAAATACTATTTTGTGATCCACATTTAGTTTCCATAGTCCTCTTTCTGGATGCAGATGGCTCTCTACATTACAAGTCTATTGGAATTGGCCCGAATCACCTCTCAACATTCATTTTTATAAAACTTTGTGTTCCAAATTTTTCTTCCTCTCTCCTTTACCTCTTCCTTCCCTAAGATAGCAAGCCATCTGATCCAACTTAAATATGTGCAATCCTTTCAAACATATTTTCATATTTGTCATGCTGTGCAAAAAAAAAAGACCAAAAAGAAAAAGAAGAAAACACGAGAAAGGAAAAAAAAGGTATAAATAATATGCTTTGATCCACAGTCAGTCTCCATTGTCCTCTTTTGAGATGCGATTGTCATTTTCTATCCCTAGTCTATTGGAATTGTCTTGTATCACTGCATTGTTGAGAAAAGCCAAGTTTTACACAGTTTATAATCACATAATTTTATTGTTACTTGTACAGTGTTCTCCTGGTTGGCAACTACAAAAAGGGTTACTGCAAACATTTTTGTACATCTGGGTCCTTTTCCCTTTTTTAAAATCTCTTTGGGATACAGGCTCAGTAGAGACATAGCTGGATCAAGAGATATACACTTTTGATAGCCCTTTAGGCATAGTTTCCAAATTGCTCTCCAGAATCTTTGGATCCATTCACAATATGCATTCACCAATAACACATTAGCTTCCCAGTTTTCCCACATCCCCTCCAACATTTATCATTATCTTTTCCTGACATCTTAGCCAATCTGATAGATGTGAGGTGGTACCTCAGAGTTGTCTTAATTTGCATTTTTCTGATCAAAAGTGATTTAGGGCATTTTTTCATATGACTAGAAATGATTTAATTTCTTTATCTGAAAATTGTTCATATCCTTTGATGATTTTTCAGTTGAGGAATGACTTGTATTCTTATAAATTTGTATCAGTTCTTTATATTTTTTAGAAATGAGGCCTTTAGTAGAACCCTTGATTGTAAAAATTTTCCCCCAGCTTTCTGTTTCTCTTCCTATCTTTGGCTTTGTTTGTGTAAAATCTTTTTAATATAATCAAAATAAGATAAAATTATTCTTGATGTAGCTGAATTTCTTTTCTGTCACCATGGAAAACAAAGACAAAGGATAAATTATTCTTTAGGTTCAAATTCAGAGAAGCCATCTATTTGTCTGATAAAAGTTGTCTTTGTATGTAATACTTGGTGTCAAAAGCCATGTGACATGTGGCTGTTCATGTAGATCAAAGACTGAGAAAAGTTGAAATTTTCTTTGCTTTGTCCTCCAGGAAGTCTCCCTTGATCTCCCAATGAGTTGCCTCATATTTTGAAGCTTCCTGTTTCTGATATTGTTGGCATAACCAGGTTTTTCTTTTCTTTTGTTTTTTACATGTAGCTATGGGGCAACAAGGGGTCAATTTTTCAGAACTGATAAACATGTTATTCTTGATTTATTTTTTTTCTTTGTACTGTTTGTGTTCCTTTTTTGAACCTTCTTTATATCCTTCCACATTTAGCTTACATTTATTTAAATACCTAGCTTATCCTTTTTTTTGGATTGCTTATTAAAGAAATAAACTCTTTCATCTTTGTATTCATCTTGTCTTATATTGGAATTTACCTTGAACATAGTTCTTTTACAAAGTTAAATGCCAATTTTTATTGAATTGCATTAAATGTCCCTAATAGCAGTGCACGTGATTAGATTTAGGTGAACAGAAAATTTAGAGCTGACTGTTAGTAACAACATTTTGGTTATAAACTACAGGCTACAGGCTCTAAATCCTATTTTCTTAAATTGTGTGTGCAACCCCATATGGAGTAACTGAATATGGGGGGAGAGGTTCACAAAATTATGATTTATTATCAGTAAATATTTGATTTGTATATCTATTTTATATGCTTATATACCTGAGTAACAGAAAAATTTCTCAGGTGAAAAGGGATTAAGAATGTGAAAAGTTTAAGAACCCTACTCTCAAGAAAGGGAAGCTTTGAAGATATACTTTTTGAAGATTTTTATAAAAAATTCAGTTCAGCAAATATTTATTAACATTTTTTTATTCTGAACTTCTACACTAAAAAAGAGTATTTCTTTATATACATCAAACATGAAAGGAAGATACTATCTAAAACCTTTAATCAGTTTCATAGTCCTTGCTTTTTATTATTTTTTAATAATATGATGAATTCTACAAATTATTTTCAACATACTCTGACTTATCTCTGCATCTTTCTGAATTTCCTTTAGTTCTTTGCATTTAATATAATGTTTGAAGAAGCAATTTAAGGTGTCCTTTTTAATTTTAGTTCTTTTCTTATTCCTTTTGGATAAGGAATTTTATTAGCACGATATCATCATACAGTTCCTTTAAATTGTTCAAATAAATTTATCTTTTTACTTTCAGGAAGTGGTTGGTAGAGTCTTTCAAACTTTACTTTGCCCTCAAGTTCTAATAGATCTAGTTTCATTCATTTCTTGAAATATAATGTCCAGGTCTTTAAAAAAAAAAAACAACTATTTCTTCAATCTTTTGGTTTTCTTCTAATATTCCTTGCTGTTTCATAGAGTCATCGATTTCTGTTTCACGTATTTTTTGGCCACCTGTACTAGCCACTCTATCCTTTTCTCCCCATTTTGACTCATTGGTGAACCAACTAAACTCTGTATTGTTCTACTCTTGAATCCTTTGCTCTCTTATCATATTGCAGGTTATGCTCAGTCAAACCTTAGTTTTGGATTATTCCTATCTTTTATTGCCTTTGTGCCTGTACATGTCCTGCTGAATGAAGGTAGAGAAAATCACACAGCCATTCTATGTCCACAACAGATGTAGGTTACATAACCTCAAGTGCACTGTTGCAATTTGGTCCTATTTTATCTCCCATGAATTAATTGCCATTTTCATGTTGATGATTCTCAGATCTACCATTCCTGCCCCAATCTATCTGCTAACTAATTTCACATCTTTAGCCACTTTTCAGACACATAGAACTGAATGTCCAGTAGACATCTTAAACTCAATTCAACCAAAATTGAATGTACTATCTTTCCCCTAAAACCTTTTCCTCTCCTGTCTTCTCTATTATTATAAAGAGCAACATCATTCCCACAGTCCCTTAAGGCTTGAAACCTCAGTGTTATCTTGGATTCCACACTCTCTTCACCTCTCATCTCTAAGTTGCGGTCAAAGCCTGCTAACTTCACCTTTGCAACATCTCTTGAATATTTTTCCTTTTCTACCCTGACACTATCGCCATTCTAATGCAAACCTTCATTATCTCACTCCTTGATTTTTTACCAAAGCTTGCTAGTGAATCTGCCTACCTTAAGTCTCTCCTAACTCCAATCTATTCTATATTCAGCCATAAAATTGGTTTTCCTAAAGCATAAATCATGTGACCCCTTTCCACTATTCCATAAACTCTAGTGGCTTCTTATTCTTCCAAGTACAAATACAAAATGCTCTTTTGGCATTCAAAACCCTTTAACTTAGCCCCCTCTTACCTTTCCAGTTTTCTTATTCCTTAATTCCTGACACATACTCTTTAATCCAGCAACACTGGTTTTTCCATGAATAAGATCTTCCATCTCTCATTTTTGGAATATGAAAAGACTCTGTTGTTGTTGTCCCCCCTTCCTGATATGCTCTTCCTCCTCTGCTTCAACTGCTGACCTCCCTGGCTTCCTTTAATATCTCACTAAAATCCTATCTTTTACAGGAAACTTTCCCTAACTCCTCTTCATGTCATTGCCTTCTCTCTATTAATTATTTACTATTTATTCTATATAGAGCTTTGCATTATATAGATTTGTTTACATATTATCTCTCCCATTGGATTATAAGGGCAGGAACTGTTTTCTTTCTTTTCTTTTTCTTTTCTTTTTTTTTTTTTTTAAACTTTTTTCATATTCCTGGCACTTAGCATGGTGCCTGGCACCTAGGAGACCCTTTCTAAATGTTTATTGATTTCAATTGCTATCCTTGGCTTTTTTTTTTTTCTCACTAATGGTATGATATATTTTTGTTCTAGCTGTTTAGTCTATGTGAATTGTTATTTTTCAAGGTGTTTTTTTTGCTTTGTTTTGTTTTGGTCAATGACATATTTTTGGATTCTTATTAATTCATCTTACTATCCTCTCCCATTTTATGGCTGACTTCATCCCATTCATAGTAAGAGGTTTTTTTGTTGTTATTTCTTATTCCTCTCCTTTTATATATTTTTTCTTTCTTTGCCCTCACCTTTCTATAAAAAAAAGAGGAATCAGTGAATGAAGTGTTTAATTAATATTTTTGATCTATAAAAGCAATATATTTTCATTCATTTTCCCTTATTTTCTTCATTTTGTCCTATCCCTAATTATAGATATTTACTCTTTTACCTCATATTCCTTACTTTGCTGTAGATATTCCCTTTCATTCTCTAGCTTCTGATATTCACAATTATATCGCTTATGATTAATATTTCAACTATTCTTCTCTTCCCTTTTTTGTTCCCTAATATTTCCTTGCAGAGATAAATGTATTTCTTTACCACATTCATTATGTATATATAGCTATGTGTGTGTAAAATGTGTTCAGTTCTTCTTTTTCTGGCTCAAATAAAAGTGAAATTCATCATATACCTGTTGCCCCTCAAATTTTCTTTTTACATATGATCTTCAGTCCGTGCATTCCTATTTTGTGATATAGTAAGGTTCCTCCCCTTCTCCTTCCTTTTCTCCCCAGTGTTTCCTCTCTTTCCTCACCTTTTCTGCTTTTTTTCAAGGTCATCAGAAGAGAACTGAACAACTCCCAGGGTGTCTATCTGTCTTATTTAACTTATTCTATGCTTCTAAGGTTCTGAGAGGATGCTTATTTTTTCTTCCTTTATTACAATGTAAACAACTTATCACATAGTTCCTTCAGAGTGATCAAATGTATTTGCTTTTTGTGTATCTCTTGACTCCTTATTTACTTTTTAGGTATTCTGTTGAATTCTGGTCTTTTCATAAAGAATGCTTTCAAGTCTTATGTTTATTGGCTTTAGAATACTTTGAAGCATTTCTAAACCCCAGAAGGAAAACTCCTGGGAATGTCCTGTCAAATTTCAGAGTTTCCATGTCAAACAAATAACACTGTAAGAAGTTTGAAAAAACCATATGAGGATCAAGAAGTCACAGTCAGGATCACATAAGATTTGGCAGCTACCATGATTAAAAAAGAATGTCTAGATATAACATTCCAGATAAAAAAACTACAACCAAGAATGACCTCTCAGGCAAACTTTTAGTGTAATATCTATAAGAATTTGCCTTTCAGAAATGCTCTTGCTCTTTTCATTGCAAATGCTTGAAAATCTTTCTTGGTCTAGAATGTGATTGCTCAGGCTAGGCTCTACCTTCTGCAGAAATTATTAGGTTTTCGTTTTTTCTTGATTATTCAAATTAGGTTTTAGCCTTAGTTGTCTCTTTATACAACCCAGATCTAGTTCTATCTCTTACAGTAAAGCACACAGGTTTAACCTAATCTGTAAATCTGACAGATTGCTGATGCAGCTTGTCATTGACTTCACAGGGTCCTCTAAGGATTTTGCTTCCTAGGAACTGTCATGACTATTTATCCAGTTGTGGATAAACTGGGCATGAATTTCCTGGTTACTGGGATGCCTAGGGACTGTACTGTCTAGATCTGGTGATGGGGGATAGAATTTCGTGTGTGAAAGGATAGAAAGAGCCAGTTTGGCTGGTTCACAGAGTGTGGAAGGAAGAGTCATGTTCAGAGAGTCTGGAAAGATATGTTGCGACCAGGTTGTAAAGGACTTTAGCAAGCTAAACCCAAGAGGATTGATATTTGATCTTAGAAGAAATGGGGAGCCACTGGAATCAATTGAGTAGGAAAGACATGGTCAGATCTACACTTAAAGAAAATCACTTTAACACTTACATAGAATAGTGGAGAGAGACTTGTGACAGACCAGTTAGAAAACTGCTCCAGAAGGACTGAAGGTCTGAAGTAAGGTGGTAGCTGTGTAAACAGAGAGAAATGTCAGATGTGAAAGACTTCATAGAGATAGAAATGTCAATAGATATCAATTAATTGGCACTTTGGACAAAGGAGAAGCAGGAATCAAGTAAAGGATAATCTCATTGTTATAAAACTTGAAAATGGAAGGATAGTGGTGCCTTCACATCAAGCATTAGCTGCACTGTGTAGAGAGGAAGGGTCAGATGCAAGAGATGTTGTGAGACTTGAAATGACATACGTGGGGTGAGAAATGGTGAGTAATTATGGATGATGCCAAATTTATAAATCTGAGAGATTAAAACAACTTGACCTTTGAAAATTGGAAAGTTTGGAAGAGGGGACGGTTTTGGGGAAAGATAGTAAGTTTTATTTTAGTCATGTTTATTTTAAGATATCTCTGGAACATCCAATTTGAAATGTCCCAGGATTTTGATGATGTGGACTGAAGTTCTAGAAAGAGACTTTGCCTAAATTTATAGATTTGTGAATGACTCTAACGAGAATGATAATTAAATCCATTGGAAATGATGAGAACATCAAGAGAGAGAGTGTAGGTACAGAAGGGAAGAGAATCCAGTTCAGAGGGGTGTGTAGTGGAGGATGAGCCAGCAAAAGAGATGGAGAAGGAATTGTCAGATGGGTAGAAGAAGAACCTGAAGAGAATGGTGTCACAAAATCCCAGGTATGAAAAATTATCCAGACAGATAAGGTGGTCAGCAAAGGCAAATGCAAGAAATAAGTTAAGACAGATGAGGATTAAGAAAAAATTATCAGATTTGGCAGAGCTAGCTCATTGGTAACTTGGAAAAGAACAGTTTCAGTTTAGTCCACAAGCATTTATTAAGTGCCTGCTATTTGCCATATTTGTGCAAAGGGTTGAAAATACAAAATAAAGCAAAAACAACTTAATAGGGAAGGCAACAAACAAATAAGTATGCACAAACAAGCCAAATACAAGATAAATAAGAAAAATAGAGATAGAAATGTCAATAGATATCAGTTAATTGGCACTTTGGACAAAGGAGAAGCAGGAATCAAGTAAAGGATAATCTCATTGTTATAAAACTTGAAAATGGAAGGATAGTGGTGCCTTCACATCAAGCATTAGCTGCACTGTGTAGAGAGGAAGGGTCTGATGCAGGAGATGTGAGACTTGAAATGACATACGTGGAGTGAGGGAAGGCTTTAGAATTAAGAGGAATTTGAAAAAACTTCCTATAGAAGGCAGGATTTTAGCTGGTACTTGAAGAAAGTCAGGAAAGGCAAGAGGCAGATTTGAGGAGGGGGAGCATTCCACATGGAAGACAGCCAGAGAAAATTCCTGAAGCTGAGAGGTGGGATGTTTTTACTTGAGTTACAACATGGAGGCCAGTATTGTTGAATCAAAGAATATAGGGGTGGGGTGGAGGTGAGAAAGTATAAGAATAGAGAACTTGGAGGCAGGAAGACTGAAAGGTTTTGAATACTGGAGGATTTTAAATTTGATCCTAGAGGTGACAAAGGGGCCATTGGAGTTTACTGAGTTGAAATGTGACATAGTTAGACACAGGGAAATCTTTAAGAAATTCTCTTTTATGGTGTTCTCTTCTTTAAAATATAATGGTTCTCTCTGGGAGCAGGTTTCTTGGGGAGGTTTTCTGAAGGCAGCCGTAGTTTCAGTTAAAAGTAATAATCACTCCAAATGCAGCCAGCTGATAAAATGCCAATGCTTATTTTCTCCTTCCTTGGGCCCAGGTAGCTTTCTTAGAGGTCCATCTCTCTGCTTGGTTCCAAGAGCTCCCTCCGATTGTCTCCAAATCCAAAGGTTTGTCCTTCAGCCTCCAGCCAGCACAAAGGTGGAAAATGGAATGAATCTTTCTTGCCTCCAAGAGAGGGCTTCTGGCTCTCAATCTCCCAGAGTGTTCCTTTCGAGTCTTGTCTCCTTATCTGGGGCTGGACAGCTTTCTGGAGAGCCTTTCAGACCTGCCTTGGTCTCAGTGGGGGAAGTACAGAAGCCCAGCCACCACAGTGTTGTGAGATGAAGTAAATGAATCTGATTTGCCTCTGAGAGAGGGCTTCTGGCTCTCCCAGAGTGCTCTCTGGTCCTAAGAGCTTCTTGCTTATATGAGCTCTCTAAAGGTCTGAACACAAGGATTATTTCTGTCAGTTCTACTTAGTACCTTGTTTCAAGTTCTGGCCTATAACATCTCCTTGTAAGATCAGATCAATCATACTGAACCATGATAAATTAGATAATTATTGGCTTTATCAACTCTAATGACTTAACAGCTTGTAAGGATTCTAACACTCTTTGGCAACTGAATGGAAGATAGATTGGAGTGGGGAGGGATCTGAGACAGGCTGAAAGCAGCAGGCTTTTATAATTGTACAAAAGGTGATGAGGGCCTGCATTAGGCTTGCGATAGTATTAAAGGAGAGAAGAGAGCATATTCAGGAGATGTTGTAAAGATGAAATCAACAAACTTTGGCAATGGATTGGATTTGGAGGCTATTGAGGAGTTGATTTCAAATCCTCGGTACTGGATGATTGGGTTGTCCTTGATAGTAACAGGGAAGTCTGGAAGGTGGAGAGAATTTAGAGGGAAAGATAATGAATTCTGTTTTGGAGATGTCTACACGATGTCCATTTAAAATGTCTAAAAGGCAATTGGAAGTGTGAGACTAGAGTTCAACTAAGTGAATTAGTCCTGGATAAGTAGATTTGAATATCATTTGCAGAAGGATGATTGGGTCAGTGAGATCACTAAGTGAAGTAGTATAGAGGAAGAAGTGTGAGGGCCACAGTCCTCATGGTTCATTAGTGGGCATAACCTGGATGAAGATCCAGCAAGAGAGATCAAGAAAAGAGTATAGTCAGGTAGGAGAAGAATTAGGAGAGAGTAATGTCCTAAAAATCTAGAAAAAAGAAAGTCTCAAGGATGAGAGGGTGACCACTAATATCAAAGGCTAAAGAAGGGTTAAGAACAATGAGGATGATTAGTAACTTTGGAATGATGACTTCAGTAGCCCAACTATAGAGAGTTAAGAAGAGTGAGAAGAGATATCTTTTTTCTTTTTTTTTTTTTTAATAATACTTTTTATTTTCAAAATATATTCAAAGATTTAACATTCACTTTTGCAAAACCTCCTCTCCCCATACTTCCTCTCCTAGACAGCAAGTAACTCAATATAAACATATACAAATATGCATATTTCCACATTTATCATACTGCACAAGAAAAATCAGATCAATAAAGGGGAAAAAAAGCAAACAATAAAAAAGGGTGAAAATACTATGTTGCCATCCACATTCAGAACCCACAGTCCAAAGAGACAGCTTTTTAAGAAGTTTAGCTGTGAAAGCCAGAAGAGATATGGGTAAATCAAGTGAAGTTTTTTGATAATGGAAAAGACACAGATAAGCCTGTGGGCTGTAGGGAAGCAGTTATCAGACAAGGGAATACTAAAGATAAAAGTGAGAGGGGATGACAGAGAAGGCAGTTGGCTGAAGAGACTGGAATGGCATCACTTATTCAGGGAGCAGGGTTGGTCTTGACAAGAAAAAGGGCTACTTTTTTTTTTTTTTTGTATGAGATAGGAGTGAAGAACGTGATAGTGGAAGAAGGGAATACAGTGGAAATTGATATAAGACACTAATTAAGGAAGAACAATATTCTTTTAAAATTCCTTCCCACTAGAAATTCAGTGATCCTGATCTATTATGACAGCTTTCTAACTGGTTTCCCTTTAGTCCTTATCCTCTCAAATATATTTTACATAACTTCTCCTAAATTAATAAAAAAAAGAGTCCAAACTCAATAACCTGATCCTTCAAACTACTCAATCATCTGGACCCTTTTACCTACCCAAATTTTCTTTTCTATATCCTATCCCTTTTGTTTTAGCCACCTCTAGTATCACTGTTCCTGGAATACATCATGTTCATTTCCCATTCTAATTTTCTATCTTTGACATCCTACTCCCTTTTTTGACCTTGTCCTTGTATATAACCAGCTAGTGGATAGAGAGCTGCACTTGAAGTCAATAAGACCTGAGATCAAATCCTACCTTAGACTTTAAATGTGTGGTAATAGCATCTACCTTTTGGAGTTGTTGTGAAGACAAAATGAAATATTTGTACAGCATATTGCAAACCTTAAAGTGCTATATAAATGTCTTGTTGTTATATGTATACCATCAAGACTTAACATACCATCTATCATCAAGATTTCTTAATCTGGAGCCTACTAAATTGGTTTTATTAATAACTATTGATATGTAATTACTTTCTTCAGTAATTCTATGCACTTTAAATTTTTTTCTGAAAAGGGGATATGCAGATATTAAGGAGGGGTTTCTGACTCTCCTTCCCTCCCCAAAAGGTTAAAACCTCCTACATAATGTTCTCCTTCTCTGAACTTTTGTACTACACTCATCTTGGCATATAGTGTATTGCTTTTTACTTAAAGTTTTATTTGCATATTTCTTTGTTCCCCAAAAAGCATTTTAAGTTTCTTGAGTTCAAAAATATTGTCATTCATTTCTTTTAGGTCTTTCTTAATAATTTAGCCCAGTACTTTGAACACATTAGGTACTCAGTAGATATTTGTTATTGATAATTGTTTCACTTTGAGCCTTCCTTTTTGCTTCTATTTCTCCTTTCGATCTCTGTGTCTGTGTGTATGTGTGTATTTGCAGTTCTATTTCTGTTTCTGTATTAGCCTGTAAGAATGTTTGTCTCTGGGACAGGTAGGTGGCGTAGTGGATAGAGCATCACTCCTGAAGTCAGGGAGGACCTGAGTTCAAATATGGCATCAGACATTTAACACTTCCTAGCTGTTTGACCCTGGGCAAGTCACTTAACCCTAATTGCCTCACTTAAAAAAAAAGAGAGAATGTTTGTCTCTTTATTGTTGTCTTTTTCCATGTTTTTATTTGTCATTCTCTTCTTCCTTCCCTCTCCTGTATTTTCTACTGCCTCTTTTAATTTAGAATCAAAATAAATTTTTATTTGTTACACATAATTGAGTAGTTTTTATATTCCCCATTTTAGATTTGAAACGAGAATAAGTAGGACATTTTATATTTCTCTCAAAAAGTGAAAATTGCTTTTTTATTTAGGTGACTTTTGATTTTTCTTGAGATTCTGAGATATGTTTCTTCAGTATATTGTTGGAAATAACTATGAAATTGTTGGGCTTTTTTTTTTTTTTAATAATAAATTTATGTTAAGAAATAGTTTTATTTTTGTTTCTTTCATATAAAAGTTAAATACACAAAAGAATTCTGGTTAATTGAAAAGTCTAATTCAGGTTTTAGTGTAAATAATTATATAATACTAATAATTAGAATCTGTTCAGAAGTTTGTGTTGTGGCAACAACAAAATTATGCAACGATCAATTCTGATGGATAAGGCCTTTTTTTTTACTTCAACATTTTTTTTTCTTTTAAAGCTTTTTATTTTCAGAACATATGCTTGGATAATTTTTCAACATTGAGCCTTGCCAAACTTTGTCTTCCAAATTTTCCCTGTCTTCCAAATTTTCCCCGTCTTCCCTCCACTTCCTCCCCTAGATAGCATGTAATCCAATAGATGGTAAACATGTGCAATTCTTCTGTACATATCTCTACAATTATTGTGCTGTACAAGAAAAATCAGATCAAAAAGGAAAAAAATGAGAAAGAAAACAAAAAGAAAACAAACAACAATGAAAAGAGTGCAAATACTATGTTGCGATCCACCCTCAATTCCCACAGTCCTCTCCCTGGGTGTAGATGGCCCTCTTCATCGTACCACCATTGGAACTGTTCTGAATCATTTCACCATTGATCATTGTACAATCTTGATGTTGCTTTGTAAAATGATCTCCTGATTCTGTTCAGTGTGGCTTTTTCAACATTGAAGTGATTTAAACCATTCTCCAGTTGATAAATGGTCAAAGGATATGAACAGACAATTCTCAGATGAAGAAATTGAAACTATGTATAGACACATGAAAATATGCTCCAAATCATTATTAATCAGAGAAATGCAAATTAAGACAACTCTGAGATACCACTACACACCTGTCAGATTGGCTAGAATGACAGGGAAAGACAATGCAGAATGTTGGAGGGGATGTGGGAAAACAGGGACGTTGATATATTGTTGGTGGAATTGTGAACACATCCAGCCATTCTGGAGAGCAATCTGGAACTATGCTCAAAAAATTATCAAACTGTGCATACCCTTTGATCCAGCAGTGTTTCTACTACTGGGCTTATACCCCAAAGAGATACTAAAGAAGGGAAAGGGACCTGTATGTGCCAAAATGTTTGTGGCAGCCCTGTTTGTAGTGGCTAGAAGCTGGAAAATGAATGAATGCCCATCAATTGGAGAATGGTTGAGTAAATTGTGGTTTATGAATGTTATGGAATATTACTGTTCTGTAAGGAATGACCAGCAGGATGAATACAGAGAGGACTGGCAAGACTTACATGAACTGATGCAAAGTGAAATGAGCAGAACCAGGAGATCATTATATACCTCAACAACGATACTGTTTGAGGATGTATTCTGATGGAAGTGGATCTCTTCGATAAAGAGAGCTAATTCAGTTGGATGGACAGAAGCAGCTACACCCAAAGAAAGAACACTGGGAAATGAATATAAACTGCTTGCATTTTTGTTTTTTTTCCCGGGTTATTTATACCTTCTGAATCCAATTCTCCCTGTACAACAAGAGAACTGTTCGGTTCTGCACGCATATATTGTATCAAGGATATATAACCTATTTAACATGTAAAGGACTGCTTGTCATCTGAGAGAGGGGGTGGAAGGAGGGAGGGGAAAAATCAGAACAGAAGTGAGTGCAAGGGATAATGCTGTAAAAAAAATTACCCTGGTATGGGTTCTGTCAATAAAAAATTA
Source organism: Antechinus flavipes (assembly GCF_016432865.1). Lineage (NCBI taxonomy): Eukaryota > Metazoa > Chordata > Mammalia > Dasyuromorphia > Dasyuridae > Antechinus > Antechinus flavipes. Next base: position 298,933,902 of record NC_067398.1, on the reverse strand, counting down.
TTAAAAAAAAAAAAAACATTGAAGTGATTTGGGCCAATTCCAATAGACTTGTGATGGAGAAAACCATCTGCATCTAGAAAATGGACTGTGGGGACCGAATGTGTATCACAACATAGTATTTTCGCCTTTTTTGTTGTTGTTTCCTTGATTTTTGTTGTTTCTGTTTTTTTTCTTTTTGATCTGATTTTTCTTGCATAGCATTATAATTGTGGAAATACGTATAGAATAATTGCACATATTTAACATATATTGGATTACTTGCTGTTTGGGAGGGGTCAGGGGAAGGAAGGGAGAAAAATTCGCAACACAAGATTTTTCAAGGGTGTTGAAAACTATATTTGTGTATATTTTGAAAATAAAAAGCTATTATTTAAAAAAAGTTTTGTGTTACTTAAATTTTCTTCTTTAAGCATACAAAGAAACTTTTTCAGATTCATAAATCAAATTTAAGAGTACCATAAACTCATATACTTACTTGAATTATATTTCATCATTACAGGTAACATTCAGGTATCTTGGATTGATGATACATCAGCATTTGTCTCTCTGAGTCAGCCTGAACAAGTGCAGATTGGTAAATATTTGTGGCTTTTCTTCTTTTTAAATTTGTTTATTATATCATGTATATACTTTTCACTTAGAGCATAACAGTGGCTTTAGAAAAATCTTTAACTTTCAAAGATTTATCTATACTGTCTCAAAAACATTAATGCCATCAGTAGAAACACAATAAGTATAACACTTGGACTAGAAACCAGCTCAAATTTCTTTATTCCTTTAAAATACTTAATCTTTAGAGACTTCATAATAGACTTTATGTTTGTTTCTCTTGTCTTTTTTCCGTTTCACCAAAAAAATGTAACTTCAGGTAGTCTTTATTGCATCAATATAGGCTTTCTTTTGAGCATTTAAAATAATAAGTAAAGGGGCCCTAAAATTGGGACTGATATATTGATCCATCCTTTTCTATTAGTTTCACATTTGTAAACTTTTAAAAGTTGGAAATCTCAAAGTAATCATTCCATTAAACATTTATGAAGTAGTCATTTCACATAAAGAAGTACTAAAGATTATTTTCTTGCCAAAAAATAAGCTTTTCAGAGCTAGATTGAGGACAACTTTTATCAAACAATGAGATTTACTGAGTTTTCCATCTTTTGCTTTACATTCTTTTGGATGAAAAACTAATTTGTTGAGTAAACCTTGTAACTTTTAGTATTTATGAAGTGAGATATTAAAGAATATCTGATATCTTGATGCTTAATAATAGAAAAGGGATCATTAAAGAAGGTATTTTTAGTAATGTGCTATATTGGTTTTAATGGCAATAAAGTACTAGGTGCTAAACTTATATAACCTTAATATACTTAAATGTAATTACATTACGTGAATATGAACATTTTTAGTTATATATTGTTTGATAAATAGCAGCTGGCTCATAGTGAATACAAAGAAGGCTTCAAATCCAGGAAGACCTAGGTTCAGGTTTTCTTTTAGTCACATACTAGTAATGTGTCTCTCAGACAAGTCATTTAATCTCTCAGTCATCTGTGCCAGGGCTTCTTAAACTTTTTCCACTGGTGACCTCTTTTTATTTTAGAAATTTTTATGTGACTCTAGGTATTGGTATATAAAATAAAATATTCAAATCAAGTATTTACTGGTGAAAAATTATATTCGGATGCAAGACCCCATCTGGAGTCGCAAACCATAGTTTAAGAAACTGGACTCTGAGAGCAACTCTGAGATTATAGCTTGCAAAGAAGCTGTTAGTGTATTATATCTATATTAGTGAATGGAGTTTGAGAGTATTTTCTATTAATGAGATGACAATTATAGTCCCTGTCCCTTTATCTATTCTCTTATATACATATTCTTATTTCACCTGTTACACATCCATCGTATAGTTCAGTAATCATATCTGCCTGTGTTCATGATGTTATTCCATCAGGTTAAGAATTAAATGTTAGTGCTTTAAAATGAATTCAGGGAATATAATAGAATAAGAAAAACATGAAAGGGTTAGTGGCACAGGGAGTAAAATGTTGCTATGGATTTGTTGGTATATATTTTTTTTCCCTTTTGTTTTTGGGATGTTGGTTATTTATTTATTTTTGGTGAGATGATTGGGAGCTAAGAGACTTGCCTGGGGTCTTAGAGCTAGTAAGTGTTAAGTGTCTGAGGCCAGACGTGAACTCAAGTATTCCTAACTTGAGGGCCAGTGCTTTATCTGTTATGTCATCTAGCTGCCCCTAAAACTTTTTTTTCTAAGATTCAAGACTAATAAATAGCAACAGACAATTAACAAATGGCAGAGGCTTGATTTCCACTAAATTCCTGTAGCTCCCAATCTAGCAATCTTTCCACTGTTGCCAAGCTGCCTCATGTTTCAGAATTCAAGATTCAAGAGGTAGAATGATCACAGATGATGGTGTGACTAAACTTTTTTGGAGGATTATCGGAATGGGAGAGATTGATAAATTGACAAACTAGATGTTTGCCAGAATGTCAATATGTATATTGAAACCCACAAACATGAGTCTAAGAAATGGGATATAGTGAAATATCACAAGTCAGGTACTGAATTCTTTGAAAAATGAGGAATTGTGACTTAAAGACTGGTAAATGTCTACAGAAGAATATTAACCAGGTGATTAGTAAACCTCCAAGTAAGAAAAGTTGCTAAGTGATGGCAAACTGATGGTCTAGAAGGTAGAAGGCATCCTATTTGGTCTTCCTAAACCCTTGTTTGAGAGTGTTAAATATTATGTGAGATGGTGGTTATTTGTCCTTCATTCCAAAAAAGGACAAAAATATCAAGGTGATGTTTGACTTGTAACCAAATTGGATTTAAGTGAGGAAGAGCTGTGCAGAATGACCATCCTCTTTCCTTCAGAGCCAAAGAGTCCAATGGCAGGACATAGGTCAAGATAAGTGGCAATGGCCCAGGATACAGTGGGAAAACTAAGGTCTTTCCCAGGTCACAGTTTGTCAGAGGCAATGTCCATTCTGTAATTAAAGGCTAGCCTCAGAGTTTCATTATGAGAGAGAATGGTATTATGGAAAGGATTCTGGCTAAGGATCAGACTGCAAAGGAAGAAGTCTTGAGACTAGTCCTTCCTCTGCCATTGACTTACTGTGTGTGACCTTGAGCAAGTCATCACCTCTCTGGAACTCAGTTTTGTGATCAGTAAAATGACTTGGGGATAGCACTAGTAAGCTCTCCGAAGTCTTTTCCAATTGTAAAATTCCCTGTTTTCCTCATTTTTAGAGATGAGAAAACTAAACTCAGGAAGTTCAAAGACAAAACAAAGCTAGTAAATGTGAAAAGCCAGAGCTTAAGCCTAGGCCTGATTTCGATTTCAATATTTTTTTCCCATAGAAAACTATTCTATGGAACAAGGGTTAGTATATCTGATCCATTGAGTTATATGTAATAAAACATCAATGGTTTAATGAAACAACAATCATGGCCCAGGACAGAGACCTCATAGGATAATATAATGATTTTCCAAAGTATTACTTTAAAATGATCCCTTGTTTTAAATGTATTGGGTTTAGAAAATATTTTTTAAGAAAAATTCAAAGAAAATCTTCACCCATTACAGTGTTTTTTTTTAATTTGTTTTGTTTAGCATTAAGTAAATTATCTCATTCCTAATTTAAATAAGGAAACTACAGTTTATGATAAGACAGTGTTAAGTATCTGAATGGGTTCTATCAATAAAAAATGAAATATTGTTGATGTTCTTTAAATTTTTTTAATGGTACTTGTTTTTGATAAAACTCCAACTTTCACAAATTGCATTCCTAAAAAAACCAGTTAAATAGGAATCACTTACTAGTTTGATTAAATCAGTCATGTGTCTTTAAAATCTTTTTAAAGGGGAAAAAATCCCTTAAATAAATGATTGTCTCTACATATGCAATTTGCTAATAGAGTCTAATTGTCATTGTAGTCCCTTTCTTATGTTTTGGAGGACTTTTAATGTAAATATGTTCCCATTTATGTGTGTGTGGGGGGGTTCAGAGTTGGAAAGACTTTTTTTTTTTTTTTAAAGTCTGAGATAGCCATTGTTAAAGTCTGAGATAGCCATTGCTGGCATCTCTTGCCATAACGTTATAAATTGTATGTATATTTCATTTAAAGATTATCAGAATTTGGATTTTAATAGTAATGATACTTATGATAAGAATGACTTACATTGTCTTTAATGTGCTGCAAATGTTAATTTAACTTAGTCACTGAAGTGAAACATAGGCAGTTCAATTGGTATCAATAGATTCCTATTTATATAGTAGTTTGTAATGGCAACTTGGGTTCATTTATAAACATTTTTAATTTATATTTTTGGAAATTTTAAAGATACTTGATTTTTCTTTTGTTGATGTCTCATTTTGGATTTGAAGTTTGGACAATGTTGTAAGCTTTGAAAAGTGTATATATCTTAAAGACATAATAAACATCTAATGTGAAATACTAAGTTCCTTTTTGAAATGCAATTTTAAAAATTTCTATTTTAATGGGAAATTTTCATTTTTCTAAAATTAGTTAAATTGTTCTGTTATTCTTTCAAGTTTCTTGCTCTTGATTCTTCTTATAGAAAGTGTGTGTGTGTGTGTGTGTGTGTGTGTGTGTGTGTGTGTGTATATGGTGGCATTATGTGACAGTTGTTATCATCTAAAGATACTTATATCAACTTTTTATGCAAAAAGTTTACCAAGATAGAAATTTTAGCCCTTGAAACCATGAAATAAATATATTGTTTGAGGAATTTTTTTGTGTGTATTTTTTTCCTCCTCATTCTGATAAATGTTTTTACTGGATATCATCTAGGATATGACAAGGAAGTAGCTTTAAATGTCTGCACTTTCAGTATTTCTCCTATCATAATCAGAAGCTTAAGATTTCATCTTAGGTTTCTTAGGTTTTTCTATAGAGAGCTAGACGCTGTCAGGATTTTAGAGGTTAGATTGTTCCAGTGTTAGCAATTAAAAAAATACCTTTTTTGTTACATATTCTGTGTAATAGGACATTTAGCAAGAGTCTTTATTCTACGAACAGTATTAAGTGGGAGAAAAGAACCCAGTGATCTTTTAAATATATTAGAACTTTCTGGTCTTAATCTCAGTGTTTAAATATTGTCTCATATTCTTTCCTAAATATCATGCAGAATATTACATCAACTTTTTTTTTTTTTTTTAAGAAATGTCATAATAATGACTGAAATCACTCTGACATTTATTTTGATTACTTGGTCTCACTTTTCATGTGAACAATATAATTTAAAAACAAATTGATTAAAAATCATTTCAAAGGAGTTAGATATTAGAAATGTATGTGATTAAACTACCTAAACTCCAAGTAGTTCCAGAAATTCTTCATCTATTTCCTTAAGAATTAGCTTAAAATTATTTAGCATAATTTTACTATTTATTTATTTATAATTTATTTTGGAGTTGGAAAATCTTAGAAATCACTTAGCCCAATTCTTTAATTTTACAAATAACAAAACTGAGGTCCCAAGAGGTAAAGTGATTCATCCAGGGTTATGTACACAGAGATAATAAGGAGCAGACCCAGGATTTGAACCCAGTTCCTCTAATTTCAGTTCTCTTATTTTTTCTTCTCCCCCACATTGCTTTTTTTAGTCACCTAGTCTGTTCAATTTCATCATCTGAAAATTGTTCATATCCTTTGACCATTTATCATTTGGAGAATGGCTTGATTTCTTATAAATTAGAGTCAGTTCTCCATATATTTTGGAAATGAGGTCTTTAACAGAACCTTTAATTGTAAAAATGTTTTCCCAGTTTATTGCTTCCCTTCTAATCTTGTTTAACATTAGTTTTGTTTGTACAAAAGCTTTTTAACTTGATGTAATCAAAATTTTCTATTTTGTGATCAATAATCATCTCTAGTTCGTCTTTGATCACAAATTCCTTCCTCCTCTACAAGTCTGAGAGGTAAACTATCCTATATTCTTCTAATTTATTTTATAATCTTGTCCTTTGTGCCTAAATCACGAACCCATTTTGATCTTATCTTGGTGTATGGTTCTAAGTGTGAGTCCATGAAAGGCCCTTAATCTTGAACAACAGTGTAGTGTTGACTTCTCTCAGAAAATTACAAAATAATGGACACTTTAAATTATGACTCTCTACCTATTTTGTAAGCATATCTGCAGTATCTTTGTTCTGCCAGATAATTTTTATTTAAATCGTATATAAGTGTCTTATTTTTTTATCTTCTTACCACTAGGCATTATATATTTATGTTAAACACAGTGCAGTTCCCTTAATTAAAGTAAATGAAAGTGAGATACAGGTATGAATATATACTAAATCTTTATATAATTACAAACGATAGCATAGAGTGGTAAAAAGAAACAAATCCTGGATTTGGATTCAAGAGACTTATTTGAATCTTGACTTTAACTTCTCAGACTTTGGGCCAGTCTTGTGACTTCTGGGCCCAACTATAAAATAAGAGGAAGTTGGACTATATTGAATATTCTTAATCTGCAGTCTGAAACTTTTAAAATCATTTTCATAACTGTATTTGGATATAATAATTTGTAATCTTGTATATTTTGTATTAGGCATTTAAAAGCTTTCTAAGAAGAGGTTCATAAGCTTTTCTATACTGCCTAAAGGATCTCTGTCATAAAACCTAGAATAGCTCATCTACAAAGTCTCTTTATGATCTTGGAAGACATCTCAAAATCTGGGCTTTCTTTTCTTCTAAACTTTACTATTTCTGTCAAAGGCATCACTATTTTTTCATACTTCTAGGTTTGTAACCTCAGTATTTTCCTCTCTCCTTAGTCTCCTTCATCCCACATGTCCAATCTGTTGCCAAGTTTTGCCATTCCTGCCTGATCAAAATCTTCCAATTCATTCAATTACAATCTTAGTTTAAATCCTTAGTACTTTTTGCTTAGATTATTACAGGCTTCCTAATTAACGTTGTTTCTCACCATGCCAGTCTATTCTTTATGCTGCTGCCAAAGTGCTTCTTCTTTCCTTTAGAATCCTCTTTACTCTAGAGTCAAATATAAACTCTTCAGTTTAGCTTTTAAAACCCTCTACATCTTGGTTTCAATCTATCTTTCCAACCACTAAACATCACTCTCATTCTTGTACTTTGGTCTTCTCTTTATTACTCACATTTAACACTCACTCTTTTGCTTCCATTTCTGTGCTTTTATACGCTTATACCTGGAATGTATTCCCTCCTTTTTCCTCTGCATTATAAAATTTTTTTCTTTTTTCAAAATGTAGTTCAAATATTACTTTCTGCATAATGTTTTTCCCCTGATCCTTTGAATTATTAGTGCCTTAGCTTCCAAACTACCTTGTATTTAACTACTTTGTTTGTCATTATCTTTTTATTTATGTTGTATATATGTACTTGTTCTCCCCTCCCCCCCATTAGAATGAAGTTCTGAAGAATAGGGATTATTATATTTGGATTTGTATTGTCTACATCTAGCACAATACCAGACACCCAGTGGTGCTGAATAATTGCTGATTGGCAACTTCTTGATCCAACACTTAATTTATGGTTAGTCATTTTAGTGTTATATAAATAAAGACCTTTGGGCTTTAAAAAACTTAGCATAATATTTTAATAATGTTAGCATTTTTACTTTAAATTATCAGATGTTTTTCTACGACCTTGTTATACTTTAATGTTATATAGCAAGTGAAGAAGGATTATCAGTTGGTGGGAGATAAGTTTGTTGTTCTCCTACAGTAGTTGATCAACTCTTTGGGATCCAATTTGGAGTTTATATAACAAGGATACTGAAATGATTTGCCATTTCCTTCTCTAGCTCATTTTATATATGAGGAAACGGAGGCATATTGGGTTAAGTGACTAAGCCAGAGTCATAAGCTAGTGACACTTATCTGAAGTCAAATTTGAAATCAGGTCTTCCTAACTCCAGACCTGGTACTCTATCCACTGAACCACCTCACTGCCTTTTTTTGGATAATTTTTGATAAGGTAGTTTTTATTAAAAATTTATCTTCTTTAAAATTTTGATTTCTTTCATAATTCATACCCATTTATTGGCTTCACCAGAAATTTCTTAATATCATCATCAGAATATTTAACTCATTTGCTAACATATAAAGTAATTTTTGGAAATAAATTTTCATTTTGATCCGAATTATATAAACATCATTATATTTACTGTCGTGCCATATATGCAGTGAATGAATATGTATTATTTCATGATACTAGAAATAGAAATTTAAGTCAGGGAGATCATCAAATTACATAAAGCCATTGAAGTATTCAGTGTCAGAATTAAAAAGAGAAATTCAAGTTTCCTGACTTGAAATTCCTGAATTTCTTTGTCATGCAGTTTATGGATAATCCCAACATTGGTCCTTTAAATTGCATCAAATTCAACATTATACCATTTGAAAAAGTAACTTAGTTGAAAATAAGTATGTGAATACAAATGTTTTTTTTATGTCATTTATTAGATGTCATTTATTAGAAAGTAGCCTCCAATAAAATAAATTTGATTGTAGAACATTTGAAATTTAAATGACTGCCTTTTGATGAATCTTATTGCATAAATTACCTTATGTTAAAGGTGGTCCACTGACTAATAAAAAGTGATGTGTTACTTTAAAAAATAACCTGATGAAGTAGCAGAATTCAATAGATTCCAATAAAATCTCAAATCATAATTTATTTGTTTTATATTCTATTCTTATGGTTTAAGTCTAATTTCAGGGATCATTTTTCTGTAGCCTTACCTTTTTTCCCCCCCCGAGACAATTGGGCTTAACTGACCTGTTCAAGATCACACAGCTAGGAAATATTAAGTGTCTGAGAGCAGATTTTGAATTTCAGGGCTGGTGGGTGCTCTATCCACTGTACCATTTAGCTGCCCCTATGCCTTACATTTTTAGACTAGTTTAGACTAGTAAGTCTTTTATGCAGCTTGATCAGTCATCTGTTTCATACTTTTCCCACATTATTTGGGACAGTATGGAAGATTTTATAGACAATTTTTTTCTACTTTATTTTCATTAGCAATTGATGAGAAAATATTGGAATGCTGGATGGCAAAGGACATAGAAAATTTAAGTGATGTGTTAAGGGGATGAGGGAATGGGACACTGATGCATTGTTGGTCGTGAATGAATCCAACCATTCTGGAGAGCAATCTGGAATTAAGCAAAAAGTTATCAAACTGTGCATACCCTTTGATCCAGCAGTGTTACTTCTGGGCTTATATCCCAAAGAAATACTAAAGAAGGGAAAGAGACCTGTATGTGCCAAAATGTTTATGGCAGCCGTGTTGGAACTTTGCAATTGAACAATTTTTGTGTACCTATAAAATAACCATCAATAATTTTAGCATGAATGAATTTTTAAAAATTACTCACCAAACCATGTGTTAGGCATTAGAGATCCAAATATGATCGTAAAACAGTTCCTTCCATCAAGGAACTCACTTTTAAATTAGAAGAGAGAATACTTATAGAGGAGGGAAGGAAATTTTGATCTGGGAAAATATATAATTACATTGTATTAGACCATAGAATAATAAATTGTTTTTCTTAATGACTTGTGATATAAATAGCCTATATAAATAATTTATATCACATTGGGAACAAAGTAATAAGGTTTTTGCCGCTTTTTATTTCTTAACTGTATATCAAGGCTTTTTGCTACATGTCTCATTTTGCAATTATCATTACTAACACATTATATTGTAGTTATAGTCTGCGAAGAAAGAATTTAAGATTTCTTCTGTGGTTTTCCATTTTGAAATCTATATTATCATGTTCTTGTGTTATTATCAATAAGATAGTTTTTCTCTCCTTATTTAAATCTTTTATTTAAAATCAATTCTTGAAAAGGTGTAATTCCACTATACATCTGTCAGATTGGCTAAGATGACAGGAAAAAATAATAATGAATGTTGGAGGGGATGAGGGAAAACTGGGACACTGATGCATTGTTGGTGGAGTTGTGAATGAATCCAACCATTCTGGAGAGCAATCTGGAATTAAGCAAAAAGTTATCAAACTGTGCATACCCTTTGATCCAGCAGTGTTACTTCTGGGCTTATATCCCAAAGAAATACTAAAGAAGGGAAAGGGACCTGTATGTGCCAAAATGTTTATGGTAGTCCTGTTTGTAGTGGCTAGAAACTGGAAATTGAATGGATGCCCATCAATTGAAGAATGGCTAGGTAAATTGTGGTATATGAATGTTATGGAATATTATTGTTCTGTAAGAAATGACCAGCAGGATAAATACAGATAGGCTTGGAGAGACTTACATGAACTGATGCTAAGTGAAATGAGCAGAACCAGGAGATCATTATATACTTCAACAACGATACTGTATGAGGATGTATTCTGATGGAAGTGGATTTCTTTGACAAAGAAACCTAACTCAGTTTCAGTTGATAAATGATGGACAGAAGCAGCTACACCCAAAGAAAGAACAAAGGGAAATGAATGTAAACTGTTTGCATTTTTGTTTTTCTTCCCAGGTTATTTTTACCTTCTGAATCCAATTCTCCCTGTGCAGCAAGAGAACTGTTTGGTTCTGCAAACGTATATTATATCTAGGATATACTGCAACATATTTAACATATATAGGACTGCTTGCCATCTAGGGGAGAGGGTGGAGGGAGGGAGGGGAAAAATCGGAACAGAACCGAGTGTAAGGGATAATGTTGTAAAAAAATTACCCTGGCATGGGTTCTGTCAATAAAAAGTTATTATAAAATAAAATTTAAAAAGAAAAGAAAAGGTATAATTGATTTTCCTAAAAAAATTTTAATGATCTATTTTCAAATTATATCTCTAAAGGACTTTCAAAGATACTTAAAAATGGTGGGCATTATTGAACAAATTGGCCAGCATACCAGTTACTTTCTACCAAAATAAATGCCAACAAAGCAGGCTGCTTTTGGAAAGTTTGCCCATGTGTATATAACATTAATCCAAGTTAGAAAGAGACCTTAAAAAAATACTCTTCGTTGTATAATTTTCTATGTGTACCTAATGATATTATCTCAAAGATTTACAATTGAAACTTTTTTTAAAAAAACAGAAAACTTACTGCTTCCTAAACTGCTTTTTCAACTGTAAAGGAAAAGGGCCAAATTGGATTTATTTGGGAACTAGCCATTTCCTATATAATGCTTATTAATAAGACAACTATTGTCTGCAGAATGAGCAGCAGTATATTTCAGTTTACTTTTTTGTCCTTATCAAAATTAGGCAGCTAGGTGGCACAGTGGATAGAGCACCAGACCTGGAGTTAAGATCCATCCTCAGAACCTTAACTGGCAGTGACCTTGTTTACCCCAGTTTTCCTCATCTGTAAAATGAGCTGAAGGAGGAAGTGGCAAAACACCCTAATATCTTTGCCAAGAAAATCCCAAATGGGGGAGACTAAGACTTGGACACAATTAAAAACTGAACAAATTGTAAACATGATAAAACAGAAAAAAGGATTCTTGATCTGTTGAATCTATCCATTCAGTAAATGTTTGAGTATTTTTCATATATCACTTTGCAGGCACTTTGAAAACCATTAATTATATATCTTTATCCTTGAGGAGCTTATATTGTTCCAAATTTTTCTCCCTCCCTCCTTTACCTTCTCCCACCTCAAAACAGCAAGCATTCTGATATGTTAAATATGTGCAAGTCTTTTAAACATATTTCCATATTTGTCAAGTTGTACAGGAAAAATCAGATCAAAGTGGAAAATACCATGAAAAAGGGGGGAAAAAAACAAGCAAACAACCAACAGCAAAAAAAAAAGGTGAAGATACTGTGCTTCAATCTACATTCAGTCTCCATAGTTCTCTTTTGGGATATAAATGGCATATTCCATCACAAATCGATTGGAATTGCCTTGAATCAATTCATTGTTGAAAAGAGCCAAGTCCATCACAATTGATCATTGCATAATCTCGTTATTATGTACAATGTTCTCCTGATTCTGTTCACTTCAGTCAGCATCAGTTCATTTTCCATGTATAATCAGTCTGCTCATCATTTCTTATAAAAACAATAATATTGTATTGCATTTATATACAACTGATTCAGCCATTCCCCAACTGATGGGCATCAGTAGAGAGGCTCATATTTTAGTCTGAAAGAGAAGTTGCTCGTTTTAAATAATGATACATTGCACTATAACATGTCATCAGGTGCCAGTACTTTTGAGTTCAAAAGAAGTGAGCTCTAATGAGCAGCAAAAAAAAAAAAAAGATTTTTTTTTGAAGGATGTGAGACTTGACTGGGACTTTAACAGATTATTAATAGTTTAGCAAACAGATTAGGGATAACATAAGTAAAGATTGGAATGTACATGATTTATGTAATTTAGTAGTTAGTAAGTGAAGAGGGTTTATATAAGGTTGTAGTTAAAAAAAAAGTTTTTTGGAAGGGTATTTCTGAGTCTAGGCCATGGAATTTTTTGAGTGCTTAACCAAGGATTTAGGATATATTATTATGATCAGAGAGGAACCTTTGAAAGTTTTTGAACAGGTAATCCATATGATGAATGTATTACTTTAAGTGTGGCAGTATTTTACAGAGTCTATGGAAGAAAGAAACTAAAGGGAAAGAAACTAAAGAATTATTTCACAAGTTCTCACTGTTACCTTTTATATGATTGTTGGGGTGATAAAATCAGATATGTGTCAAGCAATTTGAAACAATATCTAAATATTTGCTATTAGACATTGTTATTGGAATCAGGAGACAGACCTGGGTTCTAGTCTCATCTCTTGACTCTTCCTGATGTCAGATCCTGATCTAGGCTCTTAACACCTTTGAGCCTATAAACGTTTTCAATGTTTTCAATGTTTGTTGAAAGTAAATAAGCATCCTTGGACTACCTCTCACACAAAGTATTTTTATTTTTTTAAGGAAGTGTTTTGTAGTCATATTATTATGGTTTGGATTGTTGGGAGAACATATTTTAAAGCTTCAGTTAACATTTTTGGTATTTTTATTTACTTCAGTGAATTGTCAGACTATTGTAAAAAAAAATGTAGCTGTTAATTTAAATTTTGGGATGATTCTTGTGGAAGAACAAATTATAAAATGTTTGAATAATCTGTGCTCCAGTTCGTTATTCTTTTCTAATTTCACCAGCCACAAGATGGTGCTGTCGCACTCATGAAAAAAGCATGTTCTCTGAGATCATAAATAAATTATAGGAACATAGGATAGTTTATCTCTCAGACTTGTGGAGGAGGAAGAAATTTGTGCCCAAAGATGAACTAGAGACCATTACTGATCACAAAAATAGAAAATTTTGATTACATCAAATTAAAAAGCTTTTGTACAAACAAAACTAATGCAAACAAGATTAGAAGGGAAGCAACAAACTGGGAAAACATCTTCACAGTTAAAAGTTCTGATAAAAGCCTCATTTCCAAAATATATAGAGAATTGATTCTAATTTATAAGAAATCAAGCCATTCTCCAATTGATAAATGGTCAAAGGATATGAACAGAAAATTTTCCGATGATGAAATTGAAACTATTTCCACTCATATGAAAGAGTGTTCCAAATCACTGTTGAGCAGAGAAATGCAAATTAAGACAACTCTGAGACACCACTACACACCTGTCAGATTGGCTAAGGTGACAGGAAAAAATAATAATGAATGTTGGAGGGGATGCAGGAAAACTGGGACACTGATGCATTGTTGGTGGAGCTGTGAACGAATCCAGCCATTCTGGAGAGCAATCTGGAATTATGCCCAAAAAGTTATCAAACTGTGCATACCCTTTGATCCAGCAGTGCTACTACTGGGTTTATACCCCAAAGTGATATTAAAGAAGGGAAAGGGACCTGTATGTGCCAAAATGTTTGTGGCAGCCCTGTTTGTAGTGGCTAGAAACTGGAAAATGAATGGATGCTCATTAATTAGAGAATGGTTGGGTGAATTGTGGTATATGAATGTTATGAAATAATATTGTTCTGTAAGAAATGGCCAGCAGGATGAATACACAGAGGCTTGGAGAGACTTACACGAACTGATGCTAAGTGAAATGAGCAGAACCAGGAGATCATTATATACCCTCAACAACGATACTGTATGAGGATGTATTCTGATGGAAGTGGATTTCTTTGACAAAGAGATCTAACTCAGTTCCAATTGATCAATGATGGACAGAAGCAGCTACACCCAAAGAAATAACACTGGGAAATAAATGCAAACTGTTTGCATTTTTGTTTTTCTTCCCAGGTTATTTCTACCTTCTGAATCCAATTCTTCCTGTGCAACAAGAGAACTGTTCAGTTCTGCACACATATGTCATCTGGTCTAACACCCTCATTTTACAGATGTAGAAACTTGGACAGGTGCTCTAGGTCTGAGAGCCAGGATTCAAACTCAGATCATTTGACTCCAAATTCAGTGCTTTTTCCATTGTACACTGTCTTTTAATACTTTCATTGTCTAATCCACTAATATCTGTATAAGCTTTTTTGATTCTCAATCATCCTACTTTTTAGTCATTATATAAGTTATCTTCTTGATTTTGCTGTTACTGTTGAATCAGTTTCTCTAGGCCTTCCAAATTTCTCTGAATTTCTCAAAAAAAAAAAATTTAAAACAGTGCAATAACAATCCTTTGTCTTTCCGTACCCTGATTTATTCTGTCATTCCACAAATAATGGGTATATATTTTGCTTTCAGATTTACTTTTTTTGCCTCCATTAAAAGAGCTACCATAAATGTTTTTGTTTACATGGCATTTTTATTTCTTATCTTTGACTTCCTTAGAGTTTTTGCTTGGTAGTGATATTGTTTCCACAAATAGAGAAGTATGATATAGTATTTTCCTAGTGTATTTATCTTCAAAGTGTTTTCTAGAAGAGGTGGAGCCTTAATTTGCCTGTCTTCTCACAGGCTTTCTAACCTTTACAATTTTTGTTGTCTTTACCTGTAATAAGTGTGAGGTAAAACTTCATTTGTTTTAATTTACATATTTCCTATTATTAGTGATTCCCAGTATTCTTTCATGTTGTAATTGATTGCATTTTTTTCTTTCAAAGATATACCTATTTATATCTTTCAATTAGGCAATAACCTCTTTGTCTTATATATTTATATTAACTCCATATATCATCTTATATCACTCATCTCTTCCTGCATAAGCAGTCCCATTCTATCCTGTGTCCTCCTCCTGTCATCCTCACTCTGTCAATTATACTTTACAAACATGTCTCTCCTTCATCTTGCGGAGGAAAAACCTCATTTGTTCCTTCCATATTGCTATCATTCTGTATTTCTTTTGCCCTCTGTTGCTAAATTCCTTGGAATTTCCTCAGTAAATATCTCCATTATCTCTCCTCTCTTTTCTTAAACCTTTATAATCTAGTTTTCAACCTCAGTGTTCCAAAAAAACTACTCTAGTTACCAGATCCAGTAGTCTTTTCTTAGAACTCATTCTCCTTGACCTCTCTGCCATCTTTGGTATTGCTGATCACCCTCTCCTCCTTGACACACTATTCTCCCTATGTTTTCAAGATACTGTTCTCTCCTGGTTTTTCTATCTTTCTTTCCAGTAATCTTGTTTGCTGAATCCTCATCCAAGCCATACCTTTTAACTCTAGGTGTCCTGCAGGGTTCTGTCCTGGGCCCTCTTCTCTTCTTCATTTACACTATTTCACTTGATGGTCTCAGAAGCTCCCATTAATTCAATTTTCATTTTTATGCTGATGATTCTGCCCTAGCTTCTTTGCTGACCTTCAGTCTTGTATTTCTAACTGACTTTCTCAAACTGGATATTTAGTAGATCTTAAACGTAACATGTCCAAAACGAAATTCATCTTTTCTCTGTCAACTCTCTTTTACCCTCCAAATTACTCTAGGGGGCAACATTATCCTCTCAATTCTTCAAATTGGAAATCTAGAAGTCATAGTTAATACATCTCTCTCCCTCATCCTTCATATCTGACCTCTTGGCCAAGCCCTGTTTCACCTCTGCAGTATCTCTTCACCATTTGTTCTCAATTCAGTAAATCTAGTGGCTTTATAGGATCAAACACACAATCCTGTGGCTTTCAAAGCTCTTTATAATCTAGCCCCTCCTACCTCTCTAGTCTTATTAACCTTTATTCCCAGATAGGAACTGTTTGATCTAGAGACACTGGCCTCCTGGTTCCACAAACAAGATATTCCATCTCTCAGCTTGGGGCATTTTTTCTGGGTTGTCCCCCTATACCTAGAATGTTTTCCTCATCTTTGTCTACTGACTTCCATGGCTTCCTGTAAGTCCCAAATAAATTTCCATCTTTTAAAGGAAAACTTTCCAAGTACTTTTTAATTCTAGTGTCTTTTTAAAAAAATTTTTCTTTTTATCCTGTGTCCCGCATATTTAATGTCCCACCATTCTTAAGTATCTTTGAAAGTCCTTTAGAGATATAATTTGAAAATAGCTCATTAAATTTTTTTTTAGGAAAATCAGTTGTACATACTACCACCTTTTCAAGGATTCATTTTAAATAAAAGATTTATATAAGAAAAGGAAAACTATCTTATTGATAACAATACAAGAATATGATAATACAGATTTCAAAATGGAAAACCACAGAAGAAATTTTAAATTCTTTCTTCGCAGTCTATAACCTTTATATGTAAGACATAGGATAAAGATATATGAGTGTGTGTGTGTGTGTGTGTGTGTGTGTGTGTGTGTGTGTATTAGAGAAGGGACTCTCTTTTGCCTTTCTGTTTCTCCTATGTTTAGCATAGTGCCTAACACATAATAAATACAATGTTTATCAAATGACTGTCCAATATGTTTTAAGATATTAAAACCTTGGATGATCTGAATTCATGTATGTTTCTCTTTTCTCTTTCTATAAACTTTTACATTATACTTCTAAATAAAAAATTTTGAAAATTTAGATGTAAAGTGATATTCTCATTTAAATAAATACTACTTTCTTGGGAAAAAATTATATTCTTTGTAATTAGTCATAAACATGTAATTAGTTTATAAACAAGTTATAAATATGTAATCATATTGCTCCATAGTGGTGGAACCCTGTAAGAAAACTCAATATACACCCAAAAAAGCTACCATGGAGGGGAGGGCAGTGTTTACTTTGCAAAGTATATACACTTGCCAGATTATTTCCTTTAAAAAATTTGATTTACTATGCTTTTCAGGAATTCCTATGTTATATAAAGTGAGGGGAACTTGTCTTTTCATCTCTTCCATTACATCTTTGATAAGTAGTACTTCAGGAAGTTAAAAAAAAAAAAACCAGATTTCAGATTAATCTCCTTTCCTTTTCCCTGGTCTTAGTGGTAGCTTTATCACCACTTAGTGGTGAATGTGTTAATAAGCAATAAAGTAGCCAAAATGTTGACTGAACATGGTAGAAGGATAAAAACAAAATGGATAATCCAGAGACTGAATGTTCATCCCCTAAACAGTCAGCAATACAGGATAGAAATGGGCAGGTAATTTTTCAGATTTTGGCCAAAAATTTCATGTATGAATTACGATTTGTAAGTGTAAAGTGCTATGCAAATGAATTATTTACTATTATATTATTATTATTATTATAAGGAAATTAGAAAACAAATTAGAAATTTAATTCATGTTCCTGTAGGGAAAAACCTTGAAAAATTTTAAGTCTTTTGACCTCTACCTACTAGAATTTTCATTAATTTATATATATGTAATTGATATGACCAGATTAATTAGTTTAGATTGAGGTCAACATTGTACAAATAAGTGTGTTTTCATTGCCTCCTTAAGTCTAGGAGACCGGTAAACCACTAAGGTGTGTGTGGAGGGGTGGGGGGGTGGGGGTGGCTCTGGATCTGTGAATCTTAAGTAATAAAATTTGGGCTCTTCTCAAAGAGGTGAAGGAGAGAAGAAAGGGGAATTCAGCTTTTAAAATTTGAGCCATCTTTCAGGTTTCGTCCCCAGAACTTTCTTCTGGACCCTTTCTCCTTTTAGTTTCTTGAGTCAAATGTAACAGTGCAAGTAACCTGTAATTCATCATTGTGTGATATTCCTAAAGGGTCCCAGTTGCATCAACCAAATGTCAGGCATTTATTAAGTACCTACTATATGCCAGACAGTATACAGAAAGTAAAAATCTTTTACAGAGTAGCTAAATGCAAGATAATTTGGGAAGAAGTATATTAACATTTGTGGGAACAGGCAAAACATTATGCGGAAAATAGTGTTTGATGATCAGTTCTGATGGACGTGGCCATCTTCAGCAATGAAATGAACCAAATCAGTTCCAATAGAGCAGTAATGAACTGAACCAGCTATACATAGCGAAGGAACTCTGGGAGATGACTATGAACCATTACATAGAATTCCCAGTCCCTATATTTTTGTTCACCTGCATTTTTGATTTCCTTCACAGGGTAATTGTACACTATTTCAAAGTCCAATTCTTT
This sequence comes from Antechinus flavipes, assembly GCF_016432865.1. Taxonomy (NCBI): domain Eukaryota; kingdom Metazoa; phylum Chordata; class Mammalia; order Dasyuromorphia; family Dasyuridae; genus Antechinus; species Antechinus flavipes. The sequence continues at coordinate 298,915,447 of NC_067398.1, read as the reverse complement.
TTGTACAGCAAAATAACTGTTTGGACATGTATACTTATATTGTATTTAATTTATACTTTAACATATTTAACATGTATTGGTCAACCTGCCATCCAAGGGAAGGGGTGAGGGGAAAGAGGTGAAAAATTGGAACAAAAGCTTTGGCAATTGTCAGTGCTATAAAATTACCCATGCATATAACTTAAAAATAATTTTATATTTAAAATTAAAAAAAATTTTTTTTAAATAGTCTTTGAGTTTCAATGTATGGAACAAAGGGACTCTGAGATTAGAGGTAAGGTGTTAGCAAATTTCAAACATGGGAGATGGCTAGTGCAGAGGTACAGAGATGAGAAGTAGAGTGTTATATCCAGTGAGAATAAAACGATTGGTTGAGGGCAGATTGCATGGAACTATAAAAGCTAAATTGAAGAATTTATATTGATTTTAGAAGCAGCATTACTAATAATTAGTAATATTAGGATATTACTAAGGGGAGTCACATGGTCAGATTTGCACTTAAGGAAAATTGCCTTGTTGGCAATGTGGAAGATAGACTAATATGGGAAAAATATGTAAAGTGACTAATGTGAAGACTATTATAATAACCTAGTGAAGAATTGATGAGGCGCTCAGCTAAGGTAGTAGAGAAAGCTTTAGGTGTAAGAGGTCTTGTGGAAGAGGAAATGATAAAGATGTGCAAATAATTGAATATGTGGGATGAGAGAAAATGAGTTAAGAATAATGCAAAGGTTATTAACCTGGGAGATTGAAAGAATGCTAATATCTTTGATAGAAATAGAGAGTTCCAGAAGAGGAGAGGGCTTAGGGAAAATAGTTCAGTTTTGGACATGCCGAGTACAAGATGTCTTCATGATAAACAATTTGAAATGATCAGTAGGAATTTGATGTAGCCAAATTAAAGTTCAGGTGAGAAACTCAGGGTGGATATTTAGGTATGTGAACCATTTCCATTATGGTAACAGTTTCATGGGAGCTAAGTGGAGTACTCGGAGAATGTAGAACAAATAGAGAAAAGATACACCTCAGAATCATAAACATCACACACGGTTTTGAGGCATGATATAATGAGCCAGCAGAGCAGAAAAAGGAGAATGAGAGGTAGGAAAAAATCTAGAAGAGAGTAGAATCACAAATTCCTAAAGAAGAGAGAGTACCTAGGAAGAGAGATTGGTCAACAGTGTCAAATGAAGCAGAATCGAAATCAGAGACTGAGAAAAAACTATCAGATTTGACCATTGAAAGTTCATTATATTCTGTCACTGAAGAAAGTAATTTTAGTTGAGTAATGAGGTTTGAAGTGAGATTGCAAAAGGCTGAGGAAAGAAGCATTAAGAATATTTTGGTTGAGAAAGTAAAGTGAGGTATGTAATATTCTCTTTAAAATGTAATGTTCTCTGTTGAGATTTTCTTGGGGTCTCTGGAGGCAGCCTTTGTTTCAGTTCAGTAATCACTACGAGAGTAACCAGGGGTTAATGTCCAAATACTTTATTGTCCTTCAAAGTCTTGTCTTTTTCACTCTGCTAGTTTTTCTGGAGGCATATCTCTCCTTTGTTCTGAGAGCTTGAGCTTCTGCCTGTCTTCTCTGGCTTCTGAATCTCCCCAACTGTCTCCTGGCTGAGGCTCCTAGCTTATATGCCTCACACTGAGTACAAGCCAATCATTATATCACTAGGAAACCATTATTTGTTGTAGGATTAAATCAGTGCTAAACTAGATTTAACCATTGTCTCCTCAATTCCACTTAGTACTTTGTTTCAGGTTCTGGCCCATAACATCTCCTTGTAGGATTAAATCAATCATACTGAACCATGCTAAATTACGTAAGTATTGTCTCTATCAATTCCACTGACTTAGTATCTTGTAAGAATCCTTTGTTTCAAATTCACAGTTCTGGCCCATAATAAGGTATGTGACAGTTTGATGGGATGGTAAAATATATTGAAGGTTTTAAAAAAATCTTCTGTGCCACAGGGCTCTCAGTAAATATGTCCTAGGATAAAAAACACCATAAAGTATATTTACTGGTACCTAAATTTGGAAATCTTTAAACTTTTTTGCATTCTAAGTACATTATTTTGACTTCTGTAAGAAAAACGGATATCTAACCCAGTACACAATCTCTCTTCTCATCTGTGTAACTGCTATAGCAGTTAAAATCTGAAATTAAGAAAAGTATTGCTTAATTAGAAAGCACTTAAGCATGTTCAACTAATATAATGATTCGATTGACTGAGCAACCCTAACCCTGTAATTTGGCCTACAGAGTCTTTGAACACATGAATGATAATGAAGAGAGCATGCATTAGAATTCTTAACTATACCTGTTTACATAGGATAGTTCTATCTAATTATTGTACTCTGTATTTTCACAAAAAATTTATTTCTGAAGATAGTTTATCAGTGTTTAAATTTGGTTTTCATAGTTGCATGTCTAATTCATATGCAATTTGACAGTTCTTTCTTGCTATTTCATTTAGGTATATTTATGTATATGAAATATCATAAATATAAGATACTAACAATTTATGTAATTGTGGAAAAATTTTAAACAAGATTTCCTCAAATTTCTAGACTTTGCCTTCTCTTTTCTTGATGGAAGTTGTAGTTTTTATCACTTTTTGATTAAAATAATTTCTTAGACTTTATTTGTGAATCTGATTTTGTGTCCGCAAAATTTCACAGTTAATAAGTAGTGTATAAGAACTTAATTCCAATGGATGTTCTTCTCAAGGATATTTTAACTGAAATTTCATAAAGGGATTTTATTTATGAACCATATACAGAAAAGAGCCTCCATGTTTTATGAGCTAAAAATTGTTTGTTTACTATCAATTTTCATTTTGAAAGCTATTCGTTGTTTGTAATTTTTGTTTCCATTTTTTCTAATAGAGTCAGAGTTGTTATCTTCTCTGTCCATTCCACACATCAAGTTGTGATACATTACCCAGGAATTTTAAGAGATTCATTTTTCACGATTCTGAACTAGCCAGATCAGTTAAAGTTCTAGTATTTGGGATTCAGAAACAGGTTAGATTGATTTAATATGGAAAATTTGAGAAATATTTGGTGCTTCATCCAAAATATTAATTGTTTCATAATAGTTTCTATTAGATCAAAATGTTTTTGACCAGGAAATTAGAAGGAGATGTTTGCACTGAATATTTAATAATAATTTAAATGTAGTTTCCAGTAATTGTTTTCTGTTTGTAATAAGTATATACATATTTCTTTCTCTTTTAAATATTTGCAAGTATTCAAACCAGTGATTATTTCCCTAATTGCAACTATCTTCTTTTTGTGACAAAGGTAAATTGTGTTTATATACAGTTAAGTAGTGCTATAAGCACAAACTATGATGATTGGCTTGGATTATTTGTCCTACAGGAGAAATTTACCCTCTTTATATAACATGTTTAGGTAAGAACATTATCAGGCAGAGCCCTCATTACCTACAAGACTAAGGATGACTCTAGAATTTGATAAGGCAGGATTTGTCTTTCATTTCAAGTGTAAAATATCTTTCACCTCATTTTTGAGCACTTAAAAAAGTTTGAAAAACAAAATGATAGAAATCTCCCTGGGGGATTGTGAGAAATTTAGGAAAGGTTTTGTGGCTTAGATTAAGACTAAAGAAAAATTATCATTTATGTTTATTCCATTTTTTGAAACAAGTAAAAGCATTTTAACTCTGCAATCTTCACATTGATCTTAGGAGACATAAGGGACAAATAGTTATTTTTCTATTACAAGATTAACTACTCTCCTCTGTGTTAAATTCTTTTTTTTTCTTTTTAATATGCATTAGTCTTTTACACATTGATTTTCTATTTTCATATTATTTTATTTTCTGATAGAGTGGGGTAGGCCTGTGTAATTGTTTTTCAAGAAATGAAGAAAATGTTATTCTAACTTTTTCCCACAAATCCAGTTTCATGATGTAGTATATCTATGGTTATTAGTTATAATAAGAATATGTAAATTTAGTTACTTAAAGATTAGATTTTCTTATTTTAATTTACTGTACCATGTTGTAACCATTAATCTTATTTGTAATTCTTTTAATATTTGTAGTTTCAATCAATACTGCTACCACTGGCATTTGCATAATGATCTAATAAGAATTACTTTACAAATATCTCATTTTATCCTCACAATAGTCTTAGATGTAGGTGCTATTTTATTATCTCCATTTTATAGAAGAGGAAGTTTAGTAAGACAGTGATTAAGTGATTTGCCATGGTCACATCTGATTCTGAATTTGAATCTCAGGTCTTCTTAATTCCAGGTCCACTTTTTATAGTGGAAATTATTAGTGTGAAGATGGTAGTTAAGGAATTTAATGTTTTAGAATCTAGTGTCCAAATATAAAATCTTTCTATCTTCACAATCCCTGTGACTATATGTTTCAAACCCTTTTTATAGCTCTTATATTGTATATACAAGATATATAAAAAGTAGAAATAAAATAACTTTGGAAGGGAAGACAGTAGCTTGTGGCTGGGAAAGGTCTTATGCAGAAGGTACTATTTGAGCTAAATATTGAAGTAAGGGGCAAGGATTCTAATACACTAGCATGAGTAGATATGGCCATTTGGCTAGATTGAGGAGAGGAAAGTAATGTTTAGAAAACCTGGAAAGATAAGAAGAGATGAGTTCATTAAGAGTTTTAAATACAAAATAAAGGATTTTTATTCTATTTTAGGTGTTATAGCAAGCCACTGGGATTTATTGAGAAGAAGAATGATATGATCAGACCTTTAGGAGAAACAATTTAACAACTGAATGGAAGATGGATTAAAGTGGGGAGGAAGAGAGGATAATTAGGAAGCAATTACACTAGGTGACAAAGTCCAGAACTAAAATGGTAACTGAAGAAATTGCAGAGAGATAGAAATGACAGGGCTTGGTATGTAGTGAGTGACCAAAAGTGAGAAGTTAATAAAACTGAGGTTATGATCCTCAATGATTATAAGGATGCAAGTGCCCTCAGTACTAAAAAGGCTATTTGGAAGAGGGATAGGTTTGGAAGAAAAAATAATAAGTTCTGTTCAGGACATATATAGTAAGTAGAAAACAACTGTTCTCTACTGGTATTGAATATTGTTAAGTTGTTCCATATGACACTATTATCATGTATCAGATGTTCAGGAGATTGTGGGCTAGGGGATTTCTGTAGGTCAATACATTTTTAGAGATCAGCTGTGACCTACAACAGCTGCAGTAGCTCAAGTTTTGGTATATTTTTATGCAAAAATATACCAAAACTTGAACTACTGCTTCTCTGCTAATCCCTTTGAATGTGAAAGTTCTAGAGGAGCCAAATTCTGATCAAGTAATTTTAGCCAAGGTTTAATCTTTATAAAGAGAAGTAGAGATTTTAGACTATTGTATGTAGACTACTCTATTTCATTTTGTTTCAATATAAAAGTAAGAAGGGACTTACTTTGGTAAGGTACATCATGGAAGTTCTTATTAGACTTGAATGCAATAAAAACCAAGTATCTTAACAAATTTTTTAAAATATATAATTTAATTTTTACTCATGCCTTTGTTTTTATATCACATTCATTCCAAAATCCTTCCCTTATCCAGAGATCTATCTCTTATAAAAAGGCTGTTAAAAAAAGGAAAAACAAGCAGTTCAACAAAATCAACCAGAACATAATTATTTGCATCATTTACCAGTACTTTTCTCCCTTTTGCTGTATAGGGAAGAAACAAGAGCCTATCTGGGACTTAATCATACATAGCTTAGTATCATTTTACTGGTGTTTGATTCTTTTTTTTTTTTTTTTTTAACTTTACAATGTTGTGTTACTTTGTATGTTGGTTTCCTAGTTCTGCTTGATTCATTTTATGACTGTTCATGAGTCTTCCCATACTTATCTGAATTTTTCATACTTCCCATTTCCTACAGTGCTGTAGTAGTCTGTTACAGTCACATATCCCAATTTATTCACTATCTCCAAATTAATGGACACAAAGTTTTCATTCTCTTACTATTATAAAGAAGTACTATTTCGATATACATAGAATCTTTCTGATAATATATTGTAAATTAGTTGGCTGGGAGGGAAAAGCTGTGGAATAGAAAGCAAGAACATTTTCTGCTACCAGCTACATAGAGTATATATGGGTTGCTGATAGAAACTTTGTTTCTTATTTAAAAATGAATAACAAAGGAGTGACTAAGTGACATAATGGAGTTCAAATATGGCCTTACACTTGACACTTACTAGCTGTATGACCCTGGGCAAGTCACTTAAACTAAATCTAAATCCATTTTTGTGAAACTTCCATCCCTTTCTCTAGTTTGGCTCTCTAGGGCCAAACCAATTTAATGCCTCTTCTAGTATGACCATTTTTCAAGTACTTGAAGTTAGTATACTGTGCTCCTTCACAAGTTTTTTCTTTTCTAAAGTAAACATTGCCAAATTTTTTCAACTGATCTTCATATAGCATAGTATCAATTTTTCACCAATCCATTACCCTTCAAATACTCTTAAACTTATCAAAGAAATCTTTCTTCAAATGCAATACTCAGAACTGAACACAATGTTCCCTACAGAGTATGACCAAGACAGAGTATTGTGGGAGTGTCACCTCCCAAATACTATACAGTTTCTCTCTCTCTCTCTTTTTTTTTTGTGGGGTATGGGGGGCAGTTGCCCTGTTCTTTTTTTTTTTTTTAATAGCTTTTTATTTACAAAACATATATGCATGGGTAATTTTTCAACACTGACCCTTGCAAAACCTTCTGTTCCAAATTTTCCCCTCCTTCCACCCCACCTCCTCCCCTAGATGACAGGTAGTCCAATATATGTTAAATATGTTAAAATGTTAAATCCAATATATGTATATATATTTATACAATTATCTTGCTGCACAAGAAAAATAGGATCTAGAAAGAAAGAAAAACCTGAGAAAGAAAACAAAAAATACAAGGAAACAATAACAGAAAAAGTAAAAATGCTATGTTATGGTACACACTCATTTCCCATAGTCCTCTCTCTGGGTACAGATGACTCTTCATTACTGAACAATTGGAACTAAGCCAGTAATTACTTAAAAGAAAACCAAAAAGGGACTCTTCTCTGTGACATTTTCTGGATTTATTCATATTTTTGGTTTTTGATTTGCCTATTTCTATATCGCTTGCATCTGGCTTTCAGATATTCCAGTTTTGTAACTAGCAGCAACAAAAGGGGCTACAAGACCTAGTAATTTTACTTTATTTGTCATTTTGTACCTAGAAATAAATATGACTGTTTTGTCATATAATGCCTTTTATCAGACACATAATACAGTAATTTTCTTCGAAATTGGTGACCCTTTTGATCGTTTACATTCAGTGAACTATCATCCTGCCTGATTAGTTTGAACCAGAATCTGGTGTTGACATCTAAATGTCTTTAAAATGTTGTCTTTAAAAATGACGATTTGCAGCTATATGATATAAAGTATTTGATAGATATCTACTTGATAAATATGGGACTGAAAGAACAAAACACTATTAAATCATTTGTATCTCTGTGTGGTTTTTTATGATGGGTTACATTGGATCAGTTGTGTGTAATATGTTCTTTGTTCTTATATTTCATTCTTTCTTAATAGGATTAGATCTGTATTCATTAAGTTGTTTTACTTTATAGAGTGAGATCCAGTCAGTGTAGCAGGCAAATTAATTGGAAAATTTGCAGGTGCTAAATAATATTTATAAGATAAGTAGCCTCTTGATGCATAAACACCTTTATATTCTTAGCATAGTCTCATCTGCATTATCATAGAAGAAAATTTCATGGATCACCTTTTCTCCTCAAACCTTCTTTCCTCCTATCCTCCCTCCCCCCACCCCACCCCCAAATTGGCAATGGAAATGCAGGTTAATCAGCAAGAATATGCTTCAGATATTGATCTTTCCAAATCACTTAATCTCTGATCGGAATGATTTGGGTTTGAAATATGCATTAAGATAGTCAAATGAACAGCAAATGTTTTGTGTAATAAATTAATGGTGGAAACTAATGAAGTATTTCAGGTTTTAAGAATAAATCTTTTCCCTTTCTGAAAGCCAGATTCAAGCAATATAGAAATAGGCAAATCGAAAAGCAAAAATATGAATAAATCCCTGATATGTGACATTTATAGGCATTTAAAAATACAAATGCAGTTGAAATTATGTTACAAAATAAAAATGGTTATTCTTAATGTAGAACTGAATTTCTTCTCCCACTGCTTAAATAAGTGCTTTTTAACATAGTTCTAGAAATATTTGAAGAAAACATGGAGAAATCATGCTACAGTAATATCCCTGATAAGGCAGAGTATCCTATTTTATTTGCCTCATTCTGTTGAGGTACAAAGAGAAATTTACTGTAGTAAATGTTGATTTCTCTCCCAGTAACTTTTATTTACACGAGGCATTGGAAATCTATGGTATATATATGAAAAATGGAATACAAACCACTTATTTCCCATGTCCTCTTCTCCCCTTACTTAGGAGAATCACTAACTGCAGCTTGATGTACTAGAATGGTCCATTTAGGTAGCAATGCTGCTTCCTCCTCTTCCCTGCCCTAAGTTAGTGCACAGCCAGCATCTTTCACTATGCCGAAGGAAAGAGAGGGAATGAAACTTTAGCACAGGACTTTTTAGAGGTTGTCAAGTCATTTTGTCATGAAATCACACAAGGGAACTATTTTTACCTTATATTGACAAAATCATCTCAGAATTATGTTTTGTCACTTTATATAGCAAGATGATCTCTCCCCCAACAAATATTTTCCATTGCATAAGAATGTGTGCAAAGGAAGGAGGCATTCTTATCGTTTCCTCACCCTCATTGAGTTTTTCAGTATCTAGATTTTACCTGACCCTATCCTATCTATATATGTACTTTGTACTTAGAAAGCATTGCTTGTCTTTTTCTGATTTTGTTTTGCCTGACTAATGTGCTTTTCCTTTCCTGTTCATACTGGATTGGTCTCTATCATTAAAAACAAAACAAAACAAACAACCTTCCCTTCTTCCCCTAATCCCCCCCCCCCCCCCCCAATCACCAAAACACATCCTTTCTGTATTCTTAACTACAAGGAACTCTTAGAATCCCTTTATTATTCTTTAAGCCATGGTACAAATGGACTTTATAAACTAATGTTTGTGGAGATCTATGTCATTACCCTATTGCCAAGAATAAAAAGATTCAGACCTTCTGGTTTCAGAATTTAGTCCTCTCCTTCAGAATGCAATATGATAGTTGATTAGAAATATTGAAAGTTGTTTTGAGTTTTGAATGGTTAACCAATCAACTTTTTCACCTTCCTAACTACATGAATAACATGCAGTTAAGATCTACAAAGAAAGATGCACATAGTCCTTTAGCTATCTCCTTTCTAGGAATACTTTTGTACTCTAAAGGGAGCAAATGGAAATGAATTAAGAATTGCAACTGCTTTTTTGGCATGTGACTGAAGGGAAAACAAGGCCTAGAATTGACTGCAGGGAACATGATTGGCATTGGTTTTTTTCCTTGTTTCTATAATTTACTTTTGCTCTCAAGTAACTGTGTCCTTAATGCATCCCCCATAGTCTTTAAGTGTACATTTGCAGGGAGAAAATGTCAGAGGAAGGAGAGCACACCTAAGCTATGGAGCCATAACTTTTCACAGTGACTCAGCCTTCTACTAAACCACAAACTTTTGAGTTATTGCCTTAATAAAATGGCAACACATTGCCTGGCAATTTGAAAGTTTATGTTGGTTTTTTCCCCCCCTTTTAACAAAACTGCCCTATACCAGCTGCTGGCCAGTCATATCAGACAGAGTAGGAGAAAAGCTGGCTATTAGTTTTCTTTTTGTTTTCCAAAACTCTACCTGTATTCTGACCACCTACTTTGTGTGCTAAGAGGTGTTGGGGGTGGAGGGGGGAGTGTAATAGGTGTGGGGGGGAAATGTGTGATGTGTGGGATAAATTGATAAGTATTTCTTTCTCATAAGCATGTATTTAGGAAATCAATTCTGTTTTTCTATTAGGCTCAGGTATTTTTAATTTCTGATTCAGACCTGTAGATTCTTAACTGAGCATGAAATAGGAGTGACATAATCACCTTGTGAATTTAAATTTCATCAGTAATATCCAGTTATGCCATTTAAGTAAACCAGGCTTGTTCTTTTATTGGTGTTAATGGTCCTCAGCTGTTTTCCTGACTTGAAAAGGAAAAAGTGTAACTTTTTCTCTCTTCTAAAGAAGAGTTACTGTATATCTTCTCATCATAGGAGGGCTTAGAATTTTATATTAAACTTATACAATTAATAGCTTTTTCTTTTTACATTTGCATTGTGATCTTGGCTTCATAGAAACTTTTATGAAATAATAGAAATTGATGTAGTGAATGAAAAATAAGGTTTGGGAACAAAATCAAAGTTTAAAGTATCCTGGGGGAACATAACTAATTCATGGAAAGTATTACTATTTTAAAAATTATTCTCTGTGCTGAAAATATATAATGTTAATTTTAATTTATGTGATTACTTTTTTAAGAATAAAATTTTATGTGTTTAAAAAAATTGCATGTATTTAATCTATATCAGATTGCTTGCTATCTTGGGGTGGAAGGAAGAGAAATTTGGAACATAAAGTCTTACAAAAATGAATGTTGAAAATTGTCTTTACTTGCATTTAGAAAAATAAAATCGTATTTTTAAAAAAAGTTTATAAGTTCATAGCCTCAAAAAAATTCATGTCTATGAAGTAAATAGGTAAAGGTACGTTTTTTGCTTTTTATTTATTTATTTTTAGTACCTTTTCTTTTAGTTTACTAACGTGTTCCAGAAGAATATTGAGGAAATTTGCATGTTCCTGGACATTATACAGACTAACAATTGAAAATTTTCAAGAATGCAACACAGTAATATATCAACATTTGCTACTATGTCAGATTTTCTTCTCCTAAGAGGAAGACTGAGGGGAAATAACATGTTTTCATGCCAGTTGATTTTCATTAAATATCCTTTAAAAAAAAATCTTAAGTGATTTCTTCTGAAAACTTACAGAAGTTATTTTTTGGAGTTTCCTATTAAGTTTATCCAACAACATTAATAGCTAAATTTGGAAAAAGTAAGCTTTGAGAATCATGCGTCTGAAAATGGTTAAAATCTTGGTGTCAATTTTTTGGTGGTTGTTTTACTCATGGTACCTGTTTTCTCTCTAGCAAAACTGTGTCACAGGTGCTTTAAATATCCAACAAGTGACTCAGAAATAAATGATATTGTTGGTATTTCATTTGAAAGTTAATATCTTTCAAGAACTTTACAGTAATATTTGATCTCCAAATGTGAAAAACATTGTTTGTTGTTGACTCATGTAAAAACTTCATTTAATATATATCTTCCTTCTAGTAGCTTTTTAAAGTTCTCTTTTTGAAAATTGACCTGACTCCTAATAAAGGTTGCTTATGCATCTTACTGCTAGTGTTGGCAACCATTTCTTCTTTATAATAGACTGTTGGTATTAATAATGAAATTGAAAACAAAACTGCAAGTAAGGAGAAACTTAAAAAAATAAAGGAATCTTTATTCCTTTTGTAAAACATAGGAAAATAATTAAACTGAAAAGAGGAAATGACTTTTTAATCCATACATAATACAGAAGTAAACATGAGCAAGGGGATTTCACTCAATATGATTGTTAGAATATTTTGTAGCTAATTTATAGAATACAAACTTCCACTGAAATAAATTGATTGTTGGATAAAATTGTTTCAGTGAATTGTTTCAAAGAATATAATAGGTTTGAAAGTTTAATGGAAAAGGTTCATTAGCTTCAAATTTGTTTCTTTTCTGAAATGAAATGTTGCCTCAATTATGAAATATAAATTAGATATTTACAGAGGATATCCTCTTAAGAAATGATTTCAAGCTGGTAGTGTTATTGACTATTCTATACCTATAAAAGTATGGAAGATAAAGACAATTCTAGAACTATTGGTCATGATATGGAGTCAAAAAGAATATGAGTTAACAATGAAAATGAGGTTTGGTATTTGCCATGTTTAGCTGCTTGGTAACTGACCAACTGACCATTTCTATCCATGTGATACAAATAGGGAGAAGTGTGATTTAAAAAGAGATGAGATTAGTCCTTTAGAAAATTTAATAGTTATTAATAGCTTTTGTTTGCATATCAATTTCATTTCCATATATATATATTTGTACACACACACTCACCCCATCCCTTTACCTACCCTGAGAGCTATCCCTTATAGAAAACAATTAGAACAAGAAAAAGCAGTTCTGAAATACAAATCAATACTTCCAACATATTCTATGTCCTGTTTTGCTCTCACAGGTTCCCACTTCTGAAAAGAAAGTAAAGGAGGTATATTTTCTCATCTTTTCCTCAAAATCAAACCTGGTTATTATAATTATTGTCAGTGTTCATAGTGATGATTGTTGTCATTATTGTTGTTTCTATTTTTATTGCTCTCATTTTGTGTGTTGTTTTTCTTGTTCTTCATTTTGCCTCGGTTGTTATGTTTTTTGATATTTCTCTGTATTTTTTATGGTAATTATTTTTATGGATCAGTCACATTCCATTACCTTCATTCATCTACCATAGTTTATTTAGCCATTGCTCATTTGATTGATTTGTTTTTAAAGATATTTGCTAGTACAAAACTTTAATATTTGGTATCTATGGACTCTTTCTGTCTTGGAATTCCTTGAGAATATGTGCCTAATAATGAAATTTTTGGTTCAAAGATACAGATGTTTTAGTCACTTTTTGTTTTTAAGCATAATTCCAAATTGCTCTTCAGAATGGTTAGACTGCTTTATTACTCCATTAACAATGCATTAGTGTGTTTATCTTTCCATAGCTTCTTCAACATTGATTATTTGTGTATTTCATCTGAAGCAACAAGATGTGCAGTAGATAGAAGGCTAAACTTGGGAGTCAAAAAAATCTGGATTCAGATCCACCCTCATATATTTACTAGCTTAGTATAAACCTGGGTAAGTCACTTTACCTCCACTGCCCCAGTTTCCTCATCTGTAAAATGAGTATAAATTAATAATTGAAAGGTACCTTTAAAGGGTTATTGTGAGGATCAAATGAGATAACATTTGTAAAGCACACATTTATATAGTCAGCTTTCTAGAAATGCTAGGCTATTACCATCATTGTCATTTCCAGTTTAGTGGCTGTGAGTTGGAATTTCAGGCTTGATATACATTAGACAGCTAGGTGGCATTGTGGATAAAAGCATATCATACTTAGAGTCATAAATTTACATCTTCCCTTCAGTACTGGCTATGCGACGCTGGGCAAATCTCTGTTTTATTTTCTTCTATAAAATGAGTATAATAACATCTGAGATAGCATGAAAAACACTTTGCAAACCTTTAAGTGCTATGTAAATGCTAGTCTTTTTTTTTTTTTATCAGTAATTGGAACTTGCTTTCATATGATTGTTAAAAATTTGCAATTTTCCTTTTGAGAATTGTTTGTTCATAATCTTTGACAAAATATCCACTGGACAATGACTCTTTGTCTTATATATTTGTATTTGTTCCTTACATAATTTCACTATTGGGCCTTTTTTTGAAAAATTTGATCCAGAGATTTCCCCGCAATTTATGGCTTCCTTTCTTGTTTTGGTTTTATTGATTTAGTTTATGAAAAAAAATTTAATTTCATGTAACTGAAGTACAGTCCTGGCATCTGTTTTATCTTCTTTGATTGCCTTTATGTTCTTTTGAGTTAAAAATTCTCCCTTAGCTATAGCTGTGAAAGGTCACTATAATGGGCAGTAACACATTTTGAATGGATAATTGCCAAGAAAAGTAAAATAAAGAGAAGAATCAGAATGTGATTGGGGATTGGAAGAGTCATTAAAATAGATTCTAAAGCCTTAGAGATCGACTTGGAAACTAAGATGAAGACAGGATGCTGTAGGGATGATACAGAACAAATGCATTTCTGTAGGGAATACTTTATTGGGTGTTGGGGGAAGGAAGCTTGAAATTGAGTAAAAATACAAAAGATCCTGAATTCATGATAGTTCCTGGAGAAGGTGGTATTCGGTAGTCTGGATGTTTGAGTGTAAGAAGAGAGGTGAGTAGCTAAGGAAAAGAAAGAATAACTTTGCCCATAATTTCTTATGATGACTACATGAAATTATTTCTTTTGTTTGAATTCAGTCACTCTTCACTATTGTCCTTATAAGTTGGGAGAAGCAGCTTTGGGACTGACACATTTTCTCCCAGAAATAATGATTTGACTACAGGTGTGAAAACACAGCCTAACTTCCAGTTTTCTACCACTTCCCCTCTCTTCTTGGGTTTCATTTAGTTAATGAACAGGCTGAGTCATCAGCATTATCAGTTCTTTTTCTCAAATGTAAACCCACATCAAAGCATCCATATAGTCAGCCAACTAAGACTTAAATATTTCAGTAGAGCAAGCATCTTTTTTTAAATTTACACATAAATCTACTTCTAGGTGTTGGGATTCTTGTTAAATTACAGTAATACTTTTCTAGATTTTTTGCATAGATGGTGATAGAAAAGGAAACTGAAATTAAGTGTTGGTTTTCCTCACTTTGGAAAGTAGATTGAGGGGCCTTATATAGTGCCTTGTACATAGATGGAACTAAATTAAGATCTGTTTTGGAAAAGGGAATGTGTAAATTGAATTTTTATAAATTTAATTGTTTTAGTTCTGTCAGAGAACTTTAAACTTAAAGGAATTCATTGACAAACCATTTTTTCAAGTGAATATCATCACTACATTTTTCTTTTTGGTAAATTTAATTTTTCCTATGTTAAGATTCTTTAAGAACAGCTTATAGATTACTCCCATAAAAAGTTACTGATAATATGACTCATCTTTTGTAGTAAGTACTGTTTAGTGGCCATCTCCAAAATTAATTAGGCCATAATTGCCTTTCTGATCCATGTTGTTGTAAATAACTTTCTGAATGGCTAGCAATAGCTATTCTCTTAGAATGTTAAAATTGTTCAGGTCCTTCATTGCTGCCTGTCACGTTTGTCAAACCAGTTTAATATTTTATCATAGCTATAATTGAATTTTATTGGACTTTCCCCCCAAGAAAAAAATTATCCTGACTAATGAGTTGATTATTTTAAAACTCAGATTGCATACCTATTTATTTCATATGCATTTTTTCCAAGCTTCAATTTTTTTTTTTATTTTCTCCTAACTTTCCATAGTCCTGTATTCAATTTTAAGTTTTTGTTTATTTTATAGTTTTTTTTTCTCTGCTTATACATGTACATTCATTTTTTAAATACACATTTCTTTATGAATCATGTTGGGAGAGAAAAATCAGAACAAAAGGAAAAACCAAAAGAGAAAAAAGAATAGAAGAAGAAAAAAATGAATCATGTATTGATTTACATTCAGTCTCCATAGTTCTCTCTCTGGATGCAGATGATGTATTCTATCCAAAGTTTATTGGTATTGCCTTTGATCACTGAACCACTGAGAAGAACCCAGCCTTTTATAGTTGATCATCGCACAATCTTATTGGTGTGTACAGTGTATTCCGGTTCTGCTTGTTTCACTCAGCATCAATTCGTATAAATTTTTCCAGGCCTTTCTAAAATCAGCTTGCTCATCATTTTTTATAGATCAATAATATTCCGTTACTTTTGTAAACCATAACTTATTTAGCCACTCCCAAATTGATGGGCATCTACTTATTTTCCAATTCTTTGCCACCACAAAAAGAACTGTTATAAACATTTTTGCATCTGTGGGTCCTTTTCCCTCCTTTATGATTTCCTTGCTATAGCCCTATATTATAAACTTTATTCAAAATTCCACAAAGGCTCCTTCTTCTTCTTTATAAAATTATCCACTCCCTTTTTTCTCTTTGCCAGGATATTTCATAATTTATGATTCATTTACAGATTCATTTTGTGTATATTTATAGTTTTGTGCTTTGAAAAATTTGTAAACTTTGGACCTATCAAGGACCATGGAAAAATAGAGTAGACTTTCCTGCTTGTCTTAAGAATAATCTATTGTCATATAGAATTAGGATAGAACAGCACCTGTGTTCTTAGGTCTCTCCCTATGAGAAACTTCCTCCGTGGGTGCATATCTTCTTTGCAATTTAATCTTAGGTAGTTTCCCAAAGTGGTGAACAGTTTAAGTTACTCAGAACTTGAATCAAGGTGCTCCCAGTTCCAAAGCCATCTTTTCTGAATTGCTGCTGCCTCATGCCAAATAATTGGAATGCGAAGGTAATATAGGATACATTAAATTTAAATGCATCTTTCAATATTATAAATAACTTCCTGAGCCTGAGCAGCAAGCTATAAGAATGAATGTTTAAAAATTAATCTGTGATAACATCAGTTTAGAAGAAATAAATTAAGGAAACCAAGTTGAATCTAATGATTTCAGTAAATATAATTTTAATTTTAAATTTATAGTTTTTAAAAAATATGAGTAACACATCTGAAGAGAAAATTTCCATTTCTGTCTTTACCTTTGTGCAAGATTTTTGCTAAATTAGATTCACATATGGAATCTAATTTCATGTAAGCTTCTTTAAGCCATGATAAAATGTTATTTATAAACATTATAATATGCATTTATAAACATTAACTTAATATTTGTTCTCTAAATGTTAGATCCTTGCATAGTGAGCAGTAAATGGATACTTTAATTAGTCAAGAAGTTTTAAGGGTCTACTGTATGTTTATTACTATTAGTGTTGCATCTCAACAGTAGAAAGACAGACTGGGAAGAACCAATTTTGCTAGATTGTAGAGTAATAAAGAGATTTAGGCAAGAACCAGATTGTGCAAGGCTTTAAATACCAAACAGAGAAAATTGTATTTTATCTTATTGGTGAAATGAAGCCACTAAAGCTTCTTGAACAGTAGAATAATAGTTAGACTTGGGCTTTAATAATGTCTTTATGGACAGCTTTGTGAAGAGGAGAAAAGAGTCAGGGAATTCAGTTAGGAGGCTTTTGCAACAATCTGATTTAGAAGTGATGAAAGCTTGAATTAGGGTGGTGGTCCTGAGAATAGGGAAAGAAACAAATATGAGAGGATGTGGGGAGGCAGAATTGATAGGACTTGGCAGCTGATAAATTCTGGTGGCCTATGGATAGTAAAGTATCTAGAATGACTTGAGATTATGAAACTGGATAACTAGGTGACTGAAGGTGCTCCTGACAATAATTGGGAAGTTTTGAGGAGTAATGGATTTGTGGAGGGAAGATACAAAATTATGTTTTGGACATACTGAGTTTGATATACCTGTAGGACACATATTATTTAATAGAAGGTTAATAAGGTTTTACAAGGGTCAATGCTGAAAAATTACCCATGCATATATCTTGTAAATAAAAAGCTATAATAAAAAATAGAGGGTTAGTGATGAGAGAAAATGGAGCTAGATAGATTGATTTGCATAATTATTGAACCTATATTATCTGAGAAGCTTATACAAGACAGAACTCTTTCATATCAATATTAACTTTCTCCTTACTATAAAAAAAAGTCAAAAGGAAATGACAATGATGTCATATTAGTCCTTCCTAGAGAGGCAAATAAAAACATCAGAAAAAATCATTTCGCGGGACTCATCATCTCAAGCTGCATGTAGTATTTTGAGAAGTATAAACCATATATGAACAAGTTGGGTTGCTGAAAAGGGACAAAAAAAAAAAAAGAACTTGTGCAAGGAAAACTGATAAAAATCCTAAAGACTCACATAAAATTTTAGGTAAGAACAGTTGTTCTGAAGACCAAATTAAAGGACTGCCCCTTCTACTGACATCATCTCTTTAAAGCTATAACTATGACTGAGGCAATGATAGGGCATTGTGGTCTATCAACTCATTTACATATGATTGTTCTTTTAAAGTTTAAAAATGAGGGAAAATTAACTTCATGATTTAGTTTTGTAATGCCCTAGTTTTTCTGTGGCTGGAAATTAAAGCCTTTTCTCCACTCTACTCCTTGACCCTCTGCTTAAGAAAAAGATAAATCTTGTATCAACACCCAGAATGTTGTTTAAAAAAAAAAATTCTTCTCTTATTTGACATACTGCAGTGTCAGTATTTAGATATGCAAGAGAATGTATAGTATTAATAACTAAATCTCATGAAATGAGATTAGAAAATTTTAACTCTTATAAACATTCTTTCTTATAAACATTTCTTTCTAACATACCTGTATACCTTTATATGCATAAATACATCACATTATGTCCATTTACTTAAATATATGTATGTTATATTTTTGAATTAGATACACAATGAAAGAAGTGATATATATTTGGGAGTTTGTATATTCTCTCAAGGAGTTTGTTTTTGATTTATTTTTTAACCAGTATCTACATACATAAATTATAACTGATAACATAACCTTATTGATTTGTTGTTTTCAATGTTGATAAAAGTTGACCAAAAAATTTTTTTGTCTTTGTTATTTTTGAGTGATCCAAAAGGAATGTGAATAGTATGTCTATTTAATCTCCTAATGGTAAATTGAAGGGGAAGTAATAGTTTTTTTTTTTTTTAATATAAGGGATGTTTATAGGGACTATTAATATTTTTTCTTAAGTCTTTTGAGAGTTTGCTTTTCTGTTCATCTCAAAAATCTACCATCATTTCTATTTGGGGTGATATTTTAAGAAACCAAGCAATCACAAACCTCTCATTTTCACACACAGTTATGTTATTTGAGAGAAGCATTGCCATGTCTTCACCAAATGAATTAGCTGCTTTTCAAATTAATTAAGTTTTTCTTTAAGGAATTCAAGCATCTACTAATCAAAGGCTAACTTTATGTCTGTATATTGCCCCCAAGTGGAGAGCTGAAAATGATAGTTTAGTAAGTAGCACTGGCCCAAACTGGGGGAAGTTAAATATCATTTTAAGAATCATCAAAGCACATACTACTCTCTACCATATTTCTGGCTGATGGAATTGATTTTGCCATCATTATTAATTAAAGGCATCCCTTATTGAGGGTAGGGCTTGCATGGGTAGCCCCTGATATTATGAAATATCAAGAAGATCATTAAGCTAATGATTATTCACTCTGGTGTTCTTATAAATTAAAAAAGTATATAGACTCTCAAACTTTTATTCTTTGTGTTCATAGGGTTAGAGATTATAAAAGAACTCTATTGAAAATATATAGCCATTTTGTTCAGAATATTTCAATTATTCCTTATTGTCTTTTTCTTGGTATTCAAGGTCCTTCACAATTTGGCCTATCTTTTTAGCCTTATCTTATGCCTTCAGTCTGTGTTGTAATTTAACTGTAGAATTCTCATAGATAACTGGTACTTTTCCCACATCCATGCCTCCATTTATGGCATTCCTCATTAAGTCTTAAATATCTCTCTCTCTCCTTCCTGCTATTTTTACTTGTTCTTTTTAAAACTCATTTCAAATGCCAGCACCTCCTTGATCCCTTATCTCAAGAACAAATTTCTCTTTTTGGATCTTAAATAAGATGTGTAGGGCTTCTCTTACAAAATTTAGGGAATGATTTTGTACTATAATTATTTATTTCTGTATCATGTTCTCCTGCTAAATCTACATGTAGGCAGTGACCATTTCTTAATCTAAACCTTTTTTTTTTTCCTTTCCTGATAATCTGCACAAAATTAGTTAATAGAAAATATTTCTTGAATTTGGATTTGAATAATTTTAGTTAGTGTTCATGGATGGTAAGAGTTGCTTGTGACACTGGAGTTTTTCTACTAGTGCTAAGCCTGTAACCATTTAATGATAGTGCTCACATAATTTCATTAGCAGTTTAAAACAATGCTTGGTGTTGTTGGAGTTTACTGATATTATAGAATTAATGATATGGGCTGTTTTTTTTTTTTTTTGTTGTGAAAGTTGGTAAGTAGAATGAATGGTAAAATGTTCCTATTTTAGTGAGGAAAGCTTGATAAAAATCTCCATTCCTACAGTATTAATTCATAGCCCATAATATTTATAGAGTTTTATTTGTATGTCAGTAAAGACTATCATGAGATAAATCTTTCAACTGTTTTATTTTTAAGCTAAAGCCCAATTTGTGCTTTCATGTTGAAAATAAACTATGAAGTGCCTCTTAGATTTTTTTAAGATAACTAGCAATGAAAAATTATTTTTTAAATAAGAAATTTAACTCATAAAAATGGTATCATCTTAGAAAAAAGTTGACAGTTGCAAATAGAAGACGTGGATAAATAGTAAGAGAAGTAGCATTGACTTTTGTAACACATAGGAGAAAGTCTCTAGTGATAATTAACATTTCTTGTTTTCAAGCTGTTTCTGAGAAGTATAATCAAAAGGTGGCCTTGAATTATTTCATCAACTAATTTGTAAAAGATTATGTGACTGACGGGTCTTCAGTATACTCTTTTAAACAGTCAGACTGGAAACAGGGGAGGATACCAGTTGACAGCCAATTTATTATGCTGATTCACCCATTAGAGTAATGGCTTTGGGCCAGAGTTTGGCTTGTAGATTAAAGGCTATGAACTGCAAAACTGCTGGGACTTGAAAGAATGTTGGTAAATTGTTGATGTGTGAAGGCCAGGAGTGGAAGTAGTGCTGTTCTTCCCTTCTCCACTTTGCTTTTTCTTTTTAAATGATCCTAATACTCCATATGTTGAGATAAATCCCTTCTCTGTAGAGTTCTCTATAGAGTAGTAGTTGTTTGTTATGTGCTGTCCAAATAGTCAAGAGATAAATTATGAAGAGATCAGCGTGGCTCATTAATTAGCCTATTATCATCTTTGTTATTTTTTAAACTATTGACTCAAATCTGCTGTATTTCCTCTGTAGCCAAAATTAATCTTGAAAGAAAGATTTGCTAATATTGTCCTTTTCAAACACACTTACATAGTAAATCTACTGAGTTAAGTAATGAGATTTAAAAAAAAAATCAGGAAGTTTTCTTTTGCCCAGAAGCAATCTGGAAGGCATTATGATTGTAGAATCAATGTTTTCTCATCACTTTAGAAAAACTAACTCTTTAGTAACATCTAGAATCATGCTTACCAATATATGTTGTTGCAGATTAAATTCTAGATTTAAAACCATAATCACTTGGAAAAAAGAAAATTATTAACATACACTAGAGAATAAAATTTTTAAAAGGACAAAATATTGTGTGTTTTATCAATAATTTGATAATTAATAATCCCCTTCAATTTTGATCTACTGAAAGAGTGTTTGACTTTGAATAATGTAACTCCTTTAGAATGAATCACAGCAGTTTCTGGTACCCATTTTTTCATTCTCCTATTAGAAATTTCATTGTGCAGAAGCTTTAAGATTCTGAGATTTTACTTTAGAGTATGTTCTGAATACATTTGATAAGTACAGCATAACTTTACTAATTTGAAAAGTTAGTAAAAGTATGAGGCATAAACTTTTTAATTCATTAGTTGTATTTGGCATATAACACATAGACTAAACTCCTGAACTAGTGCTATGTTATCTGTTCTGCTCAATGCCTCTCCTTCCCACCTTCAAACCTTCAAGTAGACATGAGATACCTAAATGAAAATCAAAAAATTCTATCAGTTTTTTTCCTATTATGTACATGTATAACTTTTTATTATTTATATAAACAAATGAAGCATCTTCTTCATATATCTGCTCTTCTAAAGATCTTTAGTATGGCAACAAGCAGAATATTTGGCAAGAAATCTCTGAGTGAAGACAAATATTTACCATCCCCTTGATAATTCCTGCTTAAGTAGATTTTTGAATTGTCTGATAATGAAGACTGCCTTGGAAGAGGAAGAAGCTTTTTGGGGTACTGATTGTGGACTGGGAAAGAAGCAGAAATATGCAGGATAGTAATGATTACTACCAGTAGGTGTTTTACTGTTTTCTTCTCATACTTTTGTAGCTCCCGTAATGTCTTGTTCCATAGAGACTACATAGGGGAGAGTAGCAGCACAGTATCTTTTCTGGGGTTATGTTTTGGAGTTGAAACTGGCACAGAGTCTAGATAGGGAAGCCAGAGAATAGCCATAGCTCTGTAAGTCCAAGTACTTTTGGATTGGGTTAGGGTAGGAATGAGAACTAGCAGCTCTGAAGCATGAAGAGAGAAATATATGGTAAGAAAGGAAGGACATATCTGATTATTATAAATATTCAGTTTACCAAGTCCAGAATAATAGGGTTTTATTGTATTCTTCTAGGAAAGGGAGGAGGGAAATAAGCATTTATTAAGTGCCAGGCATTGTGCTAAATGCTTTTAAAATAACACCACATTGGTGCCTCACAATAACTTTGAAAGGTAGGAGCTCTCATTACCCTAATTTTACATTTGAGGAAACTGAGGTAGTTAGAAATTAAAGTGTCTTGCTCAGGGTCACATAGCCAGGCAACATCTGAGGCCAGATTTGAGTCCGGATTCCAAGACTTGCACCCTACCCACTGTGCCATCCTAGCAGAGACAATGTTAGCTTTTACTACTGAAGCTTTATATTTTACTAACTAATAACATTTTCTGTTTTCTATGTATATTTGAAGAATTGAAAGAGATAATACTTCTGAAATAAATGAAACAATTTTTATGTAAAGGTTTTGTTTTATTTTTGTTTTGTTTTGGTTTTTGTAGCTGTCAATACCAGCAAATATGCAGAAAGTTATCGGATCCAGACTTATGCTGAGTATGTTGAAAAAAAACAGATGGATAAACAGAACAAGAGAAAATGGACAGAAAATAGTTGGAAGGAGGTTGAAAGAAAGCGGTTAAAAACCCAGTGCACATCTTATATTCCACAAAGTCGGTATTACTGTGTTAGCAGGTAAGAAATGTTTGATAGTAGATGTTGTTATAAATTGAATTTATTAAACTGGATGGAAGAGGCAAAATGACCTTTGTATTGATTTTTATTCTTGTTCCTCATAAAATTATAGATGGAGAAACTGACTTGTAGAAGAATTTGTTTTCCCACTCAGCTAGGATATGTAATCAGTGCTCCCAGCCTTCAGAGCTACTTGTGAATATTACTGCTACCTAGCGAGTATCTAAAGCATTTGTGTTAAAGATAGTTTAAATGAAATCCCAATTCTTTTTTACAGTTTTCACCAGCCATACTAATAAATTATACACTTCAGTGTGAAAATCCAATTCTGTTTTACTTTGTTCTGAGCATGTAGAACAATAAAGGACTAATAATAATCTAGGCATTTCAAAATTTTCTATCACACTTGTTGCCCTATGGCTGTGCTTACAGGATACTGGCCTGAGGCAGAAATTGTTGTCCATCTCTGTTTTAGAAGGTAGGGACTTGAATTTGGCGTACATTATTGTTTTGCATCTCTTTCTCCTTTCCATATCCTGAAGTGCTTCTTAGAGTTATAAATGATGGATTGGGGATTTTCTTCTATAGCTTTGGTGGAATTGAATTTTCTCTCTGAATTTTCCCAGATTCCTCATACTAGATATATTAAAAGTGTTTAAAATTAGACTTGGAATAATCATAGAAGAGTGTAGTTTACCTCTCACAGAGTCAGTAAAAGCTTTTTGTGGAGAAATCTGTTTATCTGTTAATTGCTTTCTTGGAGAATTATTTAAAAAGCAGAAGTGTCATATCCTAAATTACACTATTGTGATATTTTATTACTCAATATGAATAGATACTACATTAAATATGGAATGGAGGAGTGAAGAGAAAACTTAAAAATTTAGGCAATTGTGATTTTAAAAGTCACTTAGTTTTCCATGGGCTGTGTGGTTGGCAAACTGATAGGTGCAGTTGTAACTTACTTTAATTTACTTTTAGAGAATTGACTTTTAGATCTAGTTAGAACTGCTCATGTCATTATAGCCTTTGTTGTTGACAACCAGTGTTGCTAATGCAGGTAGATTTTCATCTTTTTTCCCTTGTTTGCACCTGTATTGTTGGTAGCTTGTATCTTCTTTCAGTACTAGAATCAGTGTCCAACTCGAAAAACACAGGGTTTATGTTTTAGGGATGCTAACTTGGAAATAAATTTGTTGGAATAGATAAAAGTGAGATTAGGTTCAGAAGAGCCACATATGAATACTTCATTTGATTTATATTTCCTTGTATCTAGATTTTGTTGTCTTCTTTCTCGTAAGTCTCAAATTGTAAAATTTCCTAGAAAATTGAAAAGCTTCTAGTTATTACTAATCATGAGGGATTTACTAAATCATCTAGCAGAGTTATTTGCATTGGATTAGTGGTTTTCTAAAGTATCTATGCAGTTTGCAACTGGATATGGATAAAGTTCCATTACAAAGTTCTGCAAAACAAAGTTATTTTCAAACCTCATAGGAAAAAAAAAATGCTGTATTTGAGGTGGTTACAATAAACAGTCCTATGAAATATTTGCTTTCTTTGAACCTCATCTATTTAAAGTCACTGTTTGCCTCCCCTCCCCAAAATTATCATTTTATTTGTTGTTTGCATATTGGTCTTCAAGCCTCATTTTCCTTATCCATAAAATAAAAAGATTGGACTAAGATACCTTCAAACTCTAAATCTGTGAATCATATTGGAATTATTCTTTCTCTTCTCAGCATTTATCATATCATCAAGAGAAAAAAAAAAGCTCACCTGAGCTTCCAAAGCACTGGAAAAAACTATAATCCAAGAACCCAGAAAGTAGATACAGACAGACAAACACACTCATCTCTAATTTGTCTGTTGATTTGAAACAAGTTCTTTTATTTGTTAATTTGCTGTGGAGCTGGTATACTGTAGTAGAAAGAATACTGGATTTTGGAATTATGGTTGAGCCTTGCTTTCACTAGTGATCCTGTATAATTCTGGACTGTTCACTTCAGCTCAGAGCTTCAGTTTTTCTTTAAATTAGGATAAGGAAACTTGTATTGTTTCTGTACCACTGGATTTTTGTAAGAACACAAACTTGGAGTGTAATTTTTAACACATTTTATTCAGTTTTATCAGATTCTTTTAAAATATATATCCCATGGATACATGGAGGTTTATAAAACAACTTAACATATAATAATTGTGTGTGTGTGTGAGTGTGTGTGTGTGTGTGTGTGTGTGTAATCCAGTTCCATTTCTGAAAGCTAGTTCTTCCAAATCTTTTCTGATACAACTATCTAGCCTTCTCAGTAGGAAATTTCATACAGGCCTGCACATAGATTTACTACACACACAGAAATGATTTGGAGGAACTAGCTTTCAAAATTTAAACTGGTCACACATTTATGTGCCTGTACACACAATTTAAAATTCAAAATGTGATATATACATGTTTTTTTTTAAAATCTTAAGCTTATTGATATCATATCAACTTTGTTTCATGATTAATATACTTACTGAGAAGCATCTGAAGTGCTTTTAATTTGCTGTCCTTCCTATTCAAAACAATTTTCTAGTTAAATATTCCTCCTCGCCAAATTAGCATGATTTATAGTATCTTTTGATGGACACGGCTTTTATAAGATATATACCTTCAGTTTTCCCTGTGTTGTATTTAAATAATTAATTTTATTTTCCTTGAGATTGGGATGCCACGGGATGTACTTGTTTGAAATACTTTAACGTAATAATAATTTCATTTACTGTTGTCTGTAGAGATCAGCAACTAATTTTTTTTTTTTTAACTTTAGGTATGGTTTTAGCAGCATTTGTTAGTCTTACTATTCCTCCTTTCTAATTTCTAAATTTTGAAGGAAAGAAATCTTTACTTTCTTTTTCCTTTTTCAATATCCCTCCCTCCTTTCCCAGCCTTCCTTTTTTTCCAGTCTCTTTCCCTTCTCTCCCAGACTTCTTTCCTCCTCATTTCTATCTCCTACTTTTCCTGGTATTTAAGTCTTAGCAAAACTCCCACCTTCTTTTCTTGATCCACCTTAGTATCTCCCCTTTTGTTGATTAACTTCAAACTATCCTGTAAATAGCTTATTTGTAAACAATTGTTTGCATATTCTCTTCCTTATAAGCTATAAGCTTATAGGGACTATAAGCTCCTTGAGAACAAGGAATGTCTTTTGCCTTTTTTTGTATCCCCAATGCTTGCACATCCCCAATGCAGCTGGCACATAATGAGAACTTATTAAAGCACCCATGTGCTGACAATGCATGCAGAGGTATGTATCTCCATCCACTTAGGAACATCTTGAGAGAGGCTGTAGGGAGAATCAGTGAATTAATTACTTAAATGAACATTCATTTGTTCCAAAGAGGAATGGATATGTGCTGATCTTGCTCTCATATGCTTCTTTTTAGCTGTCTTAGATATTTTAAAAAATGAGAAGTTGAGAAAGTAAATCAGGAGGTCTGGTTCATTTTAAGCTCACCATTAAATAAGCATTTGTTAAGAATTTATTCTCTGCCAGGTGCTCTGGTAGGTGCTTAGGATTCAGAGACAAAAATTAGAATAGATCCTTCCCTTAAGAAACTTACATTCTATTGAGAGAAACAGTACTACACTTGAGAGAAACAGTACTACACTTGTAAGAAGTTCTATAATACATACAAAATAAATACAAAGAAATTTCAGGAAGAGGCAACTAGAGAATCAGAAAAGATGTAGGAGGAAAAAATGTAGGAGGTGGCATTATTGCTTCCCTTCAAAAAGTGCTAGGATTCTGAAAGATGGAAGTGGGATTGAAAGAAATTCTAGGTATGGCACAGCCAATTTTAAAGATGCAGATTGCTAAGATCTGGGAATGTAAAGAAAAGCAAAAACAATTTTCATCTTTAAGGAGCTTATATAGGAATAAAATGTATAAGTAAATAAATACACACAGGGAGACCAGTAGTCCAGATGAGAAGAGATAAAACCCCTTATTAATGTGCTGGCTCTGTGAGTGGAAAAAAGGAGGCAGATATGAAAGCTTGGAAGAATAAATGATGTCTTGCCTAATCTTATCTCTGGGTAGCCACTCCCAGTTCCTTCATATGTAATGGCTTCAAGATTCTTAGACATCTTGGTTTGCCTTCCTTTGGACAAAATTGGAACTAGTGAAGGAAGAGTTTAAGGCAAGAATTGTAGATTTGGGAGTCATCCACTTACAGTTCAGGGCTGAAATTCTAAGTTTGAATAAAGCCCTTTTAATGGGAAAAAATAGGGTTTGGGCTAAAGACTACCTGCGATCTCGCAAGATCGCAACATTTAATCTTTTTTTTTTTTTAATTTTATTTTATTTAATAATAACTTTGTATTGACAGAATCCATGCCAAACATTTAATCTTTTAAATTTTCATGATCCTTCTCATTCCTAAAATTTCAAGTCACATGCTGATTCTCTTTCTGTCTCTCTTACTCTTTCTCCTGTCTTGAATGATTCCTCTAGTCCTTTAAACCTTTGGATTAACGAACCAATAAAATGTCTCTACATCTGTCAGTCAAAAAACACTTAAGTGTCTCTTTTTTGCCTGTTTTAAGTCCCAGGGATACAAAAAGAAGCAAAAGACAATCTGTGTTCTTAAACAGGTCACAATCTGATGGGGGATACTATAGTGTTCTTTGGTTTGTTTTACCTGGAGGTCTTTGGGGCAACCTTCCTTTCAGTTCAATAATCACCTGGAGGTCTCTGGGGGCAGCCTTCATTTCAGTTCAGTAATCACCATGAGAACAGCCAGGAACTGAAGTCCAAATTCTTTTTGTCTCTAAGTCTTGTTTCCTTTCCTGGGGCCCGGTTAGCTTTCTTAAAGGCCTTCTGGAGTCTTGGTTTCAGTGGAGAAACTAAGGACAGGCCTGCCACCACAGTGCTGATGAATGGAAATGAATCTCTCTCCTTGGCTCTGAGAGCTTAAGCTCCTGCCTCCAGTTCTCTTGTCTTCTCTGCCTCTGAATCTCCATCTACCTGGCTGAGGCTCCTAGCTTATATGCTCTACAATGAATATAAACCAGTTATTATAGCACTAGGAAACCATTATTTGTTGTAAGATTAAATCAATCATACTGAACTTAGAGAACTATTAAGCACCATGTTAAACTAAATAATCATTGTCTCCTCAATTCCACTTAATTAGTACCTTGTAAGCATCCTTGTTTCAAGTTCAGAGTTCTGGCCTATAACAGGATACAGATGCAAGCAAATATATACAAAAGAAGTTACATATAAGGTAAATAGGAAATAACAGAGAAGGTACTGGGAAAAGGCTTCCTGTAAAAGATGGGATTTTTATTGAGACTTAAAGGAGGCCAGTAGTTAGAGTGGAGGAGAGGAGAGCATTTCAGGCCTAGGGGACAATTAGAAAAGGCCCCAGAGCCAAAGAGATGAAATGTATTATGGATAGGAAAGCCTAGAGATTAGTGTCACTGGAATGGAAAGTACACAGTGGGGGAGAGTAAGGTAGAAGACTGGAGAGGGAGGAGGAAGCTAGGTTATAAAAAGCCTTGAAACCCAAACAGAACATTTTTATATTTGATCTTAGAGATAACAGGAAGCCACTGGAGTTTATTGAGTCATTGAGTCTCAAACATATGAGATGTTTATTGAGAATGGGTGACAGGATCAGATCTGTACTTTAGGAGGATGGATTGTAGTGGGGAGTGACTTAAGGCAGGCAAACCCGCCAGTATGTGTTAGGTGATAAGGGCCTTCAGGAGAGGGTTTAGCCGTGTCAGAGGAGAGCAGAGGCCTGTACTTAAAGAGAATTTATTTTCATGGAGATCATATTCTGGATGGAACCATCAGAATTTATTTGGAGGCCGGGGATGTCACAAATAGAAAATCACTCTAGAAGCAGAGTAGAAGGTGGATTGGCGGTATGCGAAGAGATTTCAAGCAGAGAATCCAACCAGCAGGCTAGTGCTGTATTCCAGGCACGAAGTGATGCTGTCCCAGGGTGGCAGCTGAGGGAGAGAGAAAGGGACAGAGGCAAGAGATATTGCAAAGGTAGAAATGACAATTTTTTTTTTATTTCATAGCTTTTTATTTACAAGTTATATGTATGGGTAATTTTGCAACATTGACAATTGCCAAATCTTTTGTTCCAATTTTTCCCTCTCTTTCTGCCTCCCCCCTCCCCTAGATAGCAGGATGACCAGTAGATGTTAAATATATTAGAGTATAAATTAGATACACAATAAGTATACCTGACCAAACTGTTATTTTGCTGTACAAAAAGAATCGGACTGTGAAATATTGTACAATTAGCCTGTGAAGGAAATCCAAAATTCAGGCAGGCAAAAATATAGGGATTGGGAATTCAATGTAATGGTTCTTAGTCATCTCCCAGAGTTCTTTTGCTAGGTGTAGCTGGTTCAGTTCATTACTGCTCCATTGGAACTGATTTGGTTCATCTCATTGCTGAAGATGGCCAGATCCATCAGAATTGATCATCCTATAGTATTGTTGTTGAAGTATATAATGATCTCCTGGCCCTGCTCGTTTCACTCAGCATCAGTTTGTGTAAGTCTCTCCAGGCCTTTCTGAAATCATCCTATTGGTCATTTCTTACTGAACAATAATATTCCATAATATTCATATACCACAATTTATTCAGCCATTCTCCACTTAATGGGCATCTACTCAGTTTCCTGTTTCTGGCCACTACAAAAAGGGCTGCCACAAACATTCGTGCACATACAGATCCCTTTCCCTTCTTTATGATCTCCTTGGAATATAAGCCCAGTAGTAACACTGCTGGATCAAAGGGTATGCACAGTTTGATAACTTTTTGAGCATAGTTCCAGATTGCTTTCCAGAATGGCTGGATGTGTTCACAATTCCACCAACAATGTATTTGTGTCCCTGTTTTCCCACATCCCCTCCAATATTCCGCATTATCTTTCCCTGTCATTCTAGCCAGTCTGACAGGTGTGTAGTGGTATCTCAGATTTGTCTTAATTTGCATTTCTCTGATTAATAATGACTTGGAGCATATTTTCACATGGCTAGAAATAGTTTCAATTTCTTCTTCTGTGAATTGTCTGTTCATATTCTTTGACCATTTATCAATTGGAGAATGGCTTGATTTCTTATAAATTAGAGTCAATTCTCTATATATTTTGGAAATGAGGCCTTTATCAGAACCTATGTCTGTAAAAATAGTTTCCCAGTTTATTGCTTTCCTTCTAATCTTGTCTACATTAGTTTTGTTTGTACAAAAACTTTTCAGTTTGATATAATCAAAAGGAAATGACAATTCTTAGCAACAAATTAGATATGAGGGATGAATATGAGAAGGGCGATCAAAAGTGACATCAAAATTGTGAGCCTGGGTAACTGAGAGAATAATGGTTCCCTTAACCCTATTAGGGAGTTTGGGAAGAAAGAAGGATTTGATGGGAAATGAATTGTATTTCAGATATACTAAATTTGAAATGGCTACTGGGCATCCAGTTTGAGTTATCTTAGAGAGGCAATTATTGATATGAAGCTGGATTTGAGGGAAAAGGAACTCAGAAAGTGGAGTATCCAGGAGAAGAGGGTAATCAAATTTCAAAGGGTGAAGGGCATTAGACTTGGTATTTAAGAGATCTTTGGTAGCCTTGGAGAAAGCAATTCTAATTGAATGATGAGACTTGGAAGCTATATTGCATAGAGTTTAGAATTTAGTGAGGGTTAAGGGAGTGAAGACAATGAATGTAGATGATTTTCTCAAGGAGTTTAGCTGAAAATGGGAGGAAAGATATAAGACAGTTGCTAACTGGTGTGCTCAGATCAAGTGATGGACAGTTCACTAAGGATGGAAGAGGCGTGAGCATGTTTATAGTAGGCAGAGATCAAAAATAAGTAATAGAGTGAGGATGAGAAAGGGGTAGGATCAGAAGAATGTATGGAAGATTTATTTTGGCAAGAGTAAAGACTATCTCTTTATGTAATATGGGGAAAAGACATATGCATAAGCATGAGATGAGGAGGGAGTAAGAGGCAACTTTTGGCAAATGGCCTAAGTTTTTTCAGTGAATTATAAGATGAGGCCCTAAACTTAAGAGAATGGAGGAGAGGGATAGCTAGGGAGGGTTGAAGAAGAATGAAAACAGCTACTTTGGTGAGGGGCTAATGTAGATATAGATATAAAGGTGCAGAAGCATTGCCTTTTTTGCAGTGACTATGCACAGCTGAGACAAGGAATAATGAATTTGTGTGGATTCAGTCAGTGTGGTTTCATGGTTTTCTCAAACTCCATTAAGCAGCATACAAGTAGGAGCAAAAGCATTAGATAGAGTAATTCAAGGTTGGGGTTTGACAAGGTATGTCCAAGGGCCCAAGAGACTCATATATAAAGAATAGTATCAAGTTAAATTTAGTCAGCAAGGGATTAAGGGGGGAGGGAAGAGGAGATTGTAGCCATTTATGTTTCTCTAACATAATCCATCTTTGAGCCTTTGCTGACTGTCCCCCATAATTGGAATGGACTTTATAGAATCTCTTTTCCTTCAAGATAGAACTCAAGCACCCTATTTTACAAATCTTTCTTGATCTCACTACCTGGTGGGTACCCTCCCTCCCAAGCTACATTTTATTTACGTACTTTGTGTTTGTTTGTATCCATATTTATCTAACCTTGCCTCCTCACTGTCTCACACTTCTCCTCTGCAGGCTTTCACCCTATTTAATCTATTGCTTGTCCATTCCACCTCTATAACATCTCTTGAATAGATCTTTTTCTTTGGTACTGCCACCAGTCTTGATGCACGCCCTCATCACCTCAGCTCGTGACGACTGTGATAGCCTCTTAGTGCATTTCATTTCTTCAAGTCTTTGCGCGCGCGCTCTCTCTCTCTTTCCCTCTTTCCCTCTCTCTCTTCTCTTTCCCTCTGTCCCTCTCTCTCTCTCTCTCTCTCTCTCTCTCTCTTCTCCCCCCTCCTTCCCTCTCTCCCTCCACCTCTTCCCTTGCTTCCCACTCAGTAAACACCAGGGACTCCTTATCCTCTCCACAAAATTCACTGTTTGGTGTTGAGCACCTTTTATAATCTAGCCACCCTCCCCTACTTTTTCAGTCTTTTTATACATTATACCCATCCATATCTTTGATCCACTGACCCCAGCTCTCGTTATTTCTTGAACATGACACTTTCATCTCTTGGCCAGGCTTTTTCTCTAAAATACTCTCTTTCCTTGTGAGAAATAGTTAAGTTTCCACAAGATGTTGCAGGTTTCAAAATAATATAGAATAACAAGCACGGCTGAACAATTAGCTTTCAGAAGTAGGAACTAACTGGACAGCAAAGTCCTGATAAAGAGATCTAGGCTAGAAACTGACTTCAATCAGCCATGGTCATGACCCAGGAGAAGGCTTTTCTTCATTGGAGTTGCTTAATAGGCTCATTTCATGTTATCTGACAGACCCTAAGAGTGGAGATAATCATCATTTTTGATTTTGGGATGTCTTCAGCTTCTTAACATAACTGACTGGCAAATAAAAGGCCCTTTATAAATGCTTTTTGATTGAATAATTACCAGTTTTTGTGAAAAAAAAAATTTTTTTCTTTCCAAGATCTCACTCAGTAACTTAAAAATTTTGTTTCCTGTGCCTTCTAGAATTGAGGTAATCAACTTTAATGATACATTTTACATATGCAATACTAAATACCCATCCTCCTCCTGTCCAGTGACTTAGAACCCTTTACCACCTTCACAACTAAACAGTGAAATGAAAAAAGTCAAAAACTGTGCTGTAAGTAATAGGTTTTTAGAAGAGCTAATACATTTTCAACACAAACTAGTGTCTACTTACTTAGTCTAATACTCAAAAACTTGGAACCTGATAGTGAAAACATATTGCCTGATAAGATATTGCTTGTATTTGTCTGTTTACAGAAGGGCAGAGATCATGGCTTATTTATCTTTATCCCATCTTTTTAACATAATGGATTGCGTGTAGGTTCCTAATATGTCATTGTTAAACAAATAAATAATAGAGTGAAGGAACCCCTGCTTTGGGTATTGAACATGTTGGCTTTTTTCCTAATAGAAAACTCTTCATAGGGGTTTGTAAGATTTCTTCTTATTCATTCAAATATCTCTGCCACAGAAGGACAAGTTTCAAGTACTTGCTTTACTTATCTTACTAGAACCCAAGTCTGTCCTTGAAAGGAAAACTGAACTTCCTCTCCATGGTGTTTAGTGTTCCAAAGACAAAATAATTAAAAGCTATTGTATGTTTTCAGTGCTTCATTCAAAAAATTTTCTTCTGTAAACATATATTACTCTGTAGCACTAGGTATACTTTGGTGGATTATTAGTAATGCTCTTTAATAATTTTTCAAAAGAGGAATTATTTTCTGGAATATATTCTGTGCAGGTTGCTTTACCCTGTTTGCCTCAGTTTCCTTATCTGAAAAATGGGATGGAGAAGGAAATGACAAACCCCTTCAAAGTCTTTGCCAAGAAAACCCAAAGGGGGGTTCATAAAGGGTCAGACACAGCTGAAATAATTGAACAACAAAAGTTGATGCAGAAGGAAGAATGAAAAGAAAAAATGATTATTTGCTAAGGGCTTATTTTTTTTTAAAGTATGTATACATTCATACACAAATATATTATTTTAGACTATACATTTGTTTGTGTAATTGAAGTTTTAAATAATTTTATGTTCATTTTTGTCATTTGCTGCCAAAAAGAATGCTAAAAAGCCACATTAAAATTAATTGAAGGGAAAACCAATATGAATTACAAAAATTTAAACATGTGTATGTGTGTCTATAATGTATGTATGTGTATCCAGAACTAGGTTAACACAGTAGATGATGTAATAGCGTTTTAGAATTTAAAAGGGTCATGGGATTTATGCAGTTCAACTTCACTCATTTTGCAATAGAGGAAACTGGAGGCTAGACAACTTTTAACTCAAGGTCACACAGTTCTTAGTGGCACTTAAACCCATCTCTCCTGAGTTGACTAGCCTCATATCCTTAAAGATAACTTATTATTGGGGCAGCTAGGTGGCGCAATGGATAGAGCACCAGCCCTGAAGTCAGGAGGACCTGAGTTCAAATTTGGTCTCAGACACTTAACACTTCTTAGCTGTATGACCCTAAGCAAGTCACTTAACCCTAATTTCCTCAGCCAAAAAAAAAAAAAAAAAAACAAAACACCTCTTATTAATTAAGAATTAACATTTTTAAATTAGTACAGTATTTACATGTGAATGGATATTTGTGATACACAAAAGGAGAGGATTTGGATGAAATTATAGGGCCTTTCTAGCTCTAGATTTCTATAATTCTAAATACTTGTCAGGAGCAATTTCTTCTCTAAAATAGTTTTTCCTAATAAAATATTTATATTGTTTTGCTTAGTAAATACTTCTTTCAGAGATAATGTATATTTCATATATTGTATTTAACATATACTTCAACATATTTAACATGTATGGGATTACCTGCCATCTGGGGGAGGGGGTGGAGGGAAAGAGGAGAAAAATTGAAACAGAAGTTTTTGCAAGGGTCAATGTTAAAAAATTACTCATGCATATGTTTTGTATATAAAAAGCTATATATATAAAAAAAAGATAATGTGTATTTGAACCTTGGACCTAGTATCTAAATTAATGAATTAATTTTTGGTAAGGTACATATTAAAAAAAATTTTTAGTGATATCTTCTGTTTTTACATCATTATACATTTCCCATTGTATCTCTCCCCTCACTCAATCCCAGATAGCCATCCTTTATAATAAAGAAGACAAAGTTCAGCAAAACTACCCAGCATATCCATAATCCCCCACCTCTATAAAGAAAAAAACTATGTTCTCATATTTATTATTTGGAATTCTTCTTGATTATTATAATTTTGCAGCATTCCATTTCTGTTGTTTTATTGTTCTTTCCATTTACAGTACAGTTGAAGTGAGGTAGCCACACACTATAGTACTTCATACTTATCTCATGGGATGAACTCCAGCCTATTTTTAAACTGATAGTGTATCATAGAAAGTATCATAGAAAGGTCTGGGTCTAAGCCATAGAAAGACCCTCACTTCACAGTTAAACTCAAAACTTTATTAACAGGAGGGAATATAGTCTAACATTACACTATCATTCTGACTCTCAAGCCCCCATGGTTATGTTTCCATTTACATAAAATTATCTACTCTAGGAATGTAAACTTTCACATCTTAAAACCATTAACTTAAGTTAATGTCAAAAGTAATAACAGTATTAATATATTAAAGCAAATGCGGGAATAATTAATACCAACTCTGTGCATAAACTTGGATCTTTTTTTCCCCACTAGTGCACTTGGTGTCTTTGGGGAAAAGCAGTAACAAGCATACATTTATAGAGAAACCTTGCAAGGAAAACATTAATGAGGAAAAGCCATGTACCAGAAGACTGCAGACTTTGGCTTCTTCTTTGTGTTCCCTAGGAAGCATTTCTAAAAATTATTTACAAACATATGTCTTGTGTTGAACAGGTACTCCCACTGCTCATTTGAGTTGTTCTTCAACAGTAGTTTGGCTAAGATGTAATACTCGGTGATATATTAGTCAAGTGTATCATTGAGCATGACATCTTAGCCAAATTGTTTCATCTATTGGATAACTTCTCAGAATCTTTGCTTCTAAGTTGTTCTTTTGTGCTGGATTTGGTATTCCATTTTATTGTTTGCCCTTTGTTCTTGAAGAAGACCAGGACTTCAGGGAGGTAGTGCCATGACATGCAAGTAAACTGGATTTTAGTGAGGGAGGTCTCCTCACCTGCCTCACTTTCCCCTCCAGAGCCATCTGGGTCCAGTGGCAAGATATAGAACAGGATGACTGGAAGGGGTCCTGGATGATACTATGGGAGACCCTGGCCTTTTTAAGCTAAAGTCTTCAGCAGGTCTCAATGTGACTGAGGCCACACCCATCCTGTGATTAAGACTAGACAGCAGTTGAGGGAAAGAAGAGCCTCTTTCACCCAGCCCACACCCAAAAAATTAATCTGGTAGGGGAATATCTTCAGGGTTTCTGGCCAAAACAGAAAAGATTGCTACTTACTCAGAATCTTTCAGGACTCAAATAATAATAATCATTATTTGGCCTGGCTTGGGATCTATGGTTGGCCAATAGAGTCAGAGTGGTTTGGATTTAAGGCATGGTCCTTAAGTAAGAATCTAGCCAGTAAACTCCAAGATGTTTTAGGAGGGTTCAATGATCCCCAAAAAGTGTTTTTAAAAGTATCTACAGGTAAGGGTATATCTGATACCCTATAGACAGAGGGAGAGAAGAAAGGAAGGAAGGAAAGTCAGTTTCAATTGGGCCTCCAGTGGGGCAGCTCTACACAGAAGTTGTTGTTTATCCTTCTTTCTTGAAGGGGACTGTAATAGTAACTTGGGGAACTCTAACTTCTGGATAAGTTTGAAACTGGAAGTTATAGTTCCCCAAGTTACTATCACGTTCCCCTTTAAGAAAGAAACTTAACTAAGTCTTCCCTTCTTAGTTTCTGGATTATAACTGTTGAGGATGGGAAGATCCCAAAAGGTGTCTCAAAAGAATTTGCAGGCTTGAACAATCCATTTCCAAGTCAAGAGGCAAAGTTTATTGTAATTGTAATGCCAATTGAAGGGTCTAAGTTCCAAGAGAATATAGCAAAGAAACAGAAGCCAGGAGACACATTTATCTAGTTCTTCATGTTATAGATATATTAATTTTATGGCCCAGAGGTAGAACCAAAGAATAGTCTATGAAATTTGGTTGACCACTAGACAGTATTGTTTGTTGCCAAACAGCCTGTTAGAACAATAGTATTCTTAGGTTGCTGGTGGGGGACCTCAGGGTCACAGATTCCAAAGCCAGAGGACTTTAGAATCACTGACAGAAAAAACAAACAAACAAACAAACAACAAAAAAAAAAGAATCACTGACAGATTGTTAGAATAGAAGCTTCTTAAGGTCAGGGGACCTTGAAATTATTGCTGTCTCCCCCTAGAAGTTATATTATATCATAGCCAAAACTTAACCTTTTCTTATAATGAAAAAAATTACATGTATATAATCAAAGCACAAGTGTAGATCCATTACTCTGTAGAATATAATTACTTGCCCTATTCAGGACAGACAACTCAAGATTTCTTGAGTCAGAGTAACTGCAAATCTTAGAATTCTGATCAGACTTAACTTCAGCTTCTTAAAGAGATATTGCCTTACATAGGCATTGCATATCTTGTTTTTTAATGTTGCTTACTTCACTTTGCATCAGTTAATATGTTTCCATTACTTTCTGTATTCATTATACCCATCATTTCTTACAGGTTGCATTCATGTAACAATTTGTTTAGCCTTTCCCCATTCAATGGGCATCTATTTCCTTTATTCCTAGTTCTTTGCTACTGTTGAGGTTCAGAAGGAACCCCAAAAGATTGGGGTCACAGACTAATAATATTGCGAGGTGTCTCAAAAGAATTTTCAGGCTTGAACCCATCTCTAAGTTGAGGGGCAAAGTTTATTGTAATTTTAATGCCAATTGAAGTGGACTAAGTTCCAAAAGAATTTAACATGGAACCAAGAGAAAGAATATAGATTTATAGGACAGAATTAGATCAAAGCTTCATGTCACTTATTTGCTAATTTTATGGCTTTCAGGTTAGGTTTGAGGAGTGGTCTATTAACTGTTGTCTCAAAATGACTTTGTTAACGATCATTTTTGTAAATGTCTTTTAATATAACACATAATATTCTCTATGCCTACAGGCCTTTTTCACTCTGTTACTTGCTCTTTGGTAGATTGCAACCTAGCTTGGTGGATAGTGCTGATCTTATTTTAAGTGTCCAAGTTAGTTGTCCCATAATCTCCAGACTGAACGAGCAGTTGGAAGTTTGTAGCTTGGAGCCTGGAAGAAACAAATCTCACAAATACGTTAAAAGTGGGGTGGCATCCAGGGTGGAAATGGTAACTTTTGGGAATGGGGCTTTTGAAAATAATGCATTAGGTCCCATCTGTGGGCTGCCTTGAGGATGTTGATGGCCAACAATTCTGAATGCCCCACTACCCACGGAGCTCCCTTGCTGAAAGGCTAAGAAGGAGTTAACTACTGGCAGGCTCCACAGAATGACATCAAGAAAAACTGAAGAGAAAATGCTTCCCTCGGAGCAAGCTTGATCCCATCTTTCTTAACAGAAATTTCATATTTATTTCCAAAAGATAAGAATACAAGCAACTCCTTAAAACACTGTTCTTAAATTATCAGCATAGTTGTTTATATTTTTGCATTCTGCAAAGTACATCATATAGATTATATGACATAGTCTAACGACATAGATTATGTCATATAGATTGCACCATTTCATTGTGTAATTTGCTTTATTCAGTAAATTGTGCTTCCTAAGAATAACATTTCTGTAATTTTGAGCAGCATTGACTTAATCCTGATAAAGTCTTCTGTTTTGGTAAACAAAGCATTAGGACTTAGCCATTTTTTTAAACACTTAAGTTAATGACAGATGTTAGCTGAGCTTATATGATACTGGCTGCAGCACAGTGCCTTATGATTTCATTTTTTCATTTAGCCATTTCATAGACACCTACATCTTTTTTTTTTTTTCTGTAAGTATTTTATTTATCATTGAAGAAAAAACACAGCAGCAAGTACTGTGTCGGCTTCAATAAGACCAAAGAGTTAATAATTAACATGGCTACTACACTTCAAAATTGAAGTCAACACAGTCATTACTACAAAGTACTTGCTGAAAGAATCTATCCTGAAGACAAAGGAAATTAGGAAAAGAATTTAAATAATTCCTCCAAAACCACACACTTATAAATATTGTCATATTTAAAATGCTTGAAAGGCATGAATTCTCCATTAATGGAAAAGCAGTTTGCTATTGGCAACAGAAAAAACTCAGCACTATATTCACCCAATGCTTTCCATTTAAAAGCTGTATTTTTCTGGTTTCACACATCAGCAGTAGTCATATAGACACCTACATCTATAGATAAACTGCTTTTAATTATATTCAGCAACTCCAATGATATGTTCCATTTATCTCCTTTTACTATTTATTTGTAAAGTGAAATTTGGGGAAGGGAATGAGAGTGAACTTCTATACTGACTTCCAATATACTGTTCATATTGTGCATGCTCATAGGGCTTTATGGGAAGAAAGGGGACTTTTGACAGCAAAGATTCTCCTATTAAATATGCAGGAGAAATTCTATAGCTATTACAAGCTGTCTACAAGCCCAGAGAGGTTTCAGTCATATTTTGTAAAGGACACCAGAAGGGAGATTCACTTCAAGCCAAGGAGAATGGGTTTGCAGATTTAGCTGCTAAAGCTGCTGCCTATTCACCCCTGACTATGGATGACATCTTTAATCTCCCAGCTCCCTGGACACTCTTTGTCCTTCTGACTGGTTTCAAACAACCTCAAGCCAACTTTTAATCCCAGAGGCAAGTCAATGGAAACTTATTTTTAGTCTTCATCAGGCTACACACTTGGAAAGAAATGCACTTCAATCCCTTGTGAAACATTTTTACTAGTCACAACCCGGGAGAAACGATCAGGCAGGTCTGTGAAGCCTGCTCAGTTTGTGCCCAAGGAAATCCTGAAGGAGTTGCTCCAAATGATTTCTGCCCATTTAAAAGCTGTTTTCTCATGTGCTCTTAGAAAATGTCTTCTTTTTGACAGAGAAATTTTTCAATAATTGACTTGGGGTAGTGTAATTCCTGTGATTTTCTAAAATTGAATGTTTTTGTTTGGACATTTTAAAGATAATTTGTTAACCTTTTTGCAATGCTTCACTTTAAGACTGGTATGTGTACATTGTTCTAATCATGTTCTTCTCATTAAACTTTGACTTCAGGATACAAGTCAGTCCCTTAACAAACTTAAAAACTTAAAAAAAGTTTTTTGCCTTGATAATTGTCTTACCTGAATAATCAGACTAAGATTTTTTTAAGTATGGCATCTATCTATTGATTCATTTCAGCTTGATTTCTATACCAAACTTTTAGTTTCTGTTTTTCCTTACTGAACACTAAGAATTTTATACTTTCAAAATACAAACAAGATGGATTGTCTGGCTGTGTGTGTGTGTGTGTGTGTGTATGCAGATCATCTCTATTGCTTGATGTCAACTATGTGCTTCAAGTGATTAGTACAGTATTTTGATTCAATTCTTTCTCTGTTATTCCATTTTTCCCCATTTGTATGTAAAAACTATTTTAAACATTTGTACCTTAAAATTTTGAATTATAAATTTTCTCTTTTCCTTTGCTCCCTTACCTCTCCCTAAAATAGCAAGCAATTTGATATAGGTTATACATGGGCAGTCATGCAAAATATATTTCCATATTAGTCATGTCATGAAAGAAGATGCAGACCAAAACAATTAAAATAAAGTGAAAATTGTATGCTTTGATCTCTTTCAGATTCCATCAGTTCTTTCTCTGAAAGTAGATAGCATTTTTCAACATCAATTGGATGTTGGAATTGTCTTGACTAATTAGTATTGCTGACAATAGTTAAGTCATTCACAATTGAGCATCACTTAGTATTGCTGTTACTCTGTAAAGTATTCTCCTGAGTCTGCTCGCTTCATTCTGCATCAGTTTGTGTAAATCTTTCCAGGCTTTTCTGAAATCTGCCTGCTCATCATTTCTTATAGCACAATAATATTCTATTACAATAGTATACCACATTTCATCCATTCTTCATACAATTCTTTCTTTGACTTGAAAGGTATACTTAGTTCTATTAAGGAGGGATGATAATGGATTTAAGATTGATCAGAACTACGAAAAACAAACTGCTTTTTGTTGTTGTTGTTGTTTTGGTTTTTGCTGAGGCAATTGGGATTGAGTGACTGTCCAGGGTCACACAGCTAAGACACGTTAAGTGTCTGAGATAAGATTTGAACTCAGGTCCTCTTGACTTCAGGGCTGGTACTCTATCTACTGCGCCACCTAGTAGCCCCAAAACAAACTGTTTTTAATGCAAAAGGCCACATTTTGTATCAATTTTTCTTGACATTGTTGTGATGGTAGAGGTTTGTAAATAGAGATTAGTTTTCCATGTAAATATCAAGTACTCAGCCATCTATGTTATGCTTGGATCTGGTTTGCATATTTTCAGCATAGTACTAAATAATGAGTGTAGAACTAAATTTAAAGACTGTGGTAATCAACAAAAGTGGAATAATTCTTCTAGTATTTGGGAGTGGCTTGTTCAACAATTACCAAATTAATAATAAGCTACTCTTTACACCTTTGGAATTTGGGGTATATACATTTTGTCCCACAAACAGCATATTTGTTTTCTTGTGTTTATAGAAGTTTTGAGAAGTATAAATTGTAAAATATATACAAGAACAGTGTTTTAAGGAGTTGCTTGTATTCTTATCTTTTGGAAATAAATATGAAGTTTCTGTTAAGAAAGATGGGATCAAGCTTGCTCCAAGGGAAGCTGGTAAATTTCTTTGCTAGAGATTTATGCAACTCTGTAAAGTGTTTGAGCCAATAATCATGGTTTTTATATGGACATGTTACTTTACAGTTTTGTAGAGGTGTTTTCATTTGTCTCCAACCTTGGCATAATTCTTTCTGTCTTTCATTATATTAATGATACATAAATTTTTCTGTTTTGTGTTTGATCCAGCTTGAGTTTTCTTTGTGTTGATCTATTCCTTTGACCATAGAAATGACCAGAAAATTTTCACATCTACTTTTAAGGATTCTCCTCTTTTTTGGGAAGTGGGGAGGATCTGTAGTGTAATTAAGTAATAATTACTTATTTGTTTTCTTTGCGTTGCTTTGACATGTCATATTAACAACCTTTTGTATTTCAATTATTAATGGTATCAAAGATTTTTTTTATACTTTTATTTTCCAGATGTCATTCTGCAGGTTTCTTTTTTGTTTCTTTTAATTAGGCAATAGAGTATTCAACTTTTCTACTGCATGTACAATAATTACATCAATTGTATCAATTAAATATTGATGTAATTAATCTTCAGATAGTTTTTCTATTAATTCTTTGGTAGTTTTCTTAAAAAGTATTCTATACCTGTCCTGTGCCATTTTCTTAAAGAAATCTGCCTTTCTTCCTATGGTTCTTAAAATTTCATTATCTGCAGCGTAGACTGTTGTATTTAGGGCTCTGTTGGAAAATGTATTTGTTTATGATGGTTCTACTGAGTCGGTCAGTAAATATTGTTTTAATACTGTTGGTCTCTTGGTTGTATGCATGCTGTTGATCTCACTTTCCAAAATTCTCATCTAAGTATATTCTTCATTTCAGATTCATTCAGTATATCAATGATATTTTTGCCATCTGTTTCATTATTAGGTAGTACTTCTGGAGTTTATGTTAAGTATAGATTGTCAATGCCTTCAGATTCTTCATCTTTTCCCTCTTCTGATTTAAGTAACTCCTCAATTTCCACTCTTATTTCATCTAATTTGGGCTTAGGAATGAAGTTATTTCTTACGATTGCCCTGCATAATCTGCAGTACGTTGTTGTATAACTTGGAGCTGTGGATATCGTTGACAAAAAGCAGTACGAAGCCCTTGCCAGTGCCTGGTAAGATCTGTTTCCAATTTTCTTGTGATGTAGCGCTGAATCATAATAAAAGCATCATATCTCCAGTCCATTTCATGCGCACTCTCGGTTTGCCTGCTTAGTGGTCAGTGCCTCTTGTAGAGAAGCATCGCCAGCAGATGGACTATTTGGTGCTTCTGTGATTCTATGCATGGGACCTTCTCGTGGCCCCAGAATAAGAAAGAATGCTGCGCACTGAGGGTAATGTGAAGTAGGGACAGCCTACAACTCTGTGCTAGCCCATCTCTTTCTAAGATTCTTATCACCGGTTATATTACATTAACCAGGATGCTAACATACTCAATGGAGGGTGGGGGGAGAGGAGGAGTTTGTTCTTGCATGCCTCAGTCTCCAGCCACAGAATTCCCTCCTTGGCTCTCCCTCCTACCCCAGTCCCTACACTCATGACATGGATTATGGGCTGAGCTTTAGGGGAGCTAAGTGGAGGCTATTGTTATTACCACTACCACTAGTAGCAGGAGTCTCCCTAAAGATGGTTAAATCCTCACAGTGGTTATATATTTGAATGTTTGCAGTTTGGAGGGTCAGAGGGAAATGG
This sequence comes from Antechinus flavipes, assembly GCF_016432865.1. Lineage (NCBI taxonomy): Eukaryota > Metazoa > Chordata > Mammalia > Dasyuromorphia > Dasyuridae > Antechinus > Antechinus flavipes. Next base: position 298,872,446 of record NC_067398.1, on the reverse strand, counting down.
AGGCAGACTTTTAATTTTATCAGAATAGTGAGCTTTCAGTCAGAAATTCCCTACACAAGTGCAAATCATAACTTTTGATTTATATTCTTAGAGTGTTGTCTGAGAGCACTGGGAAATTAAATAACTTTGCCAGTGCCATAGTCATGTTTTAAGGCAATACTTGAATCTACAGCTTCCAGGCTCCTAAGGCTAGCCTTTTATCCATTATATTTCACTGGAAAATAAAGAAGGTATTTTAAGAAGTATTAATAACAGTTATTCTGCCAATCTGACAACTTACTCATATAATTCTTTCCATTCCTTTAGCACCAAAAAGGAGTAAATTATGCAGGTAAATATAGTACTTGCTATACTTTAAAGATGCAGAAGTTTTATCATTTTTTAGACGTTCATGTATTCAGAGTATGCTTAGTCTGAAAATGTCAAAATTTATGAGGTTTTAGTATATAGTTGCATTGTTCTGCCATTGAATATTACAAATTGAGCATCAAAGATAATGTCAGATACATTATACAGAGAAACAAAAACATCTTATATCTTCCTCCTTTCACCATTGTTGTCTTAAAAAAGCAACACTACACATATACACATCCTATTAAATGTAACAGAAATTACTCCTTGCAAACAAGATATTGTTAGATTCTGATTTCTAATCCATTTTGCTTTCTGCTTCTCATTTAAAAGATGATTTTACCCCATTCATATTCACAATTACAATTGCTATTTATTTCTCTCCATCCTATTCTATTCTATTTATCCTCTCTAATTTTTTCTGCTCTATTTTGCCTCCAAACTATTTTGCTTCTGATTACTGCCTCCCTTAACCTGCACTTTCTTTTATCACTCTACCCATTTTCCTCTACCTCTCCTTCTATTTCATATTGGATAAGAGGGATTTCCATACTCAGCTGAAAGAGAGGGGGAGAAGAAAAGGAAAAGGAAGATTTCTTTCTCTTTGAACCAATTTATGTAAGAATGAAGTTCAAGTGTTGTCCATTCCACCCTCTATTGTAAAGCTCTTCCTTGCATGCTTCAGGAATTACTCTTTAATATCTTATTCCCATTGCAAGTTTTTTAAAGTTTTCACATTCCAATTTGCTTATAAAGGCCTCAGTCATTATACTTAGTGCACTTTTAAAATAATCACTAGGGGAAAAAAGTCTATCTCTCTATTATTATTATCAAGGGAGGAAAGTATTTTAGGAACTTGAAAATACAAGTTTTCTATCAGCTAACTTATTTTTCTAGTAAGGGGAGGAAATTAATGGTACATTTCAGCCTTCCAGAATTAATCAGTCTATCTTCAGCTGTTAGCAGTAATATAACATATCTTAATTCTGAGTTTCCTAAGTACTTACCAAAGTATTCAACAACCCAGTAGTTTTGTTGTTCTTAAATGCTTTTTGAACAACACTGGCTTACTGTTTTATTCATCTGCAAATGCCTATCAAGATTAATATCCAATTCTGATCTGCCAAGTTATACCTATAACATTTTATTTCTTAATCACCACTCCTTATGATGTATTTAAATGTGCTTTCCATAATCATTACAAATAAGCTTATTTTGTCCAATATTATTATAGTGCATGCTAATGAACTCCCAGTAAGAAAAGTTATTCTTTCTGGCTTTGACTTAAAATATAAATTTAGTGTTGAATTTTGACTCTTAAGCTTACCAGTTAACAAATATTATTTAGAATCTACAGTGTGTATAAATGTGCTAATTTCAGATAGATCTTAGAGCTGTATCTTCAATTAGGCAACAACACATCACTTATATCACCTTACCTTGAAGAAACATTTGCTTTTGGGAGTACAAGCTGATGTATGGGAACTAAGAATCTGTCAAGTGAACTGTTAAACTTTGATCTTTTTAGAAGCTTTAAGGATAGTTATCACATTATCCAGAATCTTCTACGCTTGACTCTTATTATTTATATCTTTATAATTTCAAGGAATCTCATTTACTAGATAATAATATGGGTATTGACCAAGCATGCAAGTGCAATATACAAGTACATAACTTGTACTTGACATAAGATTTGGGTGATAGAAATTTAGCCTGAAGGAATTCAGATTCTCCTCTCCACCTGGTCTCAGCTCCCTCACTTTCCAACTTTTCGTTATTTATATTTTTTCCATTAGAATATAAGCTTCGTGGGGTGGGAAATATGGAATAATTGTATTTGTATCTATTTTCAAACCTTCGCATAAAATGTCCATGTAGTATACATGAAACCATTCCAACTATGAACAAAAAATTTTTTAAACTAATTTACACATTTCTTTTAATTCTTTAAGGTTTTTAGAATTTGATGATCTCGTTTCATCTCCCTATTCTTAAGATGAGAAATTGAGATGTACAAGATGAAGAGATGTGCCCATATTATTGGCAAAACTAGGAAGAGAAATTAGGATTGTTCTTTTTGTTTATTATTATTCTTCTTAATGTTGAGATTGGTTTGGATTTTATAAATTTTCTCATCATTTTTAAAAAGAGACTTAGTTGACTTTTAGTGAAAGATTCATTTTTCTCATTCAAATTCAAGCTATCAAGAAATTGGAAAATGTTTTGCCCACATTAGGTAATGAGCTACCTGGGTCCTGTAACTTTGGTCTAGACATAGCTAGGACTTTTCAATCTCAGTCACAGATCCTAATCTTATTATTTCTTACACTCACACTTCATTTGAAATTTCTAACACTATACCACTATAACATTGTTCTTTGCCATATAATTAAGAGAAATGGTGTTAGAAGCTGAAGCTTCTGTGGACCTGGACTTTAGATAAAGGCATAAGGTACCTTTTGCTAAATTCCATGCCATGACAGTACATACTATAATGATAATCTGTTTTTACATGTCTGAATATGAAGAATAAATATCAAAAATTTCCACTCATGACTGAAAAGCATTTAATGAACAGATGACTTAAGCTCTCTTGATTAGATAATGTTACAATCTTGACAGAGGATCTAGGCTCTTATTTTTCTATTAACACTAGGGAAAAATGTTACCTCTTCTGATTTATTTTTTTTTTTCTACTATGAAAGAATTGGACTAGATCACTTCTCTTGTCTCTACTAGCTCTTAAAGACTTATAATTGTGTGAAACTTTTTTCAGGTCACATATGGAATTAGCTCTCTTTAATGGGTTGAATTTCAGCATCTTTCCATTAAAAAATCCAAGTCAGCTAAATAAAACACTAAGAAAACTTATTTTGTATCATATGTTATATTGCCTCACAACTAGAATTTCAGCATGCTTTTAATAAATCAAGTTTGAGTAAACCTTCATTACTATTAAGTTTATTTGTGTCTAGTTGAAATTATGACAGGATACAATATTATTTCCATTACAAAAGTAATGTTACACATTGGTTAAAGCAACTGTCTTTTTTTTTAAGTAGAATTTTCTTTTTAATTAAAGCTTTTTATTTTTCATAATATATGTGGACAATTCTTTAACAATTCTTTAATTCTGCCCTTGCAGAACTTGTCTTCCAATTTTCCCTCCTTTCCCCCACATCCTCCCCTAGATGGCAAGTAATCCAAAATATGTTTTTTTGGTTTTTTTATTATATAGCTTTTTATTTACATGTTATATGCATGGGTAATTTTATAGCATTGACAATTGCCAAGCCTTTTGTTCCAATTTTCTCCCTTCTTCCCCCCCATCCCTTCCCCCAGATGGCAGGTTGACCAATACATGTTAAATATGTTAAAGTATAAATTAAATACAATATAAGTATACATATCCAAACAGTTATTTTGCTGTACAAAAAGAATCGGACTTTGAAATAGTGTACTATTAGCCTGTAAAGGAAATCAAAAATGCAGGCGGACAAAAATATAGGGATTGAGAATTCTATGTAATAGTTCATAGTCATCTCCCAGAGTTCTTTTGCTGGGTGTAGCTGGTTCAATTCATTACTGCTCTATTGGAACTGATTTGGTTCATCTCATTGTTGGAGATGGCCATGTCCATCAGAATTAATCATCATATAGTATTGTTGTTGAAGTATATAATGATCTCCTGGTTCTGCATTTCACTCAGCACCAATATATGTTAAACATAGTGAAAATATATGTTAAATTTATATGTATGCATACATATGCTTACATGTTAAATTTATGTTATATTTATGTTAAATTTAATGTATGCATACAATATTTATACAGTTATTGTGCTGCACAAGAAAAATCAAATCAAACCAGTAAAAAAAAAAAAATGAAGAAGAAGAAGAAGAAGCAAAATAAAATGCAGGCAAGCAACAACAAAAAGAATAAAAATGCTATGTTGTGAATCACACTCAGTTCCTGTGTTCCTCTCTCTGGGTGTAAATGACTCTCTTCATCACAAGACCATTGTTGAGGAGAGCCACGTCCATCAAAATTGATCATTGTATAATCTTGTTGTTGTCATGTATAATGATCTGGTTCTGCTCATTTCACTTAGTGTAGTGTTCTTGGAGCAGCCTTCGTTTCTGTAGAGTAATCACCACAAGAATAGCCAGATGTTAAAGTCCAAATTCTTTATCGTCTCCTTGCCTGGGGCTAGGCATGTTTCTGGAGAGCCTTTCAGACTGGCCTTGGTCTGGGTGGGAAAGTGCAGGAGGCCAGGCCTGCCACCAAAGTGATGTGAGATGGAGTGAATGAATCTGGCTCTGAGTCCCTGCTGGCAGTTATATACTCTATTGTAATTACATTATCATAAGTGTGAATCTTGTGGAACTATATTAAGTACTAAGTACATGTACTGAACTAGAGAACTATTAACCACCATGCTAATCTAGATAACCATTGTCTCATCAATTCTACTGACTTAATACCTTGTAAGAATCCTTGTTTTAAGTATAGAGTTCTGGTCCATAACAACTTAGCATCAGTTCATGTAAGTCTCTCCAGGCTTCTCTGAAATCATCCTGCTGGTTGTTTCTTGCAGAACAATAATATTCCATAATATTCATATACCATAATTTATTCACCCATTCTCCAATTGAGGGACATCCATTCAGTTTCCAGTTTCTAGCCACTACAAAAAGAGCTGCCACAAACATTTTTGCACGTGTGAGTTCCTTTCCTTCCTTTAAGATTTCTTTGGGATATAAACCTAGTAGAAACATTGCTGGATCAAAGAGTATGAAGTTTGATTACTTTTTGAGCATAGTTTCAAATTGCTCTCCAGAATGGTTAGATCCATTCACAGTTCCACCAACAATATATCAGTGTCCCAGTTTTCCCACATTCCCTCCAACATTTGTCATTATCATTTTCTGTCATTTTAGCCAATCTGAGGGGTATGTAATGGTATCTCAGAGTTCTCTTAATTTGCATTTTTCTGCTCAATAGTGATTTAAAACACCTTTTCATATGACTAGAAATGTTTTCAATTTCTTCATCTGAAAAGTGTCTGTTCATATCCTTTGACCATTTATTGTTAAGGAACAGGTCAATTCTCCAAGAGCCTCTACAGCTATGGATCATAACATCTGAAGGAGTTGCAAGGTGGCCTTTGCTGACACAAATGTTGTGGACTGGGAATGAGATAAATTGGAGGCAGAGGGAAGAGAAGAGAGGTCAGACAACACAATGGCCTCTCAGTCAGAGGTCAGAGAACAGCATCTGCTTCTCAGTCTCCTTGTATCATCCTCTCATCCTCTCACAAGAGGAGATCCATTCTGAGTTGGATCTCCAGCAGCCACTGTCAGGTGGCTCCCATTTTTCCAACAATTTATCAAATGGAGAATGGCTTGAATTCTTATAACTTTGAGTCAGTTCAGATCTATATATTTTAAAAATAAGGTCTTTATCAGAACCTTTCAATGTAAAAATGTTTTCCCAGTTTATTGTAAAGTAACTATCAGATGAATCCTTGAAATAAAAGTTTAGTTAAGAATAATGTCAAGTCAAGAGGACCTGAGTTCAAATCTGGACTCAAACACTTAACACTTCCTAGCTGTGTGAGCCTGGGCAAGTCACTTAACCACAATTGTCTCAGGAAAAAAAAAAAAAAAAGAAGAATGTCAAATGTCCATCTTCCAAATTCCAGCAACTTACCATTGGTGAGCAATATGAATTTCAGTTCCCATTGTTCAAGTATACTACTAGTGCTCATATTCCTTGATTGAATTTGCTCTTTATCATTCTACCTGATGTTTTCATGCTGTAAGATTTTACAAATGACAGTTTTTAAAATATTTGTCTTAGGAGATATTTGTAATTCTTCACTAGTAACTATATGAATATATTGTGTATATATGTACACATGTACATACATACACATGTGTATGTATGATTATTGTATGTGTCTTTGCTTATGCATATATACCACACACAGTGATCTCTGTATATAGTAGTATGTGTGTGTGTGTTTGTGTATACACACATGCATGCAATGATCATTGATCTAGAAGTAGATGTGGGTTACTCTAGATCATTTTTCTTAATTTTACAGATGGGAAAACAGGTCAGAGAGGCTAAATGATTTGCAGGTCATATAGATAATTATAGGTAAATGGTTATTATTTATATAGTACTCACTGTGTGCCAGATGCGTGCTATGCTAAATGCTCTTCAGTTAGTATCTCATTTGATCCCCACAACAATCCTGCAAGATAGGTGCTGTTATTATTCCCATTTTGCAGATGAGGAAACTGAGGTAAAGTAAGGACCAAGGTCATACAGAGAGTAAATATCTAAGGCTGGCATTTAAATGCAAGTTTTCCTGTCTCTAGGCCCAGTATTCCATCCATTGTACCACCTAATTGCCCCTGATTAGTGCAGAGTAGGTATTTCAACCCAAGTTCTTTGTCTCTAACTCCAAAGCTCTTTTACTGTACCATTTTCTGTTTATTACATAGGAAATTTGTCAATATTAAAAGAAAGCATAAGTAGAGACTTCCCTGAACAGCTTTTTAATTCTTTTCTTTTAATTTCCTTTTCTTTTTTTAGATCTTAAATATTTAATTTGTTTTAATTAGCCAAAATCTGCCTTCTCACCTTCTCTGCTAACTCTCCTCCAACTGTTTATGCAGCCTAAGATTACATTAGCTTTTTTTTGTCTGTGTCAGAGAAATCAGTGGGTGTGGTAGTTTCATATCTGTATGTAAGATATTATCAATTCTCTGCCTCACTGAGATTATTTGTTAAATTTTTTTTTAAATAACTTTTTATTGATAGAACGCATGCCAGGGTAATTTTTACAGCATTATCCCTTGCATTCACTTCTGTTCCAATTTTTCCCCTCTCTCCCTCCACCCCTTCCCCCAGATGGCAAGCAGTCCTTTACATGTTGAATGGGTTACAGTATACACTAGATACAATATATGTGTGCAGAACCGAACAGTTTTCTTGTTGCACAGGGAGAATTGAATTCAGAGGGTATAAATAACCCGGGAAGAAAAACAAAAATGCAAGCAGTTTATATTCATCTCCCAGTGTTCTTTCTCTGGGTGTAGCTGTTTCTGTCCATCTTTGATCAATTAAGGCTCTCTTTATCGAAGAGATCCACTTCCATCAGAATACATCCTCACACAGTATCATTGTTGAGGTATATAATGATCTCCTGGTTCTGCTCATTTCACTCAGCATCAGTTCATGTAAGTCTCGCCAGTCCTCTCTGTAATCATCCTGCTGGTCATTCCTTACAGAACAATAATATTCCATAATTTGTTAAATTTGTTAAAAATTGATTGGGGGAGAAAAACTTTCAATTTTGAAACTCTAGCTTTTATGCCACAATTTTCTTCCAGTTCTTTGGAATCAATTCTTTCCTTCCTAAGAAGATCTTTTTTTCAAGTCAGTGAAGAACATTATTGACTACACTTGACTGCTAGCAAAATTCTGGAATTTACATTTGGTCCACATCCAGTCATTAGGTTATAGTCCTATTCTTGTAGTCCTTTATCACATGTGGGTTTCTTACCATTATCTTTCACTTTATGGGGCAGTATACCACACATTCATAACAGGTTATCTGCCAAGCAGAATTCATGGTCTAGCATCTTTACTGATTCTAATTTCCTGTTCTGCTTTCTATATTTCTACAATCCAATAGTATTTCAAGACTTGAAAATGGTGCTTTATCTTGTATTGCAAAGTCTCTAATACAGTTTTCAATTTCTCATATTCTCCTTTATTTCTTTGTTCCCAGAAAGATTCTGTCTTTTTACCCAATAATCTATATAGTACTTGTCCTGATGTTTTCTATTTTTAAAATATCTTTCAATTTTTCCCTTTTATGAGTCTATTTAAAAATCTGGGGATTTGCCAGCTTTTTGTTGTGAATGTAAGATCTTGGTTCTAGGTTCTTATGATTTTCAGTAGAACTTCATCTGTTATCACTAAGGATTGCAAGATTTGTTCTATAGTCTTTTGTATAATCATTATTATCTCTGCATTTGAAACTCCAGGTGAAGTCCAGTCAACAAGGTTTTATGAAACAAGTACTATGTGCTAGGCACTGTACTAAGATTTGGAGCAAAAAGAAAAAAAGTCAAAAAACAAACCTTATTCTCATTGATCTCACCTATGGGGGAAACAACATGCAAACAACTCTGTACAATAAGATATATACAGGGTAAATTGTAATTAATCCCAGAGACTAGGCATTAAGATTTAGCAAGACTGGAAAAGGCTTCTTGCAGATGAGCCTTTAGTTGAAATTTAAAAGAAACCAGAAAGCCAACATGACATTCTGATCCAAGTGTGGGGGACAGCCAGTAACAATGCCTGGAATTGGGGTGTCCTGTGAGAACAGCCATAGGTCATTGTCTCTGCAAAGCAGAAGAGGTGGAGAGGATTAAGGTATAGAGAGGAAAGTGGAAAATTAATAAAGAAACAGGTCATGAAGGTTTAAAAAACTAAACAGAGGATTTGGTATTTGATCATGAAGGTAATAAGACTTTGGAGTTTTTTGAGTTGGGGTCCTGGGTATAATGAGTAGGTTTGTTCTTTAGGAATTTTTTGGAACTAGGCCAAAGTTACCATTCCAGATTTTAAGGCCTTGAAAAGCAGGGATTTGGTCCTAAATATTCTGAGTACATATTTTAATATGCACTCCAGTCTTCTAAGTTTTTGGCAACCAAGCTAAATATTTACTGAAGTCTTGTTTGGAGGAGAACTAACAACTATGACTAAGGCAGATGATTCCTATATTTTCAAGATACTTTTTTTATATTGATAAACCTAATTCTTAATTGATTTTCTCTGTCACCAAAATATTCAAATTTCAGAGCAATCTCCTGAGGTTTCTTAGTCCCTGTATTTCACAGGATAGCTACTATTTGACATACTATTCACTTTGAATTACTCTTTTATTTTACGTCCTTGTGTGTTTCTACTAAATAGAAAAATTATATTAATCTCAAATAATAGGAAACACAATGTGTTTCCATAAAACTGGTTCATTAGTTCAATATTAAAGTTCTCAGCATCCCTTCAATTTTCTAGATTATCCCAACTGTCATTCTTATTTTACCATGTACGTATTGTGGTGCTTTGAAATGGCCAGATAGCACAATGGATAGAGCATTAGGTCTGGATTCAAGGAGGCCTCAGCTTAAATTTGGCCTTAAATACTTAGTAACTGTCTGCCTGTCTCTCTTTTTGCCTTTTAAACCTGGAGGATTTTTGTTCATGTTTTCCCTCAGATACTCTGTATGAGATCTACCCAGCATGAGAAAGCTAGACCTTTGTCACATGTTCTGTTTTTCCATTAGACCATCTAGATTTAAGGTCTGTCTTAAGTCTGTCATTATTGCCACAAGATTGGTCCACCCCCTTTTGTGTCATTCTTATTCTTGATAATCTTGTATCCCATTTTTCATATGCATGTCATTATTTGGTGTCATTATCACCTTTTATGCCAACATTGCCATTTACCTTTGGATTTTTTTAATAGTTCATTCCGTGATTTATAGTCTTATATTTTATTTGTGTGTGTGTATGTATAAAACAACATATAAACATTTTTGTTGTGAGTAGTTTGTGATCATTAATATACTTATTAATTTAGTACTGGTATACAATCTTAGCTACATTATTATTTGTTATTTCTCTGTCTTACTTTTTTTTCTAGTTGTCCCTTAGTACTTTTCCTTTATAATGTGCCTATAATAATGTTTAGTACTTATCACTGTGTTGTGTATTGTTGCTATAACCATTTCATAAAAAATGTAGGTACATAAAGTTTATCACAATTCTGAGATCTATAGGAGTGAGTTGGTCTGAATCCATATTGACCTCTGTTCATCTTAACTTTCTTCCCAAATAAGAGAAAAATTGCCAAAAAGTTTTGTAAGTAGAGATGAAATAGAAATCATTTCTAAATATGTAACTAATCCTTAGAATTATAAGCACTGTTCACTTGCTTTCCATTTCAGAGACCCTGGGCCACCTCTTGAAGGCATCAAAAAAAAAAACACAATTTCCTTTCTGTTCTCCATGATCCCAAAAGAATGAAATGTGTTAAGCAGCTTCAAGGTAGTTTTGAGTGTACAAGCAGTTTGAATAATCAGATAACCAAATTTTCTAAAGACATATTCTCAGCAAAAATATCTTTATAGGTTTTTGTTTTTTTAAAACTTCTATGGCATACTTTATTACAAGAATTTTTTTTTCTTTTCATAACTTTGGAGCAGTCTTTAGTATAACTAGGTACCTCACATCAAAAGACAAACCTGACCCTTGTTATGTGGACTATGGCCTGTGCTTTTTGCATATATAATTATATGCAGAAGACTTTGTACATCCGAAACTGTACAGTAGTATTACTGTTTAGGGTATATCAGATCTACAGTATATCCATTTAATTATTTTCTGTGGTATATTCAGGAATACTGATCATAACCCTAATCTGAAATTATTACTGTTTTACTAAAATTGGCTTTAACCATAATAACTACTGCATATCATGGATCTAAAGTTAGAAAAGACCATCTTGGAAGAAGATTATATGGTCCAACTTCATTTTCTTGTCAGTAAAATGGAGGTTTAGAGAAATTAAGGTCACACAATAAGGAGGAGAGTTCAGAATTCAGACTCATGTCTCATAACTCTTTAAGTCCATTGATCTTTTCATTGCACCATATGATATTTTCTCTTAATTTTTTAAAAGCTTGCTGGAACATTTTGTGCCTCTCTTGATACAGAAATATATTAACTCATACATTTTTTCAAACTAACTCTTCTGTGTATACCTTTTAAGTAATAAGCTCCTAAATTTTATTATATAATAATTTCTTTAACTTTTAGGTGCCAGTTTTGCTGATTGCTGATTAAGTGTTATTGGCAGCAAGAGTGTTTAAAATGTAAGGAGATTGGCTTATAAAAATAACTCTGACACCTTTTGTGTTGTTTCACTTTTTACATTTCAGTTTTACAGCTACCAGCACAGTAGGAAAGAGAAACATGAGCCCCATTCAAGAGGAAGCTGGCTCTGAAGACATAGAGTCAGTGGAAATATCAGACTGTGAGCTTGATCAGACAGATTCCTCTGCAGAATCCCTTACAGAAGGGAAGAAAAAAGCCAAAAAGTGTAAAAAAATGAAGAAAGAACTCACGTCAGCTGGTAGGTATTATTTCCTAAAGGTCAGAGATTATTTTCTTTACCTTGAATCTTTTATAAATTCATGAGTTTGAGGAGGGATTTTAGGAGAACTTAAGTGTAGCATGTCTTCAGTTGTCTGTGAAAGATTTAAAGACCTATTTATATTTAATTTCATCTGTAAGATTCAACACAGATTAAAGAAAAAACACTACAAAAATGTGCCAATTAAGTTTTGGGGGTATAGAAGAAAGAATACATATTAAATATTACTCTTTTTTTAGTTATAGACATGGGACATAGTTCATATTCATCTTCCTTTTCAGATACATTTCATTAACATTAAGGAAATCAACAATGAAGCCAAAATGTTGCATGCACATTTTAAATATATCATGATAAAGCTTTTAATTGACTCAAAACTGTAACACATACTAGATGATCTAATTATGTATACTTACTGGCTCAGGGAACTTATCTGTACTTCTCATTATTACTTGCCATTTAAAAAGGGAAAAAAAAAAGATCTGCATTTGTATAGTTAAAATCTTTGCCTGCACTTTTTTCCCCTTGAAAAAAAATATTAATAATAGCTTTTTTTTCCCAGAATACAAATACAGTTTTTAACATTCATCCTTGCAGAATCTTGTGTTCCAAATTTTTCTCTCTCCCTTTCCCCCACTTTAGATAGTAAGTAATCTAGTATGAGTTAAACATGTGCAATTCTTCTAAACATATTTCCACACTTCTCATCCTGTACAAGAAAAATCAGAATCAAAAAGGGAAAAAAATGAGGGGAAAAAAAAAAAAAGCAAATAACAACAAAAAAAAAAAAAATTAGTGAAACTATTATGTTATGTTCCATATTCAGTACCCATAGTCCTTTTCTAGATGCAGATTGCTCTCTATCACAAGTCTGCTGGAATTTTTGTCTGCCTTTTTAAAGATACTTGTCAGCTATTAAATATTTAGCATTCTATTCAATAAGATTTTTCGTGTAGTTTTCTTATTTGTTTTACTTTTTTATCTTAATTTTTCTTCGATTTTTCTCAGTTTTACACAGTGAACTTTTCCAAGTATTTGTTACTATTTGTTAGAGAAATGTTTTTAGTTCCTTTGATTTTATTTCCCATTAATAGAATGCCGTAATAACTCTTTGCTGCTTTTATCATTTTAAGTGAAAACATCTATGGGTTATTTAGAATTATAAATCTAAAATACTGTAAGAAAAGCATGCATTTTCCTCCCATTAACAGTAAAACTGCCAGTCTGAGGAACTGAACTCAAAACAGATTTTTTTACTTCTGTCAAACACTTGACTTTTTAAGAAATTGATAACTTTAAATTGGCCATGTCAAATGAGTTGAGTTTTCTTTTGGATTGCCATTCTTAGAATAAAGTCTTTTAACAGTGCATTAAGCAGTTTAATGAATCCTTTTAACCTAGTTTGTTTAAGGATTTAATATTATTATTATCCATAAGATGTGGGTCAGAGATAGCAGATGTTTAACCTAACAATATTGATTACTCATTTATTGTCATAAAGTACTGTAACTTTGTTAAACTACAGAGTTCAAATAATCTTAATGGTATTTGCATAAGCATATACATTCAGTATTAGAGCAGCTTTTTTTTTTTTTTTAATAACCCTGTTGTAATGAACTAGGTACAACTTCAGGCAGAACCCTAAAGAGCAGAAACGAAGGTATTCCCAGACTTCCACAAAAGTAATCTCATGGGAGAAATTCTGAATGAGGTGTTTAAGCTTCTCAGCCTGGGAATGATTCCATCAGAATTCAAGGAGGGTTCTTTGTCTAATACTTCATTTGTAGTGCTATTATAAAAGAAATAAAGGTACGGGCCCTCCCTACAAGTTAATTACTTATACTTTTTAGTATTTGAAATAGTGAAAAAAGGGTTGCTAACCAAACCTCACAACAAACACTTGTATGTGTGTAAAGGTTACGAACCAGTTACTTTTCAGGTACTAATAATTACGTGGTTATGGTGTATTAGATTTGGAGGCAGTCCTGTATCTGCTATTGATTACCTATTTGACTCTGAATAAGTAAGTCACTTTCCCTTTCTTGGCCTTGGTTTTCCTCATATATAAAATGCAGCAATTAGATGGCCTTAAAGATCATTTAGAGCTTTTAACTCTAACTCTGAGTTTTTGATCCTATGATTAGAGCAATATATTATTTCTTTAACTTATTTATTGTGAAAGAAATATTACTTTAAAAGCTTTGTCACAAAATCATTAATATTACTATTGATATTTGATTTCTTTAAGTCTTTATTTACATTATCTTATTTTACTCCAAAGGCAGGTAATTCAAATATTATTATTCCCTTTTTGTTGAAAACTCATTGAGGTTCCTAAGGTCACACACAGCTAATAAATAACTAAGCCAAGATTTGAAAATAGGGTATTTTGCTTAATAGATCTAATTAGCCCTTATTTCCTTTTATCATACCACTTTCCATGGGTATCAAGATCACTTAAATGAAAGAATATTCAAAAATATAATAGAAAAGGAATGACTTTTTACAAACTACTACTACAATTCTGGTAAGAAAAAATAACCTTTATTTTCATATCCTCACAGCTATTAGAACTAACTTTTATTCACTACTCACTAAGTATATGTCGAATGAATAAATTTTTATATAAGCTCATGGTTTGGGATTTGTGCATCTCATTCCCTATATTCACAGGAAGCAGATATGTAAAGAACAATAAGTTCCCTGTTTGTGTTTATTATAATCATATTGGTTTCATTTTCAAAGTATAGTATTTATACTGTTTGGGACTTGGATATTAATTTTTTTTAAAGTAGCATGTAGTATGAATTTCCATTTGTAGTGTATGTATCTAAGATTATGTTATTCTCAAGACTTTTTTCCCCCCTGAGGCAATTGGGGTTAAGTGACTTGCCCAGGGTCACACAGCTAGGAAGTGTTAAGTGTCTGAAGTCAAATTTGAACTCAGGTCCTCTTGACTTCAGGGTTGGTGCTCTATTCATTGTACCGCCTAGCTACCCCTCCAAGACTTTAATAGAATGGGCTCATTCAGTCCACTAAAGCCATAAGATGAATCAGTCATGAGTATATGGCATAAATTTAGACTGTCATTTTTACATGGCATTTTGTAATTTTATATTCTTACCTTTTTATCACCCTATCCATCTCCCACCCATTGTACCAAAAAAAATCACACGACCAGTTTGGCAACCAGATCAGACAAGATTGACAGAAGTCAAAAACTGCTTGGATACCACTTAAATAAAATCTTTTTTGGAAGGAAGTTTCCATTTGAACACAAAGAGGAAATGTACCAAAATATCATTCATGGTTAAATTATTTAATGTAAAAAGAGAAGTCCAGTTCCAAGTTTGGGGTTCTTCTCCACCTTCCATCACCCCTTACACACATAAAAAGCACAATTGCACAATATATTAGACCTTTAATGTTTGCCAAGAGTTGTGTTTTATTGGAGTCTTGGAAAAACTGCTGAACTTTTAAATCTTATAGCCTTAAGATTACACTAAAAAGTTTAGAATCCATTTAAAGCAATAATCTTCTCAGATACTGTTACAGGTTTCATTAAAGTTAGAAATAAGTTCTAAAGTTGCTGTCAGTCATTTGAAGCCCAGGCAAAAGCAGTTCACTTACCTCCCATGAAGATTTTTAATGACTATATTAGGACTAGTTTACAACTTAAATATTGAAAAAGAGATTTATGAAACATATAGCAGCTTGCATGCTGAAATCCATGCTTGTGCCTCTCCTTTGCCTTAGTGATAGGCCAGAGCTTCTCAAAACATGCTAGAGTGCTCTATAGGAAGTGAATGCTGTAGGACTCCCATGAGGTCCCTTAGAGGCCTGATTAACTAAAGGATTGACTGACCTTTTCTTGAATTCTCCTTTTTAGTACTTTTTTGCTTTTTGTCTTCCCTAGTAAATTGAGCTTCTTGAAATTTTGTTCTTTCTTTGTATCTCCAGTACTTAGCCCAGTGTCTAGCACTGGAAATATTTAATAATTGCTTACTGACTAACTGAAATTAATCAGTTTTAGAAATTTTTGAAAATCCATTTTGATTTGGCAGGAAGATAGTCATTAGTTATGGAAAAAGTCTCTTTGCCTTTGTGTTTTTCCTTTTTTCAAACATGTAGATTTGATCAGAAGGGTAAGTAGACTAAAGTAAACTTATAAAATCTTGGAGTAAAGAGACAACTTAAAAATCTTATAATCATAAGGTCAGATGTGAAGCTGGAAGATGCTGGGAGCATCTATTCCCATCCCTTTCTTCACAGTTGGAAAAACAGGCCCAGATGACTTGGCCAACCAAGACCATATGAATAATACACATTTGCAGCAGAATTTGGCTGAAGTTGGAAGGACTTAGGAGCCATGGACTTACATGCCTTTATTTTAGAATGAAGAATTAAAGGACTCCGAGAAGTTATATAGTTTAACCAAAGTAGTTGGTGACAGAATAAGAAATAGAGCCCAAGATCTCCTGATTCTAGTGAATAGAAGTAATTTCAGGAAGAACTATTATTGGGAAAGGAGGCGGTTGGGGGGGAAGTTCATGGACATTTTTTTTTTAAAAAAGCTTATTTAAAAAGTCTTTGCCCTATTGTGAAATGGTGCCTATGCAAATCCAGTTCCCAGAAGACTTGGTCTTTTCACTATTTCATCTTTAGGACTTATGAAATTCAATAGTTTCAAGTACTTCTTTTTTATATGATTGAAGAAAGTTGCAGGTACAATTAGCTGGATTCTTTTTTTTTTTTCCCTAAGTCTCAAAAGTAGCCTTTAAAACTGAAGCATATCATTTGGTTATTTTGTGCCTCAGTCAGGCACCCCATTCTTGACTATGTAGCTATTCAGTTTGCTAACTGAAATGGACATTTCCTTGTGTTCAGATAATTACCTTTCTGGACATGCAGTGATTTTAGTTTAGAGCCACATTAAAGGTAAAGTAAATAAGTCTTGACGCTCACATAAAAAAATTTCTGGCAAAGTTGTCATTAGCTCTTCTAATTCTTTCCAAACTTGATGAAATAAATCTATCACAGCATTCGTTTCCCCCAACATTGCAATATTTGTGCTTCTCAGTTGTATATTTGTTTCAGAAATCTTTACTTTTTCACAGTATTGTTGTTATCAATTGGAGTCTCATTTATTTTGATGGTAGCAAAGTATAATTGAGTTTAAAAAGTTCATGTTGCAAGTAATGACACTTATACAATCTACATGCTACACCCATAGAATGTTTTCTGAAAACAAAGAAAATCTAGATAAGCTTTCTACCTACTTAGATCTTTTGTTGGAGAAATTACTTAAGATGAAAACCTATGAATGGATTAATCAGTATAAGTTTTCATATCAAGATTATTAATCTCTCGAAATATAAAGAATGTTGTAATGGAAAGACTGAAATTGCTAATTTGCTGAAATTAGCAAATCTGGATTTGAATCATTGTTTTGACACTGACTAGCTAGATAACTATGGTCAAATCATTGAATTTATCTGACTGGTGTCTTGATTCTTCCTTCTTGATGAGGGATGAGCAAGATTAATAATGCTTAAATTGCTTGCTTCCAAGAATTGCTATGGAGAAAATACTTTACATTATTTCTACAAATGCAAGTTGTTTAAATTAGTTGTGCAAATCTCTTGGTAGTGCTAATTTTTATGAATGGGTTGGTTGCTGTATTCAGATCCATTCCACTTGTAGTGATTTCCACCTATTGCTAATTTCAGCAAAGGACATTGGTGGTCCATCTAGCTGAATGATGGAAATCGGAAATCTTGAAATAAAGCTTGGGGATGGAACAGTACAAAGAAGGGTAATTTCTCCGTTATCCTGATCTGTATCTTGCCACTGCTCCCAGATGTCTCTAGAGGGGAAAGTGGGCCTAGTGACTTTGCACATCTCTGCCTCATTTAAATCCAGTTCACTTGCAAGTCAGGGCAAACAACAATCTATGAAAAGGAATAGCTTGCCCCACTGGGAACCCTACTGGTGAGTTCCATTTGGGCAGTTCCCTCCCTTTTTCTCCCTCTTTCCCTCCATTACTTTTTCTCCTTCCATTTTTTCTTTTTGCCCTCCTTCGCCCTCTCTTTCCCTTTCTCCCTTTTTCCCTTCCTTCCTTCCCATCCTGTTCACATAGGAAACATATCCTTATTTGTGGCCACTCTGCCCAAAAGATTACAGATTTTGATTGCTGAAACTTCACAAGCTATCTTGGGGTTTGTTGGCTAGATCTTTTTTTCCCTTTCCTTATTTATTCTGTCACCAAAAAAGTGGGAAAAATAATTTTTTTGCCTTGTGTAGTTGCATGTATGATTTCTTGAAATACAGCATTGGAAAACCAGGCTTTGATAAAGCCCATTGGGAAGCTGCTGAATCATGTCATAAATCCAGATGATTCTGGCTTTTACTGAGTGGCCAATAAGTCCCAGCCCAAACTTCACTTGCACATTTTGTTTTGATGGCTCAGAGTGAGTATACACAGCAGTTGCTTCTGGTCTGACCAGAAACCTTAAGGATCATCTCCTCCCAGTATGATTTTTTTTTTTTGAATAGGTAAAAAAGACTATTTTTTGCCTCATTTCTTACCTAGCCTTTCCAGTTGATGGGCATCCATTCAGGTTCCAGTTTTTAGCCACTACAAAAAGGGCTGCCACAAACATTTTTGCACCTGTGGGTCCCTTTCCCTCCTTTGAAGATCTCTTTGGGAAACACTTGCTGGGTCAAAGGGTATGCACAATTTGATACTCCTTTGAGCATAGTTCCAAACTGCTCTCTAGAATGGTTGGATCCATTCACAGTTCCACCAACAATGTATCAGTGTTCCAGTTTTCCCACATTCCCTCTAACATTCGTCATTATCATTTCCTGTCATTTTAGCCAATCTGAGAAGTGTATATTGGTATCTCAGAGTTGTCTTAACTTGCATTTCTCTGATCAATAGTGATTTAGAATATCTTTTCATATGACTAGAAATAGTTTCAATTTCTTCATCTGAAAATTGTCTTTTCATGTCCTTTGACCATTTATCAGTTGGAGAATGGCGTGAATTCTTATAAATTTGAGTCAATTCTCTATATATTTTAGAAATGAGGCTTTTATCAGAACCTTTGAATGTAAAAATGTTTTCCCAGTTTATTGCTTCCATTATAATCTTGTCTGCATTAGTTTTGTTCATACAAAAACTTTTTAACTTAATCAAAATTATCTATTTTGTGATCAGTAACGATCTCTACTTCTTCTTTGGTCACAAATTCCTTCCTGCTCCATAGGTCTGAGAGGTAAACTATCCAATGTTTTTCTGATTAGTTTACAATATCATTCTTTATGTCTAGATCATGAACCCATTTCGACCTTATCTTAGTATACAGTGTTATGTGGGTCAATGCCTAGTTTCCGTCATACTAGTTTCCAATTTTCCCAGCAGTTTTTGTCTAATAGTGAATTCTTATTCCAAAAGCTGGGATCTTTGGATTTGTCAAACACTAGATTACTATAGTTGTTGACTGTTTTGTCCTGTGAATCCAACCTATTTCACTGATGAACTAGTCTATTTCTTAGCCAGTACCAAATGATTTAATGATCGCTGCTTTATAATATAATTTTTGACCTTTTGTTCTTCCAGATAAATTTGTTGTTATTTTTTCTAGGTCAGTAAAATAGTTTCTTGGAAGTTTGATTGGTATAGCACTAAATAAATAGATTACTATAGGTATATTGTCATCTTTATTATATTCCCTCAACTTAACCAAGAGCCCTTGATAGTTTTCCAGTTGTTTAGATCTGATTTTATTTGTGTAGAAAGTGTTTTGTAGTTTTGCTTATATAATTCCTGTCTTTCCCTTGGCAAATAAATTCCAAATATTTTATACTATCGACAGTTATTTTAAATGGAATTTCTCTTTGTATCTTTTGCTGTTGGATTTTGTTAGTGATGTATAAAAATGCTGATGATTTATGTGCATTTGTTTTGTAACCTGAAACTTTGCTAAAGTTGTGGATTACTTCTAATAGTTTTTTAGTTGATTCTCTAAGGGGACAAATAACTTTTAATACTACTTTTTATAAATGCACACTTTTTTAGTGTCAAAAAATGTCTTTCCTTAAGGCCTGCAGGCTTAAGGCTTTCCTAACAGGCCTGTTCTTTTCTAAGAAGTGGAAAGGAGGGAAGAAGAGGCAGAGACATGGATTTTTCTGATGTGACTTTGTTGCCACTCCAGTTTGTTTCATTTAATGATTAAACTTTAAGGAACAGGAGCAGCTAGATAGTGCAATGGATAAAGCACCAGCCCAGAAGTCTGAATTCAGGAATCACAGTGATTAAAGTCCCTTAACCCCGATTGCATTGCTAAAATCAATTAAGCCTTGCCTTATTTGAGATCTACATAATGAGATAAATTAGGTTCTCATAATCAAAGTATAGTTATTGTAATTTACTCAAATTGACCCACTAATAGTACTTTACATTTGTATAATTTTTGATCTATAAGGAAGTCCCACAAGGTATGTAGGACATGTATTTATTACCCCAATTTTAGTAACATGGAAATTGAAGCTTAGAGAAGCTAAATTACTTTATTTGGGTCATACAGTTAATAAATGTTGGAACTAGTCCCTTTTTTTTTCTAATACATCATATTCTTGTTGAGTGACTTTCAGTGTATTTGATTATATCCCTTATCTTTACCATTTTTTATACATGCATAATAGACTTTGTTTTCCAGCTTAACATTAGCTAAAAATTTCAGGAGTGTAAAATTAATATTTGATTTATGTAAGTAATTTGTTTTTCCTCTCAGCTATTTTTTTTCTTCTTTAATTTACTCTGAATTCCCATGTAACTGTTATACTTGGCAGTGTGAGTTTTATCTTTGTAAAGGTTAGCTGAATTCTGGGATTCTATAATGTTTCTGGGACATTGGAACAAATTAAAAGGACATTTCTTCATACTGTTCTCTTTGTGACATCTTTTTAAGAGTACATAATTTGTGAGTGAATCAAGTCATGTTACAGCAAGCCACAAATATTACTTTTTAATCCCTTTATTCTTTTTAAACAGAGACTGTCTAAATTTTTTTCTTTGTTTAGGACTTTGTCTTACTACACTCATTTTAAGCTGGTTTTCTGCTTTTTACAGTCCTATAGTCTTTGTCACAAATTTAGTTCCACTATACAAGAAACTAAAATTTCTGGCTATCTCATGTCCACTTATCTTTTAAAAATTATTTTTATTTGTTTTGTTAAATATTTTCCAGGCAAAATGTTTTTTTTAAAAATTAACAATCATTTGAAAGAAATTTTAACCCCAAATTTTCTCCCTCTTTCCTGTCCCTCTCCCTTCTTGAGAAGGTAAGCAATTTGATAATTTTATACATATAAGTCATGTAAAATGTGTTTCCATAATAATCATGTTGCAAAAGAAAACACAAAACAACAAAAATAAAGTTCTAAAAGTATGTTTCAGTTTGTGTTCAGAGCATCAGTTCTCTCTGGATATGGGTAGCATTTTTCATCATGAGTCCTTTTGGAGTTGTTGATCATTCTTACAATGTTGTTGTTACTGTGAATTATGTTCTCTATTGATCAGACACAAAAAAAATAGATTTTGTCATCTTTTTATCTATTGGGCAGCACTTGTATACCATGGGTCAAGAAATACAGATGTACAATATTCCTTATTCTCCAAAATATCAACATCTTTAATAAAAAGGGAAAAGCAAAGAGACGCCAACCCTGAAACTCCATTAATCTAGCTCCCTGGCATTTTCTGACTATGGTTTTCTGCATCTTTTTACTATTTCCCCAATTCCAATCTCAATAAATACAGATATGGTCCCATAGGGCTTTTTCTAGTTGTGGTTTATGCAGCAAGCCCCACCCAACTTCTGGTATGAAAGTCAATCTCCCAAACCAGAGCTATACACTTATCTCTGCTTTGAATTATTTAGTACTTTTTTTTACCCAAAATGCTATCTGTGGGTTGTAAAATGGTTGATTTTTTTTTCCCCCTCTTTTCCACCAGGAAGCATCTCGAGCAGTTCTGCCAAGCTCTTTGAAGTTCCTGATTCGTGGTAACCAACAGTTGAACGAAGAAAGTAGGGACTCGGATTCTGAGAAATCACCAGACTTACACCACTTGGAAGCCATACTGTATTTAATTTAATAAAATGTGGTGTGGGCGTGGTTTGAAAACAAAGTATGTTCCCTGAAAAATCAGTTTGTTTGTTTTTTTTAACTGTCCATTGAACAATCACTGCAGCTCTAGCATGTCATAAATGTATATCTCATTAACTGGTTAAATTTGTCACATGGAGCCTTTGTTATCATAAATGTTAGTGTGGTTAGGGCCACCTGAGATGGGATGCTGGCTGTGAAATGTATAGAATGAGATGCTGGCATTCTTTCTTTTGAACTGTTGTCAAGATTTTTTGTTGAGCTTCTTTCCTGCTTTCAGAGTTATCACATATCTCTTCAGATTGGAGTTTTTAGGCAATTGCAACATATCATCAGTTTCCCAGTAAATAGGCCTGTCACTCTCTCATTCCTTTTCACCCATTCCTCTGTCTGAAAACATTGCAGTATCAGAATTTCTACCATTGTCAGCTCAGTAATGAACCTGACATATCCAGAAGCTTTTTGAAAACATAATTTATGGAGTTACTTTTTCCAAGGTATGATTTTCTCATGTGGGAGATGGGGACATGAAAGGGTCGTTTTTTTTTTAGTACACATTTTGCCCACATTCACTATTTAAATCTTGATCTAGTTTTTTGGGAGAGGGGTAACAAGGCAGGGGGAAATCTTTTTAAAAAATTTTGTGTCGGGGTGAGTATGTATGTGGGTGTGTCTTTTTAATGAAATCTATGACAGACCTATAAAATATATCAGCCCATTCTCTGTTAAAAGAAAAAGAAATAACTAAACAAAAGAAAATACAACAAATTCCATGGATCTGCCTTAGTCCAGATCTGTTTCAGATCATTGTTAGATATTCAACATTTTTGTATCATGGAAATAAAAATGAAAAATGTATTTCCATAAAATGAAAATTAAAGAAATTTTCATAGGACTCAAAAGTTTTTTTTCCATTTTTGTCAGCTATACTTGTTGATGTGTCCTCCTGTTCTTTATACATTCATCTGAAAGCTATGCCTGAAAATCTTATCTAAAAAGAGGTTATTTAGATTAGTCTTTAGGGTTTGGGAGGGATTTTTTTTAACCTCTACACTTTGTCTTTGTTATGTTGGACCAAATTCTCAGTGGTGTTAGCACTGAATTAACTATGTAGAATGGTGTTATAACACTTTAAGTTCTTTCAAGTTTAAGACTGTTAAATGTTAAAAGGAATGACAGCCTAGAGCTCTCAGTGGACTTGTCAATTTAGATTTACACAACACTTTTTATCGCAAAACAATAAGAACAACAAAAGCCTGTTTTCCTTTTTCTATCCTTCACTTTCCCAGTTTTGCCCAGTATATCAAATTCAACTTGAGTAGGCAACAAGTATGCATTCACTGCCAAAAAGAACCACTCTTAGATAAATTCCTATCCCCTCTAATTCTACCATTACCCACAAGTCGATATAGTGGGGAAGAGGGGAAAATTACAAGTTGGAATAAAGACAAAAGTAAAGGAAGATATTCAGTGAGAAGATTGAAAGAAGCAGCTGGACTCCATTGAACTTAGAAATGAAAACTTAAAAACACAAACAAGTGGTCATAAATATTACATTTCATTTTTATGATGAAATGAAAAATTTTAGAAATAGCATTAATGTTCAAAGTTAACTGCACATTGAAGAGACTGTGTGTGATCATATTTTTTTACATTTATATTTTTATGTTAATTACTTTCTTAGAATGCTATAACCATCCCTGCTAGTAGTGATAGAATCCAGATAAAGCTGCATTTCATTGTATATAGTTTTAGGCAGTTTGTAGCTGTCTAGTTCTAGGCAAGTCATAAGATTTAAACTCTTAAGAAACCTTAGAAGACATTTATCCAGCTCAGAGATGTCAAATACCCCACTGGTAGGCCCACAATGCCATCGATGGTGGCCAGAATCAGCTTAAAATGTAATAATATAAATAGATCTACAATAAAACATAGATACCATATTTTTGAAACCTATGGGTATCGTATTTGGTTGAGAGGCCCTCGACCCCCATTTCTCCTTGACTTCAACACACCTTATTCTAAACCAAAGCTTTTTAAATTGGTTTTCAACCCCATATGGGATTATGTAACTGAATGTGGCCATCACAAAATTATGATTTCTTAATCAGTAAATATTTGTATACTTATTTTACATGCCTATATACCCAGAGTTGCATAATGATTTCTTGGGCAAAAAGTTTGCAAGTGGAAAAAGTTTAAGAAACCCTGATTTAGACCAACTTCCTCATTTTATAGAGGAGAGAATTAAGGCCCAAGTAGGTTATCTGATTGCCCAAGATCATTAGGATGGTATATGAAAGAATCAGGATTTGAACCCAAGCCTTCCAACTTGAATTCCAGTATAGATGGTGAAATGCAGAGTTGGGGTTCTGGTTCTGGAGTTGAGAAGACATGAGTTGGAATGTAACCAAGGATGCTTAGCAACTATGTGACCTGGATAAATCACTTTACTTCTTTCTACCTCAGATACCTCATCTTGTTTTAAGCACCTGCCTCCCAGGATTGTTGTGAGGATCAAATGAGATAATATTTATAAATCACTTAGCGCTATGTCTAGTACATAACACTCTGTAAGTGTTAGTTATCATCCCTAATCTGTATGACTTTCGGCAAGTCACTAAAGCTCTCTGCACCTCAATTTCCTCATCTGCTGGTGGGGAATAGTAACTGTGCCCATCTTACAGGGTAAGAATGCTCAAATGAAACAATTGCTTTGCAAACCTTAAAACAATATAATTATGAGCTATTATTGTGGGTCTTTTTTTCCATTTGGGCAATGGAGAAGAGCTGAGGAAGAGGAGGATGTTACTAGTCAAAACTGTTTATGACTTCATTGACGAGCAAGCAATCACTAATTGAAAATAGAAGAGAGGTGGACTGATCTGATGGGGTCCATTTCCTGCTCATACATTTGTAGCAACATTTTTAGTGGTGTAATTTTTTAAAAACCAAAGCATTTATGACATGAAAAACATTAACCAAATGTGTCCTTAGTTACCACCGCCTGCCAGGCCAGGAAAATCTTTCTCCTGGCATAAAAGACTTGTGAGTATTAAAAATAGATCAATCTTTTTTGGATGCTTTTTATGATCTCATGACTTACTAGGTTTCATTTCTCAGGGGTGGGGGGCCCTAGGGGTAGAATGATCAAATGATACATGGTATAAAACAGTACTTTTTGAAGAAAAAAATTTTAACACTTATTTATACCTTCAGTCTATTTCATAAAGCCTTTGCTCAAGTACTGCCCTAACCCTTCGAAGGTTTTGTCTTCATCTGTTTAACCATTGGTATTGCCAAGCCTCATTGTCCCAAGTCACATTTGAACTTAAGTAGTTCCAAGTACTTGTGACTAGCCAGTTGTTGAAAATGAAAGGGCTTTAGATTCACTAGCTGAGAGGGTTCTTTAACTGAAGTGTTTTTGACAAGGCAGATTTTAAAATCTTTCTGTCCCAACTTACCTCCTCCCACCCCCCCACCCCTAAAAAAAAAAAGTCAACTTTATACACACACACAAACACACAATTTTCCACCTTGGATTTCTGTAATTTTAAGCTATTATGTTAGGGAGGTATTGTGAATAGCCATGTGGATTTATTTATTTGTTTTATTGGTACGTGTGTGTGTGTGTGTGTGTGTGTGTGTGTGTGTGTGTTTTAAGTGAAATACATCTTGAAATACTAGACTAAGAAAACTGAAGTCACAGGAAGCAATGCATGTGTGCTAAATGAACCTTTCTAAAGTATACTGTATTATGCGAGGAAATGTTATAAGCCAGTTTCAGGCCAACTTTTCCATGGAAAAATTGTACAGAATAAGGAATACCAGCCAGAGTACAAATGAATCATTTTTAACTTTTACCCTTTTCTACCAAATGGAAGGATGGGAAATGAGAGCTATTTTCCAGATTTTCTCCACCTTTACAGGTGGGTTAATCCTTGAAATGTGGTCCTTTCCTGCCAGCATGTCTTTTTTTTTTTTTTTTTTTTTGCATGTAGAAGAATCATTTTCAGAATTTGGAACTTGTGCATAGAGGCATTTGGTCAATATTAAATAAATGATGATGGTTCCTAGAAGCATTTAGAGATGAGGAGGCATCAAAATATGTTCCTATGAATATAGTGTATACTCTCCAGGATTTGTCAATCTAGAATAGTAATTAATCAAACAAATCTTGCCAGAAAGGAAGATTAGCTAGAAAACAGACTTGAAAAGCACATCCTTTGTGTTTTGCAGGCACAAAAGGTTCCAGGTAAAACTTTTGACCGATTGTTAGAGCTAGGGCTTCTTGATTCAAAGTAGAAAGAAGTGCAAAGGGATTTTGTTTAACTCCATAACTATAGTCAGGCCACATTCTAAAAACCGCAACCTGAAAATAATTTTTAAATAATCTTCATTTTCCCATCTTTCAATTTGAGATCACTCATTTCTTTAGTTCTTAAAAGAATGAGGCTGATGATTTGGTACAGCTCTGCCTCACTTAAATCCAATTCACAGTCAAGTCAAAATATCATCCTTGTAATGTCATTGACCCTCTTCAAAAACAAAGGAATAATATCTACAAAAATCTCCAGCAGCCAGTAACTGACTGAAGGAATAAGCACATTATTCATATAATTCTTCAGTTTAGAAGTCATAAATGATGGCTAGTTTGTAAGTGCAGAATCTCTACTATCACAGGCTATCTTCAAAATCAAAAAATATCTTCTGTGAGCCATGGTACATTCATAGAAGTATGACCTCTAATAGGTATGTAATCAAATACTTTTCTCCTAAAGACTTCCTACTGTGCTTTCCTTTCTAATAGAAGGGAAATTGGAGCCTATGAGCCTTTTGGAAGGGAGATGCAAGACAAAAATGTGAAAAAGAAGGAAAGATTGAGGAAGAAAGATTGGAAAGTGGACTGTCTAGCATTCCCTTTGTTCATGGCTGCATAATACACCTGTGAATTTGTAACATGTATTGGGGTCCTAAACACTGGAATCCAGCTGTCTATATACACATCTATATATAGAATAGTATATTTAAATATAGCTATAACTATAATACCTATAAATTCAATCACCATCTCCCTTCCATTCTAATTGCCGCCCCTTGATTTGTCAAAAAGAAATGACAAAATTCAAGGCAGAAGAGGGTGGGGAGGGAGCAGAGAAATGTCAGGAAAAGCATTCTGTTTTTAAGGTATGCTGAATGCTAAACAGAAGTACTTTCATATCAGGAAGCCTGGTTATTCTCATGTTGGTACTGTTGCTGATCGTGGGCAATCCATGCCTTTGAGCAGGTCTGTAAATCTTCAACAGTGATGCCCCAAACTTAACAGGAAGAGGTAAGGAGCTGTATCACTAGGCAGAGCAGGACTGTAAGGAATAATTTGTGACAGAAGATCATTCTGTTTTTTTGCTCTCAAATACTGAAATGGATTTGTAATCTCATCAATTTGGACATTCCCTCCACTAATACAGATGACAACTCATTATCCGTATCCATCACAAGACGATTTCACTCAATGCTGGGGAGAGAGAGGTTTCTTGTGATATTGTAAGAATATCAATTGAAGTGCCCAGAACATCTGCCAGCTATAGCATTAGGCACAAAACCCAAGTCATCTCTTTGAATAACAACCTTTATTCCAATTCTTGCAACTTCCTCCCTTCCTTCCCTTCCTCCCTCTCTTCCTTCTCTTTCTTCCCTTCTTCCCTTCCTTCCTTCCTTCCTTCCCTTCCTTCCTCCCTCCCTCTCTTCCTTCTCTTCCTTCCTTCTTCCTTCCTTCCTTCCTTCCTTCTTCCTTCCTTCCTTCCTTCCTTCCTTCTTCCTTCCTTCCTTCCTTCCTTCCTTCCTTCCTTCCTTCCTTCCTCCCTCTCTCCCTCACTTCCTTTCTTCCCTCATTTCCTTCCTTCTTTCCTTCTTTTTTTCCCTCCTTCCTGCCTGCCTGCAAATTAGCTCCTGCAATTCCAGCCTTATACTTTACTTCCTTTGACTTGTATTGACCTCTTCAGAGTTCTCTTTTAAAAATCAAGTACCATATATATTTACTATGTTTAACATATATTGGAGTACTTGCCATCTAGGAAAGGGGGAGGGGAGATTGGAATACAAGGTTTTGCAAAGGTCACCGGTGAAAAATTATCCTTGTATACATTTTGGAAATAAAAAGCTTCAATAAAAGTTTTTTAAAAATTTAAGTAAATTGCAAGTACCCTTGAGAAAGCCAATATTAACTTATTAACATCTTACAGGAAACGAATATCATGATTCTTTAATTTAAGAGATATCCAGAGGCATCTTGAGAAAACTAGATATCGGAGAGGAGACTGTGTCAGATAATGGAAGTATAAGCACAGTTAAAGCTGACTTCAGAGTATTACTTAGAACCAGACGTGCAGCCTGATGTTAAAGGGTGGGCCTGAGAATCCCTGATTCATCTCTTGTTCTTCTGTATGATCTAGTTTAATAAATGTATAGAGTCCAGGAGGGCTGGATCTGAAGGGCTAGGCAGTCTTACCACCCAGCACAAAGCCCATTTTACAGCTTTTAAGAGAGATATCCATAGTGGTGAAACAGACTCCAGATAGTTTCCCCTGGGGGTTGGGGAATAAGAAAGGGAAGCCAAATGAAATGTGCACAAGCATCCAGATGCATGGAGGAAACTTGTAGCCTCTTCCAGAAGTTCTGTTTGCAATAAGAGACCAATCTTGGCCATGCTTCAGACCTTTCTGTATTATAAAAACAGACCAATGAGCTGAGAAGCAGTTAAGTTCTAAAAGCAAATATTCTTTATCAAAGGATTAATTACAGCTCATTTCTATGGTGCTTTGCTGAGCGCTTTCCTCCAGCAACATTATAAGATATGTAGTAGAAATATTATCATCTTTATTTCACAGATGAGGAAACTGTGGCTTACAGGAAATGACTTATTTAAGGTCACATTAAGGACACTAGTTTGTCAAAGCTAGCACTTCATACCAAGCTCAATGGAAGTAGAACACTGCTGGGTAATGCTGAAATTTGAAAACAGCTTTCAAGTCTATATCAGAAAAAGACCAAAAAAAAATAATAATAATAATAATAACAATAACTTACCTTCTACTGTGCTGCTCTTCTGATCTGCCTGCTGAAAAAAAAGCATTTTAAAAGCAACACAAATTTGGCTATAAATCTTTTGAAGAAAACAATGCTCCTGGGGGGAAATGATTTCAGTTTAAAAACAACAATAACAACAAGCCAAAAAAATCTTCCTGGACCCCAAATTCTTGAAATCTGCCAGTTTGTGATAAAACTCTAAGTGATGGGAGAGAAGCTTAGAACAGCTAGTTCTGTTTTCTTTCTATATTTGTAGCTTTCCACTTGGCTAAAGCTTTGAAAGAAAATAACTGAAGACATGATTAAGCTGGAGTGGTAGAAGAGAGGGACTAACAATTTTCAAGTGTGACCTACCACCCACAACCACCCCTTTGGGCTAACGAACTCTCAGCACCTGTGATTCCCTTTATTTCCGTGTAAGTTAATTCCTGCTTACCTAGCAGTAAATTACTTCTCAACCCTCACATAGTCTCAGACCCCTCCTGGAAACTATGTGAGTTGGAAAGTCAAATATAAGGGGACTTATTCTGCCCTAATGTGCCAACTCTAAAAACACAGACCTGAGAGATACTGAGATAACCATTCCAGCTTGGTAGTAAATGTGTGCAAAATTATTAGGGTTAATTGGGTTAAAGGAGTTTACTCACTAGACTGCTCGTTCTGGACAGCAACATGACAAAATGTCATCATGGATCCTCACACCAATCCTAGACCAGGTAAGGTGTTATATAGAAACAGAAGGCAAAGTGCCAAGAATGGCCCAGGGTCATGTGCAAATGTTCCCATGGGATAGTCAGAGCTGCTTTTACTGTTTACATTTACTCAAGGTGGTTTACATTCCCTGTGAGACTCAAGGCTCTGGCCTACCCTCATGTCCTACTCCAACTCTGCCCTCCCCTTCCTCTGTGCCCATAGCAATTTCCTATCCTCAATAAACTAATTTCTTTCTAGACCTCTTCCTCTCATACAATGCTTGGTACAAAATAAGTGCTTAATAAATGCTTTTGCATTCAGTTAAATACCATTTTTTCTCCTACTTAATATTTTCCCCCAATTACATATAAAGATAGTTTTTGACATTTACTTTTATAATATTTTGAATTCCAAATTTTTCTCCCTCTTTCCTTCTCCCCTCTCCTCCCCAATACAGCAAGCAATCTGGTGTAGGTTATACATGTACAATCATATTAATCATATTTCACATTAGTCATGTTGTGAAAGAAGAATCAGAACAAAAAGGAAAAAACCATGAGGGGCAAAAAAAGTGCAAATAATATGCTTTGATCTGCATTGACCCCATAGTTCTTTGGATATGGATAGCGTGGATAGTGTGGAATTGTCTTGAATCATTGTATGGCTGAGAAGAGTTAAGTTGATTATCACAATGTTCTTACATTATTCTACTTCTGCTCATTTCACTCAATCATATAAGTCCAGGTTTTTCAGAAATCTGCTCATCATTTCTTATAGTACAATAATATTCCATTACATTCATATACCACAATTTGTTTAGCTGTCCCCCAATTGATGGACATCTCTTCGATGTCCAGTTCCTTAACACCACAAAAAGAGCTGCTAATTCCAATAGGCTTGGGATGGAAAATGTTATTCACATCCTGAGAAAGAACTATGGAGGTTGAATGTGGATCAAAGCATAGTATTTTCACTACTTTTTTTTTCTTTCTTGTATTTTTTCTCTTTTGTCTAATAATTTTTCTTGTACAACATGACTAATGTGGAAATATGTTGAAAAGAATTGCACACATTTAACCTATATTAAATTGCTTGCTGTCTTGAGAAGGGAGAAAAAATTGGAAGACTACTAAAACGTAAAGTCTTACAAAAATGAATGTTGAAAACTACATGTATTTGGAAGATAAAATACTATTAAGTTCTTTTAAAAAAGAGAGCTTGAGAACTGCTATAAATATTTTTGCATATGTGGGTCCTTTCCCCTTTTTTTTATAATCTCCCTGGAATACAAACCTAATAATGGTATTACTGGATCAAAGGGTATGTACAGCCCTGTGGCCATAGTTCCAAATTGCTCTCTAGCATAAATGGATCACTTCACAACTCCACCAACAATGCATTAAGTCCCAATTTTTCTACCTCTTCCCTAGCATTTATCATTTTCTTTTTCTACCATTTTAGTCAATCTGATAGGTGTAAGTGGTACCTCAGAGTTGCTTTAAATTGCATTTCTTTAATCAAATAATGATTTAGAGCATTTTTTCATATGTCTATAAATAGCTTTAATCCTTTCATCTGAGAACTGCCTGACCATTTGTCAATAAGGGAGTAACTTGTATTTTTTAAAATTTGTTTCCATTCTTTATTTTTTTATTAAAGCTTTTTATTTTTTAAGACATATGTGTGAACAATTCTTCAACATTAGCCCTTGCAAAACCTTATGTTCCAATTTTCCTTCTCTTCCCCCACATCCTTCCCTAGATGGCAAGTAGTCTGGCATATGTAACTTGTATTCTTATAAATTTATCAGTCATATATCTTTAATCTGTGTGAACTTTTCAAGGGTTGGTTTTCCCCAGATGGCAATGCATCTCTGGCACTTTTTTTAAGCATTAATTGTACTTTCAATTATAATCGGTAGCATTATGGAATACTCCTTGCTCCCCACTACCACTTACAGATTGTTCCTGGACTATTGCTACTCAACAACTTCTTATCCTTTGAAGTTTATTCTCTCTTTTTAAAATTCATCCTAGACAGATCATAGTGGCTATTATCTACTAGTCCCCAATTCATTCTCCCTCCTTTCTCAAGAAGTTCTAATTTTTAGAAGTTTAGTTCACTGTCTTTCTTTTCTACTCAAATCTTGCTTTTATATTAGGGGACTTAAACATTTGTCTTGATGTTTCCTCAAATATAACTTCCCAGTTCATGAGAACTCTTAAGTCTCATGACCCACTTACTTCTTCATTCCACCTTAGGCATGCCAGGAATGGTTCCGAATCTCACCATTGCCCATCAATGGTTCCACTTCCATGATCCAAAGCCCTGATGTTTTTCTATCTAACCATAACCTGCTATTAACTTGTCTTTCTCTTTGCTTCACCCCTCTTAACCCTATTTCCTCAATCATGATGTCTAGCATCTTCACCTTTCAGCACTTTCTAAGTTGGAGTTTCTTACCCTGTGATTCTGGAATGCACACATCCTTATGTTAGTATTTTGATATCTCAGCATAATTGGTTTCTTTTTTTTTTTTAATAATTTTTTATTGATAGAATGCATGCCAGGGTAATTTTTTACAGCATTATCCCTTGCATTCATTTCTGTTCTGATTTTTCCCCTCCCTCCCTCCACCCCTTCCCCCAGATGGCAAGAGTCCTTTACATGTTGAATGGGTTGCAGTATATCCTAGATACAATATATGTGTGTAGAACCAAACAGTTTTCTTGTTGCACAGGGAGAATTGGATTCAGAAGGTATAAATAACCCGGGAGGAAAAACATAAATGCAAGCAGTTTATATTCATTTCCAGTGTTCTTTCTCTGGGTGTAGCTGCTTCTGTCCATCTTTGATCAATTAAGGCTCTCTTTATCAAAGAAGTCCACTTCCATCAGAATACATCCTCAAACAGTATCATTGTTGAGGTGTATAATGATCTCCTGGTTCTGCTCATTTCACTCAGCATCAGTCCATGTAGGTCTCTCCAAGCCTCTCTGTATTCATCCTGCTGGTCATTCCTTACAGAACAATAATATTCCATAACGTTCATATACCACAATTTACTCAACCATTCTCCAATTGATGGACATCCTTTCATTTTCCAGCTTCTAGCCACTATAAACAGGGCTGCCACAAACGTTTTGGCACATACAGGTCCCTTTCCTTTCTTTAGTATCTCTTTGGGGTATAAGCCCAGTAGAAACACTGCTGGATCAAAGGGTATGCACAGCTTGATAACTTTTTGAGCATAGTTCCAAATTGCTCTCCAGAATGGCTGGATGTGTTCACAATTCCACCAACAATGTATCAGTGTTCCTGTTTTCCCACATCCCCTCCAACATTCCCCATTATCTTTCCCTGTCATTCTAGCCAATCTGACAGGTGTGTAGTGGTATCTCAGAGTTGTCTTACATAATTGGTTTCTTTTGTAATCTCATGTTGTTTATTTTATGCATTTAAAAACATAATTCTTAGAAGGGGATCTGTCCACAGACTTCAACAGACTGCCAAAGATGCAAAACTTACCTTTTATTTTAGAACCCTGTAGATCCATCCTGACTTCACTTTGCTCACATCTCAAACTTGACCCTATAATTCACCATTTCAAAACCGCAACATCTTGTATTGTCAGATCCTTTAGTCCTCTTGCTGTTGTTCATCCCATACATAATAAAACTCAGCCATGTATTGCTCCTGCTTACCTGCCTCATTGACTCCTACTTATGCTGCTGGATAGTGCTGGAAGTCATTGGTCCTCTTTGAGAATGGAGGTTGAACAACAATGACCAAATTGACTGACTACAAGTTAAGGTTATTTAACTTCAACAGGATTCTCAGAAATTCTTTTATTCCTCTTGATTGGTTCTCTATCCTACTTCCCAAATCTTATTCCTCTTTGAGTCTCTCTTCCTCCCATTCCATCTCTTGCTCAGGATCTCACCTCTTTGCCGAGAAAATCTCTCCTCACTCAATCCACCCTTCACTTAGTTCTAGTGATTTTCCTAAAGTTTAAATTTGACCATGTCATTCCACACATACGTACTTGATGAACTCTGGTGGTTTCCCCATTACCTCTAGAATTAGATATAGAGTCCTCTAGCATTTAGAGCTCTTCATAACCTCTCCTCTTCCTCCATGGCACTGCATCTCCCAGCTCCATAGCTTTCCATTGATTGTCTCATCTTCCCCCCACCCCCATGTCTGCAATGTTCTGTATCCTCATCTCCCCAATACTTTTCATATATGACTCTTGTATCCTACTTGCATAGCCATCACCTCATCACCTTTTCATTAATTATTAAAAATGGCTTCCTAAAGCATCTTTCTGCCTCATTTCTCCTTTTTCCAATCCAAACAGCTGCTGAAGTGACCTCCCTTAAATGCAAGTTTGACTATGCCATTTACTTACTTAATAAACTTCTCTAATAGAGCTCCTCTGCTTATATTTTATTTTAAAACTATTTTATTTTTTCCCAGTTACATGTAAAACAACTTTTAACATTTATTTTTAAAATTTTGAATTCCAGATTCTCTCCCTTCTCCCCTCTCCCACTGAGAAGGCACATGTGAAGTTATACAAAACATTTCCATAAAATGTTGCAAAAGAAAACATAGATCTCCCCTTCCTCCAAAAAAAAAAAAAAAAAAAAACCTTCAAGAAAAATAAAGTTAAAAAAAAAAAAAAGCATCATGCTTCAACCTGTGTTCCAACACAATTAGTTCTTTCTCTGGATATTAGTCTCGGATCATTCTATTGCTGAGAATCTCTCCTTATATTTTAATACCATTTTTCTAACCTACCTTTTCAGCCTCATTAGTCACTCAATAAACATTAATTAAGCACCTACTAAGTACCAGGCACTATGATAAGTGCTAGGGAGACAAAAAAGAGGCAAAAGACATTCCTTGTGCTCAAAGTAGCTCAAAATTAAGGGAGGAGACAAAAGCCAAATCAATATCTACAAAGTAAGCCATATATGGGATAAATAGGAATAATTTAAAGATTAATAATTATTCATTATTGTATTAATTAATTAAAGTATTAATAATAAAGAGACACTAGAATTAAGGGAGATTGGAGAAGGGTTTCTATAGAAATTTGAATTTTAGTTGGCACTTAAAGGAAGCCAGGGAGGTCAGTAGGTGGAGAGTCAGTAGGAGGGAGAGTGTTCCAAGCATGGAGGACAGCCAGAGAAAATGCCCAGAGCTGAGAGATGGAGTGTCTTATTTGTGGAAAAGTCAGAAGGCCATATTCCGTGGTCTATCTTAACTGACTTTATTCCTATTCCTCACACATAGTGAGCACTCCATCTCTCATTTCTGTCCTTTACATTAAATGTATTCCCTCCCTGCTTTTTTGCCTTGTATAGATGTCCTCATTTTTTTCAAAATTCAGCTGAAATATTCATTATCTTCTGCAGGAAAACTCGTTTGGGTCCCACAACTCTTCATTTTGCATTTATTTTCTCTCATTTTAAAAAATGCGAGAGGTTAAATGTTGAGGTTAAATAACCTTTTTTCTCGCATTTTTTCTTTTTGTTTCCAGTCTCTCACATAGTATGCCCTTAATAAATGCTCATTACTTGACTGAACAGAAAGAAAAGTTATGGGTAGGAATGGCATAGTAGAAAGAGTGCTGGATTTGAAGTTAATGCACTTTAACCTTTTTTTTCCACTTAATAATATTTTATTTTTTTTCCAATTACATGTGAAGATAGTTTTCAACATTCATTCTTATGAGTTTGAATTCTAATTTTTCTCTCCTTCCCTACTTTCCTTCCCCCCTCCCCAAGATTGTAGTCTGATATAGCTTATATATGTACAATAATTTTAAACATATATTTACATGACTCACTATATATATGAGAGTCATGTTGTGAAAGAAAAATCAGAACAAAAGGGGAAAATCACAAGAAAGAAAAAACAAACAGAAAGTGAAAATAATATACCTCGATCTGCATTCATTTTCTATAGTTCTCTTTCTGGATGTAGATGGCATTTTCCATCCAAAGTCTATTGAAATTGTCTTGGATTACTGTATTATTGAGAGGAACCAAGTCCATCCCAGTTGATCATCACATAATTTTGCTGTTACTGTGTACAATGTTCTTCTGGTTCTATTCATTTCACTTAAAAGTTCATGTAAGTCTAAAATCTGCCTGTTCATCATTTCTTATAGAAAAAGAGCATTCCATTAACATTCATATACCCATAATTGTTCAGCCATTCCCCAATTGATGGGCAAACCCTCAATTTCCAATTGCTCACTACAACAACAAAAAAAGCTGCTACAAACATTTTTAAATATATGGGTCCTTTCTTCTTTTTTATTATCTCTTTGGGTTACTGGCCCAGGAGGGCTAGATCAAAGGGTATGCATAATTTGATAACCCTTTGGGTATAATTCCAAATTGTTCTCCATAATGATTGGATCAGTCCAGCCCAGAGAAGTCAGTTAAGTGGAAATGAGGAGGGAAAGTGTTCTAAGCATGAGAGAACTTGATTCCAGCTCTGCACCTTACTTCTGTGATTTGGGTCTCTTCACCTCTAGAATCAGCCTAGATGACTTTTGAGGTCCTTCCCAGACTGTAAATAATAATAGCTGACATACATTAAGCACATTTAAGGTTTGCAGAGTTCTTAATAAGTATGGTATCATTTGGTGCTCACAACAATCCTGGGAGTTATTATTATCCCTGTTTTATAGATGAGGGAACTGAGTCAGGGAGAGTTTAAGTGACCGGCTCAGGGTCAGACAGCTGGGAGGTGTATGAGGCAAAATTCAAACTCATGACTTGTGACTCCAGATCCCAGTGCTTTAACTACTGAACCACCTAGTTGCCTCCACAATCCTATGAACAAAAGATCAAAGGGAATCATACAAGGTGACCTCAAATGTCTTCCTTCAGGCTTGAGGATTCTATAGCTGCTCACTCATGTCCAGTGTTTTGAGCCTGCTACTTCTTCCTACTATCTGTAGCCAGTGATTTTTGTCTTCAAACAGCTCATGGTTTCTCTTTTACAATGAAAGAATGGGAGCAAATCTAACTCATGTATTGTTGCTGCTGTTCAGTTGTGTCCAACCCTATGTGACTGCATGGACTTTCATCCATAAGGTTTTCTTAGAAAAGATACTGTAGTGGTTTGTCATTTCCTTCTGCAGTGTGTCCCCATTTTACAGATGAGGAACTTGGGCAAATAGGATTTAAGGGACTTGCCCAGAATCACATAGCTAATAAATGTCTGAGGTCAGATTTTAACTCAGATCTTTCTAGATCCAAACCCAGGCTCTGCTCACTGTACCACCTACCTGCTCCCATTATATCAATTTGAGGATATTACTCAGCTGCAAAGTCAAGCCAATGAACTCAAGCTCTTGTCTTTGAGTCCAGGGCAATAGCCATCAGTCCATGTCTTACTGTCTCAGTAAAACAGCTGTGTGTGAGCAGATGTAGATCTGGGCAGACAGCATAAAAAGAGATCAGACTAGAAAGCAAAGAGAAAAAAAACCCTTCAGAGTTCCTTCCAAAATCTTATGGGAAGAAATGTTTTATTTCATGAAGAGCAAGAGCGCATTTTGTTGTTTTGTGGATATATATGAAACATCTATTATTCTGAATATAATGCATATTCTGCATTCTTACATATTAGATTAGGTATCTAGGCCACATGTAGTTATGGAGTATTGAAGGAAAAATAACTTAGAAATATCAGGCTTCTGATCAGGCTTCTAAACTACAAACCTTTGGTCCTCATTTATTTCTTCATTTTAGCCTATAATTTTACAATAGATTTTTCTACTATCTTACTCTGTGTCTACTTTTGACTTGAAGTTATAAAGGGCTCAGATATATATTGATTTAACCTAGATTCTACCTTCATACATAATCTGTATGTCTCTTAAATAGTTATTAATTGGATTATCGATTTATTAAACTTCTGGATTAATCACATTGGGATTATTAAGCAAGTAAGTTTTCAAAGGAAACCAATGACACCATATTCCTGTCAAGAATCATCACATGGATTTTTCTGAGATCCCAATAAAGAAAACAATTTGTTCAGGTAAGATTGTAGTAAATCATAGGATCCTAGATTTAGACAGAAATTCTATAGGGTATTTAGGCCAACCTCTCATTTTACAGATAAGGAGACTGAGTCTCAGAGGAATTAAGTAGTTTCCCTAAAATCACATGAGTATAACAGGAGAGGGATTTGAAACCAGAAAGTTCTCTGACTTTTAATCCATCATCCCTTTGACTCTATCACCTACCTGCCCCCAGTCCTAACTTGGGAATAAGAAGACCAGTTTGAATCCCAGCCTCAGACACTTAATTCTTGTGTAATCCTAAACAAGTCTTTTAACCTCTTGGTCTCAGCATCCTCATCTTAAAAATGGAAATAATAATAATAATAGGATTATAAGGTTTAGATATGGATGCAAAATACTGTGGCAAACCTTAAAGCTCTATATAAATGTTAGCTATTATCATTTATTAATGATTATTCAGTCAACAGGTACGAACTTGTGTTCTGGTTTGCAATTCTCAGTCTTTACTGACTGTCAGAAAATGAACTCTTCAACCGTGGGTCAGGTAGTGGGGTTCTGAGACCCTGGTGCCCTCTTCCCTCTGCTTCCAGTACCTGCCAACAATAAGCGACAGCTCATGACTCATACGCCCCTCTGTCACGGTGACCTGAAAGTTAAAAGTCATTTGTCCTTGGCAGTCCAGATCACCCACAGATAGGTAGTCTGTCACGGAAATAAGGCAAGATAGCTGTCAGCCTAGTCAGAGATTTGAGAGTGAATTCATTCTTCTCCCTGAATCCAGAATTTAATTGAATTCAGCAAGCTTTTATCAAGGGCTCACTCCCTCAGCCTTGCATTCGGCCCAGGGGATGTAGGGAGACAAAAATGAAATACAAGTAAATACAAGGTAATATGAGGGGGAAGCTAAGGTTTAACAACTGGAGAGGAAAATCAGGAAAGGCTTAGCTTTGAAGGAGGTTAAGGTTTGAAGAGGCAGAGATGAAGAGGGCTCATATTCCAGGCAGAGAAGACAGCAGGGACCAGAAACCAGAAGTAGAACGTTTGAGGAACAGTTCATAAGCCAGCTTGGCTGGAATATGGAAGAGGACACTTGTTGGAGGGAGAGCTCCTGGGAGTTATTGGGCCTGTTTCAGGAGATGGATTTGACTGTGTCAAGAAGGAAGGGCTCTTCTACAGACAAGTAAGACAACTCTGGAACTAATGCACAAAATGCATGAACTATATTTTTGGTTTCAAATAAAAATCTTTTTTCTGAACTTTGTATATGGGAATGTTCATGTTTGTTGATGTTTGTCAAGTTCAGAGAAACAAAAGGTTTTAAATTAATAAAAAGAAAAGAAACAAGAACTCTTTCCAAGGAACAGAGTGTAGAGAATTGAGGGAATTTGTTGGGAAAGAATAGCAGGGGGGAAGGAGCTAATGCCAGGAAATAGAATTAAGGCATACAGAGTGCTGTCTGCCAAATGGAATTCAGTGGCTGATTCAACCTTGTTAAAAAAAAAAAAATACAAAAAAACCCTCATTAATTTGGAACCCACTTATTTGGATTTTATTTTACTTTGGATGCAAGAAGGTCTTATTATCTATGAAAAAATGTGCTAATTAATAATAATGACATGGTTAGCTTAATGAGATTTTAGAACAAAGGCAAATAGTAGATAAAATAGGTAGAGCTTAGGACCTGGAGTCCGGAAGATCTGAGTTCAAATATAACCTCAGGCATTTCCTAGCTGTGTAACCCTGGGCAAATTAATTAACTCTATATAGCTCAGTTTCCTCAGCTATAAAATGAATATAATGATAGCACCTTCCTATCATTATGAAGATCAAATGAATACTAAAAGGCTTAGCACTTAATAAATATTGGGAAAAACTCTATCCAAATCTTGACTCCCTTCCCACCATATCCCTGTTCCATAAAGAACTCATTTAGCAATTAGCAAAGAAACCAATTATCCAAGTTAATAGCAAAACAGGAGAAAGAGGAAGAGGAGAAGAAGTAGGAGGAGAAATGGAGGAAGAGGAGTAGGAGGAGAAGAAAGGAGAGGAGGAAGAGGAGGAGGAGGAGAGGGGCAGCTAGGTGGCCCAGCGGATAGAACACTAACTCTGAAATCAGGAAGACCTGAGTTCAAATCTGTCCTCAGACATTTAACACGTCCTAGGTGTGTGACCCTGGGCAAGTCATTTAACCCCAATTGCCTCAGGGAAAAAAAGAGGCAAAGCAGGAAGGGGGAAGAGAGAAGAGGAAAAGAAGGAAGGGGAAGAGGAGAAAGAGGAGGAGGTCACTTAATTCTCAGGTTGCCTCAGTTTCTCATTTGTAAAAAGGGCTGGAGAAGGAAATGGCAAACCACTCTTAAAAACCTTTGCCAAGAAAACCCCAAATGGGGTCACAGTCTGACATGACTGAATAACAACAAAACATCTCCTTTATTCTAATGAAAATACTTGCATAACAAAAATGTGCTAACCCCCAGTGCATGGAAAGGAAATTTAGATAATCTAATTTCCTTGTATATAATAAAACAATAATTTTCTAAATGCTTTCTTCATAGTTCTGTAAGGTAAATGTTTGCTAACATCATCATTATTATCATCATCAATAATATCGTTTAATTCAGACCTAAATTTTTTTCTCTCAATAGTATTTTATTTTTCCAAATATATGTAAACATAATTTTCAACATTCATTTTTGTTAGACTTTGAATTCCAAAATTTTCTTCCTCCCTAAGACAGCAAGCAATCTGATAACAGGTTAAATATGTGTAGTCCTTTTAAACATATTTCCATCTTTGTCATGTTGTGCAAGAAATATCAGACCAAAAGAGAAGAAACCACAAGACAGAAAAAGCAAGCAAACAAACAAAAACATGAAAATACTATGCTTCAATCCACATCCATAGTTCTCTCTCTGGATGCAGATGGCATTTCCATCCCAAGTCTATTGGAATTGTCAGACTTATAATTTCATCATGATATGGAGAACTCTTGATCTTGAATTTTTACCCCCTAATGCAGATCAGTATCAACTTATTTCTCACTTGGTTTTAAAGAGTTTCATGGAACACTGGGGATTTGCATGTGGTCACACATTTAGTCTGTCAGAGGCAAAACTTGAAATCATCTTTCTAACTTAGTCTAGCTTTTTAGCCATTGTATTTCTTATAAATATTATTATCTTCATTTTGTTTATTTATTCATTTGTTTATTATAGATGGAGGCTCTGAGGGCTAAGTGATTTGTGTTAAGTTAAGTCATAGGGGAGCACTTGAATCCAACATTTCTAATTATAAGTCTAGTGTTTAGCTCACTATGACATGTCGCCCCTTACTCATCCCACTAATTTTATAGAATCAGAGACGTTAAGTGACTCAGATAAAAGTTACATAGCAAACTGATAGCAGAGCAAGAAAACCCAACTTGTAGACCATGGATTCTCCTTATTCCTCCTATTTTGATAAAATAGGATTTAAGATTTTAAAATACAAACATTCCTTTGAAATTTACTATAATGAGATTTGACTAACATGTTCTTTTTCTCTGTCTCTCTTCCTTTCAACAACTTCATTGTTTTATTTTTTTAATATTATCTATTTATTCATTTTACTGAGGCAATTGGGGTTAAATGACTTGCCCAGGGTCACACAACTAGGAAGTGTTAAGTGTCTGAGGCCAGATTTTTGAACTCAGATTTTGAAGTCCTCCTGACTTCAGGGCTGGTGCTCTATCTACTGTTATTATCCATTTTCTCATTATGAAAATGATCAGTTTTTTCAGTGATCAAATTTTCAGTTTATTCAATTATCCACTCGTTCCCTCCTACCTAGGTGACATAGCACCAATCAGTAAGAGCTGAATTCTAATCTAGCCTCAGAAACTTAGTAATTGTATGACCCTGACCAAGTCAAATAATTCCTGTTTGCCTCAGTTCCCTCAACTGTAAAATGGGAATAATAAAAACAAGTACCTTTAAAAATTATCTGAAAATCAAATTCAAAGGAGATAATTGTTTGTAAAGCAGATAACAAGATGCCTGGCACTATACATACATACACACATACATATATACATACATACATATATACATATATATATGCTTGCTCCCTTTTCCTTTCTCCCATTCTAATCCAGCTGTCCATTCCAGTTGAATCTCTCTTCTCTTTCAGTTTTTGTTGCTCCTAAGTAGTCTATGCCAGGAGCCTGCAAATTATATCATGAAGGCCAAATTTAGTATGGTACCTGTTTTGTACATCCAGCAAGCTAAGAGTGGTATTTTAAAATATCATTTGATTTTTAAATTTATATTTAAAAATTTTCACATTAAAAAATGTAAAAACTATTCTTACGATTCTGAATCATAGTTTGCCCAACCTCTGCTATAAGTTATTTCATCAAAGTGATAGAACTCTATAGTGAGACAGAAATCTACAGTGATATAGAGTCTATTTCTCACTCCTTTTATCCTCATGCAAATGCTTCCTACCATGTTTTTTATCTCAAGTTCATGTATTTCCACTCAGGAGAAAAAAAGGAAGGAGGGAGGGAAGGAAGAAAGGAAATAAGGAAGGAAGAAAGGGAGAGAGAGGGAGGAAGGAAAGGAGAAGGGAAGGGAAAAAGGAAGGAAAAGCATAGTAAAAAAAAAAATTCCCATATTGGCTATATACAAAAATGTGTTTCTTATTCTGATTATTAATCCATCATGCCTCTGTCATGAGATGGGCCGCACTCTTTTTAATCTGGACTCTGGATTCATGAATCGTGATTGATTAAATTAAGTGATCAGAATTTTTAAGTCTTTAAAAATTGTTTCTTCTAATTATATTGATGTTAAAGTACGTTTTTTTCTGAATCTGCTCACTATATTCTGCAACTGTTTATGCAAGTCTTTCCATGTCTTTTTGAAACTACCTAATTTTTTATAGCATAATAGAATTCTATTACATTCATATCTCATAATTCATTCAACCATTATCCAATTGGTAGACTCCCCTTTAAATATACATACACATACATATATATTACATATATGCATGCACACACATACACAACCTTTCTCTTTTTCTTTAATCTTTTTGGAATATAGGTCTAGTAGTAGTTTAGCTGAGACAAAAAGTATGCACCACCAAATTTTTTTTTTTTTTTTTTTTTTTTTTTTTTTGCTGAGGCAATTGGGATTAAGTGACTTGCCCAGGGTCACACAGCTAGGAAGTATTAAGTGTCTGAGGCCAGATTTGAACTCAGGTCCTCCAGACTTCAGCGCTAATGCTCTATCCACTGTGCCACCTACCTGGTCCTTTTGTGAAAAATTTCAATTAGTTTTCCAATATATGGATAGTTAAACCAATTTACAGATCTACTAACATTGCATTAATGTGCCTTATTTCCCCACCCCCAAACTATCCATCCCCCAGTCTTTCCAGTATTTGTCTTCCCACCCATCCACCTACCCCCCAGCTTTGTCAATCTGAGTGGTGTGAATTGAAACCTTGGAATTCTTTAATTTGTATTTCTATCATTATTAAAATTTTGTCTCCTTATTTCTTTGTTGTTGTTCGGTCGTGTCCAAATCTTTGTGATCCCATTTGGGGTTCCTGGGCAGAGATATTGGAGTGGTTTGCCATTTCCTTCTCCAGCTCATTTATTTTACAGATGAAGA
Source organism: Antechinus flavipes (assembly GCF_016432865.1). Taxonomy (NCBI): domain Eukaryota; kingdom Metazoa; phylum Chordata; class Mammalia; order Dasyuromorphia; family Dasyuridae; genus Antechinus; species Antechinus flavipes. Next base: position 298,829,191 of record NC_067398.1, on the reverse strand, counting down.
TTTACTGAGGCAAATGGGATTAAGTGACTTGCCCAGGATCACACAACTAGTTAGTATCTGAGGCTGGATTTGAACTCAAGAAGCTGATTCTTCATGACTCCAGGCCTAACAGACTACACCACCTTGAATGAGATTCATATTCACTTCGGTTTTATTTAGTTTTCTTTATTAGACTTTCCTTGCCATTCTTGTTGTTCATCTTCAGAATTATTTTGAAATGGAAGCATCAAGACATAGATCATTTATGTTTTTTACACTCTTTTTGGCATTTCATGAACCATGTCTAAATTCAGTTAAAATCTCAATATTCTCCCTTATCCTCACTTTCACAAATAGAGATAAGAATCTTTAAAAATCATCTTAAATTCCATGATTATAACAAAATGGAATAGGATCAGAAAGAAAGATAGAATGAGCATGTATTAATCACTTAAGCTATACTAGGAACTGTGCTAAGAAGAACTACAAATCTTAGCAAAAATCATACTACTATCCTCAAGAACTTTAAATTTTAATGGCTTTAGATCAGAGGGGATAAACAGGTGATCTAAATACTGTATTTAGAACCAGATTAAAATGTAATTGGGAAATGTTTAACAAAATAAATAAAAATACAATAAAATACAGATTAGGTGCATATGGCAGCTAGGTGGTATGTGGATAGAGATAGGTGGTGTGGAGTCAGGAGGACCAGAGTTCAAATGTGGTTCCAGACACTTAGCTGTGTGATCCTGGGGAAGTCACTTAACCCTATTTGCCTCGGTTTCCTCATTTGTAAAATGAGTTGGAGAAGGAAATGGTAAATCATTGCAGTATCTTTGCCCAGAAAACACCAACTACAGTCAGGCATGATTGAAATGACTAAACAACAAGGGTTTTCTAAGTCAATGTGTAGCCTACAGGGATTCTTACGTATGATTTCATGTTCCCCTTGACACTATTGGTTTAGATGATATATAAATGGGAACTTGAAAGCAGGGGGGAATTGAAGGAAGGATTTCTTCATGGAGAGAGGACTTCTCAAGAGGAAGTAGAAGAGTCCAGAGAGAGAAGAATAAAGCTAAAAGTGAAATGTGATTGTCCTGGGTGCTTCAGGAAATGATTTCCAGAAGACTTACATGAACTGATGCTGAGTGAAGTGAGCTGAAGTGAATAGAACCAGGAAAACATTGTACACAGTAACAGCAACATTGTGTGATGATCAACTATGATAGATTTCTCTCTTCTTGGTAACACAGTGATCTAAGACAATTACAATAGACTTGGGATGGAAAAATCCATGCACATCCAGAGAAAGAATTATGAAGAGTGAATGCAAATCAAAGCAAATTTTTTTCACTTAAAAATACTTATTCTATATTAATTCATTATGATATATAAAAATTGTATATATATATATATATAGTTCAACAGCATTCACATCTTCTTTCCCAATTATTTGCAACATTATAAAGCAGTGTTATAAACAATTATAAAGAGGGTGGAGGTCAGGTGCTGTCAAACTATTTTTATCATGTTTACAAAAATTTTAGCCTCTTTTAAAAACCTCCTTTAAGAAACTGCCCAGCAGACTCAAGTTGTAGAGAAGATAAAGCATTCATCAAAAAGGAGGGGAAATTGAATCTTAGGAAAAGAAAGGAAGGAGGGAAGGATGAAAGAAGAAAGAGAGAAGCAAGAAGAGAGGAAGAAAGGAAGAGAAAAAAAAGAAGCTCATTACAAAAACAGTCATTTGTATATGCCAAGATGTTAGAAACCTTTTCTCCTAGTTAAGAATTTGTAGAAACTTAGAATTCAGAAATGAGAAAACTCAACAGAGCTTTTCACAAGGAGAAACTGAAGTGAGTGGGTAAGGAGGACAATATAATTGAGAAGTTCTTTGATAAAAGTTTAGGGAAAGACAACAATTAAGGAAGCAATTTATACTTTTACTTTGATAAGCTGCTAGACAGTGGAAGTTTAATAAGACAATAAAGTCATGGGACAGTCTCATAGGGAAGAGACAACCAATGATTTTTCTTTTGGCTTTAAGTAATGTTTAATACGTTTACCAATAGTTGAGTTTATTAGTAAGAATATGTAATATATATATATAAGCTGTTATTTTTTCTTGCACATCACATTTATTTTTAGAAAATAGATATTTAGCAATGATCAACTATGATGGACTTGGCTCTTTTCAGCAATGAAATGATTCAGGCCAATTCCAGTAGACTTGTGATGGAGAGAGAGCATCTGCATCTAGAAAGAGGACTGTGGAGACTGTGGGAATCATAAGATAATATTTTTACTTGTTGTTGTTGTTTGCTTGCATTTTGTTTTCTTTCTCTTTTTTTTTTCCTTTTTGATCTGATTTTTCTTGTGCAGCATGATTATTGTGGAAATATGTATAGAAGAGTTGCACATGTTCAATCTATATTAGATTACTTGCTGTCTAGGAGAGGGGAAGGAAAAAAGGAGGGAGAAAATTTTGGAACACAAGATTTTACACGGATGAATGTTGAAAACTATCTTTATATGTATTTTGAAAAATAAAAAGCTATTAAAATAAAATAAAATAAAAATTTTAAATTAGATATTTAAAACAGTATATTTATTTTATTTTAAAATGTATAATAATTCAATATGCTGTATAATATGTTTATGTGGTGCCCTCCTCCAGGGCAATTTCCTCAACTTCTATGTGCAAGGATGGGCTGGATCCCTAGAAGACAACTGATCCCCACTGTTTTGAAGTGGGGTAAGATAGGGTTCTAACTCTGAGAGAGTTTGGGGTTGTTTACTAAGCCTGCCACGCACAAGCCTGTGAGCTATCCCTTCCACATCTCTGAGGTTACGGGCATGGCACCACTTGAAAATCCACATAAAAATTTTTGTTTGTTCCTAGAGCCAGAGAAGAAGCCTGAATTATTATGACGTTAAAAAATAAAATAGGTGAGTATTATATAATACTATACATATGCCTTATACATTTCTGAGTTTCTAATTTTTTTTCTGTCATCTGCTGACCTTAGCTTGTTGTCTGCAGCTTCCACAAAATTTCCCCAAAATTTCCATTTAATTTCTTATGCCGATCTGCAATACATCAAAACTGAGATGGGGAAAGTCATGATGGAGAAGGGATAATTATATTCTTTAAACTCCCTGATATTAATTTAGCTGTTGATATCCATTAGTTTTTAAAAAAGAGATATTTACTAAAGTAGTATAATAAAAAACATTTAATACAAGACATTCCCAAACCAGGGACACACTTTCCTCTTGCACACACAAGATCATTTGGCAAAGGGAGGCTCAAATTTAGACTTAGGGGATAAGTTTGCCCAGCTTCTCATTATTGGAAGTCCTTAATTCCCTCTGTGGAGCCCTCATGAGGTTCCCCTAAGGTATAGGTGTCTACTGGATCTCTAAGGTTCATGCCTATAGAGACAATAGCTATTTATCTCTGCTTTGAAGAAACCACACTAGTAAAGCTGTTCTTCCTACTTGTTTCTAGTTTATCCTCTCTTCTTTATATGCTGGCTACATTTTGATGACTGGTCTAATCAATAGGTGGGGAAAAGGAGATTATCTTTTTTTTTTTTTTTTCTGAGGCCCAGGTAAGAAATGTTAAGTGTCTGAGGTCAGATTTAAACTTAGGTCCTCCTGACTTCAAGGCTCTATTTACTGCACCAACTAGTTGCCCCAAGAAGAAAGTTTCTTGAAGAGAGAAGTAGAAGAATGGAGAATGATACTTCTTTTGGGCTTTTCCTTTTTTTCTGCACTCTGGTGGAAATTCAAGTGTCCACTTTCCCAAAGCATTTCAAAAGTGTGACGAGTCCTAGAATCTCTTTGCTTCTATATAGGCTTACCTTGCTTTATTGCACATCACATTATAGTGTTTTGCAGATATTGAATTGTTGGAGTTTTGTTATTGTTGTTTTTTTTTTTTACAAATTAAAGGTTTGTGGCAATTCTGTGTCCAAGTCTATTGGTGCCATTTATTTGACAGTACATACTCACATTGTGTCTTTGTGTCATATTTTGGTAATTCTCACAGTCTTTCAGATGTTTTCATTATTATTATACCAATTATAGTGATCTATGATCAATGATCTTCAATGTCAATAAAGTAATTGTTTGGAGGCACTACAAATTCTGTCCATTTTAAGATGATGAACTTAATCAACAGATGTTATGTGTGTTCTGACTGTTTCATGGACCAGCCATCCTGTCATCCTGTATCTGTCTGTTTCTCTCCTCTGACCCTGAGGAGACACAACAATATTGAAATTAGGGCAATTAAAAACCCTACAAAGGTCTCTAGGTTTTCAAGTGAAGGGAAGAATCAATCTATATGGCAAACTACATTGTTGTTTTATTTTAAGAAATTGACACAGCTATCCCAACCTTCAGCAGCCACCATCCTGATCAGTTAGCAATCATCAACGTGAAGGCAAGACTAACAAAAAGATTATGACTTGCTGAAGGTCTAGGTGATGATTAGCATTTCTATCAATAAAGTATTTTTCATTAAGGTATGTACAATGTTTTAGACATAATGCTATTGTATTATGTCTATAATATAGTATAGACTATAGACTATACTATAATATAGTATAACTATATAATATAATATAATATAATATAAACATAACTTTTATATAGAGTGGGAAATCAAAACTCTGTGTGATTCACTTAATTTTGATATTTGCTTTATTGTGGTAGCCTAGAGCTAAACTTGTAATATCTTGGAGGTATGCTCCTACAAAGAGCCAGAGATGTGTCTAATTCTTTCAACCTGTCCCAATGTACTTTCTGTATAACACCATTTCATCCAGTGGCTCAAAAAAAACATTTTCTTCCTTCCAAGTTGATCAAAGACCTATTTGCACCTAGTTTACACACTTGATATACTGATTAATTCAATAAAAGTGCCTAGGAATTGCTCACATCAATTTTATACCTTGTTCTGGTTGGTCGATTTTGTAGCTCATTCTAAGAAGTGTTCTGACCTGATAGGTGTATCAGAGCATAAAGTATCTTTCTTATTAGTTACATTAATTGATGTTGAGCTGTGTGGATTATCTCTCAAAAATATTTTAATAATATCACTTTAAACAGTACATTTACTGTTAGTTTAACAAAAAAGTCTATTTTCCAAGGGGAAAAAATGAGTCAACTGTTTATTATATACCGGCTTCTTTCAATCACTCACATTCCTGGGCTTACATGAGCAGAAATAGACACTGAGATTCACCTAGTGGCGGATTTCCAAAGCTCTAAGAGTTTAGTTAACCTTGGTAAGGTTAGCCACACAACCTCAAATCTAATATTGAAACCTCACAGCAGTATTTTCTAAAAATGGGAGCATTTAGGGCCGAGGTATATCTGACTCATTTCTCTCACAGTACCTCTTTCCACCAATGTTCATTTGTACACATCACATTTCTCAGTTTTTGAGTGGATTTTGTATTTGCAGTAAGCCTGTAATATTTCTTCTCCATTATTTTTCAGAAAGTGGAAATCAGTTTCAGTTCATGTTACAGTGGAGTGAAAGGAGAATAACAGACCAGATGAAGGAATCATTGTGAGCCAAATTATTCAAGACCTTAGTTACATGGGGAACGTTCACATAAGACTGGAGGGATAATGTTGATCCCTGAAGAGTTTCTCCAAGTGAAGGCCTAGGAGCTCTGTCTTCTATCATTTTTAAATAACAAGAAAGAAGGGAAAGTAAAGGTGGTCATTAGATATGGTTACTAAAATCAATAATGTATATAAAACAAATAATTTTTAAGAACAGAAGATTAGCTTGTTGGAAACTTAATGACTAAAGAGAGAGGCTGGTCCTTGCAAATATTTGGAGATTACAAAGTGCTTTTCTCAGGGATATTTTTAGATTTCCCCTTTTAGTACTTTAGGAAAAAAAGAAATTCTTGTTATTGCTTTTTCAGTCGGTTCTCTCCAAAGGCTCAGCTCTATAAAGAGAAATTTTAACTGTAAGAAGCATTAGTGATTATCTTCTCTAGGCTTTCACATCTGAAGGTTGCCCATGGGCCTCCAAATGCTTTATTTCTTGTGTAAAGGGGCAACAGAAAGCTGGCTCATTTTATAGGTGGGAAAAAGGTAGTTAAATGAAGATGAAAGGGCCCAAGTGAGCCAATAATTTGGGAGCTGGCTAGGTTGAGAATGACTTCTGATAGCTTAAATCCTTTCCATGCTCCTCTTTCCTAGACCTAACCACTAGGAAGTTACTTATCACATAGTCAAAGAATCATAGAATTAAGAACTGAGAGGAACCTTAAAGGTTATCTCACTCAGCAACCTCATTTTATAAGCGGGGAAACCAAGGCTAAGGAAGTTAAATGACTAAAGTTACATGAACAGGAAGTGACAAAAATTTGATTTGAACCCATGTCCTTCAGTTCTAAATGGACTATTCTTTTCTTACATTGTTCTGCCTCTAGGATAGATCCAGTGTGGTCAACACAGTCTAGTCCTTTCTTCTATCCTAGAGGCATCCATGACCATCTCTAATTGTCCTGATCTATATCTGGCTCTGAAGGAGAAAGTGAGGCTGGTGACTTTGCACATCCCTCCCTCATTTCAATCTAATATACTTGCAAGTCACGATCTCACTTCCCTGATGTCATGGTCTTCTTCCAGAACAAAGGACAAGGGTTATCAACTTTTCTTAAAAGAGGCTCTGACCATCACATTTTTTTTTAATCTTTTTGGTTGAGTAAGTCTTAACCTGGAGTCAAGAATGTTGTTTTGTTGAGTTTTTAATATTTTGTTCTCTGTGTTTTCCTTTGCAGTCCTATGTATGTTTCTTATGCATTTACAAATAAAAGAAATTTTCTTTTTTTTTTTTTTTTCTGGCTTCACCAGAGTGCTAATGGGGGCCACTGACATTCAAAAGGATTAAAAAGCCTTGCATGAGCCTGACCTTAAAGATGCAAGTGTTCCAAGTATATGACAGGTATGATATCAAGAGTGGCTAAAATCCTTTTTGCCTTGTTTTTGTTCCCCACTTTCATTAGATAGAGGGGGCTACAAGGTGAAGGAAAGGCAGGTAATTCTGTACAAAGGCTTCATGCCTCCCCAAAGCCTTATTAGTTGAAATAGTCTGGGTCCAGAATGCTGTTTTACACCCGGGAGTAGAGCTAGTTTTAAAAGGTAAGCACTATAAATTTGGAGGGGAGGAGGAAGGAGAGGCAGAATTGATTCTTTTTTGTTCAACAAGACTATTTATCTTTCCAAGTATTTCTCAGTTCTTCCATTGTTTCTTTTCATCTTAAAGTGATGTATGAGAGTTCATGGCATAGCTCTGAAAGCTGGGACCTTGTGGTTGAGGTCTTTAAAAAATAAAAAGGGAAGTCAGAGGAATCTCTAGCTGCCAGGGGCTTCTGGTGGGTTATGAAATTGGCCTATCCAATTACTAGTGGCCAGTCCATGGGGCTGGGAGCCCAGAGTGGGAACCCCAGCCTCCTTAATTAGAGCTCAAGGAAGAAAACTGGACCGCAGGTGAGCTGACTGGGCAGCATCAGCTGAAGCTGTTGTAGGAGCCAGAGCAGGGAAGATGGCCACAGGGATGCTATGAAGAGGGGCAAAAGCAGGTGGGGGAAATATTTTATTTACTTGGTGTGGGGAAGACCTGTGGTTAGGAGTGCATGTGCTTCTTGTGTTTTGAAGCCAGCTGTACATAAGCAGGATTAATGTCGTACCCTTAGGATACTTTGGGGCACTAAAAGGTTACTACTGTCACTTCATCTCTTTCCACCATTATCCCCTTTGTCATTTCCTCCTCCCTTTCTCTATTTCTCTCTTTGACTTTCTTTATATAGGTCTTTACCAGATTAAAAAAAAAACAACCAAATGTTTTGGTCAATAACTATTCAGTTGGTAACATCCCAAAAGTCCAAAAAAAAAAGATTTCCCACAATTTTTACTGGCAGTAAAGTAGATGTTTGCTTTAAGAGAAGCTTAAACTAGATAAGGGTGTGTCAAGGATCTAAGTTTTGAGTAGGGGGTGGGATATAGTATCTTCCTTAGTTTTTATTTCATATCATTCCCAAGAATTTCATTTATTCATTAACTTAGTTTATATTTTATTGATCATCTACTAGGCATTGTAAAAGAATACAGAAATGTTTATATCAAGAAAAAGACAACCTAGAAGGGAGGATAAGCCATGCTCATGAATAATTATGCTGTAAATGCATCATAAGAATGAGTGTAACATGGAAAGATAATAAAAACAGGGTTTGGGAACTGAAAGGGACACACAAGTCCATTGAGTTCAACCCTTCATTTTAAAAATAAAGAAATTAAGGCAGAGAGAGTAAATGATTTTTCCAGGGTCATATTTATAAATGTACAAGGTGATGTATGAATCTCGACTTCTCTGCCTCCCTTCTAGCTTTAAATCTATGACATTATGACCTTATACCAAAGGAAAGATGATCCTTTGGAGGGAATCATCCCTTAATATTATCAGAATTTAATGCAATACATATGAATAAGGGAGAGCATATAAGGATGACATCATGCTCTTCCTTATCCTCTATTTCTTCTCCTCCCCATCCTTTCCTTTCTCCTTTCTTTCTCCCACCTCCCCTCCTTCTTTTCTCTTCCCTTTCTCCTCCCTCCCACTTTCCCCTTCTTCCTCTTTTCCCCTTCCTCTTTCTTCCTCTTTCTCTCATCCCCTTCTCCTCTTCTTTTCCCTCTCCCTCTCCCTCACACAAGGCAATTGAGGTTAACTGATTTGCCCATAGTCACACAGGCTAATAAGTATTTCAGGTCACATTTGAATTCAGGTCCTTCAGGGTGGATGCTCTCTCCACTCCACCACCTAGCTGCCTCTTATTTCTTATTATAAGAAATAAGTTCTTATTTTACTAGAACCTTCTAACAACATGAATCAAATAAGATAAATTGTTATTATTCTTGTTTGAGAAGGAGGAAGCAGTAACTCAAAGAAATTAAATCACCTGAGGCAGGTAGGTGTTGTAGTGGATAGAGCACTAGACCTGAAGTCAGGAGGACCTGAGTTCACATGTGAATCTCAGATACTTATTAGTATCTATGGGCAAGTTACTTAATCCTGATTGCTTCCCCACCCACCAAGAAGAAATTAAATAATTGTCTGGAACTTCATATTCTTTAATGGCAGAGCTAGTACTAGACTCCAGGTCCTTTAACTCAGAACCTAATGTTTAAGAGCCTAATGATTTTCTCCACTTCTTCCTATTATAGCAGAACCTTAATTAGAGTAAACCATTTGGGCATTGGCCCAGGTTGAAGAGTTTCGAGCACAGCAGCAGTGCCATCCAAGGAGCATGTTTCTTCCAAAGCTCTTTCCTTGACTGAATTTGACTTAGAACATAGGAAATTTAGAGGGCATGAATAGTACCCTCCTAAGCTTCTTCCCCTACACCAAGGCTTCTCCTTTTCTTGGCCTTGTCTCCTGCAATAGAGACACTGGATAACTCCCGTTCTCTCTACCTCCAAACCTATAGCATTGACAAGCATTGTAGAAATCTCTTGGTACCTTTTCTTCCCCAAGAATACCTCCAATGAGTCTTCCCTTCATGTTTAAGTCCAAGAGTTACTTGTGAAGTCCAGCTTAGCTCCCCGGAGGCCTCAGAATCAGTCAGAGTCAGCATAAGCAAAAATCCTTGGTCTTTAGGGGGAGAAATGAAAGAGATGGACAAAACTGCCATAAGCTCTCCACTAACCTCCCTTCTCCTCATCCTCCTCCAAAGTGATTCTGGCTTATCTTACTCCACCCCTTAATCCCTCCTACGATTATCTGTATACACCAAAAGATCAAGCCTGCAGGAATAGTGAGAAGGGCCATTTTTCCAAGCATATGCTAATAGAGTATTGTCCAATAAGTAATTAGCCTTAAGTGCTCAGTTGTCTGATTCCAGTGCATCTATTCAGAGTTTCAAACCTTTACAATTACTCATTTTATCTTTTCACTGCAATGTAGCTCCCCCGTTTTAATGTAGATCCAACAGTCTTCTTTGACTAACCCTGGCCTTCTACATGGGATTTCTTTCTCTTTTAGTCCCATCAGCTCTTTGATTATTGAAACTTGCAGCTATATTGCTGTAGGGGGTCCTAAATTTGTTTTTTATGAGACTGTGTTTTGAGTCTTCCCAGTTACAGCTTAAAATCACAAAGATGAGTAGTTTTGTATTGTCCTTCCTTGGTGCTCACAAAATGGAAAACGTGACCTTTAGATTTGAGCTAGGGTGAGAAAAGGAAATACCTTTGTCTTTCTTTGTATACCCTACTCTTAGCACAATGTCCAGTAGATGCTGGGCAAATGTCTATTTGACTTGTCTTAAAAGAATAAGAGATAATCAAAAACTGGACCCTTGACTTCATTGATATAAGAAACTGGCATATGAAATGGATCCCTTTACTAACATAGTTGGCCACCTCTGCAACCTCTAATCTTTGTTCTTCTTCAATCTTGTCTGACTCTTCATGACTCCACTTGGGGATTTCTTGGCAGAGATCAATATCATACTTTGCTATTTCCTTCTCCAGTTCATTTTACAGATAAAGAAACTGAGGCAAACAGAGTTAACTGTGTAGTCTTGAGTTGTTTAAAGCAGGACTTTCTTATTATAGTTTTGTATTTGTTATTTCCATCTTTTTATTAAAGCTTTTTAATTTTCAAAACATATGCATGGGTAATTTTTCAACATTGACCCTTGCAAAACTTTGTGTTCCAATTTCTCCCCCCTTATCGCCCCTTTCCCCAGAAAGTAATCTAATATATGTTAACATGGTAAAAAAATATGTTAAATCCAATATATGTATACATATTTATACAATTATCATGCTGCACAAGAAAAATCAGATCAAAAAGGAAAAAAATGAGAAAGAAAACAAAAAGCAAGCAAACAACAAAAAGTTGAAAATACCATGTTGTGATCAGCACTCAGTTCCCACAGTTCTCTCTCTGGGTGCAGAAGGCTCTCTTCATCACAAAATCACTGAAACAGTCCTCAAGCATTTCACTATTGAAAAGAACCACGTGCATCAGAATTGATCCTCATATAATCATGCTATTGCTTTGTACAATGTTCTCCTGGTTCTGCTCATTTCACTTAGCATCAGTTTATGTCAGTCTCTCCAGGACTCTCTGAAATCATCCTAAAGCAGGATTTTTAAAAGCTCTTTTCACTCATGACTCTTTTTTGCCCAAGAAATTTTTACGTGTTCTTGGATATATAGGTATATAAAATAGCTATGCTAATCATAAATTTCACAACCTTCACATTGTTACCCAACCTCATATGGTATCCTGACCCACAGTTTAAGAAGCTTTGGCTTAATGCACTGATTGTAAATTAATTTGCACAGAGTCTTCAAATAACTTAGTCATTGCATAGTGAATTACAAAGAAAGGCAAAAAAAAAAAAAAAAAAAAAAAAAAAATTCTTGAGGGCAGCTAGCTGGCCCAGTGGATAGAGTACTGGCCTTGGAGTTAGGAGGATCCATCTGGCCTCAAGGAGCATCATTACATTCCATTGCTGGAGGGGGAGGAGGGAGGCCGGGGCATTAAAAACAAACAAAGGGACCTCAAACTGTGTGAGAGGCAGGACCTGTACCCGGGTATGTCTGATTCCAAAGCCTGGATTTCCAGTAAGATGAGGGCATGAAAAAGCATCTTATTCTAGAGAATAGTAACTGTGCCCCACCTGGTCCCCTACTTCTGAACCTGGGAAGAACAAGGTTCCATGAACAAGGCGCATCATCTTGGTAAGGAAAGAAGGAAGCCTGAATGGCTGGGTATTCATCATGTCATGAAGTTTCTAGTTGCTTTACTGAGACCTGATTGCTGCCTGTAATCAGGGGGCTCAGATAAGACTCCTTTTAGCCCAAGACTGCCTTCCTAATGCACATTGCTGTCTCATGATATTCCCAGATTGATTGAGCACCGGGCCTTGGCCATAGGCCTCCTTGCCAACAGGAAAATTGGCATTGATCCAAGGACGAAAGAACTGCTCAGCTGATGAAAGCCTTTTCCAGAACAGACCATTTTTCTTTGCAGCTGGGACCACTTCAAAGGGAATGGTTCCCTCTACTGACCGTGAGCCCTGGGGCTCTGGCATCCTCCCATGGGACCTCATTGTAATGGGTTTCAATGTAAAGTGATGTTTCATTGCAGGGAAACATATCTTTTTGATCCATCAGAACCCTGTTGGTTCTGGGAAGTGTAATGAAGTATCTCTCCTCAAGGGAATCATTGTTTCCTGCTTGAGTCAGTTGAATACTCGGTGTTCTAAGAAGGGTGCTGGGTATGTGACTGGGATATGTATATAAATGAGGCAGAAGAGGAGAGAAGGGGAAGAGGAACAGGAAACTAGACCTATTCAATTGAATTTGACAAACATCAATTGAGCACTTACTTTGTGCAAGGCATTGAACCAAGATCCCTTGATTCCAAATCCATCATTCCTTTTACTTTATCATGTTGCTTCCTATTCAGTTTTAAGTCAAATTTATTGGCCATGTGTAGTTCCTGCCCAATATCTATGTGCTGATGACTAATTCAACAATCTACTTATTTATCTGTTTGTCATAGCTAGGTAAGAAGCAATTTTCATCTATTTGGTTTTTCCTGTGTAGCTTGTCAGAGTAAGTGCTTTTGAATTGAGAAAGTTCTCCTGAGTCTTAATACAAACAAGCTATAACCAGCATTTATTAAATTATGTATGTGACAGTACTACATACTGAGTATATACTACTATGCTAAGTTTTGGACATATAAAGAAAAAAATTGAAACAATTCTTGTCCTCAAGGATTTTACATTACTATGAGGAAGATATACATACATACATACATATATATATACATCAACATATACACATAAGTATTTTAAATGATAGATAATTTTTTCTTTTTTTCTTTTCTACAGTTACATGTAAAACAACTTTTTTTTGTTATGCATGTATAATCATTTTTTACTATTTCCATATGAATCATGTTGAGAGAGAAAAATCAGAACAAAAGAGAAAAACAAGAAAAAACAAAACAAAATGAACATAGCATGTGTTGATTTACATTCAGTCTCCATAGTTCTCTCTCTGGATAAGGATGACATTTTCTATCCAAAGTGTTAACAAGAATTTTAAAAATTATTAATAAGATAGTATTTAAACAATATAATTAAAATAACACATACAAAGCAGACACAAGTTTACTTTGGAAGTGACGGCATTAATAGTTGGAGGGAGAAAGGGAAACCAGGAAATGTCACCTACAGAAGATAGCACTGGAGTTAAATAGAATGAAACAGAGATTCAAACATATGTCAGTTCTCCTGTTGGTCTATCCCAGTTGCTCTTTCAATCTTTGTCTTATTTATTGCTTTTCCTATTTCCTCTAGCACCACACTAATTGTTAGAATTTAAAAGTGGTATTTCTACTATTATTAAAAATGAAAATAAGTTGTTATTTATATATAGTAGATATGATCCATTTTTTATCTATTATCCTCTGTGCACTTTTATCTCTAAATGTTGGGATTATCTAGCTTAATCAGGGTTCATGTCAAACTTTGTACAGATTTATTTCCTCTTCTACTTAGTCATAATCTTCTGCTATCTTCCTCTGTAAGATTTTGCAAACTAATTTATATTTTAAATCCATGTTGCCATTGGCTTTCATATTTTTCCACTCGACAAAGAGATCAAGTATTTTCTGGCTGAGTTGGTTTCTGGGCTTTTTTGATTCCTTTGGCCTCCTCTTGTGGGCAGTATCTTACACTGATTATACTTTTTTTTAGGAAATGGTTAGCGTCCATAATTCACCATTCACTACACTTAAAATACCAAGCAAGGTCTCTCCTCAAAAGTCTTCTTCATTCTTTGCTCTAGTTAAAAGTTAAAACACCTTTATTAAGAATGAAGGGTTTATTTCCAACTGCTTTCTCTTTTCTTTTCCATAGTTTTCCTCAAGTTATCTGTCTTAAAAATCTCTCTCCAGACTTATTCCTCATAGATTTCTCTTTGTAATGTTTCTTCACAATATGATTTAAGCAGTTCTTCTAATAAAGTGTTTCTTCATCCTTTCTGTTTTTTCCCCACAGTTTCTCTCAAAGCATTTCTATTAATTCTCTCTTCTCAGTTTCTCCAAAACTGCCATCACAGAACCCTCTCATAGAAAAATAATTTAAAATGTTATTCTTCAAAACTTTCTGCTCTTAGAGAAATATAGTTTCCTTAAAAGAAGCATTTTTGGAAAAGATGTTACGCTCAAGGACTACATGAACACAATTACAAAACACTTTTCATATATTATAAAGTCAGATGTAAACAACTGGAGAAATGTTAATTGCTCAAAGGTAGGCCAAGTCAATATAATAAAGATGATAATTCTACTTAAATTAATTCACTTATTCAAAGTCAGAAATAGAAAAAATAATAACAAAATTCATCTTGAAAAACAAAAGATCAAAAATATCAAGGAAATTATTTTTTAAAAATATGAAGGAAAATGGCCTACTAGTATCAAATAGAGTCTTATTTGATACTAGTAGGCCATTTTCCTTCATATTGTATCAAATAAGACTCTATTACAATCATCAAAATAATCTGATACTGGCTAACAAATAAAGTGATGAATCAGTGGAATAGATTCATATGTAAATACATGGAAGTAATTGGCATAGTAATCCAATATTTGATAAAGCCAAAGATTTAAACTTTAAAGAATCCACTGACAAAAATTGCTTGGAAAATTGAAAAGCAGTTTGGCAGAAATTAGGAAGAGACATTTCATACCATATATCAAGATAAGGTAAAAATGGATATTTGATTTTGAAATAAGCAAATTAGGAGAGTATCAAATTCTTTATCTGTAAGATATACAAATAAGAGAAGGATTATGACCAAATATGAGCTAGTATTATGGGATGTAAAATGGATACTTTTGATTACATTAAATTAAAAAGATTTTCACACTTGAAACCAGAACAGCCAAGATAAGAGGAAAATCAGGAAACTGGGCGGGGAAAATTTTATATCAAGTTTCTCTTATAAAAGCTTCATTTCTTAAATATAGAGAACTGAGTCAAATTTATAAGAATATAAGTCATTCACAAATTGATAAACAATATGAAGGATATCATTCATAATTCATAAAGAATATGAATAGTTTTCAGAAGAAGAAATCAAAGTTATTTGTAGTCATTTGAAAAAAATGTTCTGAAACACTATTGAGTAGAGAAATACAGATTAAAATAGCTCTGAGTTACCACTTCACAACTGTTAGATTGGCTAACATGATAGAAAAAGAAAATAACAAATGCTGGAGGGGATGTAGAAAAACGGGAACACTAGTGTACTTGGTAGAATTGTGAATTGATCCAACCATTTTAGAGAGCAATTTGGAACTATTTCTAAAAGGCTATAAAACTGTGCATCACCTTTGGTTCAGCAATACCACTAAGTCTGTATCCCAAAAGGATCAAAGAAAAGGGAAAAAGTGAAAGAATTAGAAATTGAAGGTATTCCCATCAGTTGGGGAAATGGATGAACAAGTGGTGGTACATGATTGTGATAAAATATTATTGTGTTATAAGAAAAGACAATCAGAATGCTTTCAGGAAAACCTGGAAAGATTTACATGAATTGATAATGTAAAGTTAAGTAAGCAGACCCAGGAAATCATTGTACCCAGTACCTAGTAATATTGTACAATGTACCTGCAATATTATATAATGAATCAACTTTGAATAACTTGGCTATTCTCAGGAATATCAGCAATACAATGATCTAAAACAATTCTGAAAGACCTAGGATGAAAATTATCTACCTCCAGAGAGAAAACTGATATGCATGCAGATCAAAGCATACTTTAAAACTTTATTTTTCCTGCATGTTTTTTTTTTTCTCTGCTCTGTTCTTTGGAAATACGTTTTGCATGACTGCACATGTATATTCTATATCAAAGTGCTTATTTTTGTTTCTATTGGGCTTATATCCCAAAGAGATCTTAAAGAAGGAAAAGGGACTTGTATGTGCAAAAATGTTTGTGGCAGCCCTTTTCGTAGTGGCTAGAAACTGGAAATTGAATGGATGCTCATCAATTGGAGGATGACTGAATAAATTATGGTATATGAATGTTACAGAATATTATTGTTTTGTAACCAACAGGATGATTTCAGAGAGGCCTGGAGTGACTTACATGAACTGATGCTGAGTGAAATGAGCAGGACCAGGGGATCATTATACACTTCAATGACAAGACTATATGATGATCAATTCTAATGGATGTGGCTTTCTTCAACAATGAGATAAACCAAAGGAGTTCTAATTGTTCAATAATGAAGAGAACCAACTACACCCAGAGAAAGAACTGTGGGAAATGAGTGTGGACCACAGCATAGCATTTCCTCTCCTATTTTTGTCCACTTGCATTTTTGTTTTCCTTCTCTTATTTTTACCTTATTTCTAAATCCGATTTTTCTTGTGCAGCAGGATAACTATATAAATATGTATACATATATTGTATTTAACATAAACTTTAACATATTTAACAAGTATGCGACTACCTGCCATCTAGGGAAGGGGGTGGGGGAAAGGAAGGGAAAAGTTGGAACAGAAGATTTTGCAAGGGTCAATGCTAAAAAATTACCCATGTATGTCTTGTAAGTAAAAAGCTATAATAAAAAAAATTAAAAAAAAAATAAAAAATTAATTTAAAAAAAAGTGCTTACTTTTTCAAAGAGGAGGGTAGGGAGGGATAAAAGGAATTAATAAGTAAAAAAAAAAAACCTTAAAAATTATTCTTATATTGAGAAAAAAATGAAATATTCTTTTAAAAATGTTACATATGGCTCCTTAGCCAAAATTTTTAATTTCCTGAAAATCATTTGGAAGTACATCAAATCCATATTATTATTATTTAATATATAATGGTCATAATGCAAGGCACCACTTGACAGGATAATTTAAATAAGGGGAAAAACAATAGAACACTAAAAATGTTGAGAACAGCAATAGTTAAATAGATAATAAGATACTATAATACAACAAAAGTACAAAACAAAATTATATATAATTCAACAATGAATTACACCTAACAGAATTGAAGTGCCAAATTCTGGGAGAGTGGCTTGGAATATGAAAAACTCACAAAGGCTTCTCATAGCCACAAATTCTTTCATTTTTGTAAAAAGGGCAAAAACTGGCAGATCAAGATGACCTAGCGGTGGGCTGTGAGTGAAGGGATGCCATTTAATGGTTAGATGTGAAAAGGGAGAGGGGAAGTAAGAATGGGTCTAGAGAGTTAGGGAGGAGTTAGACGGGGTCTTAGTTGGGAGCAAACTTGAATATGCACTATGTCTGTCTCAGCAGTTGCTGAATGGGAATGCAGGAAGTGGGATATGCTATACAAGATAATGAGAGTGCTTTGGTCCCAAAGTTTACTTGTAGGACTAGAGTATCTTCCCTGCTCAGGGAAAAGGAGAGTCCCTTATCTGCAAGATTCCTACGGATTAGGTGTTTTGAGCAAGCTTTAGTCATGCTGACATGATAACTGTCCCAGGAATGTGGCCTCCCTTTATGTTTCATAAGGCTGACAATGGCTGGAGTTCACATCATTCCTAAGGGCTGTACCACATCAGTATAACCATTTCTCTTGCAACATCATAATTTAGCCTATGTATACATTGGATAGTTCTAATTCTGTTTCTACTTATAGCCACGCTAGCAATGTTTCTAATTTCTGTGGTTTGTTTCTTTTCTCTAGAGGATTGTCTAGCTGGGATTCTAGACAAGAAAGGTACTGCCTCTAGGTCCAGCTTTCCTCCTCTTACCTGGCCCAGGCTCTTCCTAGGCAAAGTTGTTGAATTCCTAGATGTAACATCTGCTTTCCTGGAAGCAACACCTTCAGCAGGAGTTCTATGCTGAAGGAAAAACAAGCCAAGCAACATCGTTCTCCAGCTGCTGTTTCAATGTAGCAGTTTCTTTCCTTGTACCTTTTAATAGCTCTTTTGTATCCAGCTGATGGATTGTTTTATTTCTTGAAACTCTTGAACCTTGCTCTACTTCCTTTTGCAATTTTTTTTTCCTCCAGCTAAGTTTATCATGAGATAATACATTGAAGCTTTTCTATTTGGTTAGTGAATTTCTGTTTGATTTTTTGTTTCAAATCTCTGCAATATTCTCTATCAAAATTTGTCGGTAAAATTTTGTTGGCTTGCTTCAATTCCTGTTGGCAATCTTGGGCTTCGTACTGCAGTTCTACAAGGGAGGAGGGCAGGCTAGGAGTGCAAGACCTACCATCCCTGCAATTTTTGGTCTTCCTTTCATGCAAAAAAAAAAAAAAAAAAAAAGAGAAGGTCTGAATTGTTATGGGATTAAAATGTTGTTATCTTACACAACACTATATACATATTTTATACATTGCAGAGTTTCTAAACTTTTTTAGTGTTGTCTTTGTGTGTCATCTGTGTCTTTCACAAAACTCCCCTCAAATTCTTGGGGTTTTTTGCCAACCTGCAATATATCAAAATCTTGATGGGGTAAATCATGATGTGAACAAGATAACTGCTTTTGTTTCTTGACTAATGCAGTTCCTTGGATATTAACTTACTCCAAACTAACTCTCCTTTTAATGGGGCTGTCTTTCTTAACACATTCTTAACCTAACAAATTATTGCCTTTCCAATTGTGTCTTGATGGTGATCATCTCATATCAAATTGTGGTGTTCTAATAGATGATGAGGTCTTAATTGCTGATTTCCAGGTCTTCTGGGGACCTCTTTTCCTCTCCTCATCTTGTTTTCCTAATGCTGAGTTTTTTGGATTGTGGCTTCTTTCCCAATGAACTTTGCAATCTTCTTTTGGGTATAATAATAAATTATCCATGTTCAGGCCACAGTGGTCACAAAAAATACTTCTGGATGGTGATGAACCACTCATATAGCTGAGCTGATACTTATACAATAGTGACATAAAGCCCCATTGATGGTACTTTCATATCCCATTATTATGACTATAAGTTTTGGTTTTTTGGTCTTTCATTTTTTACACAAAAAACATGTACTACCAATTCTTCAAAACCTAGAGGATTCTGTAGGAGTTGTTAACTGCCTGTTTTATGATCTATTGAGGGTGCCATGCACTCACTCTGACCTAAGGGTATTCTCTTTTTCAGATCTTGCATTGATTTTGATTAGTCTTTGTAATAAGGAATTTACACAACCCTTACTCTCCAAGTATCTCTGGCTCTTAAAGAGACAATGGTAATAGCTATAGTAACTTTTCAAATGGTTATTAGAGTAGAACCATAATTTAGAAGGGTTTAATTGTGTTCCTACCCAACATGGTCTGTAAAGTCCTTGGACTTGTCCCTGTACCTTATCATCCTTTGCTCATTGTCCTATGGAATAAACCTCTCCCTTACATCATTATTGCCTCATCCTAGGCTTGAGGAGAGGCAGCTGTTTGGGATTAGAGGGGATTAGGGACTATATGTTACTCTGGTGCAACTCTACCCCAACATAAATGTTTCACAAGAAAGATACCCCTGAAAAAAAAAAAAAGAAAGGAAGATACTCCTGATTCAATAAAAGGACAGAGTAGGATAACCATTCCAAAAGAGTTCTTCCCCAGGTCTGTCCTACTCCCTCTTCTGGTGACAGTTTCCCAATGGGCTTGCCCCAGATACCAGAACCACAAATCATGTCTTAGCTGAAGTTGATTTGGTATTATCCTTTCTTTCATGAATTGCAATGAACAAATATGACATTACTTAGGGGCCCAATTAGTGGTGATGAATCGCTCCACATATAGTTGGGCAGATTCTTAGTAGATAGAGTTGGTCATTGGGACTTTCTATATTGTTAAAACCTGCCAAGAGTTTATGCTCTATTAGAATAGTCACAATGATATCCAGCACTCTATCTAGTCTACCTAGCTGCCTCTAGAGGAAGAGAAAACTTTAGTCTTCCCTCTCATCCTTTAGTCTTTTGTTTTTAGTCTCTTTTGGTCACTCTTTCCTAGAAACAAGCATATATCGACCAAAGGAGCTCTGGGTGGTCTTTTGTGGACAGGAGTCAAAAAGAAAGAAGTGATAGTCACAGGTTGAGAAGAGAGGAAATAGGAATAGATTATTACTAGAATACTCACAGTTCCTTAAACTTGTCAATTACCCAATGCCTTATCTGGTATGCTCCATAAGCATGGAGCATGGATGTATTCAGTTCTTGTTTCTGTCTCTCAGAATACTTATCTTCTTCTTTTTTTTTTTTTAAACAAACACAAGTATTTATTATCATGCTCCTAAGGAATGTTCCATCCATCAAAAACTATAAATATATATGACTGGTGTAAACTCAGAATATTTATCTTCACCTAAAGCTCAGCTCAGTCATTACCCATTCCCTTCACTTTTTAGCAATCTGTCTTATCAAGTTACCTAGTATTTATTCAGTTCATGAAGTATCCTCTTAGAAAACTGTAAACTTTTTGAACATAGGAGCTATTCAGATTTTGTCCTTTTTTGAACTTTTTTTGGGGGGAAAGTGTCTGGAACTGTGACTTAACACATGCAGGAAACTTAGGCATATAAGAAATGTTTGTTGAGTTGAACTGAATTGACATATTCCAGGAAAACTGGTAAGAGTCCTTTTCCAGCCACCCACATAGAAATCTTTCTCTCCTTGAGAAAATGCACTTCCTTTCCTTGACAAGGGGGATGCTTTGAATGTGCATTACAACAACAATTATTTTGCATAATTTCACATGTGATTTCTTAATTATGGGTGGAGATAAGGGAGAGAATCTTGAACTCAAAAATTTTAAAAACAAATGTTAAAAAATGGTTTTGAATGAACTGGGGAAAACATTAAATAAATAAAATACAAATAAATACAAAAAGATTATGTCCTCTAATACTCTGAGATGCCCTCAGAATTCTTTTTTTTCCTTTTCCCTCTCTTGACAGTTTTATCAGGTCTCATGGATTTTATTGCTGATTGGATTTCTTTATGCTGATGATTCTCAAATCTACCTTTTCTGTCCCATTCTCTCTGTTAACTTCCAATCATTCATCTCTAGCTGTCTTTTGAAACATCTCACATTGGATGTCCAGCAGACATCTTAAACTCAACCATTATCTTTCCTCTGAACCCTCCCTATCACCTACCTTTCCTATCACGGTAGAGAGCACCACCAACCTTCCAGTTGTTCAGCCTCACAACCTAGGAGTCATCCTTCATTTTTCACTCTCTCTCATCCCTCATATCCACACTGTTGCCAACCTTTGTCGATTTCACTTTTGCAACCTCTCTGGAATATGTCCCCCACTTTCTTCTCTCTCCTGCCACTGTCAAGCCCCCTAATGCTTTTATTACATTAAGTGACTTGCTCAAGGTCACACAGTTTCTAATATTTGATTTGAACCTAGGACTACTTAACTCCAAAATCAGCGCTCTATCCACAGTTGTCCTGATTTCAGTCGGCATCGGGGCAAACACAAGGAATAGTCTATCCAAGTATATAGTGATGGAAGAATACAGGACGAAACTAGAAAACAGCTGGTATTTCCAGTTTGGCTGGAACATTGAGTTCAGGAAGGAAAGTAATATGAAATAAAGCTGGAAAGGAAAGTTAGCACTGGGTTATGAAGGGCCTCAGATGTCAGGCCAATAAGTTTGCATTTTATTCTATAAACAGTAGGGAGCCATTGAAGGTTTTGGGGTAAGGTAGAAATGTAGCAAAAAAAAAAAAAATAAATAAATGTATCTAAAGAGTATTCTTGTTTCCAAGCCAGTCTGTCATTATCTTTGTTCCTATTCTTTCTAAAACAATGTCACAGAGTTTTTTGAAGCTAGGTTTGAGGAAAGGGAAAGATTTAAATGCTCAGGAGTCCCAAGAGAAGACTTGGAGTACACAGCCTTACTGAATGTCTACATGTTCCAGTGACCAACATCAGCACTCACTAATGCTTCTGGCTTATTTCACTAAAAGAAAGGACTTTTTCAAGAGGAAGGAAGGGAGGGGGAATCTCTCAACTCTGCACAGTAGAGAAAAATGTGGACTTCTGATGGGGCCTCTCTCCCAGAAAGAGCCAAACCACTTCAAAGTTCTTGATGAGGGCTTAGCTTTGGCTCCTGCCTGGTACTCCCTTTGGGCTCCCTCAAAATCCCAGTAGCCTCAGAAGAAAGATCACCTCCAATATCACTATGGAGACAGTTTTTTGTTTTTTTTTTTTTTTTTTTTTTAACAAGCCATATCAACAGACTGGGGCATCAGAGCCTCTTAGCAACCTCGGGTATTAACAGAGGCAAAAGGAATGATTAAGACTGGGCCATCCCTGATTGGTGAAAGACAGAAGCAGAGGGATCATGAACAGAATCCTGGAGTGGGAAAGTTGGAGGCAGGGAGGTAAAGAAGGAGGGACAGTTATATAGTCATTGAATAAGCCAGAGTCCCTTCAGCTATCCCTAAAATGGATTAAGGAACATCATAGTTAGAGAAGATCTCAGGAGTTACATTGTCCAAAACTTAGTACCTGACCAGGAATCCCCTTTATACCATTTCCAACAAGTGACTACCTATAATCGCCTTGAAATTCTCCAGTGACAGGGAACTTGCTATCTAATGGGGCAACTTATTTTACTTTTGTATATCTATGATCATTAGGAAGTTTTTACTTATATGATTAGAAATCTGCCTTCTGGTAAGTTCTATCCATCTATCATCTCCTGGTGACCTAGAAAATAATAATTCATTTTTATTGTATTTTTGAGGCTTCCAATGTACTCCATCCCCACTCAACAATCCTGTGAGGTAACAGAGAGGTAAGGAAAGATAGGACAGAATATCATACACCATGTCAGACAGTATTTCTATACCTGATATTTTTTCCTTAATTGTTTTCTTTATCATAAGGACAACTGCACAGTCTAGAGATAGGAAATGGCTATGAGGTAAAAGGGGCAACTAGGTGGCACAGAGAATAGGGGGCCATGCCTGGAATTAGAGAAATTTGAGTTCAGATCTGGCCTTGGACTAATTGTGTGACCCTAAGCAAGTCACTTAATCCTGTTTGCCTCAGTTTCCTTATCTGTAAAATCAGTTGGAGAAAAGGACATAGCAAATTACTGCAATATCTTTGTCAGCATGACTGACAAACATTTTTTTGATGGAGGTAATAGACACAAGAAGAACTTGAGTCTAAGAGAGGCTGAATTGGCTTACCTAGGGTTATTGATTAGTAAGTTTCAGAAACTAGGTTTGTCGACTTCAGGTCTAATTCAAATTCAACTGCACTCTACTTTGTGTCCTACATGACAACTTTTTCCTTCACAAGGATAACACACCAGTTACTTAAAGATGACTTATGTCCCTCCTATATCTTTTCTTTTACAGGTTTGCTATCCTCTGTTCCAACTTCGGTTTGAATCATGAATCAGTTTTGATTCCTTCCAACCAACTTATTCATGTAAATTCAAGACTATGAGAATGGCAGGGCAGAGGGATGCAATGGCTACTCTCTCTTTCTTTAACAATGGGTACCTTGTTTTAATCATTGTGGTCTAGAATTGCACGCGCAATCATTGCATTCTGCTGTATTTTGGGAAGTACATTTAGAAGCAAATATTGTCTTTGGTGCCTCTCTCTCTCTCCAATTAGTAGTACGAGCTACAAGGTACCCAATGCCAGCCCTATTCTCTAGCCTCATAGAATGTCCCTTTGAAGTCCCTTACTCTACCCCTTCCCAGTAGCCTAGATTATTTTTTCCTTTCCTTTATCAAAATGTAAAGGTTTTTATTCCTTCCAGGATCTTCTAAGTAATTGACTATTTTGATAAATTAATCATTCTGAAATGTTAATAGCTTATTTTTAAGTGGAGTTTTTACACTAAAGGCTATTTCTCAGTTATATTATTTTGACCCAAAGGAATTAATTTTTAAAATGGAGTTTAATGATCATACTTTATACTACATATAACTTAATAATTTAGAGCAAAATAGATAAAGAACTGGATTTATAATTAAAAGAGCAGAATTTAGATGCTCTGTTCTGTGATCTTGGGCAACCCAATTAATCTCTTTGGATCTCAGGTTCTTTAATTGCAACATTTTAATGTTGACTAGATTGTTGTTGTTTTAGCTATATCCAACTCTTTGTAACACCTTTTGGGGTTTTCTTGGCAAAGATGCTGAAGTACTTTGCCATTTCCTTCTTCCATTCATTTTACAGATGAGGAAACTGAGGCAAACAGGGTTAAGTTAATTTCCTAGTGTCATACAGCAAATAAGTGTCTGAAACCAGATTTGAACTTAGGTCCTTCTCACTCTAGAATTACCTAGATGTCCCTTGGACTAAATCAGGGATTCTTCATGGTTGTGTGTGTGTGTGTGTGTGTGTGTATGAGAAAGAGAGAGAGAGAGAGAGAGAAAGAGAGACCCTTTTGTCAGTGTATGAAATCTAGTCTCATGACTTTTTCCTCATAATAATGTTTTTAAATACACAAAATAAAATATACATCACAAAAGAAGCCAATTATATTGAAATATAGTAATCAGCTGTGCATGGTGACACATGCTTATAATCCCTGATATCAGGGAAATTGAGATTGATGAATCACTTAAGTTCAGGAATTCTGAACTGCAGTAGGACAAAAGCCAATCAGAACTTCCCATTAGGTCCTGTACCAATATTGTAAGCCCTACAAGATAGGAGACCCCAGACTGCCTAGGGAGGGACAAACTGACCTAGGTTTGTTGTTACACTTTTGGCTTAGGCAAGAGACCAGGCTCAAAAAATCTTCACAGTTGTTAAAAATAATTTTTTAAAAGTTCATAGGTCCTAGGTTAGGAACTTCTAGAAATGCTCTCAGATCTTTTCCAGTTCTGTGTTCCATTGTCTGAATTTTGTCTTTACAACATAAAAGAGAGATTAGTTCCTTTTTATAGAGGTTCAAAGAACCTTGCATAAGGTTGCAAAGTCAATTAAAAGTTGGAAGCAAGGTCTGTTGTTGTTCAGTTATTTTTCAGTCATGTCTAATTCTTCCTGACCCCCATCTAGGATTTTCTTGGCAGAGAGTGGTTTGCCATTTCTGCCATTTCATTCTCTGATTCATTTTACATATGAGGAAACTGAGGCAGATGTAATTAAATGACTTGCCCGGGGTCACACAGCTAGTCAGTGTCTAAGAACAGATTTGAACTCCTGGAGAGAAATCTTCCTTTCTCCAGGCCTGGTACTCTATTCACCAAACCACCTAGCTGCCCATTCTGGCTCTAGCTCTAAAATATTTTCTATTCCACCATTAATATATTAGAAAATACTGTTCTTTGACTAATGAAATTAGGAAGGATAGAGGGGAGCAATTTAATATGTTGAGGAAAAAGGTCTTTTCAATAGTCCTTTTTAAATATCTATTGGGAAAAACTAGCCAAGTTTAGAGAAACATTTCCCTAAGATGGATAGGATGGAGAAATCCCAACCCTTAATGAAAGAAGAGTGTTTGAGTGATCATTTTCTTCTAGAAAAGAAATATGGAAAGATCCAGGGGCTGTTTCTTTCTAAAATTTTAGCAGATGTAGTTTTCTCTTCTGGGAATTTTTTAAACTTGGAATTCTTTAATAAAAGTCCTAGAGTTGCCAAGATATATTCATATTTATAGCGGGAGAATTTGTTGGTTTACTCAGCTCATGTGTCAACTTGACTTGTGCATATGAATGAAGAAAAATCATTAGGAAGATAAGCTTGGCCCCTGCCTCATCTTCAGCTTTGAATACTTAGTTCTGATAAAAATCAAATCAAGGGAAAACAGTTTTGAGGAATTGACTTCTACACTCCAGTTCTTTCCTCAATACCTCTTCCATATATATATATTCCTTTCATCTGCTTACATCATCTCAGTTCTGGGTCCTTTGCTCAAGTCCTTCCAGCCAAGGTGGAGCAGAGCTGATCTATTTCCAGAGTAAAGGAAAGGGAGAACCCATTTCCCGTTTTCTGACCCAAAACTGAGTTATTGCCTGATCTAAAAAGAAATTGAATTTGTCAAGGAGAGTGGCTCTTTTCCAAACACCTCTTCAGTCAGTCAAGCCAAAGTTCTCCAACTGTTACAAAGGCTTGAGTTTGGCTTGGGAATTAGTGGAACAATAATCATCTTTGCCTGAGGTGGGCTTCCTGCCAGACATCCTGCAAGATCATCAGTGGAAACTGTTCCTCACCCCTTCCAGTGGGGCTGTGATCCACAGAGAAGCTGTAACTCAGAGGGATTTTCTTTTCTTCAAGAGCCAGAATCAGATTCAATGCCCTGATTTTTACAGAAGCAGTTAACTGAGAATCTCTAATATGAAGGGCAGCTAGGTAGCATAGTGGATAGAATGCAGGGCTCACAGTCACAAAGACTCATCTTCCTGAGTTCAAACTTCTCTCTGACTCTGGACACATCACTCACCTCTGTTTGCCTTAGTTTCCCCCATCTGTAAAATGAATTGATGAAGGAAATGACAAATCACTCCAGTATCTTTGCTAAGAGAGCTCCAAACGGAATCACAAAGAGATGAATATGACTTAAATCACTAAAACCAATGGCCCTCTTTTATCTGTCAGCGTTGAGTAAGTCTGATAAAATAAAAGAAGTGCCAGATTTGAAGATTTAAAGACCTCAGACCTGGGTCTGAGTTCAAACTCTCCCCTTTATTAGTTCTGTTGACTTTCAGCAAGTCATTTATATCTCTGAAAGTAACTTTTCTTACATGTGATCCAATTTTTGTTTAAAATTCATTTCTCTGTAAAAATGAGTTTCAAAGCAGTATGGCTCATTGGAGAGAGGGTCAGCTCTGAAATCAGAAAGACCAAGGTTCAAATGCTGCCTCTGAGACATACTAGGTATATGACCATCAGCCATCTAACCTTAGTGCTCTAGGGAATTCTCTAAGACTGAAAGTTTCAGAAAGACAGAAGAGTTCCCAGTATTCACCAGTAGCGAGTTTTCTCATCTGAAGTTCCCTACCCTGAGGAAATCATCAATCCAGATTGGGGAAAAAAAGGGAATAAAAATAGGGATGTTTGTACTACTTAGCACACAGGATTATTTAAAGAATTATCTCAAATGAGATGATAATGAAGGTAACAATAATAATGATGATGATGGTGATGATTAATAATAATAGCTAACATTTATATAGCACTTAGTACCAGGCACTGTGCTTTGCAATCATAATTTTTTTTGAGCTATACCATGACCCTGGGAAGTAGGTCCTCTTATCCCATGGTGCTCGTGGAAGGACAAGATAGCACAGTTACTAGCAAGTCAACTTCAGAGTAATGGAGAATTTGACTTAAGTCCCTTCTCTGACATGTCCTGGCTGTGTGATCCTGATCAGGTATTTAACATCTTAAAGCTGTATGTCCGAGACTATATAAATCATAGATTAAGTATTGATTTTTGTCGTTTGAAGGAAATTTTTCACTGGACATTCTCTATGCCATTTAAGTCACAGATACAAGAAATAAAAAGGGGGGTGGGGTCTCTTTATAAAACTAATACTATCAGTAATTATTATTATCTTCCTCACTATTGAATCTTTTCTCTTCACATCAGCCTTTGGGTCTAGCTCTCTAGAGATCTAGAATACTATAAATTTCTGTGTCTCTCATCCCCTCTATCTCAGGCCTTTACAATTTAGGAGGAAACGTTAGGAGCTCAGTTAGGGATAAGCCAGATACCAGACCCTTACCTCTCTCTCTAGCTATGCCTTCAAATACAGAAAAAAGAAAATTCAAAAAAGGACCTGTCCTTCAGGTTCTCACCACCCTGCACTGAACAGTCAAGCTAAGTTTTGATTTTGCATTTGGCCGTTCCACTTTATCTCCCAAATTAGTTCCACATTCAGGCCAAGGTCTGTGGTTTCCACTTGTTTTTTGAAACCCAATCTTCCCAAGTACTTGGCACAGAGATTAGTGACTTAGAGTCTGTTAGGTTATTTTTTTTCTATTTATTCAGAAATAGAAAGGATTTCAGGCTGGGATAGAAAAGGAAGAAATAGGTCTGATATATGACTGAAAAGTGGTTTGAAGTAGACCATTAGTCCAGCCATTTGTAAATACCAAAATTTTAGGGCATTAATTTCCACATTGGAAGAGGGATCATAGCAAAATCTCAAGAGTTTTGCAACCCTAAGAGGGAAAAAGCAGCTTAGAGCTAAACTCCCTGCATGGCTCAGCCCTTGCTTTCTCTTCCTTGCTCTTTTGGAGCTGCTTTTTGAGTTTCTGTGGTTATTCAATCACGCCTGACTATTTGTGACACCATGAACCATAGCAGGCCAACACTTTGCATGAGTTTTCTTTTTGGCAAAGATACTGGAGTGGCTTGCCATTTCCTCCTCTGGTGGATTAAAGCAAATAGCAGTTAAATTATTTCCTGGGGATCATAGAGCTAGTAAGTGTCTAAGGGCAAATTTGAACTCAAGTCTCTCTAATTCCAAGCCTGCTGATGTAGGCACTGTGCAATCGAGCTGGCTTTGTTGGAGGTTCTACTCATCCTCAACTCCTGGATTGCCCAACCTTTTCTCCAGGCTGTGATTCATCTCAGAATTTGCTAAAACTCACTGGTATGGATAGACTCACTAGCCATCCACCAGGCTAGTTTACTTCTTCCTTCTTCCCACTCATTCATTTAATTCAGCAAACATTTACTAAGCACCTGCTATATGCACAATGATAAATTCTGGGAATATGAAAACAAAATCAATATAGCTCTTGCTATATGCATGTGATTACATCATATATATATGTGTGTGTACATAGGTATGTATATATGTTTGTATTATATGTATAAATATATACACATACACCTGAATATCTACACTTAATTGTAGGGAGGGGGGAAAAAAATAAAGCACAATAGTTCCTCAAGGGACTTACAGCCTCTCAAGGGGCTTACATTCTCTTGGGAGGATTCAATATGTAAAAATATTAGTAGAAAACAAAGAAAGAAGTTGGGCAGGAAAAGGTCAAATGGAACATTCTATACAAATTTGAGGAGGGAGATTTGAGTAGGATGTCTCCTTCCCCTCCCTTACACTGGTATCAGTTGTTATGGCATACTACAGCTAAAGCAGGTACTTCCTGGGGGAACCTTGGCCTGGACCTTAGACCTTTGGCTCCCTTTTTTGTTCTGTGTTTCTTTCACTGAGTTAAGAGCAAAGGTGAAGATAAAAGGATTGTTCAAAATTCTCATGGACAACATGCAAATAACTAAGTACAAACCAGGTATATATCTTATTAATGGAAGATAATCTCAGAAGGAATGCCAGAGAAATAGCAGGAGAAAAATAGAAGGGGAGGACACTAAGAGAAGCCTGTTACTTAAATTCATGCTGTAAATATCAACCTCCCAGGAGTTGTTATAGATTATCATATTATGCTTTGGGTCTTTGTCAAAGTGCATTTATGAATCTTCTATGTTTTAAGTATTTTTTTAAAGCATTTCTTTTGTATGAAAGAAGTAAATTGCTGTTCTGTGCTAATCTACCTTGTATACCAGGTACTTTTCTAATCCTTGTGGAAAAATCTTAACATGAAACTAAGTTCTAAGTGATTTTTCCCTGGACCTTTGTGATGATGTCACAAACAATCAGAGATTGTGAAAAAAAAAGTCTGACTGGCCTTATTTAGAGATTAGACTCTAAACTACATTTTTGTAGTCATTATATAAATTGTTCTCCTGGCTATACTCATTTCACTCTAGAACAATTCATATAAAGTCTTCCCAGGTTTCTCTGAATTCATCAAACTGATCATTTCTCAGGATGCAGTAACATTCGATTACATTCAGATATGGTAATTTGTTTAGTCATTCCCCCACTGATG
This sequence comes from Antechinus flavipes, assembly GCF_016432865.1. Classification (NCBI taxonomy): domain Eukaryota; kingdom Metazoa; phylum Chordata; class Mammalia; order Dasyuromorphia; family Dasyuridae; genus Antechinus; species Antechinus flavipes. The sequence goes on along the minus strand of NC_067398.1, from coordinate 298,799,335 downwards.
AGAACATATTAGTGCCCAATTAAATTAAGTTTCCAGTTATTTGCTACAACAACAACAAAAAAAACATATTATTATAACCTTTTTTTTGGTACAGTTGAACTCTTCTCTGTCTTTATCTCTTTGGAACATATGCCTATTACTGATCCAAAGGGCATGCACTGATTAATGACTTTTAGAGTCTATCTCAAAATTTCTTTATAGAATGCTTGGTCCAATTCACAGATCTGGTGTACTAATGTCCTCCCACAAATCTTCCAGCCTTCCTTTTCTTTGTTTATCAAATTTGCCTATAGATGGAGCTGAGGTAGAACTTCAGAGTTGGTGATTTGGAACATTTTTTCAAATGGTTATTGAGAGTTTGTATTTCTTTTTTTGAGAATTGCTTCTTCATATCCTTTGACCATTTACCTTTTAAGGAGTGGATCTTTTTCTTATATATTTGTATATATTGGATATCAGACTTTTATCAAAGAAATTTGCTGCATTTGTCTGTTAAATTTTTCTTCTAATTCTAATTGCACTAAATGTGTTTTCTGTAAAAATTTCATTGTTCACATATTAAGAAGTGGAAGAGATGGATGTTGGAGGATGTGTAGTACAGCTCCCCCCATTTTACAAATGGGGAAACTGAGGCCAAGAGAGTTTTAGTAAGGTGTTCAAGGTAACAAAGGTAATCGGAGCTCAGAGATTAGTAATGGAACCCAAACCAGATCACTTATATAATTAAAACTTTCCTTCATATTTATTTTTAAAATGATCATCTATATTCTTTGGTCAAAAACTCACCCCCCCATCCATAGTTTCTTTCTTCTTTAATTTTTTATGATGTGACCTTTTATATTTAGGTCATGTGTATATTTGGAGCTTATTGCATTACATGGTGTGAAGTATTGATCTAAATCTAAATCTAATTTTTGCCTTGCTTGACTTATGTTCAACTGCTTCTTAACTAGGCAGAGTGACTCCTGGTCAGAGTAATGACTGAAGAAATGTGATTTTGTCCTTATCAGGGAGAAATAGTTTAACATAGCAGAAAAAGAAATGATTTGAAGGTCCGTGGGTTTGAACCTTTTGGCAGTGCCACGTACTATCTTTGTGACTTTGGGCAAGCCACCAAAAACTCTTTGGATCTCAGTTTCTTCATCTGTGAAATAAGAAGATTGGAATACAAATAGAAGCACCAAACAAAACAAAACAAAAACCCAAACTGAACATTGTATAATTATAATCATGAAGCTTGTCCCAAAAAAAGAGATGAAAAAATATACCTCCCTCACTTCTTTGCAGGGGTAGAGGATTGTGTGGGTGGGATATTTCATTCACTGTCAAACTCAACTGGTATGTTAGTTTACTGAATTGCTTTTTTTTTCCTTTTTATATAAATGTATAGATGGGTGGATAGGTAGATAAACAGATAGAAAATAGACTTACTATGTACCAGACATTGACCTAAGTACAGAGGTAGTGGGGATACTGATGCAAGAAAAACAAATAAAGAAGATTATCCTTCCTCTCAATTAGCTTATGTTCTAAGATGAGAAATGTCCCAATAGGGAAAGATAAAATATAAAGGGTAAGTGGAAAATGGGTAGAGAGGAGGTGGGGAACAATTCCTGAAGAGGAAAGAGGTGGAACAGTCCAGAGAATGAATTGAGTTGGGATGGAAGAGCATGACTTTAAGAAATGGTGATCCTACCCAGGGATTATTTATTCCTTGTTACAAGGGATGGTTCACTGAATAAGGAAGCTGGGAGGAATGATGTTCAGAAATAAAAGTGATATAAAACAAAAAGCTATAGATAAGTACTTTTTAAATGAAGAAGTTGTTGTGCCACAGTTCTCTTTAATTGTCCTGACTCAGTTTCCTTAACTGTTCTGCCTCATCCCCTTAGTTGTAAAACCCCCCTCTGGTCCATTAAGTCTGAGGACCATTTGCTCTAAGGTTATAAATTACTAATGTAAGACACAAGATAAGAGAGGGAGATCAGACTTCCTGACTCTTTCTGTCCTCAAGAATTTACACTATCCCTCTAAAATATTCCAAGAGATAAGATTATCCCAGATACCTCATTGACATCTTTACTTCTGTTTATTCAGACATCCTGACTCCTGCTTTTAGTAAGAATTTATGGTCTCCTCCCATCCTGACAGAACCAAATAGGTCTGTGAAGAAATTTCCCGCTTCTGTCCCCTTCTTTGTTTGTAAGAGGTATTTAAGGGTTTGGGATTCTCCCATACATCGCTGGATACTTTGAGAGAGAGTCCTGTCCAGTCAATTATGCTCTCCAATTAATAAAATATTAAAAACTCTCTAATCTCTCTCCTGTCTCAGTTTCTCCAGCATTACAAAGTTAGACTGGTTCTTCCCACCTCCATATCTGTGGTCTTTATATCCTGACAGACAGACAGGTGTGGAGAATAGAGGAATAGGTCTGGAGACAGGAAGATCTGAATTCAAATCCAGTCTCAAATATTTACTAGCTATGTGGGCCCCAGACAAATTACTCTGTTTGCCTCAGTTTTCTTACTGTAAGATGGGGGCAAAAATAGCACTTCAAAAGATTATTGTGAGTATCAAATGAGATAATATTTATACAATGTCTGTCACATAGGAAATAATAAAAGTTCCTCACTCTAATCCATTCTTCATTCAGTTATCAAACTGATTTTCCTGAAGCTCAGGTCCAACTAGGTCATCTTTCTACCCAAAAAACTCTGGTGGCTCCCATTTGCCTTCAGGATTGAATATAAAATGCTCTGTTTAGCATTCAAAGCCCTTCATAACCCAGCCCTCTCTTACCGTTCCAGTCTTCTTAAACCTTATTTACTATCCCTTACTCTTTGATCCATCCACCTCTCAGCCAGGCATTTTATCTGATCTGTTCCCCATTTCTGAAATGTTCTTCCTTTTCAACTCCACATACTTGCCTTCTTTGACTTCCCTCCTCAACCAAAATCTTATCTTCTATAAAAAGTCTTTTCTAACTCCTCTTAATTCTAATGCCTTCCCTCTCATTATTTATTTCCTACTTGTCCTATATAGAACTTGTTTGTAGATGGTTGTTTGCTAATAGCCATTAGATTATGAGCTTTTATGAGCAGAGACTGTCCTTTGCCTCTCTTTGTATCCCCAGCATTTAGCACAGTATCTGGCACATAGTAGGCACTTAACTGTTTCTGGTGGACAGAGGCCAATATGGTAAAAAAAAAAAAAAAAATACTCCAAAGAGATGAATAGCAGAGAGGTCAGAAACCATAAGATCAATGAAGATGCCCAACAGAGTGAAAACAATGACCAACAGACACAGTGCCCAACATTATTGTAGTCATGGTTCTCAAGTCAGTCAGTGCCCTCTTGGTTCAGATTCAATGTTGGGATGAAATGAGGCACTCACAAGTCATTGATCATGTAACAAAAGGAGAGGCTTACCTTGCCCTAATATAACAAGGATGCTCAACAAAGAAACAGTGATACTTAGCTTCTCTGGATAGTACTCCTTAGGTGGGAATGGTTTAGTGTAAGTCATCAGAAAATAGCAACTTTTATGGCCTCAGGAACCCATAGAGTCTGACAACAGGAGATTTACACATAACTGGGATTTTTTATATGCCCAGACCAGGAAGGGTGGGGTGGGGTGGGGGATAATCATATTGAGCAGGGGAAAGGAACTTGTGTCAGAAACTCAGGGAAATCCTATCAGGAAACCATTAATTCTCTGACAAGCACAGAAATGACATGCCCAGCAGAGTCTAAGCACACAGTGGGGATACTCAGAAGAGATTAAAGACATGATGCTCCGCAGGGAACAGCATGATGACATCCCAAGAAGGCAACCACAGACTTACAGTGAAGGAGACAAGAAATCCTGTTTCAAGACTACTCTCACAGATATATTCTCTATACTATCTGCTTTTCCTATTGACATACTGTCATACTTTGTGGGAGAATGTATCCCAAACCAAAGGGGAGGAAAATTTATTGCTACTTTTATTACTATGTTACTTTACTTAATTCTTTTACTGTGAATTAAATATGCCTTCTTACTGATTAGTAAAAGTAGACACATCCGTGGTTTTGAGTGGATACTGGCCCTCAGACTCTGAACCTACATAGTTTTTTCCCCTAAGGCTTCACATATTAGAATAGATACCACAGATCCTATTCTCATAAAAGCAAAAATCAGAATGCAAAATGAAACCAAAAAACAAACCCAAAACAAATTTCCATATTTTAAGTTTTCTACTTGCTTGGATTCTAAATAATCAGACATTCATGTTACATAGATAGCCAGACAAAGAGACATGTCATCCTTTACTTCTTCCCTATCATTGTTATTACACAATCTTTACCTTATACATTTCAATTGATCCAGAGAAATGAGGAAACTTAGGAATTCTTTGTAGCACACCTAAGTCCTTTTTTTCCATCACTAGGGAAACCATGCTTAATTTTGATGGAAGTTATCTCACACTCTCACTCCTCTGCCAAATCCACTTTTTAAAATAATTTCCATGACTATATTTCTATATTGAGAAATCCTAATCTCTTATGTGTTTTGCCAACTGCATTCAAGGGAGAATCACCAAACCCTTTGAAAAAGGGAGCTGAAGGTGGATTAAAAAAACAAACTGGAAAAGATTTACATGAACTGATGCTGAGTGAAATGAGCAGAACTAGAAAGACATCATACACAGTAGCAGCAACATTGTATGATAATCAACTGTGATAGATTTAGCTCTTCTCAGCAATTCAACAATCCAGGACAATTCCAAAAGACTCATAATGGAAAATGCCATCCACATCCAAAGAAAGAACTATGGAGTATGAATACAGATCAAAGCATATTATTTTCACTTTTTTTTGTTGGGTTTCCCTTTTGTTCTGTTTCTTCTTTCACAATATGACTAATGTGGAAATATGTTTAACATGATGGCACATGCATAATCTATATCAGATTGCTTATCATCTTTGAGAGAGAGGAGGAAAGAGCAGAAAAATTTGGAACGCATAATCTTATAAAAAGAGAATGTTGAAAATTATCTTTATAGGTATTTGGAAAAAATAAAATGCTACTTAATTTTTAAAAATAAGAAAAAAGGGGGACGAAAGCTTCTATTTTGCCAAGCTCCCCAAGCTCCTCAGTCTTTGGAGTTGCTGAACTCAGCACTTCCCTGAACCAGTCTTCTTGGCTGTAACCACTCAAGATACCTGAAGATGTACAGTGTGGAGTGGAGGAGGTGGAGACTTTTGCCTCCCATGCAGAGATTGATCAGCTTATGTCTTTGATTATCAACTCTTTTTATTCCAATCTTTCTTCAAGGGATCATTTCCAATACTTCTGATGTTCTAGACAAGATCCTTCCAAATTGGACAGTAGTTAAGAGCTGATGATTAACATCATCCCCAGCTCTCAGAAACATATCCTGACTATAGTGGACACTGACATTGGTTTGACAAATTATTAGATCAATAACTTGGGGACCATTGCCAAGTCTAGAACCAAAACTTTCATAGGGGCTTTGCAGGCTTGAGCAAGCGTCTGCATGATTGGTCATTTTGGTATGGATTTCTATTTTGCTTACCTGGTGGCAGAGAAAGTAGTTGTCATCACCAACTACAGTGAGAATGAACAGTATATCTAGGAGTTTTCTGCCATGGTTCTTTCACAGTCCATGCTGACCATGGTAAGCCTATTAGCTGAGACATCAAAGTGATTTTACATCTGAAAGAAGACCAGACAGAATATGGGAAGAAAGATGGATCAAGAAAGTTGTAAAGAAATATTCACAGTTCATTGGCTATGCCATCACATTTATTTGTAAGAAGAATGAAATGAAGAAATCAGTGATGAGGAGACAGAGGAAGAGAAAGAGAAGGAAGAAACTAAAGGTGAGAAGATGAGGAGAAATCCAAGATTTCTGATGTAGGATCTGATGAAGAAGATGAAGGCAAGGATAATAAGAAGTAAATAATGATCGAGCAGAAATATATTGACCAGAAATAACTGAATGAGACCAAGCCCATCTGGACATGTAATCCTGATAACTGATATCAATAATATCATATATACCAAGAGAGGCAAGGCACATTTTATGGCTTCACCAATGGTTAGGAAGATTATCTGGTCATAAAATACTTCTTTGTTAGAAGGTAACTTGGGATTCAGAGCTCTTCATTTCATTCCCTACCAGGTTCCCTTTGACCTCTTAGAAAACAAAAAAGAAGAATAAGATTAAGCTGTATTGTGTGGTATGTGCTTATCATGGACAGTTATCACAACCTTATTCCCAATTATCTTAATTTTATCCAAGATATGGTGGATTCTGAGAATCTTCCCCTCGACATTTCAAGAGAGATGTTATAACAGAATAAGATCCTGAAGGTCATCCACAAGGATATTGTCAAGAAGTAGTTCTTCTTTGAACTGGCAGAAGAAAAAGAGAATTATAAAAAATTGTATGAGGCCTTTTAAAAAAACTTTGACTAGAATTGATGAGGAATCCACCAACAAGTAATGTTTATCTGAACTGTTATATTATCATACATCTCAGTCAGGAGATGAGATGACTTCCTTGTTTGACTGTGTCCAGTATAAAGAAAACTCTGAAATTCATCTATCATATTACTGGTAAGAGGACAAAAGAGGTAACAAATTCTGCTTTTGGGGAATAAGTATGGAAACATAATTTAATATATAAGACAAAATCCACTGATGAATACTGTGTGCAACAGCTAAACAAATTCTCTGGGAAGACACTTGTCTCTGTTACTAAGAAAGGATTAGAACTTTTAAAGAATGAAGAAGAAAAGAGAAAAAATGGAGGAGAACAAGACAAACTTATACAAGCTAATGAAAGAAATTTTAGATAAGAAGGTTGAAAAAGTGACAATCTCCAAGTGACTGGTGTCTTCACCCTGTTGCATTGACTAGCACATACAATTGGACAGCCAATGTGGAATGCATCATGAAGGCACAGGTATTGAAAGACAACTCCACAATGAGTTACATGATGACCAACAAGCACCTGTAGATGAGCCCACATCATCCCCTCATGGAGACCCTCAGAGAGAAGGCTGCGGCTGACAAGAATGACAAGGTTGTGGAAAAAATTCTATTTTGGGGAGGCTTCTTTCTTGAAGACCCCCAGATTCATTCAAATCAAATTTATCACATGATTAAACTAGGTCTTGGCATTGATGAGAATGAGCTAACAGCAGAAGAACCCAGTGCTTCTGTTCCTGATGAAATTCTCCTCCCTTCATCCCCAACAAGGAGGAGATGAAGATGCATCCCAATGTAGAGGAGGTGGCTTAGACAAACCTCTGCATCATATAGTTCCCTCTCTTTCCCATGGTAGCAGTAGTGGTCCCATCGTGCCTGGTTCATCTGCCCATGTCCAGTGGCTTTCTTTTGTTTTATTTCTTCTGTTTTCTAGTGTATTAAGGCAGGGCTTGCTTACAGGGTCCCTGTTCCCCCTCCTTTGTTCTGGGGAATAGGTTATTATGTAGTATGGGCTGTTTATGTTTATTTTGCTCTAAAATTAAAGTATCCAGAATAAAAAGAATGCAGTTTTTAAACAGAAAAAAAAGAGAGAGAGAAAGGGACTAAAGCAGAGAATTTTAATCTAGGGTTTATGTGTAGATTTCAGGGGATCATTGCCCTTTGAGAAAAAATTTCCTTTTTATTTACACTAACTTCTTCGTGAAATTTAGCATTTTTTTTCAATTCTGATTTTTTTAAAATTATTATTCTGAGAAAAGATTCATAGGCTTCACCAAGCTAAAAGTTAGGAACACCTGGGCTAGAAAAATATATACTTGATATAATATCTGAGACAAACTGCCAATTACCTTTCTTCTTTCCTTCCTTGCCTTCTCTGTTACTACTATCTTCTGCACTATTCATTCTGTAGTCTCACTGAGAAAATGGCATATCTTGCTCTTTCATATTAGGACTTATAATTTAGAGTGATGAAATTTGATGGAATTCCAGGCTATCAGAACTAACCCTTTAAAATGGGTTTTCCAGGAGTCATTGACAAATTAATTCTCCACCTTTATGGTTTAGATAGTGATGTGCTGCTGGCCATGAACTCTCAAGCCACTGGCATCCCTCAGGAAACAGGAGAAAGTACTAAGACCATGAAAGTTGCAGGGCTGTGCTGGAGAATAGCCATTTGAGACTCACTGGGCACCCTATATCTATCATCATCAAAGCCACTTAACTGACAAAACCTGTCAGCTCAGTACAACAACCACTTATTATGTCTTTCTCTTTATAGGACATTGGGGAAGATACACAGAAAAAGTAAGGCAAAGTCTCCTCCCTCTAGTATAGAGGAAGAAGAAAAATGCATAAGAAACTATAATGCAAATTATTAAATGATTAGCACAAAGAAGAGGTCAGAATGATTTCTCCTAAAGCAGCATAAAGTTGCATTAATTTTTTTCTTCTTCTTTTTTTAAATTGTATTTATTTATTGGTACTTTTAAAGTTCTGAACTATCTTTGACCCTCCCTCTTCCCCCTAAACTAAAGGCTACCAAGGCTACCATTTCTCATACACACACAGACACACAGACACACACACACACACACACACACACACACACACACACACACAGAGATGTGTATGTATGTAGATTGTATTAATTTCTTTGGCTGCCATATCACATTGTTTTTCTGGAGGATGGGTAGATAAGAGGGTATCCAGGTTTGGGGGACAGTAGGAAGGGATTTTTTTTTAGTAGGATATTAAACGAAAAATTCAGATATTCTAGGTTGGTTGGTAAAAGGAAGTATTATGTCACTTTGCCTGTATGATATCACCCAACAAGATTTTCCAAATCCTTTGATTCTGTTCTCATTCAACAAGTTTTTGATATGAATGAGGATTTCCAAATAAATCTTTCTAGGAAGAGAAGATACTTTAATTAATTGATACCAGTATTCTGCGCCTCTTATTATGAATATTTGTGGTGTTCTCTTGTTTTTTATAATATATAATGGTTCTCTGTGGGAGCAGGTTTCTTGGGGAGGTTTTCTGGAAGCAGCCTTAGTTTCAGTTCAAAGTAACAATCACCCCAAATGCAGCCAGCTGATAAAATCCAAACGTTTATTTTCTCCTTTCAAGTCTTATCTCTTTCCTTGGGCCCAGTTAGCTTTCTTAGAGGCCTCTCTCCCTCCTTGGTTCCAAGAGCTCTTGCAGCTTCGACTGCAGTCTCTAGCTTGTCAATCTCCTTAACTGAATTCACTTGAGCTTTCTTTGAATTGGAGAGCTCTCTTTTGCCTCTAGCAGCCTCTAACTCAACTCCGACTCTTGGCAGAATTCCAAACTGACTGAATTCACTGACTCAGCTCCTTTTTATGCTCTCTCAAAGGTTGACTCCTCCGAGAGTGGGATTATGGGAGGTGTGAATTCACAAAGTTACAAAGCTAATTTAGTGTATCTCCCATACTTGTGAACACTTGTGAATCTTCCAAACTTGTGAACTAATATGTGTGAGCTAATGTGTGAACTTTCAAAGGTGCAAACCCAAGCACACAAGCATTGCTTCCATCAATCCCATTGAGTTATCACCTTGTTTCAAGTTCTGACTCATAACATCTCCCTGTAGGATCAGATCAATCATACTGAACCATGCTAAATTAGATAATTATTGTCTCTATCAACTCTAATGACTTAACACTTTGTAAGGATTCCAACAAATATTTCTTATTGTAAATGAATAAAAGACATGATTTAATAAAATGATATAGATGGATGGTAACAAAAAACAAAGAAACTGAGTAATATCACTTCAAAAAACAGTGAAGAATGTAGATGTGGTGAATGGAGGACTGGACCTGGAGTCAGGAAGACCAAATTTAAATCTTGTCTTAGACCAATAACTGTGTACCCTAAGCAAGTTAATCTGCTTCAGTATTATGATGTCTATTTGTAAAGTGGGGATCATAATGGCATCTGTCTCCCAGGGTTGTTTTGAGGACAAAATGTGATAATTTTTGCAAAATGCTCTGCAAATCTTAAAGAACTATATAAGCACAAGCTATTATTACCAAACTAAACAAAAAAGGAAAGAAAGTGTTGAACTCGAAGAAAGCTTGACATGAAGACAACAAACAGATGAAAGTGGAACGGACCTTTTGACTTTCTACAACAACCTTTCATCATCGGTGATGGATTAGAGAGACAACATGGTATAGTGGACAGGATTCTAATTGAACAGAAGATTTAGGTATAAATCCTAGCCTTATTACCTATTATCTATTAGTCATTTAACTTTTTGGCCTCAATTTCCTTATCTGTGAAATGAGAGAGCTAACCTAAATGACATCTAAAGCCTCTTCCAGCTCGAAAACTTATGATCCTATAACTAAAATCTCTAATATGTGCTCTCTGAGGAAGAGAAAATGGTAATAAACTGAATACTAAAAGAGAAGAGAAACTTGAAGAGAACTAGAAGAGAACTTCTTAAACTTAAACCAAACCAAGTACTCATTAAAAACCAAAACAAAACAAAACAAAAAACATGATGTTTGAAAGCTTTTTGAGTTTAATTTTCAATATGGAAAGATATAGAAGATAAGAAAAAAAAAAAAAAACATGATTATATACCTGTGCTTAATTGTAGCCTGCATGGGGGATGATAGGGGAAAAGAGAATAAAATAAAAAGTACACAGTAGAGAACAAAAGAATAATCTATAAGGAAGCAAAGGAAAGATGGATGAATATAATCATCTATTCTATTTAATATTATATATGGTTTTTTTGGAGTTTTGTTGTTGTTGTTGTTGTTGTTGAGACAAATGGGGTTAAGTGAATCACCCAGGGTCACACAGTTAGGAAATGTTAAGTGTCTGAGATCATATCTGAACTCACATCCTTCTGACTTCAGGGCTGGTGCTCTGTCCACTGCACCATATATGCTTTCTTGAAATGGAAATTTATTGTTAAATATTTTGAATCCTTTTTGATGTTCTGCTGGGCACATGACAATGTTTGTTTTCTTTTTCTTTTTCTATTCTATTTTTTCTTATTTTCTATTCAGTTCAATAAAAAAGATTAAAAAAGAAAAGAAAAAAAAACCATAGACAGTATTTTTACTGTCATTAAGTCATTTAAATCCCAGCTTCTTAAATTATTGTTCAAAATCCCTTATGGTTTCTTATAACTGACTGTAGGGTCATGAAATTATGCCTTATTATTAATACCCATTTTGTATACCTATATATCTGGGGTCATGTAACAATTTCTCAGGCAAAAATGTTGTCATGAGTAGAAAAAGTTTAAGAAGACCTGATTTAGAGGATGTTAATATACTGGTATTTTCTTATCTCTGAAAAATATTTATATTTATGCAAATATTAAAGCTGTCCTTGATGAAAATAGAAGAGAATAGGTTAACTTTCAGAGATGATTTTCTGGAGCATGCCATAGCTTTACCGTCACACATGATGGAAAGGTATATGGCATATAAGATCTCATGTTTACATTTGTTTAAAAGCTTTGATTCTAATAAATAGTAGAATCACAGTAGGCAGCTAGTATGGAGACTGAGGTAGGTGGATCTCTTGAACTTAGTGAATTGGATTTAAGTAAGGAAAAGCTGTGCATGGTCACCTGTCTACTTTCCCCTCCAGAGCCATCTGGGTCCAGTGGCAAGATATAGATCAAGATGGCTGAAGATGGCTCTAGATGCAATGAGAGACCTTGGTCTTTTTAAGCTGAGGGCTTCAACAGGTCTCAGTTACCTGAGGCTGCACCCAATTTAATGATTAAGTCTAGGTAACAAATTGAGGCAAAGAGCCTCCTCTTTTATCTAGTCCTACCTCCAAATTTTTTTTTAATAAATAAATGAATGAATCTAAGAGGTGAAGAATCTCAAAGTTTCTGGCCAAAGCAGAAATGACAGCTATTTACCTTCAATCTGAGTCAATTGGGACCCAAACAATGACCAATTGGGGCTTGACCTAGGATGCATTGGTAGCCCATGAAAATCTGATTGATTTTGGTTTAAGGCAAAGTCCTTAAGAAAGAAATCTAGCCAGTAAACCCCAAGATATCTTGAGAGGGTTAAGAAGTGCAAAAGAGAAAAAATATTTTTAAGAGCATCTATGGTTAAGGGTATAATGCTCTATGTGGACAGAGGGAGGAAAGGAGAAATTAGGAGTTCCGAGATTCAATAGATCATGCTGATTGTTCACACAAAGTTCAGTAGGTGATGAGTATCCAGAGAAGGGAGTCATCAGATTGCCTAAGAAAGATCAGACTGGTTCAGATCAAAAACAAATGATCAAAACTCCTTTATCCAATCAGTTGTGAGTCTCAGTTCTACACTTCCAGCCTGAAGGAATTGGGGAGACCTTAAAAACAAACAAAAAGGGGCAGCTAGGTGATATACCTACAGCACCAGCCTTGAGGTCAGGAGAACCTGAGTTCAAATGTGATTTCAGACATTTAACACTTCCTAGCTGTGTGATCCTGGGCAAGTCACTTAATCCCAATTGCCTCAGGGGGAAAAAACCCCAACCTCTTTTAATTTGATAGAGCAAAATGCTACCTTAAAATCTTGCCCTAAAATATTTCCCATGCTTGTATTTATGTATATAAGATTCCATTACTTTCTAGCAAATGAAGGAAGAAGAAATGGTAGAAGTGTCAGATTTTATATTTTTGGGCCCAAAGATCACTGCAGATGGTAACTACAGTAATGAAAATAAAAGACTTGATCCTTGGAAGGAAAGCTATGGCAAATCTGGACTGCATACTAAAAAGCAAAGATATCATCTTGCCAGCAAAAGTCAGTATAGTCAAAGCTTTGGTTTTACCAGTAGCAATGTATGATTATGAGAGTTGGATTGTAAGTAAAGCTGAGTACTACAGAACTGATACTTTCAAATTTTAATGCTAGAAAAGATTCTTGAGAGTTCCTTGGACAGCAGGAAGGTCAAATCAGTCAATACTTTAAAATTTTGATTCAGAATATTCACTAGGAGGTAAAATACTGAAGCTTAAATACTCTGGACACATAATGAGAAGCCCCTGATGTTGGAAAAAGATTGAAAGCAAAAAGAGAAGGGAAGGGAGTAGGATTAAAATAGATAGATAGAGAGGGCCATGAAAACAATAAACACAAACTTGGGCAGACTTTGAGAAATAATGGAGGATAGAGGGACCTGTACAATATATATAGTCTATGGGTCACAGAATCAGACATGACTGAATAATTGAACAACAATAAGATTCCTTCAAAGATTTAATGATAGTTTCTTCAAGAATCCTTTAAATATCAAAAATCAAACAATATTAAACAGCAAAGCATGCTTTAAAACAAAGGTGTTTATTCTTTCTGTCTTCTCTACAAGAAAAAAAATACGATATTGGCAAAGATTTCCTTAGGAAAATGGTGAAGGTCATACTAACCTGTTTCACAATTTTGTTTAAGACCAGTCCCGTTTATTCTTTATTTAGACTCCTAAGTACCATTAAGAATAAATGTCAGAGATTAGAAGGGAAACAATACACTGGGAAAACATTTTTACAAAGGTTCTGATAAAGGCCTCATTTCCAAAATATATAGAGAATTGACTCTGATTTATAAGAAATCAAGTCATTCTCCAATTGATAAATGGTCAAAGGATATGAACAGACAATTCTCAGATGAAGAAATTAAAACTATTTCTAGCCATATGAAAATATGCTCCAAATCATTATTAATCAGAGAAATGCAAGTTAAGACAAGATGGAGTGTAGACACCACTACACACCTGTCAGACTGGCTAGAATGACAGGGAAAGATAATGCAGAATGGTGGAGGGGATGTGGGAAAACAGGGACACTGATACATTGTTGGTGGAAATGTGAATACATCCAGCCATTCTGGAGAGCAATTTGGAACTATGCTCAAAAAGTTAACAAATTGCGCATACCCTTTGATCCAGCAGTGTTTCTACTGGGCTTATACCCCAAAGAGACACTAAAGAAGGGAAAGGGACCTGTATGTGCGAAAATGTTTGTGGCAGCCCTTTTTGTAGTGGCTAGATGCCCATCAATTGGAGAATGGTTGAGTAAATTGTGTATATGAATGTTATGGAATATTATTGTTCTGTAAGAAATGACCAACAGGATGAATACAAAGAGGAATGGCGAGACTTACCTGAACTGATGCTGAGTGAAATGAGCAGAACCAAGAGATCATTATATACCTCAACAACGATATTGTTTGAGGATGTATTCTGATGGAAGTGGATCTCTTCGATAAAGAGAGCTAATTCAGTTTCAATTGCTCAAGGATGGACAGAAGCAGCTACACCCAAAGAAAGGACACTGGGAAATGAATATAAACTGCTTGCATTTTTGTTTTTCTTCTCGGGTTATTTATACCTTCTGAATCCAATTCTCCCTGTGCAACAAGAAAACTGTTCGGTTCTGCACTCATATATTGTATCTAGGATATACTGTAACCTACTTAACATATAAAGGACTGCTTGCCATCTGGGGGAGGGGGTGGAGGTAGGGAGGGGAAAAATTGGAACAGAATTGAGTGCAAGGGATAATGCTGTAAAAAATTATCCTGGCATGGGTTCTGTCAAAAAAGTTATTAAAAAAAAAAAAGAGAGAGAGATTGCTTTGGATCACTGACCCACTAAGAAGTTTTTCATACTTGATCATCATACATTCTTGCTGTTATTGTGTACAGTGTATTCCTGGTTCTGCTTCTTTCACTCAGCACTAGTTCATGTAAATCTTTTCAGGCTTTCTAAAATCAGTTTGTTCATCATTTCCTATAGAATAATAATAACCCAGTATCTTCATATACCACAACTTGTTCAGCCATTCCCCAATTGATGGGCATCTACTCATTTCCCATGTCTTTGCTACCACAAAAAATTGCTGCAAATATTTTTGCACATGTAGATTCTTTTCCCTTCTTTATGATTTCCTTCTGATATAGACCCAATAATGGCACTGCTGGATCAAAGGGTATACACAGTTTAATAGTCCTTTGGGCATAGTTGCAAATTGCTCTGTGGAATGGTTGGTTGATTTTACAGTTCCACCAACAATGTATCAGTGTCCCAGTTTTCCCACATCCCCTCCGACATTCTGCATTATCTTTTCCTGTCATCTTAACCAATTTGAAAGGTGTGAGATGGTACCTCAGAGTTGGAAAACATTGTATACCATAACAACAACATTATGTGATGACTAACTTTGATAGTTTTTGCTCTTCTCAGTAAAACAATGATTCAAGATAATTCTAAAAGACTCACAATTAAAAATGCTATTCCATATCCAGAGAAAGAACTATGGAATTTGAATGTATATTGAAGCAAACTATTTTTGCTTTTTGTTTTGTTTTGTTTTTTCTCTCTCATGGGTTTTCCCTTTGTTTTGAATCTTCTTTCACAACATGACCAATATGGAAATATGTTTAATATTACTGTACATATTTCAGTTTGTTTGCAGTTTTAGGGAGAGAAGAGAAAAGGGAGAGAGGCATAAAAAATTGGAAATAAAAATCTTATTTAAAAAAACAAATATTGAAAACTAAAAAAAGAAAAAGAAATGCCCCCACAACAACTGGAGGAGAGTAACTTCTATGGAAAAGAGGCCCATTCTTCCCACTACTACCATCAACCATCATCTCTACCACGACTAATATTAATTGCCAAACAACTGCCATTGACTCACAGATAAAGCCGAGCCCCCAGAATAGAAATTCTTTCAAGCTTACTACTCTGCTTCCATTCTTGCCCACACATCATTGATAGATGGGACTAACCATTCATGTGACCTAACTGCCTATGCAGATGTTGTTGCTCCAGCAGCCACAAGTTCTAAAGACTCAGGAAAGAAGGTTCTCTCCATCAAAGTCCTTTATGTTCTCAAACAGTTAAACATCAGAAATGGATATGACTTCATCAATGGAAATAACATTAAAGGAGATGCATTATTTTTACGTGTGATGTCAGTATTCTGATTATCTTGCTATTAATATTTCTCATTATGATTCAATAAACAGACTTCTCACTTATAGCTGAAAGCCTCTATGTGTTGCTTCTTCCTATTAGAATATGAGGTCCTTGTGAAATGGGGCTGTTTAACTTTTCCAATTTTTTTGTCGAACTAGGAGAACAATTTTCAGGATGGCCATAGTAACATAAATAGGAAAACAATCTTGAAAGAATATAGATCTTGGATGACTATAGTGACTTAACATAATTTCCAAAAGCTGGTGATAGAGCATGTTCTTGGCAGAGAGCAGGTTGCACAGTTAAGACCTATGCAGGCGTTGTCAGACATGACAAAAATGTTGACTTGTTTTGTTTAATTCTATGTATTTGTTACAGGGGAAAAAATGTTATATAGAAAGTGGGAGAGGCAGACTAATTATGATAATCATCACTTATATATATTATCTCATTTTCTCTGTACAATAAACCTGTAAAGTAGCTGATAGTATCATTCCTATTTTAGAAATGAAACAAGAGCTGAGAAAAATCAAGTCACTTACCAGGATTCATGAAGTAAATAAGTGCCTGAGTTGGAATTTGAACCCAGATTCCTGGTTCCCAGTCCAACATTCTATCCTCTACTACTCACTACCTTCTGTTTTTCTAATGGTGAATGAGAATGATAACAAAAACTTATCTGGCCCAGGATGATCAACTGGAGTTAGTTCTCTGCCTTTGTCATGTGAGGAGACTGGTTTATATTATAGCAAGGGGGATTGAAACTGGACAGGTGATAGGAATTTCTGAAACATTAGAGGAGGAGGTCAAATTTCTTTTTCTGGGATTAGTTGCCTATAAAAGATGTTGAATTTGGTTTGGATTTTATAGTG
Organism: Antechinus flavipes; assembly: GCF_016432865.1. Taxonomy (NCBI): domain Eukaryota; kingdom Metazoa; phylum Chordata; class Mammalia; order Dasyuromorphia; family Dasyuridae; genus Antechinus; species Antechinus flavipes. The sequence continues at coordinate 298,782,483 of NC_067398.1, read as the reverse complement.
CTCTGACTGGAAGTCACACTTGGAGAGATCTTGCCTACTAAAGTGCTCTGGGAGGGTCTCAGTCTCTGAGCTAAAGGAGAATTTTTCTTTGGGATTCTTTCTTCAATTTGTCCACTGTCTTCTGAACCCTTTTTTAATGGACTTTCATTCTGGATATGAGGAATTTGTCTTTAAATCAATTCTAGCTATCAAAGTAAACAGCTCACTTTGTCCTTGATTGAGGGTAAAAATAATTTCTACTTCTAGAGCACAGATTTCAGATATTTAAGAGTCCCAGAATAGTTAGTTCATCTACTCTTCAGTCTTAAAAGAGTGACGGTCTGAGGCCTTTTCTGAATGTTAACTCCTTCCCTCCCTCATCCTCCTTTCCATCAATTATAGAGTTAATAAGAAATGATTTTTTTTCCTGCCAATGTGATATGATACAGAACCCATTTCCCTGATTTGAGTTACAAGAGAAGAAAAAAAATCCAATTAAATTAAGCATCCCACTCACATGGAATTATGTAGAACACTTTCAGTTCTTCCAGTTCTCCATTCTCTTGAGAGAGAAAGAAAGATGGGGCATCTAGAAATAGGCTCCAAAACTCTATCCTAGAATGAATTTATAGGCTCACTGAGGATCTGAAGGAGAAGATTCCACAGATTGATGAAGATCCTGGGGGAAGTGTAATGAGTGTGGTCATAAAACTATAATTATTCCTTCCATATCACAAGATTAGGGGTGTAGCTTTGATCTGGAAAAAACTTGTAACTTTTTTTGATCATTCCTTTATACCAGAGAAGTTTGAATTTTTCCTTTTATGAGGTATTTACAGTATCTTGTTGTAAGATTTGGGTTAAGTGTTTGGTCATAAGCTCTTTGTCATCTGCTGGGCTTCTGCAAAACTCCCCCAAAATTACTTTTTAATTTTTTATGCTGACCCGTGATACATCAAAATCAAAATAGGAAATTTAAATGTAGAATAAAAAGAGTACTATACTGGATGTCAGAAAACCTGATTTTGAGGCTCACTCTGTCACTAGCTGTATATCCTTAGACAAAGCTGAATAACATTTCTGACTTCAGTTTTCTTATCTGTAAAATGGGAATTATAATAGCACCTTATAGAGTTATCATAAGGATCAAATGACATAAAATGTATAAAGAGCTTTAAAACATGAAGTACTATGTAAATGTTAACTATTATCAATTTCTACTTTCTTTCACTGAGATAAATAAATATAGTCAAATAAAAATCAACACACTGAACACGTTTGAAAATGAAGGCTTGGGAAAGAACATTATCTCTCACAAAATCGTTCCTATTGTTAAATGATTAAACCACAGGAAAGATCACACCCTACAAGAAAGGTATGTGTATGTCTTAGATTGCTGTAGTTGAGTGAAAACTATGAATGACTTTTCAAAATGTTTTTAAAAGCATACAATATCATAGCAAGGTTTCAAAAGAAACAAATTATATTGAAATAGTTATAACAATAATAAAACAATAAGTTAATGGAAGTCCCAGGAATCTTCTTAGTAGCCTTTTTCTTCCATCAAAACTTATCTTTCCCAGGTCCCCTTCCTTTAGTGTTTTTCCCATGATCTAGAGTTACTCTGATAAATGAAGGAAAATATTAACATTTAATATTAAGTTCATGTTAGAGTTGTTAAAATACTAAGTTGCCTGTATCTTGTCATCCTTTGCAAGTGATACAATATTTCTAGAGGAACTGTTGGTTTAACCTATATCAGGATTTGGGGAAATGTGATTGATTTAAGATTTCTTTGAGGATCTTTAAAATCCCACTCTTGGAGCAAACCACTTCAAATTGGGAAACTGAGACAGAGAATATGTTATGGGAGTCAAAAGGAGCAATGGAGGAATGGCAGAGATGGGACAGCTTCCTCCCTTCTTTGGTTCTCCTTTCTGGTAGAAGGGGCTGGACCGATGCCAGGGTCTGAGGAAAGAGTTCAATGAGAGTTCCAGGCTCAGAGGGGGCTGAAAAGATTGATTGGGTAGAGAGGTGAGGAAAGGTTTAGCTGCCCCCTCTCCGTGCTTCCTGTAGTTCTCAATGCAAGCTCAGTGAAACATTCCCAGACACAAAGGATCCACCAGTGACTAACTGTTCTTAGTAAGGGATGAGTCAATGTAGGGACTAGGAAGCTGAGTCAGCATTTGCATACAGGCTGAGTCCCTTTTCCCTCCCCAACTCTGTCTGGGACTAAGACTAGGGAGATCCATCAGGAGTTTCCTTTTCCACACTAATCTTTGAGGCAGAACAAATATTTGAGGGTGGCTGGGTGGGTGTTGCGGTAAAGGGGACTAGGAAGGTTATGCTTCTGTTTGCAAGGGTTTGGCAAGAAGAGGGGAAGATAAGAAAGAAATCTTCATTAATTGTTCAAGCACGCTGACTTTGTCTCCTAAAGTTAACACAGGCACCTTTTGCTTTCGGGAGAGTGTTGAGCCAGTCTGAGACACACTGGTATGTGAGAGGAACAGTTGCCCAGAGCAGAGCTTATTTCTTGGGTTAACCGGACATCTGGCAGAGGGAGAGGGACACTGCGTCCTCATCCTTTCTCAAAATGTTCCATGTGTGGTTAAGATGATTATATCAATTAAGCCCATCTCTTGAGACAGAAATCTATTGTGTTGTTCAGTAGCATCTGACTCTTTGTGATCGCAGTTGGGTTTTTCTGGGCAAAGATATTGAAGTGATTCGCATTTCCTTCTTCAGCTCATTTAACAGATGAGGAAACTGAGGCAGACAAGGTTAAGTGACTTGCGTAGAATCATAGAGCTAAGTAATTATCTGAGGCCAGATTTGAATTTAGGAAGAAGAGCTGACTCCAGGAGTATCCACCATCCCACCTAGCTGCCTATCACATAATAGGCATTTAATAAATACTTCATCGAGTCAGCCCACACGTGAGTATGAGTGAAGTTATCTAAATGGCAGTTCCTCTTCTTCGAGTGGCCTCTCTGGTTTGCTTGCCTCCTTCCACCAGATTCAGAAAGATCTAGCCCTTCATGAATACCTCCTGGTTGGCTGCAAGTTGCAGTTCAGGCATGTGTGAAGATATTTTTACTAACTGGCCCTGATTTTGGTTTAGAGGGGAAAGTGAAACTTTTGAAGAGGCTCTGAATTTAGATTCTGACTGTCACTTACCTATGTGATGTTGGGCAAAAGTCAGTCTCTGGGTTTTATTTTCCTTATCTTTGAAATAAGAAGGGAGCAGCTAGATGGTAGGGTAAATAGAGTACTAGCCCCAGGAGGATTTGAATTCAAATCTAGCCTTAGACACTTAACACTTCATGGTTGTATTGACTCTAGGCAAGTCACTTAATCCCAATTCCTTGTCAAAAAAGAAGAAGAAGAAGAAAAAGAAGAAGAAGAAAAAGAAGAAGAAGAAGAAGAAGAAGAAGGAGAAGGAGAAGGAGAAGGAGAAGGAGAAGGAGAAGGAGAAGGAGAAGGAGAAGGAGAAGGAGGAGAAGGAGAAGGAGAAGGAGAAGGAGAAGGAGAAGGAGAAGGAGAAGGAGAAGAAGAAGGAAGAAGAAGAAGAAGAAGAAGAAGAAGAAGAAAAAGAAGAAGAAGAAGAAGAAGAAGAAGAAGAAGAAGAAGAAGAAGAAGAAGAAGAAGAAGAAGAAGAAGAAGAAGAAGAAGAAGAGAGAAAAGAAAAGAAATAAGAGGCTTGGACTAGATGACCTCCAAAGTTTCTTTCAGTTCTTAATTGATGAGCCTATGGATCAATGACTCTCTGATTCCCAATAGTGAGATATGAAGACATTCAAAGAGCCATTCTCAATATGTCAATTTGTGATCTTATACGAGGCTGATTGTAGACTTGATTCAAATATGATAAAAGATGATTTGAAGAGTCATAGCTAAATCCTTTCTCTAAACATGATTCCCATTCAAATTCTAATGTCTAAAATTCCTTTCTTAAAATTTAGAATTGTAAACTCCTTGAAGACAGAGAACTTAACTGATTTCAACATTAGAAGCCCAGCACAGCCTACTACAATGCTAGGCTAATACGGGGGTTCTCAAACTATCTAGTATCTAGTAATCACTAGACTCTCAGGATGAATTTGTTTATCGTATTCATTTTTACATGACAGAAAGGGTATTTTGTAAAGTAGACCACTAGGGCCCTTTGATCATAGAAGACTGAAAGAGATTATCTTGAAAGAGCAGGCAAAGACCAGCTATACCAACATCACAATCTTATCTGGGGCAGCCCTTTTCTTCTGATGACTAAATCAAGAGCATTCCACTTAAAAAGGCTTAGACTCTTCTAGATTGCAAAAAAAAAAAACAGCAACAAAAAAACACCCCACATAGTTTATACCTTAGTGAGAGACACATTTTATTGTTCTCTTTTTATGTGGCAGCTAGGTACCACAGTGAATAGAGATTACACCTGGAATTAAGAAGACATCCTCAGGAGTTCAAATCCCACCTTGACACTTACTGAAAGAATGATTTTGTCATGTAATTTTTTTTCATTATCTCTGTTTGCCTCCATTTCCTCATCTGTAAAATGAACTAGAAAAGGACATGACAAATCACTCCAGTATCTTTGCCAAGAAAACTCCAAAGGGGTCACAAAGAATTGGACACAACTGAAAAATACTGAAAAACATGCAACAGGCATTGTTATTACCCACTTAGGAGTGTAGGGAACCCCTATTTCTGAACTGACAAGACTGAAATGACTCAACATCAATTATTTCTTGTGTGAAAAGGTTTTACCAAGAGAAAGCAAGGACCCCATTTTCTGTTTCTGAATTTCGTGCAGAGTTTAACACAGGTCAGTACAACAGCAAATGTTAGATGCTCACTGAACTCAAAAAAATAAATTAAAAATACTTAACAGTGCCAGGTTGATCATATGCTGATGACACAAAAACAAATAATACACACACACACACACACACACCAGGGCCCAAAAAAGGAGAGGACATATTTCATTTTATCCCCGCTTCAATTTCAACACTTCCTCCCTTTAGAGAAAACTGTTCCTGTACCTCATTTATCAGTCTTCTAGAAGCACATAAACCCCTATTCCTTGATGGACTATTGCTTCCTCCTGAGTCTGTCTTCCCCTTCTCCCAAACCCCTTTCCATCCCACAATAATCAAGTGAATCTGGTTCAGACAAACTTTTGGCTAGTTATGGCCCTGAGTGGCTGATTCACAAAGAAAGAAACCTGATTTAGTGTTCTGTTCCTGCTTTCTCTGCTGTTTGGTTAAGTTCCATACAGACACTTAATGTTCTCCCTGTTCTCTGTGGTTTTCAGTATGTTCCACTCAGTTATTTCCTATCCCTCCCCCTGTCCCACCCCAGGCAACCCTCTCAGCTTGGACACTCAGACAGGGCAATGAGGCTTTTGGTAAAGTGAGGCCATAAAAACCAGTGGACAAAGAAAGCCCTTCTTAGCCAGCAGCTGGGAGTTGAGTGTCAAGATAAATGGAAGAAAAATGAATCAAAACATTTGCCAAACACTTACTGTGTATATAAAGTACTCTATTGAACATTGGGGACACAAATAAAAAAATTGAGCTGTTCCCTGCTCTCAAAGAGCTTTTATTCTAATAGGATTAACAGGAAGATGGATGGAAAGGTTCAGAATTCAGTGATAGAGAAGAGATAAAGCTGAAATATAATCTTTTACTTTAAAATTTGATTTAATTCATTTGGTTACATTTTATATTTCAAACTATTTCCCTCCCTCCTCCAAGAGAAAGCCATCATTTAACACGTGTGAATGTATATACACATGTTCATGTTTACATATATATTATGCATAGTTCTATTTATCTATTATATTTCTCTGGAGAAGGATGTCATCTTCCTCATAGGTCCTTTGTAGTTAATAGGCATATTTATAATATTCAGGATAGGTATTCATAGTTGTTCTTTGAACAACATTGTTAATGTACCCAACATTTTCTTGGTTCTGCTCATTTCATTCTTCATTATTTCATGCAAGTCTTTCCATGTTTTTCTAAAATCACCCAGCCTATCACTTTTTTTATAGTATAGTAGTGCTTTGTCATGTAAATCTTGACTTGTTTAGCCATTCCCCAATTAATGGGCATCCCTGAAATTTCCATTTCTTTGCCAATACATATAATCTCTTTAATGTCATTTTCATTTGATAAAAATCATATCTGTTTTTGAAGTTGAGCTATTTGACATTAAGAGAGAACTTCCTGGGGTTACTGTAGCTGTGACTGCTACTGAGGTGGAAGCTCTCCTCAATGATGGTAGAAGAATGGGAGCTGATAGATTTTGGGAAGCTGCCATTCTTGGTGGATTCTGAATCATTTCATGGGGGTTCAAAGGAAAATGCTGGAAATAGAGGCAGTTAGATTGTTCCTATGTCTATCCCTTGGGACATCTCGTCGCCTCAGGTTGACTTGCTTACCTGCCCATTGGGGTCAATTGACTATGAAGCCACATCTCTGCAGGTATTGATCTCCTGGATGATAGTTACCATGTGGCCAGGAAGGAACTGCTATTCCCACAGTCCTGGGAGCCTTCATATCGGTGGGGGGGGGGGGAAGTAGTGATTGTTATGGTGGTCTCTTGGCCACCTCGTTCAAACTACTTGCTCTCCCCCATTCTAGGAGAGTAGAAGTGTTTAAGAAGACAGATTCTCAGGTGACACTTTCAAACAACACTCTATTTCATCAAAAATTTTCCACCTGCATTGTTTAATTTGCTTCTGGCAACAGCTCTAAGTATTGCTATCACCATTTTACTAAAGAGGGAAATGATGTTGAGGAAGTGTGGTCTTGAGAAAGGTACTTAATCCGGATCTTCATTTTCTTTTCTTTCTTTCTTTTTTTTTTAGGATGTAATTTCCTTTTTTCTTTTTCTTTTTTTAATTAAAGCTTTTTATTTTCAAAACATGTGCATGGATTATTTTTCAACATTGAATCTCGCTAAACGTTGTGTTCCAAATTTCCCCCCTTCCTCCCACCTCCTCCTCTATATGGCAAGTAATCCAATATGAATACATATTTATACAATTAACTTGCTGCACAAGAAAAATCAGATCAAAAAGGGAAAAAATGATAAAGAAAACAAAATACGAGCAAACAACAAAAAGAGTTTGGATCTCCTATTTTCACTACACTTTAATTTGCATTGATGTCTTCTGTTAGAGAGTACTCTCTACAGCAAAGAACTCCCTTTTCACCTCTACCTTAACAATGTTTTCTCCAAAGCTTAGCTCAAAAGCTGCCCCCTACAGAAAGATATTCTGATCTTCCTTCCCAATTCCTAGTGCCCTTTCCCCATCCCAAGTGATATTGTATACATTTGTATTTCTTTCTCTACAGCAGGGGTTCTGAACCTGGGTATAGATTGTAATATGTAGGTAAATTCTAACCTGGGAATATAAAAAAAATTACATCTTTATTTTCATTAGCTTTTGGTTTCTTTTTAAATCTTATGTATTTTATTTCATGCATTTAAAAACAATCTGAGAAGGGGTCTTTAGGTTTCATCAGATTACCAAAAAGGGTTACACACAAGATTAAGAACTTCCCTCTGGGCCCATGTTGTTTCCCCCAAAGAGAACATAATTTTCTTTAGGAGAGGGACTATTTCTTTTTGTATTTCACATCTCCAGATCAGCACAGTATTCAGGCACATAGCTGGCACTGAATAAATTCTTTGACTTGCCTGTCTAAGAGATAACACTACAGATCACAGAAGGCCTAGAAGAGGGAAATTTTTTTTTGGCTGTCACTTCTTGGGAAAATGAGACAAGGAATAAATCTCCTGTTGCTCTATGGTGAGAAGAGGGCCTTGGGCCTCATTATGACTTTGGGAACCACATCTTGACAGCTCTGGCCAGAATCCAGGTACTCTGTTTTGGGCTCTATCAGAGATCTTAAAGGTGGAGTAAGGTGCAGTGTGGGGGATTGGGGGCTGGAAAAAGAGGGCTGGTGAAGTGAGATGTTGCCCAATGAAAGAGGAAACTCCTTCCCCACAAGTCTGACCCTTCTTAGAACAGGGATAGGATCCTGGAGCAGAATATTATAGGTCCAATTGTAAAATTGGAAGAACTCTCAACTAACTCCTAGCTCCACAAAGAGAAGGAAAAAATGTGGGGCATATGAATATGTCCTGCTTGTTCATCAGCAGACAGTGAGGTACACAACCTATATTTTGATTTTCAGAGTTTATTTTTTGCTTTTTTTTCCTTCTCAAAATAAGGCAATGAAACAAAAGGCAGCTAGTTGGCATAATGGATAATGCCTTGAGCATGGAATCAAGAAGAATTTAAATGTGATCTCAGATAGTTATTAACTATGTGAGCCTAGGAAGTCATTTATCCTCTGTTTGCTTCAGTTTTGTCATTTGTAAAATAGGGATAATAATAGGATGTAAGGTTTTGTAAGGATCAAATAAGATAAAAAGCACTTAACACAATGCCTGACACATAGTAGGTACAATATAAATGCTTCTTTTCTTTTCTTTTTCATTCTCCTTCCTCAAGTCTCTATGATCACAAGATTTGAAATCAATGAATATAGAACACCTGAACTCTAAGCTCCTATACAAGTTCAAATAATTCCCTTACTCATTTAACAAGCATATATTAAATCCCTATTCTATATTAGAAAACAAATATAAAAAAAACTCTTTTTTTTCTGAAAGACTATGTTTTAGGAAAAACAACACACTCAAAAATGTGTGTCTGTATACACATATATGTGTGTGTTTATGTACACATATAAAGCATAAAAATATGCTCTGTTTTTAGCTAGTTAACTCTAGCTAGCTAGTTAGCTCTAGTTAACTAGGATAGATCAAGAAAGGTCCTCTTTTGGAAATGTTTGAGCTGAGCTTTAAAGGAAGTTAGGAACTTCACCAAGGTAGAGGGAAGAGTGAGGACATTCCTGGCAGGAGGGGATAGACTGAGCAAAGACAAGGAGTTGAGAAATCATTAATGAAGAGCTTCAGATAGGTCAATTTGGCTAGAATGCAGAGTGTATAAAAGTGAGTAATTCATAAAAGCTAGAAAGGTAGGCTTGGAGTCAAATGGTAAAGGGCACAAATTATCAAACAAAGGAGTTTTCATTTTATCAACTTCACTTCATTTCTCTGGACCTCAATTTCCTCATTTGTAAAAGGAAGGAATTAGATGACTAGATGATCACTTGGATTCTTTCTATCTCTAAAATTCTATGATTAAATGGAATCAAACAGAACAAAAGATTTGTGATCAGAACTTGTAACTTTCTCCAGACCTAGGCCCAAAGTTCTCAAAATTTTTGTAATTCTGGAGAGTAAGTCCAGATTTTGTATTTCTGTCACTACAAAATTTTGTAATTCTGTCAGTAAGAGAAAAAAAAAAAACAAAACCTGAATCTTCACTTCCAAAGTATATATTTTTTGTTGCAGTCATTTCAGTCATGTCCAAATTCTCATGACTCCATTAGAGTTTTCTTGGGGAAAAAGACTAGAGTCCTTTGCATTTCCTTTCTAGCTCATTTTGTGGGTGAGGAAATTGTATTTCAAAAAACAAGTTACTAGCCCAGGATCAAATATCTAGTAAGTTTCTGAGCTCAGATTTGAACTCAGGAAGGCGAATTTTTCTAATTCCAAGCCTGACACTTTATGCACTATGGCGCCACCTAGTGCCCCAAGTCTATATTTGCTTATTTACAAATTAATGTACTACTATGCTACTAATTAGGCACAACAATATAAAATTTGTACGAAAAATGGAAATTAAAAATTGATAAGATGAAATCAGACATTTAATATTAAAATCAATATGGAACCACTGGAGTTCACTGAGTAAGGATAAATAACATGGTCAGAGCAACACTTTAGGAGGAAAAAGATGCTTGGGAAAAAGGAGGGAGATTGTTTAAGAAGCTATTGCAAGAGCCCAGCCAAGAGGGAATAAAGCGCTAGTGAAGGGAACAAATTCTAGAGATATTGTGGAAGTAAAGACAGGATCCACTCAATGCAGTGTCCCAAAACTCTTCAAGAATTATAACTATTGGGATACTGTGTGTGGAATGAGAGAGAAGTTAACATTGAAGTTGGTGAGCCTGGATGACTGGAAAGGTGGGGATGGTATCCCCAACAGAGATAGAGATCAGGAAGGCGACATGGAAGGAAAGAAAATGAGATGAGATCGAGAGTCTATGGTGTGACTCACCCTGCCCCACCCAAAAGGGAGGAAGGGAAGACAGAGCTCTTACTCATAGGTCACTGCCCCAGACAGAAGAACTGACCCTCTGAAGGATTCCTGAAAAGGCTCTGAGGGTATCTGAGGGACAAGGAGTGGGGTGGGGAGGAATTCTCAAGGACACCTGGGTAACTGCCGCTTATGGGGTCCCCGTAACAATTATGTTATAGTTCCCCGGGGAGACCCCTCCATGGGCTCTGAAGTGGGGCAATAAAAGCTTTCAGCAGAGAGAGTTTCTTACAGAGACTGTAAAAGTAGGGGCAGATAAGGATAGGAATGGTTGTATAGAGTAGACAAGACCTGATTAACTTTTATAGGGAAAAGTGGGCTATAGCCTCTCTTCCCACCCCACTATTTCCCACCCCACTGCTTCACCACATACACAATCAGCAAGTATTTTTTTTTCTTACTAGGATTTTATTTTTCCAAACACATGTAAAAATAGTTTTCAATATTCTTTTTGTAAGACTTTGTATTCCATTTTTTTCTTCTTCCTTCCCAACAAGCAATAGGTTAAATATGTGCAAACTTTTAAACATATTTCCATATTTGTCATGTGTGAAAAAAAAATCAGAACAAAAGAGAAAAAGCCTCAAGAAAGAAAAAGCAATCAAACAAAAAGGTGAAAGTGCTATTCTTCCTTCCACCTTCAGTCTCCATAGTTCTCTCTCAATGTGGATGACATTTTCCATCTCAAATCTATTGGAATTATCTTGAAGAGCTTTAAACAAGTATTTGTTTAGAACCCATTATGTGCCAGGCACTCTCCTAGGACTGGGGAGATGATACAATGGCCAAAAGTAGGCAGGTGGGCAAGGCGATTACAGCCTAAGAGCGAGAGATTCTCTCTCTCTCTTCCCTCCTCTCCTCTCCCGTATATGTATAGGTGTATTTTTTTGTGAATACACATATCTATAATATAAATGTGTGTATATATCTGTGCATATACAAATGTGTATAGGTATATATGCACATGATAAAATAAATAAATGCAAAATTAGAAGGCGATCAAGAAAACTTCGTACAGAAGATGGTACTTGAGTTATCTTAGGAAGAGACTCCCTTAAGAGATGAATTTAAAAAGCAGTACATTCTAATCACGATGAATAAATAGTGCAACAAGGATGTGAGAAAAATAAGGGAAGGCCAATTTGGCTCTATTGAAGAATGGGACGAGTAGTAATTTCCAGATGAGTCCGGAAAAATAGATTTGGGCCGGGTTGTTGAGGGTTTTAAAAGCTAAATAGAAGAGCCTATGTTTTAACCTAGAGTATTAGGAATTCACTGAGTTAGATCTGTGCTTAAGGAAATACATACTCTTTGAGGTCAGACCCCAAGTTCCACCTTTGAAGATAGTGGTCTAGATAACTTTCTCCTCCCCTGCAGCCTCTCTAAGGATGGAGAAACTGTTAGATCCGAGTGAAGAAATAATTAGATGCAAACGCAAAGAGACAATTAACAAACCGACTTGGATGTGGGTTCGAGTACCTAAGAGCAATCAAAGGTTTGCAAATCCTGCTTAAGTGAAAATGGTGGGGTGGGACCAGATTGTTCCCTTTGGTATTGGATAGCTGGCTCCATTTTTTAAAAGAATAAAGTGGGGTAAGGGCAAGAGTGTGGGCAGTCATCATTTCTAGTGGGATGGGACTAGCTTGTTTCCTTTGGCATTGGATAACTGGCTCCGTTTTTTAAAGAATAAAGTGGGGTAGGGGCAAGTGTGTGGGCAGTCACCATTTCTCCAATGACTTACCCCTGGGAAGAGTGTAGTGGCCTGGGGCTCCTTCCTACACCGCCTTTAACATTAGGAAATTTTCCACCCACCAGGTATCCTCACCTCTTCCACCCCATCCCACCCCGCCCCCCATTCCCCAGAACTCTCTGGCCACAGGGAATGAGTCAGATCAACTTTCGAGCTGGATAGCCTGTGCAATGGAAAGAACTTGATTTATCCTGGGGGTGGGAGGGGTGGAGGGGAAGAAGAGAGGAAGGGAAGGGGGATAGAGTTTGTAATCCAGCTCCCTAACCTGCCCTCTTCTCATCTGTAAAGGAGGCATTTGTACTAGAATGACTTTAAACTTACTGCCTCATTGAGAGCTTTTAAGCAGAGCCATATTTCTAGTGAACAAACTTTCCATCGATCAAAATGTTGATATGTCTTTAAAAAATAAGTCGCATACTTAAAAGACTTAGGGAGCAAGTTTTGTTTACTACTAGCACAGATTTAGGGGAAAAAAAAGTACGCAGCCGGTGTTCTTCTGCCCTTCCCCCTTCCCTTTCCTCATTCTGTCCCAGATGCCACGTTTGAGCCCCTGACATGTTCGGTCTGGCCTTGCATGCACCCACGTGTTCCTTCCATGCACACGCCTGTCTCATCTGCATGGGGCACATGTGCTGGGATGGCATGGCTGGGGGGGCAGCAATCTTAGGAAACAGGATTATTCAAGCCCTGGAATGGATTTTGTAAGATTTTTGTTACTCAGAAAACCTGGCAAAGATTTTAAAGTTGGAAGGGATCAGAGGAGCGTAGATTAGGAGCCAGAAAGGAGTTTAGAGGCCATCCAAGCCCCTCATTTAACAGATGAGAAAACTGTCAGTCAGAAGGATGGATGTGAATTATCCTATGGGATGCATCCAGTGAGTGGTAAGAGAGGGCTACTCACTCCATGGCATTATATCGTAATCCAACTCTCTCCTCATTTTACAATTAAGGAAACTGAGGCTCAGAGAGACAAATAACAATAATCATGCTTGTATTCAGGTGCTTTACAAATATCAACTGATCCTCATAATAGTCCTGGCAGGTAGGTAGGTGTTATTACTATCTCCATTTTACAGCTGGGAAAACTGAGGCAGATGGGTTAAGTGACTGGCCCAAGCTCATAATGCTAGAAAGTGTCCCAGGAAAGATTTAAAGGGGAGTGTTGCTGACCTCAAGTCCAGAGGGGTCTGTTGTGTGTCTGTTCAAAGACACACAAATAAGGATTGGAGCTGGGATTGCAAACAAGAACTCTGATTGCAAATTCTGTACTCTTTTGATCATATTATACTGTTTACACTGGCACATATCATGCCAGGATAGGGCAATAAATCACATTGTTATTGTTGTTCGGTCATTTTTCAGTCGTGTCTAACTTTTTGTAACCCCATTTGGGTTTTCTGGGCAAAGGTAGTGGAGTGGTTTGCCATTTCCTTCTTCAACTTATTTTACAGATGAGGAAACTGAGGCAAATAGGGTGAAATGACTCACCCAGCTAATAAGTGTCTAAGACCAGATTGGAACCCACAATTTTCTTAACACAGGCTCAGGGCTCTCCCCAGTAGGCACTAACTGCCCTTAGTAAATGATATTTTATTTAACATTAATATTATTCAACATTAATTAGTAATTATTTAATGTTAATTAATATAATAGGAAAAATAATATCAAAATATTCACAGTTTTGTCAGTACTAAAACTCCCTCCACTGACACAGACAGACTTTTGAATGACTATGGCCAAAAAAAATCGTCATCTGGTCCTCAAGCTTCTGGTGCTAAGCCTCTGTGCGCTTAGCTAGGTTTATCCTCCTTGGATTCATTCTGGTTTAGCTTTTAAATGCCCAGCGTCTTCCAGGCATCAGAGTAGGGTTATCAGTAGAAGAAAAATAACAGTAGTTCTCACCATCCCACCACTCCTACCTATACACATACTTTCCTTCCCTGCATTCTAAGATTTACAAAACACATTCCATCTCAACAGCTCTGAGGCAGGGAGACAATGGCAAGTATGTATTAAACACTTAATATGTGCCAGGTACTGTGCTAAGGGCTGGGATTAGAAAGAAAGAAGAGTAAAAAAGGAAAAAAAAGCACTCCTATTCTGATAGCAAAGTCAACTTGTCAACAACCAGGTAGATATATAATATGTACAATTTATGTAAAAATAAGCTAAGAGTGGAAGGCACTGGCAGTTGAGGAGCAAAAGATATGGGGACAGGGAAAAGCCCCCCAAAGAAGGTGGTTTTTGTTGTTATTCAGTCATTTCAGTCATGTCTAACTCTTTCTTCCCATTTGGGTAAGAAGATACTAGAGTAGTTTTCCATTTCCTTCTCTGGATCATTTTACAGATAAGGAAACTGAGGCAAACAGGGTGAAGTGACTTGCCCAGGGTTACACAGCCAGTACTGTGCCATCCAGAAGAAGGAAAACAGAAAAATAGAGGCAGAAGTAAGGACATTCCAGATGGGAAATGCAGGTTGCACAAGTAGACCAGAGATGGAATGTCACATTCTGCTGGAATTTAGAGCATATAAAAGGGAATAAAGTATAAGAATTCCAGAAATATAATAAGAGGTTATGGTTATGGAGGACTTTATTATCAGCTTCATTTTACAAATGGGGAAAGTGAGGCTCATGGAGGTTAAGACTTGCCCATCATCACAGAGTTAGAAAATGTGAGAGATGGGATTTGAACTTGGGGCTTTTGATTTCAAACTTACAACAATTCTTGCTATAGCTATCCAAAGTCATCCCTTCCTATAATGATTCCTCTGGACAATTTGAAATGATGATGATGATTACTAATATTATTACTCATAATACTTGCATTTTATAGCACTTAGTAGTCTTCAAAATACTTTCACATCTACTCAATCTTTATAACCATCCTATGAGATATATAGGCAAGATAAGTTGTAGTACTTCCTATTTGATAGATAAGAAAATAGAGATCTAGGGAGATTATTGACTTTGTAGTTGATAACTGTCTACTTTGGGGGATCAGTAAAGTGGGGAAAAAAATTTTACATCCAAGGGTTTTGATAAAGGCCTCATTTCTAAAATATAAAGAGATAACTGTCTTCTTTTCCAAAGACTCCTAATCTAGGGTTTGAAAACTTTATTTTTAAGAATGTTTATGGTATTTTCCCCAATTTCATGTAAAAACAGTTTTCAACATCTGCTTTTTAATTTTATTCTTTAAATATTTTTAATTTGTTTTAGCTTATATATGTACATTCATTGTTTTGCATATTTTTATATGAGTCATGCTGGGAGAAAACAATCAGAACAGAAGGGAAAAACCATGAGGGAAAAAAAAAAAACAAATAAAAAAGAAAAGGGTGAAAATAGATGCACTGATCCACATTCAGTCTTCATAGTTTTCTCTTTGAATTTTATCCAGAATTTATTGGAATTGCCTTGGATCTCTGGAATTTCCCAGAAGAACCAAATCTCATCACAGTTGATCATCACACAATCTTGTTGCTGTCTACAATGTTTTCTGGTTTTGCTTGCTTCATCAACATTCACGTTTTTTAAATTAAAGCTTTAAATAAAAAGCTTTATTTTTATATGTTTATACATATATAACCATATATGCTTATATATTTATAAAAACATATGCATGGACAATTTTTTAACATTAGCCCTTGGAAAACCTTGTATTCCAATCCCCCCCTCCCCTTTCCCCCATACCCTTCCCTAGATGGCAAGTAGTCCAATATACGTTAAACATGGTAGAAATATAATCAACATCTACTTTTACAAGATTTTGAGTTCCATATTTCCCCCCCTCTTTCACTCCTCTCCCATAACTCCTCCTCAAAGTGATATAGGTTATATATACATGTACAATATTAAACATTTCCATATTAGTCATGTTGTAAAAAGAAGAGTTAGAAGAAAAGGGAAAAATCACAAGAAAGAAAAGACAAAAAAAAAAAAAAAAAAACCCAAAGTGAAAATAGTATGCTTCGATCTGCATTCAGACTCCATGCTTCTTTCTCTGGATGGGGGTAAGCATTTTCCATCATGGTCTTTTGGAATTGTCTTTTATCATTGCATTGCTTAGGAGACCTAAGTCCACTAAAGCTGATCATAACACAATGTTGCTGTTACTGTTCTGGTTCTGCTCAATTCACTCAGCATCAGTTCATGTAAGTCTTTCCAGGTTTTTCTGAAATCTGCCTGCTCATCATTTCTTATCGCTCAATAATATTCCATTATATTCATATACTACAACTTGTTCAGCCATTTGCCAGTTGATGGGCATTCCCTCAGTTTCCAATCTTTGCCACCACAAAAAGTTGCAATAAACATCTTTATATATGTGGGTCCTTTCCCCTTTTTATGATCTTTGGGATACATATCTAGTAGTGGTATTGTTGGATCAAAGGGTATACACAATATCATTGCAATTTGGCTTCTAAATTGCTTTCCAGAATAGGTGGATCACCACTCCCTCAATAGTGTATTAGTGTGTGAACTTGTTTTTCTGAAAAATATTTTGAATACTGAATTTCAATATAACTGGTTTTCTTTATAATTCTTATAATTTGTTTTATACATTTAAAAACATTATTTGGAGGAGTTCCCTATATTATATAATGTGATTTTATGGTCCCCTGACCTTGGAGGGGCTTCTGTTCTAATGGGTCAGTGGTCCTGGATCTTTTGGCTTTGGAATCTGCCATAGCTTCTGGCCTTAGGAAACTCCCACAGATCAAACTCCTGAGACAATAATGAATAAGACCATTCCTCAATGCTGACTGGTAATCTTGTCAGTAATAATGTGATCAACCGAGAATCACTCTTTCTGGAGACCACTCCTTCCTACTGTGAACCACAGAATTAGCATTTCCATGATCTGAAAGCTGGTTAAGTGTATCTCCTTGCTTCAGTTTCTTTCCTGGATTCTCTTAGAATTCAGTTTGCTTTGTAATGTACTATTACTTTCAATAAAACTTTGCCCCTTGATGGGTTCAAGTCTGCAAATTCTTTTGAGATACCTCATGACAGCAGTCTGGGAGCCCAAACTTTTGGGGTCTCTCTTCCCAAACCTCAACACCTAGGCAGCATCACATTAAGGAGTCCCTGACCCAAAAAAAAGAATACTAAAATATGCATGTATTGCGAGCTATCCTTAGCACAAAACTAAAAGGAAGTTAGCTTATTTTTCCCCTCTTGTCATCATTTAGGAGGAGGCATTTTAGGAACTAGCCAGTTGGATCAGGAATTATCATTTCATAGTGAGTATGCAAATAGTTCAGTGTTCCAGTGGATCTCATCATTAGGGGTATTCCCTTCAGTGATGCAAATTGCAATCCATTCATAGCTGCAGAAGCTCCTGTTACTTGTGAATTTTGTTTAAGACTTTGTTTATGGGTTTACTACATCCCAAAAGCCAGGGGGATGAGGTGATTGGGAGATGAAAACTAGGATTTGATAGTTGTAAAGTATGTACCAAAAGTAGTCTTGAAAATAACAGTTATATTCAAAATTTTTTTTCTATGTTTCTGTCTATGATACAAGGAAAGGAAGAGGAGGAATAGGCAGTTGGATTTGCTGTGAGTCTGTTTGCCTGTTTTATATCATGAAAGGATCCAGAATTTTATCAACATGAGTCATTCTCAGTGAGGGAACACCCACTATTAATGCAGATTACAACCCATTACAACCAATGAAGATTATGGGATTACAGAACTAGAAGGACCTTCAAAATTAAACCAACCCCTTTATTTTCCAGAAGAAGAAATAGAAAAACCCAGACTTATCCAATATTACATTGGTAATATAAAGAGTGCCAGAAATTGAACTCAGGTCTTGATTCCAATTTGAGCATTCAGACAAATCCTAGCAAATGCCTGAAAAGGTTAAATCTATCCAGATTCATAGGTAGGAAGTGTCAGAGGCAAGATTTTAACCCAGGTACTCCTGACTCGCATCTTTTCTTTTGAACACCAAGAAAGTTACCTTAGATCACTAAGACGTCTATCAACCCTCCCAGATCCACAGCCCTTAGCTGAGGCTCCCAGGAGCTTGGTGTGGGCAGCACATGGAGATGGGTTAGCGGAAAAGCATCGGAAGACCCAAGCTGTTGGGATTCTTATGAAGTTTAAGTCAGTTATTTAATTTAGCAAGTTCTCTAGCTTACTAATGTACTTAGTATTTATTAGAGTTCTATAAGATTCACACCTTTAAGAGAGCATATATAAGGAGCCCACAAGAGAAGAAGCCCCCTCTTGGAGGAGGAGACAGATTCATTCTACTTTCCACCGTAGTGCTGGCTGGAGACATTTGGAGGGAGCGAGAGGCAGAAGCTGGAAGAGACAAAGAACTAGCGTCAGGAACCCAGGAGAGCTAACCGGGCCCCAGGAAGGAGACAAGACTTAAAAGGAAACAATACAGGATCTGGACTTTAACTCCTGGCTTCATTTGGGGGGATTACTCTGAACTGAAATTAAGGCTGCCTCCAGAAGTTCCCCAAGAAACCTGCTCGCAGAGAAGACTGCATTTTAAAGAAGAATATTACACCAAAGGGTGCAGAACATGTGGCTCTCAAAGACCTTCAAAGCAAATATGATTCATGGCCCAGATCAAAAGAACACTGCCATCCGCAGGATCCACATTGCCTGTTCCCAAGTACCCTGGATTTTTAAAATGCCTGACAGTACAGTAATACAGTGGAGGGAAAGGGTGGAGTGTCTGAATAATCCTGTGGGCAGGAAAATTTGGGAGCAGCTCTTTCTTCAGGCTACTCTCTACTCCACCCCAGGTATTTTTTCCAAATTAGGAAGGAACTGCAACCTAGTCAGTCACAGGCTTCTCAATAGCTTAATCTGCCTGCTTTAGAGTCAGCCCCAGGGTTATCAAGACCTGAGCTGATATTTATCTAGGATTTTAAGTCACACATTAGCTCATCTGATCCTTGCCGCAACTCAGAGAGATAGGTGCCCCCATTTTGCAGATGAAGAAACTGATTCTTTTCCAGGTTAAATGTCTTGCCCAGGATCATGCTTCCAGCAAGGGTCCAAGATTATAATTGAACCAATGTGCTCCAGGTTCCAAATCCAACAGTAACTACTACGTCTTGCTGTCTTTCTGACTACAGTGTTGAGGATTCTGGGAGGCCAACAGAGATGGCCTTCCTTAGAATTTGATTCTCTGGGGACAATTATCTCAGGCTTCCACTGAATAAGGTGTAATGTGCCATTGCTAACTGGCTCATCTGCCTCCTCTCCCCCAAACAAGACCTTGGCCCATCCTTCATTTAACATGAGCCATTTCTTGGAACACTGCTTCGAAACTCACGCTTCAGATTAAAAGCTAGTTTGAGTTCCCTCCTTCACTGCTCAAGAACATCTTTTCAAGTACTCCAGAACTTTGCCGCACTTTAAGCATCCAGTGTATAACTTTGAAGATTGTTTTTAATGTTGGATTAAGATGCATCTGTGACCTTATACTTTGTCAGTGGGTTCTTTCAATTGTATCTATGACCCCATTTTGGAGTTCTCTTGGCAGAGATACTAGAGTGGTTTGCTATTTCCTTCCAGATCATTTTACAGATGAAGAAACTGAGGTAAGCGTCCATGGTTACACAGCTAAGTAATTGTCCACGGTAGCATTTGAACTCAAGTCTTCCTGACTCCAGACCAAAGATTCTATCCACTGCACTACCCAGCCACCCTTTAATTAATACACTCCTTCATAAATATTCTTTCATGTGAAGCTTGGTTCTGTCTGCCTAATGAGGAATGGAGACCATTGGTCACTCTCCACATTCTTAGAACTGACAGGGACTTTAGAGTTGATCTGGGCCAACCCCATCATTTTACAAATGCCCAGACTGAAGTGGGGTAAAGTGATATGTCACAAGGTTACACAGGTGGTTGCTTGGCTTTCATCATTGTCTGCATAGGTTCTAAATATAGCAGGTTCTCAGTGTTGCTGCTTGTAACTGAATTTTCAAGATCAGTGGTCTCCAAATGTTTTCAATTACTCATTCCCATTAGTTTAAAAAAAAGAAAGAAAGAAAGAAAATTGTGAGCATAACCCCCAAAATGAATGTGCTATTTGCTTTTTTAAAAGTTACACACATGTACCAATGGACTAATGCTTATGTTCATTATAAAACTTATACAAAAATATCAGTTTTTAAAAGGATAACATAAAGAGGAACTAATATTTAATCTTAGAATTAATAGGGAAACAATGGAGTGCATTAGGTAGAGAAGTTACATGATCGATCATATATTTTAGGAAAATTCCTAGGCTAGCACTATGAAAGATGGACAGGAGAGGAGAGAAATTTGAGTCAGGGAGGGAGATTTGGAGTCTATTTTTAGACCAAGAGAGAAGTAAGGATGGTCACTGTGTGAGTAGACAGAAAAGGCAGATGCGAGAGATGTTGTGGAGGTAGAAAAGACACAATTTGGCAAATGATTCAATATGCTGGACAAGTGGGTTGAGGATGATACTGGAACTGTGAGCCTAGATGAATGGAAGGATGATCATGTCCTCCACAGAGATAGGGAAATTTGGAAAAGAAAAAAGTTTGGAGGGGGAGATATTGTAATGTACAGATTTCAGCCTTCCCATGTCTGCTCATTCTGAGCAATTCATTGCCTCACAAAACATGAAAATGGGTTTGGGGGAGCAGCTTTTACTCACCAGATACTGCCCTGGAGTCCTGAGTCAGCAAAGGGGCACAGAGCCAGCTGAGGGGTTCCTGCTCTAGTCACAAGATGATCTGGAAGGCAGGGTGTGGGTGCCCCGCCAGGGAGTGGGGTGGATTTTGCTAACATCACCTATTCAGCTTTTTCTGCTTTGGAAGCCCAAGTCAAATTTAGTTGATTATCGCCCTGAAGGTCCCCTGTCAGTACAATAAGGGAGAGGTTGGGAGTTTTCAGAGTAAGAAGGGGTGGAGTGGGAGAATAATTGTGCTGGAGACAAGCCTCATGGGGAGGGTGGGTTGCCACCCATCTTCCCACTCCCCAGTCATAGGACCATGTACCCTTAGAATAATGTAAAAGCCTCCACATGGGAAATCAGTGGTCTAGAATGATCACTGATGTCTAACTATTCTAAAACATCTCATCGGAGTTTGATTTCAGAATAATAATAATAATAACATATTTATATCATTTGTTAGGGTATGTAAAGTGCTTTACATATATTATTTTGTTTGATCCTATCTGAAAGGAATGCAGTCTAGTCAGAAGAGCTGTAGTCAAGTGACCTGGTTCTAGTCTTAGAAAAAAATAGAAGTAAAAACCATTTACAGATTTGGGAGAATTGGATATGAAAATGGATGTGAAAAACCCAATGGAAGAATTTTGCTTGACTAAATGTATTTGTAACAAGGGTTTTACTTTTTTGAGGGAGGAGAGGAGTGAGGTTAGGAAGAAAAGAGGAGCTAGAAGTAGGGTCATCAAATAAAATTCAAAGAAGGTCACTGGAATATTTTTTTAGATGCACAGAAAAGAACAGAGGGCAACCTGAAAGGAAACATAGAAAAGCAGGACAACTTTGAAAGTTGCATGTTCAATTATCATATACTTAAGGGAAAAGCAAATTATATAATAGAGACTTTCCGTTTCATGTGCAAGCCTCTTTTTCTCTTCCTTTGTGTTTAGAAATGCTCATTTTATTTATTTTTTGCTGAATTCAGAATAAGATAATAAAAAATAGAAAACAAATATGGAAGCATTTTGAAAAGTAGAAAATGTGATTTAAATGTAAGATTGTAATAATATCTGTGGGCAGCTAAGTAGTACAGTGGTTAGAGCACTGAATTTGAATTCAGGAAGACATCTTCAAATCTTGCTTCTGACACTTAGTAGCTGTGTGAGCCTGGGCAAGTCACTTAACCCTGCTTACCTCAGTTTCTTATTTATAAAATGAACTGGAGAAAAAAATGTCAAACCACTCTAGAATCTTTGCCAAGAAAATCCTAAATGGGTTCATAAAGAGTCAGCACCATTAAAATGACTCATCAAAAAAAAATAATATCTACATAAAATTCAAGTGTGGAAACAGAGTCTAGTGCAGGGACTCCCAATTGGGAGCACATGTATTCCCATTGGCTATGAGAAACATATAAAGGTGCCATGGTGAATATTGAGTAAGTGACCCCTTTATCCTATTGAAATATTTCAAAAGTAATAGTGGAAAAGAATCGTTCATTGAAGAGAGAATGTGTAAGGGAGAGGTGAGGAAAGTGGGAGAGAAAGAAAGAGAGTGGGAGTATGACTAATATATCTGAAAATTTTAAAAGAGAACTGAAGAAATAATTTCTAGTAACCAAAACTAAAAGAATGAAATTTGGAGACAAAATCCTTTTTATGTTAATCTAGAAAAAAATCAATGACAACAACCTGGTAAAAGATGACCTAATTACTTTCCAATTGGAATTGATTTCTAATCAATGATATTATAAAAAAGTTGGTGTACTCTTAGTCTATTCTTGTTAAGCATATTCACAAGGCTTTAATCCTATTTATATCAACTTATCTCTATGAATCAGGATTCTTCATTCTATTTTCAGTCAAATCCAAAGAAAGAAATGCACTGAAGACTAAATATAATTTGGGTTATGAACCATTGGTTAACAAGAAACAGGAAAAGGGGTCTCACTGATTTATATGATTGCATTTAGATATAAACATTTAGTAGTCTTTATGATATTAAAAGATGTTAAGATGTGGTTACAAATGGAAGAAAGTTTTCTTCATGAAAAACGAATCGATTTTATTTCTCATGTGCATATACATGGCAAACCTTTACAATTTCTTTTCTTTCATGTTTATTGAAAGCCAAGATATATAAGGAACAAAAAAAGTTGGGAACCTCTAATGTGGGAGATAAATATCCTCCTTTGGAGTAAGAAAGATATGGGTTCAGATCCATTTTTGAAGCATCCTCAATGGCTGTTTGACTCTTTTATATCTGACTCTTCATGACCCCATTTGGGATTTTCTTGGCAGAGATACTGGAGTGGTTTGCCATTTCCTTCTCCAGCTCATTTTATTGAGGAAATTGAGGCAAATAGGGTTAAATGACTTACTCAGAGTCACAAGCTAGTCAGTGTCTGAGGACAGATTTGAAATCAGGAAAATCAGTCTTTCTGACTCCAGACTAGACATTCTATCCACTGAACCACCTAGTTTAGACAAGTCATTTAACCTCTAAGTGTGTCCCCCTCCCTACCCCCTACCCCCATATAAG
Organism: Antechinus flavipes; assembly: GCF_016432865.1. Taxonomy (NCBI): domain Eukaryota; kingdom Metazoa; phylum Chordata; class Mammalia; order Dasyuromorphia; family Dasyuridae; genus Antechinus; species Antechinus flavipes. The sequence goes on along the minus strand of NC_067398.1, from coordinate 298,759,286 downwards.
GTTTCTTAATCTTTTCTGTATCATAGACACTTTTGTCAGTCTGGTAAAATCAGTGAACTCCCCCTCAGAATCATGTTTTCAAATGCATAAAATAAAATACATTAGATTACAGAGGAAACCAATGGTGTTGAAATACTTACCAAAAATATTCTTAAAAAACAAATTCAGCAACTCCAGATTAAGAACTCTTAAAATACTGTAGGTTGCAAAGTAAGTGCATTTCTATATTGGTAGAGGGAGTTTTCTCTCACAGATATCCTTGATGACTTTACAGATCTAGTGCAAAAATTCCTTAAGCCTAAAATGAGTTAAAATTCCATCATTTGAAAACTTAACACTTTCCCTCGCCCATGCAGATCGAGACATATATTTTGGACATGGCCAGTATGGGAATGTTTTTCTTGACTCGGCATATTTATCATAAGGGTTTTGTTCTTTCTTTTTCTTTTCAATGTAACTATATATGGAGGAGCTTTGGAGGAGGTAGGAGGGAAAGAAAATAGATTTTTGTTCATTGAAAAGTTTAAATTAAAAAATGTTTTAAAGCCTTGATGAGTCATCTGCCACAAAAAGAACAATGTTTTTCTCTGCTTCCCCTTGAGGTATTTGGAGATACCCCAGAGGTGAGAGTCAGTGTTGGGAACTGCCATTCTAAATCAAATCTTGCTCAATGCAAAAGGTGCGGGCTTATAAAGTCCTAGTTAAGCTCTGAAGACCAACTCACTGATGAAGGAAAAACAGTCTTATACCCAAGAGTCCTCATTTCTCAGCATTAGTTTTCAGAATAGGTATTACACTCTTGTTGAGTCGTTAATTGTGTTCAATTCTTTGTGATTCCATTTGGAGTTTTTTTGGCAAAGATAGTGGAGTGGTTCACCATTTCCTTCTCCAGTTCATTTTCCAGATGAGGAAACTGAGGCAAACACAGTTAAGTGACTTGCCCAGGAACACACAGCTAGTCTGAGGTCAGATTTGAACTCAGGAAGAGGAGGCTTCCTGACTCCAAACTTGGCCCTCTAATTGCATCATCTAGCTATCCTGGTGTTAGATTTCAATCAGGTGGAATTACTCAAATATCCATTCCCAAAGCCTAGAGCAATAAAGTCATAAAATCTGGTTGTTGGAAAAGACTTCAGAGAGCACAGGATCATAGAGGAAACTATCCAATTAATGCTCCCAAAGAGATTTCCACTAAACATCTCCTACTGAAGATCTCCAGTCAAAAGAAACCTGTTGCTTCTTGATCCCATTTTCAGATGGTTCTGATAGTTATGGACTTTTCCTTATACTGTGATGAAATTGACCTCTCTGCCTTTTCTAAGATTGTTTCTCTGGGGCCAAATAGACCTTAGCCAACAACTCTTTCATCATGATAACCCTTAAACTACTTGGATCAGCTGTCCTATCCCTGCTAAGCCTTCTCTTCTCCAGGTGGAATGCCCTCAAGTTCCTTCAGACGATTTCTGAATAATATGGCTTCCATTCCTTTCGTGGTTCTTGTCTTCATCCTCTGGATGAACTTCTAAGAGAAGAGCATCTTTGATTGACTCCTTATTCTCTGTTATCACTGTAAAACTCATATGTCTGAGGCAGTATTTGAATCACTCCAGCTTTACAATCCCAGGGGGGAGGCAAGGAATCAAGTTGGTATAACAGACAGGATGAGCTATGGGTACAACTTCTGTAGAATCAGATTTAGAAAGAATTATAATAACTTCATTTTGATCTATCTATGCTAAAATTATTTTTCTACAGAGAAGTTCTGGCTATGTCACTCTCCTACTCAATAAACTTTTTTGTCTCTCTAATACCTCCAGGATTACATATAAGTATCTCCATTTGGCATTTAAAGCTCTTCACAATCTGACTCCTTCCTAATTTTCCAGTCCTATTACACATTAATCCCTTGTTTGTACTTTATGGTGTAGTAGAATTGACCTCCTTGCTACTATTCACACTAAAGTGCTCCATCTCCATGATTTTGCTCGAAATAACTTCAATCCTTCTCTCTACTTCTTAGAGTCTTTTCTTGAAGAATCAGCTCAGATGATGACTTCTACATTAAGCCTTTTCTTTTTCTCCCTTCTTTGCCCCTCCCTACTAGTGCATGTAGACACAACTAGATAGTACAGTGGACAGAGCACTGAGCCTGGACTCAAGACCTGAGTTCAAAAGTGGTCTCAGACCCTTACGAGCAAATCACTTCTATTTGCCTCAGTTTCCTCATCTGTAAAATAATGGCATCTACCTCCCAGAGTTATTGTCAGAATCAAAAGAGATAATAATTGTTAAATACTAAATTAGTGCCTTCCCCACTAAAATTATCTTTAACTATTTCAAATGTGCATATTCATGTTGCCTCCCCACTAGAAAGTAAGTTCCTAGAAGGCAGGACTGTTTTGTCTTGTATTCTTACCACTAGCATGGTAACTGGAACATAGCAGACACTTAATAAATATTTATTGATTGGTTTGTTAATTAATTTGAGATCATTTAAGTTAACCTACTTTTTTTTTTTTTTAAATAGATGAAGAAACAAAATCCCAGGCTCTCCCCAAGGTCACAGCAGTCAGTGGCAGGGTTGGGACTGGAATCCTGGATCCAGGATTATATATATATATTTTTCACCACATATGCACCATACCTTCCATGCTTTATCAACACAAGTAATGGCTACCCATTGCCTTTTCCTCTGCTGTCAGACAGCCAAGTCCTAACAGGATATTTTTCAAGAATGCAATGTCCCCTTGTTTCTTCATTGTGGCTGCTGCCCAAACTACCCTCTGCACACACAGACTGCTGGCTCCCAGGCTGGGTCCTGAGGGCATTTCATCATGGGATTTATATGCTATTGAGCAGCTCTTGAACTGCCCCCACCCCTGCTGTTCTGAGATCTGTTTGTAAAGGGCCAGAGAGGCTTTCTGACCTGTGTTCTTAGTGCCTCAGATTGAAATGCAGGCTGCTGGATTTTATCATCCATTTTAAAGATACACACAAAGACACAGACATACAAATACACCTTAGATTGGCAGAAAGTACTTTTCTTCCCTTTTCTATTCTTCTTCTTTAGGATAGAATCATCAGGAAGAGCTCTGGGAAGGGAGATATTCATAATCACAATAAAAAATCAATAAACAGAACTGGTTTTTCCTAGCCATAGGTATAGGACTAGATTTCCCCCCTCAAAAAATGTGACTTGGCTTTCTAGTCTCTAAATTTGAAGCTGGTTTGCATTTGGGCTGAAGCATTGGCTCCAAGATATGTTGTTTTACCTTTCTCTGTGGAAACTCTGTTTTCTGTTTCATAGGGATCTCAGCTATGCTCCACTTCACTCAAGATTCACTTTCCCAGGCTCCTTCTCCTCCTCTCCCTCCTCTTTTTCCTCTTCCTCTTCCTCTTTTTCCTCCTCTTTCTCCTCCTTCTCCTCCTCCACTTCCTTTTCTCTCTTCAGATGCTTGCCCCCTTTTGATAATAATACCCTTCCTCCTTTTCCTTCTGCCTCCAGCTTTCCGGCTCCCCTTAATATATTGACTGCTTCAACTAGAACGTTAACTTTCTTGAGGGCAGGGACTGTCGTGCTTACGTGTATCTGTATCCTCAGCACTTAGTACAGTGCCTGACACATGTTAAACAGTAAATGCTTGGCACCCTCTCTCTCTCCCCATCCATCTTTCTATCCATTTATCCCTTCTAGTCCTTTAAATAAAAGGGTCCTATATATAAGATTCCGTATGCCTCTAATAGGAAGGAATAGCAAGTGTCCACACAAACGCCAGGTAGCAACGTTATCCAAAGCAGGCAAGGTAGTAACTATCAAGAAGCAGGTGAGCTCCAAAGGGACTCTGGGAAAGCCACTTTCCCTAAGTGCCATGATGTCAAAGGCATTCATTCCCTCATCCCTGAAAGAGAAGGGAAAACATTTAATGTTTTTGAGCACAGAAAACACAAACCCAAAGGATTTTGCCCAAAGCCACACATACCAAAAAAGAATATATAGATGAGTGATTCTCTGATGTGACCATCAATACTGCTAACCCAGTAAAGGGAAGTGTTACTGAGGACAGATTCTGTATATATTCAACATGGTGCCAGGCACTGGAAACAATAAGAGAACAAAAGATACTATTCCTGCCCTCAAAGAATTTGCCTTCTAGTTATGCAAGACCAGGTGAAAACACAACTGAAGTACAGAAGGAGAATGCTGTAAGTCCAGCACTGTATAATTTAGAAACTGAAGTTTCTAGGAGATCAGAAGAGAGATTTTCTTTGGTCCAAATTAGCATAAGCCCCAAGGAATGATTGGGGAAATTTTGGGATATGGACTGATTTGAGGGTCTGTTATCTCAGATTCACCCCATTACCTATGTAATAGTTAAAGGACTGATCTTGTAGTAAGAGGGTCTAAATTCAAATCCTGCCTCTGACACTAGCTGTGTATCTATGGGCAAGTAACTTAAAACCTCAGAACTTTACTTTCTTCATTTATAAAGGGGTTGGACTAAATGACCTTTAAGGTACTTCTGACTCTAAATCTATGATTCTATAATAACAAGTCATTGCAGTCTCTAATTTTCCATTTCCTCATCTGTAAAATGGGAATGATAGGAACAGCTAGGTAGTGCAATGGATAGAGCCCCAGTCCTGAAGTTAGGAGGACCTGAGTTCAGTCCCTGACACTTAACACTTCCTAGCTGTGTGACCCTGGGCAAGTCTTTAATCCCAATTGCCTCAGCAATCCTGAGAAATAGAAGTTATTATTTGCTATTTCCTTCTCCAGCTCATTTTACAGATGAGGAAACTGAAGCAAACAGAGTTAATTGACTTGACCAGGGTCACACAGCTAGCAAGTGTCTGACTGGATTTGAATCCAGGTCTTCCTGACTCACTCCAGACTCTGTGCTCTATCCATTGCACTACCTAAATCTTAAAGCATTATAGAAATAACAGCTTTAAAATGGTATTGGAAAGAACAAAAAATGAAATAGAATGCCGAGTAATCATAATGATTAACTTTGAACACAGAGAGCACTTAAGAAAATGTGTCTGTCTGTCTGTCTCTCTTTAATATAAATAGGGAGGGAGATGATGTTGGAGTTGGTGGCCTGTGAGTATAAAATATTTCATAAAAGACTTTAAAAATGCATCTCTCCCTCCTTTGCAGAGGTCAGCAATTGTTGGAAATATGTATGTGAAATATTCCCCAAACTGTTTGAAATGTTGATTGATTTTGCTGAACTGCTTTTTTAGGAAAAACATTCTTTGTCACAAGAATTGGGGAGGTAGAGGGATATATTTGGAAATGAAGGTAATGTTAAAAACTGTCAATAAAAAATTTAACATATAGGGCAATTCTATAAGACTTGGGATGGAAAATGCTAGTTGTATCCAGAGAGAATTTTGGAGAATGAAAGTGGATCAAAGCATAGTATTTTCACTTTTTTTTCCCTTTTGGTCTGATTTTTCTTGCCTAGCATGACAAATATGGAAATATATTTAACCTATATTCGATTACTTGCTGTCTTGTGGAGGGAGGGGCTAACAGAAAGAAGAAGAAAAATTTAGAGCACAAAGTCTTGAAAAAATGAATGTTGAAAACTATTTTTAGATGTATTTGGAAAAAATTAAATGCTATTAAAATTAAAATTGAAATAACAGGTTGCATCAAAAATAATTTTATTAGTTTTTCCTCATTTTTTTTTGAGGGGGAAGACAGAAGACATAGAGAGAAAAAAGACATTTTAAAAATTTTAATGAGTTCTTATCTTCCTCAGTGTCTAGCATGGTTGCATATATCTTGAATCCTTTAAAAAAACAAATAATTATCATGGATACAGAACATTTAAAATATTTGAAAGCCTTTACCATTTATTATGCCCATTTTATTCTCAGAACTGATCTATAAGGTTGATGTTATTGTTTGTTCTCATATGACAGTTAAGGAAACCAAAGTATTGAGAGGTTAAATGTTTTATAGTCACATAGTGATTAGTGGAAGACTCAGGACAGGCACTTGGGTTACTTGCCTCCTGACAGGATATACTTTCTACTAACTTAGATTTAGGCTAAATTCCTCTGCTTGGCATCCAAAGGTCTCCAAAACCTGCATTTCTAGCTTTATTGCAATTATTATCTACTTTAGGGTAGCTTGAATGGCACAGTGAATAGAGTGCCAGGCTTGGAGTCAGAACAACACCTACATTAAAATCTTCCATGAGCACTATGATCCAGATGTTTGTCCTACATAGCACTCGTTTCATCTCCTGTCACCATGCCTTTGTCCTGGCAGTTCCCCATGCCTGGAACACACACCCTCCACATCTCCACTTTGCATACTAACCTCTACTTCTTATGATCCCTAGGTTCTTTTAGAATTCAGCTACCAACTGTCTATATGAGTATATGTTGTCTCTTCTAATAAAATGTAATTTCTTTCAGGGCAGAACTTGTTTTGTTTTGTCTTTATTTCTTCAGGGGTATCTTAATCAATCAATCATGATGATTGAGATACTAATTGGTAAACATTTATTAAGCATCTACTATGTGGCAAGTGCTAAGCATTTTGGGTACAAAAAGAGTTCCTGCCCTCAAGGAACTTAGAATCTAATTGGAAGGACAACACACAAACAAATATATATAAAATAAGGTATATACAGGCTAAACTGGAATATTAACAGAAAGAAAGCACTAGAATTAAGAGGAATTGGGTATATACAGTTGGTTGTTTAGTTGTTTTCAGTCATGTCTGACTCTTCGTGACCCCATTTGGAGTTTTCTTGACAAAGATACTAGAATAGTTTGTTGTTTTCTTCTCCAGCTCATTTTACAAATGAGAAAACTAAAGCAAACAAGGTTAAATGACTTGCCCAGGTTCACACAGTCATTAAGTAGCTAAGGCTATATTTGAACTTAGGTTTTCCTGACTCCAAGTTTAGCACTCTATCCACTGTGCCACCTAGCTGCCCCATACATTTAGTAGACAATTAATAAATGCTTGTGGGTTGATTGATTGATTTCTATTCTGGAAAGTTTGGCAGAATAAGGAATTTATTGTTTTTAATTGTACTCTATGACCTTCCATTTCTAATAATAGCTGAATACAATCCATCAAACCTTCCCCCCATTCCCAGGCCATTTTTACTTTAGCTCTATACCCAGAAGTCTGGAGGAGCAGACTTTAAAAGGGATCTAAAAGCAGTAAGAGCAGCTCTTCCTTTTAACTGAAGTCCTTTCCCTTGTCCAGTTTAAAAATCCCTCAGTCCCCAGTTTATGTTTGGGTGGGGTTTTTTGTTTGTTTGTTTGTTTTGTTTTGCTTTGTTTTTAAAGCTGAGCCCTTTCTGATGAATTTGGGAACTGACTCTGGTATCTGCTCCACTTCCCCAAGGAACAGGCTTGCTGAGGAGAGGAGGTCAGTCTGACCTCATCCAGTAGAGCTACTGGTGCTTCCAACTTCTCCACACACTGTAGCCATCCTTTGCTGGTGTGCTTTCTAAGCCAAACAGAGTGGGTCTCTTGATTCATCCCATGTCAATTTATATTCTAGACTTTGTAGTGGGATATGATAAGGGATGGGCTGAGGAGGAAGGCTGCATCCTTAGCATAAGAGGAAGCGACCACAGAAATAATCCGCACAGCTGGAGGTGCAATACTGGGCCCCAGAGGCAGGAAGCTGAGTTCAAATCCAGTCATAGACACTTCCTAGCTGTGTGACTCTGGACTAGTCTCAAGCTTTGTTACCTCACTTCACTCAGTTATAAGTGGGTCTAATGATAGTATCCATCTCCAGGATTTTTATCAGAATCAAATGAGGTAATATTTATAAAAGCCCTTAGCAAAGTGACTAGTATCGAGTAGTGTTACATAAAGGCATATTTCCTTTCTGTTATTTTATGAGAAGTAAATTAAAATCCACATGGCAATGTGACTTTCCCAGTATCATACAGTCCAAACCGACTTTCTCAACTTGGTTACATATGACACCTTCATGTTCTCTATGGTCCAGTCGACGTGGCTTCCATAGATACTCCATTTCCTATTTCCATCCCTTTGCACCAACCATCATCTATATTTAGAACATACTCATTGTTCACCTTTGACTTTGAGTCTATAATTTCCTTCAAGATTCAACTAATATGCTGACTTATAGATGAAGTCTTTCTGGTTCTCACAGCACAATCTCTCCCTGCCCACAAATGTTAGTGCTCTCTTCTCCAAAATTACCACATGTAGACCATATGTCTACATATATGTATATGTTGTCTCACTTAATGAAATATAAGCTCCCTGAGGACAGGAACGAATTCATTTTTGTCTCTGTATGCCTAATACCTGCACAGGTCCTGTTCTTACTAAATGCTTATTGGTTTTTTTTTTTTTTTCCCATTAATTGAATGTAGTAAGTAGTTGACAGAGGTTTGAACACAGGTCTCCTGACTCCAAAGTCTGTTCTCTTTCCATTATGCAGCTTAATTGGTCTGTTCATTTCTAGATAATATTGGACAATTCATGAGGAATAGAGGCAGGTCCATTTCCTAACTCCCTCCATAAATATGCACAGACTGACTTAGGGCCCTATGCCCAGTTAGATTTTCTTATTCATTAGAAATTACAGCCTCAACAACAAGATTATATCATGATCAATTCTGATGGATGTGGTTCTTTTCAACAATGAGATGACTGAGTCCATTTCCAATCCCACACTGTGGGAACAGAGTGTGATTAACAACATAGCATTTTTACTCTTTTTGTTGTTGTTTGCTTGCATTTTATTTTCTTTCTCATTTTTTCCTGTTTGATTTAATTTCTCTTATGCAGCAATATAATAGTATAAATATGTATGCATATATTGGATTTAACATATATTTTTAATATGTTTAACATATATTGGATTACTTGCCATCTGGGGAGGAGGTAAGGAAAAGTGGGGAGGGAAATTCTGAACACAAGGTTTTGCAAGGGTCAATGTTGAAAAATTATCCATGCATATATTTTGAAAATAAAAAGCTTTAATAAAAAAAAAGGAAAAAAGAAGATGAAGGAGAAAAAAATATAGCCTTACATTTATTTCACAGAAGTGAAAGAACATGCCCAGCTGGGACCCTAATTCCATGATCCTTTTGTATTTAGGTATGAAATGCTGGGGTTCATCGGGGATTCTCTATGCATACATCTTTGAGTGGCCCCAGAGATATTTGAGGGTTACCAATCACCATCAGAAGACATTGCAAAAAGGAGTTTGCAATAGTACTAGTGTTCAAAGATTTTGTCCTTGTCTTGATTTCAAAGGACCTCTCCCCCTCCAAGATATGGGGGAATTCAAGCATGTTCTGGGGACCTCTGAGGTCACTACCAAGCAAATGTCATACTTGATGGAAATCCTGCTGAATTATACACTTTGCTGTTTATAACTAGAACTTTATGGTTTTTTAAAAATTCTATTTATTTTAACTTTTTAGAAAAAATATTTTTATGTGATTTTACATTTTATCTTTGTGTGGTAAGGCAGGCTATAGCATTCTAAAGATGAACCAACTGAGATCCAGAAGAATGTCAGAGCTGGATCCAGACTACTGTCCTTTCTCTGAATTGTTCAGCAAGACAGTTTTGGAGGGGCTGCTAGGTGGCACCCTGGAGTCAGGAGGATCTGAGTTCAAATTTTACCTGAGATATTTATTAGTTGTATGACCCTGGGCAAGTCACCTAACCTTAATTACTTCCTCTCCACACACACACACACACACACACACACACACACACACACACACAAAGACAGACCGGTTCTCTTGGACTTGGCAGGCTATTTTTGTGGAACTTTTTGTCTCTTCTCCTGATTTAGACTTTTGGCTCTGACTCAGTCTCCTGCAGCTTGCTGGAGAAGTTAGCTCTCTTTCTTTGGCTTATTCTTGTGAACCTGATCTTCATTTCTTCTTCTTCTTCTTTTTTTTTTGGCTTTAGGGGATGCAGCAAGATGTCTCCTTTTCATGCTGAGGTAGGGAGGGGGTTTAGGGACCACAGTTCAGTTTGTTTGACTATGTCCAAACTCTTTGAAAAATCTTGTTTAAACTTCTATCTTCTTCTGGGAGGTGGGGGTGGGAAAAGTCATTAAACTAAACCCTACTCTTGAAAACTTTATTTAAAAATATATATATCCTTATCCTGTTCCTATATATTTCAATTTCTTTTGCTAGGTATCTATTTTGAAAGCTTTTCATTATTGTTATTATTATCATCATCATTATCATCATCTTCTCATTCTACAGAATTTAGGTGGGAAAATTCTAAAAGCAAGATAGCTTATTATTATTCTTTAATGACTAATTTTTTATGGTAATAGATAAGTAAAATAACTGATTTTTGGAAAAAAAGAAAATTATTAGGATATAAACTGCCCTTGATTTGGGGGTGGCCAAAACTGGTGGATCATTTGAATTCAGGGATTCAGAGCACAGTTGGGCTAAAACTGATTGGGTATTCATTCATATTGTCTGACATCAGTATAGTAAGTATTTGGCATTGTAGCAGATAGTTGAAATATTATTCTTAAATTTGTTATGGATTAATGATTTGTCTGGACATTTGAGGGGTGGGAGTGGATTATATAAGGTTGTTTCAGTTTCAGTGAAGTTTATTTGCTGAGTTCTCAAGGCTATTTCAGGGTTTTAGATTTAGAGTAAGAGTATTCATTGGTTATTAGTCTAAAAAAATATGGTTGAGTTTGGGGCATGTATTTTTAGCCCTTGCTTGTATCTTTCTAGGTTTCTGACAGATACTATTTTTTTTTTCATTCTGCAGTGATATGTTGCAAAGTTTCTTCCATTTTATTGCATAATCTTCATTTAACAATAAATATAGCCTCATTAGAGAAATTTTTTTTTCTATAATTTCTGGTAGCCTATAAATCCTCTATTTGCATAAACAAATCAGCATGACCCAGTCATTTTTTTGAGACTTCATCAATGTATTGTTGGATGTCATTCAATTAAGTCTGACTGAAAAAAAAACTGGTGTTTTTTTGGCAAAGATACTTGAGTGGTTTGCCATTTCCTTTTGCAACTCATTTTATAGATGAGCAAACGGAGGCAGATAGGATTAAATGACTTGCCCAGAGCACACAGCTAGTAAGTATCTGAGGCCAGATTTGAATTTAGGAAAATGAGTCTTCCTTATCTCAAGCCCAGTACTCTATCCACTGCTTCCCCTGTCTAATATTACCCAAAGAATGCCTTTTGATTCCACTCTTGGGTTTTAGTTATTTCGAAGGCTCTACCCAGATGTAAACAGCTTTTGTTTACAATCCTCAAATCTGTTGATTTGTACCTGTTGTCAGCCTTTACTATTGCTTTGTGAAATGAAGTCTCTTCTAAAAATATTTTTGTAGATTTTTAACCTGTTTTGTTATATGACTTGAGAGCATCTATTGGTTCTTCTTCCTTTTCAATGATGAATTGTTCATCTTTCTATAACTGCCATGGAGTAATGAGCCCCTTATTTTATTAATATTGTACAGATTTTTTTTTGAGACACCTACATCTATTTTTACTGTGTCAAAGACAGCTGGTAAAATTGGTACTTTTAGTCATAACTATGTTCTTCTTGCTGATTTTTAAATTTCAGGATGCTAGTCAGTTTCTTTAACACATATACCCTTAGGTTTTTCACTATAGTCTTAAGTTTGGTGTTTCTTACTTAGAAAAGACCAAGATATTTATAAGTATCACCCTCATTAAGGTTATGGGAAGATAGGCACCCTAGCTCATTATCAGTCAAACTGTGAATCAGTGCAATTACTTTGGAAAGCAGTATGGGATTACACAAATAGAGTGGCTAAAATGTCTATACTCTTTTACCCAGAGATTCCATTACTAAGTTTATACCTCAAGGAGATCATTAACAAGAAAATTCCCATCTATACTAAAATATTTATAGCAGCACTTTTTATGTTAGAAAATAATTGGTAACAAAACGGTTGCCCATTGATTGGGAAATGGCTAAACAAATGATATATTAATCTATTGAAATATTTCTGAGCTATAAGAAATCATGAAGATGATAAATAAAAAAGAATGATACGGTGCAGACTAAAATAAGCAGAACCAAGGAAACAATATTCAAAATGACTCCAATGATATGAACAGAAAATAATAGCCATGAAACAATCAAAAGTGAAGGATACAAAATTACAAAGAATGAATATGGTTCCAAAGAAGAGATATGGGAAGGTACTCTCACCATATACCTTTGCAGAGTTCTGGAGAACCATGAATATAGTATATTGCACTTATAGTTAGTTTTTCAATATTTTTTTTTACCTTGTTTCCCCTCTAAAAATATTATTTGTTATGTAGAATGCTTCTCTAGGAAAAAGTGATATAAAAAGCAAAGATATTCATTAAAATTTATAAATAAAAAGTTTCAAGCTCAAAGTCTTTAGTCTCTCTTCTTCCTTATGCTTATTCAGTATTTTGTATTTATTGAGGCCAAAGAATGTTTTGACATAGTTGGATAAAGTTTCCAGGTAATGAAATGGCTTTTGAATTTGTTTTTATTTTTTTTTCCCTTCTAAATATATTTCCACATTTACCATGCTGCCCAAGAAAAATCAGCTAAAAAGGGGGAAAATGAGAAAGAAAAACACAAGCAAATAAACAATAATAACAACAACAAAGGTGACAATATTACATTGTGCCCCCCATTTAGTCCCCGCTGTCTTCTGTCTCCAGACAGAATGCAGATGGCTCTCTCCTTCACAAGTCTTTTGGAATTGGCCTAAATCACCTCATTATTGAAAAGAGCCACATCCATCACAGTTAATCTGAATGTGCTTTTCATTGGAGCAATATAACTTGTCTTCTAAATATCTCAACTGATTACTGCATTATTTTGTCCTGACTTTCTATTTAAGTTTCTGAAACTCAAACTCAATTTAATTCAAAAGACAAAAAACAATCCAATATAGATTATGTGCAATTCTCTTAAACATTTTTCCATATTCCATATTCCATATGTCCTAAGAGGAAACAGAGTTGTTTCCTTCCCCTTCCCCCTTAGCCTAAGTATTTTTCTGAAGTTCCTTCCTTGCTACCTTAGGACATTTTTAAAAAGTCAGCCCAGGTTATGGCCTCTCTGATTTGATACATTTCTAAAGACTATCTAAGTCCCTCACTTTGCTCTGCTAGAGATGAGATGCCTCTGCCCAGGGAAGGATAGGTATTTTTATCACTTTGCTGCTGTGTTAGGGCAAAATAAATTTTCCTTTGTTAACTCTTTAATGATTTACAATGCCTCATTTCATCCCAACATCAAACCTCAACTAAAAGCATGCTGGCCTTGGGTCCTTTTCTAATATTCTCTTTCAGGATTGCTCTCTCTCTTCCAATTTCTTTGCTCCTCAAATCAATTTAGTATGATTTGGGACTAATTTTGAATTGTTCACTTTTGTTCTTTGTGTTGTTTTGACTCCGTATATGTAGAGGGCTGAAACTATTGAGTCAATGCACTGAGGTCAGGACTGCTGAGCATTTGAGGCTAACTACTAATTGGACAATACTCTATGGGCATGTGCTTGGAAAATGGTACTTTCCAATATTTTGTACTGGCTCAATGATTGGTGTATAGAGGACTGTAGGAGGGACTAGGGGGTGGAGTAAGAAGAGTGAGAGACACCCTTGGCGGTAGATGAGGGAGAAAGCGGTGGCTGAGATTCTGTTTCCATCCTGTTCAATCCTACGTCTAAGAAAGACTAAGGACTTTTGCTTATCCTGACTCTGGCTGATTCTGGGGTGTCCTGGGTGATAGTGCCATAGTTATACGTATATCACTTTCATCTTTCAGATCTCTCTCTTTTTTAGGTTGTACATGTTCAATCATTTAAAACAGATTTCCATAATAATCATGCTGCAGAAAAATCAAAACAAACAAAAAGGACCAAAAGAGAAAAAATACAAGAAAACAAACAAAAAAATTTGAACATATTATACTTCAATCAACATTCAGTCTCCATAATTCTCTTTCAAAAATGTGATTGACATTTTCCATGCCAAGTCTAGTGGACTTGCCTTGCATCACCACATAGTTGAAAAGAGCCAAGTCCATCACAGGTGATCATCACAGTCTTGTTGTTATTGTGTACAGTGTTCTGGTTCTGCTCACTTCATTCAGCATCAGTTAATGTAAGTCTTTTCAGATGTCATTTTTAATGGTTAAATTACAGATATTGGGAATTTCTGTCAGATTTTTGTTTTCCAGCGGCCATTCTGTATGTTTCTTTTTTGTTGCCTTAAAATGGAGGGTATATAGTTTTGTTTCCTACTATAATTAGATAATGATATAATCTTCTAATATTTTCCCACAGGTATTCAATAATTTTCTTAAGTCACTTCTGCCATGATACATGTCCTCAGGAGTATTCCTAGCTAGCTCTACCTTTCCTTCCATGATCCACAACATTGCAAATTAAAGCATCCATTATTGTGTATAGTTTCTCAAATGTTTCCATATTCTCCCAATCAAATATTGTGAGAGAATGTGTTCATTCATAATGGTTAGTCTAGACTATTTTTTTTAAATCGTCTGTTTTGTTGTAGTTGCTTTGTTAGTTTTATTTGTGCTGTCAAATTCAAAAGGGCTTTTTGAAATTCCATTTTTAAGACTGTACATATCCTTTTCAATCATTCAAGATGTTGGCATTATCTTTGCCATCCATTTCATTATTGTTATTTCATTATCCCTGCTGGAGTTTGTGTGAATTGAAGATTTTCAATGCTTTCAGGTTCTTTACTTTTATTCTTCACTTCTTTAACTTTTGCACTTATTTCACCTAATTTGATTTTAAGAAGGAGGCTACAGTATTTTCTACAAGCACCCTGCATAAATCCTTAATATATTGTTCAGTAACTCAGAGCTGAGGATATTATTTAGAAAAGATAGTATGAATAAAATCCCTGGAAAGATATGCTTCAGATTTGTTATATTTCTTACACACTTGGGCTTTGCTCTGCTTAAGTGGCCTACACAGTATTCATCACATTTCTCATTTTATTCCAGTGTTCCTTTGTTTCCTTGTGATATAAGAATAAGAAAGATCATCTTTAGTCCTCTGCATTAAACTGGTCAATCAATCAATCAATCAATATTTATTTGATTATCATACTGATTCTGAGTAAAGCCAGTCTGCAATACTATGCTGCTCAATTTCTTAAGTTCATAGGAGAATTTATGTCATACTAATCAGGGATGTTGATCAGGGACATTGAAAGTCCCAGGACCCAACTGACCAGTACTTCAGGGTTTCTGTCTACCACAGTTCTTTACTAACATGGGAGTTTCCAGATACATTGAGTCTCTGCTATCTAGGGGGATCAAACTAGATTAGGGATTCTTAACTTGTTATCAGTGGACCTCTAAGAACTCTCTGCATAGGTTTTAGATCTGTGAACTTAGATGGGGGGAAAAATCTTTATTTTCAATACTCTTTAACTAAAATGGATTATTTCCTGCAATTCCTGAATGGAAGCAATAGATATTCTGAGAAGAGGTCCATCCAGAGATTTTATCTGATAGGCAAAGCAGTCCATGAAACTAAAAAGATTAAAAACCTTTGTCCTAGATAGCATTCCCTTTGCATTTCTGCCAGCCCCTCTTCCAGTGACACTGACTCTGAGCTGGCTTTGACAAGGATTATTATTATTGTCATTATCATTACTCTTTATTTATAATCCTATAAATAAAGAGTAATGATAATGACAATAATAAAAAATCCGAGATGTTCCCTGAAGGGCTTCAAAGAATCTTTGAAGCTTCATGATCAAGGCATTAATGAAGAGATGGAGAGAATTAATTCATTCTTTGTGAGCTCTATGCCCTGGTTTACATAGTACCGTCCAATGAAAGTGCAGAGATATTCTCATTGCCAGAGCTCTCCACACTTATTGTTGTAGAGCAAGTCTGATGATTAAAGGAAGAGGAAAGACACGGGATACTGTCTGCTTCCAAATGGGAGACACCTTGGAAACACTGCTAAAAGTTAAAATTACCCTTATGCAAACATCTGGTCTCAACTCGCCTGGTTTTGTTTCCAGGCGTTGCAAACGTCAAAGTGCACAATGTCTGAACTAGAAAGAAGCATGTGATGGGATGTGTGTGTGGACAGCTTGTATGGATATATATATATATGTGTCTCCTTTTCTTGATTATTAATGTTAGAGCTTTTATAAGTATGTCTCCATTCTACTTCCCTTCCATAACTCCCTCCCCAACACTTGCTTCCAAACGACCTTTTATCCCATGAGGAATCCCTTCAAGTCTGAATTTGGCTCTGAAAACCCTGTCATAAAAAAACTGGCCAAAGGATTTTAATAAACATTTCCTGAAAGGAACCCACCCCTCAAAGCTCTCCCATCCGTTGTGAGGAATCCATCCCTCTTGAGTTTCCTTGATGGGTGGGTGACTAGAGGTACATTTATTCACAGGGGCCCATCTTCTTTGGATTTTCTGAATACTAATGTACAGCTCGTTTTTCCTAATAATAAAACAGTTTGACCAATTTTCTTTATGACTAAACAACTCAGGAGTCTGCTGTACTTATGGAAACCAGTGCCACCTCTGGTAAAGAGGGAAAGCCTGCTAGAGGAATAGAGCCAGTTGGTAATTTTCACCCAACAAGTAGCTAGAAGAATAAACCATAATTTTCAGTGTGGTTTATTTCCCACAACAATGAAGTTAAGGAGGAAAAAAAGTGGGGGAAGGGGGAATGCTGAGAAGGAAAGTAGAAATTTAAAGACACCAATGAGTCTTAACATAGAGCACAGTTCTTGTAAATACAGGCCTTTGTTGTCTGAGTTGTAATTTGTAAACAGTCACTAATTTCTCTTTCTCTCTCACACACACCCCTTTCTTTCTCTTCAGTAATGTATGGAATTCTATTTTCTTCCTTCTTTGCCAAGGAGGACGGGGACAAGGCCAGACAACAGCTCTATCCAGCCCAGAACCTAAGGCTGCACACCTCCAACTAGCAAAGGTGTTTGTGTGTCTATCTGTATATGTTCGACCCAGCTTTGGACATCCTCAGCTTAATTTAGCATCATTGATTTAGAACCAGAAGAGATGCTAAAAGTCATTTAAGCCTCATCCCCCCATTTCTTGGCTGCCATATTGCTTCTAGTTCTGAGGCCCAGGGCCTAGGATGTTTCCTACCAAAATATGGCATAGAGGATCCAGTATTGGATGTGGAATCAAGAAGGAATTAATTCTAAATTCTAAACTTGCCTTAGAAATTGATTAGCTGTGTGACCCTCGGTGAGTCAGGATCATAGAGAATAATCCAAAGACTTCTTCTTCAGTTTTTAGATAAGAAATGGAGGTTAAATGATTCACCAAATATCACAAAGTAACAGAGTCAGCATTTGAACCTAGCATCCCACATTTGAACCCAGCACCTTTAAATCCAAAGTCAGTTCTCTTCCCAATGTCCTAAGTCACTAGTCTTTGAGAGGTAAAGTGCTCTGTTTTGGGGAATGTTATGAGGATCAAATGAGATAAAATGCAAAGCATTTGGCAAACTTAAATATGCAATATAAAGGTGAGCTATCACGCCAATATCACCTCTTCTTTCTGCCTCCTTTTCTCCTCTTCTGTAAAATCCTCAGGTGCTCTTTTCAAAAGAAGAAGCTACTTTGAATGCGGTGGGAGGGAGGGGGGCAGTGGGAACACCCTCTCTCTCCCCTCACTTTCTTTAGATGATTAGTTCAGCCAAAGCGAGAGAGGTGGAGGTGTACGAGCAGAAATGACAGCCGCTTTCCTCACACAGAGTAAATGTTTACAACCAGTCCTACTTCCTGGAAATGCCACAGAGGAAATGGCAAATAAGCTGGAGCGGCCACATGTGCCTTTGCGAGCCTCTGCTCCTGGGAGTCCAGGTTGCCTGATGGTGGAGTAGGACTTACCAATATACTCAACAGTCCTCCAGCTCTAAGAGGGCATCCTCTCATTCCCAATATTGGAAGGGATCCCAAAGTCCAAAGTAGAAACCAAATGTCGGTGATGGTTATGTTTGCCATGGGAAGGCTTTCTTCCTCTCTCCCTTCCCCCCAACTCTGGTTAAACATGATTTCTCTGAATGCTTTTATTAGCTTTCTTCACCTTTGTCATGATGCATAATCACAACCCTCATAGTTTTAGGGCCTGTCTTCCAAGAAATTTGAAATGGCACTTGCCCTTTCTTCTTGTACTCATATGTCCCTAATCACACATAACAATTCAGGGCCGAATTCCAAAACAACAATTTTTTTAATGGTTTTTAAAAAAATGCTCTCTAGAGGAATTTCTGGCTCTGTAGCCTAGTATGAGTCAGCAATATCCAGCTTTGGGATTATTGTACGTGTGTGTCTGCACTTTTTAAAAGGCAAGCTTGTATTAACAGGAGTGTAGAGAGTCGTAACTTAGCAGCCTTTGAATTTGGGGAGAAGAATTTAGTCATTCTCATGGGAAGAGATAAACTGATTCCATGGGGATAGTGGAAGACTCAGGAAAGGTAACTGTCCATGCAAGTCAGCCCCTCTCTTTCACTTAAAGGCTTAGAAAAGTTCCCTAGGGCAGAAGTGTCAAACTCAGGACAGTGATGGTGATACTGCAAGTAGTCTGAACTAGATAAAAATATAATTGAAAAACATTTAACAAAATAAATACAAATACATTTTGTTTGTTGGTCATGTTTGGTGCTTTGTGATCCCATGGACTTATCCATGGGGTTTTCTTGACAGAAATCCTAGAATGCTTTGTCATTCCCTTTACCAGCATGCCCCCATTTTGCAGATGAAAAATTGAGGCAGAAAGGGGTAAAGTGACTTGCCAAAGGTCACATAGCTAGTAAATGTCTGAATTCAGATCTTCCTGACTCCAGGCTTGATGCTCCATCTACTGCCCCATCTAGCTGTCCCACAATACTACCTAAATAATGGTAATTTAGTATAAAGATTTTTCTAAATTAATATGAGGGTTCAGGGATCCCTTTCTTTTTGAGTTTGATTCATTTGGCCTAAAGTGCTGAGACGATAAAAGACTTTCCCAAGTCTATATGCATAAAAGGCAGGACCAGAACCCACATTTTCCTGGTCTGTGGGCTAGGGCTAAAGGACTAAGTCATCAGGGGTATAAAGAGGAATGACATCAAAATTTATCTCTTCTAAGCAAGGAGAAGGAACGCAAGTCAAATGAACTAAATTTTCTAGTAAAGTAGGAGGTGAAGAAACTTGAGGAAGAGAATTAGAATGATGACTTCCAATAGGTATGATGGAGAATTAATCAGTGAAGAATGGGATTGCTGTGGTGTAACAGGAAAGCAGTTGGGTTGAGCTAACATACATTTGTGATGGACCTGGGAAACATGGATGTATGGCTTCCTTCAGTGAAGTTTGGTAACATATTAATGGAAAAAAAAGGTGCTTTTGTTTGCCTGTTCAATGTTGGGTTAATTGCATCAAGGCCAGAATACTGCAGAGCCTTCTAAATGAGATTTAGAATTATTCCAAAGTATTCCACCTAACCATGCACTCTAAGAGCTCCCATTCTAATGGAGGAGAAATATACAAATGACTATGAAAACAGAAGATATATACAGAGTAAATTAA
The DNA here is from genome assembly GCF_016432865.1 of Antechinus flavipes. Taxonomy (NCBI): domain Eukaryota; kingdom Metazoa; phylum Chordata; class Mammalia; order Dasyuromorphia; family Dasyuridae; genus Antechinus; species Antechinus flavipes. Next base: position 298,739,667 of record NC_067398.1, on the reverse strand, counting down.
GGGTAAAAGATGGAATGGGAAGTAGAAAGCAGGCTAAATTATATTTGGGAAATTATGTAGAGTTTTCAGGGATATCAAGTTGCTCCTTGAAACAAAAATCTGTCTTTATGAATATTTATTTTTAGAGCAGCTAGGTAGCACAGGGGAGAGATACTAGACCTGGAGTCAGGAAAAGTTATTCTCCGGAGTTCCAATCTGGCCTCAGACACTAACTATGTGATCCTGGACAACTCACTAAATGCTTCTTGCTTCAGTTACCTTAAAAATGAATTGGAGAAGGAAATAGCAAAGCACTCCAGTATCTTTGCCAAGAAAGCCCCAAATGGGGTCATAAAGAGTTGGGCACAATTGAAAAAAAATGATTGAACCATAATTTATTCTTCAGTTGATGATATATATTATTGAATCAGAGAATACCACATCTTCCAAAGTATTAAAATTGTAGGTGACCTGTGGGTCAAAGAAATGGAAAAAGATAAGAAGGGTATGATGGCATATTATCAATGATATATCCAAGAAGCCACATAAAGATACTATCTAAAGTGTGTTTGATTAAAAGAAATGTGGTCAAATAGAAAGTCATGTAGCAAGAGTGAAGAGTAACAGATGAACAGTCTAAATGATACATTGGTCCCCATAAAATGTTAAAAGAACTACAGCAAGCTCAATAACATGACAGATAAGCCCCCCAGTAATAGATTTGTAGGAAGATAAGACAAGCATATCATAGGATAAAAAGATGTGGTTAGTTTAAGATCTATATCATGAAATTTCTGTACAATTCTCAAAACATAAAAATGAATTTTCCTGGACTCTTCAAAGGGCTTTAAACTGAAAAGGAAGAGGAAAGAAAAAACAGCCTACACATTGCTATCCAGCTAGAAGCTAAAGAATAGCTAAAATGTAGGGAAAAGAATTATAGCAGAGATACTCAGGAATTCACAGAACACAAAATCTAAATGTAATTGGGAGAAGAAAGCATTTGATCAAGACATTAATGATCAATTGATTTTCTCTAATCCAGTTATAGATGAAGTTATAGAAGACAATGGCCAGATAACAGAAGCAATGAACTGTCAAGATTTTAAACATTGTCTATGAACAGTTACCATTTCTTGACATATGAAGAAGTTCTCTGAGGGGGGGGAAAAAAGAGGGAATTAGAAGTCTCTTAGTCATTGGCTGGCTAAGGATCCTGGAAGTGAGACACACTCTCTAAGGTGTGTCAAAGCTGAAAATGTCCTGAAGAAGAAAGGCTGGGTTCTTCTTCCATAGCTGGCATTTTCATTTAGAAGAGACTCATAACTGGATTATGACTCTAGAAAAGTATTCTCAAATATATCTGTGATCTAATCAATCTGGGTGTTTCCTTTAACAATGCAGCCATACCTGTCCCTCCTGTGTATTTCTCTTCCATGTTCTCCATTAAATTCACTATAGCAATTACACTCAGTGTACTGGAGACCTTTCTCTTGTTTTCTAAAATTGCAAAGTTACCCAGATGACATCTACTTTTGTCCTTTCAGGTTGCTCATTGGCTATATGTAACAGCCTGCTCCACATCTATCATGCACCTCTTTGTTGCAACTCTGTTACATGTTAATCTTTAATTCTTCAGATTTCATAACTCACAGTCAAATAGCCAGAAACACTTCATCCAAAAGGAACAGGATGGATAAAAAGGGTTGGAATGGAATAGCATGTTATATTAAGAAGATATACTCATGTGAGGAAATCTATGAACCAGATAAGGAAAGCATGACAGAGAACATTTGTATAATCAGTGAAGGCAAAAAACAAAAGCAATGTTGTAATTGGAATGTACTATATTCCATCAAAACAAAAAGAAGAAATAAATGAAGAATTTGAGGAACAGGTCATAAGCCTCATATAGAGGAATGAGGTAGAAATGATGGGGGAATTTTAATTAACAAGATATGTACTAGAATTCTTTCTCTTTCTAAAACAGAATAACTAATAATTTCTTGATTTGCCTCTATGACAATTTTTCATTTCAAAGGATAGAGGAGCCAACAAGAAGAAAATTTATTCTGGATCTGATTTTCATCAAGAAAGAACTGATCACTGAGATAGAAATGAGGACTTGAGGGTGAATTGGTTTGGGGAGAACAAATTTCAAAAGGTTCAGAGAAAAGATAGGCAGGATTCATCCCACTGAAATTCTACTGTAGAAATCAGCCCAAGTAGGAATGAGTTTTCAAGATTAAATTCTAAAAAACAAAGAAAAACAATTCCATTGAAAAGGAAAAGAAGAAATTGTCTAACAAGACTGATGCTCAGGGAAATGCATCAATTGACGTAGAATTTCAAAAGATAAGTATAGAACAAAGAAGAAAGGACAGGTAATGAAGAATGAAAGAAAAAGCATGATATTGTCCTGCAAGGTCGCTATCCACTCAGGAACACTAAGGCTCACAATGAAACTGAGTTTAGCAAGGACAAACTAAAAAAGAGGAATATAATGGTAAAAACAGTAAAATCAGAGAAAGATAGGATCATTATTTGAAGTGAAGGGGTGAACTACCTGGGGATCAATCAGAATCCTCTACCATTACACAATGTTTTTAAAAGATGGTTGAAATATCTAGAAAAGAAAGCAGTGGATCACAAAAAATGTTCATGGCTTCATCAAAAACAGCATATATCTGACTGAGCTAATTTCCCTTTTTTGACATGATAACTAGATCAAGTAAATGTTATAGTTTATTGAGATTTTAACAAAGCATTTCACAGGATGGAGAGGTGAAATTTAGATAATAATATGGGCTGGTAGATTTATAGCTGGTTGAATGGCAGCACCCAAAGTAAACTCATTAATGTTTCAAATCAGCTTGGAAAAAGTCTAAGGGATGGGTCTGTGTTTGGTGCTGTGATGGTTAACATTATTACCAATGACTTGGACAATGGCCTAGATCAGTGGTTCTCAAACTTTTGTTTTCAGTATCTTTATCCTATTAAAAATTATTGCGGATCTCTCCAAAGAGTTTTTGTTTATCTGGATTATATTTATAGACATTTACCATATTGGAAATAAAAAGTATTTTTGAATTTGTAGATCCTCTAAAAGGGTTTCAGAGATCCTCAGGATTCTCTAGACCATACTTTGAGAACCACTGGCCTAGATAATATACTCATCAAACTTTCAAATGAGATCTTCAGGAGAAGGGATGATGACATGGGAATGTCACAAAAGGAGTACAAATAGGTAAAAACAGGATGAGTTGACTTCCAACTCTGAAATTTATGAGCTCACAGATCAATTGAAACAATAAAGTAATAATAACAGCAAATAATTTAATGCCAGAAAATTCTGCTGCCTCCACTATATAGATATACTCACTTTATGATGCTATGTTATGTATGCTACAGTGAAAACTCCCACTTCCTGGTGGGTAGCAGTATATCTCAGGTACAGTTTTCAAATGCAAGGAACAGGCCTTATAATTTTTCAACCTTGTTGAGGTTATACAAATAATAACAATAATAGCCTTTGTATAATGGTTGAAGGTTTGCAAAGCACTTTTAAATATGTCAAGCTAACAAGCATTTATGAGCATGCTATATACCAATAAAATATAATAAACATTTATTTAGTGTCTCTTTTGTAGCAAGTATTATTCAACCATTATAGTTTTCACAGATCTGTGTCTTTAACAGGCATAATTTTTCTCATTTGAGCTTCACAGCAATTCAGTGATGAAGGTATTATTATTCCCATTTTACAGACTGAGAGAGGTCTCACAAAGTCTCACACAGTTAAGTATCTAAGGTAGGATTCAAATTCAAGTCTTCTTGACTCAAGCCCTATATTTTTTTTATTATTATCAAGTCCTTACTATTATACTTTGTCTGGATTATGCTTCTCTCTCCAAAATTGATCTGGGACAAAGTATTAAAGACAAATAAATAATAAATTGTTATTATTTTTAAAATTAGAGGGAAAACGCAAATAAACATATCTTTCTCCTCTGGTAAAGAAGAGGTAGTATCTATAAGGACAAAATGTGGTATATAATGTCAAAAGTAGCTACCATATAATCCAAAATAATCATGATATAAAAAACAAGAGACATTGATAAAGTTCATCAGTTTAGTTTAGTTTTGTTTTTTCAGTCAGCATAAGTGGGAGCAAAAGTGGGAAAAGTAAGAGGAGTGCTGTCACCCTCTAATGCTCAAATTTAGCTGAAATATTTGATATATTAAAATTGTGAGAAAAGTCAATGCTGATTTGGAACCACACCGAAAGGAAATATGAATTCCTTTTGATGAGCAGTGTCACTCACTACTGATTCTGTATCCCAAGGAGACTGTAAAAGAGGAGAAAGAACCCAAATGTGCAAAAGCAGCTCTTTTTGTGGTGACAAAAAATTGGGAAATGGACAAATGCCCATCCATTGGGAATGGCTGAATAAGTTATCATATATGAAAGTAATAGAATATTATTGTTCTATAAAAAATGATGAACATCCTGATTTTAGAAAAACCTGGAAAGACTTACATGAATTGATGTTGAGTGAGGAGAACAGAACCAGAGAACATTGTACACAGTAACAGCAAGATTGTGTGATAATCAATGATGACAAACTTGGCTCTTCTCAGCCACATAGTAATCCAAGATAGTTCCAACAGACTTGGCTTAGAAAATGCCATCCTCATTCAGAGAAAGAATTATGGAGACTGAATGTAGATCAAAGCTTTCTATTTTCTTTTTTTTAATAGCATTTTATTTTTCTGAACACATGCAAAGATAGTTTTCAACATTCACCTTTGCAAAATCTTGTGTTCCCCATTTTTTTCCCTCTTTCCTCTGCCTCCTCAAGACACAAAACAATCTAATATAGGTTAAACATATGCAGTTCTTCTAACCATATTTCTATATTCATCAGAAGCATCCTATTTTCACTTTGTTCCTGCTTTTATTTTTCCTTGTAATTTTCCTCTTTTGGTTCTGATTTCTCTTTCACAACATGATTGATATAGAAATATGTTTTAGCTGTACATGTAAAGAGAGAAGAGACAATGCTGGAAAGGTGGGCTGGACCCAGTTCATAGAAGATCTTGTATAACAATTTAAGGAGTTTGCATTTTAATGGAAAAGTCAGGTGGTTCCTTTCTCCTGTTCTTTGATTGTGTCACTTTCTCTAAGATTCATGTCATCCATTGGACCTCAGTATGAGATGCAAGATGGCTGCAATACTTTTTCCTGAGTATGAAAACAGGAGGAGAACTGCAAAGTAAATTTCATTGTGCAGGTTAATTATCTGACAAGTATATGTTCCTAATTCCCTCCACCATTCTACCAATCAGAATTTGTTTAAAAAACTTATAATCTATGTGCATAGATAGATAGATAGATGATAGGTAAATCTATCTATCGATCTATCTAAATATGTACCCCCAACACACACACAAAGTAAAAATAAGCATGTAGATACTTAGATTGAAGAAGGAAATGGCAAACTATTCAGTATCTTTGCCAAGAAAATCCCAAATGGGATCAGGAAGAGTCAAACCCAATTAACTGATGCTACAACAACAATAACAATAACAAAGATAGACAGATAGATGAATGAATGGATTTTTGATATAGATAGATAGATAGATGGATGGATTTTTATAGATAGATATAGATAGGTAGGTAGGTAGATGAATAAATAGATAGATAGGTGAATAGACAGATGGATTATTGATAAAGATAGATAGAAGGATGGATGGATGGACAGACACTAGACTTGACTTTACTGACATAAGGTCCCACAAGAAGATATCTCTTCAACTGATGCAGGGTGATATCTTCTCTGGAACTCACAGTCCTAAAGATTTACCCAGAGCACTGTGAGATTATTTGCCCAGTCACTAAAGCAATATCAAAAACAGAACTTGAATACAGGACTGACTGAGCCCCACTGCCTCTCTGTGCAATAACTTGTGCAATTTAAAATTTTAATTTCTTCTCCTCTGACCCGCTGAAGAATTTTGAGTCTGGAAAGTGCTTTCAGCCATTTACCACCTCAGTCCCAACTAACCGTGTTGTGTTGTGCAGTCGTGAGTTGCTGTCTTGTATTTTCCTTTCCTCTAGGAAAAAAACAACAGAAACGGCCTGATCTCTCAAAGTGAGACCCAGTGCCAAGTCCCAGCGCAGAGCAAGGCTCCATTTCCAGCCAATTCAAATCCTCCTGAAAATGGGATTAATAATGGAAACACTAACAAACCCTTCACTCTCTCCCTGGTTGCCTGGCACAGGGACAAGGCGGCACGCTGAACCTCCCCAACTCCTAATTAAAAGATAATGTCAATAAATGCCCATTGTATGGGGATAAAGGCCCAGGGTTTATCTAAAACAAACAGCTGGGGGAGGGGAGAGTGGGGAAAGGCTTGGGGCAGAGCCAAGCTGCTGACTTCTGCCAGTGGAAGGCATTTGACCTGTGGCACATTTTCTTCCTTCCGTCAGTGTCTCTGTACCATGGGGCGAGCAGGGAGGGTGGCGCTGGCTTTCCTGTTGGAAAGTGAATGTAGGATTGCAGAGAGGGTCAGCTGTGCCAAAGGGCCACTGCTGGAATCTGCCAGTCTACTAGGCAAACTCTCTTCCCTCTCCTCTTCTTGCTCCTCCTCCTCCTTCTTCTCTCTCTGTCTCTGTCTCTCTTTCTCTTTCTCTCTCTGTCTCCCTGTCTGTTTCTGTCTCTGTCTGTCTCTTTGTCTCTCTGTCTCTCTGTGTGTCTCTCTGTGTCTCTGTCTTTCTCTGTCTCTGCTCTCTCTCTCTGTTTCTCTGTCTCTGTTATCTCTCTCTTAACACACACACACACACACACACACACACACACACACACACCCCACTTTTGTTAGTTCATCTTGACCCGAGAGGTACATACAATACCTGTGGCTGTTCTTGTTCTGCCTGGGTACTTGTTCTAAACAGGAAACATCAGTCTGGTGGTCCCTCTGTGTCCGGGTCCTGGGTGTACACAGCTGCCTTTTTCCTAAGGAAAGATTAGAAGAACTGGAGTCTGGAACCTTGAGGGTAGCTACTTGCTCTGTAGGACACTTTAGTTTCCAGACTCCCAATCATAATATCTGGCATTGATTTAACACGTTAAAATCTCGCTGTTCAGTCATCTCTAACCCTTCCTGAACCCATGTGGGGTCTTTTTGGCAAAGACACTGGAAGGATTTGTCATTTCCTTCTGCGGCTCATTTTCTGATGAGGAAACTGTTTCCGAGGTAAACAGGATTATGTGACTTGCCCAGGATCACACAACTATTAAATGTCTAAGGCCAAATCTGAACTCACATCTTCCTAGCTCCAAGCTCCATATCCATTGTGACACCAAGTGGTCCTACTTTAAAATTTAAAAAACACTTTCTATTTATTATCTCATTTAATTTGAACCTCCTAACCACTGTGTGAAATAGATGCTATTATTATTTCCCTTTTATAGATGAAGAAACTGGAACCAAGGAAGACTCAATGACTTACCCAGAACCACATGGCCAGTATGTGCTTGAGGCAGGATTCCAATTCATGTCTTTCCAGGTCCAACACTCTCCACTGAACTACCTCCCTCCCTGATTACACAACTCTGTTTTACCTGGCAGCACCCCCTCCCCCCCAAAAAACAACCAAAACCCAAACAAACAAACAAAAAACTGGCAGTCTCCATCAAAAGGAAAAAGGCCTTTTCTGAGGTGCAGCTGGAGAAAGAAGTGAATGACCCCCAAGTCTACTTCTAGGAACCAAGTTGCTGCCCCCTAGGTAACATAAAATGGAGGATTTTTTGTGATCATGTGGCGAATATGAATATGACTAAGGAGGCTGCAGAACAGCTAATTACTGATAGGAAGAACAGCCCTTCCAAAATTTTTTAACCATCTATGAAGAAGGAAAAAAATCTGAGTTGTCTTCTCGAAGCAAAGTATAGCACAGAGTAAGCACTTAAGTGCTTTATTCATTCATTCATTTATAGATCCCAGGCCCAGAGAAAGCAGTAAAAGTTCAGTTTACACTTAACTGTCTTATCCCATTTATTGCAGAACTTACATAAGCAGACTTTACTACTCAGGGTTACTGATTAACTGTATCACATGTCTTCCCAAGGAGATTCTAAAGTCCTTGAACATATAAGCTGTATTTTCTTCTCACAATCTCTTGTCATACCCTATGCAGTTTTCAGGCAACTGTTAACTTTCCACTTGAGCTGTGACCATCCTGAGCCATTGGAGGGCATGATCCCACCCAGATATAGGAGTTTCCAGACTCCAAATGCTTTTCCCCACAATAAATTCTTATATTGAAAACAACCTGATCATTTTAAGAGATGAAAAATTCTATGCTGAAGTCATATAGTAAAACTATCAGACGGAATATTTGAGCCCAGTTCTTACCCAGAGCCAGTCCATTGGACCAAGAGGAACACTAATATTTAACTCTTTATGTCTTATTTCTAGGGTTTACCTAGGACAAAATTTCTCTACCCTTATAGTCATAATTTGAATATTTGTCCAGGTGTGTTTAATTTAATTTTTAAAAGTTTTTTTTATTTAAAGCTTTTTATTTTCAAAACATATGCATAGGTAGTTTTCAATATTCACCCTTACAAAGCCTTACATTCCAAATTTTTTTCCCTCCCTTTCCTCTATCCCCTGCCCTAGATAGCATATGTGCAGGTGTTTTATACATATTTCCACAATTATGCTGCACAAGAAAAATCAGATCAAAAAATGAGAAAGAAAACAAAATGCAAGCAAACAACAACAATAAAAAAGCGCAAAGTCTATGTTGTGATCCACACTCAGTTCCCACAATCCTCTCTTTGGGTGCAGATAGCGCTCTCCATCATAAAACCATTGGAACTGGCCTGAATATATATATACTATTCTTTGCAATTCAATTCTTGCCTATGATCTTTAACATAAAGATAAATCCTATGGAGTTGCTGAGGAAAGTTGTGATTTATTCAAAATAACACAGACAGCTGGTGTCATAGTTAGTATTTGAACCAAAGTCCTGATTGTCGTTAATAAGATTCCATCTACTATATCTGTCCCCTAACACTGCACCTAACCTACCTTTCTCCCCCCCAAAAAAGAATATTGTTAGCAAGCCTCTTCCTAGAGAATGCAGTGTTTAAGTGATCTGGGGAAGGGGATATATCTCCTGAACCATGCAGATTATTCTAGTTTTTTCAACACTTCAATTTGTTTGCCAAAAAAGGCCTCCAGAGTGATGGCTATTTTAGGTACTTGCAATGTTACCATGATGGGAACTTCTTTCTACAATACTGACCACCTTTCTGACCTATGAAGTGGTTCTTCTCTCCATGTTTCCAGCTTGGGGACAGGAAGTTTTCAAAAAACCCAGTGCCAATGGGTGTGTGTTGGGGGCAGGAAGGAGGTGGGCACTGGAGAAGGATGTTGGTTGAAAATCTGCGTGCCAATTGGCAAATCAAACACAAGGAATGGAGCAGCTGGGACAAGCCTGTAGTCGACAGGCTTGGCCAGGCCAGGTTTGCTCTCCAAGTCTGACCTCCTTCCAGTGTTGCCTGGCCTTCACAGGAAGCAGATGCTGCCCTCTTCTCCAATGATATAATTTTGTCACTTCTTACCTTAAAGAACATTCCCTGATGTTAAACCCCTGCCTCAAACTTAGTTGCATTCCGGGGATTTAAGATAAAAAAAAATTTAGAACAATTATATATGTATGTGTGTGTGTGTGTGTGTATGCTAAATTCATAATCAAGGGATCTGAATTCAAACCCTGACCTTGTCACTGAACTACCAGCACAACTTTTTAAAATTAACTTTCTGGTCCTTATCCCTAAAAAGAAGATGCTCAAAGTAAATTACAAGAACTCTGTTGTACCTGCCCTGGGCTTCTGGGACAATCTGTATTTAGAGCTAGAAGGGACTTTAGAGGTTTCTAGAGTTAGAATCAGTGAGTTCTTTTTTTCCATAGAGAAGCAATTTTTTTAAAAAATGAAATTAACCTTCTGGAAATACTGTAACCAACCAATAACATGCAAATGCCTATTAAGAATATAAATTAAACAAATTAAAATTTCCATAACTTGTCTCTTACCCAGAAACCATCTCTTTCAGTATGTCCCCAGCCAAGCCAAGAACAGTATAGACATGCTGAATTTGGGCAGAAATATCAAGTGGTAACAGCTATCCCAGGGTGCAATGTCATAGGGACACCTGGAAGTGTAGGAAAAATGGAAAAAAAACATTTAATGGATGACCTAGGAACCCCCAAATCTGATGTCAAGTTAGGTAGAAGAACAAAGCTTTGAGGGATATGGGAAGATCTGGAATCAAGGGTGGGTGAGGAGGAATAGTAGTGGAGAAGACATAATAATGTCCAACTTATATATAAAGCCTTTACATTTTCCAAAGCACTTTCTCATTTATTATCTTAATAAGTCCTCCCAACAATCTAGTGAGACAAATCAGAGCAAATCTAATTATCTTCCTGTCCAAATTTTACAGTTGAAAGAAATAGTCGCATAGACTGTGGACTGACTATTTGGATGTTAAAATTTTCTCCTTTTTAAATTTATTTTTTTTAATTATTAAAGCTTTTTTATTTATAAAGCATATGCATGGGTAATTTTTTCACACTGACCCTTACATAATCTTTTGTTCCAAATTTTCCCCTCCTTCCTCCAACTCCTTCCCCCTAGTTGGCAGGTAGTCCAATACATGTTAAATATGTTGAAACACATGTTAGGTCCAATATATGTATACATATTTATACAGTTATCTTGCTGCACAAGAAAAATCAGATCGAGAAGGAAGAAAAAGAAAAACTGGGAAAGAAAACAAAACGCAAATAAATAACAACAGAGAGAGTGAGAATGCTATGTTGTGTTCCACACTCAGTTCCCATAGTCCTCTCTGTGGGTGTAGATGGCTCTCGTCATCACTGCACAAGTGGAACTGGTTTAAATCATCTCTTTGTTGAAGACAGCCACATCTATCAGAATTGATCATTGTATAGTCTCGTTGCCATGTACAACAATCTCCTGGTTCTGCTCATTTCACTTAACATCAGTTCATGTGAGTCTCTCTAATCCTCTCTGAAATCATCCTGCTGGTCATTTCTTACAGAGCAATAATATTCCATAACATTCATATGCTACAATTTACCCAGCCATTCTCCAATTGATGGGCATCCATTCAGTTTCCAGTTTCTGGCCACTACAAAAAGAGCTGCTACAAACATGTTTGGACATACAGGTCCCTTTCCCTTCTTTAGTATCTCTTTGGGGTATAAGCCCAGTAGAAACACTGCTGGATCAAAGAGTATGCACAGTTTGATAACTTTTTGAGCATAGTTCCAAATTGCTCTCCAGAATGACTTGGATGCATTCACAGTTCCCCCAACAATGTATCAGTGTCCCAGTTTTCCTACATCCCCTCCAACATTTGTCATTATCTTTTCCTGTCATCTTAGCCAATCTGACAGGTGTATAGTGGTATCTCAGAGTTGTCTTAATTTGCATTTCTCTGATCAATAGTGATTTGGAACACTTTTCATGTGGCTACAAATAGCTTCGATTTCTTCATCTGAAAATTGTCTGTTCATATCCTTTTACCATTTATCAATTGGAGAATGGCTTGAACGATTATAAATTTGAGCCAATTCTCTGTATATTTTAGAAATGATGCCTTTATCAGCTCTTTGGACGTAAAAAGCTTTTCCCAGTTTATTGCTTCTCTTCTAATCTTGTCTGCATTAGTTTTGTTTGTACAAAAACTTTTTGATGTTAAAATTTTCTAATTAATTTTTTTCTAAAGTTTTTAATTTGTAAGCATTTTTAAATGCTTTTTGTAGATATGATTATGGCAAGAGTGGAGGATATTGATGAATGTACTACATAGTCCCAGTGTATTTTTTTTAATTAATTTTTTTATTTTCAAAACATATGCATGGATAATTTTTTAACATTGATCCTTGCAAAACCTTGTGTTCCAATTTTTCTCCCCTTCCCCCATTCCTTTCCTAGATGGCAAGTAACCTAATATATGTTAAACATGGTAAAAATTTGTTAAATCCAATATATGCATACATATTCATACAATTATCTTGCTACACTAGAAAATCAGATCAAAAAAGAAAAAAATGAGAAAAAAATAAAATGCAAGCAAACAAAACAAAAGAGTGAAAATGCTGTGTTGTTGTCCACACTCAGTTCCCTCAGTCCTCTCTCTGGATGTTGATGGCTCTCTTCATCACAAGATCATTGGAACTGGTCTGAATCATCTCATTGCTGTAAAGAGCCACATCCATCAAAATTGATCTTCATATAATCTTCTTGTTGCCGTGTACAACAATCTTCTAGTTGTGCTCATTTCACTTAGTATCAATTCATGTAAATCTCTCCAGGCCTCTTTGAAATCATCCTAATGATTATTTCTTATAGAACAATAACGTTCTATAACATTCATATACCATAACTTATTCAGCCATTCTGCAACTGATGAGCATCAATTCAATTTCCAGTTTCTTGCCACTACAAAGAGGGCTGCCACATATATCCCAATACACTTTTTGTCTTGCACAAAGGTTGTTTTGAGATAGTTTCATTATGAGTTCTAAATTCCCTTTTTTGGGGCCTGGACTCTGGTTTATAGAGTTATTGATTTTTTTTTCTTATTAGCTGACAATTGAAGTTAATATTTAAATCTCTGGAAGAAAGACAGTCATGAGTGCCAAAGCCCAGGCCTCTTGTTTATTTAATAGACACACTCATCATGACATGTTGCAGACAAAACTCTGTACAAAAATCAAAAATGGAATCCCTCATAATATAGCCTCATCAACCCCTCTATAAGAATTTTAAGGGAAGGAACTAGAGATTTTCTGAATATAGTGACAATTAAAAGTTGCAGAGCAGGTGCTAAGCTGCACTTGATAGGGGAATTTTCTTCATCTGGAAACTCTATTTCTCAGTGACATCACAGGACCCAGCCCTATCCCTATCCCTAAAAATGATACTTCCAAAAAGAAGGCTTTTCTTTCTTATAAAAATTTTTATTATGAACTTAATCATCAATAAACATGAATATTTAGTAAACAAAGAACAAAAAAGATTATTAACCCATGAACTTCTATTACATGTAGTTTGGTTTTTTAAAGAGCATATTTTTGCATGTATTTGGAAAAACAAAATACTTTTTTAAAGAAGCTAGGACAATTTGCTCTTATCCTGTATAGCTTTCATTTTTGATTTATTGAAATATAGCTCTGAAAAAACAGATTTTTTTAAGTGCATTAAGTTTAACAATAGATTAATAATGGAATTATCCTGTTTTTTTCCCTCCTAAACTTTTCATAATTTTCTTCTATGTATTTTCAAATGTTTTAGTGATCCATTTTTTCTGCCTTTTTTTTACACTTCTATCCCTGACTGCTAACTCATCTCGCTTCCTTCTATAGAAGCCCTCCCTTGCAATAAATAAGCACCATTAAGCAAAATAAACCCGGTGTCTGAAAATGCTCATCTCATTGTGCACCATCATTTCTGCCAACAGGTGGGTGACATGCTTCATCTGTGAAGCTGTGATTGGTCACTGCAATGATCATGGAAAAGAAGCCTTTTCTTATTGATGCACCCTTCACAGAGCAAATGAAAACTGATTCCTGCTTTTTCTCAGGCTCTCCCACATAGTGTTTCTTTTATCATCTCTATCTCATGCCTATGCTTAGTCTCTCTCTAAGACACATCTAACACAATGGAAGTTCAGCCTGCCAGGAGACACCTTATTACTTTTTGGCAGGAGTGACTGCTTGGACACACTAAAGCTCTGTTTAAAGACAAGTGAGATCCATGAACTGGAGCCTCAGAAGAGATCAGCTTCCAGTGTGTTCCAGACACATGTGTCCTAATATGCCAAGCTTTCTTCTGCTGAGGCAGAAAGACTTTATTTGCCTCCCAGTCTTACTCTCTACAATTTCCTGGCTTAATGAAGGCACAAAAAGAGTTTACCTTTTATCCACACTTTCCAGTCCCCTCCTCCAACTAGTGTTCTCTTGAACTTGAGATACTTGACAGCTTAATTTTTAAGTGAAAGGGGAGCTTGAGAAGGACAAATTCTTAGTAATCAGCACTGGAACTATGAAAGAAGAATCCACCTTAAGGGCTGTCAAAGATAAACTTTTTCTTTCTTCATATTTTGTTTTAAATTTGGCTTCACTATAGCTAGGAAAGACCCCTAATATCCTGTCCTGTGAGAGCCTAAAGTCACAAGTGACGTGGGCTATATGTGTGTGTATGGTTTCTGGACATTGCTTCCTGCTAAGATTATTGTTAACATTATACCTGCATAACCAGCAGCATAGCCTAATAGTTAGATGCAGTCTTTGAACTATGAAGATTTGCATTCAAGTTCCACCTTTCATACATACTAGCTCTATAACCCTCAGAAAACCACTTACCTTTTGGAGTTCTAGAAAAGACATGAAGGCTATAAGTTGCAGAAAAGGTGCTGACTTTCATTGGTAGAAGGACTTGTCTGGTGTAGGATACCAATGGAATCAAAAGTCCCGTCCCTGTCTCTTACCCCTATATCTGGAGATGCTTCTCTTCTGAGAGTGACCCATGGCTCACCATATTATCTCTATTCTCTTCGTTTTTTCCCATCCCTGGAATCAGAATCAGTCTTAAGTCAGGAGAATTTTCCATAGTCAACTCTCAACATCGAATAGAACTGACTGAAAAGTTACCACGTCTTCTGAGATCTTGACAGATGGGAGTCATTTACATTGGCCATTAGGAAGAGCAAATCTGTACTGCCATGAACATCTGTTTAAAATGAATATCAGACTTAAGCTTCCAAACTCTCTGAGTCCTTTCCAATGAACTCCACAGTTGCCAAGAAGGGGAAAAAGCATTCAAGACATTGTTCCAAGGGAGAATAAATAAATTACCCAATTCTAACACTCTCTCTCTCTCTCCCTCTTTTCCTCCCTCCCCCTCCCTCTCTCTTCCTTCTTTCCTTCCCTCCCTTTTCCTTTTTTCCCTATTCTCTCTCTCTCTCTCTCTCTCTCTCTCTCTCTGTCTTTCTTCCTCTCTCCCCCTTTTCTCTTCCTCCTCCTCTCTCTCTGTCTCTCTGTCTCTCTCTCTGTCTCTCTGTCTCTCTCTCTTCCTCTCTCTCTCTCTCTTCCTCTCTCTCTCTCTTCCTCTCTCTCTCTCTCTCTTCTCTCTCTCTCTCTCTTCATCTCTCTCTCTTCTTCTCTCTCTCTCTCTCTCTCTCTCTCTCTCTCTCTCTCTTCTCTCTCTCTCTCTCTCTCTCTCTCTCTCTCTCTCTCTCTCTCTCTCTCTCTCTCTTTCTTCCTCCCCCACTTTCTCCCCTCTCTTTGGATGGAAAATGTGTAACCATGAAAGCTGAAAGCTCTATTTACTGAGCACAGGGTCTCCCATCCAATAGATTTCTAAACTTCTCTGCTAATATGCTGTTTTGCTTTGATCTCTGAATTGGAAGGAAGTTTAAATAGTCCTTCTGACTTTTCAATGTAGTATAATGGAAAGATTATGGTTTTTAGAACAGGAGACCTGGGTTCAAATTCTGTTTCTGATACTTACCACTGTGCTAATGGGCAAATTCCTTGATTTCCCTGGGCTTCAGTTTCCTCAGCTTTAAAATAAAGGGATTAGATTAAAATTGCTTCAAATCTCTCCCCTCTCCAATTCTTTCTTTGGGAAATTCTTTTATTTATTTTGAACTTATTACAACTCACTAGGCAACTAGGTAATTCATTGGATGGAGTACCAGTCTGGAGTTAGGAAGACCTGAATTCAAATCAAGTCTCATATATTTAATAGCTATGTGACTCTGGGCAAGAAATCACTTAACCCCATTTGTTTCAGTTTCCTCATCTGTAAAATGAGGATAACAATAGCACCCACCTCTCAAATGAGGTTCAAAGGAAATATTAATTATTAAGGTTCAATTGAGATATTAATTATAAGTATCTTAATACATAGTGTTATAGAAATGTTAGTTATTATTTTTATATCAAATAAAATAATACCATATACATCGTTAAACAGAAAAAAAGATATGGATATTATGGATGTACAGCTTGCTTTAAAAAAATATGTAATCCATATATAACTTTCAAAGCTGTCCTGCTTGTCTGTGATTCTTTCTGACCTTCCTTCTGTAATCTTCTGTACAACAAAAAAGCTTCATTGATTTCCTTTACTTTCTTTTCTTTTTCTGGCTACTCAGTTCTCCCTCTCTCAAGAACTAGAAAAAAAGACAAACAAAACTTTCATAAGAAAAATGCATAGTCAAACAAAACAACTTCCCATCTTGACTAGATCTGAAAACATCTGTCTTATTCTACATCTTGAATCTATCCTATTGGGAAGTGGGTAGCTTGACTTCATCATCTGACTTCTGGAATTGTTTTTGGTTATTGCATTGATCAGATTTGTTATGTCTTTCAAAATTGTTTTCCTTTACAATATTCTTATTAGATAAATTGTTGTACTAGTTCTGATCACTTCTATTTTGTATCAGTTCCTGTAAGTCTTCTTAGCAAAATGTATTGGGAAAAGCCTTCTCTTCATCAAGACCACTAGAAATGTGCTTGGACTCAGCATTTGCTTTTTTTTATTTTAAGTGAAGACATTGGATTCTCTGATTCACAAGGTCCAGAAGAATATTGGAATGGGAAAGGGAAAGGAATATAGCTTTTTCTTTACAAGATATATGCTTGGGTAATTTTTCAGCATTGACAATTTCAACACTTTTTGTTACAATTTTTCCCCTCCTTCCTCCCATCCCTTCCCTAGATGGCAGGTTAACCAATACATGTTAAATATCTTAAAGTTTATGTTAAATACAATATGTGTATAAATGTCCATACAGTTATTTTGCTTTGTGGTATGTTCTTGCTGTATCTCCAAAATAAATATCATTTTGTAAAAGTGAATAAATTAAAGTGATTAAACAGAAGTGAGTCACTAGACCTAGCAATATAGCCTGTGGGAGCTTGAGCCAGTGGCATTAGAAGGAAAAAACTCCAATCCTCTCAGAGCTTCTAAGAATCCAGAGGAATCAGATATTGCCTGCTGGGCTCTAGAATACCAGTCCAGAATCAACTGGCTATACCAGGTTTCTCTGAAACCACCTCTTTCATCATTCTTATGGTGCAATCATTTTCCATTACACTTATATTCCATAATTTGTACAGCCATTCCCCAAATGATGAATACTTCTGAAGTTTCTATTGCTTTTTTTTTTTAATAACAAAAAGCGCTGCTATAAATATTTTTGGACATATGTGTCCTTTTTCTCATTCTTTGCTTTCTTTTAAATTCCTCTTTCTCGAAACTGACAAAATTATCTTCCTAAGAAATAAGACTGACAATGTTGCTCCCCTTCTCAACAACTTTCATTATTTCTAAAAACAATTCCAAACAAATCCCTCAGTTAGATATTTTAGGCCTTTGATAATCTGGCTCTTATCTTAACTTTTCTTCAGTGTTATCTCCTACTATATGCCTAAATAAATACTCTACTCTTCAAATAACTTTGCCTTATATTTATTTGTGTTCTTTTAATTCTGTCCATTAAATCCTAGTTTCCCCAGGTAGAATGTACTTCTGAAAGTAGGGACAGTTTGGTTTTTAACTTTCTATCTCCTGCACATAGACAGTGTGTAGACTATCATGCACACAATAGACATTTCAGAAACTCTAGTTGAATTGAGTAACCCATTATTGAGGGGTGAGAGGATATACAAGTGCAAATCACTATGCTCAAGAAAGAGATGAGACACACATGAAAAATATCAAAGTTTTGCATCTTGTAACTGTTTCATAAATGATTGTTGTATGATGAATGAATGTTGAACAATATAATAAAAAGATGTCTTAAAAGTAAGTTTTCAAGCTATTAAAATTTTTACTGTTGAACAATAGGATTCAAATGTGCTTGCTCCAGAAGTTCAAAGGTCATTAATTTGGGCTGGACCAGTCTGGGAAGATATCCTGAGGAAAAACACAGCCAGGCCTTGAGAAATGAATAGGATTTTCATCGATGATGGGGATAAAGTAGAGAATCTAGACTTAGAGTTGGCAGAGACCTTAGAGGTCATTGAGTCCAAAGCCACCATTTTATAGATGAGAAACATGAAGGTTATATTCATTTTTTTTTATTCATGATGGAGATAAAGATAGTGTTCTATAATTGTTTCATGTATATTCTTCCTGAAGACTAAACCTGTGTTTATTTCTTTGGTATTCCCCAACATAGTACCTATTATCTCCATTGAATGCAATACACAATAACTTATGTGTTCACCTTTCATCCAAAGTCCATCAAACTCTTATGGGCCTAAGGTAAAGGTGGCTCTCATTACAAGGAAGACACCACACATTTAAAGACGCTAAGTATTCTCCACAGGATTATAGAGAGAATTATTTTATGGAAAGTAAATTGTCATGGAATTGTTTATAATAGATCTAGTAGTACCATTGTGGGCCCACCAGAAGAATCCCTATTTTGTTGAGATATATAGAATTTAGAAATGAATTGTGTAGAAAGGTGAAGAACTTACAGATTAAGCACATATTGATCAGAGACTTTAACTAAAGTAGATCAGGCCTATAGGCCCCAATCACGTGATTTTAGACGAGACGTGGATTGCATTCCATTGTCCAAAGAAGGAATTAAGTGGCTGAAGCTGTATATCACCTTTTTCACTGGGTTTCACTGACCAAATAGGGGGATAAAAGTTTATATAACCAATCACAACCTATAGAGGGTAGGATTATGGGGGTTCTTTGTCTGAAATGTATAAAAGTTGTAAGCATCTTCAAGTGAATGACTTTCCTCCTATGGGTATCTTTGCTGTTCTTTAGGGCCCACAGGCCAGGACGGTCCCTTCTCGAGATTCTCATAAATT
Source organism: Antechinus flavipes (assembly GCF_016432865.1). NCBI lineage: Eukaryota > Metazoa > Chordata > Mammalia > Dasyuromorphia > Dasyuridae > Antechinus > Antechinus flavipes. Next base: position 298,720,730 of record NC_067398.1, on the reverse strand, counting down.
CTTTCTGTACATCATTTGGAGTGACTCCTGAGTAGTCAGTTTGGGTAGGTGCAATTGCCCCAAACAGAATCATGGAATCATAAACTTAGAAATGAAAGGGGCCTTAGAAGGTCATCAAATTAAACATCTTTCTCTCCAACCCTCTTGCCCCCACATACCTTACAGATGAAAAAGAGAAATTAAGTCACTCAATTCCAGCATCACATAGTTTTAGAAGTAGGATTTTAATCCAGGCCTTCTTAACTCCAACCCCAATGCCCCATCCATTTTATCATATTCTCTTTCATGATCTGCAGGAAAAGAACCTAGAGATCATCTAGTCTGATCTCTTCATGTTATAGGTCAACCAATCAATCATCATGCATTTATTAAGCACAGACTCTCTGCCAAGGAGTAAAGTAGGCATTGAGGAAACAAAGATAAAAAAATACAATAGTCCCTGGAGTGTAATAAGAAACCTTTAGCCTTATGGAGGTAGAAAGACTACCTAAGGTTACATTGTGTAAGTAAGAATGATAATATCTGAATAAGACTCAGGACTTGTGAATTTCAGTTCTATGCACTTGTACTTTTTAAAAAGTTATATTAATGTAGAAATATGTTTAGAAGAATTGCACATGTTTAATCTGTATTGGATAATTTGCTGTCTAGGGCAGGGGAGTGAGGGGAGAGGGAGAGAGGGAGAAAATTTTGGAACATAAGGTTTTGCAAATGTGAATGTTGAAAACTATCTCTGACATATATTTTGAAAATAAAATCTATTATTAAAATTTTTTAAAATCATACTGATACCAATCATTCTTCACCTGGAGGCCTTTTCTGCACCAGACCCACTTCAAACTCTCAGTTACTATCTACTGTCTGGGTTTCCCTAGGCCATACCTTTGATTCTTCCTTTCTACTAGGAAGTGGGCTTCCTGGGCTTCACAAGACAAATCACCACTACCTGGCATAAAGGCCCTGAACAGTCTAACCCTCACTCTCCCTATATGTACTTCTCTTCAGTTTCTGATATTCTGCTAAACTCATTTCTCTCTCTCTCTTTAAAAAAAAAATATCTTATTTTTCCAAATATATACAAAGATAGTTTTCAACATTCACCTTTGCAAAACTTTGTGTTCCAAATTTTTCTCCCTCTCTCCCTCTCCCCTAGACAAGTAATTCAATATAGTGAACCCATTTCTCAATCGTCTCCATGCTAGTGATCTAAATTCTTGGCTGATGAAAAACAGCTTCATTCACTATTCCCAACTGCCTATTCTCTCACTCCCATTATCTTCAACCCTAGTCTCCAAATATCTTATTTCAGAGCTACCCTCCTCTTTTCTGTGCCCTCTGGAATACTTGCCCCATAATTAACAAACTTGCTTTAATCTCAAATATTGTTCTTTTACCCTCCTACTATTTTCTGGTACTCACGAAATTCTGGCAGATGACACGGCATCCCAGGCCACCTTTTCTAGTCCTGCTTACACTGTGACTCATATTTCCTGACTCACTGCTAATGATGGGTGAGTTGAATTACTCCTTTCTCCCCATTTCCTCTTTTAGATTTTCCTTCTACCAACATCACTCTGTAATCTCCCATCTGAGTTTTAGACTATTCAAATTGATCCTCTAATTTAGATCCTGATGACCATTATCCAGTTATTTTAAAACAATGAGTTCAGCACCTGACTGTAATCTTTTGCTCCAAACCAAATCTTGCCCCCATAATAAGAGATTTCAATATCGCAGGATTCTCTTAATTACACTCAATTTTCACCTCTTCAATCTCCTCAGTCCTCATGATTTATTTAACAAATTAAGGGAGGTACCTTTTCTTATCTTTCCTCCAGGATCTAACTTGGTATTTATAAATATTTATATTTATATTTATATTTATATTTATAAATACATAGAGTTCAGTTTCATTTTGGGGATTGGTCTTTTAGTTTACAATGATAGAGACATCATACAGCTTCAGTTTAAATATGTAAGTACAAATGATTTCTACATCTAGTTATCTATTCCTAACCTTATACGTTCTCCCATGTTTTTCTGAATTTCCCATGTGTCATTTAAAGGTATGATAATATTTTATTATGTTCCTATAACTAGGCACAGTTGTAAATTACAATAATATTCTATTATGTTCTTATGTTTGTTCAGTTCATGTAGTACCCATTCAATGGACATCCACTTTATTTTCAGTTCTTTGCTACAGCAAAAAATACTGCTATTTATATTTTCATATTACATGGTACCTTTTATTCTCTCTTTGACCTCCCTTGGTTTACATGCCTAGAATCAGAATCTCTGGGTCAAATTTTAGACATTTTAGTTTTGGATTTTCTTTTTTTTGTATTTTTCCAAATTATTTTCCAAGATGATTGGACTGAGCCAAAGCACCCTATGCTTTCTTCTCTCTACCACGCATCCTCAAAGAAGTCCCAGGTGAATTGGACAAGGATTTTTTTTTAACTGTAGATAGCCCTCTGATTCTATCCCTCTCCAGGAGTCTGGGTAGAGTGGGAATTGAATGCCCAAGAGGAAATTCTTCTCCTGCCTTCCTACCATAAATAGATTAGTGTCTGAATGGTCCATATTTGACCACCATATTTAGAGGCTATAGCATGTATCAAGCTCCATTTTAGTCTATCAATGGAGGAAAGCTGAGCAAGAATGTTCCTAAATGCTGCAGAATGTATAAGAATGAATCAGAGCCTAACACATATTCTTGCTCTGTTGAGTTGACTCAAAACTTAGGGGACATCTCTACCTGACATGTTACATGCACAATAATAAGACTAGAATGTGCTGTTCCCAGTCCCTGGCCCTGAAATGGCAAGGCCTGGATGTACTTCCTTCCAGAGCTGTAATTTTCTCTTTAGAGAACACAGACCAGTTATTAACTTGATTTTATTTTATTTCCTTGGAGTGTCTCTAAATTCATACCCATAAGCCCACATCCCAAAGTGATCACTGAAAGCTTCTGCACCACAATCTTCTCTATTATTGCCTTTCTCTCTCCCCTTCCCTTCTTTCAATATCTCTGTGTGTCTCTCTTTATCTCTGATTCTGTCTATCTGTCTCTCTCTCTCTCTCCCCCCCCCCTCCCATTTCTGTGGTGCCCATCAATTAACACTAAGTTGTCTGGTAATCCCACTAGCTTAAAATGGATGTAGGTGAATTTTAAAGTTTCCCCTAAATTTCCAGAAGGTTTGAGGAACTCTTTAACACATACCAGTTGTGACCACCATTCGTGACGCTGACCCAGAATCTTTGTGCTGAGGTAGGTGTTAGGAATAGGGATTTGGGGCTGTAGTTGGAATATTAGATTATTTAAATATATTTATTTATTCTAAGTATACACATTGGAGACCACCAAAGAAAGAAAAAAGAAAATTTCAGGTGATAAACACTGCAAATTGTAATGTTCTACAAGTTACTTGTGCAGATGTTTCAGTTGCATTCAGTTGTTTGTGCCAAGTTTTCTTGGCAATAAAGATGTCAGAGTGGTTTGTCATTTCCTTCTCCAATTTATTTTACAGATGAGGAAACTGAGGCAAACAGAGTTAAGTGACCTGCTGTAGATCAGACAGTATCTGAGGGCAGATTTGAACTCAGGAATTTGAGTCTTGTCTCTAAGCCCAGCAATCTATACACTGGGCAAGCATTTCTGGAAGTTATGAGGAAATAGTAACAGGGTCCTTAGTTGCCAGACTTTTGGGCCATGTATTTGATATCTCTGATGTAGAATATAGGGAGTTGGACCTAGGGACCTAGGTGAACACAAGTCTTCCCTAAAACTTAAGTTCAGCTCACTATAATTTATATTAGAGGTATTAAACAGATGGACCTATAATCTGAACCAGAATAAAATGTAGCTGGGAATTTTTTTTTAAATGCAATAGAACATAGATAATGTTAATATGTGATTTTAAAGTCAGCATATGACTTGTAAGGTTGTTTATGTATGGTTTAGTGGGCTCTTTTCCTATTTGATTTGATACCATTGCTTCATTATACTGCTTCTCAGTAAGTACCTCTTATAAAGTTATTGAATTCATGATATCTCTAAATACCATCAAGTAATAGTTTAAAATACAATTTAGTATTACATTGTGTCAATATAAATCATCTAGTTAAATAACAATTATGACTTCAGAGGAATTATATCTTGATATGCCTCCCATTTCTTTGCAATAAGGTAAAAAAAATTCGTAAGTATAAACTGAAACATATGTTGTCATACATGGCCAAAATGTTGAATGGTTTCTACTTAACTGTAGTTGTTTTTGTTGTAAAGGATAGTTCAGAGCTGTTGGAGGGGAGATTCAATGGTAGGGGAAAAAAAGAGGATGAATAAAATATTTCTATTAAAGAAGAAAAAATGATAATTTTCTACAAATGCCATTTTTTATTATAGCTTTTTATTTACAAATTATATGTATGGGTAATTTTACATCGTTGACAATTGCCAAACCTTTTGTTCCAATTTTTCCCCTCCTTCCCCCCACACCCTCCCCCAGATGGCAGGTTGACCAATACATGTTAAATATGTTAAAGTATAAATTAAATACAATATAAGTATACATGTCCAAACAGTTATTTTGCTATACAAAAAGAATCGGACTTTGAAATCAAAAATACAGGTGGACAAAAATAGAGGGATTGGAATTCTATGTAGCGGTTCATAGTCATCTCCCAGAGTTCTTTCGTTGGGTGTAGCTGGTTCAATTCATCACTGCTCTATTGGAACTGATTTGGTTCATCTCATTGGTCACATCCCTCAGAATTGATCATCATATAGTATTGTTGTTGAAGTATATAATGATCTCCTGGTTCTCCTCATTTCATTCAGCATCAGTTCATATAAGTCTCTTCAGGCCTTTCTGTAATCATCCTGTTGGTCATACAAATGCCATTTTTTAAATTTTGTATTTAACACAACACTTTTGATTGTAATATACTGAAACTTAGATTTCTCTCTTAACATATACCTCTTCTACTGAGGGTGATTCTTAGTTTCAGTCCTTTAAAGACTACAGGATTCCATATAATTGGTCTATAAAACTTTTGGTATTAAAAAGATAAGTTTTTATTCCAAGGAAAAGCTCAAAAGAACTATAAAACTATTTTTAAAAAAACTATAAAAGAGCATTAAAAGAACTATAGTTTCCCAAAGGATATTCAGTCCCTTCTTTTCCCCCTATTCAATTCTGTGACCAATTCATTGTCCATTTGCAATAAAATGTATGTACTTGTGAATAATCTCCAATCAGCTGCAAAGCAAAGTCTGAACCAACAGTATCAAACTCAAATAGAGATATCCCTACAGGTTGTTATTGACTTAGAAAACCACAAATTAATATTTATTGTAATTTTGTTCATTTTGTTAAATATTTCTCAATTATATTTTTCTTTTTTTTAAATTTCTTTTATATATATATGTACATTCATATATATATATATATATCCAGAGGCATTATATGGTAGAGAAAAACTGAAACAAAAAGGAAAAACCATGAGAGAAATTTTAAAAAGAAGAAAAAAAGGTAAAAATAGTATGCACTGATCCACATTGGTCTCCATAGTTCTCTCTCTGGATGAGGATCGTGTTTTCCATCCAAAGGTTATTGAGATTGCCTTGGATCACTGAACTGGTGAGGAAAAAACAAGACTGTCAGAGTTGATCATCATACAATCTTGTTCTTGCTGTGTACAATGTTCAATTCATTCAGCATCAGGTCATATAAGTTTTTCCAGCTTTTCTAGAATCAGCCTGTTAATCATTTTTATAGAACAATAATATTCCATTACTTTCAAATACCATAACTTATTCAATCATTACACAAATGATAGGCATCCATTCATTTTCCAATTCTTTGCCATCACAAAGAGAACTGCTACAAACATTTTTGCACATGTGAGTTCTTTTTCTCTCTTTTATGATTTCTAGTATTGCTGGATCAAAGGGTGTATACAGTTTACAGGCTTTGGGCATAATTCCAAATTGCTCTCCATAGCAGTTGGATCATTTCATAACTTCATCAACAATGCATTAGTGTCCCAGTTCTCCCACATTCCTTCCAATATTTATAATCATCTTTTCCTGTCATTTTAATCAATATGATAGGTATGAGGTGGTACCTCAGAGTTGTTTTAATATGCACTTTTCTACTCAATAGTGATTTAGAGCATTTTTTCATAAGACTATAGACATCTTTAATGTCTTCTTCTGAAAATTGTTTATTCATATCCTTTGAGCATTTATCAATTTCCCCAATTACATTTTAATCTGATTCTTACAATACTAGAGAATTTTGCAGGTGTTTAGGCCAAAAGTTTGACACCTCTGGTCTGGACAACAGGAATTCATCATCTTACTTGTATGAATGAAAATTTTCTTGAACTTGTACAATAGACTAAATCTTTATCCTGCACAAATGACTGAAAGATGTAAGAATACAAGATGATACTGTAATTGTTGTGAGTTATCTACATTTGTGTCTTGCAATCACATTTTAAAATTATACAAGACTCCTTGAAAAACATAACAGGAATAATCTGTTCAATGAACCTCTGATCATTATTATAAAGTGAGACAAAAAATAGGGCAATGGACTCTTGACAAAGGTCATGGAAGAGATTTAGGGCAGAGTCCAAGTTGTAGATTCTTTGAAGATGATAAAGTTCTCCAGATACTCCTATTTGTGGGTGACATTTACAACAGATTTCAAGATAGTACAGAGCCTTCTAAGATGAGATCCATAACCAGTCAAAAGAGTTTGGCCCAATTATCCATACAGAAGAAGGAAAGTAAATGAAAAATGTCTATTGCTCAGAAGTAGAAGCTGGTGTGATAAAATCTCATTACTGTGGGTTCCTACTTATGTATAATATGTAATAAATTAGAAAACTTAGAGTGAAACCTTAGTTGAAATTGATTTTAGCACTGTCTGCTAAGCAAATGAATGCAAATAGGATGTCATGGGGAATATTTATCCTGTTAAAAAAGAAAAGGCAACATATGATTTGTTAGAATTTTGTTTGGAATTTTTAATAAAGAAATAGGGGACAGGAATTGTTATTGGTATTGCCATGTAAGGAAATGCCCTCTAACAATATAGATCATTACATTCTCTATGGCTGAGAGACATTTAGAATACTGAAAGATTAAGGTGACTTTCCCAGGCTCACAGAGCCCATAGAGATCAGAGGTGGAATTTGAACTCAGAGCTCACAAGATGGGGAATCACTCCAGCAATATCTCCATGGAAGGGGAAACTATAGGACATCAGCTGCAAAAAGATAAGGTAAGAGCATCTTTTTCCTAATTATGATTTGTGAGATGAAGTGAAGACAGAAGTGTTCCGTACAAAACCAGGCTTATGTCTTAGAGGAGGAGGGATTAAAAAAAAAAAAGTAAAACCTTTGTTTTACAGATTTCCCTTTAATTATATATAAATTCAATTCTCATAAATCAAATCCTGTTGAAAACTATATAAGGGGTTTTTGTGACAAGACAAAGGTTTAAAGAACACTCAGAATGCTTTTATAAAGTAAATCATAACCTTTCAATTGTATTTGATTTGTGAATTTGGGTTTTCACATACAATAACTTTTGTACTTTCAGAAGCCATTTGGCATAATGAATGGAGAATTTGCCTCAGAGTCAGGAAGACCTGAATTCAAGTCATGCTTCTCAAACATATCAGTTATGTGGTCTCTTGATCCCCTTCTAATACTATAAGTTACTAACCTTCATGGACAGAGTGTTTTCTCATAGCGAGTTTGCTCTTCTGAAAAGTCACAAGACTAATCCAAAACCTTGGTGTCATTCAGCATAACAAGGATATAAGATATGGTGGTTATGAGTTAGTATTTCCATGTGTCACATATTCCCTCTAGTTCTTTGAAAGGCTGAAGTACAAAATTCACTGACTTGAAATGGAAAATGCTATACATATCCAGAGAAAGAACTTTGGAGACTGAATGTGGATCAAAGAATAGTATTTTCACCTTTTTTTTGTTTGTTCATTTGGTTTTTTCTTTTTTTTTTCCCCCTTCTGATCTGATTCTTCTTGCACAACATGACAAATATGGAAATAGGTTTTAAAGGATTGCACATATTTAATCTATATCAGATTGTTTGCTGTCTTGCAGAGGGGGAGAGAAGAGAGAAAAGGGAAAAACTAGAACCCAGTTTTACAAAAATGAATGTTGATTGTTGGTGGAGTTATGAACAGATCCATCCATTCTGGAGAGCAATTTGAACTATCTCAAATAGTTGTCAAACTGTGCATATCCTTTGACCCAGCAGTGTTACTACTGGGCTTGTATCCCAAAGAAATCTTAAAGAAGGGAAAGGGACTTGTATGTGCAAGAATGTTTGTGGCAGCCCTTTTTGTAGTCGCTAGAAACTGGAAAATGAATGAATACCCATCAAATGGAGAATGGTTGGGTAAATTGTGGTACATGAATGTTATGAAATGTTATTGTTCTGTAAGAAATGACCAGCAGGATGAATACAGAGAGGCTTGGAGAGACTTATATGAACTAATGCTAAGTAAAATGAGAAGAACCAGGAGATCATCATACACTTCATGATTATATGAGGATTAATTCTGATGGAAGTGGCTATCTTCAATAATGAGAGGACCCAAATCAGTTCCAATTGATCAGTAATGAACAGAACCAGCTATACCAAGCTAAAGAACACTGGGAAATGAATGTGGGCCACAACATAACATTTACACACTTTCTGTTATTATTTGCCTGCATTTTTGTTTTTTTTCCCAGGTTATTTTTACCTTCTTTTTAAATCTGATTTTTCTTGTGTGGCAAGACAACTATATAAATATGTATACATCTATTGTATTTAACATATACTTTAACATATTTAACATGTATGGGACTACCTGCCATCTAGGGGAGGGGGTGGAGGGAAAGAAGGGAAAAGTTGGAACAGAAGTTTTTGCAAGAGTCAATGTTGAGAAATTACCCATGCATATGTTTTGTCAATAAAAAGCTATAATAAAAAAAATGTTGAAAATTATATTTACATGTATTTGGAACAATACTATTTTTTTAAAAAAGGTACTAGAATTAAAAGGAACTGGAAAAGGCTTCCTGTAGATGATGAGATTTTAGTTGGGACTTAAAGGAAGCTTAGGAAGCCAATAAGTGAGATGCAAAGAAAGAACATTCCCCAAATAGGAGACAGTGAGTGAAAATACCCAGAACTAAGAGATGAAATACAATATCAGTAGATCAAAGAATACCTGGAAAGGAGTAAGACATGAAAAGATTTGAAAGGTAAGAGAGGCTAGATTATGAAGGGCTTTAAATGCCAAATAGAGAATTTTTTATTTGATCCTGGAGGTGAGCCACAAGAGTTTGTTGAGTAGTCAGCTGGAGCTTTAGGAAAACCACTCTGTTGTCTGGCTAAGCAAAGGTTTAAGACAGGTAAGCTGTGCACTAAGCTCTTGCAATAGAACAGGTATGAGGTAATGCAGGTTTGCACTAGTGGTAGCAATGTCAGAGGACAGAAGAGGGTCTATTCAAGAGATGCTGCAAAGTTGAAATCAGTAGACCTTAGCAACAGATTAAGTATGAAGGATGAGAGATAAAGAGTTGGGGATGTCATCCTTACTTGTAAAATCATAAGGCTGAGAGTGGAAGGATGATATCATCTTCTCTAGTAACAGAGAAGTTAGGAAAAGGGAAAGGTTTGGGAGAAAGATAATGATTTCAGTTTTGGACACATTAAGTTTGTTGTCTACTGGACATCTAATTCAAGATAACTGAAAAAGATCTATCAGCTATCTTTCAGTTATCTATAAAAACATACATTCAGCCTATATATCTCTATCTCTATCTAAAAATATATTTGTATATGTATATATCCCCACTGTCTCCTAAGCTTCAATCTATATGTCAAATAGAATGTTCCTGTTTGAGATATCTCAAACTCCATACATCCAAAACTGAACTCCCCAAATCCAATTTGTTGCCAAATCTTGCTGTTTTTATCTCTACAACATTGCAAAGATCCATCCTTTTCTTTCTACTTACAGTTATTATTTTGATTTAGTTCCTTATTCCCTCTCACTTAGAATGTTACAAAAGTTTTTGATTGGTCTCCTGCTTCAAGTCTCTCCTAGCTCCAGTCCATCCTATAGCCTGCTGCCAAAGTGATTTTTCATACACAATTCCAGTAGCTCCCCAAACCTCACTGTTTAATTTTTAAAGACTTTCACAACCTAGTTCCAATCTATTTTTCCAGAGTCTTATTGTACATTAATTCACCTCTTGTTCTCTGTGGTCCAGCCAAATTGGTATTCTCTCTATTCTTTTCACTCATTTCTCTGTGTCTTTGAATAGGTTATTTCCCATGCATGGAATGCATTCCCACTTCACTTCTGTCTCATAGAATTCTTCCTTCAAGACAAGGTTCAACTCCATCTTTTACATGAATCATTTTGTGAATCACCCAATCACCAGTGTTCTCCTTCCCAAACTTCCTTATAGTTACTGCTTTGTATTTAATGTATTTATTATCTACTTATTCTGTATATTCTCAGATATTCTTGTCTCCCCAGTCAGAATGTAAACTCCCTGAGAGTAGAGATTCTATTTATGTGTCCTCAGAGCCCAGCACAGTCCCTGTCATATAGAAGGCCTAATAAATGCTTGCTGATTGACTGATATTTTCCAAGTGCCTTCCAGCCCTAGGGAAAGATTCTATGCTAAAATTATTTAATTTCTGATGAGTCAAAAAAGCTTAAGATAGATGGATGTGTTTCTTTTCAACAGTGAGATGATTCAGATTAGTTCCAGTGGTCTGGTGATGAGGAGAGCCATCTACATTCAGAGAGAGGACTGTGGGAACTGAGTATGGACCACAAAAAAATATCCTCACTCTTTTGTTATTGTTCATTTGCATTTTATTTTCTTTCTCATTTTTTCCTTTTTGATTTGATTTTTCTTGTGCAACAAGATAATTGTATAAATATGTATGCATATACTGCATTTAACATATATTTTTACCATGTATAATATGTATTGAATTACTTGCTATTTAGGGAGGGGGTGTGGGGTATGGAGGAGAAAAATTGGAACACAAGGTTTTGCATGGGTTAATGTTAAAAAATTATCCATGCATGTCTTTTGAAAATTAAAAAGCTTTAATAAAAATTTTTTTTAAAAGCTTAAGATGTTTTCTTGTGTCTGAGTATGCTAGTGTCCATTATACATTATGTAAATGCTATAGAATTAATATGTTCTTGTTTTCTAGGATGTATCTTCTAGTATGAGATTAACTTACTCAAGGGCACGCCTGTTTTCCTCATGTGTTTAGGCTCTGAGTTGCAGAGATATCCTAGAAACAAGAAGTTTTTCTCTAAAATCCAATCTAATCAACATTTATTTGTTAAGTGCTTGCTATAAATGGAACACAGTAGTAGTGGAGACACAGAGTTTAAAGAAGATATGGTCCCTGCCTTCACAGATTTTATAATCTAATAGGGGGATAAAATATATGTAAGTAACTGATATTCTTATTAAGAGGGTTGCAAAACAAAGGCCTGTATGAAAACTTGGGAGAGAATCATAGCTTTAGAGCTGAAGGAACTTTTTTTTTGGGGGGGGGATTGTTTTCCTTTTTTAAAAAAATTAATCTTTGTGTATGTGTGTGTATGAGGCAATTGGGGTTAAGTGACTTGCCCAGGATCACCCAGCTAGGAAGTGTTAAGTGTCTAAACCAGATTTGCACTCAGGTGCTCCTGATTTCAGAAATGGGTGCGCTATCCACTTCACCATCTAGCTGCCCCTGGAAGGAACTCTTAAAGGCTCTCCATAGTAAAATACCACTCTGCCTTTCTAGCTCTAAGTCATTATTGTAAGCTCTGTCCAATCTTATCCCCTCATAGAAGTAAGTCAAGAAAGTATGGAGGTAGGAGGTAGGGGTAGGAGAAGTAAGTTGAATAATCTTCTAGAATCAAAAAGGGAACAGGTAACAGAGATATGATTTGAACCCAGAAACTTTGGCTGCAAATCCAGTGCTTTTTTCACTATACCATGGTACCTCCCTAGAAAGTCATTATCAACCAAGAGGAAAGGGGCAGAGAAGAAGAAAGTCTTTTTCTAGAGAAAAGGCAGTATTAGAGCCGAGCTTTAAAGGAAAAGTTCATGTGGCCAAAGGGCTATCAAACTGGGTTTACCCTTTGATCCAGCAGTGTCTCAACTGAATCTGTATCCCAAAGAGATCATAAAAAAGGGAAAAGGACCAAAATGTGCAAAAATGTTTGTAGCAGCCCTTTTTGTAGTGTCAAGGAACTGGAAACTGAGTGGGTGCCCATGATTGGGAAATGGCTGAATAAGTTATGGTACATGAATGTGATGGAATATTATTGGTCTATAAGAAATGATCAGTAGGATAATTATTTCAGAGAGGCCTGAAGAGACTGACATGAACTGATAAGTGAAATAAGCAGGCCAGGAGATCATTGTATACAGCAACAACAAGATTATACAATGGTCATTTCTGATGGACATGACTCTTTTCAACAATGAAGTGATCAGACCAATTCCAATGATCTTGTGATGGAGAAAGCCATTGGCAATCAGAAAAGAGACTGTGAGAACTGAGTGTAGAACTCAACATAGTATTTTCACCTTTTTTGTTGTTGTTTACTTGCTTATTTCTTTCTGTCTCATTTGTTTTTCCTTTTTGATCTGATTTTTCTTGTACAGCATGATAAATGTGAAAATCTGTACAGAAGAATTGCACATGTTTAGCCTATATTGGATTACTTGCTTTCTAAGGGAGGGGGTGGAGGGAAGGAAGAGAAAAAATTTGGAACACAAAATTCTGCAAGGGTGAATATTGAAAACTATCTTTGCATTTATTTTAAAAATAAAAAACTATTATTATTTTTTTAAAAGGAGGAAAAGTTCAAATTCAGCAGCCTGGGAAGAACAGAATGAAGACATTTGTCATATGAGAACAGTGTGAGCAAGAGCAGAGCCTGGAAAACACAGGCTGCATTTAGGAATTATAGAATTTAAAACTGGTGGAGACCTTACAGAGATCATTTAGTCCAGTCACCTCATTGAGGAGGTTGATGCCTGGAAAGGTTCAGGACTAGAAGAGACCCTTAGAAGTCATCTAGCCCAATCCCATCATTCTACAGGTGAAAAAAATGAGATCCCTGAAGTGAGATTCAATGGCACACAAGAATTAAGCAGCAGAGCTGAGATTTGAACTCAGGTCCTCTAATTTTCTCCATTACTAAAAGCCATACTATGACTCAGTTTGGACAGAGCTTACAATGATAAGATAAAGCTAGAAAGAGAAGGTGGTATTTTACTGCAGAGGTTCTTGGAAACCAGCTCAAGGAGTTTGAAGCTGGGATGTTTGTGCAAAGGAGTGATTTGAGCAGTGAATTCCATATTCCTGGAATTCAGAACAAAGGAGATTTCATTAGACTTGCCTGGCTCTCCATTCCAAGAATTCCATAGATCCTTGTTTCCCAAATATTTTTTTACAGTCTGTTACAGTAACTAGAACTGTCTCACTACTTTTCCATTCTGGGAACAAGGGGGAAAGGAAGGGAGTAAGCATTTATATAGCACTTCCTATGTTCCAGGCATTGTGATAAGAAATTTTACAAATATTATTTCACTTGATCCTTACAACAGCCCTGGGAAATAGGTGTTATTATTATCCCCATTTTATAATTGAGGACATTGAGTCAAACAAAGTTAAATAACTTGCCCAGTATCACACAGCTAGAAAGCCCCTGAGGCTAGATTTGAAATTGGGTCTTCCTAACTTCACTTCACCCCTAAAAAACCACTACTTTGCTCAAAAAATTAATATTCTGTCATTCTTCTTTCTAGACTTCAGTCTTTCTCAGTGTGTGCATATATGTATGTATGTATATATATGTATGTACATATATACATATATGAGATCCATATACACATAAATATGTACAAACTTATACCTGTGTTTATATAGTAATACATATATATGCATATAAACATGTGTAAATAGATATGTGTGTATGTGGGGGATATGTCATAAGAAAAAAGTGGTGACTTAAGATGACAGGAAAAGATAATGATGAATGTTGGAGGGGATGTGGGAAAATTGGGACACTGATACATTGTTGGTGGAACTGTGAAGTGATTCAACCATTCTGGAGAGCAGTTTGGAACTATGCTCAAAAAGTTATGAAACTGTGCATACCCTTTGATCCAGCAGCATTTCTACTGGGCTTATACCCCAAAGAGATACTAAAGAAGGGAAAGGGACCTGTATGTGCCAAAATGTTTGGGGTAGCCCTTTTTGTAATGGTAAGGAACTGGAAACTGAATGGATGCCCATCAGTTGGAGAATGGCTGAATAAATTATGGTATATGAATGTTATGGAATATTATTGTTCTATAAGAAACGATTTCAGAGAGGCTTAGAGAGACTTACATGAACTGATGCTAAGTGAAATGAGCAGAACCAGGATTTCACTGTATATGGCAACAGTAAGATTATGCTATAATGTGGCTTTTCTCAACAATGAGATGATTGATGCCAGTTCCATTGGTCTTGTGATGGAGAGATACACCCAGAGAGAGGTCTGTGGGAACTAAGGGTGGACTACAACATAGAATTTTCACTTTTGTTATTGTTGTTTGCTTGAATCTTATTTTCTTTCTTATTTTTTTTCCTTTTTGATCTAATTCTTCTTGTGCAGCTAGATAATTGTATAAATATGTATGCCTATATTGGATTTACATTTTTTTTACCATGTTTAACATTGGGTTACTTGTCATCTAGGGAAGGGGGTGGGAGAAAGGGGAGGAAATTGGAACACAAGGTTTTGCAAGGGTCAATGGTGAAAAATTATCCTTGCTTATGTTTTGAAAATAAAAGCTTCAATTAAAAAATAAAAAAAATGATCAACAGGATGATTTCAGAAAGGCCTGAAAAGACTTATATGAACTGCTGCTGAGTGAAGTGAGTAGAATCAAGAGAACACTTTACACAGCAACAACAAGATCATATAATGATCATTTCTGATGGACTTGGCTCTTTTCAACAATGAAGTGATTCAGGCCAGTTTCAATGGTTTTGTGACAGAGAGAGCCATCTGCACCCAGAGAGAGGACTGTGGGGACTGAGTGTGGATCACAACATAGCATTTTCGCTTTTGTTATTGTTGTTTACTTGCATTTTTTTCTTTATCATTTTTTTCTTTTGATCGGATTTTTATCTGATATATTGGATTACTTGCCATCTAGGGGAAGGAATGGGAGGAAGGAAAAAAAACATTTTGGAACACAAGGTTTTTCAAGGGTGAATGTTGAAAACTATCTATGCATATGTTTTGAAAATAAAAAGCTTTTTAAAAAATGTTAAGACCTATTTATAACAGGTTAAAAAATCAACTCACTTTGAACAAGTATCTTAAGTGAAAGTTACCAATATTTGTAATAAGCATAACAATTAAACAATGAAACTCATTAGAAAAGTACTCATTAGACAGTTTGGCATTGAATTTAAGAGAGTGAAAGCAGAACTAGTTCCAGCCTTGGGCATGGATTTGTTTTCCTTACTTGTCTGAAGTTGGAGCCAACAAGTCTAATGGTTGTGAATTTCTTCAAATATGTCTGTGCATATAGGCCACAATAATACCCACTCTCCACCTCCTCCCTGTTTTCTGCTATGTCTCCATCTTCAACAAACTGGGAAAGGGCAAAGGAAGAAACTTAGAATACCGAAACACATTATCTCCTAACTCAGTGTTGTAACACCCTGATTGGGAAACAAAGACCAGAGTTCATGTTAGTAAAAAAATAGCAAAATTCAGATTCCCAAATCTCTGCATTCTACATCTCTCCTGATCTCCTGGAAAGGCTCTAAACTCTCCTGTCCATGACCCCCCACTTCTTATCTCCTTGACTCCCTTTTCTATCTCCTTTGTTGACCATCCTCTCACCTTCTAGATGTGACTCTATTCTCTTTCTTCTACTTACCTACTCATGACTCAGCCATTGCCTCCTTGATCACACTAAATCTATACCTCCAGCCTTGACCTCTTTCTCTGTTTGCAGTTCAAAGTGCATGTGAGACAGTTCCACTTTGATATCCCATGATTATCTCAAATGTAACCTGCCCAAAACAATCAATCAATTCAAACCTCCAGCTTGCCTCCCCATCAAAAAATTAAAATAAAAATCTGGAGCCATTTATTGCCCAAGTTGTCTTCCAAGAAGGACTTCATCCCTACCACCCCTAAAATAGCCAAAGCTTTTATTTCTATGTGTCCCTTAGGGAAGCAAGGATATTCCAGAGGGCAAGTCACTAAGCAAACAGAGCAGGCCCTGTCTGCCCCCTTTAGACTGCATTCCAAAGCCTTAAACCCGCTTGCTCTTTTGGGAACTCTTGGAAGTTATAAATAGACTTAAAGGATGGCTTTCTTCCTGAGTCCTTACTCAAGCCCAGGATGCTTTCTAAGGTTTGTGACAGCAGGGTTTTGTAGGATTTTTTTTTGTTCTTGTTCTAGCTTCCCAAAGGATGCAAACCAAAGTATCCTATGGAAACTTACAAAAGGGACTCTGTTCATCCCAGTCCTGACTCTCTCCATCATGGACAGTCAAGTCTGACTTGGTGTTGGGTTCCACATCAGAGACTTGGGATGAAGGGAGGGAGGGTGCTGCATATATGTAGAAATAACCACTAGTGCCTCTGAGCCACCTCTCAGAGTCTCTTAGTGTGAAATGTGAGCTCTATCCTTGGGACGGGCCTGCAACAGAAGAGCTGGCACTTAGTTAAAATGTCAGTAGTTTATTCTCGAAGCAGGGGTATTGCTTCCAGAGGAAACCAGCCAGCCAGGTTGGCAGGGATCAATTCTTCTCCTTGCTGCCCCTGGACATTTGTCACATTAGAAGCTTATCAACTCTTAATTAGATGCCACAGAAAAACCATGGAATGTGATCCCATGTCCAAGATTCTCCCCTAATAGGACTCTTTTTCAGATGATTTCTTCTTCCTGGGAATAGGTAATTGGAAGTCTTCAAAAATATGGAAAGGTCTACAAGCTCCTGGAGCTCAATGGCCCTCTCACTTCATTCTCCTAATAGGTTATAGTTCTTTTTGGAAGCAGGGGAAGGAAAGAAGTAGGACAGTGTTTTTCAATTTTTTTGTTGTTTCATAGATTATTTCAGTGGGATCAAAAAGCCTCAAAGGCTATCTATCTTACTTTATATTTCAGTAATAAATCTTCCCCAAATGAAGAGAAAGATTGGCTAGACAGTAAAGGACATTCTACTGAATAATAATGAAATGATTCAGAGGATAGAGCACTGCACCTGGAGAGTAGAAGTCTTGAGTTTGAATTCAGCCTCAGCACTGGCTATCCTAGGTAAGTCTCTTAAGCTCTACCTGATTCAATTTCCTCATCTATAAAATGGGGATAATAATAATAGCATGCATCTCCCAGCATTATTGTGAGCATCAAATAAGATATTTGTAAGGTGCTTTGCAAACCTTAAAGCACTATATAAACATAAGCTGCTTTTGTAAAAAATCAGACTATGAATTTGTGACAATATGCCATATTAGAAAATCACTGGACTAGAAGTCAGAAAATTTGATTATAGTCCTGACTCTGCCACTAATTCCTGTGTAAATCACTCAAATTCTTCAGGTCTTATTTTCCTCATTTTTAAAATGAGGAAGTTGAATTATAAATTTCCAGAGTTTTCTCTAGCTGTTTATATAAAGATAGATAGATAGATAGATAGATAGATAGATAGATAGATAGATCTATGAATGATTCGAACTAGTAGAATATAAACTCCTTGAAGGCAAGAAATATTTTGTTTTTGTTGTTATATTCCCATGTATTCCTGGCTTTATGCATTGTACATAATTCATAATGGTGATAGTGATGGTGATGCTGATAACTAACTTTTACATCATGCTTTAAACTTTTCTTTTTTTAAAATAATAGCTTTTTATTTTCAAAATATATGCAAAGATAGTTTTCGACTTTCACCCTGCAAAATCTTGTATTTCAAATTTTTCTCCCTCTCTGTCCCTTATAGACAGCAAGTAATCCAATATATGTGCAATTTTCCTATATATATTCCCATGATTATGCTGCACAAGAAAAATGAGATTAAAAATGAGAAAGAAAACAAAAAACAAGCAAACAATAACAAAAAAGGTGAAAATACTATGTTGTGATCTGCTCTCAGCTCCCATAGTTCTCTCTCTGGGTTCAGAAGGCTCTCTCCATCACAATCTGCTAGAATTGGCCTGAATCCTCTTATTGATGATAGTTTCTTATCGAATAATATTCTATAACATTCATATACTATAACTCATTCAGCCATTTCCCAACTGATGGGCATCCACCCAGTTTCCAGTTTCTCGCCACTACAAAAAGGTGTACAAACATTTTTGCACTTTGTGGGTCCTTTTCCCTTCTTTATGATCTCTTTGGGATACAGGCCCAGTAGAGACACTGCTGGATCAAAGGATATGCACAGTTTTAATAGTCTTTTGGGCAGAGTTCCAAATTGCTCTCCAGAATGGCTGGACGAATTCACAACTCCACTAACAATGTATTCATGTCCCAGTTTTCCCACATCCACCCCAACGTTTATCACTATCTTTTCCTATCATTTTAGTCAATCTGAGAAGTGTGTAGTGGTTGTCTTAATTTGCGTTTCTCTGATCAGGCTTTAAATTTTTCAAAGTACTTTTCATATTGTATCATTTTTGAGTCTCCCTACAGGCATGTAGAGGAAAATTTTTTTTTAAAGTTGACTCACATAAATAAATCTATATTGAAATGAATTCATCAAAATTGTCTGAGGCTGAATTGTATATTGCTTAGAGAGGTAGTTTTGAAGACTGGAAAAACTGGGTTCCAGTCCCACCTCTCCCATTCCCCACTTACTTGCTTAATCTCTCAGTGCTCTAGGCAGCTCTCTAAATTGTAGAGGTGCTATCTGTATTGGCAGATAAAATTTCCTCACCAGAAAATTCTCCATGCCAATGAACTCATAGGTCCAATTACTGTTGCTTCCAATCCTGAACTGAATTAACTCAAGATTCTATATATGCTATAAGCGCTAAAACCGGCCATGGTGAGTTTCAGTTTGAGAATGAATAGAACTACTAAGTGCAGGTTGCCCTTTTATATTTAATGTGTCAGTTTCCTAGAGGAAGACCTCCCCTCCACTGCTTCCCCCAGAATCCTCCTAGTATCTCTACCAACTAGACTATGATAATCTATTCTAATCATATTTCTGTTGCTCTTGGAGCCAATACTCCTGGGGCTCTCAACGAGGGATTTAAGTGGCAATTTTTTCTTCATTAAAGTGCAAAGCTCTTGAGTAAAAAAAAGATGACAGTCTTTGTATCAAAGAGACTAGAGGAGGCTCTTGGCCTCCACCTGCTCTAGGTGACTGGTGAGAATCCAAAAAGAGAGCTATTTATTCTCATCCCAATTTGTATTTATAGTTACTTCTCCCTTTTAAAATCTTTCTAGGCTTCTAAAAATAGGATACTTTTTTTTTTTTTTTTTTGGTTTCTCAAACTGTGTCAAATTGATACTATTTTTACTGGAAGGATTTATATTCTTTTAAAACTTCTTTGGTACTGAAATTGCTGGGTCTTCAATATGTTTATGCATATTCAAAAATAAAACCATTATGTTATATGGTAAGATACTTCAAATATGTTTCATATTACACCATTATTATGTGAAATAGTGTATGGAAAATATAGGCAAGAAATAGGGAGGAGGAAGGACAACATTCATATTCGTGAGAGTTGATTGGGGAGATTGAGATTTTAAATTATTTCTATGCCACATACCCCAGATTCTGATCATTGTTGAAGGATGGGCTTGGTCATTTGCATGTGATGGATATTTAAATTTCCCCAAGGCTCCTACTTAGCCCAGGAGCTGGTTAACATAAATCTATATTTATAAGGGTCAAATGAGAAGGAACATAATAAAATATCCTTTCAACTATACACTCTCTACCCCCATCTGTACCCCCGAGATGAGCTCTTAGGACTTGGGTTTGATCATAAAGAACATAGATTTGTATGAATCAGCTTTTCCAAAGAACACAGGGATCGCAATCCCTTGTGTATAGTTTAGAAGAACTTGGGAGGGAAGTACTGATAGGCAGAACTCTCAAGCAAAGTGAAATAGTGTGTCTATAAGGTCCAGCTGAAGTTGGGCTAGATGCTAACAAACTTATTCATTGTGTTATGCTCTTAAATGGACAAAAGAAAGTAGGCAGAAGAAAATGCCAGTATTTCAATAATATGTATATACATATAAAAGTGTAGAATTGGCTGATGTCAATTAGCCAATTAGCCAAGGGTCTGATAACTGCTATAGGGTAGAAAATGACGAGTGATTGGGGTATAGGAGTGGGAGGGGCTATTCTTCAGGGAGACTTGTGTGTGTGTGTGTAAGACAAAAAACAAAACATGGAAGGAAGCACAGAAATGCAGGGGATCTTTGAAAACAATGCGTAGTATTGATTAAAGCGTTTTTTTTAAGATAAATAGTCTGAAATGGAAATTCATGGTATTATACTCTTGTTTTTATCTTGTATATGAAAAATGTTCTTTTATTTTTGTGTTTAAGTTCAAAATGAATTTCAAAATTTTTAAAAGGAAAGTTATAGTTTAATTTGACTACAATGTCCAGACCATGAAAAGAAATAGAATGGAATAAGCCTGGAAAGGTAGTTTCCAGAGAGATGATGAGGATAGATTTTAAATGCCAGGATGAGGAGTTTGTATTTTATATTTTGTATATTGCCTTTTGGAATTAAAGAACTACTGAATATTTTTGGAAAGGAGAATAGCATACCTTAGCATAGGAAGATTAATGGGTGAAACCATTTAGGAGGCTATTATATTTCAATTCAGGTCTAGATAAGAAGGAATGAAGGGTTAAAATGGGATTATGACAATGATGAGAAGGGTCAGGAGGATGCAGTTATGAGTTTGACTATAGGGGTAAAATGAACAAGACTTAAGAATTGATTGACTATAGAGGCTGAGGAAGAGTTATAAGTGGCTTTGAGGCTTCAGTTAACAAAGGAGATGAGGCTACCATCGTGAGAAACAGAAAATCTCAGAGGAAGGGTAGGTTTAAAGAGGGAAATGATGAATTGAGCAGCATATCATGGTGAATAGGGACTTGAAGGCACAAAAACTTGAGTTCAGATCCAACCTCAAACAATTACTAGTTGTGTGACCCTGGCAAGTCAATTAAATTTTCTTGACTTCCATTTCCTCAACTATAAAATGAGAAGAACTCAGTGACCTCTGAAGTCCTTTTCAGTGCCAAATCTATGATCTTATTTTGAGTTGGAGGACATCCAGAGTTGCTGGACCTCAAGATAAGGAATCAACAGCAAAATCATCCAAAAAATAATAATAAAGGTATTTAAAAGGTAAACCTTTTTTGATTTTCAGAGAAAACCTCGGGCTCACTAAATGAACCTTGAAATTTTCCAAAAGCAATTCATCCTGTTCTCCTCTGTTCAGTCTTGGGTTCAACTCATTTATCTACTTGCAATGTTTGTCCAAAGTACACAAATTAGTGGTTCAGTATCATAAATTGCCTAACTACATATCATGGTCTAGACATTAGACATTTTTCATATACTTGGTTTTTCCTGTGTGGATAGTTAGGCCAAATTCTTTTGAGTAATTGGATATTTCATTTAGGAGACTGATATATTCTGGGGCTTGATAAAATTAGCACAATGCCATCAATAAACAGAAGCATCTGGAGGATCTCAACATTAATAGGAAATCCATCCCTCTTCAACTTGGACTATGAGCTGGATTATGACAATGGTGAACACTTTTGGTAAGTCATATCTTTTTGTTTTATGCTTCATTTGAGATAATCCTCACTGATATTAAGGGATGTATGGCAGCGTCAAGGGAAATGTTTTATTTTTTAGAATAAATTTACAACATATTTACAAGCAAATAGAAAAGAGTGGAAAGGAAGAGAATGAAAATGGTGAAAGGAGAAATAAGATGGAGCAAGATCTTTGAGAAGGTGGGAGGATATAGGGATCAAGGCCCAAATGGAGGGCTTAGTCTTAATTGGAAAAATCAACTCAGTCTTTAAAGCTGGAAGGAAGAAAAGAGCTCACATAAAGCCAGATAGCAGTTTCTAAGTATATTAGGAAAGAGATGACAGAGCTCAAGCTGAATAGTCTCAGTCTCAATAAAATAGGAAATAAGAGAATGATATAGGATTTGAGTTAGATGATAAGAGAGGAAGAGTTTTTGAGATAACTGCAGAGGGGAATGTGGAAGGAAGTCAGCTGAAGGTGAATAAAAAGATTTCTCTGCAATGGTGAAGACCCAATGGAGTTTCAATACCATGCTTTGCAATGGACCTAAGTAGCACATTTTTTGCTTTCTCTAGCAGTATGAAGTAGTACTGCTAGACATTGATAGACATTCATAGACAAATAGTAGGGATGACCTATGATTGGGGATTAGCAGAACTAAAAGATGAGAAGGATAAGAAGACAAAGAATGAAAAAACAGAGCATCTGTTGAAATGATTGATTATGGAGTCAAAACTGTGAACAGGGAAGTGGGGGTGAGTGAGGGATGAAGATGAAAATGAAGGCCAAACAGGGGAGTCGGGGAAAAGAGGGAGGAATCTAGTAGTACAGTCTACTCTCTCAAATCTCACTCACACTGGCAGATATGTTTTCAAAGGTCAGCTGCTATTTTCCTCATCAGGTTTCTAGGAATAGTCCTGATAGGTTTGGTGAGTGTTTTTCCTAATATTATAACTCACAAGTCCCAACTAGTATACCTCACCCTAGGTGACTGTCAGTTGATATCAATTAGATGGGCAGATTTAAATTTTGGAAAGAGATATTCTACTGAAGTGGTATAGTGAAAATAAATGGTACAAATTCTGCCCTTCTCCAAAGTTTGTAGCACCCTCCTACAAATTCATAAAAAGTACAGGGGTCATTGGATTCAAACTCAACAGCTCCTGAAAATTCCTGAAAAAACTTCTCATGCTGTTGTTCTTAAGCATAGTGTAGGTTTTTTAAAATTAGTTATAACTTTTATTCTCATTTTCTTTCTTTTTTAAATAGCATTTTATTTTTCCAAATTCATTTTTGTAAGACTTTGTGTTCTAAATTTTTCTCCCTTATTTCCCTCTCCCTGACAGTAAACAATCTGATATAGTTCATGTAGTACAGCCCTTTTAAACATATTTCCATCTTTGTTATGTTGAAAAAGAAAAACCCTTTAAAGCGGGTGGGGTGAACCACAAGAAACAAACAAACAAAAAAGGTGAAAATACTATGCTTCGATCCACATTCAGTCTCCATAATTCTCTCTTTGGATGCGATTGGCATTTTCCATCCCAAGTCTACTAGAATTGCCTTGAATCACTGCATTGTTGAGAAGATCCAAGTCTATAATCTTGTTACTGTGTACAATATTTACTTAGTCCTGCTCACTTCACTCACCATTAGTTCATGTCAGTCTTCAAGCTTTTCAGAAATTAGCCTGCTCATCATTTCTTACAGAACAATATTATTCCATTACCTTCATGTGTGTGGCGTAGTTTTCTACTGGACTCCTTGTAGAGACCCAAAGCTTCTTTTGTTCAGTGTATCCACTTTGTTCCCAGCCCCCAGGTAGATACTGCATCTGCTGTGCTGGGAGTTCTGCAAGGTTGCTGAGGAGAAGAACAACATTTTCCAAGCACACAAAACTCACAAGGTCATCCTTTGATGATGGTTGGGGTAGGTATCCAAAGCTTGTGGTCTCTTTTCTCTCTAAGTGATTCTCTCAGGGACTTGGCTGGAATAGCTCTTTCCATTCTGCTGCCAGATACTCTATAATACTTGAATTCTGAACTGGCTTATTAAAATAAAGAAAATAAAGGATGTGTCTGAATTTTCTTAATCAAAACACTATATCTCTTATAGACTATTCAGTTTCATCCATTGGTTCTCAAAGACTTCTCATCCCTAATATCATTCTCTATTGATTTTATCTATCTATCCACAAGGAGGAAGAGACAAGAGACAGAGTCAGAGACAAAAAGAGAAGAATACAAAAATGATTTTGAAGTAACTACTATGTGCTGGACACTGTGCTTAGAGTAAGATACAATATACAGAATTACTAAAAGGTATTTTCAGAGAACAGAGCATTAGTAGCTAGAAGAGTACTTTAGTTAAGTTTTGGATTATTTCAGGTATTCCAAAGATAGAGATAAGGAAGGGAAGTATTTTAGGCACAGAGGTCAGCCAAGGCAAAAGCAAAGAGATAGAAAATGAAGTCATATGTTCAGACCAGAGTAGGCCAGTATGACTAGACCACAGAGAGGAAGGATTGAAAGCTAAGAAAGAAAAGAACCCGTTTGTAAAGAGCTTTATATACAGAAGGAGTTTGTTTTTGATCCTAGAGGTAATAATAGGGAACCACTATAATTTAATGAGTTAAGTGAAGTTAGATCTGTGTTTTAGGAAAAATCACCATGGAGTACTGAATATGAGAAAGAAGTGTGAAAATAAAGTGATATTCATCAAAAAGATACAGCTATTCTATAGAGGGCAGTTGATAGAGAAGAAAACTAGTGACTAGGGTGATTTGGGGCTGACATGGTTAGAAATGAGGGAACAAGATTGTCATCAAAAGAAAGGGGTATTCACTCAGACAGGCTGTTTTTCTGTAACACAGAGGTAAGGGAAGCAGGAAGCAAGGATCCACTAGTCATAAGCAGCCGGAATACCAAGGAAGCAGAAATTCATTGAATAAATCAGCCCTAAGACTGTGTCTGATTCTGTCGAATGTTGGTATAATAGGATGTGTGCCTTTGCAGACCTCTCCCAGATGATTCCCTAGAAATTGATTACAAAAGTACTCAGTTACAAAAAGTATCTTCCTGAAGCTGGATACCAATTGTATATCCACAGAATCAACGATTTCCCAAGCAAATTTAGAACAACAGCTAACAATTATAGCTGGTATCAAAATTACCTAGCTAACCTTGACATTAGCCAAACTCATTGCAATCCAGCTGTAACTTATGCCAGAGAGCTCTTCATAAAGAATAGTATTCCACTTATTAACTCTTCATATGATATCTCCAAATGTGGAGTCAAGTCAATGCATCTTGTGTACATTTTACTGGTCTAATTTCCTAAGAACTTGTACTAAAATGGAATGATTTAGAAGCACTCAGGCTGGGAGGTGGGGTGTAGAAAGCTGTGTATGTGAATATTCAGATAGCATCTGAATGAAAAACTAGAATGGAGAGAGGCTAGCATTTGCCAATTGAGAAGGAACAGCATGTTCTTAATCCTTTTTAAATACCTGAAGTCGATATTTAACTAAAATGAATAGCCTCAAGAGGGTTTGCCATGGGCTGCTACTAAGGGTACCTGGCCCTGTGGCTGAGTTTTTTGGGGATGACTCAGGTTACTCAGGTGAGTTCCCTCAGGACAAACTTTATCAGATTGACCTATTCCAATTTGAAGCAGAGTGCCAGGCAGTAACTCTGTCTGGCTCTTGTCATCCTATCCTGCATGTGTTACTGGGAGTTCGTTCAGTTAAGAGAAATCATCTCATCCCATTGAGATCGGAGTAAACTATAGCCATTCAAATCCACCTCCCTAGGGGAGAGAAAGACCCAAACTCTTCCACTTTTTGGTTTTGCACCATCCTTGTTTGTCTGGAAAGCAAACAATGGGTGGAGGGAAAGGATTTGAGGTGCCTGGGGGAAGGTGTGTTTATTCTTAGAGATAATGTTCTAGCTATCTTAGAGAAAGAGAGAAAGAGAGAGAGAGAGAGAAAGGGGGAGTGGGGGAATGGGGGGGTGGTCAGGTCTTGTTATGAAGCTTCAGCTGTCATCCCCAGCCATTCAATACCTATCCACCTCATGCATGGTTAAAAGTTGGTAATAAAATACTAAAAATTGTTACAACAACTGAGATTTCCACTGGAAAGTTAAACAGCAAACCACACGAGTGTTGAAATACAAGGTAGTTTGTTTACACACATTCCTTAGTTCTGCTCAACGATGGGGGCTGGTGCCAAACGCCTGTAGCTGGTGTTGGGGGAATCAGGAGAGCAGCTCAGAAAAGTCTCTCCTGTTGGAACTTCAGACATGAATCTTCTTGTCTTTGAGGTCCTACTTTGGGTGCCCACTTGTAGTTCTCTCTGGAATAAACTTTGCTGTGAGACTACAATCTCTGTGTTGAGGATTTTCTTTGGGGGAAAATTTTTTTTAAGAGCTCTCTGGCTTTGAAAATACAAACTGAATTAGGCATAGATTGGTGGCTGAATGAGAAACAAATGCCATCATGTTAGCTGAACATAGTCCAGGTGTATGCCGGAGCAAACTCTTAGCAACTCCAAAAAGGTGATTGTTAAATTTTTAATGTGAACATTTAAGACCCTGGAATTGGCAAATAGAGTATAAATCAGGGTTTGATAGTTATTTTGACTGTATAGACTTAAGAAGGTAGTGGAAGAATAGTCTAGATTAAACTTAAAAGTATATTGTACATTTTGAAAAGCTGGTTGTTAAACATTTACCAGTATACCCCTAGGCCTGTACCATCTCTACAAGAGCACACACACACACACACACACACACACACACACACACACACACACAAAATACGGGGTGGGGATGGGGGAGGAGAGGAGGAGACAGAGACAGAGAGCTGAGATTTAAAAGTATTATTATCTCCAGATCTAGGAGAAGCATTATCTACAGCCACGCAGGGTAAATAAGTTGGTTGGGGCCAGATTGCAGAATCCAGAACCAAAGAGAAGGGTGTTAGGCTAGGGGAGTGAAAGGGAAGGAGAAAGAAGGGTATAATCACCTTTAAAGGAAGTTGGAGTCATGTATTGGTGTTATATCACTGCTTTGGGGGGACCTTGTCAAACCAAAATGCATTTATGTGTTGAGCCTTTATTATATGCAGCACCATGGAGCAAGCATGAGAAGTGAGACATGGTCCCTAAACTCAAGGAACTCAAAGCTTGGCTGAGGATACAAGGCACATGAAACAATAAGAGAACAATACAACACAGTGGCCAATCAAGGACTATACTGTGCAGTACAGGCTGTAAGTACTAGCTGAGGTTTATGCTTTGAATGGATCTCCTTAAAGATCACACACATACACAAAATCCTTGCCTCGAAGGCCAGCAAATGCAACTGAGAGAAAGATATTTAGGCAGGTTAGTCTGGAGGCTAACAAGCTGAGGTTTATGTTCCAGAAACTGAGGGAAATCATTATTGACGAAGAGCTAAGCCTTGGACTATTGGGGCAAGGATCCTCTTTTGAGTCTGGGGTTAAATAAAACATCAAACTATCCATATATTATCCTTGGGTAGCAATATTTCTTGCCACACCCTTCAAATCATATTCAAAGTACAGTAAACACTTCTCCATGACATCAAATTATGGGGCATGGTTTCCAAGGGTTCAGGCTCTGATGTACCTACCTCCCCAGAAGAATATACATGGGCAAACTATCCTCACAGCAAGGACCCTGGACAAATACCCTCCTGTCGTCTGGGAAGTCTTGCCCTGATCTTTGTCTAGTTAGTTTAAGTTTACTTTTATATATATAGATATATATCCCTTTTTTTCTTTAAGCTCTTCGCCCAATGTGTTAGATACCTAAAAGATTTCCCCGTGAGAACTTTAGGAGACCTGGATTCCTCAGACAGTCCAGACTTGAATGAGAGTGAAAGAGAGAGAAAACAGGTTTTGCAGAGTTAGACAAAGACCTTCACGTTTCATAACGTCAGTCTGAAAATTACAAAACGTGGGCAAAAGGCAATGTAGACACTTCTCTCTGCAACAGAAATCTCATTGGAGCATCAAAATTATATTCTGCCAATTAGCATCCATATTTTTAAAAGTAGGACTTTATAGCTTAGCAACAAGAAATCTGGAAGAACTCTGGAATTAATTTAAGGAGAAAAAAAAAAAAAACAAGAAGGGAATTGGCAGCAAAGTAATAAGGCTACAAGTCTTTATTATTACCTTTACAGCCAAGGCAGGTAATAAACATTTTCAGTATTAATTACAAGGAGAGGGAGGATGAGGGACCTATCTTGTCTCAAAAGCTGCAGCTTACTTTCTCTTTACTTTGGAAAAAAGCCACTTAGTTAAAAGATATAAGCAAAGCCAATGGGTGGTGCAAGTAAAAAATAATGTGAAGAAAGTGCATGCTCCATCAGCTGTTTAGGGCTATAGACACATTGGTGCTAGAGGAGGCCTTAAGAAAATCTGGGGACATTCAAAAGTAATCTGAAAGTTTCTTTTTTCCTATAAATCAACCATATATTTCAATCGACTAAGCAGAGAACATTGGAGTCCCAATTTCTATGGCTCTTTTTTAATTTTAATTTTTTTAAAACATTTACACAGTTGTAATGTTTACAAAGTGACACACACACATATAAACACATATGTTCTCTCATTTGATCTTTGCAACAATCCTATGAGGTATGTGCTCTTTTTTTTTTTTTTTTTTAGGTTTTCAACATTTGCTAAGATTTTGATTTCCAATTTTTTTCTCCCTCTCTTCTCTCTTACTCCCCCCTTTCCAAGATAGTAAGCAATCTGACATAAATGATACATATATAATCATATTAAACATATTTCTATATTAGTCATGTAAAGGGAAATAAAAGGGAAAAAACACAAGAAAGAAAAAACAAAACAAAAAAAAAAGAGGTGAAAATAATATGCTTTGAGCTGCATTCTGACTCCATAGTTCTTTCTCTGAATGTCCTGGATAGCGTTTTCCATCATGAGTCTTTTGGAATTGTCTTGCAGCACTGTATTACTGAAAAGAGCTAAGTTTATCATAGTTGACCATCATACAATGTTGCTGTTACTAGGTACAATGTTTTCCTGGTTCTGCTCACTTCATTCAACATCAGTTCATGCAAATCTTTCAGGGTATTTTTTTTTTTTTGAAATCTATCTATGATCCTTTAAATTCAACATTCCTGCACATGACTCATCTTTACAAAAACTAAAAATCACCCCCTATACAAACCTCTTCTTTCTTTTTGGTTGAGTCGTTTTCAATCATGTCTGTTTCTTCATGACCCTATTTAGAATTTTGGGGGGCAAAGATATAGCAATTTACCATTTTGTTTTTCAGTTCATTTCACAGATGAGGAATTGGGGCAAACAGGGTTAAGTGACTTGCCCAGAGTCACATAGCTAATCAATGTCTGAGGTCACATTTGAACTCGTGAATATGTCTTCCTGGTTCCAGACCCAGTACACTATCCACTGTATCACCTAGTTCCTTAAATCTTTTTTTAGACAGTTTAAAGTAGTATGTCAACAGAGGAGATAAGGTAGCCAGAAAATTGAACCTATAATCTGACTGACCTTAGGTTTCTAGATTGGGATGTCATTTAACTTATCTATACACATAACCATACAACCCTCCCCACCTCCACACACACACACCATATAATAATTAGACTCAATGATGCAGAAGACCCCTAAAGTGCACATAAGTTTTTTAAAGGTGTGCCTGAAGGTTAAGAGGCCCTCAAGGCAAAATATTTCACATAACATTAGATGTGGTTGATGTATTGGTTGGTTTTAAGGAGTTTTTTTTTTTTTCCTTTTAAAAAAATCTTTATTATGAGGGATGCCTCTTTGGAAGGGGAAGACATATAGTGTAACATAAAAAGTGATATTTTAAAAAATCATATAAATATTTTTAAAATAAAGACATTCTTGAAAGAATTTTGATACCAATGCCTTTACACACACACACACACACACACACACACACACGCACGCACATGCACGCACACACACTGTGTTTGCCATGCCCTTCCCCTCCTCTTCGCAACTTCTCATTTATTTGGAACAATATTATAAGCTATTGGACTTATGAACTAGGGCAGGAAGCTGCTAAGAGTCCCAGTCCAATTTTCCCCTTATCATATGGGACTTATTTGTACCTTTTCTCAATGTGGCTGTAAATTTAAGCTACTGACTTTGCTACTACCTGGATAACTTTGAATAGTCCACAACCTTTCTGGGTCTAAACTTCCCCATCTGTAAACTAAAAAGCATTAACATTACATGATTTCTAAATTCCCCTTTCACTCTGATAGTCTCAAACTTTCAAGTTCCTTCCAGCTATTCCATGCTACAAATCCTACTATCATGATCAGTCAATTCTTCTTCCCATCCTAGCCCTCTCTAATTTTTGTTATGGAATAGTATTCTCTGATAAATTGTGAATTAGTATATGTTAGTTTCTGAGGCTAATGATTTTTAAAGAAATTAGAATGTATTAAGTTTTCTTAAACATAAATTTTTCTCTCTTTGATGATTCAGAAAACACTTTAGATTCTAATCATTGTAAAATCATTCTCATCATTGTAAAAAAGGATTTAAATGCATATGACATAACAAAATTGCTTCACAGGACTTTTAAAGTCAAAGATCTTAAAATTATTATCATTATTACTTTTTTTTTTTTTTTTTACAAATATCATCTCCTGTTCTCCAAATTCCTCCCTTTATCCCCACCTTCAGGCCAATGTTATTCAGTTTTTCAGGTAGGACGTACTTTGGCCCTCCAAGCAGGGTTAAATGATGAGGTCACATATGTGGCATTATGTCACGTACCAAAGAATAGCATTCAAGGGCTCAGGTCCTGCTGTTCCACATCTCTCTAATGAGTATATATCTCTATGAGCATCAGATATTCTTTCAAAAATATTTTTAAAGATCTATTATGTAAAAGAGACTGTAAAGCCTTTAGAAGCTTAGTCAGGAACATCTGAGTTTGAATCCCATGTCAGACATTTACTAGCTGTGTGCCTTTGGTAAAGTCATTTAACTTTTTTCTGAGTCTCAGTTTCCTCACCTGCAAAATGGGAGTAATGATAGTACCTCTTTCACAGGGTCTCTGTGAGGCAAAAATGAGATAAGGTAGTTTTGAACTATGAAAGCATAAAAATTATGGGACATCTTGCATATATAAGATCCTTTGTAAACCTTAATTTGTTTTTGTTCAGTTATATCTGACTTTTCATGACCCTGTCTGGGGTTTTCTTGGCAAAGAAATGGTTTGCCATTTCCTTCTCTAGTTCATTTTATAAATGAAGCAAACAGGGTGAAGCAACTTGCCCACTAGTGAGGTTAGATTTAAAGTCAGGTCCTCTAGACCCCAGGTCAGGCACACTACTCACTGTGCCCCTGAGGGGTTTTTGTAAACCTTTATTAAAGCACTAAATAAATGCTAGTTAGTATTATTACTATTATTTATTATTATGGAAAGATAGCATTTGAGCCTTGAAGTACAAGATAATATTTTAATAAGTAAAGATAATAAGTAGGGATAGTAAGCACTCCAGATAAGAGTAAAAAACAAGCACTAGCAAAGATGAGGAAGCAGAAAACAAAGAGCATGTTTGGGAAAATCAAAGAATCCAATTGATCTGGAATGTTGTTGTTTAGTCATATCCGATTCTTTCTCTGGCTCATTTTACAGATGAGGAAACTGAAGTAAACAGAGTAAAGTGACTTGCCCAGGGTCACACAGCTAGTCAATGTCTGAAAGTGGATTGAACTCTTGTCTTCTTGACTCCAAGTCCAGCACTGCCCAAGTTGGTATATAGGTCTTATTGTTCCCCAAAATTGGCAATCTAATCCTCCTCCTCCTTCCCCCCACCTCCCCTACCTTTGCCCTCATGCTTTTACAGTAGTTGTTTCCTATGGTTGGATTCACCCATGTCTCTTAGAATTCCTAATCTCATTCAAGACTCAGCTCAAATGTTACCTTCAAAATTAAAGCTTTCCTGCTTCCCTTTCCCCCACTGAAATAACATTGTATTTATTTTGTAACTATCTTGTAAATACCTATATATATGATCCTGTTATCTCCTCCAAAAAACAAAGTTTCTTGAAGAAAGGAGCTCTTTTATATGTCTTTGAATTTCCAGTGCCTACTACAGTACTTACCTGATACCTAGCAAGTCCTTAATAAATGCATATTGATTGATGGACTGATAAAGAAGGGGGTGATGTGAAATAAGTTTTGACTAGGAGGTTTGTCCCTCATGCTGTTCCTCATCTGACAAGCTAGACTAAGAGCTTCTTAAACTTTTTTCACAGATGACCCCTTTTCACCCTAAATATTTTTATGTGACCCTGGATATATAGGTATATAAAATAGGCATACAAATCAAACATTTACTGATATTCATAACTTTGCAATTCCCGCGTTCATTTATGAGACTCCAAATGGGATCATAATCCATAGTTTAAGAAGCTGGGAGCTAGAGTACTATGAAAATAAATTCTAGTTATTTGGATCCCAGATTATAATTTAATCTTAATAATTAGGAGGAACTTTAGAGCTGAGGAAACAAAACTTGTCACAAGAAAAGAGTCTTTGTCCAAATACATCCTTTCACTAAGACAAAAGAAATTTATGGAGACAGCTGAACCCTGTCTCTACATTACTCATTAACCCTGCACCCTTCCCCAGGGTTGTCTATCTAATACAGTAATGACAAATTCAAACAAAAATACAGACCACTAACCCATATGTAAGGATTCCTGTGAGTCACATATCAACATTCTTTGTGTTTTGTTGTGTTTATTATTTGTCATTATTTTATTACTTATTATTTGTTATTTTTTGTTAAACATTTTCAAATTACATTTTAATCTGGTTTGGGCTTTATTTGACAATGTTGTAGACCACATGTGGCCTTTAAGTTACATATTTGATTCCTCTATTATAATGGAAAGAGCACTAGAATAGTACATCAGAAAATGTTCTACTTAAGTTCTAACATTGTCACTTAACTTTGTCTGATATCATCTATAAAAAATTGGGAACGTTAAATCAAATGATCTCTAGTGCCCCTCTCAGCTCTCAATTTATAAGAGTGATACCATAATCTTAGCAAGTAATATAAACTATTCTTCTATCTCCTTGTTCATTAAGTTGGGATGTTCACCTACTTAACTAACTTTTTTTTTTTGACTGAGGCAATTGGGGTTAAGTGACTTGCCCAGGGTCACAAAGCCAGGAAGTGTTAAGTGTCTGAGGCCAGATCCTGATTTCAGGTCCTCCTGATTTCAGGACTGTTGCTCTATCCACTACACCAACTAGTTCATTAAGTTGGGAGAAAAGAAAGGAGAATGATAATTATAAATAGAATAACATTGGTTTTGGGAAGCAGAAGCTCAGAGTTCAAATCCTGACTCAGTTATTACCTATGTGACCATGAGCAAGTAATTTATATTCTGTCTTCAATTTCTTTATTTATAAAGGAAAGACACTGGACCAAAAGATCTCTAAAGTCTCTTTTAGCTTTAAAATTCTTTGACTATAGAAAACCTGTACTGTCTACCTCAAAGAGTTAGTATGAGGTTCATTTAATATAATTCAAATCAACTATCTAAGGAAGGGTACAAAGATAACAGAACACCACTATCCTTGCCCTTTGGAAGCCTACTGTTTACTATGTAAATAAAGTTAAAAGATGATAAATTAAGAAGATAGGTTCTATAGAGCGGGATAAGCAATATAAAGAGATCACCATTATATAGAAAAATCAGGAAAAGCTTTATGGATGAAATAGTACCTGAGTTGATCCTTGAAGGAAGTAAGCTTTGACAGGCAAAGAAGTGAAAAGTGTCCTCTCAAATGTATGGTGGTAGAAAACAGCAGGAGAGAACTGAGGGATGAATCATAATCCACTTCCACTGGAAAGCAGAATGCTTAAAGGGAAGTATGTTAGCAATAAAGAATTGTTAGCTTCAGAATATTAATTTAGAACTAGATTATGGAGGACTTTGGATCTCAAATTAAGGTATTTGCATGCTCTCTGGAAGTAGTTGGGGAGCCAGGGAAGATTATTCAGTAGGGGTGATCATGCATTAGAAATATGGTTTTGGCAGAAGTGTAAAGGATGTGAAAGCATTCTGAAGAATGAAAATGTGAAATAGTGGTGCTATCACGAACTTGTGTTCTAATATCTGGCCTCATTCAATTTTGCATCAGAAGATGAAAGAAGACAGAGGAGGCAGGGATGAAAAAGGAAAGAAATCTCTTTAAAAAATGATTTAGAAGGAGTAGGTCAGGCTAGTTTAAAACTACCTAAAAATCCACTTATTTGTAAGTGGAATCTACATGCTAGTCCAGCTCAACTGAGGGTATAATCCAAAGGCTATCTGAAAGTAGCAGCTGCTGCTGTCTCTGCATTTCGAGACTTTGGCAAACAGCTCCCTTTCCAACACCTAGCATGCCTGACTTGAGACTTCTGGACTCTGATAGCTCTCTGCTTTGTAGTTGGCTGAGGCTGCAGAGGCAGAGGGGGAAATGACTTGGCCAAACAGGGCGGTGGAGACTATCTTGGATCTTCATGAAGATTCCTGTCTAGGCTTGCCCTGGAGATATCTGTGGTGACCAACTGGGGTGTGCTGAAAAAGGGGAAAAAATGTTGCTGTTTCCTTTTCAACATCGCACTTGGAACAAATTTTCTTCCTCTAAATCCGGGTTTTTTTAATAACCTTTTTGTATGTGTCATGGACCCAGTTTGGCAATCTGGTGAAGCCCTTTTCAGAATCATGTTTCTTTTCTACATTCATAATTGAAGGAAATGCTAAATTTCAATTAGAGATTAATGAAAAAAAAAAAAGATTTTTTTTTTCTTCCAAGTTCATGGACTTAGTGAAATCTATCCTAAAATCACTTGGGATTGTGGGGTGGTCTGTGAATGATAGATTAAATACTTTTTTCTAAGTGAAAGATCTTTGTTGTGCCTAAGAGAAGGAAAGAAAGATAAGCTAAAGTTTCCAAATGTTCCTACTTAAATATAGTGTGACTAGGGAATCTATAGTTACCTTTGTAAGAAACTTACTTCTGAGTATGATGCAAGTGAATAAATCTTCATGGTGTTTCTGATTCCATCATTTTCATTGTTTTCAAAGTCCAGAGTTTCTCTCATCGGAAGAGGGGAAAAAAAAGCAATATATAGACTGTCAATCTTTTTTTTTTTTTTAAAGCTTTTTCTGGAAAATTGGTGCAGTAAAATTGTAAAAGAGACATAGCTAAAAATTCAGAATTGGTTTAGAGTGGCTCTGTCATATTGCTTTATAGAAGGTTCAGCCAATTACTGCTTAAAGTCATCGGTTACCAGGATTGTATTTCATTATAGAGACTATCATAGAACAATAAATTAAGCAATCACTCCAGATAAAAAATTCATTTAATCCCATTTTGTGAAACAAGTTTAGGTTGTTTAGATTCGGGATTAGCATGGCCCTTTATATTCACTCATTTCTTGCCAGATTTTCATTTAATTCATCTATTTCTTCTTTGAAACCGATTTTAAATCAACTGATGGCCATGCAATTTGCATTCAAAGTTCGAAAGTATGATCTCTCTCAGTAAACGTAGAAATATTTCATCGTTTGGATTTTATATGTCCTACATTCCATTGTTTTGGGTATTGGCTGCTTTATCTACATGAAAAGCTAAAACTCTTCCCCACTCTCCCCTCCTCCTCACTTCCTCCCTTCCCCCTCAACTCCCCTACACTGGCAATTCAACTCTGTAAACTAAGGTAATAACTGAATTTTTATTCTCAACCTCTCTCTTGCAGTTTATAATAGGACTTTGCTTAGAAATCTGGCATTAATGGTGTCAGTCTGGGAACAAATTTGTTTATATAAATTAAAAGAAAAATATGTTTTGGTTATATTTCAGTTCCAGCTACATTAAATAAATAAATATAAGTATTTCAGAGTATCCTCCACTCCCTTCCCCATTAGCTCTGAGCCATCCCACCTTCCTGCCCTCCTATCCCCACCACTCTCTCTATCTCTCTGTCTCTGTGTGTGTGTGTGTGTGTGTGTGTCTTCTGGCATCATTCCTGAAACTGCTGTTTTTGTTTATAAAACCAAAACCAATGAGATTTTTACAGATTATCCCTTCATGATGTGATCTTGACTCTTTTAGAAGTTTGTACTCAAGTTCAAGTTGAAAAATCACTTGCCTCATTTGGATTCATTTCTTCCTATCTAAGACACATGCACATATACACACAAAACCTCTAAAAACGTTATCTTTATACATAAATTGCATACAACTGCCTACAAATAATATCAATAATTTTTGTCTCTAAACAGTATGATTCTGGGAAAGAACAGAAAAGGTCTCTGCTCTTCTGGTTTCTTAGGCAAAGAGCCTACATTTTCAATTCAAGGAAATTGAATTTTTACATACCAAAAAAAAATATAGTGGCTTTTAAGTTCAATCACTTAAAAAGTATTTATTGACTTCTTACTCCCATTTATTCATTTTGATCCAATATTATATTAAGCATCCACTCTGTATTATTAGGCACTCTGAAAATCGGTTATAAGGTCATAAATTTAGAGCTGGAAGGGCCCTTTCAGGTTCTTTAGTCCCTTGTTTTCCTTTTATAGGTGAGAAAACTGAGCATCTGAGAGGTAAGTGACCTGCCAGGGTTGTACAGGGAGTAAATAGCAGGTATAGAATTTGAAACCTGATCCTCTGATTCTTTTCTTGCATTCTGTATCCTCTGCCCTCAGGCAATTTATATCCCAACAAAGCTGATATAGTGCCCACACAAAGGTAATACAAACATGACAATGTGATAAAGGCAAAAATCTATTATTATCCCTATTTTACAGATAAAGAAACTGAGACAAATAGGTTGAAGTGACTTATTCAGGGTCACATAAACTAGTAAACATATGAAACCAAATTTGAACTCAGGTCTTCGTGATTTCAGTCTTAGTGCTCTGTCCACGGTGCCACCAGATGCCCCAGAAAACTGATCTCACATAGGTAAAATGACCTCTCCAGCAGGATACATGTAGTTAGTATCAGAGGAGGTATATGAATTCAAGTCTTCTGTCTTCATCTCCTAACTCTTTCCTCTGTACCATTCTGCTTTGGCCTACAGTCCAATTTGGTTAGGATATTATCTGTGTGAAGGATAGTATGAAATGAGGCTAGAGAGGTAGATAGGAGTCAGGTTACAGATTGCCTTAACTTCCAAGCTAAGAAGATTATAGTAGTAGGGAGCCACTGAAGTTTTTTTGATTTAGGAATTTTTATTTTGGCAGCTATGTGAAAGATGGCTTAGAAAAGAGATAGTGACTGGCAGTAAGTATAATAATCTGTTGGAGAGGCAATAGACTCTGATCTATGTTAGGGAATGTGGGGGATACAGAAATTAATATATTGTTTCTGACTTTAAATATTTTTACAATTTAGATAATATAACAAGACTAAAATAGATTAATCAAGAGTGAACAGTGATGGACAGTATATAATTAAAGTTTATTCTGTGGGGTACATATTATAAAGTAATATTTAATTCCAGGGAAGAGAAAAATCAGGGAGTAATTAGGGAAAATTTCATGGGAAGGAAGACTTGAGTTAGTCCTTGAAGGCAGAATAAATTTAGCAGTTAAAAGTTCTGGATTAAGGGGAGAATTATTAGACTTAGCTCATATGTCACCTCCTACAAAAGTACTTTATTGATTTTTTCCTCAGTCCCCATTTATTAGGGTCCTTTCTCTACCCCAGAGTTATTTGGTCTTTACTACATATATATATATTTTGAATTTATTCATCTGTTTACATGTTGTTTCTTAGGTAAGCAATTTAAAGGTAGGACTATTTTATCTTCAACTGCTCAGCACAGTTCCCAGTCTATAATAGGCATTTAATAAATGCTTGACGAAAAAGTTTGGGATGTTTGTGAGATAATAAGGATGTTGGCCAGACTGGAGCTTATGGGGTGTTAAACAGATAGGCTGTGATTGCCAAATGGAAGAGCATAAATTTGTAGTAGGAAATAGGAAGGGATTGAAAGGTTTTTTGTTTTGTTTTGTTTTGTTTTTTTACCAGAGAAGCCATGGCATAATAAAACCCATCTTTAAAAATGTTAATCTACCTAATGATTTTACACAGAGGTATAAAAATCAAACCTAGGCAAGAATGTAAATTCCAATAGGTATCTTTGCCCTTCTTTTTCCCCATGCAAAATTCAAAAAAAAAAAATTGTTCAAAAGTGTCCCTCATTTAATACTTCTATCATAAGACGCTCCAAATCTACCTTACTGAAAAATATGAAATACTTCCCATAACCATACATCCTTTTTTCCTACTTATTTCCATACATCCTATGGTGTATGCCTTTTGGAGCTGATCCAACAAACTCTACAACAAACAGAAAAAAATTCCAAAGCAACTAATCTTCTGAACTCAAGTTCCACCAATTTTATGTATTTTTGTCTCTAGATGGATAGTAACTCAAATCCAATGAATAGTTGACTGTATATATAAATCAAACCATAAATCGATCAATATTTATCAGATTCCTACTATATGTCCTACTATGTGATACACATACAAAACAAGGTAATCTTTGCTTTCTAGGAGCTTAAAAAGCTATTGGGAAGAGGTGGGATAGCAAGAAAAATATGTTCACAGATAAATAAGAGAGGATATACAGAAATTAAGGTGATGGAAGGGAAGAATTAGCAATTAATAGGAGTCAGAAAAGTCCTCTACAAGAAGGTACTCCAAGAATTAGAGATAAGAAAGGAAAACTCTCCATGCATTGAGAGTAGAAGTGTTATGTCTGATGAACATCAAATAGTCCAATTTGGCTAAGGCAACACTTCTCAAACTTTTTGGTCTCAGGATACTCTTAAAAATTGATTACTCAAGG
This sequence comes from Antechinus flavipes, assembly GCF_016432865.1. NCBI lineage: Eukaryota > Metazoa > Chordata > Mammalia > Dasyuromorphia > Dasyuridae > Antechinus > Antechinus flavipes. Next base: position 298,681,884 of record NC_067398.1, on the reverse strand, counting down.
GGCAGCTAGATGACACAGTCATCAGCCCTGAAGTAAGGAGGACCTGAGTTCAAATCTGGCCTCAGACACTTAATACTTTGTAGTTGTATGACCCTGGGCAAGTCACTTAACCCCAACTGCCTTGGCAAAAAAAAAAAATTTTTTTTTGAGTACCCTCTCCTAAAAAACTTTATTTAGATGTGTTATATCTAATTATATTTATCATGCTGTAAATTAAAATATATTAGGATTATTATGATAATAATTTTGACCTTATGGATCTCCTAAAAAGGTCTGGGATTCCCAGGTTACATTTTGAGAACTTCTGGGTTTAAGTGTAGAGTGTGTGAAGGAATGTAAGGTAGAGTTAGCCTTTGTGCTTCTGCAAATTGGATTTTCCTCTTCTCCTATGTTTCTGTCTTTACTAGGTAACAATTTGACAAGAAGATAAATACCAATATAAAAACATCCCCAATTTTTAAAAATGAGATTAGCATATATAGTGTATAGCGAATTGGATTTGGAGTTCAGGATGGTTCAAATTCTGTTTTAAAGACTTCATGGTTGCAAATCATTTAACTTCTCTGCCTCCATTTTCACTTCCATAAAATGAGGAAACTAAGTATCTAATTCATAGTTGTAAGATTCAAATGAAATGTTAAAAAAAAAAATACTTCACAAAATTTAAGATACCATATAAATGCTAGCTATTATTACTGAAGTTTGACAATCTGAGTTAAAATCTTTGATGTAGAAAAGTGATTTTCCAGTGCTTCTAAAGAAATTTGGAAATTTTGTAAAATGAGATCCCTTTTGTTTCTGTAATCCTTCTCACTGAGTTTTTAAAATATGAGTGGCACTGAGTATGACAACTGTAGTAGTTTGTATGTAGGTTATCTGAACCATCTTAGAGATGAGCTTCAAGGGTGGGGTAGGTTGGCCTTTCAAATTTACAAAGCCTCTTATTATTACCACTTATTGCAACCTAGTGTCAGCAAATTCAACCTCTGGAGCCTAACATCTCCATCTACCATTGAGGCAGATCCTTTGCTTTATTGTTATGGAGAGTGGTAAAAAAAGGATCAGGAATTACTACAAATTTAGAAAATGCTATCAATGGATTTTAACTATCTGAAAGACTTTGGAAATGAATCTTTACTGGGTATAATATCTATTGATCAGAACAACAGAATGTTGGGTAGAGTTGGAAAAGAATTTGAAAATCATCTATCATTTGAAAATCAACCTCTCCATTTTATAGATATTGAAAAAGGTTAAATAACTACCCAAGATCTCACAACTATTTGGCAGCAGAGCCAAGAATAAAATCTTAGTTTTCATTCATATTTTCTACCTCTTTCACCCCTTTTGGGTTAGCAGAGTAACAGGTTCCATAAATTTACCAATAATTGTGCTAAATAATATACTGTAACTTACATGATATGTTTGAGTAAATTTATTTTCATTGAATTCAACAAACACTTTTTTGGAGAACTGATATTTTAAAAATATGAAGAGTTCAGATAAGGTAGAATAAAATAATATGAAAAACCCAGATGAGGAGGATAGACTTTGGTTTGAGTCTGAGCATACCACCACCACTTATTAGATATATGAACTTGTATAAGTCTCTTGACTATTCTGAGTTTTAGTTTTCTGACTAATAAAGATAACATTTACCTTATCTAGTTGAAAGGGAGTAAAAATCAACTCAACTTAACAAACTTTTTAAAAAATTGATTACCTTCTATGTAATAGGCATTGTGCTGGGAGCTGGCAATACAAAATGAAACAGTTTCTGTCCTCAAGGAATTTACATTCTACTGGATAGAAATAATATGCATGCACACAAGGACACATACGGTACACACAAATCTAGATCTCTTGGCTTCTACCCTGGTTTTCTTTTTACTAAAGCTTCTCCTTAAGTAAAGTATGGTACAGTGAACCCATTTCTGGATCAAAAAGTTTGAAACTTGTGTCTAAGTCTTGGTTCAGTCACTTAACTTACCAATTATGTTCTATTGGGTAAGTTATTTTCTGAATTCTGACCTCAGTTTCTTCCTCCACAAAATCTTTTGTCTTTTCCAGATCTAACATTCTTTGATTTTCTTAATGTATGAGTCTCTACCTTGTCAGGTACTTCACCTGTATATATCTTAACTTATTCCCAGTGACTGACTAGATTTTTATTTTTATTTTTTATTTTTAACACTCAGAGCAATTGGTGATTTAGAGCTGTGGGTTTGTTTTGTTAGGAGGGGAAAAGGGAGGGATTGTTGGACCTGTGTTCAAACATTTATTTGGGGAACCACCCAGAAGTGTGTTTGGGGTATAACTGCTGCCAGCATTGTGGCTTTGACATCTGCCTAGCATAAATTCTCAGCTCTCCAGAAGATGCTGTTGGTGCATGTTTGAAACAGGACAATGGCTTCTGATTCATCCTCTGACCTGCACATTAACTTCCCCCACCAATATGTCCCTCGAAGAATATTATTAATTCTTCCTCAGAATTAGGAAGATCTGAGGAGATCATAAGTCAACTAGACACTGGCTTCATATATTTTTGTCAGATTTGACAATGGAAGATACTTTAATTTAAATCCATTAAGAATCTTATTAACTCTTTTCCAAAATATATAAGCTATGAGGCTCTCATAAACAAGCCAGATACTAACTTCCTAATATTTTTGTCAGACTTGACACTGGAGCATTTTACCTTTAACTTAAACATGTAGGCATGCACACACACCCCATTCTGGAATCTTTCAGACAAGATATCAGTATGGAACCAGCTGTCAAGATAGATCAACTTGACAGCCCCAGTAACCTGTACAATATTTAAAAAAAATCTAATGCTACTCAAAAAAAATATTTCAAAAATTTCCCATGACTAAAGAACTTAGACCATTATTCTCCCTACCCCACAACAACTTTTCTTATTTTGAGTTCTCCGTGTGGGCAAAATAACAGAGACAACTGTTGGAATCTGATGTCGCCCTAGACCTAGGATACCTTCCCCTTCCCCTCCCTCATTTGGTCAGTTGCTTCAGTCCTACTTCTCACCACCCCCATGTATGCACGCTTTAACTTGGATAAAGATGAAACACCCCAACTTCGGAATTTTTGAAGAGTGTATGAAAAACTGGAGAAACTCTTAAAGACTATAGCTGACAACTGTTTCTGAAGCGTCTCTGAGATGGGAGCAGCTTTCCCTGGCCCTCCTCCCCCTACCGGGCTCACTCACCCCCATGACACAGCAGAAAGTGAAACCAGTCAGCTGCAGTGGCCCAAGTAGAAGTGGTTCCTTCTGAGGGAGCTGCAGAACATGCTGTTTCACTGTAAAACCACCCATCTTGGTGAATTTGTGAGGTTTCCTGGGAAGCCAGAATCCAGGCCCAGCACCTCGGCAACCTGTCACAAAAGCTTCCCCCAAAAGAAATCCAAGCAAGTGTTTTTCACTTCATTTTTCAGAGTGGCAAAAAGCACTTTGCCATCCATCACCAGATTATAGGCCAAACCCCAACTTCCCCAGTTGAGGTTGGTCTCCCCATTGGTGGGAATGTATCAGAAGATCTCTGTCCTGTTCTAAACTGTGCCCCTGCCCCACCAGGACAGTGCTGGGACTGAAATTGCCGCCTTAGTCCTTTAAACTTGCCAGGTACTTTGTCTCTTTGGTGGGGGAAGAAGGGGAAGACAGTGGGGCACTGAAGTACTTGAGAATCTGTGAATCTCTAAGGAAGATGGCCATCTGGACTATAGGATGGCAGAAAGAATGAAAGAAAAACTTCTTGGAACTCTTACACCTGCCATCTTCTCACTGACACTAGTAAGCAAGTAAGGGCGCGGGGTAGCAAGGTAGGGCGTAGATGTTTCCCCGGGGCTTGGGATAGCCCTGGACAAATTGAGCAATCCTGTTCACAGGCAAAGTTGCTCCATTTGTGATCAGAGCTTTGGATCAACGAGTTTGTGTTGCAAAGAGAAGGGAATGAGAAATTGGGAGCAGAAATATCAGAGTTAAATTTGCCAAAGGTTAACTTCAATTTAAAAAGTGAAATTAGTTTTGTCAAACAGGTAACACTTGTTTTTCCCCACTTCTACACCAACACCCCCACCTCAAAGCAAATTCTGACAGTGATTGACAATTGATTGCATTTTTCAAGTATTACTTCAGTTTTGGGGAGATTGCAAGGCCCCTCAACTTGAAACCATTGTTTAGTAATAGATGTTTGTCAGTTTTGTCATGCTATCTAAATATAAGACATGACGAGAGAGAGAGAGAGAGAGAGAGAGAGAGAGAGAGAGAGAGAGAGAGAGAGAGAGAGAGGAGAAATTCATTTTAAAATTAAGTTTAGAGAGTTCTGGAGTTTTTTTTAAAAAGCCATCACTTTGAATTGTATAGCATCTTCCCAGTAGCTTGAACCATGCCCAGAGATACAGATGAATACTGCAAGAGCAATAAGGATTTTTAGGGGCATTATGATAGTGTAATGGAAACACATCTGCCCCCAAAAGTCCCTCATTTTCCCTGCGGTAATGAGCCAGGCAGGAAGTGGTAAACGCTGGAACATCTAGAGCAAAAACTAAAAAGGGGGAAAATTTTAAAATTAGAAACAAACATTTTTAAACAACAGTTGAAACTTTCGTTAAAATAATATAACATTATGTATATTCTTTTTCTCCAGTGAAATGATCTGAATCACTTAATAATGGACCATACGTATCAACATGAACATTTAGAGACATTCAATTACCATTTCCAGTTGTCCCCATAAGCACTTTGAAAATCAAGTATTTGGAATGCCAAAGTGGTTAAAAGAAACCATGATAATTTTTTTAATCAAATAAAATATATAAAAATAGATCTTGGTTATTTCATCAACAAGTTAACCATCTTAAGTAGCTGGATCCATAAATAGTCCTTATGGAATAAGGAAAAGTCAATGTGTAGATAAGTATGGATCAAAATGTTCTAAACCTTTGGCTCACTTTCCATTCTCAACTACTATATGAAGCCTATGTTGTAGAGGCATAGGCTGGTCCTAGGTTAGGATTTCCCACCTTTTCCTGTTGGGATCAATAATACAGAATGACAACTTGTTTTTCCCCCTTTAGATCTGTCTAGCTTTATAGGGTAATTGGGGAAAAAAGTCAAACTTTTCCACATCTCTGTTTCCCCAATGGACCAAGCTGATCTTGAATGAGCAAGTTTTCCCCTGTAAATAAAAGATTTTGAGTAAGGAGTTAATGCTTCAAGCTAATAAGAGTTTCATTTAGGACACTGGCTATTATGTGAACTAACCAGAATTCTGAATTAACATTCCTCTCAAGGGGATCAATGCCCAAAGAGACATTTGCTCACTTAGCAAGCTGTGGCTCATATCTCATCAGGTTATCATACTGAGTTCCTAAAAAAAGCCTTCATGAAATCTATGAATGGAAGGTTCCTCATCATAATGAAAATAAAAAGGGTAAAAAGCCACAACACAGAATTTACTCTGGAAATTATCTCTCTTGGCTCTTTTATACATATCATATGGCATCAACTTATTGGCAGCAAATAAAAAGAGATACCTGCATCTGTGGTAGTCAATCAACACCCTACAAGAACAAAAAGTTGAATCTAAGTCAGGCCATCTCTGATAGGGAATATTGATAATTTAGCATTCCTATTAGACAAACAGCACAGAATATCATGGGAAGAGCAATTCTTTATAACATCTACTAGCAATGAGAGCCAAAGTTACATCAGATTTAAATTGGGCATAATAATATCTATACTGCCCTGTTCTCAGAGCTGTTGGGACAAACATGCTCTTGAAAACTTAAATTACTTCCAATATATTAATGAAATCACAGAACTGGTGGAGGAAAATATCTGGGTATGTGTATGTAGACATTCACTACAAAATATATATACAATATTTCATGGCCTTTGAGTATATTTTCTGAAACTGTGAAAAGCAGGATATAAAATATCTTGTTTAACTGTGGGACCACTAAAAAGACTGTCTTTCAGAGAACTTGAAACTAAATATAGTGTAGTATATGGTGTCCAGCATGTACTTTTTAAATCCTATTTTAAGACACACTCAGAGACTCTTGAGAAGTTTAGGACCCATGAGGGTTTTCATTAGCAGGGGTGGGGAAAGGTCTAGTCAGCAGAGAGCCCCAAATATTTTGCCAGCTTCAGAATTAAAGGAGAGCTAGTTTAAACTGTCCCAGTAAACACTAACAGGAGCATAATGATGCCCAAATACACAAGCACTACTGCTTTCTCCTCTGGATGTTTTATCCTTACCAGCTAACCCTGAATTATCCTGCCAGTATCCCTTTGTCCCTGCTTTCCTCTCAACTCTATGATGATAAATTTACTGTTCAAATCTTTTTTTCTCTTTTCTCCACCCCAACAACCCTGGCCAACTTTTGTAATCTAAAGGCCAAAGTTTGACTGACTGATGCTCTACATGATCAACAGAAATGAACTGGGATGTCTTCATGGATTTGAAGTTTCTGAGGCTCAGTGATTACTAAGTGCACAGTAGCTTAGATTTATAAACAGCATTGCTGGCAAAGTGCCATTCCTTGCTTCATTGACCCTTCCTCCCTTCCTCCCCAGCCCCCTACCCTAATCCCCAAATTTAATTACTTCAACAGTGTTCTGGAAAGCCAAAAAAGGTTTTTGTTATGCTCTCTGCAGTGAACATATGACTTAGTTTCTCACTCAGAATACATGAGGTTAAAGAAACAGGTCTGCTACCAAATTTCTTAGTGCCAATTTTTATCTCATGAGGAATAGATTTGTTTCAAGCTGGGATAACATCCTTTTAAGCTTTTCCTTAAAGATTTTTTTGGAACTCACCCTTAGGAAAGTGTGATTTCATGTGAACCTGGATAATCAAGATAAGATAGTATAAGAGCCTTGCAGTCCGCAAAAGATTTGCTGCAGTCCTGGGGCCATCCCCTGTGGACCCATGTAGCCAGAAATTGCTCTGAGACAGCTCACAGACCAAAGAAAATTGATCCTAACATTTTAGTAGAGTGCTGACATTCTATTCATCAGTCTTGTTCCCTTCCTCACCCCACCTCTAGTAAATGGGACTACAAACAGTCCACAATATCGACCAAATCATGACTTGTAATCATATAGACCAAAACATGACTTTTGCCTCCAAGTCGTTAGAAGTGGAGATTTTTCTGGATGGTGACACTAGCAGGCCCAATGTTATTTTACATGTGTTTCAGATGGAGTTTTCTAATTTTCTGAATTGCTCAATTTGAAGGAAAGTGTGTGCTAGAAAACACAGCAGAATAAAGCTGGGTAATCATCTACTGACTTTTCCCTTGCTCAGGCTCAATGACAAAGAAAAGTCTACATTTACTATCTTCTTCCCAAAATTAAACTGAAGGCTCAAGTAGTTTTTATGATGTCTCCTGTTAAAGAATCTTTTTACAATATCCTGCATAGCACAAGCAGCTTTAAGTTTCTAGATTGAAACCAACTAATTCATTTTGTGCATGAAATCAGATGTTTCATAAGGACTTCTTGAAGATTTTTAAACTCAATAATTTTTTTTTTCTGGCAGTTTTCTGTAAATATTTGCACAAAGTCTTAATACACCCTAAGAAAGCAAGACATGAACCAGCATACCTATTGTACGCTTTGCAGAAAGAGAAGATCAAACCTGCTGGGGAGCTCCCATTACTAGACAATAGTCAGGAGACTATATTGTCTTTCCTTTTCCCCCCACTTTTTACTTTGTTATGTGACACTATTTTCCTTTTTAAACAGTTTCTTCTAACACTTATTGCTTGCCAAAACCTGGTATGAAAGTGCTATGCTTATGTTCATAATTTTCTTTTTAGTTTTGCTTTTCACTCATTCTAACTAGTAAGTATGAAAAGTAGAAGGGGAAGAATTTGTTTTACTCTAAGTTTCAGAGCCAGGGCTAACAATGCGAAATTATTGATGACCCGAAATAATTTGAGGAAAGAGGACTGACCATCTGGACTTTTTAAGGCAAATAGGTGATTTGCAAGCTCTTCTAAAATTGCTCTCCTGTCTTAAATGCCACCCCTCCCCATTTTATTAGCATCATTAAAAGTGGAGATGGGTGTGTCCCACAATTTTAAAATTGATTTTTAAAAGAATTCCGTTCTAAACTTAAGAATGATAATGCTCTGGGATGGGAGAAGAGGAATTAAGGGTTGAATTGGTTGGTCACTCACATTCTGTCTTGAGTTTCCCAATGCAAGTTTCTTTTTAAGGTTGTACTTTTGAACTGAATTAGGCCTTACCTCTTAAAAATACTATGTTATAAACCCAGAGCACATTAAGCTTGTTAATGTTAATAAATTAAGCATTTATCAATACAATTTTCTCCCCCTTTTTTTCTAAGATTACATATGGTTTGTATGTAATGGAGAACTAAATGCAAAGTGTACTTTTAAATTGTCCTAAATCAACACCTTATGAAGAATCAAAATTTCTTAATGAAATGTTACTCACAGAGATCAAGGAGAAAAGAGACTAAAATGTGTTCTTTTATATAAGTTGGTAACATTAAATGATGTTTTGTTTTAGTTTTTTATGAATGGGAAGAACACAAAAAACTCATTATTTTTAGCACTGATTAATGAAGTCTTCTCACTGAAAATGTAATGCTTTTTACAGTGTCTGTTTCCAGACTTAGATGAAAATAAGTTTACTAAATGTATTCATAATTATATACACTATTTCAGTGTACTGTATGTAAACAATGACCGTGCTGTTACAAATGCCTAACATAAAGCCCCAAAATGCTTCATATTAACTACACATCAAATTTAACTTGATTTCAGTTTAGGGAGTGGAACTCTTTAGTAATTGAACAATTTAAGGACCTGCTTAAATTCCTCAGTGGTGGCTGTATACTTTACATATAATATGGTGATTTCATGTATGGCATATTATTTGTAAAAAAGAAAAAAAGTCATAAAGATAACTTGGTATCCTATCCTTATTCAGCAAAGGGAAATATGATTTAACAATCAGGACTGTTAACACATAACATTTAGAGAGATCAGAATTTCATTTTAAATACCTTACAGTGAATTGCTAACTACTGAGAAGAATGTTTTTGATTATACTCTGAGTATAGAAATATAATTGTTAATACTAAGATGAAAAAATACTTTAAGGAAAAGAATTTAGATTTTGCCAAGGCCTAAGTTCACAAATATATTCTGTTATGTATATATGTTTTATTTATCTCAAACTCAATCTTTTAACAGGTACTTCATGTTCAGGTACAATTCACTTTTGTTTCACTATAAAAAGCTGCTTCTAACTGACTTTTACAATATACCTTGCATCCTAAGTTAATGCTCACAATAAAGGGAGAAAAATGAGCCTCAATTTAGAAAGTTAACTTTTTGAAGGTTGATTTTGCAACTGTAGCACCTATGCTTTGAAAGCAAATTTCCCTGATCAAACCTCAGCCCTAAGTTTTCTTATTAAAATTACTTATAGCCTAGTAACAAGGTATTACAAAGAAGAGTAAGTTTTCCAAAGGGGGAAAACAAAACAAAACAAAACAATATAGCAAAGATCAATCCTTTTTGACCAGTAGAACCTGAAGCAATTACAATTCACGACTTCAGAGAGGGGTTTCTTTATATGCTACTCTGATTCTCCACCCTTTCCCCAAAAGTACTGCTGGCTAAAGCATCTCTTTAAATTTTCTGCATTAAGCTACAGAAACCCAAATTGCAGTTTTCCTTCCAAAAGCTTCTCTTTGGTTTTCTTAGTGAGAATCTTTAAAAAAAAAATTTTTTTTAAAAGACAGTTCTTAAGAACAATCATAAACACAAAGTCCATGTTCCTACCTTTCTCTGCTCATTTGTATGTACAAAGCATACAAGCACACATATAGCAAAATCCTCTCTTCCTCTGGGAGAGAGAGGCTGGAAACATGTATTCATCCAAGGCAAAGCATATAGTATTAATGTTGTAGCCATGTAGTTTTAGCTCACTGTACCCTACAAAAGCCACTGGGGGCTGGTTCCCTTGTTGATTAAAGTGACCACCAAAAGCGGGACTTTGTGGGCCAGTTGGATAAAACATAAACTCATCTCGCCCTCAAAACCCCGACTCTGGAATCACAACCGTCAGAGCCTCCTTTTTACAGCGAGAATATCTTACACAGCTAGTGAATGAAACAAGTGACAGGACTATAGGTACAAGTTTTGAAATTACTATGTCATCAGAGAAACAATCATTCTGGTTACTCAGGACAGTTCAGCTAAGTTATTAATGCATATGGGTCTGCCTATAAAGCTAGCATATATGACTATCAACTTCATTGAAATGAAGACAAAAATTATTTCAAAATTTCTCTTTTAAAAACTTCTATCTATAATTTATTTCCTAAGATTGACAGTGGTCATTTCCTTTAGAAATATATTCTATCTGAACAGGATTCAACTGAAGAAAACTTAAAACTTTTTTTTTTTCAGTGAAAATCCCAGCAGCCCCAGTCCCTAGCAAAACTGGATGCAAAAAAAAAAAAAAAAAAAATCCCGTAGTAAAAATCTGCAGTTGTTTCTTCATCTACATATTCAAATTCCCCACTTCATTTCAAACTAAAGTTTAGTTATTTTTGTCTGTAATTGACTCTCATTAAAGTCAAATTTGCTGCTTGCTGAGATTGGTGTAAATTATTTCCATCTTAATAGCTCCAATTAGGAATTTAACACAACGGTGGTTATATTTAAGAAATTGGCCGCTGGGCTGTGTTAAGGCCCTTTCCCCACCCGCTTGTGTGTTTCCCCACAACTTCTCCTAAAAATAAAATATAAATATGGATGTGTCCTCAAAGGATCCGAAACACACATTCCATGGTTCTCCTTGATAGGGGGCTGGGGAAGGAGAGTGGGTAAAGAGACAGGGAGAAAAGAAAACAAGACCTCTTGAGTCAAAAATGCCTTTTTCTTTTTGTTTATTTTTCAAGTCCCGGTGAAGTAACTTTGTATTTATCTCTACTCTGACACTCAGATACACACCCCCAAGGCTGTCTAACCCATGCTTTTAAAAAAATAATAATAAATAAACTTCAGGCACACAAAAGCCTAGGCCATGTCACTTTATGGCAGCTCTCTTCCATCTTCTCTCCTTGTGGGAATACATTTTAGATGTGATTTCACTGTTTTGGGGTCTCCCCTGAGCTCTAAGATTGCCCTTCTCTTGTTGTTCCTGGGGCACATGGCTTGTGGACCCTGGAAGTTTCCTTTCCCTATGGCAGCTGAAGGACACACCTCGGAGTGTAAGCCAGGCCTGGGACAGACACGTGTGTGAATCCTGAGTTGAAGAAGGGGACGCTTCTCTAGTCCCTGCCTCCGGCTTCCAGTCCGGGATATCGGGTGGAATGTGTGTGTATTGGGGGGAGGTGTTTGCTCCCTGGGGTGTAGGCTGGCACGGGCTGGTCTGTTCTTTGAATGGCATTGTTACCCAGGGTCATCATTAGTATCATGCAGAACTCTTCTTTTCCAACCCGTACATCAAACCAGGGTGAGGGGGGATAGTGAGGGGAGGGGGCCGCAGGGAGGCGGGGTGGCAGTCTTTGCAATACATTCAAGCCGTCTCATTAATTTTTAATTAAGTGCGCTGGTGGGGGAGGAAGCTTCGAGCCGGAGCTACCTCGCGCCTCCCCTCCATCTCTTCTATCCCCCCGCCCCACCATACATACATAAGGCGGGGGAGGGTCTCTCCTCCGTCACCCCTCAGTCCTGACAACCCTCGGGCTCCGAGAGGCTGTGGCGCGCAGAAGCTTAACCCAGACAAGCGTCTCGCGCCGGGTCCCAGGGGAGCGCCCAGGTGCCGCCGCCGCCCGCTCTCCCGCAGCCTACTCCGAGCAGCCCTTTGCTTCCCCAGCCCACAGCAATGGACTCACTCTTCCCCCAGCTGCTAAGACTTCGGGGCCTCGGGGCAGAGCTCCTCGCCCCTTCCCTGGGCACACTTTGGGCAAAAAATGACCAGAACCCGGCCAGCACTACTCCTTCTCTCCCAGCTGATCCTCTTTTCAGGTCCCAGTGGACTTCGGTCCTTTTTCCTTAATTTCCCTCCCCACCTTGTCCTCTTCCTGCCTGCACTGCCGCGGGTTGTAGCCCCCACGGCCGCGCGCGCTGCGGTCCACACCTGCCGCTCCAGCGAATGCTGTCCCCCGGGGGTGCAATGCAGAAAAAGAAGATTCGAAGAGGAAGGCACTTACCAGCGAATCCCTCCTCCCGGGGGGCTGCAGGGAGCTCTGCCCTGCTCCGCCTGTCACAGCTGAGGAAGGTGGGGGCTGGGGGGCGGAGAAAGAGCCAGCCGCCAGCCTGTACTGCCCCGGCCCGGGTGCCGCCTCGATCCCCAGCAGATCCCTGAATCATTCTGCCATCTCGCCCCATCAGGCTCCCCGCAAACATTTCTTCACCACGATCTCGCCACGATTTACCCAGAGGCCACATCCAGTGTGGCTGGGGGAATAGGGGGTAAAAAGGAAACGGAAGGTGGAAAAAGCACCCTCTCCCATATACACACTTCTCACTCCTAGGAAGGCCCCTTTCCCCACAAAAATAAAAATTAAAAGTGCAAAAGAAAAAAAAATCCCTCTTACAAAGAGGGGTAGATGTTGCAGTGCTCAGCTTTCTCCGCTGCCACAAAGACAGCTCCCCTCTACCCTCGCTCTCTAGCTCCCCAACCAGCTCCAGGTCCTCCCCTCCTCGGCTCTACCCTCCTTTCTGCAACGTTGTTGCAAAGCTGCCCAGCGCCCCAGAGCCGGGACCCAAGCCATCCGCCCTATAGCAGGGGCTGGGAGAGGCGGGGGCTGATCTGGGCTGGGCTGGGGTTGGCAGGGCTGGGGGGGGGGGGGGTAAGGAGGGGGGAGGTGGTGGCTACCGCGACTCTAGAGCACCCGAGAGATAAGCAGAGGCTGAGAGTAAGGGGAATGTGATTTGGGGATTGGGGTGGGGATAGGGGGAGAGTTTTTTTTCCTAGAAACTGTCTCCAAATATAGTAACAGGACTGGGGCATTCCTAGAAATGAGGGAGACGTCAATACAAAAGCCATAGGGGATAGCCCGGGTCCTCCCAACTCCGAAGTTTGTGAGTGTGAAATAGAGCTCCCCCCGACACCTCTTTCGTTCTCAGGGGAGAAATGCCAGGTGACTCTACTCTTTGAAAACCTTCCAGGAGGGTTAGAGTTGCGGGCAGCAACTTAATTTCACTTTTAGCTACAGTTGCTCTTCCACCGAGAGCTTTCCGATTTGCTTGGGGGATGGGGATAGGGGTGTAATTGGACTTGGCTCTAGACGAACCTCTACTCAAGAAACGCTTTCAATTTTCGGAAGGCAGGGATTCCTTTCAGAAAGCACCTGTACCCTTCAACATACTTACACATACCTACTCGATCCCTAACAAAAAGTTGTGGGTAGGTCGGGGGTGTTTCCCAAATAGACCCCCTTATATCGCCGGTGCTCCATGATAGTGATTTATCAAGATATTTTAAGAGGTGGAGAGGTAAAAGGAAGGAAAGACTCCTTCTCAGAGCCCTGAAAAGGTTTCACTTTTCTTTTTATCTTCTTGTTGGAACTGGAAACATGTTCTGGCTTTTAACTCCAGAGTTTAGTCAAAAATCAAAAAGTGTATGAAGAAAAACGGGACTGTCTAGGGCCCTTCTTAAATAAGCAACAATATTAACGAATGAGTAATACTTAAAACTAACTTGCCTCTGCTTCCCTTCTTCATCACCCCCCATCCCCACCCACTATCTCCCAATCTTTCTACAAACTTATGAGAAAGCTTTTAGAAATCTTCCCGGTCCACCTCCTTTCATCTTTTCCCATGAGGACTACCGAAGGCTTATCTTTCAAAGAGCCAGGTTCCTGCCATGAAACTCGGGGTGACGCTTCTGGAAAGTATGAAGTAGAATCCCTTGATCATTTAAAAAAAAATGTATTTGCTGTCCTCTGTTGGTCATAGAGGTTGTCACAAGCAAAAACAAATCATCCAAATGAGAACATACTGGTCTAGTTTGTGCTCAGTCTTGTGTTTGCTGTTCTTTCATGAGCCAAGATGAAAAATCAAACTAGCCACAAGACATCCCCTTCCTCTTCTTTCTCTTGAGGGGCCTAGATTCCCGTGAATCCAAGTTAGGTAGACATTTCCTCTCTGGTGTGTAATGTTACTTCATCATAGAAAATACCGAAATCTCATTGCTTCAAGGGAGACAAGAATGGAAGTGGCTTGATACTGCAGGAGAGAGTAGTCCCTAGTTCTGGAGTCAAAAGAAGGAAAATAACAAAAATTTATTAAGCACTTACTATGTGCCAAGCACTTTGCTAAAGACTTGACAATTATTATCTCATTTGATCCTTACAACAATCTTGTGAGGGAGGTCCTATCCTCATTTTATGGTGGAAAAAACCCAGGCAACCAATTTAAGTGAATTTTGCAGTGGCATACAACAAAAGTCTGTGGCTATATTTGACCTTAGGTCTTTCTGTCGCCAGGCCCAAAGTTTTATCCCTTTGATACCTACCTACCTAGAAGGCAGTTTACTTACATTATATGACCCTTACTATCAACTCACTAAACTTTGTTGGTCTCTCAGTTCTTTTTATATAGTTATGTATATTCTCTTTCTCATTTGAATTTTTCAGAACATCTTTAGGTCAGGGATTGTTTTTGCCTTTCTTTGTATGCCCTAAGTTTAGCATGATGCCTGGCACATAGTTATTACTTTGAACATTTTTTGTTGACTATCTGACTTGATGACTTCTGAGGTCCCTTCAGATCTATAACTCCATGATGCCTTGAGTGTCAGTTAAGCTAGACACGTGAATAATGATAATGATAACATTTAAATAACATTCCAAAGTTTAAAAGGGATGTCCAGCAACTAACCTGGTTAAATAAGTAAGATAAGTAATATTTTTATCCTCATTTTAGTGATGAGGAAACTATGATTCAGATAGGTCTAATACCTTGCCCATAGTAACATTTATTTATACATTACTTGTGTTAACTTTATAAACAAGAAAGTGGGATTTTTTTTTTCTACAGGCAAATCCATTTGGTCAGATCTATTCAGATAATTGGACAATTTCAGACTTCTTGTAAATTAAAAGTATTGAGGTTCATCCTATCCTACTTGTCATTGAGTAGTCTAACTCTGTGACTCCATCTTGGGATTTTCTTGGGAAAAATACTGACATTTTCTTTTCGGGCTCATTTTATAGAAGAAGCTGAGACAGACCGGGTTAACACAGCTAATAAATGTCTAAGGCCAGACTTGAACTCAGGGAAAGAAAGTCTAAGCCAGTGCTCTAATTCACTGCTCCAATTTAGATCCTATAAATAGATAAAAGAAAAATAAATACTTAATTTAATAAATATTGAATGGGGATCGTGTATAACATTTAAAACTTGGCTTGGAAGATTCCAGTCATTCTCATATACCTAGCTTCCTATCACGTCTGATACACATAGTGACTGTGTGACCCAGCAGGTCATAGTTCCTCAGTGCTCTAAGCAATTCTTAATGAGTATAAGTTGTAGAAAAAAAGGTAATCTGTGCATGTAGAGGGAATTTCTTTATTGAAGAATTCCCTCTATCAGTGAAATAAATCATGGGTCCAGGGAATTAATATAGTTACACAAATTTTCGGTGACCTTCAGCTATATGAATACTGAACAGTAGTTTGAAAGAACATGTAGTCTAAAGACATCTTTTTTAAAAGTTGGTTTAAAAAACCTGCTTTATTATTTGACTTTGTGAATGTTGACTTTGTTTTCATTGAATCAGTAGAACTGGTTCTGAAATTCCTCTTTGGCACTTGGTCCACAGTTCAATTAGGCAAAGATATGGCCCCAGTCAGAGCAGGGCCTGAGGCAAAGAAGGCCATATCAAAGACTGGATCCACCTATTTACTAGGTTTTAGGAGTGAATTCAAACCCTTAGGGTCAGATCTGAGGGAGATTTACAACTACAAGTAGGAAGTGACTTTATTTTTAAGAGATGGGGCCAAGGGGGCTAAAGGTGCTTGGGATTTGCCAAATATGGCTCCTAGATTGATTACCTGAGACCAGAATCTCTGATGAGAGCAATTAGATGTGTGCCCAAAGGAAAATGGGGAGTAAAAGGCAATCCTGTATTTGACTTCACTTGGCCAGTAGCAGTGCCAAGGAGCATCAGCTCCTGGAAATTGCCCAGTATTTGGGATGACTTTTCACAGATTATAGAAAGCAGAAAATATTTTCCCCAAATCCCTTCCATGATTCTGAGAACTGATTCTGAGAATATGATGCCCTCCCTTTCCACTAAACCAGAAATAGTTCCTGATTGAGAGAGAGCAGAGACAGTGTAATCTCCAAAAAGGACTGAAGAGTTCCTTTGCCAGGTCACTAGAGCAGATACCCAGGCCCAGTTCCTTTTGGTGGAAAAATTCTGGTCCACTGGAACCAGAGCCATCCTCTTTATCCCAAGGTCTTTTGGTAAAACATGAGAAAAGCATCCAGTTTTTTGGTGTGCCTTCTATCTTTCCTCATCACAGAGCTCCACTATAAGCACCCTAAAAATGGGGAGCCCTGTCTATACATATATAGAACTGCACAGAGCCTGGATATTTCATTAAAACATAAAATAATAGTAGTAACTTTAACTTGAAATTTTTTCAAACCTCCATCTCTAGTCCTCTTCATTCCCACTGCCTACCCTTCATCCTCTCCTCCCTCCTGTTTCCTCCCCTCATCCCCAGGAAATGCATCCAACTGAAGCTTGTCCCAGCTAAAAGCAAGAGTAGAAATTTGGGTCAAGGACACCTAGGTAAAACTGCTCTCCGCAAAAGTGCCTCAGGCTCCTCAGTATCAGTGAAAAGAAAGCAGGGCTCTCTCCACATCCTTAAATGCTAGTTAGAATATTGGTTTAGGATTGATTACTTTAAACATTTATGCTTGATAAAAAGGTCCCAGAAGTCTGCTTGTGTGCATCAGTTTTCCTGTTCTACCTTATGAATGAAATTGGAAAAGGAGAAAAAACAAATTAGCAAACACCTAATTGATGATCATAGGATTCTCTTCCACCATGGAAGTCCTGGATTTTAGAGAATAACATCTGTTCTGCTTGGTCAGCATTCAGAACAGTTGCTAATTAGCAGTTTGAATGTCTTCCTCCCTTCTCTGGTCCACATAATGGAGTAGGTAAGAGGGGGGAAATGTGGTTTGAATCAAACTATCTCTCTGCCCTTCCAACTCTTACACCATTTCACAATGTTGTGTTCAGATTTCCCATGGGTCAGAGAGATCCAATTTCTACCATGCACAGAGAAGTAGTTCTGTGGTGAACAAGGTCCCACTTCTACTCTGAACCATTTTAAATTTAATTGGTTTGTCTTCAGGGGTGACTGAATGGGTATATCTTTGCTTTCTACCATTCAAATTTAAGCAAATTGGAAGAGCATTCCTGATTCTTAGCTCAAAGAGAATGAGGCACAGAGATCACATGATCTGAACTGAATAGAGCCAGGGATTAAGACCTGAGGCAATTGGCACCTCAAAACATATACTATTTTACCATTCAACATAAGCAATTCTCTGAATGCCTAGATGAGTTTGGGACTTGAAGTTAGGAAGACCTGGATTCAAATCTTGTCCCTAACCTTAAAGCCCAATCTATTTATTTTACAGATGGGAAAACTGAGGTCCAAAAAGGTTAAGTGATATGTTTAGGATCACACAATTTATAAGTATATGAAGCAGACTTCAAATCCAGAGCTTCCTGATTTTAGGTTCAAGAATCTACCCATTATGCCACAATAATTTTTATATGCCTTTTAGCAGCAACCTAAAACTTATCAAATAAGTCTTATTTAGTTCAATTCAATAAGTCTTTACTGAGCATTTGTTTTGTGCCTCATATTATAATTGGCTCTAGAGATGCAAAGAAAAAGGTGAAAATGTGCCATAGTTCCCTTTTAATGTCCTCACACAGTTTCTCTAATTGTCCTATTCAGTTACTCTGCCTCAGATTATATCATTCCTTCTTAATGTTTGATGAGATAAAGGTTTTATATCTTTAGGCTATAATCATTCCTGCTTAATGTTTGATAGGATAAAGATCTATCCATTTTAGACATCATTAGAATATCAATAACCTCTCCAGTGCCTCCCTCCATTATGTCATCATAGATGCCTCCCCCCATCCAGGTACCTCCCCATTATGTTGTTCTTATTATCCTATAAAAGAGTCTTGCTGTCCAACATTCAGGGCTGGATTCTTTGAGCCGATAGTCTTGTTCAACCCTGGGACCAAACATGGATCATTTGGTACCAGTAAATCTCTCCATTTAATAAACTATTTTCTCTAATCTCTGTCTTGGTTAGTTTCTCCAGCATTACAAAAATAGTCCTTGTTTGCGATGCATATATTTTTTAAGAATGTCAGAGGAAAGTTTCTGTTTTGGTAGAGGTAGTAACTCATATCAGAAGTTCCCAGGGAGACGATTTCAGATCATATGAGTATTTGCCTATGTATGTATATGTTTGGATGAGCTATATTTCCAATTGTTTGAAAAATTAGAGTATGCACATATAAGAGATCATTCATCCGTTGAGTTATATGTATACACATGTATACAATGGTATTTATGGATGGTTTATCAGTATAAACAGTTTGCATCTGGGTATTTACATGTTGTTGTATATATTCTTTAATCCCTGGGAATCCTGGAGAATAGATAAGCATTCAAGTATAAATAATATTCTTTCTTTCCAGACTGGAAGAGGTGTGGGGGAAGGGTAGAGTGAGGGATAGGGAAAGATACCAGGTGATGCTGGACATAATGTGTTCAGTAGTGCTGACAGCATCAAAGCTTTTTTCTCTTCTCTGAAGAGGATCAAATGAGATAATAAAATGCTTTAATAATTATAATAATAAAATACTATGTGAGGTTAAACTCTACATGAATGATGATGATGATGACCATGATGATTCTAAAGTAGGAAACCTTAATCTTGTCAGGTCCTTGTTCACACTTCCTATTCAAACATAACAATGATCTAATTTAGGCATATCTTCTTAGGCTCGAGGCACCAATTCCACTCTAAAGTGTTTTAAATTTGTTTGGTTTGTTCTCAAAGGCAACAGAGTGATAGCTTTGTTTTCTACCACTCCAATTTAACCATACTGGAAGATCTACTCTTTGGGGATATGCTTGTCTTATAACCTTGACAGATAATATAGATTTTCATAGTAATGCATCTTCTTACATCCTGAAAATGAATTTACTCTCATAAAAGGCATCACACTATATACTCCATTCATTTCCTGGTTTAATATTCTATTTAATTATCTGTATTTTTTATAAGTCTGTGTCCATTTATTGGCACTTATCTTATACTGAAAACTTATGATACCCTCCAACTCCTCGAAGAACAGAAGGTTCTGATCTATGTAATTCTTTTTCTCCACTCATATACCATCATTCTAATGTAGGTTCTCATCATTTCTCTCCTGAACTATTGCAATAGTCCTCTTCAATCATCACTTTACCTCAAGGCTTCCCACATTCTAATCCATCCTATCTAGAACCAATAATTTTTCTAAAGTACATGTACTGAACATGTACCTCACCCCTTTCACTGAACTCCAGTGCTTCCCTATTATATAAGGATCTAATATAAACTCCTTTTATTGACAGTAAAAACGCTTTTATAATTTGTCCTCTTCACATTTGTCTTCTTTCTAGTCATTTTACATATTACTCCTCCCCATCCATTCTTCATTCCAGCCATACTAATCTGTGTTCGATGTTCATTAGGTCTGGAATACTCTTTTGTCACTCTCACCAGGAATGCCTGATTTGCTTGAATACTCAGTTTCAGCACCAGTTTCTTCCTCATTCCTGCCAATTATTAATGCACTCTTTCTCAAAATGACCTTATATTCCTTTTGCATACATTATGTATCTATTTCTGTACATACATGTTTCCCCTTTTAGAATATAAACTCATTATTGGAAACTGAGTGGATACCATCAGTTGGGAAATGGCTAAATAAGTTCTAGTATATGAATATCATGAAATTTTATAGTTTTATAAGAAATGATGAGCAGGCTAATTTCAGAAAAACCTGGAAAGACATGAACTGATGCTGAATGAATGAGCAGAACCAGGAGAACATTGTACATAGTAATAGCAAGATTATGTGATGATCAACTCTGACAGATTTAGGTCTTCTCAGCAATACAGTGATCCAAGACAATTCTAACAGATTTGGGATAGAAATCTGCATCCAGAGAGAAAACTATGAAGGCTGGATGTACATCAAAAGATTTTTTGTTTTGTTTTTTCTTTCTTGTGGTTTTTTATTGTTGTTGTTGATTTTTCTTTCATGACATGATGAATGTGGAAATACTTTTAAAATGATTGTACATGTATAATCTATATCAGATTGTTTGCATCTTGGGAAGGGGGAAGGGATGAAAGGGAGGGAGAAAAAAAATTTGGAACTCAAAATCTTGCAAAAGTGAATGTCAGAAACTATCTTTACACGGAATTGAAAAAATAAAATACTATTAAGTGGGGGGAGAGAAATGTCAACTTCTTAAAAATAAGTCGTCTTTTTGTTTTGTAGCATGGTGTCAGTATATTGTAAATGCTTATTGATGATGATTGCTTTTTGCATAGCATGTAGTGGAATTTCATGTGCATTTAGATACTCAATGAATAACATGAGGGTACCTAATAGAGAGGGGTCTTTAATTATAGGAAGGAGGAAATTTCTTAAGAGCTAATTTCATTTAGCTAGTCAATCTGAAAACAGATTTGTCCATTTAGCTTTTTAATACAAAAATTTACATCTTTAGGACTTGGAAGTATGAAGCTTCTTCTATAAAAATGATTTCCTTTTAAAAGCTTCCTTAAATGATATATCAATTAGTTGTTTTTGTGGCTTTCTTGAGATCACTAATTTCTCCTCTAACCATCAGGTGGCACTCATGTCCATTTATATTTGGGAGAATATTTACCCATGCCCACAAAAGGCAGAAGTACCAAGACCACTCTCTGTAGACTTGCTGGGGTCAGTAACCTTCTATTCCTTAGCTCTGCTGCTATTGAGGACCTCTACCTATCAAAATTAGCTCTGAGGCTCCCACTAGTTGGCAAACTCCACTTTCTTTTTGGAACTGGTTAATTTTCAGTGGCAATAATTAGAATGGTGCAGTGGATAGAATGTCAGGCCTGAAGAAGACTCATCTTCCTGAGTTCAAATCTGACCTCAGACTCTTAACTAGCTGTGTAATTCTGGGCAAGTTTTTAAACAATGTTGCCTCAGTTTCATTATCTGTAAAATAAGCTGTAAAATAAAATTCAAAATCTGTAAAATAAGCTAGAGAAGAAAATAGCATCTTTGGAAAAAAAAAAACAAAAAACAAAAAACAAAAAAACAAAAAACAACTTCAAATAGAGTCTCAAAGAGTCAGATCAACTGAAATGACTGAACAACAATGATAATTTTTTAGTGAGTGATATTATGCCATAGATCTTGGCATAATATCAAATATTCTTGGCTACTCCATGCAGTGTTTACTCATCTTGGGCAAATCTTTTAACCCTGTTTACTTTAGCTCCTTATCTATAAAATGAGCTGGAGAAGAAAATGACAAACCCCTCCCTGTAAGTATCTTAACACTTCTGGGCAAATCACTTAACCTCTCTGTTTGCCTCAGTTTCCTCAACTGGAAAATGGAATAATTTTAGCACTTACCTTTTATTTAAAAAAAAAAAAACTGCTTAGCATAGTGTCTGGCATATTATGTTGTTGGAGCTTTATAAATGTTTATTTCCTCCTTCCCCATGTGATTATTCTCTTCACTATTATATAGCAATTCTGCCAAGACTTAATGGAGAAACTTTATGAGCTGGTCTGAAAAATTCATTGCCTGAAGGTTCCATCTGATTTCATGACTAATTTGGTTTTCAGACAATCATCACTGGACTTAGACTAAAAACTTGTCTTGTTGATTAGCTATAATGTTATTCTCTAAAATATAATGCTCTCTGAGAGAACGTTTCTTGGGGGGGCTTCTGGGAGCAGTCTTCATTTCAGTTCAGTGTAATCACCTTGAATGCAGACAGGGATTAAAGTCCAAATCCTTTCTTTTCTCTTCCAAAATCTTATCTCCTTCACTTAGGGCTCAGCTAGTTTTCTGGAGGCCTTCTGGATCTTGGTTTCAGTGTTCTCCACAGGACAGCTTGCCACCACTTCTCTGTTTTCCTTCGTTCTGCCCAACTGAATCCTGGCTTCTCAATCTACCCAAGCATCCTGATTGAGGCTCCTAGCTTATATATGCTCTCTTAAAGATGTGAACTCTAATAGGTACTAAGTACATCTAGAGAACTGTTGAGCATCCTGCTAAACAACAATTGTCTCTATCAATTCCACTGACTTAGCACCTTGTAAGAATTCTAACAATTAATACCATAACTTGTACTCTTATGGTATACTTGTTATAGAGGTATCATATAGATGATTGTCTAAGACAACCAAGTAGGCCTTTAATAGAGATTTCCCTGTCACTTAGGTTCGTACTAAAAGGACTATAAATCAGATTCTTTTTTATACTTTCCAAAGTGCTCAAACTGAAATTGCCTCTCATGATAATAATGGGCAAAATTTTGATCAGCAGTTGTTAGGCAGATAATCCAAAACGGAAAATTTCTCTTGCAGCATTTTTGTGCATATGTTGACATATGTATTTGTGCGATTTGTGTGATCCATTCTTCAAATGGAATAATGCTCTGAAGATCTCCAGACTCAGGACTAAATGAAGTTATTTAGTTTATTTCTCTGCCCAGAAAATTCCCTGCAATCCTTTGATTGCATCATTTCTCAGACTGATGAAAAGTACCAGACTAAAATAAAACGTGATATCTGTATTTTTTACTCTCTTTGGGTTAGGGAAGGTAATTAAGTACAAAGATTTTTTACTGCCCAGCACATCATACTCATACTGCTTATTCAAGGCCCACTATAATAAAATCATTCCCTTACATAGCTAACCTTCCCCACCATATTAAATTCTTACTCTTCAATTTGACATTTAAGGTCCTATATAAGATTATCCTCTTATTTAGCTAGCCTACTTACTTAATATGTATTTTCCTTTTAGAAAA
Source organism: Antechinus flavipes (assembly GCF_016432865.1). Taxonomy (NCBI): domain Eukaryota; kingdom Metazoa; phylum Chordata; class Mammalia; order Dasyuromorphia; family Dasyuridae; genus Antechinus; species Antechinus flavipes. The sequence continues at coordinate 298,658,712 of NC_067398.1, read as the reverse complement.
GTCAGTCTCCTCACTGTCCCTTCAACTGACCATCCTTCTATACTTTGCACATGTTATTCTCTGACTTGGAATGTCTCTTCCTTCTTCTCCATCTAGCCACATTTTATCCACATTTTCATGCACAGGTGAATCCTACGTCTTCTATTACTATATCTCCTATTTATTTGCTTCCTTTTTTGAAGCACTATAGTATCTATAGTTAATATACAATTTCACTTAATAATGTATATGCTGTTATCTTCTCTTGTTATTTAACATATCTTGAACTGAAATTTCTTTGAGGACATGTCTTCAATTCTTTTTGTTATCACTCAGTGTTCCTAGCACCAAGTTGGGTACATTAAATAAAGGGCCAACTGGTTAATTGGCTCAAAAATTCTTCTGTTGAGTTACAGGCTTTAAGGAAGATAAATAAGAGGTAACGAATTGTCTTAACTAAGGACGGTTTTCTATTTGCTTTAATTATGTCAGTGAGAACTTGAAAGCAAGATTTATAGGTAAACCATACTGTAAATAATCTAATGATAATGAAGAATTTATTGACCTGAATCCTGGACAGGTGATATCCATGAAGCAGATTGAATAATCCTAGGACTCCTAGATTCTTGGCCATTAGGTAGGGTTTCAAATAGTGGCAGTTTACTACTGTTCCCTCTCCTCCTTAGAAAAATGTAAGATTTTCAGGTTATTCCATAATTCATTTTTCTTTAAGGAGTGTCATTGCTCTGAATGAGATAGAGATCCTCTAACATTTTAACTCATTGAAAGCCTGGTATGATTAGCTCTACAAATTACAGAAGCTACCTAATCCAACCTACTTTTGCATAAGGAGATAGGCAACCAGGTGGTGCAGTGGACAGAGTACAAGGCTTGAGGTCAAGAATTTCTGAACCTAGATCTCATCTCACATACTTACTAGCTCTGTGTACTTGAGCAAATCACTTAGTATCTGTTTGCCTCAATTTTCTCCACTGAAAAAATGGTGACAATAAATATAACACTGACAATAACTGTGACAATAAATAAATAACACTTGTGTCTCAGGGTTATTGTAATGCCAGAGAAACTGAGTAAGATAGAGATTAGAGAACAATTTAATAATTTATTTAATAGAGAGATTTACTGGGACTGACTGAGACTATCCTCTCAAAGAATCCAGTAGCAAATGTCAGATACAAGAATCTTTTATAGGGTAACAAGAACAATGACATAATTGGGGAGGTACCTGGATGGGGATGATCTAATGGGGGGGAGGAACCTAGGATGAGGATGACATAATGGAGGCAGACACCTAGGATGACATAATGGGAGGTACTGGAGAGACTCCTGATATTCTAATGATGTCTAAAATGGATAAAGACCTTCATCCCATCATACATTAAGAGAGAATGATTATAGCCTGAGGTCTAAGATATAAGGCCTTTATCCTATCAAACATTAAGAGGGAATGGTTATAACCTGAGGCAGAGTAATTAAATAGGACAATTAGGGAAACTATGTCAGGACATTAAAAGAGAATGGTGGCACAACATTATGAGGACAAGTGGAATAGCACTTTGCTATATAGATACTAGTTTAATATTATGATTATTATTATTTCCCCCATGTAGCAGCTTTTCACAATCTTAAGGATAGAAATAATGTCCTCTACAAATTTTGTCTTCTTTGGGTTAAACATACCCTATTTGTTTAATCTTTACATGGCACAAACCTAAAGTCTTTCTCCATTTTGGGGACACTGGTGATGTTCTCTGGCTTATCAATGTCTTTCCAAATGGTGATGTCCAGAGCTGAACACAAGACTTTCTAGAGACAGAAGGGTTTCTACCTCACTATTCCTGGTGTGAGAATTGGATGAAATTTTAGTTCCTATAATGTTATAAAAATTGAATTAGAGAAATACAGAGAATGGGAGGCTAAGAAAAAGAAAATAAAAACAAAAGGGGAAAATATAACCAGGTATTGGAGATTCGGACTTATAAAAAGAAAATGATAATGTAATTAGGGTGGAAATTTAAATAAGAATTAGAGGTCAGAAACTACTTATGTGTGGATGGTAGGAGAGAGGAAATTTAGACTCAAGTTGGGGAAATAGACTCTTCAGATAGGATAGTACTCAGCCAATAAGGAATCAGGGGAAGGATTGAACTACTTCCATGCAAAGATAGTTTTCAACATTTACCCTTGCAAAACTTTTGTTTCAAATTTTTCTCCCTCTCTCTCCTCTTCCCCTGCCTTGGACAGCAAATAATCCAATATAGGTTAAACACTGCAATTCTTCTAAACATATTTCTACATTTATCATTACACAAGAAAAACTAGATCAAAAGGGGAAAAACTGAGAAAGGAAGAAAAAAAAAACCCAAGTAAACAACAACAAAAAGTGAAAATACTGTGCTGTGATCCACAGTCTCCATAGTCTTCTCTGGATGCAGATGGCTCTTTCCATTATGTCTATTGGAATTGCTTTGAATCACCTCATTGTTGAAAAGAGCCAAGTACATCACAGCTGATCATCACATAATTTTGTTGCTGTGTACCTTGTTCTGTAGGTTCTACTCACTTCACTTAGCATCAATTTCTGCAAGTCTTTCCAGGCTTTTCTGAAATCAGGATCGAACGGCTTCCAAATAAGGAAAATGCAGGTATAAAAAAAAAGGATAAGAATTGATTCCAGGCTTTCCTATAATATAGACTACCGGAGTCTGAAGTTGTGAAATTAAAGAATTCACCCCTCTCAAGTCCAATGGAATCGTTTCTCACCACTGAAAGCTATCTGTTTCTTAAAGCAACTCAAATAGCATTAAATGTTTTGGGTGGTCATATCACATTGTATATTAAATCCACTGAAACTGCAAGATCTTTTTCAGCAACCCAACTTGTATTTATCAACTTGATTTTTTTATAATTCAGTATAAGGCTTTGTTTTGCCATATTTAATTCCATCCTTCAGGTATTGCAATAATACTTGTGTCTGAAAAATATGTGTGTGTGTGTGTGTGTGTGTGTGTGTGTGTGTGTATGTGTTTAGTACATCAATCAGTACCTTTTAGAACTAAATGGTCAATTATCCAGCACGCTAGCTTTTTTACATCCAACTTTTCTATTTGTACTTACAACAAGACTTGAAAACTTCTTAAGAAAAGTTCTGCCCATAGTAAAGAATATAATAAGTGAGCTTCTGACCTGTTCTCCTGTGTAACAATTAGATTCTAGCATCTGCTGTTGACTCTTCAGGTGGTCTTGAGTTAGAAAACAAATCCTGGACCAGACCAATAAGAAAGTGTACATTCATTCATTCTATAAGCATTTGTTAAACATTTACTCTCAATAAGCTTACATTCTAGCAGGAACAGGACAGCTACCTTCCTAGACTCCTTAAGGGTGGCATCTTGATGGTATCAGTAGTTTGTTTAAAAGCAAGTGGGGATTTGTGAGGCATACTTTGTGAAGGCAGTCCAGAATTAGTCTCATTTTTTAAAAAGTGATTTTGCTTTCGATTGTCCCGTCTATAAAATTGACTCTTCTAGTTAACTTAATATTACAAAGTACTTTAAGGCTAGAAAAGCAAATTACATATCTCATTTGATCCTTAAAATAATTCTGTGAAACAGATTCTATTATTTTTTATTTTTATTTTTTAGGTTATACATGTATATTCATTTTTTATATATTTCCACATGAGTCATGTTGGTAGAGAAGAATCAGAACAAAAGGGAAAAACCACAAGAAAAAAAAAGAAAAAAAGGTAAAAATAGTTTGCTTCGATTTATATTCAGTCTCCATAGTTCATTTTCTGGATGTGTATGGCATTTTTCCATTCAAAGTTTGTTGGGATTGTCTTGGATCACTGTATTGTCAAGAGCTAAGTTTATCATAGTTGATTATCCCATAATCTTGCTGTTGCTATGTACAATGTTTTTCTGGTTCTGCTTGCTTCACTCAGCATCAGTTCATGTAAATCTTTTCAGGATTTAAAAAAAATCAACCTTTTTATTATTTCCTATAGAATAATAATATTGTATTATTTTCATATACCATAACTTATCCAGCCATTCCCTAATTAATGGCATCCACTTATTTTCCAATTTTTTTGCTATCACAAAAAGAGCTGTTACAAACATTTTTGCACATAGCATGCACAGTTGTGATTTCTTTGGGATATAGAGTAGGTGCTGTTATTATTCCCATTTTACAGCTAAAGAAACTGAAGCTCTAGATGATTTACCCAAAGTTTCCTTGATTTAAAAATTCGGAAAAGGCTTTGAATTTTATTTTAAGAGGTTAAATAGTTGAAAGTATTATGACTAGTAGGTTTATCGATTTTTTTTTTTACATCAAATGAAATGATATAGACAGAATTAGAGGTAATTAGAACTAGAAGGAGATAAATTAGAGACAGAATTAGACAAGTCTCATTTTAATGTGATATAAAGTCTGCTGCTTTGGGGATGGCATAATACTTTCTTTAAATTATATATGTGTATTTGAAATGTGTTTTTTAAAATGCATTTCAAGTGAATTTTGTATATCCAACATTTTGAAATGCCTGTTTTGTTTTTATTTATGTTAAATGTTGGTTTTCTAAATAGATGACATTAGCCACAATTTAAATATGTCTTCATAAACTTTTCATCATTGAATATTGCCAAGTTTTTGACCCACTCTGCTCAATGGGAATGTGTTACTTTGAGCTGATCTCTTTGACAGTGGGAAGTAAGCTCCTAAATTTCAGAGGCAGAATATGATGATGATGATGATGATTTACACTTTTATATAGTTTCTACTTTTTTGTTGTACTTTCACATTAATTATCAAAACAATGGATGCAGGAATGAAGAAAACAATTTACTAGACTTTGAACTAGGCACTGAAATACAAAGAAACTTATCTCTCAACAGGAAAACAAAACATAAATGAACGTTTTCCCTGGCCAGAAAAGGGAGCTTTGTTTTGGGGGAATCAGTTGTTATATCCTCTTCAATAGCAAAGATATTGTTGATTTGATTATTGTTCTCAGAGCAAGAGACCGGGATGAGGCAGGGCAGGAAGAAGATATTCATGTTTGGGGATGGTTCAGATGGCAAGAAGCTTTCCTTAGCTCCGGTTTCCTTGTAGATGACTGGATGGGATGTGAAATAATGGTCTCTGGTCAGCTAAATATCATGAGTTAGGTGAATTTGCATCAGGACCTCTTCAATCTAGGACAGTAGTCCAAAACAAAATGGATTAATGTCCCCAGGAAAAAGGCCGATCTCTAAATCTCCTCTCACAGGTTAGGAAACTAAATATCAGAGTAGTTAAGTAATTTGCCCTAGAACACACAATGAGTCAGGGATGAAGCAAGAACTGGGTCTCTAAACTTCTGAGTTTAGTGCTCTTTCCATTATGCTTTATGATTGGAGACAAGTCAATTCCTGTCAAATTAATAATAGAGTTAGAATACAATTATCCTGAACTCCAAAGAGTGGTTAGGCAGCATATTGGATAGAATCCTGGGCTTAGAATCAGGAACACTCATTTTCTTGAGTTCAAATCTGGCTTCATACACCTATTTGTTATGTGACCCTAGGCAAGGTACTTAACTCTATTTGCCTTGGTTTCCTCATCTGCAAAATGAGTTGGAGAAGGCAATGGCAAACCATTCTTGTCCCATTAAGGGGACAAGAAGAGTTGAAGAAAAATCCAAAGGGCTATTCAAATTGTTTTGTTGTACCAGAATCCCTGTTTTATAACATATTCATTGAAACAAGAAAGCTTTTAGCTTGGACTTGGAAGTCTTTTATTATATAAGTCTTTTTCATTCTAAAGATTCACAGAATAACAGTATCAGGATTGGAAGGGACCTGAGAGATCAGTCATTCCAATCAATAAATAGGAATCATTAATATTATTTTTCTTGGAATTTGACTATCAATGATGATGATATTCATCAGGAAGAATCCTAGACTTTTTTCTATGATTCTACTTTAGATTTATTAAATGGAGTTCCAAAGAGACTCTCTCTGAATGGGGAGGAAAAAAAATCATACAGTTGTATGGCTAACAATTTTTTTTTTGGCCTGGAGGAAGGAGAGGGGTGTGTGGGGGTGGAGAGCTCTTCTATCCCTGTGTTGTTCTCATGATATGATATAGCCATACAACATTATGGCCCTCAAAGAAATGTATCACTCATTAGGAGTGATATTTGAGGAATACTGAAATGACAAAGAGAGGCATATAATGGGAGTGAATGGGCTGCAACACATTACAAACAAGGAATTCTACAGAAGCAGTATGAAGAATGTTATTAAGGAAAAATATGGAGAAAAAAAGTAGACTAGTCACATGGAGAACTGCAGAATAGCTCACATGCTCTACTGGTATCCTGGAAGGCATGTTGGATCAGTGTCTTGCAGTGAACTTATGGAAAGACATGGACAAGAGATAAGATAGGAAAAGATACAAACATTCTTTAGTGGTTTGCCATTGCATTCTATTTTTTTTTTTTTTTGAGTCCAGCTCTTCTATCCCTTTTGCTTATAAATCATCCCTCCTACTGACTCAGGGGTTCTGAGCCTGGGATTTGTGAACTTGTTTTTAAAAATATTTTGATAACTAGATTTCAACATAATTGGTTTTTCCTTTGTAAGCATAACACATTTTATTTTATTTATTTATAGACATTATTCTGAGAAGAAATCCATAGGTTTCATCACACTACCAAAGGTGTCCATGATACAAAGTTAAGAATCTCTGTTCTAACTTTACCTGGAATAGGTAACCTAAGTTTAGCCACAGGAAGAGAGGAAGGATATGTGTGAAACCCATGCCTGTTTTTGAACATAGATCTGTGTTGTTGGCATATCAAACCAATAACTATTCTTGATCATAGCTTTACAGCTGAAAGGGACCTCAGGGGCCAACTAGTCTAATCCCTTCATATTTAGTTAAAAAACAAGTCCAGGGAAATTGTCATACTGGCAGTAAGAATCAGACTGAGTTCAAGTATTCTAACTATAGAACTGTCTTTTTTTCCATTGTAGCCAGGTCAAACCAGTTTGAGAGTGACTTAAAATTTCAATATGAGCATCATGCCTGGGAAACTGACAAAAGCTATAAATCAAGGCATGATTTGTTTTATTGATAGTCTAGATTTAAGAAAGTGATGGAGAAATGTTAGTATTTATGAAAAAAATTAGTTAAACTTGGTGATTGGTGAGGAAGTAAGAAGATTAAACTTAAAAGAAGTGGGACACTTTTAAAGGACCACTTAAGGTTCTTACCAAAATGTAAAGTTCTCTCAGCACTGGTCATCATATGTTCAGAAGCAGGCCCTATATAGTTCTGCTCGGCATGCTTCAATGGATGTGCAAAGGAATAGGGAGATAGCCCTTACTATAAAACATACTGAATTTCTCCCTAAACCTTTAGAAGAGATTGCAATTGTTAAACTAGGATAACATTCTCAACAGAGAATGCCATTATTATCATTAGAACACATTTTTCTTTAGCTCTGCACACTTCATGAATACCATCCTGTTTATAATGTGTGTAAATTATGGATTAAGTGTTGAATTTGGATTCTGGTTGGGGACAATTATAGAAATATTTGGAATGAGGTCTTCTAGAGTTTGAGGAATTTAAAAATCATCAAGAGACTTGATCTGTTTCTCTTATCCGTTTCAATTCCTTCATTTCATGATAACCACCTTTCTGAATGAATGGTTATATTGCTGCTCTGACTCTTCACAAGGGGGAACAAAACTTATCTGTTCAAAGGATTTTTTTTTTTAATGATATTCTATACATGTAGATGGAGACTGGAGAGGGAATACTGCATCCTCATAGTCTGTATCCAGATGGAGGTGGTGGTATAGTAATTCATGGTGGGTATGGGAATGATCCGGAGAGCTTCTTATATCTTTTGGTATAGGAAGTCCAATCCCTGGAATGTTTTCAAGGGTGATTGGTGTGGAACAAGTTGGAGTGAGGATGAAAATATTTTCTGACTAACCTAAGATTAAATAACAAGGGAGAATGTGGAAAATCTTACCTCTGCTACTAAGTATATAGGTCCAGATAGCCTCTATCCAAGGGTTTATTATTGGATAAAAAGGGGAGAACTTTTAAATTTGACTTTAAAAGTGAAAACAAAAATCTAAAGACAATGAATACTTATGGAATACAATCTAACAAGTGCTAGAACAATCTAGTACTCAAGACCTCAAGAAGTGATTTTGACTTTTTTCCCTGTGGGATTTTACTTGTGAAATACTAACTCAAAGGAATAGGATAAAGAGAAAAAACTTCCCACACATAAGATCTTAACAAAGGGCATAAAGTTCTCAATCATATAGCTATGGATAAATGTGTGTGTGTATCTTATGACACCTACTATTAATTCATTTACATTCTTAAGAATGAGACAGACAGAGGTTAAGGGACTTGCCCACAGTACACAGATAGTATTTGTGTTTCTATTTCAATTCATGCCTTTCTAACTCCCAAGTCTAAAGCTTTATATTCACTGTACACTATATTCACAGGTACAAATGCTCATAAATATATCCCTTGGGTTATAGCTAACAAAAGGGCTCCTACAAAATCATCTCAGATTCAATGTATCTATGCATAAAGTTACACTTTCCCACAGCTCCCTCCAATGGAGAAGCAGACAGATGAAGGGAATACATTGACCAGAAAATAGAGAGATATGAAGGGGGCAAAAGTTAACTCCTGTCTCTAACATGGCTTTCCTTTGCTCAATTCTAAATGTTTTTAGTTGTTACTCTCTTTTGCCATCTGCTGGGCATTATCTGCAATGTAGCTTCTTCTGCTATTACAGGAATCATATTGGTTCTTTGTGACAAGTACTACCACTCAGCTAATTAGTTGGAGTAGCCTTCATGCCCCTGAGGTTTGTCTTATGAACTCTTCTTTTTCTGATTTTTATCTCCCATTTACACAGTCTATATCTTATATATACATAGTTGTGTACATATTAGAATGTCAATTCTTTGAGAACAGGAATGATCTTTTTGTATCCTCAGCACTTACTGTACCTGCTACCTAGAAATAGCTTCATAATTGCTATTATTGACTATTGCTTTTGCTAAGAGCTCTTTTGGTTCAAATTCTTGACTTATGGCAATTGATCTACAGTCTCATTGACTTGAATTTTCACTCCCACAGTGCAGATTGTAGCCTGTCCTTGCCTGGAGACCAGTGGAACATGTAGGCTTTCCTGCAATTCTTCATGTCTTCTTTTTTGTTCATACATTTCCCTATTAACATTCTTCACACCACTTCCACACAGTTTCTTGTTTGTAATGTTTAGCAGTCTATTCATTCCTATTATATGCTTCTATTTTGTCTTTTGGGTGATCTTCAACTACATTTCTTTGAGGACCATAATATTCCATAGGCATGTCACATCACAAGTAGTATTTTAAATAAAAAATGAGCCTTTATTTCATTGAGAAATTTAAGATCATTGAAAGACTTTTATAATTTTCCAAAAGTAATATAATTTGCTTCACTGCTCTTCAATTCTAGGTTCAATTCCTTATCCATTTTCAGTGTTTACATATATAAAGACATAGACATATAGGTATTTATAGGTATACTTACATACTTTACACAAACACACATATATGTTATCCCAAAAATCTCAATGATTTTAATTTCTTAAAGCTTAAATATATGTAGTATATTATATAATTACACATAATAGTATATTATATTACTAATTATATAATATATAATACAAATAACTTGTACATAGTACATGTGGACACTAGACACACATATATTTTATACTATATTTGTTTGTGTGTATATGCACATATATATATGTATATTTTCATATTTATAGAACAGCTCTATAGGTTGTCCTTTTATTTGTATATTATAACATGGACAGTAACTATTTTTTGTAAACTTGGTTTTTCCAGTATGGATGACAGTTATAGTTTTGAGTTATAAATAGTTTGTTATAATGAATAGTTAAAATTCTTACCCAAGATGCTCTGCAGTGTATTATGACTAGATTCATTTAGCATGACACTTGTGAGCCAAGCAGCTAAAGGACCTCATCATCAATAGGGAATTCCTTTTCAACTTGAATTCTGTAGTGACCTCCTCCATAATATCAGCAAATACCTCTGGCATTCATTCAAATTTCTATATTATTCCTTTTTATTATTAATAATCAGCATCATTGAATAGTTGTTATTGACATATAGATGGGAGATGAGTAGTACCTCAATGGAGGAGAGCCATTAAAGAAGCATTTTGGGGCAGCAATCAGATTACTCTGGATCAGGCTATTTTAAGAGTCTGAGATCCAAGAATAATACAACACTCAGTAGTCTAAGAAAGCACCATCAGAATCAGCTCAGACTGAGCCTATAAGGAGAAATAAGGAGAGCCTAGTCCTAACATCAAGTCAAAAGTCAAGAAGTAGGTTGAAAGAAAGAGAGGACACAAAAAAGAATAGTTATCAGGGTGATAGAGATATACTTAAAGATATAAACCCAGAAAAAGAGAATGACCCCAGAGCATCTATAATAAAAGCTCACCCCTCTCCCCAACCAAAACACAACAGCAACAATTAAAACATCTGGAGAACAAATTCAATTAGAATTTCTGGAGGAGATGAAAAAAAAAATGGGGAAAAAAGAGCTAAAAATTGTGTTAATAAATGAAATGAGAGAAAAACTGGAAAAGAAATGAGAATTATGGAGGAAAGAATTGGAAAGGAAAGCAACAGCTTCACACAAGAATATAAACTCTTTCATAAGCTACAAATTACCTGAAAATAAGAATAGATGAAAAAGAAACCAATGATTCCAAAAAACAAGAAGAAATATTAAAACAAAGTCAAAAACTAGAAAACATAGAAGAAAATACAAAGGATCTCATAGCAAACAAACAAACAAATAACAACAAAATGTACTTGAAAAACTGACTGAGAAAAAAATTTAACAGTCAGTGGACTATCTGAATACCATTAAGGAAAAAAAGAAAAAAGAACCTAGATATAATATCTCAAGAAGTCTTAAAAGAAAACTGCCCAGATCTCTTAGAATCAGTGGGCAAAATAGAATACAATTCAGTGATCACTTCCTGAAAGAAATGGACAAATGAAAATCTGTATAAATATAGCAAAATTCCAGAGTTCCCTAGTGCAATTAAAAAAAAAAAAGCAAAGAAATAGGAAGAAACCAAAGTGAGAACCACAGAATGATTTAGCATCTACCACCCTAAAGGATCAGAGATCTTATAAGACAATATTCCAGAAAACAAAAAATATATAGGTTTACAGCTAAGAATAATACTCAGAAAAACTGAGCACAATACTACAAGGAAAAAATGTTTTGTTTTTTTTAAACAAAACAGAGAAGTTTCAAGTATTCCTGATGAAAAGATCAGAACTGTAAGAAATGGTGAAGGAAATAGTTTTAGAGAAATCTGGGGAAAGATTTATATGAACTGATGCAGAGCAAAATGAACAGAACCAGAAAACTGTATATAATGACAACAATATGGTAAAGATAATGAACTCTGAAAGAATTAGAGACTCTAATCAGTATAATGACTAACCACAATTTCAGAGGACTAAAAATCAAACAAGATATCTGATCAGGAGATGAAGGATTCAAAATGCAAAATGGAACATATTTTTTGAACTTGGTCAATTCAGCAACTTGTTTTATGTGAGTATATATGTTGTAACAAAAATTTTGTTTTCTTCAATTGAGGGGTGGATGGAGTAGAAGGGAGATTGAAAAAAATAAATTTTTTCAAAGTGGAATTTTGCTCTGATTCAAATTTTTAAATAATTTTTAAAAATTATTAAATCTTATTAAAAATAAGATCACAGTTGGATCTTATTTTTGTTACATCTTTTGGACAATAGTATAAAAGTAAGCATATGGTCTGGTGGGTAATATTGCTCATGAAGGTCTATTAGTCCCTGTCTAACATCTTTATTACTAAATGTCCTTGATACATGTATAAATTATTTTCATAAAAAATTAATGTACTGGGCAAAGCAAGCATGTAAACTCACAATTATTAATTTCTCTCATTCATATTTTTTTTCTATTCCTTCAATAGCTTTCAGAGACCATGAGAAATGATTTCCCAACATTTTTATGAAATGCCTTTCAAACTATTTGATCTACTCCCACTGCTTTTTGAATCCTTTTTCAGTGTTCTTATCCAAGGAGCATATGCATGACTTTGATATAGTGGTTTCACTGTTATAAAAACATATGAAGATCTTTTCCATTTTTCTTCTGTTTGTTATCCTTCCCTTAATTTCAACCTTAAATGATCACATAGTTGTATCTCTCACCAAACTTGCCTTTTCTTTATAAGGCAATATTGTCCAAAACCTTTGATCATTGTCCACAATATTTTAGAAAGGAACTTATATATTGTAAACCAGTATTCCCCTGGGCTACTATTTCTTTAGTTGGCAAGCAGATTTAACCAACAAAGTTTCTAGTCTTTTTAGTCTCTTCATTACAACTTCTGCATGTAATTGTTATAATTGTTATAATTAAGGAAGTCCTTTCCTCCCTCCTCCATTTTTGACATCAGTAACTTAAAGAAAAATTGGTCAGATTGAAATTATTTTAGTTCTTCATACCTTTTTTGCCATTCTTATATTTTTAATTAATTTTTAAAAATTATTAAATCTTATTAAAAATAAGATCACAGTTGGATCTTATTTTTGTTACATCTTTTGGACAATAGTATGAAAGTAAGCATATGGTCTGGTGGGTAATATTGCTCATGAAGGTCTATTAGTCCCTGTCTAACATCTTTATTACTAAATGTCCTTGATACATGTATAAATTATTTTCATAAAAAATTAATGTACTGGGCAAAGCAAGCATGTAAACTCACAATTATTAATTTCTCTCATTCATATTTTTTTTCTATTCCTTCAATAGCTTTCAGAGACCATGAGAAATGATTTCCCAACATTTTTATGAAATGCCTTTCAAACTATTTGATCTACTCCCACTGCTTTTTGAATCCTTTTTCAGTGTTCTTATCCAAGGAGCATATGCATGACTTTGATATAGTGGTTTCACTGTTATAAAAACATATGAAGATCTTTTCCATTTTTCTTCTGTTTGTTATCCTTCCCTTAATTTCAACCTTAAATGATCACATAGTTGTATCTCTCACCAAACTTGCCTTTTCTTTATAAGGCAATATTGTCCAAAACCTTTGATCATTGTCCACAATATTTTAGAAAGGAACTTATATATTGTAAACCAGTATTCCCCTGGGCTACTATTTCTTTAGTTGGCAAGCAGATTTAACCAACAAAGTTTCTAGTCTTTTTAGTCTCTTCATTACAACTTCTGCATGTAATTGTTATAATTGTTATAATTAAGGAAGTCCTTTCCTCCCTCCTCCATTTTTGACATCAGTAACTTAAAGAAAAATTGGTCAGATTGAAATTATTTTAGTTCTTCGTATCTTTTTTGCCATTCTTATATTTTTAATTTTGTTTTTTGTTTTTTTTAAGAACTTTTTATTGACAGAACCCATGCAAGGATAATTTTTTACATTATCCCTTGCACTCACTTCCGATTTTTTCCCCTCCCTCCCTTACTTTTAATTTTGTATGAATTTTCATCTTTGCCCTAACCAATTGGTGGTTTGATCATATACAAACAGCTAATTCAAGAATGACTCCCACATCAGTAATGAACCATTTCTTATTTGTTAAAGTATAATTAATTTAATTTGTTTTTGTGATATTATTGTTTGCCATGCTCACAGCTTTTTGAAAATATTCATAATATAAAGGTGTGAAGGATCTGAGTTATCTACATGTTTTCAGTCTGTGAACCATATTTTTTCACATATTTTTCACCATCTTTGACTATATTTATTTTTGCCTTGAAATCAGAATATCAAAGCATATGCTGATTTCATTTGTGGAGTTTTGTTTAAGTTTTTTCAAAGAATGTTTCTATCTTTTGGCTACAATGATAGGAGAAGATAATGATAAATATTAGAGGGGATGTGGGAAAACTGGGACACTAATGCTTTGTTGGTGGAATTGTGAAATGATCCAAGCATTCTGGAGAGCAATCTGGAACTATGCCCAAGGGCTATAAAACTGGGCATACTCTTTAATCCACTAGTGTCACTATTGGATCTGTGTCACAAAGAAATCATAAAAGGGGGATATGTGCAAAAATGTTTGTAGCAGTTCTTTTTGTAGTAGTAAGAAACTGGAAATGGAGTGGCTACCCATCAGTTGGGAAATGGCTGAATAAGTTATGATATATAAAGACAATCTATAAGAAATGAGTAGGCTGATTTGAGAAAAGCCTGGAAAGACTTATGTGAACTGATTCTAAGTGAAGTGAGAAGAACTAAGAGAACATTGTACAAAATAACAAGATTATATTCTGATTGACTATGATTAGATCTTCTCAATAATATGCTGATTCAAAGCAATTCCAATAGACTTGAGATGGGAAATGCCATCTGCATCCAGAAAAAAGAATTATGGAGACTGGATGTGAATTGAAGCATAATAGCATTTTCACTTTTTGTTTTTTTCTTTCTCATGGTTTTTTCCCTTTTGGTTTGATTTTTCTTGCACAACACGACAAATAGGGAAATATGGTTAAAAGGATTGTACATATTTTTTTCCTCTTTTTATTTTTTTATTAAAGCTTTTTATTTTCAAAACATATGCATGGATAATTTTTCAACTTTTACTTTTACAAAACCTTGTAATCCAAATTTTCTCTTCTTTCCTTCTATCCCCTCCCCAAAATGGCAAGTCATCCAATGTATGTTAAACATCTTAAAATCAATATATGTATACATATTTATTTGTACAATAATCTTGCTACACAAGAAAAATCAGAGATTGTACATATTTAACCTATATCAAATTGCTCACTTTCTTGGGGAGGGGAGAGATAAAGGGAAAAGGGAGAAAAATTTGGAACACAAAGTCTTACAAAAATGAATGTTGAAAACTATCTTTACATGTATTTGGAAAAGTAAAATGTTATTGAGAGGGGAAGAAAAGAATGTCTCCATCTCTTTATTTTCTACAAGAAAATGCATATAAGCTGCAATTATTTTCATGGTGATTTTTTTCCTGCAAATTGTTTGTGAAGTAATCAAAAGTGACATGAAGTGATAGCGTTTTCTCTCCAAAGAGTATATCTTGATGCATCCTTCCATTTATCTGCAACGTCCTTTTTTACTTCTTTTGGTTTTATTCAGTTAGAGTAATATCATTAAGATTTAGATGATTCAATACCTCCACTTGTCATTGGATAAGCAGAATAAACTGCAGCTAATTTAATGTTTATGTAGTTGGTCTAAAAACTATCTTTGTCCTACCTTCTGCCCCCTTTCTGTCATACCACCACCCTTATAGAAGAAGGAAAATTAGTACCTGGGGAGGGCTGAGGGCTATTTTTCATGGCAGCTAGATGATGTGGTGAATAGATCTTGGACTTGGAGTTCGGAAGATACTGCTAATGAGACTGGAGAAAGCCTGGGGAAGTAGCATTAGGAGAAAGATAGTGGGATAGGCTCGGGCTTTTCCATTCGAATTTTTCCCCCTAAGTGTAGCCCTATGGCAAGATTAGGAGACAGAGTAGATTCAAATCTCCCGTCTTGCTCCACTTACAGTTCTGTGAGATTGAGCAAGTTATTTCTTCCGTAAAATAAGGGGATTGTAGATTTCAAAATCTTCGTTCCAAATCTGTTGTATGATCCTATATGACCACAGTCATTCTTTCCATTAAAAACCTTCCCTGCACTGACTTGGAGTTAAGGGCAGGAAGCTGGCACAAAGAAGAATAGAAGAAAATCGTTTGGGAAGGCGTGAAGGAAGGGTAGGAAAACCCAAAGCCGCCGTAGGAGGAAGGGAAGGATCATTTCTAGGGTTCCTGGGGTAGTTGGTCGAGTTATGATCAGTTGTGATCAAGTAGACAAGAAGGTATAAAAATCACTGAACTTGCACATGTTTGACTGAACACTAAGTTCCTCAGGTTAAATGTAAACTGAAAATCCAAATACACTTGAGGAATACCAAACACATTTTCATTTACTTACTTATGAACATGAATCAATGAGGCCACTCAAAAGATGCCCAGTGATAAACACGGGCTCCCGGGTTGTGTAGTTTATATGAGTACTACATATATTTAAAATGCCTCCCCTCCCCCCCCCCCCCCCATTTTATTGGTTGATTTCTGGGCAACACTTTTGACTTTTTGGGGGGAGAGAACTATTCCTCTAATTTATTTGGATTTTGATGGATTTTAAATCAGAGACCATTATTTTCTTTATAAATACCAATTTCATAAGCAAATACATACTTCCGTGCTCTATGGTCTGTCCGGGTAGTGGTGGCCTTTTCCACAGAATTGTTCTCGGGCAGACAGAGATGTTTGTAACAAGCAATTGTCCGGTCTAGTTCCCCAGCGTCCCAGCTGCTTGCAAGGGGTGGGTAACTCCGGCACGTTTGCCTTTAACACGAGCAGCAAAGATAAGGTAAAACCGGACGGAGATGTTACCTAATGCGGGGCTGAGGTTCTTCGAGGAAGAGTGAAGACCTCACCTCCGTACACAAACGAAATTACCCTAAAAAGTTGCGGCTTGAAAGTGACTACTCCGCCAGCACTAGGCACGGACGGGGTTCGAACCCGTGATCTTCGGTTTACGAGACCGACGCCTTACCACTTGGCCACCGCGCCTGCGTTAGGCTGCCGGGCGGGCGAGCCTCTATCCTGGCGCCGCTCCCGAGTGCTTCCCAACGCGTGCACGAGCACGCTCTTCTCGCTTCTCTTTCCTCCACCCCCTCCCTTCTCCCTTCTCGCTCAATAGACATGGCCCGCGCAGAAGGGACCAAGGATGTTGTGGGCGGAGATGTTGTGGGCGGAGTAAGGGGGCGGAGCCAAGGTTGGGGTGATTAGTTCCAAGCCCGAAGTAGGCCGCGCCCCGGGGAGTGACTGATTAATTTGGGGCGGGGGTTTTTGCTTGGAAGGGAGGAAAAGCAGGGTAGGTGACGGGAGAAGAATTGTAGAGGGTGCTGCTACCTGAGAATGTCTCCCGCACCCCCATCCTTCCTGCTCTTTGTCTGGACTTTCGGTTATGGTGAATAAACACCGAGGTACTGTGACCCTCCCATCCCCCCGCCCCCGCGGTGAAGTCCTGCGGGTGGGGGAGGGGAGGGTCTGGGCTCTGCTCTGGTTCACCTGAAACCGGAATCATCGGGTGTGGCTTGTACTTGGGGGCAGCCAAGGCAGGTCTAGCACCCAAATATCGACACAGAAGATTTTTTAAATTTTAACCCGCACTCTGCATTTAGTTCCCCTGTCCCCCGCCCCACTCCTCCGTACACTACGTAGCTGACTACGTTCGGCTTCGCTAACAAGCCTCGGGCGCGGGAAACTTTTCTGCTGGAACCCCGGGTTATGGGGCACGTGCAGGAACCGTGAGGTCGCGAAGACTTTGCTCTTTTCCCTTTTCCTCCTTCCTCTACCCCTTCGCGTTTCATTTAAGCTCAAAAAGTAGTTATTTTGGAAATAACCACTTCAATCTGGACTTAGATTGTTTTTTAAAAAAAAAAAAACTAGCACAATGTGCATCAAACCAATAGGAAACTTTAAGCAATAGAGAAATGAATGCAGACTGAAAAAATCAGGAACTTTTCACCTCATCTCAATTTAAAATTCCGTGACAATTAATTTAAAAAAAGGCAGGCATCATAATTTGAAAGTTGAAAAACTCATGGTAAGAGCAGTATTTCACACTTGCCAGTGAAATGCAAAAGGATGTTTCTCCTTTTGAAATGGCACTTTCCACAATTCGACTTTGTTAGAGAAACCTACTCAAAGCTTGAAAGGAAGACAATTCCTGCTTATGTCCACACGTACACTTTGCAGAATATTTTATTATTGTACTTAAGTGGGGAAGAACAAAGCATAAAAGGAAACTGGCTTACAAGGTAAAAACAGTTTTTCTCACATGAAAGCGGAATTAAATCTTCAGAAAAGACTCAGTATTCTATTGGGGTGTCTTCTCTGACCTATGAGATAATTCATTTGTGGGAACTGCGGCAAATAAAGAGAATAATTTTAACAGCCTAATATATGTATCTCATTTGCAGTTCTGCAACAAGGCAAAATGTATGGGAAATCTTTTCAAAATCCTTTGTTAGAGTTCTTTTCTCATAAGTCTTGTCATAAAGTTTATACCTTGTAACATTTAAATTTGAAAAAAAATCTTTGTAAACAATATTTCAAATTTCCAGATATTGAACATTTATTTTTAAGAGATTGTATGAATCAAAGAAAATGGCATCCTTAGTCAATAAAGTTTGGTGAATGTTCTTCCTAAGTATTACAAGAAATTTTAAAGAAAGCAAAAGATAAAATCCTTTATCTCCAAGAGTATAATCTAATGGTGGAACTGGTATCAATTGGAATTATTATAGTCCTATAGTAGCTTTATTTTTTAAATTGCATGTTTTTATTTTTGTCTTTTATAACATATTTCTGAATACTGTATGTCTTTCCCTACAGAGTCCATCCTCTGTTTTATTTATTTAACTTTGGATTTTTTCATGAATTTATAAGTTCCTTCTACCATTTAGGAAAAGGGAAAGATTGAGACAAAACTGTTCTGGTTGGAAAGGGACCCCAAAAGGTTAGGGGTTGCAGACCAGTGTCTCAGAGTGTCTCAAAAGAATTTGCAGGCTTGAACTCATATCCAAGTCAAGGGGCAAAGTTTATTGTAATTGTAATGCCAATTGAAGCAGGCTAAGTTCCAAGAGAATTTAGCAAGGAACCTGAAGCAAGGAGACACATTTATCTAGTCCTTCAAAGCTAATTTTATAACCTAGGGATAGAACCAAGAAACAATCTCAAAAATTTGGTTATCACTGAACAATAGAGAGTAATGTTTGTAAGGCTATTCCAAGGCCAAAAGACTTGAAATCATTGACAGATTGTTAGAACAATAGTCTCCTAAAGTTAGAGAGTCTCAGTATCACCAATATATCTTCCCTAAAGTTTAAGGAAGAAATATTATGTTCCTAGGCCAGAAGACTTTTATAATCATTCACAGAACAATATAGCATTCTTAGATAAGGCCTCAGGATCATATTCCAAAGTCAGAAGATTTAGAATCATTGACTGTGGGCATGGTCCTGTTGGAGACATCTGCAAAGACAGCTTGACCAACCCTTGATTATACAAGGTAAATCTTGGCCTGGGGGCTACTCAATATCAGGCCAATTATCAGGTTGAATTCTCCAATTGAATAAAATCACTTAACTGGGGAGTTTGAGCTACTGGGAGTGGTTCTCCACTAACCTTCAACTCAATAGAGGGTTGGACCACGTCCCTGCCCAAGATCTCCAACTGAATGAGACCACTTAACTGCCCTGAAAGGTGAGCCTCTTTCAGAGGATAGTTTGAGACTCAGAAACTTCCCTCGAGAAGGGGGACAGTTTTGGAGTTCATCCCAAAGGTTAAGGGGACCTAATTTACATCTCCCCCCCAAAAGATCTCAATTTACATCATTCCCAGTGGGGTCCAGACTGAGAAGGGGAGGCACACAACTTGAAGATGGCAGCAGCAGCATCTGGTGCTGAGTGTCAGAATCAGTTAGCCCAAGGTATTCAGGATGAACAAATAGTTGGAAGTTCACAGCTTGAAATCGGGAGGAAACAACTCTACCAACAGGAATGTTAGTTCTCAAAAGCTTCAAGGAAGGTCATGTAGAAGCATCACAAGTGAGTTTGCCAGAATAATTTTGGAATAGATATCCCTCAATTATTATGTGGGCAAGAAATCCTTTCCAGCAAGAAAACAGGGGATAGGTTAAAGTTATTCCCCTGGAGGGGGAAGGGGGGAGTAGCTAGTACAAATGGGTGGGGATCCCCAGGGTGGGGATGGTGACATTTGGGAAAGGCAACGAATCAGATCAAACATATGGGCTGCCTTAGGGATGCTGAGGGCACATCCAACAACCCTGATTGCCCCCACTGCCCACGGAGTTCCCTAGCCTCACTAAAGACTAAGGAGTTATCTCCCCACTAGTAGGGGCCCACAGGGTGACACTGAGAGAGCTGGAGAGAAAATACTAAGAGCAAAGCTCTCATCCTCGGAGTGTTGTTAAAGGTAGACCTAGAAAAGGTGGAAAATGACAAGAAAGAAAGCAAGCTAAAGTGAGAGCGAGAAGGACACAGGCAATGTCACCCTTCTCTATCCAGGATGTTTCTAGGAGTCCTGAGGAAGAGTAGTTTTAGGTCCTCTCTGGGTTTATAGGAACATTCAAGAATGGCTGAGGGAGAAGTAACAAGAGCAGCACTTTTAATTCTTGAAACATGAGTCCAGCTGGGGGAGCCTGGAGTTTGAGTAGGAGATTCTTCACTCAATTTTTTGGAGTCCCCAGGGAAAGTTTAGTAAGGACTCATTTTCTCCACCTTCCCAGGAGACTGAGGCCACCAAGCAGAGTGGAGATGACAAGTAATCTTAGGTGGGCTTGATTTCCTTTAGCAAAAACCTCTGAGCCTTTTCAGTCTTACAAGGGAAGGCTTTTACCCAGTTAATAAATGTGTCAACAAAAACCAAAAGCAGTTTGAAACCCTCTGAGAGGGGGTATATGTGTAAAATTTATCTGCCAGTCCTCCCCAAATATGTACCCTTCCTCCAGATGGCTTCAGGAGGGGGCCCTTTCAGGATTTACTTAGGCACAAACTGGGCAGGCTGACAGATTAATTGTTTCTCCTTGCTTGTGAACATGAAGATAGGTTTCACAAGGGATTGGAAAACATTTTCTCCCAAGTGGGTAGCTTGGTGTAGGCCAAAAAGACAGTGTCCCCCCTCCTCCCCCCCCCCCCCACCTTCCATCAATATAAAGTGTAAAAGGCTTTAGCCAAGACTAAGGCCTGGGCAAGAGGTTAGTTTACCTTTCAGGGGCTGTCCAAATATGTGAGGATTGTCACAGAAGTCCTGAGCTACTCCATGTTATGGATGTGACTGCCTCTGTTAATTGGTGGACCCCTTTAAGGGCATAAAGAAATTGTGAAGCTTTATACAATGGAATGCAAAAGAAAGTATCTTTAGGATTTAAGATAGAAAACCATTATATCCCCTAGGATACTTGTTTTGGGCTCATGATTTCCATTGACCATTTGCTCTGATTATAGAGGAAAAAGCAGGGACATTATTATAATAGCATCAAAACAGGTCCTTCAGGCCTCAGCTTGAGAACACACATGACAAAATAATGCCTCCTTAGATCTATGTGACAACTGATCATGGAATAATATTTTCACCTCATAGCCAGACTCAGGAATAATCAGGTGGGAAAAAACCAGAACTGGGTAACTGAGTCTCAAGCATCTCACCTTAAGTAGAGGCTAAGATTGGCCTTCCAACTTTTGCCCAGATAAGAGGCATTCCTAAGCATTTCTCTTCAGGAAGGCATCCCTCTGAGTAATTTACAGCATTTCTCTTCGAACAGTGGGTTACTAACTTAATGATCAGGCAATCAAATTCAAAACTCAAAAGATTATCTATTACAATCCCAAGAGATTTTATCTCTAATAGCAAATCCTACTTATCACAGCTTAGGCTACATACGTTATATTAAAAGTTTACGAGGACTTACACACATAGGAGATTTTTTTAAAACATGTCTTATATGTTTGAACTTATTTTGGTGCAAAGGATCAGTCATTATATAAGCTTATAGATTCTTAGTAAACACATTTCTTGTTTAGGAACTACAAATTCTAAATAGGCTCCATTCTCAAGGTTGATGATCTTGCTTGCCCTGATGGTTTCAAGAAAACTGACAAGCTGACAATATAAGGGGGGGAGGGGATGGTTGACAGAGACCCCAGAGAAGGGGCTGACCTTGCTGTTGCCCACCTCAACTATTCCTAGTGTTTTCATGAGCTGTGCTATTTGATACCTCTCCCCACTCTGTGAAAGGGGAAAAGGTGTTGCATACTTCATACTTGGAGGTGAACTGATAAAGTTTTTACCTCATCCCTCTTGTTCCACACATAGAAATTACAGCTAAGACCATTTGGCTATTATGTAGAAAAAAATCTAAAATTATTAACTAAGTTATTTGGTAACCAATTTTAGCTTTAACATGATGACAATAACTCCAAATAATTTAGTTAATAATTTTAGATTTTTTTCTACATAAGAGCCTTAGTCTTAATAATAGTCTTAGCTGTAATTTCTGTTCCCTTAATAAGTTCCCCTTTTGTTTTAGGGAGAAAACAAGATAATTCTTAACACTGAGAAAACAGATTTTAAAATTGACTTAACTTTAGTTAATGAGATTCCCTAGTTCTAGACAAACTGAATTGCCATTTGGTTATTTTCCAATTTACCCAAATCATTTCTCTTTTGTTAGCCAGGAAAGGGGTTAAGGTGCCAGTTTTTACTGGCAGGGCCTTCAGAAGTCTGCCTCTAGATGACTCAAAAGCAGGTTATTTGTAGACAGAGTTTTAAAAGTAGTAGAAAACTTCTTTTCTGTTTTCCTAAAGTTCCCAAACTCTTCTTTTAACATTATCAGTACAAATAGATTACAATTTACATATCCCTTTAGTGGACTTTAATTAGAGCTCCTTTAAAAGTGCTTTTATTATCATCTTAAACAAATTTCCAAATTACTTTTCACACATATAGAAATCATTTATCTGTTGGTCACATCTAAAAAATTCCCATAAAATTATCAAATATGAAGCAATTATATCCAATTAAGCAGTTAACATTTATATAATATGTTTTATGCTAAGCACTTTTATCATCATGTGATCTTCACAACGACTGTTATTTCTCTTTACAAATCAGAAAGCTGGGCAGAAATAAAATAATTTGCCATAAATTTCATAGCTAATACATATCCACAACTGAAATAGAGAGTGGTGAGCTTACCAAATGCAGAGGCTGACTGGCTTTCTCACCTCACACTGCCATGCTGTGTCAGGGTTCTCAAATTCTTCCTAGGCAATTACTGGACAGAACCTGCTGAAAGCGGGGGTGACTAGTGCCAGTATCTCCCTTTGATGGTAGTTTCAGGTGCTAGGGCTCATGGAATGCTGACCATTGGGCCAGCTGGATTGGAGAGATAGTTGGACAAAGAG
Source organism: Antechinus flavipes (assembly GCF_016432865.1). Lineage (NCBI taxonomy): Eukaryota > Metazoa > Chordata > Mammalia > Dasyuromorphia > Dasyuridae > Antechinus > Antechinus flavipes. The sequence continues at coordinate 298,635,542 of NC_067398.1, read as the reverse complement.
TTGTGTGGTGACTCCCCATGCTTTTGCTGCTTCCCCTATTTCTACAGGTAAGGCAGAATTTGAATTTCCCTACAGTTCTGAGATGAGAAGAGTTAGCAAATAAAGGGACTTAGGCTATATCGATTTTGTTAGCAATCCCCATAACTGAAATACACTCAGGACCACTCCAGGGAATAGAGTAGAGGAAGTCCTTTGATATCTAATGGAGTGCTTTCTCAAAAAGTTGCTATTTACCTAGTTTTCTTTTCTTCCAGAATGGGATAAATTCCTGGAATTATCCCCACTGTTGCAGGAATTTTTCTTGCCATGTTAAAATGACTAATTGCTAAACTTACTAATCATTGCTTTTAAAATTTTGAGAATCTGCTAAGATGTTATTTTAATTTTAGTTAACTAACTTTTTTGTGTGGCCCCCAGCTTGGCCAGAGCTGAAGTTCACAGAAAAAAGTTAGGATTTTTAAGAAATCTTCCTAGCATTTAACTATAATATAGAAGTTTTTCCTTGCTGGTTGCATTTTAAATATTTCCAGGTAACAAAACCTAGCTCACAGAACAAATATAACACAGACATTCTGCACAGAGACATAGACACAGACAAAATGACATGAAAGAGAACTGTCCTATCTTTGCCAAAAGTCCTCCTATAGCACTTCATCTCCTGTGGTGTCCCAGAGGAGGTAAAAAGGCAAAAGATTTCCTAGGAACTTTGCTGAAAATTGCAAGAATTTCCAAATCTGGGCATCCCCAGTCAAGGAAAAACTTGCTGAGCATGAAGCTCACAATGACCCAGACAAATCTTCTCAGTGAGTTGTGGTATCCCAACTATAGGACTAAGGGAGAAAAAAAAAATTGGGAGGCTTACTTGATAAGGAGGAAATCGCCAAATGTTGAGGCTGGGAAGAAACCCTAAAAGGTTGGGATTACAGACCAGTGTCTCAAAAGAATTTGCAAGTTTGAATTCATAACCAAGTCAAGGGGCAAAGTTTATTGTAATTGTAATGCCAGTTGAAGCAGGTTAAGTTCCACGAGAATTTAGCAAGGAATCTGAAGCAAGGAGACACCTTTATCAAGCTCTTCATGTCACTGATATGGCTAATTTTATGGTCTAGAGGTAGAACCAAGGAGCGGTCTCAAGAATTTAGTTATCACTGACAGACATAATGTTTGTAGGACTATTCTAAGACCAGAAGACTTGAAATCATTGACAGTTTGTTAGAACAATAATCTCAGGATCACTAATATAATCTCTCTAAAATCTAAAAGAAGAAATATTATATTCCTAGGCCAGAGAACTTTATAATCATTAACAGAACAATAGCATTCTTAGATTAGAGAGCCTCAGGATCAGATTCCAAAGCCAGAAGATTTAGAATCACTGACTTATTGTTAGAATAGATGTCCCTTAAAGTCAGGGAACCTTAAAATTATTGATGTCTCTCTAGAAGCTATTGTAATGCCGGAGAAACTGAGGCAAGATAGAGATTAGAGAGTTTTAATATTTTATTTGAAAAGGAGAGATTGTGCTGGGGGCATGTTGCCCCCAGGGCTGATGTCCCAAGCATCCTGCAACTAATGTGTGCTTCCCATGAAGTATATATGCATATGCCTACAAGCTACCAGGGGGTAGACTGAGGCAGGGCAGAGTCAGAGCATTGAGAGCAGGAATGGACTATCACTCCAGTTCTGACAGGGTTGGGGAAGGCACTGGACGTTCTGATAAATTGGGATCAAGAAGAACAATGACAGGATGGGGGGAGGCACAGGAGATTCTGATAAGTAGGGAAGGTCTGGGGTCATGATGTCTAAGATAGAAAGTCTCTCCTTATCTGGATCATGATGATTAAGAAGGGGGATGTTGCAACCCAAGCAACATTTCAGGGAAATTGAGGTAGAACAATTAGGGAAACTGAGTCAGGACACTAAAAGGGAACTGTGGCACAACTCTATGTTAAATCAAAACCATTTATATATTTCGATTTGCTGTTGAATTGAAATTTCATAGTATGAGTGTGTAAGTCCTAAAGTCAATTCACTTCAGGAAGCATTTTTGAAGTATTTAGTATTTCAAGGCACTGCTTGCTAGACAAAATTTAAAATGAGTTTAAGCATGTCACCCACGTTTGATTAGAAAGATGATGAGTTAGAACAAGAACACAGGCATGAACACTGTGTTGATTTGTTTATCTTGATTATACTTATATCTTTTAAATTTTTTGAAAAGTCTGGGCTTCTCCTAGGGGATGTCACACTTAAACAGAGAAGTAAATAGATCATTTGAGGAGGAAGAAAGCACTAAAAAGTAAGGATATTAGGAAAAGTGGGGCATTACCTTAGTAGGTAAAATCCTTGAAGGATTTTAAGTAGAGAGGAGTAAAGAATGTATTACAGCCTGTGGCAAGGCATGGAGATGGGAGATAGAAAAACCTAGTTCTGGATGCAGAAAGGTCAGTTTGGTACACAAAATACATAAAGGGGAATAGTGTGAATTAAGACCAGAAAGGTAAACCAGAGTAGATTATTTAGAACTTTTTATATCCCAGATCAAGGAGCTTGCATTTTATCTAAAGGCATTAAGCCTTAAACAGGGTGACAAGGTCACATTAGTTTTTCTTTTTAAAAATTTTTTAAAAATTTGTTTTGATGTACTTAACATATACTTTTAACATATTTTACATGTATGGGACTACCTGCCATCTAGGGGAGGGAGGTGGAGGGAAGGAGGAGAAAAGTTGAAACAGAAGTTTTTGCAAGGGTCAATGTTGAAAAATTACCCATGAATATGTTTTGTATATAAAAAAGTTATTTAAAAAATAAAAATAAAACTTGTTTTGAACTTAAAAAAGAAAAACAATCTATTTTCATATATATAACAACACAAAAAGAGGATTCAATATGAAACCATGAATCTCTATTTCATACTATTTACTTTAAAAAAAAAAAAAAAGACAAAAACACTGTAATAAATACAACATATCATTTTCTGTCCTGAGTTTTTGTTGTTGTTGTTGTTGTTGTATATTTTTTTTCTGCCTTCATTTCTATCCCAAATTAGAAAAGGCCACCATTAGATTCAGATATTTGTATGTATGTGTATACACAAACACATGGATTTATATATGTAAAAAGATATTATGTCTATTTGTCATTTCTTTCTTTGGAAGAAGATAACATCTTCTTTCGTAGGTTCTTTGTGGGTTGATTTGAGTATAATACTACAGCTACTACTACAGCTAAAATACTATAGTATTTTAAAACATATAAGTTCTTTTCCTTTTCCTCTGATCACTCTGGGACACAAATCATTAGATCTATTAAGTGGTATTGCTAGGTCAAATTATAATTTTGGAGATATACTTCCAGATTGTATCTCCTAACTGGCTGAATGAGTTTACAGGTACTACCAACAGATTGATTATTAGTGTCCCAATTTTTCCACATCCTTTAGATCAATTCTTTTAAGAAAATTATTTTGGTAGTTATTTGAAGAATGTGTTAGAGAAAAAAGCAATTTATAACCTCTTACGGTAGTCCAATTAAAAGATGATAACAGCCTGAACTGCTATGGTGAGTGAGTGGACAGAGAAAGGCATAAATGCAAAACATCCTAAGCAGATAAAATCACAAGACTTGGCAAATGTTTGACTATGGAGAGTAAAGAGTTAGATATGCCTTCAAGATTGCAAACTTGAGTGACTGGAAGAGTGAGAAAAAAAAGCAGTGTGAATGAGGGATTGGATTAAGGGATGAAGCAAATGAGATCTGTTTTGGACTTGTTGAATTTGTGAAGTTAGTGGGACATAAAGGTGAAATTGTCCAATAGGCAATTGGTAGCATCAGTATATGATGGCTGACTTAAGGAAGAAGAATGAAATTTGTTCTGATTGGTCCCAGAAGAAAGAACCAGGAGCAACAGGTAGAAGATGCAAAGAGGTGTATTTAGTTACAATGACTGAAAACTTCCTGAGCAGTAGAGATTCCCCCCTCCCCATCCTCCACAAAAGTTGCCACCCAAAAGCTATATTGGGAGGAAGTGAATTCCCTCCATTAGAGACTGGAAGACTACTTTCTAGATGATAGCTGAGGTTCCTTTCAAACTTAAAATTTGATAATATGTGCTACAAGAGCTTAGGTTCTATTTTCATAGCATTACAGGTTTTCAAAACGCTTTACATTATTTTATTTGATTCTCTCAACAGCCTAGTGAGGTACTACATTTTATCACTCCCACTTTATAGGTAAGAGAATTGAGGTTCACTGAGGTTAAATGACAAATTTATAATTATCCAGCAAATAAGTATTAGATTTGAATTTTACGTTCCAATAAGGTTAGATTTAAATGAATGTTTTTTTCCTTTCTTTATGTCCAGTATTCGTACTATTTTACCAATTTGTGTCTCCTCTGTGGATATTTAAACAGAAGTTTTTCTTTTTTATTATAAAATTAATAATCATTAACATACAAAACCTTCCAATATGCATTGCAAAAAAGAATAAAGAAGACTGCATACAAACTATGAATTTCTGTTTGTTAACAAAAATTGAATATTAAATTCAACAAGATAGTAATGAAATTGTTCTGTTTCTTGTGAACTTTTAAACTCTAGATTTGTACTGCTTTTTATTTGTTTTATTTTATTTATACTTTCTTCTCCACCCTCACCTCCCATCTTCTCTATCTTCCTTTCCTCGTCCCTTGCCTCTAAATCCATCCTTATAACAAATATAGTCAAGCTAAAGCAATCAACAACTTGGACCTATCTGGAAATGTGTTCTCATTATGATCTCTAGATAAAGGCAGCTAGATTGCTCAATGAATAGAATGCTGCACCTGGAGTCATGAAGACTCAGCTTGTTAAGTTCAAATCGGGCTTCTGACACTAGGAATCCTGGGAAAGTCATTTAATCCTGTTTGTCTCAGTTTCCTCATCTGTATAATAAAGGAAATATCACACTACTCCAGTATCTTTGCAAGAAAACCCCAAATGGGGTCACTAAGAATCGGACAAGACTGAACAAAAAATAAAAACCTCTAGTTTATCAATTTTTAATCAGAGGTAGGAGCATGCTTTAATCATTAGTCTTAGGATAATGGTTATGATGTTGAAAATGTTTTTTTTTTTAACATTATTGTGATCATTATGCAGATAATACTTCTGAATCTGATTATTTTATTCATGCCAATTATTTTGTAATTATCATTTCTGGCACAATAATATTCCATTATATTAATAAATCACAATTTGTTCAATTGTACTCCAGTTGAACAGTACTTACTTTGTTTCTAATTCTTTACCACCACAAAAGTGTTGCTATAAATATTTTTGTAAATATGTGTCCTTTGTCTTTCTTTGAACTTTTTTTTTGAGTTATTGCTGGGTCATAGGATCAGTAGAACACTGTTTAGAGATTACTGGAACATTGTTCTCCAGAACAGTTGGATCAGTTTCACTTCGTATCCATTCACATAAGTCTTTCCATGTTCCTCTGGGGAATTAATTGCAATCATTATTTTTCATACTGGAATAATCTTCATATTATCATAGATTTAGAGTTAGAAGGGACCTTAAGTGGTCGTCAGGCCTAGCCCTTTCATTTCACACGGGAGCATACTGAAGCTTAGAGATATTAAGCGATTAGCCCAAAGTTACACAGCCAGTAAATGGTCACAGAAGACATGTGAATCCTTATCCTCCTGACTCCTGATCCCAAATTCTGACAACAACTAATGAAAAAATAGGAAAGCAGTTTGGTAGGAATGAAGTTAAATCAACATCTTATGCCATAAACCATAATGGTTCATGGAGATTCAAACTAATTTTAAGAGAACACATTATTTTAAGAAATTAGAGAAAAGTTGTGGTAAAACATGCTGTCAATTCAATTGTGTTTCCACCCTTTCCAGTCTAACTGAGAATCCTTGTTCCAGTAGTTTTTGTTCTTGGGTTTATCATATTTTAACATTAAAAACCATTCCTGAGCTCAAGGGATTGGGGCACTGTACCTACTCCTTTCTCTATTAGGAGCCCTTCTCTGCTCTGGACCTTTCAGTTTGGATTTAATTGGGGAGGGGGTGGCCTAGCCTCTAATGAGAAGGGTGAGACTTCCTTTTTTTCACTCTTCTGCTAGCTATGACCCAACCAAAATCTGCCTCCTACTACTATTGTACTGTATCTGCTTCCTCTGACAAGTGTTGGTTACTCATTTAGAGTAAGACCAGCATATCTTGCAGGTAGTCTACATATTTATAATGTAATGCTGGAGAAACTGAGGCAAGATAGAGAGTAGAGAGTTTTAATATTTTATTTGAAAGGGAGAGATTTACTGGGACCAAAATGGATCCATGGTTTGATCCCAGGGCTGAATGAATCCAGCAGCGAATGTCGAATGTCGGATACAAAGATTCTTTTATAGGGTAACAAGAACGATGACATAATGGGGACAGGCATCTGGGATGGGGATGACCTAATAGGGTGAGGCACCTGAAATTCTAATTAATTGGGATGAAGAGACACATCTGATATTCTAATTAATTGGAATGGGGAGAGGCACCTGATATCCTAAGATATAAAATCTTTATCCTATCAAACATTCTGATGATTAAGAGGGAAGGATAGTGTTATAGCCTGAGAATTGAACAGAACAATTATGAACTGAGGCAGAACAATTCAGGGAAGGCAGGACAATTTGGGAAACTGAGTCAGGACAATAAAAGGGAACAATGGCACAACAACAATTCTGTTATTAGTTAGCAGTATGGTTCTTAAATTGTTCTTAAGTTGGTTAAACTGTTTGAATTTATTATTATTTGTCATCTCTTAAGAGGCTTGCTTTCCTTTTTGGAAGACCCAAAGATTTTTTTTCCTAGTATCATTCCTCTTTTCTAAAAAGCTAGGTGGGATTAAGACCTGCTCACCAGTGTTCCAGATAAGCTCTATTGCCTATTTATTCTCTGCACTTAAATTTCACTTTATTCAGCTTTCAGTGTGTGAATTTGCCAGAGTGGTGACCAAAGAAGTATAACTATTTCATCCTTTGTTTTGATCTTAAACACTTTTAAGGTGATTGTTGGTAATTTATGTTACTTTTTTTCCCTTTCAACTGAAAAGTTAAATTCGAAGAAAAATTCATTAACCATCTATTATATGTCAGGCTATATGCTAGGTATGAAAAGACAAAAACAAACAAAATAGCCTCTGCCTTCAAGGAGTTTATTCTACTGGGGAGGAGTGAAGGTCAGGCTGGATATGATAAGCACATACAAAGTATAGCAGTTATTTTGGAAAGTCTGGACCAATTGAAGAAGCATAAATCTCTGAAGACTGTGGAAATTGTATTTCTTCCAAACCAATTAGAGACTACTTTTCTCTAGGGATCAAGACCTAGGAGGTTTAAAAAGCTTTCTGGAGAATCATTGAATGATTTTAAGCTCTTTGAGAGCAGAACTTATGTTTTGCCTTTCTTTATATCCTCTGTTCTTTAAAAATGTTTGATGAGGGCTAAACCAGACAGCTTGATAAAGTGATATAAACAAACTTAAGTGGATTTACAAACTTAAATGGATTTACATTGTCTGGAAGAAATTCTAGAGAAATACTCTTTTCATACACAAACCTAAATGGTCCCACACCTTCTGGAAGCAGGAAGAAAGATTATCTAAAGAATGTACCTTCTTGGATGCAAAACTTAAGTGGCTTTGCCTATTCTGTTCTATTGTTATGTTTCTGAATAAAAATTGAAAGGCTGAACTAGAGTAGAGACTATTATTTATATTTTTTTTATAACTTATCTATTAGAAAATGACCTTATAAATATGTCAATTTCCTATAGAATTTGGATATCAGACTTTTATCAAAGATAACCCTCAGTCCAATCTTCTACAAAGGCAAGAATTCAAAGAGACTTGAATCTCCTTGAAGGAGTTTCAGAGAGAGAGAGTTTCAGGGTTCCCCTCTTCAGTTTCAGGGTTCTCATGTCAAAATCATTTATAAGTTGTCCAAAAACTTTAAAGTTAACATATCCATACCATCTCAAAGTTGTCAGTAATATTTGGTATTCTATTGGTCTTTACATTTACAAAGAATTACAAAGAATTTAACTGAGATTTACATGTCATACAACCCAAAGGCTCCTTAGTAAATCCTAGAAGACTTTTCCTGATTCAACATATTGCTAGGCTATAATTTTGGGTTAATAAATGAAATCATCTCTTTTTGAAGATGGTAGAATGGATCTAAAGAACTCTAGAGAGTCAATCAAAAACTTAACTGAAACACTATCTTCAGTAATACAGCAGTATGTGAAATAAATCCATAAAATCATCAATTTTTTTGAATTTTACCTAAAAAAATTCTATAAGGAAGAGATAGAAAAAGAATAGAAATTTTATTCAAAATAACTGCAGGATATATACAATATTTGGGAGTTCCACTATCAAGGTATACACATGAATTATATATAAATAAAACAACAACAACAACAAAAAAAACACTTTATAGAAATAAGGACAGAACTAGTGTTGTGCCACAGTTCTCTTTTAAAGTCCTGATCCAGTTTCTTAATTGTCTTATTTAGTTACTCTGCTTCAGGTTATAACTATTCCCTCTTAATGTTTGATAGGATAAAAGTCTTATATCTTAGACCTTAGGTTATACTTATTCCCTCTTAATGTTTGATGGGATAAAGGTCTTTATCCATTTTAGACAAAATTAGAATATCAGCAGCCTCTCCAGTACCTGCCTCCATTGTGTCATCCTAAGTGCCTGTCTCCATTATGTCCTCCTCATTCTAGGTTCCTCCCCCCCATTAGGTCATCCCCATCCAGGTACCTCCCCATTATGTCATTGTTCTTGTTACCCTATAAAAGAATCTTGTATCTGATATTCATGGCTGGATTCTTTGAGATGATAATCTCATTCAGCCCTGGGACCAAACCATGGATCCATTTGGTCCCAGTAAATCTCTCCATTAAATAAATTATTAAATTGTTCTCTAATCTCTGTCTTGCTCAGTTTCTCTGGCATTACACTAGATAATTGAGAAATAGTAATTGCTTATGGTAATTGCTCAATATAACAAAATTGATAAAAACTGCTTTACTGATTTTCTGCCATACCTATCAAAGTCCCAAAGGTTTACTTTATAGAACTGGACAAAATAATAATTTATCTAGAGCAACGAAAAATCATAACTATCAAGGGAAATGGTAAAAAAAAAAAAAAAGTGGGAAGGAAGGGAGCTTGCTAATACTAGATCTCAAACTGAGAGTTTCAGTTTGAATTCTGAACTTCAGAAATAAATGAGCATAGTAGCATAGTATTCTGTAATTCAAAGGATTCCTGGTAATGCAGTATGGACTCATTATTGTATTTGACAAAAGCTTTTGGGAAAACTCTGGAACTGCCCTTCTGGCAACATTTGGACTGACTTCCTCTGGAGAGGGCCTGGGTTACTAAAGAATCTGATAGTTCTATTTCTTCTATGTTCTGCAAGAAAGGATGCTTTCTCAGGATGTCACTGGAAGATAAAAATTATCCACTTCATCTGTAGTTAAATCTCTCCAGAGAAGAATGTGAGGGAAGAGAATTGTAGGGAGAGTGGCTGGAGCAGCTGTGGCAGCAGATGGATGGGGCTACCAAGGGATTGATTCTCTGAGGCTTGTTGGAGTAGATGGAGTCTTTTCTTTGCTCCAGAGAGAAACCCATTATTGAGAGAATCCAGCAGAGAATGACTCAATGGCAACTCAGAACTCAGAGAAACTGTTGGTACAGTGGCAATTATTCTACTTTGTTGTACTGCTGTATAAGATAAGATACGTACGTGATTCATTACCAAAGGCTTTTGATTTTTAAATTTTGCCTGCTGGTTATTTATATTTTAAAAAAATAATTTACTAGATAAAAATAAGATAATTTTAATTGTATTAAGTTTGTGTTTTATTCTAGAGAACATGCTAAGGGCATAAATTTGTAGATAATTGCACCAAATGCAACTCCTCCCAATTTAGCGATCAAATTGTCTGGAAGCTTAGAGAATTTTGTGAATTTTTTTCTTTGAAATCTCTATTTTTTGAGCTCTTTAGCCCTTTAGATATGGACCAAGTGCCTTGGTCCAGATCAAAAACTCTTAGAGCTAATCTTATCATCTTCAAGCAGATGGGTACTTTGTACTTTAGGTTTCTATATCTCTTGAGGCCAGAGAAGGGGAGGAGGAAATCTCATAAGAAGATCTTATCCCAAGCTAATTCCAGTGGGTGGAGATAAATGGGGACTGAAGTATTCTATATGTAAAAAATGTTCCTTATTCAAACTGTCTTTTGCAAAGACCTTTCCTGGCCATTAGCTAGAAAGCAGTCTTGCAAAAATTAAATTTAGATCAATATACCACACCCTGTACCATAATAAGCTTCAAAAAGATAGATGATCTAGATATAAAAGATCATACTATCAATATAGAAGCACAGGGAAAACTTTCACAATTCTAGATGGGGGGAAGAATTCTTGACCAAACAAAGTATAAAGAAAATTATAGGAATTTAAGTTTCCACCTAGAAACGTAGAATTAGAAAGAAAACTGTTAACTATAAAAATAAATTTGCAGCAAATTTCTCACTGAGGCAATACAGAAATTGGTTTTTAATCTTTTAATGTGAAGAGTTTAGGCTAGCAGCTCATGTCCAAATCATTCTGGCCCTGAGGAACTGAGGCAGAGAACTTATATAGAGTTTTAGCTAACTAGGGTTTTCAAACAGAATATATAACATGAGTATACAGTCTTATAGGGGAAACAAAGGCAGATAGTAGGGGTGAGGAGTAGTGAGAGGATGGACAAGCCATAATTCTAGGAAAGGATCATAACTTAATCCTGACAGGATAGGAGTCAAGATAAGGTCAATGGCAGGAGACAGCGAAGCAAGGAGCAATACTCAAAGGGAGGGGGAATTATATAGCAAGGATTGAGATAAGGATTTTATGACATGATGGTATATAAAGGTTATTGGAGCTCCAAGGTTTTTCCAGATTCAGTTCTCCCAGTCCTAATGGCAAGGGGGTGGGGGGCAATAATAATTTTATTCAGGGCATAACAATATATCCAAACTATATGTAAAATTGATTGAAACATGTGAGAGACATTCTTTAATAGGTGCATGGTTAAACAATATAAATAGACTTTCTTGAAGAAAAGCAAGCTATTAAAAATAACATAAAATATTTCAAATCACTAGTACAATAAATGAAAATTAAAACAATTCTGAGAATGTTTCTTTTTTCTTAATTTTTTTTATTTTGAAAAAAAATTCTTTACAACATTATCCCTTGCATTCACTTCTGTTCCGATTTTATCCCTCTCTCTCTCTCCCCTACCCCAGATGGAAAGCAGTCCTATACATGTTAAATATGTCACATATATCCTAGATACAATATATGTGTGCAGAACCAAACAGTTTTCTTGTTGCACAGGAAGAAATGGATTCAGAAGGTAAAAATAACCCAGGAAGAAAAACCAAAATGCAAACAGTTTACATTCATTTCCCAGTGTTCTTTCTTTAGGTGCTTCTGTCCATCATTGATCAATTGGAACTGAATTAGATCTTCTCTTTGTCGAAGAAATCCACTTCCCTCAGAATACATTCTCATACGGTATCGTTGTTGAAGTATATAATGATCTCCTGGTTCTGCTCATTTCACTTAGCATTAGTTCATGTAAGTCTCTCCAAGCCTCTCTGTATTCATCCTGCTGGTCATTTCTTACAGAACAATAATATTTCATAACATTTATATACCACAATTTATTCAACCATTCTTCAATTGATGGGCATCCATTCATTTTCCAGCTTCTAGCCACTACAAACAGGGCTGCCACAAACATTTTGGTGCATACCGGTCCCTTTCTCTTCTTTAGTATCTCTTTGGGATATAAGCCCAGTAGTAGCACTGCTGGATCAAAGGGTCTGCACAGTTTGATAACTTTTTGGGCATAATTCCAAATTGCTCTCCAGAATGGTTGGATTCGTTCACAACTCCACCAACAATGCATCAGTGTCCCAGTTTTCCCGCATGCCCTCCAATATTCATCATTATCTTTTCCTGTCATCTTAGCCAATCTGACAGGTGTATAGTGGTATCTCAGAGTTGTTTTAATTTGCATTTCTCTGATCAATAATGATTTGGAACACTTTTTCATATAAGTGGAAATAGTTTTAATTTCATCATCTGAAAATTGTCTGTTCATATCCTTTGACCATTTATCAATTGGAGAATGGCTTGATTTCTTATAAGTTAGAGTCAATTCTCTATATATTTTGGAAATGAGGCCTTAATCAGAACCTTTAACTGTGAAAATGTTTTCCCAGTTTGTTGCTTCCCTTCTAATTTTGTTTGCACAAAGGCTTTTAAATTTGATATAATCAAAATTTTCATTTTGTGATCAATAATGATCTCTAGTTCATCTTTGGTCACAAATTTCTTCCTCCTCCACAAATCTGAGAGGTAAACTATCCTATGTTCCTCTAATTTATTTATAATCTTGTTCTTTATGCCTAAATCATGGACCCATTTTGATCTTGTCTTGGTATACGGTGTTAAGTGTGGGTCCATGCCTAATTTCTGCCATACTAATTTCCAGTTTTCCCAGCAGTTTTTGTCAAATAATGAATTCTTATCCCAAAAGTTAGGATCTTTGGGTTTGTCAAACACTAGATTGCTATAATTGACTATTTTGTCTTGTGAACCTAACCTTTTCCAATGATCAACTAATCTATTTGTTAGCCAATACCAAATGGTTTTGGTTACTGCTGCTTTATAATATAGTTTTAGATCAGGTACAGCTAGGCCACCTTCATTTGATTTTTTTTTTTCATTAATTCCCTTGAGATTCTCAACCTTTTGTTCTTCCATATGAATTTTGTTGGTTTTTTTTTTTTTTAGATCATTAAAATATTTTCTTGGGAGTCTGATTGGTATAGCACTAAATAAATAGATTAGTTTAGGGAGTTTTGTGAAAATCTGTTTCTTAACAGATTGGCAAAGGTGACAAAAATGGACGACAATTTTTGGAGAGAATATAGGAAAATGGGCCCATTAAGACAGTGATGGTGCTGTGAAATGGCTGGACAATTCTGTGAAGCAATTTAGAACTTTATTCTGTTGTGCCACAGTTCTCTTTTAATGTCCTGACCCAGTTTCCCTAATTGTCCTATTCAGTTACTCTGCCTCAGGTTATAACCATTCCTCTTAATGTTTGATAGGATAAAGGTCTTATATCTTAGACTTTAGGCTATAATCATTCCCTCTTAATGTTTGATGGGATAAGGTTCTTTATTCATTTTAGATGTCATTAGAATATCAGGAGCTTCTCCAGTACCTCCCATTATGCCTCCCCCCATTAGATCATCCCCATCCAGGCACCTCCCCCATTATGTCATTGTTCTTGTTACCCTATAAAAGAATCTTGTATCTGACATTTGCTGCTGGATTCTTTGAGAGGATAGTCTCAGTCAGCCCTGGGACCAAACCATGGATCCATTTGGTCCCAGTAAATCTCTCCATTAAATAAATTATTAAATGAGTTTAGATTTAGATAAACTCTGAAAGAGTTTAGCTAGAAAAAGGAGAGATACAGAATGATAACTAGAATGGATGGGCAGATCAAATGAAGTTATTTTAACAATGGGGAGACAAGGGTATATTTTTAGGCAGTAGAGAAGTATCCAATAAATGGGGAAAACCTATAGATTAGTGAGAAAGTAGGGTTTGATAGGAGAGTTCAGTCTGTGGGAGAAGATGGAATTGGATCTCTTGGGGTCATTTAGGAAGTTCTGCAATATTCTGGGTTTTGATGCAATCAACAAAGCATTAGTTTTCCTCAGAAGTATCTGGCGGTCTCAGCACCTGTAAGGAATTCCTCAATGATTCAGGATAAATAACTTTTCTTCCTAAAACAAAAATTCATTTTCTTTAACACCAATATTTTTCTATGATGTAGTATGATTAAAAGTGTTAGGAAATCATAAATTCAGGAGAATTATAATTGCAGTTTTTTCAAATAGCAATAATAGGTTCATAGTTGTGGGGAGCCAGCACTAATCTACAGGTGATAAGTCCACTTTCCTAAGACTACTTTAACTTTGGATAGGCAGACATCTCGGTGCCTTCTAATCACATCCTGGAGTTTCTCGTCCTTTGGTGGGAAATTAATCCTTTGTCTAGGGCCCCCTCTGTACTGAATTTGTGCGACCCCTACTTCCTTTCTTCTTGCTATAAATGCCTGTACTACTGCATATAATAAATGAGACTTGATTAGAAAGCCTGTCTTGTCTCCATTCTTTGTAGCTCCTCTCCCTTGCCCCCTCTCTTTTCTTTCAGGGTCCAAGCTCTGATCCCGCGGGTTGGGACACATAGTGAGTTGTGAGTAGTCTACAACAAATTATTGACAAAAAAAAGTTACTTTGGATAAATCATGTGAAGAATATAACTAGAGAAGATATATGACCAAAAAAGAGGTGGGCTAGCCACGTATCATGAAAAAAAAAGATAACTGATTAGCATATGTTCCATTGGCATCTGTACAATATTAAGAGATTTATATCAAAACAATCTGGTATTGGCTAAGTGGAGGCAATAGTGGACCAGTGGAATAGATTAGGTAGTCAGTATTTAGTAGTAAGCACAAAGAGCCAAGTTTGGGGGATAGAAATCACTATTTTACAAAAATTACTGGGAAAAAAATGGAAAGCAGTTTGGCAGACATGATACATAGACTAACATCTTACACTGAATACTTGAGATAAGGCCAAAATGGTACATGATTTAGACATAAAGGGTGATATTTAGGGGAGCATCAAATATTTTACATGTTAGATCTATGAATCAGGAAAGATTTATTTGATTTAAATAATTTTTTCCAGTTATATCTAAAGACAATTTTAACCTATTTTTTAAAAAATTAAATTCCAATTTCTCTTCCTCCCTCCCTTCACTCTGAGATCAGTAAACAATTTGATATAGGTTATATATGTACAATCATGAAAAATACATTTTAGTATTATTTATGTTGTGAAAGACCACATAGATGTTTTTTAAAAACATGAAAAAAATAAATTGATAAACAATATGCTATCTACATTCAGACTCCATCAGCTCTTTCTTTGGATGTGGATAACATTTTTCATCATGACTAAAGGGAAGAATTTATGACCAAATGAGATAAAGAACATTACAGCATGTAAAATGGATAATTTTTTTTAACATTAAATTAAAAATGTTTCATACAAGCAAAACCAATGCAGCCAAGATTAAGGGGAAAGCAGAAAATTGGGAGAAAATGTTTATAGATAGTTTCTCAAAGGCCTTATTTCTCAAATACATAATGAACTGAGCCAAATTATTAAGAATATCATTACCCAATTGATAAATGGTCAAGGAATATGAAGTTTTTAGAAGAAGAAATTGAAACTATTTATAGACATATGAAAAATATTTGAAATCACTATTAATTAGAAAATGTACATTAAGACAAATCTGAGGTGCTACCTTACACTTATCAGATTGGCTAATATGACAGAAAAGGAAAGATGACAAATATTGGAGATGATGTGGAAACATGGAATTGTGAACTCATCCAACTATTTTAAAGAGCAATCTGAAACTATGCCCAAAGACCAATCAAACTGTTCATGCCCTTCTAGCAATAACTCTTACCAAAAAGGACTAGTTTCCAAATTTTCATGATAAGCTCATCCATGGGAGAGCTATTATTCCTTAGAAGTTTGAATCCGGATTTGCTAAGTAGCATAATGTTTATAAAAGAGATGGCAGACAAACATGATTGAGATGATAGCATGACCAAGTAAATGGATATATTTTCTTTTTTGTGGCAATCATCTCTCAATGCCAGCTTATTAATTAGTGGGATAAATAAAACCATGTCTATAATTAGCTCCACTCCAAAGCTCAAAATGAATTTGATGATTTTGAATTGGGTCTACCTTATGTAGCATTCTTTCAAGTAATAAGTCAACTGACCCTAATGGTGCAATAGAGAAAGTACAAGGCAAAGCTCAGGTATCTCAAGCAGCTTTAAAAATCAGTTTTATTACCACTTTCAGCATGACAATTTGAAGTTATTGAGCAGTGAATCAACATAGGTTGGAGAAAAAAAAGAGTATACCACAGTTCAGGTTGGTGGTCAGTTGGTAATCGGGTAATGCAATAAAAACAGCTCACCAAGAGGTTTCTTGTAGTCAAGTAATACAGGTCCAGTTATCTGAGCAAAGGGAGAGCTCCTTTAGGAAGGTGGTCAGGTTGGATGTGCCCGACACCAAACTTGTTGGGACAAACAGTGCAATGTAAATTGCATAAATCTTGATACTATGTTGTGCCTTTATGATAATTTTCTATCTTAAGTCTTGACTTGAATATTTTATGCACAAGTGAGATCATCTTTGTGGAGAAGAGCTTGATAAAATTGAAGTCACAGTCTGTAACATACTGCTCCTACTCTTTCTTTTTTGCCTGCTGTTATTTTTTAAAATAGTATTTTATTTTTCCCCAGTTACGTATCAAGAAAATCTTTGGCATGCATTTTTACAAGATTTTGAGTTCTAAATTTTTTTAATCTTCTTTCCGTCCCTACTTCAGAAGACAGTAGACAGTTTGATATGTTTATACATGTCCTGTCATGTAAAACATATTTCCACATTAGTCATGGTTGTGAAAGAAACAGATCAAAAGGAAAAAAAAAAAGAGAATAAAATGAGTGAAAAAAAATGTTTCAATCTGTATTTGAAGTCCATCAGTTCTTTATCTGGATATGGATAGGGTTTTTCTTCTCGAATCCTTTCTACTTGTCTTGGATCACTGTGTTGCTGAAAAAAGCCAAGTCATTCATAATTGATCATCACAGTGTTGCTGATGCTATGTATAATGTTTTCCTGGTTCCAGACTGCTCTATTCTTGAAACTACCTGTAAGTTTTCCCTGGTGAATCTTGATGTAAGGATGACTTCAAAATCTGGATGAAAAGCTTCTATTTTAAAAGTAACTAGAATCTTTGTCACTCTCCTAAACATTTGTCATCTTCTTCAGTTGCTGTTTATCAACATATGTCTGGACAGCAGCACATACAGTTAGTTATTCAAAGAATACAAGAACTCTAACTGAATATGTTTCATTTTGAATAGCATGGTTTTGCCATATAGCTTAAAAATTCAATCATCCTACATATTGAAGTATTTTGTACTTTGAAATAGGAAAGTAGAGTATATATTTGTATACTTTTGAGTCTGAAATAATGTCTCAATAGTCTTTTTGTTCTTCTTTTGGGAATATCATTAATGTTACTTCCCTCCTGCCCCAGATTAAAAACAAAACTACAAAAAAGAAAGCTTACAACAAAAAAGAATGCTTATAACAAATAAGCACAGTCAAGCAAAATAATACATAATGGCCATGTCCAAAAATGATGCCTCCACATCATTAGTACATTGCCTGTCAGGTCTCTGTTGGTCATTGTTTTGGTTAGAGTTCTTGAAGTTTTTTAGATATTTTTCTTTATAATGCACTATTCTTGGTTTAGCTCATTTCACTTTGCATCAGTTTATAATTTCTTAGAAATTTTTTCTTTCATCATTTCTTATATTGCAATAGTAGTAATACATTATATTTAGATCTCACATTGCATGTTTATATATAAATAGATATTCATGCAAATAGATATCTCTTTTCTTTGTAAGCTGAATGCTTAGCACAGTGCTCAGTAAACGCCTCTGGTTTGACTTAACATAAATTTTTCATTCATTTCCCAAATGATAGTCTTCAGTTCTTTGCTTTTCCTACATCTCTCTCTCTTTTTTTAAAAATAACTTTTTATTGGTAGAACTCATGCCAGGGTAATTTTTTACAACATTATCCCTTGCACTCACTTCTGTTCCAATTTTTCCCCTCCCTCCCTCCCTCCACCTCCTTCCCTAGATGGCAAGCAGTCCTTTACATGTTGAATAGGTTACAGTATATCCTAGATACAATATATGTGTGCAGAACTGAACAGTTCTCTTGTTGCACAGGGAGAATTGGATTCAGAAGGCATAAATAACCCGGGAAGAAAAACAAAAATGCAAGCAGTTTATATTCATTTCCCAGTGTTCTTTCTTTGGGTGTAACTGCTTCTGTCCATCCTTGATCAATTGAAACTGAGTTAGCTCTCTTTATCGAAGAGATCCACTTCCATCAGAATACATCCTCAAACAGTATTGTTGTTGAGGATATAATGATCTCCTGATTCTGCTCATTTCACTTAGCATCAGTTCACCTACATCTCTCTTAATCCTCATTTTGGTATCATAAGTTCTTTATTCTTGCAACTATTTACTCTTTTCGCCTCCCTAAATTCAAATCTGAGACTGACTAGCGATGTGATGTTGGGCAAGTCACTTAAACACTATTTACTCAATTTCCTTAACTGTAAAATGGAGATAATAACAGCACCTACCTCCCAGAGTTGTGACACTTAATAAAGATAACATTTGTAAAATGTTTAGCACAGTGCCTGGCATATGGTGGTTGTTTGTCCTTTATTTTTGGAGAGGATCAATGACCATATAGGGTGATGCCTTGACTCATGCACTAATTGGATTTAAGTGAGGCAGCATTGTATAACATTGTCCAAGCTCTCCATAGCATCTGCTTTAGGCACCTTTGTGGCCATTGGAACAAACTGTTCTCATGGGCCCATTCTGCCAAAGAAAGTCTTCATTCATGTGCTTGGGGTAGATGCCCACTAACTCACAACAGTTTGAGGACCATCAGTTGAGCATAACCTGGGTTAGCCCCACCTGCTGAGACCTGCTTCCTGGGTTATGGCTGCTGCACATGCTATAGCTTTTTGGAACTACAGATAAGAGCTGAGTATCAGATAGACACTATGGGTGGATGAGCAGCCCTGAAAGGAGCTTCGCTGGCTCTCACCAGAGAGGTAGTAGGCCTCTTTGAACACTCCATACACTTCCCTTTTCCTTCCTCTCTCCTATTCCCAGTCCTGGAAGGTTTTCCATTAATATACATCTATATCAAATTGTGTGTGTGTGTGTGTGTGTGTGTGTGTGTGTGTGTGTGTGTGCCATGTATACTTTCAACTTTCTTTTGCTTCAGATGAAAAATTCAACTGAGGCCCCCTTCTCCCACTTCTTCCAGGATCAAAAGTTATGCATAGTTTGATAACTTTCTGGGCACAGTTCCAAATTACTGGACCAATTTATAGTTTCACCAATAGAGTACTAACATACCTGTTTTTGTACATTTCCTCCAACATTTCTCATTTTCCTATTGTCATTTTTGTCAGTCTACTGATTGTGAGGTACAACCTCAAAGTTGCTAATTAAAGCAACTTTATTTAATTTTTCATTATTTATTTTATTTATTTCTCTAATTATTGACAATATAGAGCATTTTATATGATTATTATTTATTTATGTGATTGTTAATAGCTTGAATTTTATTCATAGTGACCATTTATCTATTAGGGAATATTTTTTAGTTTCATAAAGATGAATCATTTCTTTATATATACCTTAGAAATACAACCTTTATCACAGAAAATTATTGCAAAGATTTTTCCTCTATGCCTTTACATTGTAGATTTTTATTTTTAGTATTAAAAGTGTTGTGCTATGTTAAAAGTTTTTTTTTTCTGAATCTATTAAAATAATTGGTCCTGAACCAGTTTCTATACTTACTGCATTATGGGCTATAAAGGCTATATTAATTATGTCTGCCTTTTTTACATTTGTTATATAGAACTTAGCGAATGGTCAATTTTTGTAAAAGTTCAGTACAATACAAAGAAACACATATATTCTTTTACTGTCCTATTTAGAAGATACCAAAAGCATCAAATCTAATTTCTCAGAAATTTGTTTAGTTCTATAATTTTCTTTTTATTCATCTTTCTATTAGAATTATCTAAAACTGATAAAAAGATATTGAAGTCTCCTGTTACTGTTCAAGTCTTCTTGAAGGTCAGCTGTTTACTTTATGAACTTAGATGCTAAAGTATTTGAAACATTTTAAGTTTTTGTTGCTTTCCTGGTCTGAACTTTTCCAAGCTTCTAATTCAAATCCAAAGTCCCTAGCAGAATTCCATAAGACCACTACTGACTCAGTTCCTGGCAGTTATCTGGAAGACTGTTTAGGTTCAGAGTGATAGAAATATCCTGGTCTTCTCCTTGCCCTTGTTACTTAATTCAATTAAAATTTTCAGACTGGGACAAGGACTTACTTATATCCTGCTCCAGGTTCAGTGACATCCAACTGCTTCTTGCTTCTGTTTCTGATCTTTTCCCAGTACTTAACCTCAGACTCAGGATTATCCTGGTTAATTGATTCTGGGTTCAAGTCCTCTTCCCAATACATTTTAGATCTGTGACCCATCTGGGTTCAGAGCAGCAGAGTTTAGCTCCTGTTCTTGCTCCGCACAGTGTTAGCTCGATCTTTTCTGGATTCCTGATTTCCGAATTCCTTGTCACAAACTTTAAGTCAGTCTGAATCACTTTGCAAGGTGCTGTCAACACCCTCCCATCCCTTTACCCCGACTAGACATTGTCCTCATTGTCTACAATTCTTTCAGTCAACCTATGCTGACTTTGACTAGAAACATGCCCATGTTTCCCCCTTGGATTTTCCCTCTTGGATTTCTCACAATTTGGCTGGTACCCTTACTAAGTTTGTGTTGGCAGAGTTGTACTCTACAACTAGATACGTTTTTACACCTGACTTGGAAAGTCCTCTCATTTTAAAGCTCTCTTCTTCAGTGCCCTTTCCTCTCTGAGTTTTTCCTTCCTGATCATTCAAACCCACAGCTATTACTCTTTCTCTGAACTCCGTTTTATGTTTAGCTTTGACATATAAAGTAGCATGTGCTACTCTATATCACTGAGCAATAAAAAAAGGAAAAAGAAAACTTGTTAAAATGCATTGTCCAGCTTAACTAATTTCTTATGCTGGCTATGTCCAAAAATGTGTATGTACTCTTCATTTTAAGTCCATTTCTATGGCAGAAGGTGGATAGCATATTTCATTATTGGTTCTCTGCAATCATTGTTTAATATTGCATAGATCAGAGTTCTACACTCTTTCAAAATTGTTTTTCTTTATTATGTTTTTGGTATTGTGTAAACTGTTTTCTTAGCTTTGCTCACTTCACTTTGCATTAATTCTCTTTCTCAGTTTGCTCTAAAACTGTTCATTTCATCCAATGGGATATTTCATACAATATCCCATTGTATCCACACATTCTATTTTATTTAGCTATTCTCCAAAAGGTGGTCAGTCCTTGTCACAACAACAAGAAAAAGAGCTACTCTAAATATTTTTGAATATGTGGGTCCTTTTTTCCCTTTCTAGGATCTCTTTGAAGAATAGATCTAGTAGTGGAATTGTTGGATCAAAGAGTATACAATTTGATAACTTTTTGACCACATTTCTAAATTGATTTACAGAATGCCCGGGCCAATTGATAGCGGCATCCACATTGCATTGATATACTTGTTGCCTTAGCTCCTCTAGCATTTGTCAGCTTTATCAGTCATTGGGTATGAGATAGAACCTCAGAGTTGCTTTAATTTGCTACTTGGATGTGATAACTCACTGAGTTTTCTTGCAATAACAGTTAATCTTTCAAGAATACTGAATTTTATGTTGTCCCTAGGCATGTACTCATTCCATGTATTGATGGTGAATGGATACAGCTTCAGAAAAAGTTTTTGTACTTTTTTGTGTTTCAACTGCAGGGTAGGATCTCTGCCTGCTATGGTAAGCAGGCCAAGGTGGTTAGGTAAAGTAGGCAATTTTTAGGGCATATTTTGTGGCTCCTTCCTTATGTCAGAAAGTAAGCAGTGTGGTCCTTTAAAAAGGCTGTACAAACATTTTGTTGTTAACTTGAAGGGAAAGTTGAGCCAAAACAATTGGCAAGAGTGGAGTAAAAAAGAAATAGGTAGCTTTCAGAGACGTGGCATACAGCTCTGCATTTAGTCATCTGGGCCAGAATACTCATAAACATTAGGATTGGTTTGATGAAAATGATGGGGAAGTTCACTAAGTAAAAAAAAGAAAACTCCTCCACAGCAGGATAGTTTATCTGTCACTTAAAGCAGTGCTTTAACTCCATTAAAAATAAAGTACAAGTCAAGTCTAGACACAGATGCTTGATTCTTGGCTTAGAAGAAAGCAGATGAAATTTAGTTTTACCCTGATAGTAATAACCCAAAGAGCTTTATGGTGCCCTGAAGGCCAGAGCCCTATGGTATGTCTCAACTACTCCATGCTGATGGAACAACATTGATTAGTTATAAGTATGTGATTCCAGAGAAGAGGCTAAATTCTTCCATAATATTCTCAATAAACAATCATCAATCAATTCTCAGCCACTGATTAAATAACTCAAGTTAAAGTCAGTTCCTTTCTTGCTGAACTTCTGACTGAAGAGGTCTTGAATGCCATCAGGCACCTCTCATATGACAAAGTACCTTATTCTAAGACAATATAGATTAATATTGCTGATATGTATTTTAGCTTTAACTTTGTCTGAGGTCGACTATTACTCCTGCTTTTTTACATAACAAATTCTACTCCGGCCCTTTATTTTCTTTATGCATCTCTCTCATTTTTATATTGTTTCCCGAAAGCAACATATTGTTGAATTCAGATTTTTAATTTGCTGTTTCTGTTTTATAGGTAAACTCATCCCATTCACATTCTAAACTATAATTGTATATTTTCTTTCTATTTTCCCTATCTTTCTCACCCTATTTAACCCTAATCCTCCTCACTTCTGTTTTATTTCTGCCTGCTACCTTGATCTCCTATTCTTTAACCTACCCACTCCTCCAAGGGTCGCTTCCTTATTCTCTTCCCCAACTCTTATCTCCTTGCTGTCTTATTTCTTTCTGAATTTAGAAGACTTTTATACCCTTCTACATGTACATGCACACACACACACACACACACACACACACACACACACACACACGTTGCTCCCTCTTTAACCCATTCCCAATGAGAGTAAGTAAGGTTCCAGCATTATCATCCTCTATCCACCCTAGTTTCTTCTGCATCATTTTTTCCTTTTATGTCTCATTTGTATAAATAATCACTCCTTTCTATCTCTCTCTAGTTTTTTTTTTAATCATCACCTTGTCATTCTCAGCTTAGCCCAAGTTTTTTCCAAGCTACTCAAATGACATAACAGTACTGATAAAATTTTGACATATAAGTAATTTGACCTTACTGACACTTTTTTAAAAAAATAACTTTTTATTGATAGAACTCATGCCAGGGTAATTTTTTACAATATTATCTCTTGCATTCACTTCTGTTCCGATTTTTCCCCTCCCTCACTCCACCCCCTCCCCCAGATGGCAAGCAGTCCTTTACATGTTGAATAGGTTACAGTATATCCTGGATACAATATATGAGTGCAGAACTGAACAGTTCTCTTGTTGCACAGGGAGAATTGGATTCAGAAGGTATAAATAATCCGGGAAGAAAAACAAAGATGCAAGCAGTTTATATTCATCTCCCAGTGTTCTTTCTTTGGGTGTAGCTGCTTCTGCCCATCTTTGATCAATTGAAACTGAATTAGCTCTCTTTATCGAAGAGATCCACTTCCATCCTTCCTGACACTTATTTAATGTTTTTATGTCTTTAATGTTTTCCTTATATTTCTCCCAGATTTTATATGTAAAATTTTCCCTTAAGTTCTGTCATTTTTTGTCACAAATATCTGAAAGTCTTTCAGTTCACTAAATGTCCATTTTTTTTTTCATTCAGGATTATACTTAACTTTGCAGGGTAACTTGCTTTTGGTCATAACTCCCACTCTTTTGCTTTATGAAATATAGCATTTCAAGACCTACATTCTTAAACATAGTAGTAGCTACTAAGTCTTGTGTGAACTTACTGTAGCTTCACATTTTTTTTTTCCTTGTTTCCAATATTTTCTCCTTAACCTGGGGGGCTTTAAAACTTACTTCCTGTAAATTTTCCTCCTTGGATCTCTTTCAAATAGTGCATTTAAAAAAAAATTCTGCTTTGCTTTCTTGTTCTAGAATTAGAGGGCATTTTCCCCTGATAGTTTCTTGTAACATATTAAGTTTCTTCTTTTTTTTTAATCATAATTTTCAGGTAGTCTGACTATTCTTATTTCTCCTTGATCTGTTCTCCAGATCAATTGTTTTCCTGAGATGTTTCACATTCTCTCCTATTTTTCCATTTTTTAAATTTTGTTTTATGATTTCTTGGCATCCTAGGACGTCATTAGCTTTCTCTTGCCCAATTCTAGTTTTCAAGGAATTATTTTCTTAAGTTTTTGATTCTCTATTTCAAATTGGTTGACTTTTTTTCCCCCCATAATGTTCTTGATATTCTTGGAATGCTTTTTTTTCTTTTTCTAATTTTTTTCAGTCTCTTATTTGATTTTTAAAGACCTTTTAAAATTCTTCCATGAACTCTTTTTGTGCTTGGGACCATTTGATGTTTCATATTTTTAAAAAAAGCTTTTTAAAGCACCATTATTTTTCTTCGAATATGAATCCAGATCTTCTCTGTCGCCCACACTATCTATGGTTGGGTTCTTTCTCCTTTGCTTACTCATTTTAAGTAACTATTAGTATAATCAAATGTAATTAGTGTAAAACTACTAATCAAGGTCCTGGAGGATGATATTCTAAGTCTCAGGTCCTTCTCACTGTTACTTTCTGAGGTCTCCCTTGGGGCCTAACTTTGGGCTCTCCTCTCCACTCCTAAGCCATGGCTAGTGCTCTCAGCCATGCTTTCCCCCAGATGATCTTGCTCCCTGCAGTCCCTCTGGTGGATGCAAACTACAGCTGTCCACTCTGTTCTGGAACTGAATCCAAGGACTCTGCTCTCCCGCAAATGTGCCAGTGTCTCCAGTGTGTGGGAGGTGTCTGGTAAGCACAGCAGTGCTTGGCTTCTCTCACAGTGGAAGATTCTTGGGTCTTCACCTGCTCAGCCCTCAAACTGCTTCACCTTCCCTCCCACTCCCTCACCAATGTCTGCAAGATGAAAGTTTCTAAGGCTGAGGTTGCCTCTCACCCCAGCTGCCCAGATCTTATTGTCGATTCCACAAAATTGGACTGCAGATGTTTGCAATTCATTCCAGGAAAACTCCATCTCTGGAAGTTGATTTTTTTTTTCAAGTTGTCTTAGGAGAATAGTTGCCTTCCCCTGACTTTTTATTTTGCTCTACATTCCCTCAGAGGCAATGTTCAGCCTTTTTCTTTTTTTGGTAGAGGAAATTTGGACAATCTAAAGTTTTCTGACCTATTCTTCCACCTTCCCAGAATCCTCCTTTTATGCTTTTTTTTAGCAGGATGTTTGGATACTTTTGATGAGGATTAAAAATGACATCAAGGCCAGCTGCTGCACTACTGGCAAATTATTTAACTTTAAAAGGCTATAAGCCAAGACTAAAGTGGAGGGAGAGTTGGTGCAGAACTTTTTGTTCACAGATGACTGTGCCGCCTCTGAAGCTGAAATACAACAGAGTATGTAGATTGATTCTTTGCCTTTTGTGCTAATTTAGGCCTGATATTACCCACAAAACAGAAGTTCTCCACCAACCAGCACTATACCATCTATTTGTGGAACTGTTGAGGTTGGGACAGGGACCCCAAAAGTTTGGGTCTCTCAAAAGAATTTGCAGGCTTGAACTCATCTCTTAGTCAAGAGCAAAGTTTTAATTGTAATGTCAGTTGTGGCAGGCTAGATTCCAGAAGACATTAGCAAGGAATTGAGAGAAAGGAGCTTCATTTATATAGAGTTAGATCAGAACTTCCTGTTACTTATTTGTTAATTTTATGGCTTTTAGGTAGGTTTGAGGAGTGATCTCAGAAAATTGCTTATTACTGACCAGAAGATCTACAATTATCCTAAAGCCAGAAGACTTTGAAATCATTGACAGATTGTTAGAACAAGAGCACTCTTAGATCAGAGGGCTTCAGGATCACTAATATATTTTCCCTAAATCCAGGGGAAGAAATATTACCTTCTTAGGCCAGAGGACTTTTACAATTATTGATAAGATTGTTAGAACAAGAGCACTCTTAGATCAGAGGGCTTCAAAATCATTGCTGTCTCCCCTAGAATTACATATATATTACATTAGAACCATAGGTTATAATAAATGGAAAAATTTTGAATGCTCTGGATAAATTCACTTACCTTCACAGTATACTTTCCAGGGATGTATAGATGATGAGGTTGATGCATGCATTAGCTCATTGTTTGAGAGGTTCCAAAGGAAAGTGTGGGTGAGTAGTATTAGATGCCTACCAAAATGAAGGTTTACAGAGCCATTGTGCTGAGCTTGTTGTGTGCCTGTGAAACCTGCATAGTATGCAAGCTCCATGCCAGGAGGCTGACTACTTCCTTCTGAATTGTCTTAAGAAGATTCTGAAGATCCCCTGGTAGTGTAAGGAAGCAGACACTGAGATCCTTTCTTGAGCTGAACTTCCAAGCATTCAATCCCTAATGCAGAGAGTGTAACTGTGGCCACACTGTTTGAATGCCAAATATATATTTGCCTACAAGAGTATTTTACAGAGAACTCACATAAAACAAGCACTCACAGAAGGGATACAAAAACACTATATCAAGATCTCTGTGAAGAACTTCAGAATTTATTTTGAGACATGGGAGACGCTGGCACAGAGCCATTCAGCATGGCATGCCTGCATATCCAAAAAGGTGCTCTTAAAAAAAAATTGTATTAGCTTTAAAAAAAATGTGAGATGTGCAAATTTAGAGACATCTCCACTCCAAATTTTTATGAGGACTTATTTGAACTCTGTGGTGGATCCTTTCAAGCTTATATTAATTTGATCAGCCACAGTTGGACACCTAGTATGTTGACTCCAACATAGTGCTATCATTTTGGTCCTCTATTATTATAAAGGACAACGAGCAATATGAAATATATTTTGTGTGACTTTACACATTTTGATGAGATTAGATTCAGGGAACCAAAATGATGATAGGGTTCCTGGTAGTGAGGGAGTTAAATGATAAGGTTAGTGGCAGGCACAGGTTCAGGGTCTTTTACAGAGGCAGGGTTCAAGGAGAATCTCTCCTTCAAGGAGCTTTAGAGTTTTGGGGTCCCCTCGTCAATATAATCAATGTCACATTGCTTGCCTTTTCTAGGAGAGAAAGGGATGGAAAAGATAGAGAACTTGGGATTCCAAGTTTTAAAAAATGAATATTAATTTTTTTACATGTAACTGAATATATTTAACAAGATAAATAAACTATGTTCAAATAAAAAAAAACTGCTTTTTCATATCTATAACTTGGGATTCCAAGTTTTAAAAAATGAATATTTTTTTACATGTAATTGAAGATATTTATCAAAATAAAGTATATTAAAAGAAAAAACTGCTTTTTCATATATGTATGTGTATATATATCTGCATATATATACATATACACACACATAGATTTCTTTGTCTCTCAACTTACCATTTATAAACTGGGGGATAGTTCCCTTAGAAATTTGAATTACTTCCTTAATTGCCTTGGATATAAGGCCTTTACTAGAAAAATTTGCTATAAAGATATTTTCAGTTACCTGTTTCCCCTCTAATCTTAACATTAATTTTGTTTGTGCCAGAATTTAAAATTTTATGCAAATGAGATTTTGTTTATTTTTTGGGGGAAGTGATCCTCTTAATCTTAGGTGTTTTAGAGTACCTATGCAAAGGCATAGAGAAAAGGTATACTAATTTTGGGGTTAGGGCAAGTAGGCCAGTTTACTTATAATAAAAGTACACAAAAGGGAGCAATAAGTCTGGAAAGGAAGTCTGGAATCAGATTATGAATAAAGTGAGGAAATAATATTTTATTCCATAAGAAACAGTGCCAGTGATGCTTCTTGAACAACGATGAGACAGTTAACATTTAAAAGGTAGATTGGCAGCTATGAGGGAGACGAATTGGAAATAAATGAGATTGGGAACTGGAAGTCTAGTTAGGATGATGAAGTGAAATACTTCGAAGGATAGAGAAAAAAATCTTATGTGAATTAGGGTAAGTGATTTTCTGAGTAGAAAGGAAACAGGGCTGAGAGACATTGTGGAGAAGAATTAACATTTGGTGAATGGTTGTTTGGCTAACTGTCCACTCCTATGTCATTCAGGAAGGTAGGCATTGCAATGAATAATGTGGGGGGCCTGAAATCATGAAAATAACTTCCTAAGTTCAAATTTGGCCTCAATCATTTACTAGCACACTACACAGTGACTTACAGGGTTACACAGACCCTGGGCAAGTCACTTATAACCCTGTCTGCCTCAGTTTCCTCATCTATCAAATGAGCTGGAGTAGGAAAATGGGAAACCACTCCAGCATCTTTGCAAAAAATTCCAGACAGGGTCACAAAAAGACTGAAAAATGCCTGAACAGCATATAAAGTTGTTTTCTGTAACACTATACTTTCAAAAAAAAAACAATTAATAATCTTAGATGGGGTATATATATATATATATATATGTATAGGTGTATTGGATTTAGGTGTATATAGTTTCCTTCTATAGAAAGTAAGCTTCTTGAACGCAGGGACTGCTTGAATGCAGGGATTGCTTTGTTTTGGGCTTTGTATTTTGATACTATGCACACAGTAGGTGTGCTTAATCAATGCTTATTGACTCTACTTCACAATTAAAATTAACATTTAATAATTGAGATTACTATTGAATGGAATTCATTAGTGAAATTTAAATCAATGATTAATTTTTGAGATGTTATAGATACTGAGACCTTTGACATAATTAGATTTACATAAAAAGTAAATTTCAATAGTGGAGATTAAAGGAAACTCCTGAGTAGTGAAAAGGAAGTAGAATGTTCCTGGGGGGGTGAGGGGATGGGGAGACTGGTTAGCAAGGGCCTTTGGGATTTTTAGGAATTTAATTAGAAGTGAAATACATGATTCTACTAGCATTATTTCCTCACATGAAGCCCTATCATTAATTCCGAAGGAGAGTGGAGCACAGATAAAAGACGTTAGGAATAGGGGCATTTTGCTCCAGTACTTTCCTCATTCTTTGTAGCTTCTATAGAAAGTACATATAAACTACAATCTTTAAATAACAGAAATTGTCCAAGCAGAAAGACTTCTCCCTTTCCTCCCATTAAGTAGACATCAACTTCCCTCCAAAAATAGTAATGCTTAATACCTTCAGGAAATCAAAATATTTCTCACTTAAGGCACAATATTTATAGGCCTCTGTTACTTAGTTTGCTGCCCATGTCATAGATTGGCATCAAAAGAGAATCAAATAAATCTAAAAGAGTTTGGAAAAAATGCTTGACAGTAATAGAATCTGAATAGTTTTGATTTAGCTGTTAGCCAGTTACTTTGATGAATAACTTTACTACACAGGTATTGAGGTTCAGAAGGGACCACTCCCCTAAAAGATTGGGGATCACAGACTGGTGTCTTGAGGTGTCAAAAAATATGCAAGCATGGACCCATTCTAAGTCAAGGAGCAAAGTTTACTGTAATTGTAATGCCAACAGAAGAGGGCTAAGTTCCAAAAGGATTTAGCAAGGAACCAAGAGCAAGAAGATAGATTTGTAGGATAAGGTTAGACCAGAGCTTATAGGTGGATTTGGGGGATGGTCTGTTCACTATTGTCTCAGGAACTTTCATCACTGACCAACAGATTATGTCAGTCAGTCAGTAATATTTGTAGGTTTATCCTAAGGCCAGAAGACTTTAGAATCATTGGCAAATTGTTGGAACAAAATCCCTCCAAGGACAGAGGGTCTCAAGATCATCAATATATCTTCTCTAAAATCTAAAGGAAGAAATATTATTATATTCTTAGGTCAGAAGACTTTTCCTAATAATTGATGGGCAGATTATTAGAACAATAGCACTCTGTGGTTTGGGAAACCTCAGGATCACAGATTTTAAAGCCAGAAGATATTGACATTGTTAGAACAGAAGCATTCTAAAGTCAAGGTCCTTAAAATTATTGTTATATTTCCCTTAAAAGCTGTACTTGATCACAGGTAATTGGAAATTGGAATACTAACAACTGTAATGGCATTATCAAAGGGGCCATTTATTCAAAAAGTCTTCTAAAATAGTGCTGAGAGGTTATTTTGGTCAGCAAAAAAAAGACTTGATTTTTTTGATAGTAAAGATGTTAACTTTTAAAAAAATAATTTCTATTAAAGAAATATTAAGATATAGAGTTACTTTCTTATGTTTCTACTTGATTACATGATGATGTTGAAATATGAATTTAATGATGATTGTGTGGACAATTTAATGGGATCCCATTACATCCCATTAAATTGGGATTAATAGTGATGTGGCTGATGTGAGAGGATGATAAGCACCAAATGTTGGGGTCTAGTCATGTGAAGATTCACAATGGCCATTTTCTTGTCAAAAGGTAGGTTTACTTAGGGAAGGGGTTACCAAAAAAAAAAAAAAAAAATGAAGGGATATAAAAGACCAGGAATGGTAAATATGAAGTAGAGTTGGGAAAGCATAGAAAGACAAATTTTTTAATAGAATTCATAATTACCCAGGAGAAAGGGAGCTCCCTATGAGGTTGGGGCATCCTTAGTATCTTAAAATAGTTAGAAATAGGATTGAGAAGCATGGTAGGGTATGGGGAGATACCTCATGGTGAGGGGAAGGAATAAGGGGAAAGACACCATGAGGTAGAGTGACGGAAGGAAGACAGTAGCAAAGCCATGAATTATGAGCTGTTTTATAGGGAAAGGGAATTAAAGTTATATATATAAATTTTAACCTCTGATAGAGATTACTTTCATTTTTTTCTTCTAAAGATTTTGGGAAAGTTTTGAATCAGAAATGTTGAAATATGAATGTAGGGTCGGTGTCTTTTCTGAAGGACACTGTACTTCACATATAAGAATTATAGAATGATAAATCTGGAATATACCTTCAGAGATCAGCTTCCTAGCTGAAGTATAATTTAGATTAAATCCTGGCCTTGGTGGCCTTTAAAATCATTGATAATCTTTTTTGAAACTACATGTAAGGCAAGCAATCACAGTACATCAAAAAATTTTTTATTTGAGACACAAAAATGCAAAAATGCTGAGATATCAAACATTTTCTCATTAGCTACAATATTGCCACTATGTACAAAATATTTGATGATAAATGTGCTACACATATAAAAATACAGTATGCATTACATATATACAGTACAATGTGCAAAATGTATGGCATTCAAACATGATATGGAATTAATTTCAGGGGTGCAAACAGCAAATACAAAGGCATCATGGTTTTTTTTTTTTGTTTGTTTTTTAACAGAAAGGCAATACATGAAAGGAACTTCCCCTCCCCCTTTGCCTTATACATACATACATATATATATGCATATATATGTATGTATTTAATAAACTAGTGCTTAAAGAATAGAGTCCTAGAGACTGTGGTATCTTTCTTCTTTTTTCATAAAAGTGAGATGCTAAGACAATGTGACTATGAAAATAAGAAGAGAAACACCTACTACACTCCACATTTCTACTGCAAGCAAAAAATGAAGAAAATTCACTTCCACCTGGAAAGGTTGTTACTACTATGAAATATATATATATATGTATGTATGTATATATATATATATATATTTTTAAACCAACAAAACACAGCTACTCTATTGTACATGGAAACAATTGTAGAATATCTATATCTTTATGAAAAGTTTGACTTCAAATAGTTAACACCTTTTTGGGATTTACTTTGAGATATTCTCAAATTTCAAATACAAAGTGCCTTCTTTTGGCATAATTCTTGGCAATGCCTTTGGTTCCTTTCAAGCAAGTTTGTATTACTGTCTTTTTACTGGAGGATGAGGACTTTTGATCGATACTTAATAATTCCCTCACCCATCTCACAAAAACGAGTAAGTTTGCTTACAACATGACGTACAGAGGTACTTGGTGTATCATTATAAGTGATTGTATTTACTTTGTTAAAGCCTTATCTTCAAAGCAGTTGGCATGAAGTCATTCAGACTCCTATAGCTTTGCATATAAACCCTATTAAATTCTGCTTTATTTGACCACAGCACACTGTGGAATAATTTGCTATTATGTGTTGTCATATGATTGTGACATTTATTAGTAATGTTTGACATACTATTTTCTAACAGCAGTGAAAAACAAACCAGTTTTGTAAACATTTACAGCTTTTGAATTAGAGCTCTCAAATGTAAGATTTTGAGTGGAAACACTTTTTTAAAGATATGTTTTCTAAGACAGTGCAGGAAGAAGTGCCTGGAAAATATATAGACTTGCTATAACAGCATGCAGAATTTGTAATTGTAAAAATTATGCACTGGAAATATTTTTAAATGAACAATATCTAAAGAGCATTTCAACATGTAAGGTTTTAACACTAAAAACAAAGCCAAAATAAACCCAGAAAAAAAAAAATCCGGTTAATTTTCCAGTTTTAATTTAAATTACTTAAAAGTTTAGTTGTCTGTATTAAAGGTGCAATTCAAATAAATGTCATGCAATGTTATGCTTGTCTGCACCTCACATTTATATATCTATACATACATATATTTTACGTATATGCATGTATGTATATATTATATAATGCCCTTCCAGTTAAAGTATTCTGATGGGGGGAGGGGGAGCGCTATTTTTGTGATATGTAACAGGGTAAGACAATATGATCTTGTGAGTAATGTTATTTAATTGATTAACTTTTATACTGGTAGTTAGCCAAATTCCTAAGTAAATGTTAATATATTACTTAGTTCTTCAGACTTGTATTGTGCTTTGCTGATAATAGCTACTGAATACAAAAAGAAAATAAATTACTTTGTGGTGGTGTTATATCCCTATCTACATATGTTCCTGACATTATTTTCCATAGAGATGGCATGAGAATACATATAAGATTCAGGTCCCTCTCTAAAATAGCTTAAAAACCCCCAAAAGCTCTCTTGTCTAAGGCCAAGTTTATTTGCAGAAAATGAATAGATTCCAACAAAGATCATCCATTCATTTTATTCATTTATTGAAGATGGCCATATATGATAGTCACCCTTGGCAATTTTTATTGAAGTCAGCCACAATGATTGGAATGGTCAGCGGCTGTGTATGAACATGTCCTGAGTTAAGCTTTGGTGACAAAAATAGAGATTGATTTTAGTGGTTTTTATTCTGATAAAATAGGGTATTTCTTAATACATTTATGTTCACTAAATTATATGATTGAGCAGAAATATTTTATTTTTCCTTGTCTTCAAAAGGCAGCAGGCAGCAAGTTCAACTTGGTACTAGCATATCTTTTGCAATTCAAATTGTATTGCAAAATAATGTTATCAGTTGGTGACAATTTTTTAAAAAGAAATTTCAAATATTTAGGTAAGATCTCTTCAGTATTACAAAAATATTCATATAAAACACACAAATAATGTTCAAGCAAGAATTCATTCTACAAATTGGGAATACATATGCATAGACATATAGCAAATTCTATACAGTAGTTTGCACATTTCAGGAAAACACTCTAAAGCAAAACCATTTAGCCATTCCATAAGGTTTTCTAATAGATGCTGTTCTGAAATGCACAAGATAATTGTATATCCCCTACAATATAATCTGATAAATTTTTGCTAAAATTATTTTTTGTTTACTCCCCAAATGACCTGATCCATATAAAGTAGAAAGCAAAGGTTGATACTAAATGTTTATAAAGTATGAAGGAGATGTGACAGGGATAAGGGAGAACACACTCAAGAATTAATTAATATTTTCTTGGCAATGTAAAATGTTTTTCAATGATATATAATACCACTTATAAACTATATACATGCGAATTGAAAATTCAACAGTTTAATTTTACCTGGTGCTTTTACTATGGCTAATTGAAACTGACCTTAAATAGAAATTTTTCTTTAGGAAACAAACTCTTTTCTTGAACCCCTCCCTTGTACATTCATATAATAAACATTGAAACAGGGTTAGGGTTATTTTCTTACATTATCATCTTTGGTCTATGATTTACTCAACTGCACATTTTAAAACACAATGATCCTAAACATGATTTAGTATTCTGTAGAACAATAATATTTTGTAATTATGTCTTGCTACCTCTAAAGTGAAAGATGG
Source organism: Antechinus flavipes (assembly GCF_016432865.1). Classification (NCBI taxonomy): domain Eukaryota; kingdom Metazoa; phylum Chordata; class Mammalia; order Dasyuromorphia; family Dasyuridae; genus Antechinus; species Antechinus flavipes. The sequence goes on along the minus strand of NC_067398.1, from coordinate 298,601,362 downwards.
TCTAATGGAATGGTACATGTGTATGCAGTTAGTAACTAAAGATTAGTTACTAACTGTTGACACACAAGGGCTTAAATACTTAAGTAGACTGCAGCAGGACATATTTATCCAAACTAAACTATTGAGAGTGCTTTCATTCACTACATCATGTCTTTTTGTGAATGACTTTATGTAATAACTCATTTATGGTTGAAAAACAATGTTATGAGCATGTTTCTCAGGACTCCTCAAAAATTTGTTTACAAAGAGGGATTGTGAAAATATAAAGATATTGAAAAAGCTACTATTAATTATAAAATTGATAAATCCCTACAGTCCATGGCAGTTGACCTAATTGTAAGGAATTATTCCAAAGAGATAGTCTTAGTGTTTAGTGTGGGCAATTTAAAAATCAAAAAATCCTTACGAAAGACCAGATGACAAACATATAATAACACTTTCCAAAGTTAAATACTCCTGCCTCACTATTTCCAAACAGAAAGATTTCTACTAGAAAGATATTATCATCAAATATGGTGGAGTCTGTTATCTCACTTGATCAGGGAATGGGATGTTCTGGTTCAACAGATAAAGAATTAGATACTACACATGCAAGGATTACCAATTTTTAAATTCTTCAAGTAAAATAAAATACACAACACTAAAACTACACTAAAACATAATTTAAATCTCTGACAATTCCAGAAGGCACTTCAGGATCTGGTGTTGCTTCAAAACTATGAAGTGCCAATTAACAGAGAGTTCCAGTGTTCTGGGTGATCGAATGATGAATAAACACAATTTTACCATGCTTAGTAAAATGTATGAAACTGAAGAAAATTCTGAAATGAGAACAACTTTTAGTTAAAAACACATTAGAGAAAAGCACATCTAGAGAAAAGATTCATAAGTCCTTTCCAAGCAAAGAGCCTGATCAATTCCCTGGGAAATTTTTATGGGAATGTCTGTCATTGAATGAATTACAAAGGCAGCATCAAATTTGGATGCAGGGCTCATACAGATATGAGATAGATGAAGAAATGCCATTGTACTAATACAAATTGCAAACACTTATAGTAGGTTTCAAGCTCATCTATTTTCACTTCCTTATATATTTATATAACCATTTAAAATTATGAAATTTTGCAGTGAAGAATTATAGAAAATCCTTAATCTTCACAATAATCAAATATGGACTGGTCCAAACAAAAACCTCCAGTTTTTTAGTTTTAGACATTCTGCTCCTTTAACATTACTTGAAGAGTTAAGAGTTCTTATATAGTATCCAGTTACTAAGCGCTTGAAGCTTCAAACTGGATTATCAGTTGCAATGAACAAAAATCAAAGCAGACAAAAGTCTCTCTTCAAAAGTGGGCCCTTAAAAATACCTTAGTAATCATTATAGGAATGTTGCCAGATACTTTACATATTCTTCCTTTGTTTTCTATTTTCACCTGACCAGGTCAAAAAAAGATTTAATGCTAAAGTTTTCTTTTTCATTCTTTGAGATGGATTTGGCTAATCAGAAATATAGTTTGTAAGAAAATAAATGAAGAACAAGTAAGTCCTCTAGGTACTCTAGAATTATTAAACAAACAGAACCACAGAATATCTATATTCCCACCCTAAAATACTCTGTACAAATTATAAGTCAACTAGTATACAAATGTCTGATATACATATTAGAAATCAATCTAATCAAGCCAGAATATCCCTAAATTTCAGTGTTATCAATATAATCTGGACTTTTTAGTGGCTTGTTCATGATAGTAATTTTGAAAGAAACTCTCTGTTTATAGTGAAGTTTTCCCATAAATTTAAATTTGGAAATCCAAAGTATGATTTCAAAAAAGTCACAAAGCAAACCACAGTAACAACAAAAACAAAAATTTCAAAAGGACTCTGAACCAGAAGACATCACCCATAAGGGTCTTTGTCCCTGAACTGGCCAGGTCTCTTTCTTGCCTTTTATCTCCCCTAATGAATCTTGACTTTGGCTCAGGCTTTTTACAGGAACAATCAAGTGCAGTGATTTCTTAACTTCCTCTCAAACTAGCTCTTTGTTTCTGCTTTAAACTGAAAATCAAACTCAAAGTGAGCTGTTTGCCTTTTATTCAGAGTCTTAAAGTAACCACAGAGATTTAAATGTAGTTGATTTAATATCTATAAAGGACTCGCTGCTATTTTCTACAGGTATTCTTCTTTTCCATGTTTTGTCTAGTGGTAGATTTCATTACTGAGGTCCTTGTAGCAATTATCTTTTTCTTGACTGTTATACTTCTCAGATGGCCCTGTACTATTATTATTAAATCATAGAAAAAGTTAAGAGAAATTCACTGCTAAATACAATGAAGTGTTGCAGAATTTGTTTCAGGACTATCACCTTATATTCATTCATTCTGTGATAACGTTTTAATTGCAAAGCTGCAGTCACAGGCCTACCCTTAAACTTGCCTCCAAGATAGTTATTTACATGTTCTTATTATTATCTCTATTAAGTTCTGAGACCAAAAATACCCAATTCTAGTCCCAGTGTAACTGTAGGTCTTGTGGATCTAAAAAGTCAGTGGAAAACATACTTGGAGCAGTAGAGCTGAGAGGAGTAAGCCCTGATGAGGAGCTAGGCATAGTAATGTCTAACCATTCCATATTGTCTAAGTTTGAATCAGGAAGGTCAAGAGACAAACAGGAATTATTTGCAGCAAACTGTGCTTCTGAAGTTTCCATAGGAGAATGTGAATGATCCAGCATGCCAGAGTGACTCAGTAGATCATTTTGGAGATCTTCAATCAGAGAGAATGATTCTCTGTCCTCGTTGTTAGTTGTTAGTTGAGGAATTTCACTTGAAGGTAAAGTTCCATCTAAGAAAGCTTCTAGTTGGTTCTCTAAACTGATAGACAAACTATTGATTGGTTCTAAGGATATTGGTGGTGCCATTTGGACTTGGGGTGGTGGTCGTGATACCACTGTATTTACTGGCATTGTGGTGATATTGGCTGTCACTGGTCTCATTTTGGAAATAGGAGAAGGCTCTTCTTTTATAGGGAGAGAAATCTCTGTGCAAAAAAAAGTTTGTTTGTTTTTTTTTTAAATAAAACAAAACAGAAGACTTTTAATTATTATTTAGCACAATCTATTAGAAAAAATAATTTTGCCTTTATGTGGCACTTTTCACCAAGAAGCTGAATGACTTGATCCAATTAGCATAAATCTGTCATAGAGCTATATGACATTCTTACTCATAGTTCCTCAAAGAAAATATATCCCATTAACTTAAGTGTATTTCTTGAAGTGCTTGAACTAACGGATCATTTTAGCTTGAAAGCTTGACATATGATGTTCATATTCTGAAATGTTTATCATTTTTAGGACAAGTAAATAAGTTTAGAGTAATTATATTTCATTAGGAGGCAGTGCTTCATTGAGGGATGTGTGTGTAAAGTATGTGTTTTAGACCTAAAACATTAGAATTAAAATTGGGAAGTTTTTGTCAATTACATAATTGATTTGCCTATTTCAAAAGTACTGATATCTTAAAAATTAATTTCATTAAAATTTTCTTAAAGCAGCAAGGCATAAAGTTCTTTTAGCTTACATTATAATGAAAGTATCTGCACTATATGGGTTTTTTTTCTGCCACTTCAACATTTTACTTTTAAAAAAAGCACTATCACATAATTTATTCTTTTTTGTATTTTTTATGGGATCATAGCGGCATATGATACATTTTACCTTTTTCTTTGAAGCTGATTATTTATTTGACTCAACTTTAAAAGTCTGATGATTAAGCAATGACCTGAACAAACACTAATCATGACATCAGGTTATGTTATAATTTAAAATGTCATCTACTATTAATAATAGTACCCACCCCATTTCTCTGAATATCATTAAAGAATTGTACTCTTTAAATTGAGAATCTGACTTATATAATTTGTGTTAATTTATGTCTTCCAAATGTCAATATTCCATAATGTCCAACATAGATGGATTAGAATCGTATTTAATCTCAGATCACTAAGTAAACAAACAACTGCTTATGATATTGATAATTTAATACAATCTGATGTATGCTATTCATGTTTATTCTCATTCTCTGGAGTCAACCCTAGAACTGTTTTGAAAAGCAGAAATGCCATAAATGTTAAGGATATTGCTGAAATTTTAGAGAATATTCTACAATCCACTATTTTAATCACAGGGATTTTCATTATTGGTAGTTTTGACAGCAACATAAAGAAAAACATAGTAAAAACTGAGGATCTTTATGTTGCTGTCAAAAATATCAAAAACTTTTTAGGTAAGGAGTCTATCTGAACCTCAAGTAAATTTTTTCCCCAAATATTTTTAATTCCTAATTTTAGATTTGCATTTTATTGTTTTTTAATGGCCAAAGCCCTTCATACCTTGTTCCCCACCTTCTATACTTTTTCTCTTCCCCATATAATCTACAAATAAGTAACACTGGCCTTTTTATTATTCCTCACAAAAACCCTTTATCTCCTAACTTCAGACATTTTCATTAGCTGTTGTCTTCCATGCCTAAAATTCCCTTACTCCTCTGCTTCACCTTTTGTATTCCTTCAAGGTCTATCTAAAATCCTATTGTTATAAAAATATATATATCCTTCATTTCTTCTTAATTCCTCCTTACCAACCAACTCTGTTACTTATTTTCAATTTATCTTGTATATATTTTATCTATAAATAAAATTGTTTTCATGTTGTCTCCTCCATTATTATAGTCTTTTTAATATTTTCTGTGCTAGTCTGCTAGTCCTTAGTACAAAGTAGGCCTGAATTAATTATTTAACTTATTATTATTTTTTGTTACTGAAATAAAAGCATGAAATACTTAATTCCTTTAATTTCTCAAGTTGGAAATTTTCTATGGTAGTTTAGGCATGACACGAACTTAATCTGTTTTTCAAAGTCAATACAGTTCTTGAACTTATATATGACTTATATATGTAAATATGCTGTCAAGTTTTAATAATATGCCCTGTGCATACCAAATGTTACAAATAAAATGTCAACCTCAATATCAATATTTTTGAATAATAGGTAGTGAAGTTGCTGAATCTTTCTTATTTCTAACAATATTCCTAAACTCCATTTACCCTCAAGTGTCTCAGAATCCTCTGAAACATTCCAATCTTTGAAACATAAATTTTATTATACTTATTGTAAAAATATAGCAATTGAGGAAGGAAGGTCACACATAGCAATGTGAAATGCTATAGTAAGAATTCTCAGGTTTAAAAAGAATCACAGCATTTCTTTTTAAAATGCAGAACTTTAACATTTCATTTATGCTTTATTAATATTACTACAGTACAGATCAGTTTAATCTACTTCTTACAGTCATTGTGGAATAATATTTTAAGTTTCTTTATTGTTCTTTTGGATTCCTATGATTTTTTGGTATCTTTCTAACTAATATCAACAAACTTCCAAAAATAAAAGTTTCAATCTGCCATTTTGCCATTATTTTTCTTTTCTAACATGTAGATTGGTGAAAAATGTTGCCTTTAAAATATAACAGCTGTATTTTTGCAGTGCCTGAAATACAATCAGTGCCTTATTTGTTAATAAATTTCTATCATATATATAGTGCTTTTTAGTACCTTACCATTAATACATTTTCTAACATTTTCACTGGCCAAAAGGAAAACCTTGAGCTATGTAAAAACTTTGAATTTTACTGTATTGATATATTCAATAATATTGAATTATTATTCAATTAAAATTAAAATTATTTTCCTGTTTCTCATTGAGAAAACTAGAAACTAACTTCTTTTCTTGAACATTTTCTACTGAAACTTTTTACTCACCTCCACTTTTAATGAGGATATCAAAGAGGTCATCCATCTGTTGACTATGTGCATTGGAAATCTACAACAGAAAAAATAAAGATTAATTTCCTTTTTGCAAAGAATTAAATTGAAGCCACCTAAGAAAACTATACAATGTTTTTAAGATTGTCTTATTTGGTAGAGTAGAAAATAGTTTCAGAGAAGGCAAAGAAAACCGTCCATTGTCATAAGGCTGGTCAATGGCAGAAATAAGTCTAGGAGACAGGTCTTCTGAACTAGTTCAGTGATATGTCAAAGCTAGCTGCTTCCATTAGTTCTAATAAGACTGCTATTTTTATAATTGTCTAGAGATTTTATTTTGAGAATTATAGCAGTAAAGGCTTTGTGAAAAATGTCTTCAAATGAGAGTTTTTTTGCTTCTTTCCACACCTTTACTAGCCAATTTTTTCCTTTCTACTTTGCTTTGGGAGAGAATAGGAACACAAAGGAAGCAAGGAATATAAAGATACAGAAAAACATTGAGATCACATCTTAGGGGAATAAATGTCATGTGGTAATGGTGACCACAGAATGAGACTATTCTGATTGTCAATTACCCAATTTCCTTTTTCAAAAATGAAACATAATTCTAAACAAGCTGTTAAAATTCTCCTCCCCATGCCATCAGCATGGTCTGTATCATTTGCTTCATGCCTGACTGAATAAAATTTGACAAAAAGAGATCTGATTAGCAAGCTTCTAGTGTTCTTCATGATTCTGAGATGACACATTCAAAAAGATGCTGGCATCATTTTCCATTAGACTATCTAATAAAAGACTTTACAAGCCATATAATCATGCAAAAAGTGGGAAAGTAGAACTTTAAATATCTGCCTCATAATTTATTTTATATTCAGAACATGAACTATATATGTGAATTTCTCCTATATTATAAACAAACTTTAAATCTCGGCTTTTTTTTAATTACTGCTGTAAATAATACTTACTCATTAAACAAATGACATGCCATTTAAGCCGCAGTTACCTTAAAATGAGCAATCTATCCATAGGAGTAAGCATATATTCCAAAATTGTTATGTTGTACATGTAATCAAGAAAGTCTAATGCTACACTTTCAAGTTTTGCCATTCAATTTAATTGCCAGCTTGTGACTAGAGTGTAACAACAAAAACAAAGAACCTCACTGGACTCACTTAGCATATACCAGTGACAGAGAAATGATGCTGAAATTTGCCTCACTATATAAATATTTACTCTGAAAATCTCCAAGTGTTCTTATCAGCACCCCTCAAGTCAAAGAGACCCATACTTTTGTTTTTCTGGTATTCTCTTAATAAAGCAGTGAAAATCCTACATTCATCTAAGCTTCAGAACAGAATTTAACATAACTGAGTGCTACATTTCCATTCCTTTGGAGTCCACTTGGATTACTGCCAATATGGCTTACTGCCTCACTGTAGTAGAAATTCTATCAACTGGATTCAATACAAAATAGCAAAAGCTAAGGATAAATTAAAAAAAAAAAAAGGCTAAGGGTTATCACTTCTTACAAAGCACCAATGGGGGAAAAAAACAATGATAGTAGGGGATCACACCACACACTGTATCAGTGAGCCAGGAGTCTTTCAAATGAACTCTTCTAGACAACAGGAAGAAATAAATGAATACAATCTAACTGCCAATATGCCTTCACTGTCCCATACTATGTTATGAGCCAGAACTTGAAATAAGGTGATAAACTCAATGGAATTGATAGAAACAATGCTTAAGTTAACACTTTTGGGTGATTTTGGAAGATACAATAAAAGATTGGATTTTAACTCCTGGTTGTATTTGGAGTGATTATTACTTTAAACTGAAACTAAGGCTGCCTCCAGAAAACCTCCCCAAGAAACCTACTCCAAAAGAACATCGCATTTTAGAAAAGAAGAGAATACCACAATACTACTTACTTCTGCCAAGGAAAATTCCTTGAGAATGTCCTTGCCTTTCAGTTACCTTTTTCCTCTCTTTGTTGTACCCTAGCTCTTCCCTCTCATCTTTCTTATATACAATCTACTCTCCAAAATAAATATCCAGCAGATACAATAAAAAAGAAATCAATTCAAACATTAGAACAACCATTACTACTTTGGCTTACTACTTGCTACTCAAGCTCAGGCATAGAATTACCTTTTCTTTCTTTGTTCATGTAATTCAAATTATAATAGCTTTTCTCTTTTTTGGGAGGGGAGTGGGAAAGGAGAGGAGGCAATTAGAGTTAAGTGACTTACCCAAGGTCACACACGTAGTGTCTGAGGATGGATTTGAACTCAGGTCCTCCTAACTCCAGGGCCAGTGTTCTACCTACTGTATCACCTGTCTGCCTCATAACAGTTTTCCTTATGACCATATAACATTGTTAATTTCTAGTGGAGTTTTTATGTGTGGATGCTTGCTGCGCATATGTAAAGATAATATCTGAAATTTGGCTGCCCCCATGCTCAAACAAGACTTTTTATGTTTGGAGGATGTTTCTCTGCCAAAGATAGATTAAAAAAAGCTTATTACACAAGATGGTTTTCAAACTTTTATTCAGTAAACAAAAAGGTCTCTATAACCTCATGGAATTTACAATTTAATTGGGAGATAAAATAATATGTGTAATTTTACATATATATGATATAGATATTTATACATATATATCACAAAGACATATGTAAGCATATAAATGTTGACAGAATTAAAAGGTCAGTGGATTTTGAGTTCATTCATAAAGGCAAATGGAGCTCAGTATTGAAGTGGAAAGTTTGGATTATCAAAAGTCCTGCAGGTAAGCATGAGCAAAAGCTTGGAAAGAGGCAGAATGAACAAGGTATGAAGGCAACATGATGCTACCTAGATGCCAAAAAGCCTTGTGGAGGCTTTTTGCAAAGGAAATGTAGGGCTGGTTACAGATCCAAAAAGCTGGAAGGTTTTTGGGGAGATAAGGAATCTAAATTAACAGATTTTTCCATTGAAAAGAAAAGCAATGATGAACTTTATTTTTGAACATGAACAAATCTAGTGTAATTGTTTTGACTCAACATAGATTTAAATTAATACTGATTACCAATTTTACTGCTTATAATTCATAAATAATAATGAAAGTTTATTGTTTCTCACATAGCAGATACACTTGGTTCAAGCAAGGGAATCACTAAGATATGGTGAAAGCTATAAAGATATAGAAAATTTCACTCAGAATATTTTTTATAAGCTGCTAATCATGACTAGCCTTTTCTTACCTCTGTATGTGAAGATGACTGTATGTTTCGAGTCTGCTTTATGGCTTCCTCATATCGTGGGGGATCTTTTGTCTTGGTGACTGTGTTGCCAAATAGAGAGTGTTGTATGATAAATTGCTGAGGTTGAGAAGGAGAACCAGGCTGGGCCAAACAAAGTCGAGAAATATGTTACTGTAATACCCAAATCTGTACTCTTTCTGTATACTTTTCATCAGAAACAGTGAATAGCCAAATAATGCTAACAAAGAATGCTTATTATGCTTTAAACAGCTTAACACTGTGAAGCAAATAGCAAAAGTAGTTTCTAGCAAATATTGCTACATATTTTAACAATATTAATATATTTTATGTTATTTACATTTTTAGTATGTATTATATACACATACACACATATATTTTAGAAGATTCCAACAAATACAATTTTCCATCTTTTCTATTTAATTATTCATAATATAAGTACAAAGCCATGGTTGGCATATTTGCAGTAAGGGATTATATTCGCAAATAAATGTATTCAGTGTGAACACTGCTACATGACAAACAGAAGATTACCTTGTTGGTAGTACTAGGTCCATTTTGCACTGAAGGAACCTGAGTATTCCTGGCCTGAAGAACACTGTTGGATGTGTTATTAATGAATGGCTGCTGAACTGTTGTTACAGGTGATCTCTGATAGGAAAATACTGTATTTGATGCTGAGCTAGATGGAAAAACCTGAAATGGATCAACATTTTCCAATCAATTTATTGTTTCTTGAATTATTCATGAACAAAAGAAAAATTAACTTATGAAACTTAACAAGTTAAACCACTTGCCAACTTAGTCAATTTTGTGTCTCTGACACTGATACCAAGGGGCATATTATTGTCAGAGAGCATCACATTTTTTATTCTTTTTGATGTCTACATTAAAAGATCAATAAAATCCAAATATCCCTTAGCTTCTTTTAAAAACTCACTATGATTCAATCTATAAATTTATTTTGCTCTTTCTTAAGCCTATTTAAATGTTTAAACTTAGAAGGAATTTTATGTGCTCCATGAATTAACCACTTGCTGTATAAAACTGTATCTAACAAACATCAAAGACCCACTGATTGTACTTTTAATCTTTCCAAATAATAGGTTCTAATGACAAAAAAATTTTACTAATGAAATGAGGAAGAAACATCTAGTTCTAGAGTTAGGAAGGCGGCCCCAAAGGAGGGAAAAAAGGATTTTTTTTTAACACCCAAGTCTTTTATATATTTAAATTATTAACTTTTAGATAATGTATAATGAAAAAGCATCATGGACTAGATTTAGAGTCAGGAATACTTAGGTTCAACTAACACTTTAACTAATGTGTTAACCTGGGAAAATATCTCATTTTCCTTTACCTGTAAAATGAAGGAATCTAAATGGCTTCTGAAGTTCCCCTCTAGTAGGCACTCTGGGCTTGGTGAACAATCATTTTCTAATAATTTATCATTCAGTCCACAACATCTGATCACTTATTGTATGTTTAACATTGGTAGACTTTCTCAGAGTTAATCCTAAAAGAATGCATATACTTATATTTGAGTTAAGATAAAACTTCTATCTGTTCTCCTAAGTCAACAAAAAAAGTTATTACTAATTCATTAATGGATATCAATATGTGTATCTAATTGCCAGGATATAAATCCTTTTTTCATGTATATTTTTAAAAGGTATTTTCAGAAGAATACTGTCATATAATATGGTAATAAAAAGAGCGTTGACATGGAGATGAAAGACCTGCACTGTCTTAGAACCTTGAATAAATTAATTGATCTTTCTGTATCTGTTTCCTCTGTAAAATGAAGAGATTTTAGCTCTTACATTTCTAGATCCTATGATTATATTCCTCATTTTTCTTTTACAAGGATATACTTTTTATAGCTCCATCTAGTGGATAATCAGAATCCTACTAGAATTCTAGCAACTTTTGTCATTCTTTTAAAAAATAACTTAAAGGCACCTCTCATTTAATGACTGTTATCAAGGTCATGTAAACACAGTTAGTGTTAGAGCTAGGATGGTGAGCCAGTTCTGATAGCTTCCAGCCTAGAGAATTACTGAATATAAGAATTAAAAAAGGGAACTTTCAGAGGTCTTTTAGTCTAATCCATAGCTGAACAAAAATACCTGCTATAGTTTATCAATAGTCATCCAGTTCATGCTTGAAGACCTCTAATGAGGGAAAATTAATTTACCAAGCTCTATCCCATTTTTGTTTAGCTCTATTAGAAAATTTTTTTTAATAGCATCACATCCAAGTCTCTCCCTTTTTTTGCGATGTCTATTTGTTGTTTGTAGTTTTGTCCTCTAGAACCAAGCAAAATAAATTTAAACCCCTTTGTCAACTAACATATAACAATTAACTCTCCTAAAGCATACTCCTTTTTAATCTACACATACTGATTCCTTCAATTTATCTGCATATGGAATGATCTCAAAGGATTTCTTCAAGGCCATTCCAGGTTGCTTTCTGCTAGATATGATAAAGGTCATCAGTGTCCCTCATAAAACACCATTCCAAATGCTCCAGGAACCAAACAATATCCAGACATCACCGAATCAGAACTATCACCTTTCTGGTCTTGTTTTGCTTTTCTTAGATTTTATGACTGCCATTATCATACAACTGACAGGTTGTTTAAAAAAAATACTATTAATACTACTACCCTCCCTTCATCTTGTACTTATGAAATTGATTTTTTCAACTGATATGTAACATAACATTAGTTTTCTCCTTTTAAATTATGTTCTAGATAATTCCCTAATATATTAAGATCTTTTTAGTCCTGACTTGTCATCTAATATGCCATTAATTCTTTATAATTTTGTGTCATTTGCAAATTTGTTAAGTTCACAATAATGTCAAACAAACATAAGGGGGCTCATTTTTACTAGAGACCTCAATTTTCAATCAAGTCTGGCCATTTAAAGAGTTCTAAATTCATTTAAGCTACTATCTAGTCCAAACCTCCCCATCTTGTTATAAGTTTTGCTAAAAGCTAGCTCAAGTATATTTGTATTTGTATATATTTGTATATTTGCATTATTTCTTGGTTTACCAGTTTAGTAGCAAAAAAAGTAAAATATTCTTGGATGGATCCATGCTGGCTTAAAAAAAAATCATCATCTCTATATATTTAAACATGATCTATAAAATATATTCTAAAATTTTGCCATTGATCAAAATTGGACTTACTGAGTTTCAGTTCTCAGATTCTACTCTTTTCCCTATTTTGAGAATTGGAACATTTATCTTTTTCCAGGCCTGAAGCACCTCTCCTAGTCTTGTTATCTATCAGATAACTGATAATGGCTTAGTCATCACACATTTTTTTTCAAAGTACATTTAGGATGTAGTTAATTTGAACCTAATGACTTTTTTTTTTCTGATGAGAAAGATTTTATTTTTAAAACTTTCTTGATCTGAATTTTTGAAAAATACAATTGAAGATATATGCTTTCACTTAGAAAGATTATTTGAATAGATTTTGGAGGATTGCCCATCTCTCCAATTAAGAGTTGTGCTATAAATTATTCAGGTAACCTGGAGAGTCAGATGTTTTATGTATCATTCCCTATTCTTGGAGACAAAAAAGTTAGAATGACTTATTATTTTACAATAATAGATTGATATTCTGTGTCTAAATTAAGTAGATGGCACAGTGAAGAGAATGCTGGCTTGGAATCAGTAACAGTCAAAGTCTTAAGTACAAATCCAGTCTTAGCTACTTACGAGCTGTGAGATCCTGGGCAAGTCAGTTAACCTTATCTGCCTCAGCTGTAAAAGGTGCCAAGGAAAGAAATGCAAACCACTCCAATGTCTTTGACAAAAAAACCCCAAATGGAATTATGAAGAGTTGGATATGAATGAAAATGACTGAACAACAAGTCGATGTCTACTGCTCCACTTTAGTAGTTACAAACCTTTCTTATTTGTTGAGGCTGGTTGAGTACTTGGTTGAAATTGTCTTGTTTTGGATGGGATGTTTGGGTTAAGCCAGAGGGAGATACAGGAGCTGATATTTGGGGCTGAGTTGTAATTCCTACTTGTGGTGGAGCCTAGGAGAAGAATAATAAGTTATTCATTTAACCATGTGAAGACAAAAGTTAAAGAAAAAGCAATGCTTTCAGAGCCTCGTTTATAGTAAATCCGTAAGAATAAATAGTTTAAGAGACAAGTATTAATGATTGTGCTACTGTCATTTATAGATACCAATGAAGATTTAACTGCCAGATTTTTGGATGCAGAAACTTAATTTTCAAAATATGCCAAGATAATTGTTTATTTTAAATTTTAATTGTTGTATTTTAAATGACAGAATTTGGTTTTGTTTACATGTTCCTAAGAAATCCTAATCCAAAGACTAGAACTTATGAATCCGTTATTTTTCCTTAAAAAACAAACAATTCACAGCAACTGTTTTTACTTCACTATTTTGAGAAAACAAGAAATTGTGATAAAAGGAATGTATAGTAATCTAATCATGATAAAATCATTTAATAATCTCATTGTTTTCTTACAAAGATGTACTTGAGTCCTGTTTACATTTTACCTTGTTCATCTATTTAGATAAAGCTTATCCAAATGATTTAAGGTATAAAATATGCAGAACACAAATAAATGTCTAAACATGGATAAGGATCCTATGATCATAGCTAGTAGTAGTTTCTCTTAACATTCTCCTTGCCAAATTTCAATTTATCTTTTCTATAATTCAAAATTAAACTATTCTTGCATTAATATAATTATGTATTTTTGAGTACTCCATACCTGCCTATGCCATTAATTAAAAAAAAATCTATATATATATATGTGTGTGTGTGTGTGTGTATATATGTATACACATACATAAAAGATATATTAAAATACAAAGATATTGACCATAAAAATCACAAGGTCTAAGAATTTAAAAATTTCATTTCCTGTCTTAGCTCTGCTACTAATATTCTTGGAAAAGTCTCTGGCATTCATTTTCTTGATCTGTAAAGTTAAAAAGTATGATGAAGTTAGATGATAATTCATCAAGATATTATGAATGAAATTTAGCCAACAAGAGGATGTCTGGGATAATCTACATAGTGATATGGAACCTTTTCTTTATGCACTTCAAGATCTTAGAAAACAAAAGGGAAAGTTTGAAAAAATTTATTTTATTTAAAGAGTATTTATTTAAATCTAAATATTTAGATTTGAATAACCCTGCCAGTTTTTTACAACTATTTTGTATCTTCATTACCAATTAATCATGAATAAATTTTCATTTTGATTTAAAGGAAAAATGAGTAGTTAAAAGGTAAACTTCACACCTGTAGTTTTATACTGCCTACTGGTAGTTGAACTGAAGTAACATTTGAACCCTCGATAGACACTGGAAGTAGCAGCTGTGCAGTTTGGGTGGTTAGTAAAGCTTGAGGCTGAGCAACAACCGTGGTTTGAGGATGTCTCTGGGAACTCACATAATACTGAGAGATGATGTTCTGCTGATCAGCTTTGGCCACAGGTACCTCTTGCTTGATAACTACGGCCTTTTTGGCAACTAGGTTCTGGCCAGCAGTAGATCCTGACTGGCCTAAAGAATGGCTGGCTCCTGATATTGATTGCCTTGAGCTAGAACAGTCAGGGAGCGAATTCTCATCTTTAACAGCAGGAATGACATGCTTTTGATCTACATTATTTACAGAATTAGCAGTGGGCTGGGGTACTGGTGGTGGCTGCTGTCCCCGTTTTTCAACTTCAAGTTGCATTTTTAGTACTTCCACAAGTTTTTGTTCTTGTTCCAGTTTCCTTTTTAGCTCTTCAATCTGTTTTTCTTTCTCCTGAAGCTTTCGGTCCTTTTCAGCCACATCCAATTCCATGTTTGACAGGCCTCCACAGGTAGGACTTAGGCTATCTTCATTATTTGTCACCCTCAAAGGAGATGAACTTAAAAACTGGGAGGGGGACATCATAGTCATAATTTCTGTGAAAGTATCTGTCATGTTAGTATCATCAGTACTAAGACTGGAGTGTTCTGAAGGAGATGGGGAGATAGGCAGAGGGGAACTGATGGTTTCGGTGTGTGTCACACTACTTGTTCCAGTAGATGATGTTTCTGACTTAAAACTGGGAATG
Source organism: Antechinus flavipes (assembly GCF_016432865.1). Taxonomy (NCBI): domain Eukaryota; kingdom Metazoa; phylum Chordata; class Mammalia; order Dasyuromorphia; family Dasyuridae; genus Antechinus; species Antechinus flavipes. The sequence goes on along the minus strand of NC_067398.1, from coordinate 298,586,169 downwards.
GTGCTAGCAACAGAATTATTTAATGTAACTGGGAATGCCATAGTAACTTCTGGATTGCTAGTGGCTACAGTAGAAGTGGATACTGCAACAGCATTGCTGGTGGAAATACCACTATTAAGCTCTTGGTAAGGTTTCAGACGTTCAATTAGATCTGTCTTGGTGCCTGACACTGGTAAACCCCTTAACTTCAATTCCATCTTCAGTTCAGCTACCTGGATATAAAATATTAAGATTAAATTATTTTTCTCTTTTAGGAGATGAGGTTTTTGTACAAGTCTTCAATAAAACACTGTGACGATATGAGGCATTTTTTTTAAATTTAACCAAATGTATGTTCATTTAGTTAGGAAGGCTTTTGCATTTGGTTATATAAAAAACAATTAATTCCAAGAATACAGTTTTCAAAATATATACAAAGTATTCTGAAAAGAATTAGTGCATCTTTAAGCTATTTAGAGCTTGATATGCTAATTCTTTTGGGATACTTTTATATGAAGCCATTTCATAGCCTTCTTAAGTGAAATAAGAGTATGCTAGTAAATTTATTCTTTTTTTAAGGATCTTAAAAAAAACAAACAGTATTAGTGTATACTTCTTTCTTATGAATTAAATAAAATATCTGCTAGAGTCCAAACCTGGCATTCAATAATATTTATGTAGTTTTTTTCCTTCCTATTCAAACTGGAATGACTTTAAAATACTTTCTAAGGGTTTCAACTAATTTATACACAAGAATAAGGAAGAAAAAGCATTGAAGGGAAAAATAAGCATGTCCCTCCCACCCCCCCCCCCAAGGTTAATGTATTTCTTCTAAAGTAGAATTTTTAAAGGAAATCATTCTCATTTTGCTAAATATAGAAAATGGTCATAGAATATGGTATTAACAAATTAATATTATATTAATACTATATAAAAAGTTAGTAATATAGTTTACTAAATTAATAAAAGGTTTGCCTTTTATTAGTCCATGAGTGCTAAGTTTCCTTTTTAAAAAATTATTACCTTCAAATCATCCAGACTAGAAGGCAGTGGTCCCGGTTTTCTAATAGGAAGAGAAGTAGTCTGTCTTGTGTTGGCTCCTGTTGTAGATGCATTATTGCTCAAAGTTGCATTTCCACTATTATGTTTGTCATTTAATGGCCTTCAAAAGAAAAAGAAAATCAAATCCATAGTTTTATATCTTTTTGCTAAATTTAAGCAGAACAGCTATTTGATCTAAAATATGAATTTTTCAGCAACAAATTCTTTACATGCATTTTGGAAGACTATTAGCAATCATTACCACATAAAATTTCAAACTAGAAATTTTATATAAAAAACAATGTCCCAATATTGCTCATTTTCTTCAACCTATGTTTTTCACTTCAGTTCAGTTTTTCAGTTTACAGAAAATGGGATGGGAAAAGGTTCCAAATCATTTCCCCTCCTATCTTGATCTCATCCAAAACAGTACTATACTTTTTCAACATAATTATGAATATAGAATAAGGTTTGATTTAAGTTATGAAGTGAATATTTTTCAGAACAAATAGGAGTGATTCATCATTTTTTTTTCTTTTATAAATTAGCATTTGTTTGATTTTTTAACCTGATAGCTCTGTTGAGAAACTTGCACAGATAGGATGTTGTTTTGCCAGAAAAGATCTATTTTCAATGAAAAAAGCATGCTAAATTTAACATGTGAACTATGACCATATCACTAAGTTTTAGTATATAAAACAGCTATAAATCTAGAAAGACATAATTTCCCTAGAAAGTATTACTGGTGTCAATATTACTCTTTGCTATGTTTTGGCAACTTATGTGAATGGTTTGCTCTAGAATCTGTCCTTCTAAGATACAGTATAACTAAAAAGTATTATTCTCCTTATTAGGGCAGTTATTTTATTTCCCAACTACTTGATATATATAATCAGATTAGAGATGAGAAAAGTTGTTTTCTTTTATACAAATGACTTAAAATCTTTTTCAGAATTTTAGAAAACACCTTGAAGTCTTAATGACAAGGACTAGTGAAATTTGTGAAATCTATTGTCACTCAAACTGTTATATAAGGAAAAAATGGCATTGAATGAGAAAATAACCAAAAGGTTAATGTATTTCTTCTAAAGTAGAGTTGAGTCTTTGCCTTTTATTAGTTCATATGAGTGCTTAAGTTTCTTTTTCTAAAATTATTACTTTCAAATCATCTAGGTTTAGAGACAATGGTTCTGGTTTTCTAGTAGGAAAAGTAGTAGTTGCTAATGTATTCTTTGCATAGTATGATGTTTTTATGTATATCTGACAAAATAAGGGAATGATCCCTTCACATTTAGAAACTACATAGCTACCTAAATCCCCAAATCCTCTTCCATGTTAATTCATTTGATAAGGAAATATCAAATTATTCTTTAAAATACTGCCTTTCATCTTTTTTAGCAATGGTCTTCTAGTTACTCAGAAGATAGATTATTAGACCAGTATTCATAGCCATCAACTATCTCTCTTACCCTTTTTCTTAAATGTATGCTTCCAAAGTTAAAATCAGTACCGCTTCTTCACTTCAGTTATGCCTGACTTATCCATATAGTTTTTTTCCACCTTCATGCCTCTGTTCATACCATTTATTTTATTTGCACATTTAAACTCACCTCAATCAAAAAGACTTGCCTGAACAATTCTACATCCTTTCATACAGTTCTCAATTTTTGAATAATATGCCTTTATTTTTTAGGGTGTGTGGGGTGTGTGTGTGTGTGTGTGTGTGTGTGTGTGTGTGTGTATGTAGGTGGGAAAGACGAAGTAGGGAGCTTTATTCATGAGATTTTTTTGGTATAGAGAATTTTTAGTGTAGGGAACACTCCTGATAAACACCTTCTAACAATGAAAAAGAGCAAATATCCTGCAACTTAAAAGTCTTAGAGAGTTGTATGTGGGCACTGAGAAAGTAACCTCCTCAGGATCATACAGCCCATAAAGATATCAAAGAATAAGGTATTTCTGCGGTCAGAGACTAGAACTGAAATCAGCTCTGATATCAAAATCATTAATCTGTAGGTATTATTGGACTATGGGGTCATGTGTGTAAAAGGAGGGGGGATTGGTTTCTGGGTGATGGTACCTTTGGAATCTCAGCCCCTACACTTTTTGTTCCCACCTGCCCCTCATTCATGAGGCTCAAAATGCCAAGGACCCACAGGTACTAGGTATCCACTAGGATTCCAGACCAGCCTCTAGGAGAGGCAGGATTCTCCTGAGCTGGAAGCAAAGTCTGTTGTGAATCCTTGTTTACCCTTTGCTATTGAAAGAATTAGGCCAGACTTGCTTACAACAAAAAGCAAATAAAGAACCCAACTCCCACAAAACCTGAGCCCAAACCTGTCTGGAGTATCACCCCTGCCCCTTGAAAAAAGGACTTGAGAACAAGAACATTCAAATACATTGTTATTTCTGACTTTCCTGGGCTAGAGATGAAGGTAGCTTTTGTTTGTCTTTACAGAAGATGGGATGGGAAAGGGTTCCAAATAATTTCCCCTCTTATTTTGATCTCATCCAAAAAGAAAAGATCCAGAAGAGAAGGGGAAGGACAACACAATCAGAAAGAATTTGATAGGGGCAAATAATAACACTCCCTTCCCTGCCAAGGGCCTTTTTCCTAAGAAAAGCCTTGGTCGCCCCCTGAAGCTATGTGCCTTTAGGAAAGTCATCTTCCTCTGACTCATTTTCCCAGTTGTTAAGATGAAGGTATTAAACTTCAAGGTCTCTGAGATTCCTTTCTGTGCTTTGGTGAGAGTGACTCATGCCCACAGACATGGGAAGGAGAAAAGGATGATTGTTTTTTATACTTCCATGTCTTAACTGAACCTGGCTTCTCCCTGATAGAGCTTCAGAGGCTATTTTCCATTCATTATGTGTGGTCACTGTTCTTATTTTCTGCTTTATTTAGTGAAAAAAAATTTTTTTTTGTTTCCCCAAATATACTCAAATTCCCTAAGTGTAGGCATGATATATGTTAACCTTTTCATGTCTTCCTAATACAAACAAATGAATTAAAATTAATTCATTTAGTACTTTTTAAATATATGAAAAGCATTTTAAAATGATGCTAGTTATTTTGCATGTTAAAAATTATATTTAACCTGTTTAAATAAATACTACTTGGGGAATACCAGTGTCAACAAATACTTGTAGTTAAGAGATTATATAGATAGATTTGGCTCTTCTCATCATTGTGATGATTCAAGGCAATTCCAAAAGACTTAGGATGGAAAATTCCAATTGCGTTCAGAGAGAAAATGATGGTGACTGAATGTAGATAGAAGCATAGATTTTCACTTTTTGTTCTTTTTTCTTTCTTGATTTTTATTGTACAACTTGACAAATATGGAAATATGTTTAAAAATGAAATGGCGAAAATGACCTTTACATGGATTTGGAAAAATGAAATATTATTTAAAAAAAAAAAAAAGATGAGACTACATATTCTTGAAAAGCTATAGAATGTGTTTCAAGAGGACTGTATTCAAAGATAATTAATTATAGTTAAAGTCTAGATTTTGCTTACTAGAGTTTCTTGTGGAGTCTTTTTTGGGGGCAAATAGGGTGGGATAGGTGACACTGGGTTCTCAATGTCTTGCCCAGATTAGAAGTGTAAGCAATTTTAGGCTTAATCCCACTGGTGATGATGGAAATTCTAACATGCTTTGTTACCAATATGGGCCAGTTTGTTGCTACTTAGGCAGCTAGGTCTCTCTCCAACATCAGGAATCCATAAGATATTGATTCCATAAGATATCCAAATGTAATTTCTTGTGATGAAATATTTATATTTATAAATAGCTAATATTTATATAACCACTTTGTATGTTTGAAGTGGCAGATGCTAAAAAGTAACTGCTACTTAAGGTGAAGACACAAGGACTATTAAAAAGCTCAGTTTAATTTTCTTCTTCCTTTAATATGACTAAATAGCAGGAAATAAAATGATCCTATTGCATAGTCCTTAAGGTTTATTTTATAAGAGTAAGGCAACATATTTACCACAGTAACATGGACAGCAAAGAGCTGATTTGTAGTGCTGGACTTTGAATGAAGAGAATTACATTTCTAAAACTTGTAGTATAAGTCACTTATTCTCTTGGCGACTCAGTTTCTCAGCTGAAAAAGGAATATTTCCTATAGCATAAACCTCACAGTACTGCTACACAGTCAAATGAGGTAAAATATAAAAAGTGCTTTGTAAAATTTAGTAATGTGTTATTATTATTATTACTATTTTAAGCCTACCTTATTAATTTTTTTTCCAGCCAGGGTTTCTCAGTCATTTATGTAAACTTCATTTTTTAACCATCCCAATTCTCTACAAAGTGTAAATTTTTTTGGTGGTATTTTCATTTTTTTTTTCTTATAGTCCAATGGTATTTTCATTTTAAGTGAAGAGCTTGTTACTGCAAATAAATCTCTAATTAGTAGAAGATATGGAGAATGCTTCTTTGTTCACCTACTCCAAGTAAATACTGCTTAATAGCAAATGGAATAACTTTTATTGAAAAGACTTTCTCGTAATGGATTCACAGCCTGTGTTTTCTTTGCAGTAGCTTCAATACACAATTATTATTATTTGCCTGTTATTCAGGATACCATTCAAGCTCCATAACAAAGGGAAGTATCCTAGTGGAATGGAAACAGCATGAAAACAGTGGAGAGTCAAGATGATGTAGAGGAAGCAGTACGGCCTAGTTTCTTCTAAACTTTCTTACAAAAGTCTAAAAAATGAACTAGACTAAAAGCTATCAAAGAAAAACAAGAAAAAGTCACAGTGAGTCATTTTTCCAGCCCAGAGTAACTTAGGGAGACAGAAAGAAATCTATGGAAGACTGCATAGGTTCTGTCCAAAATCTTAGGCCACAACAGAGCATTTTTGTGCCCAGGAGGAAATCAGAGGAATATGGGAAAAAATTGGCTCTCTATGGACAGGTAAAAAGTTCATGACCAACAAGAGATGGAGAGGTTTCACAGGAGGTAAATGGGATAATTTTCATTATATTAAAGGTTTTGCACAGACAAAATCAATGCAGCTAAAATTAGAAGAAAGAACCTAGGGGAAAAATTTTGCCACAAGTTTTTATTATGAGGGTCTTACTTCTAAGGCACATATTTTACATTATATATTATATACATATATTAATATAATCATATTCATATGTGTATACATACACATATACACACACTGTGATTCAAATTTATAAGAATAAGAATTCTTTCCCAATTGATAGTCAAAGGCTACGAATAGGCAGGTTTAGAGAAAGAAATTTAAGCTATCAATATCCATATGAAAAAATAAATAACAAATACTCATGAGTATAATAACTGATTATAAATATAAACAACTAAACAACTAATATTTAGAGAAACACAAATTAAAACAACTCTGAGGTACCATTTTCAAACTACGTGACTGACTAAACTGACAAAACAGGAAAATGACAAATGCTAGAGAAGCTCAGGAAAGAAAGGTACTATAATGTACTATTAGTGGAACTCTAAACTAATCCAAACTATTCAGGAAAGCAGTTTGGTATTATGTCCATAAATCTATTAAGCTGTCCTGAAGAGTCTCCTCTCTGACCCAGTGATACCACTATTCAGTCTATACCTCAAAGAGATCAAAGAAAGAATTAAGACTCAAATGTATAAAAATATTTATAGCAGCTTTTTCTTTTTTTGTGGTGGCAAAAAAATAAGGGGAAAATGTCTATCATTTGAACAATGGCTGAAGAAGTCATAGTATTAAGGAAGGTGAGGGAATACTATTGTACTATAAGATTTGATGAAGAAAATGGTTTCAGAAAAACCTAGAAGGACTTCTATTAATCAATTCAAAGTGAAGTGAGCAGAACTAGACCAGTTTATATAAATACTAACAGCGATATTGTAAAGATAACTTTAAAAGACTTGGAAATTGATTAACATATAAAATTAATCATATTTCCAGAAGGACTCATGATGAAACAAACATGTTATCTACTTCCAGATAAAAAGATGCTGAACTTGAACTCAAATTGAAATATCTTCTCTTCCTTCCTATGTAATCTATAAGACCTTTTATTAAGATATATTTTTTAAAAGTTCCTTAGATAAAATTTTTTCTTCTCTTCCTAGAATGTTTTGAAATCACTTCAAAATTAATATAAATTGAATTTTAAGTGAATTTTGAAGGGCCTAGAGAGACTTACATGAACTGATGCTAAGCAAAGTGAACAGAACCAAAAGAACATTGTACACAGCAACAAGATTATGTGATAAACTTCTTTGATGGATTGATTCCTTTCAACAATAAGGAGATTCAGGTCAATTCCAATAGACTTATGATGGAGAGAGCCATCTGCATCCAGAAAGAAAACTATGGGGACGGAATGTGGATCACAACATAGTATTTTCACCTTTTTTGGTTTTGTTTGCTCACTTTTTTTTCTTTTTAATTTTTTCCCTCTTTTGATCTGATTTTTCTTGTGCAGGATAATAAATGTGGAACTATGTTTTGAAGAATTGCATGTTTAAAATGTGGGTAGAGGGCGGGAGGGAAGGGAGAAAGAAAAATTTGGAAAACAAGGTTTAGCAAAGGTGAATGTTGAAAATTATCTTTACTTATATTTTGAAAATAAAAAGATATTACTAAAATAAAATAAAAAACAGCAAAAGTGAATTCATGGTCTTTCAAATCCTCCAAATTTCCTTGCCATTGACGAACACCATTTTACCATGGACCAAGTTCTTTTGATTTTTTTTTGAAATGTTACATATTTCTCTGTCTCTGCCTAACTAATAAAACTACTACAGTACAATGCCTTTTCATTTCCAATTTAAAGAATTATAGTAGAGGCCTAACTAGAGAAAACTAAGAAGTAGGGAGCCCAGATATTTATTATCCCATTGGATTAATTTTCCTTTAATAGATAACAGAATCACATTTATTTGACTTAAAGGGATTTTTAAGACTGTTTTGTTTTAAGAAACTGAGACTCAGAAAAGTCAAGTGACCTCTCCAAGATATACTGTTATCTAGTACAGTACATGAACTTGAACATTTTCTGACTTTTAAGTTGAATAATTTCCATTATACTACAAAGTGATGTCATTCTCATACTCAAAATTCTTCAAAGACTCCCTAGTTTTATTCTTTCAAGGAAATATAATATTACCAACATGAATGTTGCGCTTTTACTGATGCATATTCAAAATCCCTCTATAACTTGGCAGATGATTTTCAAGAATAGTCATAGATGAAAAATTTATCATTCTATGATCAAACTAGTGAATGAGCTTTTCCAAACTTAACTGGCAGGTCAACAGTTAAAATACATTCTTTTCATTTTTGTAGGAATGGCATAACTTATGCTTTATAGCTTATAGTCTCCTTCACACTATAATAAAGTATTGGACATTAGAACACTATCTTCTTTGACAGCAAATCTAAATTTTCCATTCAATATTCTGTACAATACACCTATAATACATTCCCATTATGTCTAGTCACATTTGTTAATACTCCTTAATACAAACTCTTTACTATAGTTATACTTCTTCTACAAGTAAACAGGGTTTGATAATTGTTGCAAGTATCTGTGTCTTGCTCATGTTTATCTTTCCTGAAATGACCTCTCTTTTTTTTTTCCTCCTCTTATTGTAGTTCTCAATCTTTTTGGTCCTAAGATTGCTTTCTACTCTTATCAAGTGACTCCCCTCCCTCCCATCCCCCAGAGCTTTTGTTCATGTGTAATGTATCGATGTTACTGTATTAGAAAGTAAATTATCACAGTATTATTATGAAAATAATTTCAACTTTGCGTCCTTTGAAAGGATCTCAAGGAGGCATTTACAATTTATACAACAAAAGTTGTCATTGAATTATTTATTCACTATCTTGTATTATTTACTATTTTTTCATATATAATAGTCGTCTCACTTGTAATTTCTTTGAAGAGCTGTGTCTATATTTTTATGGCTCTCATATCACCTAGTGCTATGTTGAGCAGAGAGAGATACTCAAATAACTGTTGCATTGTAACCAGCCACTTCTATTTTTCTGATAATTGCAGAGACCCTTGTGTAGAATACAAAATTATACTACTAAAGATGGATTTGAACCCTCAATTATTGACTTTTTAAGTTATCAGAGTTTTACTTACTGGTCTATGAACTTCATGAGGGAAAGAGCAACAGAGAAGAGCTTAAGTATAATTCTAAGTCTTAAGTAGCATGATTTCTCAGTTAAAGAACATATATATATATATCCTGGCAAAGAAAATATTGACAAAATCTTCCATACTTGAGTGGTGCAGGTAGAATAGTCTGGTAGTTGTAGTGTTGTTGCTGTTGGCTCAAGATCTGTAGCTGCAGGAAAAGCTGCTGTTGCTGTAGCAAACGGGCATAGTTGGAGTCCATCTGTGGCTCGTTCTTCTCACCTTTCTGATCTGGTGGAATATACTGATGGTACTTCAACTTCTTAACCCGTGGTTTGGGATCTTTACATTTCTTGCTTCGGTGCTTGTCATTTGGATTCTTAGGATGACTTTGCTATTTAAAGAAAGAAAGGAAACAGGAAGTTTCATAGATGGCACATATTAAAATCTATTCTCTTACATGTCTAATTTGAAACCACTGACATAAAGGAGCAGGACATTAATTTGTGAGAAAAATTCCCAGGAATTAAGATATATATATATATATATATATATATATATATATATATTTTTTTTTTTTTTTGCTTTGTAGCTTTTTCTCTCAAATAAAGAACGACTGCAATCAGACCATCCTTTCCTTTTTCAACATCCATGTTTATATGAATACAACCAATGCAATAAATTCCAGGTGATGATTCATACACTAGTTGAAGGTACGTTTAATTTGATAATCAAAGATTTTGGTAGAGATCAAATTGTCAGTTATTTTTATTTTATGAATTTTAGTTTCAAAATTGATTTCTAAAAAAGTACAAAAACATTAGAAAGGCATTTTATTCTTTTAACAAGCCCTTAAAAAAAAAAAAAAGTAAAGGAAACTTTCAAAGCTTTCAGTTTGCCATTTAAATTATGCACCTAAATGATAATTTTTTGTTTCTTGATGAGTACTAATATTTTAAAACTATATTAAAAATTTTATTGTTACTATTTTTCCAATTACACAGTATGTATCTCCTCAATTAGAATAAGAAAAAATTAAAAGAGAAATTAACTCTTAATAATAACAGATATGCATAGTCAAGCCAAACAAATGTCTATATTGGTCTTGTTTAAAAATATATGCCTCAGTCTGCAGTTTAAATTCATCACCTTTCTGGTAGGAAGGGATTAATATACTTCACCTCTAGAATCTTGTTTTGTCACTGCATTGATTGAAATTCTAAAGTCTTTCCAAGTTGTAAAACTATATTTTTTAAGAGATTTCATTTTTTGTAAGAATTTTCCTAAAGATTCTTTTTATTATTCATCATTACTTTGGTGCATAATCTTTAAAAATATAAAACTAAAACATATTTGTGCAATAAAAATGGAGAACAATTTCTTACTTAAAAGAACATGTTACTTAATATTAACATGTAAGGTTGTAATCTCTTCAATGAAGTGACTTCAAATTTATATTATTCTAAAAGACAGATTATGGAGTCATTCTTGTTAATTCTAAAAACTCTTAAAAGTATTTGTCGAATATTTTATGGGAAGTCAGCCCAATGTAGTGCCAGTGCTCCTGATAATTTATTAAATGAATGCAATTCAAATTCCTAAATAGAACTGAAGTCAATTTATATCAAGCAAAATTTCATGAAATTAAAAGAGTAAGTATGGTTTTTATGTCATATCTATTTAGTAACTAATTCTATTCTTTATATTTCTTTTATACAATTCTTCAGGGAAAAGATCTGTTTTTTAAGATACCAATGGCAAAAGCAAGTTAGATATTCATTATAGTTTGTTAATTTGCATAGGAAAAAACAAAGAATGGCTACATGTATGAATTATATTTCAAAGAATAACCAAATCATTGTACCAAAAGCTGACCTATTTATACCTCTTCTTACTATTAACTCTGCTATCAAAAATATGATATTTCTAAGAATCAAAAGTATTGCCATTTTCAAATCATTCTGAATTATTTTTAACTATTCACTTAATACCTACAACACTGTGTATTATCATTTCTATTCAAATGTCTCATATAAAGTAAATCATCTGCTAACTGCTTTCTTCGCTTTGATCACTGTGGATCTGGAATGTTTTTTTTTTTTTTTCCTTCTAAAGCACCTAAATATCAAAACCAAAGTAGTATTTTTTAAAAAGTTAGGGGAGAAATTATATGCCAGAAATATCCTAGTCAGTAATAATGGTATGAATTGTTAAAGGCACAACAGTCTTCTGAAATTACCTGTTGTACCTGTGTCTCCACTTTTCCCCACAAAACTTTGTTTGAAAATCACCTATTCGATTTAGATTAAGATAAATTATACTTGGAAAAAAATACATTCCAGTAACGACAGCTGATATTTCAACAGTACTAATATATGTTTAGCAATACATTTTATATATTTTATCACTGGGGTAGATATTATGTAAATTAAAATTTTTATTGATAATTTTAATGTTTTTTACATCAGCGAAATTTCTCCCAGGATATTTCCTCCAGCCCCAAAAGAGCCATTCCAAATAACAAATGCTGATTTCAGCAAAAGTTATCAATACATGGAAAAACTTTGATCATGTGTGCAATATGGTCACCTGCAGAGCTCCCACCTTTGCAAAGGAGTATGATGAGGATGTCTTCACAAATCTCTTCTTTGGAGCCAGGCTTTGTAATTTTTATTGTTTCAAAGCTGTTCTTTCTGGTCACATTATTGTAATCATTATGTGTATTTTTTTAAAATTTTTTTCCATTTAATTTAATTTTATTTAATAATAACTTTATATTGACAGAATCCATGCTAGGGTAATTTTTTTTACAACATTATCCCTTGCACTCGTTTCTGTTCCGATTTTCCCCCTCTCTCCCTCCACCCCCTCCCCTAGATGGCAAGCAGTCCTATATATGTTAGATATGTTGCAGTATATCCTAGATACAATATATGTTTACAGAACCGAACAGTTCTCTTGTTGCACAGGAAGAATTGGATTCAGAAGGTGAAAATAACCCGGGAAGAAAAACAAAAATGCGAATAGTTCACATTTGTTTCCCAGTGTTCTTTCTTTGGGTATAGCTGCTTCTGTCCATCATTTATCAATTGAAACTCAGTTAGGTCTCTTTGTCAAAGAAATCTACTTCCATCAGAATACATCCTCATACAATATCGTTGTCGAAGTGTATAATGATCTCCTGGTTCTGCTCATTTCACTTAGCATCAGTTCATGTAAGTCTCTCCAAGCCTCTCTGTATTCATCCTGCTAGTCATTTCTTACAGAACAATAATATTCCATAACATTCATATACCACAATTTACCCAGCCATTCTCCAATTGATGGGTATCCATTCAATTTCCAGTTTTTAGCCACTACAAACAGGGCTGCCACAAACATTTTGGAACACACAGGTCCCTTTTCCCCTCTTTAGTATCTCTTTGGGGTATAAGCCCAGTAGTAGCACTACTGGATCAAAAGGTATGCACAGTTTGATAACTTTTTGGGCATAATTCCAGATTGCTCTCCAGAATGGTTGGATTCGTTCACAACTCCACCAACAATGCATCAGTGTCCCAGTTTTCCCGCATCCCCTCCAACATTCATCATTATTTTTTCCTGTCATCTTAGCCAATATGACAGGTGTGTAGTGGTATCTCAGAGTTGTCTTAATTTGCATTTCTCTGATCAATAATGATTTGGAACACTCTTTCATATGAGTGGTAATAGTTTCAATTTCATCATCTGAAAATTGTCTGTTCATATCCTTTGACCAATTATCAATTGGAGACATTATGTGTATTTTCTTTGTTCACATTGTGTCAGATCATATAAAATCTTTCCAAACTTCTCTGTATCCATCATCATTTTTTCTATTATAATATTCTATTTACATTCATGAACCAGAACATTTAGCCATTCTTCAGTCAATGACAGCTACTTTGTCCACTTGTCTACATCTATTTAAAGTTCTTTATTTCATTTTAAAAAAGCTGCTATATTTTGGTGCAGATTGACAGTTATACACAAACCACGTTCCCACTTCCCCACCCCACCCCTAAAATCATTGTCCTCCTAAAGGTATATAAATTTAGTAGAATCTCTACGTCACAGAGTATGAATATTTTAGCTACTTTATTTGCATGACTCCAAATTACTTCCTAAAATGTCTGTACAGACTTACAGCTTGAACAACAATGTACTAGTAGGATTATTTTCCCATAATACCTTTAACATCAACTATTTTAATCTTCGGACATCTTCACAAATTTGCTCTATATGAGGTATAACTTTAAAGTGCTTTGTTTTACATTTGTTATTGGTGATAAAGAGTAGTCTTTCAAATGGTCATGTTTGCAATTTTTACATACCTTGGACACTTAAATTTCATGTAAGAAACTTGAAACAAAATTTTTCTCTCAATTGACTGGCTTCCCTTTTTATCCTAGGATGCATTAATTTTGCTTGTTCAGAAGCTTTTCAGTTTCATATAATCAAAGTCATTTATTTTATATTTTGTAACAGCCTCTATTCCCTTATTTAAAAATATATTGGAGCAGCTAGGTGGCTAGAGTATCAGCCCTGAAGTCAGGAGGACCTGAGTTCAAATTTGACCTCAGACACTTAATACTTCCTAGCTGTGTGTCCCTGGGCAAGTCAGTTAACCCCAATTGCCTCAGCAAAAAAACAAAAACAAAAACAAAACAACAAAAAAAAAAAACCTATCTATTTACCATAACTATGGAAGGTATAATAATTTGCTTCTCTTCTAAATTTTTAATGGTATTGTTTTAAATATTAAGATCATATATCTATTGATATCTATGAAATTTGGCATAAAGTGTTAAGTGTCATTTTTTGTTAATATTTGCATGGCCCAGCCATAATTATTTGAATGTTTTATCTATTGTTATTTATTTCTTTAAGGAGAGTTTTTTGTTAATCTATACAAGAATTTTGTATGCTTTAGCAGACTGACTCCAAATAGCTTAAGCACTATTACTGTTATGTGGATTGGGATTTCTCTATCATTGCCTTGTTCCCTGAAATATTGAGAAAGTTTCTAGTATATCCTCATAACACATGATGCTTGGTTTTAGATATTTATTTTGATAATTACAAAAAAGGCCCTCTTGTATCTATACTTTGTAGGTTTGTTTTTTAAAACAAATTAAATACTGTAGAAAGTCAAAGGCTTTTTAAAGGCAAATATTATTATCCACCTTTTACAGATAAGAAAACTGACCCTCCAAGAGAAAGGCCTAAGGTCACACAACAATTAAGTGTCAGAAACAGGATCCAAATACAGGTCTTCTGGCTCCAAGACCTGAACTCCTCTATTATACCACACTTACTCTTCTACAAATGCTATAAGCTAATCTCTATTTGCATCTACTATAAATAGTATAGGTTGTTGGTTTATGGATATTGACAATTTCTGTGCTGATTACTAGAGACAATTCCTTTGCATCTTCTGTTAAGCTTTCCATAATTAAAATTTTTTAATTATCTAAGCACCTCAGCCATTACTTTTTTTAAATTAAATTTTACTTTATTTTCAAAGATCAACTTCCTCCCTCTTTGCATTTTCTTCCGCCTTCCAACTGAGAAAGCAGTGTTACAAATATATACAGTTCAAGCAAAACAAAATTTCTCATTGGCCATGTCTAAAAACATATCTCATTTTGCACTACATTACTTCTTTATCAGGAGGATGTTTCATCTTGAGTCTTCAGAAATTGTAATTGGTCACTGTGGTGTTCAGAGTTCCCACATTTTGTTTTAATCTGCTAAGATTCATATTCTCACACTCTACTTCCCACGTACCTCTAGCTTTGTGCCCCAACTTCTATTTTCATCCCAATTGAGAACACAAAAAACCCAGATCTCATTACATACACATAGAGTCAATCAAAAACAAATTCTATATTGGACATGTTCTAAAAATATCTCATTCTGCATCTTTTACCAGGAATTGGGATAGCATATTTCATCATTAGTCCTCTGAAATCCTAGTTGGTTCTTATTCCAATTAAAATTCAGCACAGTAGTATTCCATTGCTCTTGTATATTATTGTTTATCCATTCTTCAATATATGAGCACCCCTCAGATTCCATTCTTTGCTACCTCAAAAAGAACTGTAAACAGCCTTAGAATTTATTTTGCTTAGGAGTAATCCCTCCTTTAATCTATCCTTCTAGTCCCTCTAATTCCTCCTCTCCTTTCTCTTCTCTTTCCCCGTTGAGGGAAATGTTTTGTACTCAACTGTATTATTTGTCCTCCCCTTTGACCAGTCCAGATGTGAGATTCAAGCATCATTTATTCCTATACCTCTTCCTACCTCTCTACTTTATGCACCCTTATTATATGAGAATTTCCCTTAACTTTCTTTTCCTTTCCCTGCTTTATATTCCTCTTCTACTCTCTTTAAATTCTCTTCTTAAAATAAGACATAGGAATTATTTGTCTAACTGGACTCTATGACTATTATAGGATTCAGAGGAGACACAATATCTCCTCATATTTGAATGTAAAGAATTTATCCTTATTTAATCCTTTATCACTATCTATTCATGTTTATCTTTTTTTAGGTTTTTCTTTCTTTCTGTGCTTGTATTTCAGAGTTTCTCTGAAGCTCTGGTTTTTTTAAAGAATGCTTAGAAGTCCCCTATTTCATGAAATATTTTCTCTCCCATCCTTCCTGCCCCCAGTAACATTATGTTAATTTTTGCTAAGTTATTTTTGCCTATGTCTTTGCTCACTGGAATATAATATTCCAAGTTTTCTACTCCTGTGGCTTCTTGGTACACTTGAATTCTTCTAGATGCTTACAATAATAGTCTGAAAGCTCTTAATATTCATGGGAATTTTCATTTTGGGGTTTCTTTCTAGTGACTGGTAAATTCTATTTCAACTTTGTCTTCTTTTTATAAGAGAGAGAAAATTTTCTTTTAAGATTGCTTGAAATGTGATATTTGACTTCTCTTTTTTTGTCTTTTGATTACAATGTTCAGACAGTCCAATGATTCTTCAATTTTTTTCTACTCTTGATTTTCTGTGTCATTAAAATTTTTTTTGGTAATTTTATAATAACTTTTTATTGACAGAACCCATGCCAGGGTAATTTTTTACATCATTATCCCTTGCACTTACTTCTGTTCCAATTTTTCCCCTGCCTTCCCCCCCCCTCCACCCCCTTCCCTAGATGGCAAGCAATCCTATATATGTTAAATATGTTGCAGTATATCCTAGATACAATATATGTGTGCAGAACCGAACAGTTCTCTTGTTGCACAGGAAGAATTGGATTCAGAAGGTAAAAATAACCCGGAAAGAAAAACAAAAATGCAAATAGTTTACATTCATTTCCCAGTGTTCTTTGATTGTAGCTACTTCTGTCCATCATTGTTCAAATGAAACTGAGTTAGGTCTCTGTCAAAGAAATCCACTTCCATCAGAATACATCTTCATACAGTATCGTTGTTGAAGGATATAATGATCTCCTGGTTCTGCTCATTTCACTTAGCATCAGTTATGAAATAACTTTTTCCTAAGCCTTTTGATTGTAATATTTTTTGTTGCCTCATGGAGTCATTGGCTTCTATTTGACTCCTTTGAATTTTAGAGTTTGGTTGAGCAAGATTTTGTGCTTTTTGTGCCACGCTGTTAGCTTCCTTTTCAATTCTTTCTCCTCTAGTCCTCATTTCTTTGATAAAAAACATTTTACTCCTTAAAAAAAAAAAAAAAAAAAAAACAACATTTCTTCATCTGTTTTCAGGAATTCTAGTTTAATTCGTGCTCAAGCTATGTTTTTTTTTTTTTTCCCCCTGAGGCATATTTGTAGAGGCACTTCCTGACTTTGAATGTGACATTAGGACTAGGCTTTGCATACTTGTAGAGGAAAGGGCTGGCCCGACCTGTTGCTTTCCTGGGAGAATTGAAGTTTGTGTTATCCCTAGATCTCGGGGACAAATTCAGATTGAAAACCTGCAAACTTTGAATATTCTCAAAGTGATATGATCCAGAAGTTGGATTGCTCCTCCCCTGGTCTGAATTCTGCAAACTCCTGACCTGATTTTGAATCTGAATAAGAATAGAATGCTGATGGCCTTCATCCTTCTCAGCCAGCTGGAAAGCTCTCTTGGCACAAAGAGGCAGAACTGAAGTTCCCCTTTGTTTTGGGATCCCTGCCCTGGTTATTCTTCAGCAGCCTATCTTAACCTTTGGAAGTGAAGTTTTGCACTGCTCCTGGGGTTTAAGCCCATACTACTGCTACTGACTTCTGAACTACCCACCTTTTTCAGTATATTGGCTGGGCTGGAACCACTGTTGATGCAAGTTTCCTTCTCACTCCATCCCCTATGAATGACCAGGGACCGAGGAAGAGCGGGTGACAAAGTTAAGAGTCAGCACCTGCCCCTGGGGCAGGGCCCGATATGAGTCTGGATTCTTCTTTCATGCTGGAGTGCTCCCACACCAACGCTATTCTCTAATGTTCACCAACCTCCCTATTTGGTTCCCTATGTTGAGCACACATGGACAAAGGACTCATTGACACTTTACCTAGATTTCTCCAACAGGATATGATCTGGTATATTTTCTAGAACTGTTAGGATGAATATGTTTACAGGAATTCACTGAATTGCTTCCTATCCACTCCATTATCTTGACTTTGCCTTTTCTCAGACGTTTGAACTTTCTTTTAAATTGCACAAAATGGAAATGCCACAGTCAGAACGTAAAGCATTTGTGTTAATTATACAAGGCTTAAAAAAAAGATTACCTCCTTATCCATCCATATTTCAAATTTAGACTTTTCATTTGTTATTGTTTTCTGAATACTTTGGTAATACATGTATTTTGACTTGTCACAAAATAAATATCAATGTGCCTCGGAAAGAACATTTTGGCATTAAAAAATTTAATGGCATTTATAAAAATGCTAATATTAAAAGCTATCCATTTTTCCTCTCTCAAACTTCCCTATGTGTTGCATATATATTGATATTTAACCCAGGTTCTGGCTGTCACTGCAATTTTCATTTCTCTTGAGTTTCATGTTCTTGGCAATCATTTTTAATGTTAAAATATTTTTTGCTTTCTTAGTTTTTAAGTTCTTACAGTTTTCACTTTGGTATACTTGTTTAAATTTTTTTGGGGTTACATTTTTTTCTTGTATTGGCTAGAGTCTGCTTTTTCTATAAAAGGGGAAACATATGACAACAGTCATAGTGGCCTAATCAAGAATTCAGAATTACAATCAATTACTCTGTTTTTGGAGGAACTTTAGCTCTGTTAATATACCAAAAGAGACTTTAAAAATTGACTGGTGCTCTGTACCTCATAGTCTCTCTTTAGGAATGTGAACTATTTACATTCATTGAGATTTTTGCTGTTGTCTGAAAATTGGTTTGAAGGGCAGTATGGAATTTATTCTCAAGCAGGCACCCTGAGAAGAGTACATGAACTAATTACTATGCTTATTGTGTTTGTTCAGTCATTTTCAGTCATGTCTGACTCTCTGTGACTCCATTTGAGGTTTTCTTGGCAAAGATACCAGAGTGGTTTACCATTTTCTTCAACTCATCTTACAGATGAGGAAATTGTTGCAAACATGGTTAAACTGATTTGAAAGTTTGATGCTACATTTGACTTGAGGAAAATGAGGCTTTCTGTTTTCAACTCTGGTGCTCTCTATATTATGCCACCTTGCTGTCCTATTCTTAATGATATGGAGAATATGAAAAATGAATGATAAGCTGCCTAAAACTATTAAATTAGTGGGCAGCTACGGTACCTTATAAATATCCAATGCAATTTTATTAATGAGACCATGCTAGCAATGTAATAATATTAGACCTTGACACTTTTATTTCAATTGTTAATAGTTTCTTTGAAAAAATAAAGCTCTAAAGTATTCATTATGCCAGTTAATCAGTTGAATATTTCTGGGGATAACTATTAAAAATGCTGGACAATGTAAAAATACCAAATCTATTTTTTACATTATTGATAGGGAATAGTTGATGTATATATTAAAAACATAGGTCTTCCTGGAATCTTTTGGCTTTCTCTAATTATAACATCTCCAGTATAGCTAAAAAGGCTGATGGATAGGTGGTTTGGTTTCTGGTACTACTACTGTGAAGTGTGAAATGTGCAACCTTAAAGTAATCAAAGCCTCTTCAAACCTCAGTTTCCTCATCTGGAAAATGAGGAAAATTTCTGCCCTATTTCACAGGTTGTTCAAAATAAGATCATAGCACACAAAGATTTTACATGAAACTTATTACAAAAATAGTACAACAGAATCAACATCTTGTTTTATTGATTTTTTTTTTGTTTTACATCATAGTTTTTCCCAGATATGCCCTTTCCTTCAGAATAATTCACATTTTCCTGAATTCACATCCACTATATCCCAGCTTCTTAATTGTGGATCATGACCCATAGGGTCTTGCGAAATTTTGGTTATGATCAAATGTCTGATTTGTATCCCTGTTTTGTATATCTATATACCCAGAGTCACATAAAATTTTCTTGGGTGAAAAAGAGTTATGAGAGGAAAATGTTTTAGTGCCCTGCACTGTACCACCCTATTTCTTTCTTTCTTTTCTTTTTTTTTTTTTTAAAGTTTTCTGATGGTGAATTTTAGAGCTTAACAACTATAAATTTATTTATATGAACATTTAGTAAGTCAATAATTAAACCTTAGTCTAAATAAGGCACATATACATTAAAATAGAAAAGTAAAAATTATGAAAAAAATGCTTGGGGGCTTCTTTGCAGACTGTAAAATCTGTATTTTGCATCCTTGATTTTATTCATTAATTTTAAAAAACAAAACTACAATTGAATATTACAACAAAAACAATAGTGCACATCTTAGGATCATTGTAGTCCTTTACTTACTCACTACTGTATATAAAAGCTAATATTACAAGGAAAGATATTTTCCATTGGCCCCTATTCAGATATTTAACTCCACACCTCTGAGATAATATTTATCACCCTCATAAGCTTCTCCCATTGTAATGATCAACTTCTTTCTTGAGATGGGTTCAAAATATACTAGTTTTACCTGACCCATTTTTCAGTTTCCTCTACTTGCTTTCTTTTCCAATAAAGTAACTTTTCCTACAGAGATGAAGGAAAACCATTTTCTAAGAAGTCTGCCCAAAATTGAATTATAGAATCTCTTTTCCATGAGATCTGTAATCAACTGGCATCCTCCATTTAATATACATATTTTGGCCAGGATGAGAGTAATGACTATAGTTCTACTGTTCTACTGTCCAAGGTTGATACTGGTTTTCGGAAAGCTGCACAATAATCCAACCAAACTGGATATCATACACATGAAAAGGTCTTCACTTTCTTGTGTTAATACAGCTTTGTCCTTTTGATCCAAAAAATTGATAATACTATCTCCTAACTCACATCCTGGTTCCTGATGACCTTCATCATAGAATATTATTCTCTGACCTTCTTTCAATGGCCTTGCTAACATGAGCTTCCAGAATCTTTTTCTTTTGAACAATCTTCTTTCTGTTACAGCTTGATCTTTGGGGCTGATCTGTTTCCCATATAGACTGATTAAATTTCCTGAAGGCTGTTGTTGTTTGTCCTTTGTTAAGTTTCAGGAATTCTTATTTGCAATCCAGCACCCTCCACATTTTACTTTTACTAGACTAGATCCCAGGGTTAAGACACTCAATCTCTAAAAGTAGTTAGTGGAACTTTATAAAGGAATAGCAAAATGTTATGACATATAAAGAAGGCCCGTCACTAAATTAATAGGTCCCATTAAAGTGTTATTTTGTCAGCCTTTTCATTTGCCTATGAGCAAATGAAAAACCTAACCTTTGACATATATTTCAGCAAATAAACATATGTTCACTGTCATTTATTTCTAACAAAAATATATTTTCTATGGATAAATATTTTCTTATTAATATACAGATACACCAAATATATGATAATTCAGATGAATTCTTTTAAATTTTCAGAGGAAAAATGAACAACTTATATGTAAAAATGAAAGTTATATGAATCTGAAAGTAAATTTTTATACTTCCTAATCACATTAATTATCTGAGATACAATTCAAATTTCTCTCTGACTCCTTCATAGATAGGTTCTTTGAATTATTATTGTTATTATTATTATTGTTATTTGAAACAAATAATTCAAGTTATATATTCTGTTCTTAGTATATGGCAAACTTGTTCCGTTTTTTTTTTTTTTTTTTTTTTCATTTGCATCCAGCTTTGTGACTCCCTTTGGGGTTTTTTTTTGGCCAAAGATACTGGAGTAGTCTGCCATTTTCTTTTTCAAGTTATTTTTACAGATGAGAAAATCAAGGCGAACAGGATTAACTGACTTGTCCAGGGTCACACAGCTAGTAAATGTCTGAGGGTGCATCTGAACTCAGTTTTTCCTGACTCCAAGCCTGGTACTCTATTCATTGGGCCACTTAGCTGCCCTATGGCAGCTCAGGTTTTTTTTTTTTTTACCCCCAAGGAAAGTAAATAACTTGGCCAAACATTACCATTATGACAACTGTCTTAAAACTAATTCCTCAAAACCACTGTTTTGAATTCTTATGACATTATTTTACAAAACAAAATTAATAGCAGAAATTTAAAAGTACTTATGATATTACAGAGAATATAAAATTCATTTTCCTTGCATTTGTTTTAACCAATTCCCTTATCAAAACAAACCCAATATAACCACCTATTACATTTTGTTGTTGCTGCTGTTTTGGGAGGCAGTTGGGATTAAGTGATTTGCTCAGGGTCGCACAACACAGCATAGCTAGTAAGTATAAAGTGTCTGAGACCAAATTTGAACTCAGGTCCTCCTGACTCCATGGCCAGTCTTCTATTCACTGTGCTATCTAGCTGCCCCATAACCATCAATAATTTTCCTCAAAACACTTTTATCTAAAAATGAGATTGACATCATATTATTTAAATGTTCAAAAATTCATTTAGTACTCCCCTATGAAGTAAGTGAGCATAATTTGAGTCATTGAAGTTAAGGATAGGTAATTAAAATGGATAATCTGGAAAGTTTAGGATAATTAAAAAAGATAAACCAAAAAAAATTCCAAGGATAATCCAAAACAAAGAAATCAAAGCCATGGTTTAAAATTAGAAATCAAGAGATATTGAAACAGATAGGGCAAATTCAAAAGTAGGAAAGTTTGGTTTGCTTAAATCTCTGTTGCTTCTGATCCTATATCTATTAATCATAACTGTTCAACTCAATGCCTTGGTTCTGGGGAGTTAGACAAGGTATTTCCAGACAGTTTACTAGGTATGATTCCTTAGTTTATAGTTTCCTAATTCCAACAAGTATTGTATAATTGCCTAAACTGTATTTGGGCTGTCCAGTTCTTCTTGAAGTACAAACTTCTGGAAAGACTTCAATGCTGGTGACTCTGTTTAAGAGCAATGACCAATGGAGTAACCAGAGTAATATTGGGGAGTTCTAGTCAGAAGGCCCCTGGGCAAATAACACTATATGACTCAAAAAGGACAGTTTCTGAAAAATTTGTGATCTAAAGATACTCTGTTGAAACATACATCTTATTCTTCTACTTCCAATATTTCCAGGGATTAGCATACTATGGCAATTCTGATAAGTTTTTCAATTGGGCAGACAAGAGGATGTTATATATTAACAAAGGGAAATATTGGGATAATGATGATAAAAAGCATGGCTCAAAAAGAAGAGTATAATCTAAGTGAATGAGCAATATTGTTGATTAAAAAAAAATTTGGTGTTGCTAATCAGCAGACATTATTATGATGGTAGGAGAAATTCCCCAGAATGAAATTCTGAAGACACGAACACAAATAATTTCTGTAAAGAAAAAGATAAGAATATTGCCCAACAAATTAAGATTAAAAAATATGTAAAAGAAAAAAGCTTGACTTTAACCCTAACCCTCTGACTTATTTATCACAAGGGAGAGGAATTTGGGGGAGATCATGGGGAGATAATAGTGGTAGTACTTTCAAAAAGAAAAGAAGAAAAACAGTAATGACCAATTACGATGAAAAGATAGCAGAAAGAAGTTCAAGAAACAGACACACAGGGAAGCACTGGTATTATCATGTTAAATTTAATATATATTGAAAAAAAATGTAAATAGAGATTCACCATTCCATATTTTTGTATGTGGATAATTTCATGTTTATCAAGTTCATAATAAAAAAAAAAGTATGTATTGAAGACAGGAACAAAGACAAAGAAATTTAAAAGGAAGGATCTAATGGAATATCACTCCAGGCATCTGTCTTTGGCCTATTGCTGTTTAAAACTTTTATCTTAAATTTAGATAAAAACAGCAACATTAACAAATTTTCATAACTACGAAGCTTGGAGGGAGATGGCACATTGATAAAATCTGAGCTAAAATAGCTAAGATGAAAGATAAAGTATAAAAGTAGTCTCATATGTGGCTGCTTAATAGGATAGTAGATAAAAGGACTGGACTTAGAATCAGAAGATGAAATTTGAATACTGTCTCAAATAGTTATAAAACATTATCATGGATAAGTCATTTAACCTTTGTCTCATTCTGTTTTCTTTGTAAAACAGGAATAATAATAATACCTGTCCCCTTGGGTCTGTTGTAAGGATAAAGTTAGATAAGTATACATAAAGTGCTTTGCAAAGATTGGATGACAAGCTGTCAAGTATACTGCAAAT
Organism: Antechinus flavipes; assembly: GCF_016432865.1. Taxonomy (NCBI): domain Eukaryota; kingdom Metazoa; phylum Chordata; class Mammalia; order Dasyuromorphia; family Dasyuridae; genus Antechinus; species Antechinus flavipes. The sequence continues at coordinate 298,562,301 of NC_067398.1, read as the reverse complement.
ATCCTTTTCCAAATATTGGTTGGCCTAGATGTTTCAACAAAGGTTCAACTTTGAATCTGAAGTTCTGTGATACAATGAAGCTGGAGAAAGAACAGGGCAAAATTTTTTTCATAGAAATTTTTTTCATAGTAACTGTTGGGGAGAGACTGTGCCACAAAGGAAAATTCAGAACAAAGGAGGGGGTTAGCCTTGTGGTTTTGTGGTTGACATTAAATCACTACTTATGACTGGTTCAGGCCTTGGGAAAAGGGGACAACTTTATGAAAAGAGTACAAGGGGGCCTGATGGACAGGTTTGTTATGATAAAGGGAATTGTGGCAGAGGCTCTAAATATTTCTTGATGTGTTTCTAGAGTCTTTATGACTAAATGGGAACTAGGTAGTGTTTTGCTACTTGAGTCTTGAGGCTACTGTGAGCCCAAACTATTCTGAAAAGAGTAGGAATAGAGTGGATAAAAACCAGATAGGTAGAATTCAAAAGGATTTGACAACTGATTGAACAGTAGGTAAGGCAGAAGAAAAGGGTCAAAGATGACTTGGGTTTTAAGTATGAGTGAATGGAAAAATAATAATGCTATTAATAGATAAATGGAAGAAAGAATAGGTTTTGTAGGAAAAGATGAATTTAGTTTGGGGTGTATTCAGTTGAAGACACCCCAATGAGATCTATTAGGCTGCCATGAAAACTCTCAATGAGGTCACAAGAGAGTCAGAAACAATTGAAAGGACTCAACAATACAATAGAGTTGTAAAAACAGTTCAGTTTTATGACTACTCTGCAAATAGGTAATAGATGAACTTGTAGATGAGTTTCCCAAGGAAACTAGTAGAGAGAAAAGGGGTAAGAAAAAAAAAAAAAAGAAGAAGATTTAAGAGATATATTTAGGACACTGAAAGTAAGATTCAGGAGAGACATTTATAGAAACTATAAGAGGAAGGCAAGAGAGAGAGAATGAGCAGTAGTATTCAATGCAGGGAAAATCTGATTAAAAGGCTTTTAATTTTATAATTAGGAAGTTATTAATGATTATTAGTAATTTTAATGAAGAAGACTTTCAGTGGAATGGTGGGAATGTGGAAGTAGAAGATAGGTTAAAAAGTAAAAAGTACTCAACAGAAGTTTGGCAATAAAAGGAGATAGAAATGTAACTCACATATGGGGTTAGCAGAATCTAGGCCCTGTGGGAACCCTGCTTTAAAGGCTAAGAGAAATAAGATTGTTTGCAGGAGAGGAGAAGGATATACTAGAGGGAGTAAAACAATATACAAGAAAGAAAGAATGCAATTGATGCAAACAAGGAGGAAAGGGAATATATAAGGATATACATTTAAATAGATTTCCTTTTAATTAAGATATTTTAACTTGGACAGAGAGGTAAGGTAAAGACAAAAATTTTGCAATGTGGAGGAAACCGACAAGGACATAATGCCAAATTATTCTTGATTTGAAAATTTATAACAGAAATGCTGTGAAAGCAAATGCAGTATTCATCATAAAACATACAGAAGCAGTAAATCTCAGTTTTAGTCCCAGATTTGGCATTGATTCTGGCTGAAGCCTTGGATAAGGTATTTAACTTTTCTCTCAACTTCTTCATCTTTAAAGAGATTAGACCAGCTGAAATATTGACTTTTCAAATGCCTCAAGTCTATAATAATGGTAGGGACAACCAGAATATTAAAATAAGCTAAAATAACAGAAAAACATGCTTTTAGAAAGTAGTCCTCTAGCCTACATTTAAAGATCTCCAGTGACAGAATTTGTCCTTTTCAAAGTCTACTTTTTGCACAGTTCTTATTGTGAGAGAAGTTCCTCCATATAAGTTCCTCCTCAAATATCCCTCCTGTAACTTTCACCCTTTGGTCACTTCATTGCCCATGATGAACAATTCAGAACAAGTTTAATTCTTCCACATGACAACCCTTTATATAATTAAAGACCTTAATTGAGGCAATTTCCACTTTCATTTTTTTCTCAGATAAAACAGCTCTACTAATGCAATGAATAAACATCATTTAAAAATTATATATGATTTGAAAAATCATCTTCCTGAGGCATCATTAAAAATGAATTATTCTCACCAAATAAAATGTGGGACCAGTGCCACAAATCTCATGCTTATTTAAAAGAACAGTACAGATAGATCACACTTCAATTAGTCAACCTCTATTTTCATAATTGAGAAAAACAATGTTCTCTAAACATTGAATCTGTCATGTAATACACCTGGGATAACATTAAGTAATGATTTCAAGTACAAACTCCAAAGAACATGTTAACTATTAAAGTCAGCATCTTTTTATGAAATCCTAAGACACAGAAAATGTCAACTTTATCTGCTAACTTTTTTTCCCTAGCTTCCCTCAGTGTCATGAGAACAGAATTGTCACATAGTTTCTGGAACATTTTTGCATAACTTTGTGGAGTTTCCCAATAACTTTAAAGTGATGGTTAGTTTATTGATAAGGATATTTCCTGCATCATTAATGTTATTATGGGCATTTCTCAAGCTTACAGGTTGAAAATATACTATACAGTTTGGGTAAGTGCCACAAATGACAAGAAATCTGAGATAGGAATTTAATTTTAATTTAATAAGCACATACGTAGGGTAAACTCACCTTTACCAGTGCTGGCCCAGGCTTTGTTGAAGACACAGTATTTGTAGAGAGGACAGGAGCTGGAGGGCGTGATGCAGGATGATCAGCAGCAAGAGGGGTTTTCAAGAATTCAGAAACTGCAGTGGATAGTGAAGTATACTGGCGAAAAAGATAGGAAAAAGAAAGATAAAAATTCTGTTTCTCAAACTTGGAACACACTAAGTTACTGAAAATATAAATAAGCAAATTATTTTATTTTTTTGAGTCCATTATAAAAGGAAAGGAAGAAAAGAAAAATGTGGTAATATATTGTGAAACTAGAAAGGTAAGACTATCTACTTTGTTTATGTATTCTCAATTCCTTAAAGATATCTTAAGTTTTCTTACATGGAAAAATTAATTCTAAATAATATCCTACTGAACAATTCAAGTATGCTATTAGATAGGTGGTTTTTCTGTTTAGTACTGAGATCCTGCAATTTATCTAAAAAGGATCCACACTGTGAAATAATTGCTTAAACTAGCTGTCTTTCTGCCTTACAAGTAAAAGTAAAATGAGGTAATTATTTATGAAGTAAATTTAATATTTGTAAAACTTGATGTGCTATGTAAATGCTAGCTGTTGTATCATTATTAAAATAACTGTACTTATGTAATCTGAAGCAGGACAGAAATCATACCATTTCTTTGTATTCCCTCTTCAGCACCCAGAAAACTGTTAAGCTCTTGAGGAAAGTCATCCTATTTAATACATCTTTCTATCTATTTCAGTGTCTTGGATAGATTAAATAATAACTCAATAAATATTTGCTGAATGAGTTTAAGAGTAGTTAATTCTAATCTAAGTTTTATTTTAGACATAATGTATAAGGAATTCACATTAAGAAAAAAATTCATTTACAACTAAACAGTGTTTGTATGCATACAATTGTGAACGACACGTAAGAAAACTGAATAATTATTGTTGAATGATAACATTGCTATTATTAATATGATAGTGCCAAAATTTTGAATTGTGTCCAGCCCTATATTAATCAGTTGACATATAATATCTTATCAGTTTTCTAGGTAATGAACTCTTCTATAAATACTAGCTATTACTTTATTTCCCACTAATAACTGAAAAAAATTAATATGACCTAATCTACAGAGAGTACCTACTAATTTAAAACAAATATGAGGACAAAATATTCTCTTGGAGAAAACAACATGTGTACCACAAAATAAACCCATTTTCAAGGAACTATAATTATTGTCTGCTACTTGCAGTCTATATATTTGTTGTTCAATCATGGCCCCATTTGGGGTTTTCTTGGCAGAGATAATAGCGTGGCTTGTCATTTCTTTCTCCAACTCATTTTACAGATGAGGAAACTAAGGCAGCCAAGGTTAAGTGACTTATACAGTTCTTAAGTGTCTAAGGTCAGACTTGACCTCAGAAAGATGAGTCTTCCTAACCCTATCCACTGGATCACCCTAATTGCCCATACATTTATAGATGTAAATAAAAAATATATTTTAAGTAGATACAAAGAAATTTCAGGACAGATCAGGTACTAGTAGCTGGGTAGAAAAAGAAAAGGATCATGTAGGTGATGGTACTTTAACCGAGTTTTTAAAAGTGATTTACAAATATTAGGAGATAAAGGCAAGGAGAAAGTATATCTTAAGAAAGGATGGACCCTGTGCAATGGCAGGATAGAAATTACATTATAAATGAAGAACTTTAGGAGGGGTTTCTACTTTATCCTAGAAGTAAAAAGAATATTGGAGATTTTTGTGCCAGGGAAATCTCATGGTCAGATGTATGCTCAAGGAGTATTATTATTTTTTTTTTTTGGGGGGGGGGGAGAAACAGCTATATGGAAAATATATTAAAAAGGGAGAGAAAGCTCAAGTGGCAGAAAGCTCAAGTTAGAATCTATTTAATAGTTCAAGTGAGCCAGGGTGAAGGGTCATGCAAACAGAAAGGTGGCAGATGAAAGAGATCTCATGTGAGTAGAAACAAAAATCTAGCCACAGCCTGGATATGGAGGATCTATGGTTTGGGAGGAATGCATGAACGGGAAGATTTGAGATGACTCGAGTTTGTAAACTTGGGTGAATGGAATAATGGTGTTCTTGACAGAAAAAGGGAAGTTAGAAGGAGAGAAAATGAAATTCTGTTTTAGATATGTTGAGTTAGAAATGTCTAATAATGACCTAGTGATGCCTAACAGCTCAGTAGAAACACTAGTGCTAGAAGGAAAGATATATTTGTGAAAACAGAACTATGCAACATCTGCATAGAGATAAAAATGGAATCCATGAAACTGATTGAAAAACACAAAGGATATACAAAGATTTAAAGAGTCCAGGAGAGGGCCTTATTATTGTACAGCCATAGTTAGTGGCTAGGACATAGATGACAACAAAAGAGACTAAGAAAAAATCATACTTCATTCTCAGTCATAGAAGGAGAAAGAGGATCTTCTTTCCCAGAGATGATTTGAAGAGATTTATCAAAATTTGGTAAAAATAACAGACTTTATACACTATCCTACTTAAGTATCACAATTGAAGGTTCTGCAGATTTAATTTTTTTGAATTATAGTTTTTCTTTTCTTATTAATAGCATGTTTTATTTTTCCAAGTACATGTAAAGATAGTTTTCAACATTCATTTTTGTAAAACCACAATTCTGCATTCCAAATTTTTCTCCCTCCTTTCGTTACCTTCCCTTGAGACAGCAAGCAACCTGATATAGGTTAAATATATGTAATCCTTATGTTTCTCTATCAGGAAAAAAATCTTTATTTCCCTTCTTCCCTCCCCAATCTTTTCTTTCCCACATTGAGAATAAAAGAAAATAAGAAGTCTAAGTTACAAACATGTAGTATACTACAGGTCAAGAAAAACAAATTTATATATATATATATATATATATATATATATATATATATATTTTTTTTAAAGACTCTTACTGAACTTGTCTTATCCCTCTCACTTGTTCTATCGTTAGTCCTCTGATATTATGACTGGTCATTGTGTGGATCAAGATTCCTAATTCTTTCAAAATTGCCTATCTTTTCCATACTATTGTCAATATATTAAGTTGTCCACTTGGTTCTGTTCACTTCACTTTTTATCAATTCATACAAGTCTTAACAGGGTTTCTCTGAAACTATACCATTCATCATTTCTTATACTACAGTCACATTTCATCATATTTATATACCATAACTTGTTCTGAGTTATCCCTCTGATTTCCATTCATTGATATTTCTAACAGAACTATATCTTTAGTTTTTCATCTTTAGTTAAGAAGATATTTGGCTCAATTCTGAGGTACCACCTCCTCACATCCCTCACATCTATTAAGATGACAGGGAAAGAAAATGATAAATTTTGGAGGGGATGTGGAAAAAACTGGGACACTGATGTATTGTTGGTGGAGTTGTGAATTGATCCATTCATTCTGGAGAGCAATTTGGAAACCATGCTCAAAGGGCTAAAAAATTGTGCATACCCTTTGATCCAACAGTGTCACTATTGGGTCTGTATCCCAAAAAGATCATAAAAGAAAAAAAGACTCACATTCAAAAATGTTTGTAGGCAAAGAATTGGAAAATGGGTGGATGCTTATCAACTGGGGAATGATTGAATTAAATTATGCTATATGAATATACGGAACTATTGTTCTGTAAGAAATGATGAACAGGTTGATTTCAGAAAAAGCTGGAAAGACTTAAATGAATTGATAAAGAAAAACATTACACAGCAATAGCAAGACTATGTGATATTCTCAGCCATTCACTGATCTAAGGCAATTCCAATAAAATGTGGATGGAAAATATTATGGATTTCCATAATATGTGAATGTGGATTGAAGCATGTTTTAACCTTTACTTTCTTTCTTCTTTTTCCCTTCTGAATTTTCTTTTCCAATATGACTCATGTGGATATACATTAAAAATTAATAAATACTTACAAGTTATATCAGATTGCTTGCTAGCAGTGGGGGAGGAATGGATGGGAGGAAGGATGGAAAAGAGAAAAAAAATTGGAAATCAAAATCTTTCAGTAAATGAATATTGAAAACCATCTTTACATGTAATTGTAAAAATAATATTTTTAAAAAGAATATACTATTAAAATACATCTTTTTAAAAATGTGAAAAAGAATTTATTTTGCTTAGGTTAATCCTCCTTTTATATTTTCCCTTCTATTTTTGCCATTGAGTGAAATTTGTTTTCTGTACCCAACTGCACATCTTCTTTCTTTGATCACAATCAGGATCAAGTGTCACCTGCTTCCCTCATTTGTTTGTATAGCTGATTAATTACCCTGATTATGTGAGACAATTTCCCCTAATGTCTCTTTTCCTTTCTCCTATTCTAAGTGTCGCCCCCCCCCCCTTTCTATTCTTAAGACCATCAAGACATAATAAAACCATTACTAGAGCTTGTCCAATAGACTCCCTCTATGACCACTGATAGGGATTGGGTACAGTGAAGACTGAGAAAAATAAATTGATTCTGTGTCATTTTTTATAGATCCTCTTTATAATTAACTGATTTTGTCTTATAATTGTTTAAGTCATAATTCTTTGGCCTATAATGAGTTAAGTTTAGAAATCCACTTCTGCTAATCACCATTCTATTCTTGCCTCAAGGAAATCTGCTATCCTTGAAGCCTGTAGTTGGACACCAGGGAGTCAGGTTTACTATCTCTAACTGTGGAGATGGACGCAAAAAATTTCTTAGTCACAGGAGTTCAGTTATTCCTCCGAATTAGTTAAAAGAAAATTTGTTATCCTCATTAACTTCAAACTCCTGAAAAACTCCATATCATTTTTGAAGACTTTTAAGCTGGTCTGACTTGGTACATTCCTACAAGATATATTGTTCATCCTTGTCTATCCTTGCTCAATTAAACAGAATTTTATCTTCTCTCTATAAGTCAGGAAGTCTGCTATTTTTGGCCCATTATCAATGGCTTCAGAATTCAGATGGGTCCTATGGGTATGTGAGCCCACATTTTTAATATAACCAGTCATATTGTCCTCACTTCTCCTGAAGCTGCCAACCTATGGGTTTTTAACCTAACACCTAATAATAACACAGAATACCTTTATTGGTGGGATTCTTTGCTTTGCTCTTTTAACCTTCTTGTTGACGTATGATTTGATATAAGGGCCAGACTCTGCTAATTTCTAGTCCTGTTGCTGTTTCCTTGGGTTATTCAATGTTGGAACCCATGGAAAACTTAGGCTGGGGATCTGCAAGCTTTTAGTTTTCCCAGTGAAAGGGAGCTCCTGGTCCTGCTTCCTGCTACTCTGATTCTTGGTTCTATTTTTCCTACAGACACTACCCCATTTTATACATAAGCTGAAAGCTCACAATTTAAGTACTCTTGCCTATAGTTCACACAACTAGTATTTGGAAATGGGATATGAACCAGGTTATTATAGAAAATGAGTCCAGTATAATCTCCATTATGCCAATAATCTCTTGATAATATTATTGATATTTAGATAGTGCTTGAAAAATTTTAATGCATTTAATGTATGTTATTTCATTTGATCTAAACCTCTGCAGCACCCGACAATGTTGACAATCCTCTCCCATTTCTTCAACACTGTCCTGCTCCGTGTATGCATACACCTCAAGAACTCTATTACATTTGCCTTTTATTGTATCCCTAAGTGCTCAGCACAATGCCTGATATATAGCAGATATTTAATAAAATTTTATTTATTGTCCTGGCTTTCCTTTTTTCTCTATTCAGGGGTCCTCAAACTTTTTAAATAGGGGGCCAGTTCACTGTCCCTCAGACTGTTGGAGGGCCGGACTATAGTAAAAACAAAAACTTTGTTTTGTGGGCCTTTAAATAAAGAAACTTCATAGCCCTGGGTGAGGGGGATAAATGTCCTCAGCTGCCACATCTGGCCCATGGGCGTAGTTTGAGGACCCCTGCTCTATATAATCCATTTCTTGGTGATCTCATCAACTTGCATCAATTCATCTATTTCCATTATGCAGAATGACTTTGAGACATACATATCCATTTTCATCTCTCATTTCATAATTCCAACTTCCTGTTAGTTACTTGGATGTTCTGTAAGTATCTCAAACATTTTCAAATCAGAACTCATTACTTTCCTCCAAAATTATTCTTCCTCCTAATTTTTCTTTTTTGATTAAAGGGATATCTCAGAAAACATCTTTCATTCTTCAGTTACATTCATCCTCATATGCAATCTTGTTGATAAGTTTTGTCAACTTCACTTCTACTGTCTCGCATCCCTTTTATTCATTTTCACTTAACCATCATCCTATAATTTAGGCCCTTGTCAGCTTGCTTTTGGACTATAGATCAGCCTCTTAACTAATCTCCCTGTAGTCAATCTTTGTCCTTTTTACAATATCCTAAAGCACAGATATGACCATATCACTCCTCTGTTCAACAAACTTTAGGGCTATAATCTGTAGAATAAAATGCAATTTACTTTTATTAAACAAAACAAAAAATTTATAATTATGTTTGAACTTGTTTTTTCAAGGTAGGCTGCTCATTCTTTACCTTCATGAACTCTATAGTTTAGTTAAACTGGGCTATTTTTTGCTTTTCCCTATATACCACATTTTCTCTGTGCTTTACAAAAGCTGTTTTCTATGTTTGGAATGTACTCCCTGCCTTGCTCAATCTCTTACAACCACTATCTCCTCCCTTTAAGGCTCACAGTTTATGTGCCATTTCCTTTAAGATGCCTTTCCTGATTCCACTGATATTAATATGCTGTATCTCTGTTTAAAATTTTTATGTGTTTTAGAATGTAGGAAAATATCTGAGATTATAGATAGCAGTAATTAAAAAGTATGTCAAGTAAAAATCTTCTCTGGACAAAAAAGTTGTCAATAAATCAAAATTTTACAAACACTAAAGCCAAATGTTTTTGAATTTTCATAATGTACTTTACATATTGTCATCAATTGGAACATGGTTTTTACTACAATTCAAAATTTTTTCCCACACTGACCAGACAACATTAAATTTTTTCTCCATTTTTCTTTATATTATTGGATTATATAATTTTTCTTTCTTCAATGATCTTCCTCTATTTTCATTTACTTTAACAACATTTTAGGAGAAAATGTTAGAAACATCATTATTTAACTGACACATTTATGTTTTTAAAAAAATCTAATCAAAAGCTTTATGAATCTTACTGAATTTTCCTTTAGAAATCACTATTGGAATGCTCCAGACAGATATGACAAAGATCTTTTTATTTAGTCTTGAAAACAACTGCAGGAAAAGAAATGAAAGCCAGAGAAAATGTCTGGATTAATTAATTGTTCTGTAAGACTGCCTTTATCTTTCAGGTGTCTGCACATGTTTCCAGTGGAAGAACATGTGCCATGTTTTCTAAGCAGCAATAATTGTCCTCTGGCAAATGATCTTGAGAATCTAAACTTAAAGAAAAAAATCTGTACTCAAGGAACTTTTAATCTTTCTTTCGTTACCAATTTCCAGACAAATAAAATAAATGAAAGCAAATGCATAGACTAACTAGATTGTGTGTGTGTGTGTGTGTATGTGTGATGCTAAAAACACATTTACATAAAACATGGAGATTTTTCCACTAGTTAACATTATTCTGAAATATATCAGATCACACTGATTTATCATTTGTAGTTCTAGTGTTAAACTTTTTGCTTAATAAAAAAAAAAATTACTGGACATACTAATATCCTAAAACATGAAAATAATCCATAGCAAGTGGCAAAGAACAGAAAATTTTAAAAAATCAATAAGAAATTTTATTTTAAAAATGTACTATTCTACCCCAAAATTTCTACACAACAAAATGTATTAAACAAACAAAATATGCTGAGTCTCAGAATAGTAATAGATATATTAATTTAGAAATTTTCCTAAAAGAAATCATATTGCCAGGAAAAGATCAAAAGAAAACAAAAGAAAAAAGATATTTAAGTGGAATTATAGGGGAAAAAATAACATAACGGACATTTAAAAATAAAAAGCACAAAAATGAATAAAACCATCGCTATTTCTAGGCTGTAATAGTTAAGACTATGACATAAAATAAATAATAATATTCAAGACAAATTTGGGGTATATCATACCAAATGTCTATTATATTTGGAATAAATCCACTTCACCAAAAGTTTTTTCAACTGGCACTTGTAATAATATCTAAAAGAAATACTTGTTTAAATTATAAGAAACTATTGCAGTGGTAGGCCACCTTACTAAGTAGATTTCTTGCACTTAATCTGTTTAAGACCAGATGTCACCTTTTAAAGTGTTTGCTTTTGGTTATGTGAAGAAATAGGGTATGTATCAACAAAAATTCCATCATCACTTCCTAGGAAAACAAAGTATGTCAGACTCTTGGTAGTTTCATTTTCACAAGTGAAAGAAAGCACATAAAGGTCACAGAGTTTTATAACTGGAAGGGACCTTATTCCTTCTATCCACTATCTTCTTCCTATAGGTAGAGATTTCAAACTCATCCCATGTGTTCAATGCCAATTCTTATTTATTTTTCCTTCACTCATACAGTCACAAAACTAGTCCAGGTTTTGTAATAATCTTTACTATCACCTAAAACTTGCATTACTGTAATTATTTCCTAACTACTCTTTCTGATGCCTCTCTCCCACTTCCCTGTTGCAGTTAACTCAATATTCCACTGCCAGTAATTTCCTTTATGTGGAGGATCTGGACATATTACATCCTCTACACTGATTCTCTACTGAAGGTTAAATGAAGTTCAGATTCTTTAACCATGCTTTAAAACATTTCGCAGCTGGTACTACCAACTTTATTTCATACTTACCCTGTTTATCTAATATATACTAATCAAAGAGGGTGACTACTTTATATCTCTGAATAAGCCCTACAATTTTTCGTTTTATTTTATTTATTGCTGTTTTCCCCTACCTTTAGAATATATTTTTTTTCTTATTCTACTCCCTTTTCCCTACCTGTTGAAATCTTGACCATCCCCTGAAAACCCTGACCCAATACTTCCTTCCTTGGAAAGTCTTCCTTGATTCCTGAAGTCTGTAATGATCTTCCCTTCCTTAAACCTCACTAATACTTTGTATTTCTCTTCTAGCATTTATGTATTATTATGTAGATAGTTTTCCTGTCTCCCTATTAGATCATAAAGTCATAAATGGAAGAAACAACAAAACAGAAAAACCAAGAAAAAAAAAAACACAAAAAAGCAAAACTACTATGCTTCAATCTGCATTCAGACTCCATACTTCTTTTTCTGGATGTAGATAGCATTTTACATTATGAGGCTTTTGAAATTGTCTTTGATCACTGTATTGCTGAGAAGATCTAAGTCTATCAAAGCTGCATAACACACAATATTGTTACTGTGTACAATGTTTTCCTAATTCTTCTCACTTCATCTAAGTCTTTTTAGGTTTTTCTGAAATCCACTTGTGCAATTATCTTCTAATGGTCTCTCTGCTTCAAATCTCTTCACTCCAATCCATAGTCCACTTAAATGATTAAATAATTTTTCTAAAGCACAGGTCTGATGTATGTCACCCAAAGAACTCTAGTAGCTACTCTCTGATTTTTAGAACTCTTCATAATCTGCTTCTTATTACCTTTTCAGCTTTCCTATATTTTTAACCAAAAAATTAATTTCAATTTTATTTTCAGTTTTCAATTATACCCGGAACAAGCTTTAGACTTTATCTGCTTAGTCAGAGAACAGAACTAACAGCAATGGCTAGAAATATCAGATGCACAAACAGGCTGATGCTGTCCAAAAGTTGAGAGAGTTAGTTTTGTAAGTCTTCATGTCACATTTTAGGATGACAATTTGTGATTATATTATGAATGACAAATGAGGTTCCTCCAATGAATTTCTATGAAACAGTTAAGAGTGTATTTTTGTTTTTTTTTTTCAGTGGTTAACATCAAAGAATGGAAACATAAACAGCTGCCAATCTCCTGGCAGAAGTAGTCAGCAAGAGTTAGGGCTTCTATGTTATGGATGGCTGCTCAAAATCACACATAGCTTTTTGTTTTTCTAAGAGTTGCTCAAAAAAAATCAAATAAATATATGTGATATGTCCTTTGAGGCTTGGATAACTCGCTTTCCAGCTGTACTTTAATCAAAATGTAAAAAAGAAATATTAAAAAAACTCAGCTTCTTCTGTAGGTCCCAATCCCATAATATGGAAGTTGTGAAATTATGATTTATTAAATGTTTGATTGGTATACTTACTATTTTATGTACCTATATACTCGGAGTCATGTTAAAAATGTCTCATGGAAACGTTTAAGAAGCCCTGTTGTAGACCATTTGAGAAGCCCATTTGGAAAAAGATTTTTGCTATCTTAGTTTATTTATAAGAAGGGTGGGGTTCCTCAAATTTAATTAGCTCTAGAATCTTATAAAAAGGAAGGAGTAATAGGAAGCTTCTTTTTTAGACACTACACATAGTGAGATTTTTTTATTCCTATGTTCTATAGTGTAAGGAATGTTACGTGTTTTAGTGATTTCTTTCTTTGCCCTAGAAAGCCTATATAGTCTAAAAAAGACATCAGACTTTTTGAATTAGTGCCATCCAGCAAAATGTTTCTGAATGAAATTTTTAATGACTTAAAAGGAATTTTTTGACATGGGCTTGACTACTGTTTAATAGGTACAAACGAAGTCTAAGTGACAAGGGGAATTAGAAAAAAAAAAGTGTCTAAATTAGTGGTCTATATAACCAGAAATGGTAATTATTTTAAATTGGAGCCAAAATGGACTAGGATGCATATGCACAATTAAGAAATTTAACTAGCCTTTAAAAACAAGCTAAAATGAAGACATTCACTGTGTAAATTTTCTTGATCAATTTCTTCTTACTGTATAAACTGAAGAGTTGTCAACAATACACACAAAATGCCATTTTGGACAAAAGGAAAAAACCTTTAACCATCCCCACTTAATACAAATAGCTTTATATCAAACCCTAATGCAGAATAATAATCAGAATTATTTTTCATACATATAATTTCCCCCCTCTTTCCAGAGATCTTATTTTATGGATGGGGTGTGTGTGTGTGTGTGTGTGTGTGTGTGTGTCGGGGGGTGTGTGGGTGTGTGTGTGAGAGAGATGGACATCTCTAGTGCACCAAAGGCAAACATGGTGCCATTTTATCACTTCTGTCCCATCTCTTTTCTGAAGTTTAAGTAATTAGTGATTAATGGTCACGTATACTTATCGTCTATCTAATTTATATTTTAATATATTTAACATCTACTGGTCATCCTGCCATCTGGGGGAGAGGGTGGGGAGAAGGAGGAGAAAAATTGGAACAAGAGATTTGGGAATTGTCAATGCTGTAAAGTTACCCATATATATAATCTGTAAATAAAAGGCTATTAAAATAAAATAAAAAAGTAATTAGTGATTAAAAGTACTCTGTGATTTGATACTTTTCCCCCTTTATACTTCTGCCCAATCTCAATGTAACATTTATTTTCAAAATATTAAGATGTAACTACTGGAGGAATGGTACCTATTGCATATATAGTTCCTAAGGAAAGAATTTGAAATCCTAATCTCTTAATGTAGTAAAATATAGTTTATAACATATGTAGGCAGACACTTTATAGGGAAAGATTTGGATGAAATATGAGCAAAAATGTTTTGGATAACCTTAAATAAGATTAATACAGAAATAACAAAATGTGCTACTACTTGTATAGTACATACAAATATCCCAAAGATTAATGATAAAATGTTTCTCTACAAAGTTGGTTTAAAATAAAATAGATCCTAAATAGGAATATTTTTCCTCTTCATGATACTATTTAAAGGATTTTCAAAAAAATTAGAGATTTTACATATTAATTATTTGCAATGTAAACAATTCAAAGTACAAGCCAGAACTGAATTTGAAAACTACAAGAAAGATTCATCATTTAAGTAAGCGTTAAGTTAATATAAGCAAAAAAGTTACCTTATGATTAAAACAATGTAAACAATATGAATGTCCATTTTTTTTGAGGGAATATCTTCAACATAATGATACTAAGTGAATATTTTTTTAAAAGAGACCTCTAGGTTCATGTATCTTGAATAAGAGACACACCAGTAATCACATAGCATAGAGAAAGCATGATATTCAAGAGAATTTGGTAATGAAGTAACAGTACAACCTGTTGCCAAAATGGCTACTTAAATTCAGAAAGGACACAGGCATTATTTACGTGCACTATCTTGGCAAAGATTATACCATACATATTTTTTTGAAAAAACATACGTTTTAATAACCCATTGAGTAGGAATGATTTGGACAATTCATTAAAATATACAGGGAAGAAGAGAATATCATTCTCCTTCTGAAGTGGGGGTTTTTAAGGTCATTTTCTAAATGGCTGAGTTGATAAAGAATTAATTTTCTTTCTAAAAATGATAGACAACATTCACTCCTATCTGACAGCCTAATTCAAATGGCAAAATGAAAGGATTAAATACTAAAAGGAATAAATAACACAACTGTTAAGTTTATTTGCATACTTGACCTTTTTTGAACCCGTTTTTACAGTTCAAAATGAAGGACAATAAATATGCTAAGAATGCCCTGCACTCCCCGCTCTGGGTTCATCTGTTTTTCAGAAACATTAGTCTTTTCCTTGGTTCCTCCTTCTGCTTCCAGTGTAAGAGGAAGGTCACAAATAAGCTTGTTCATATTACAAAGCAAATCTTTATTAAAGAAACTTGGATTTCAGCTACTGTCATTTGTCTTTTACTAAATGCATGCTGGAGAGGAGTTTCTATTCTTAAATGAAATGAAAGGCAAAAATTGGTCTTTTTTCTTTTAGCTCTTTATTTAAAGGGTCCCCGCTCATATTCTTATTTTTTGCATCTCTCTTATGTTATATCTGATGAACAATTATTGACTGATTACATGGGAAGATACACAAGATAATGTTCTGGTAGTTTTAACTTCAGAAATCATACCTGAGTTGGAGTGTTTGTGGTGATAGGAGATGGCGATTCACTGATTTTTGGCTCACTTGGGGATGCTGCTGAACCCTGAGACTCCTGGCTGGCTGGCTGGTCTGGAGACAAAGCATCACTGCTGTCTTCATCAAATGAGAAATCACCTTGAGTTTGGGGATAGTCTTCTTGTCCAACTCCTATAGGAAGAAATGACTTTGGTGTTCTCAGTTACTAAAAGCTAAATTATCTAATGAAAAAGGTAAAAAGTGGAATTTTCACTTCCTATAACAGTTCAAAAAACATCATTTAAAAAATTGCTTATTTTTAGGTTTCAGCCATTCATATCCTCATAATCTACGAAACCACAATAAACCCTTTTAGATTTAGTTATTAGAACTTACAAGTAGTACTTAACTTAAAGATCTGGCAAAAGAATGATTTAAATGCTTATGCAAAAATGGTAACACATGTTCCTTGATTTTTGGAAATATGGCATTTTATAAATGAAGATTATTTTAAATAGCTAAATAAACAGTAATAAATGATTAGTCAATTATTTTGCTTAGATTCATTAAAAAGTCTCCATAAGAAAAACAAATGAGTTTTTGTGCTATAGTAATGCAATTTGGGAAGACTACTTTTTCTTTTAATAGCCATCTGCTGTTCAAATTCTGTTCATCTTTTGGCGGAGTAAATAAGTGGTTTATGAAAACATAAGGAATTTAGAAAACAGTTAAATTTTAAATTTAAGGTGAAAAATATTTGCTATGGACAATGGATGGTGAGTGTTTTGGCATTCAACGTTAGCTTCAAATGCTTACTAGATCTTTGACCTGGGCAAGTCACAATCTCTATTTGCCTCAGTTTTGTTATCCGCAAAATGGTTTTGGCAATAACAGCATGTGCCCCCCAGTATCATGAGAGTCAAATGAGATATCTGTAAAAGCACTTACCACAATGTGTGGCAAATAATAGGTGCGGTATAATTTTATTATTATTATCATCATTAACATGTCTGCTTGCTACTTCTTGTGTAATATGAAATGAACTAAGTTTCTAACAATGATTAGACAGAAGTTATTTTTGTAATAATGTAGAGGAAAAAATAATACTTGGAAATGTTAGTGGAGAGACAGCCAATGAAATGAAAATAGAATCTTATTGGCTGGCTGTCTGTTTAAAAGATTTTTTCAAAAACTCTTTCCCTTAGAGTAGTATGCACTTTCAGCCTTGCCTATAATTGCTTCCTTAACACAGGAATCTACGGGAAGTATGTTCTTTTCTACTAGTTCCATTGGGCCAGGTCTTTGAGCAATCTTCTCATTCAGATCATCTGCTAGCCGAGCTCTCTTCAGTTTCATCTGTGTAGCCTGCAGGGAAGGCTCTGCAAATGTTTCTAAAAGAGGAAAGATAACTTTGATCATTACTTAATAAACTATAATTATCTTATGATATTACTTCAGACCATCATATTTAACTTAAATCCAATTTTTACAAGTTATGAATATTTTTATGGAGACAACAATAAAAATAGTCTACAATTAACAGTCTACCAGTTTATGTTAGAAGATATTTTATATTAATTTCTCCATGACCTCAAACTAATATGAATTTGAATGATCACTTATTATGGGAAGTGAAAATTCATATTCCTGAGTAGAGAATTTCTCAATTTTCTAGGATATTCCTTAGATGGATAATAGATAAATACATAATCACAGCTTGAGAAAAGTGATCCTCAACTTACTCTAATGCCACCAAAAGGAGTCCCTGTGTTTTTTGGTTTGTTCTCCCTTTGGGATGTAAATTTTGATATGGCAGGTACTGTATTTTTGGTTTACTTGAAAATTATGACACTTAGATGGTCTGCAAAATTCACAATGAATGTGAATAAATATAAGACAGTTAACATTTTATAATTATTAATCAATCATCAATTATTCAAGGAAAAATAATATAACATTTATATAGGGTTTTTACTCTTCCTCTCTGTGACTACTTTAAATTATAAACATACCTAAAGAATTAGATAAAAAGAAAGGAAATGAAAATTAATCCATGTTTATTTCTGACTGTCCCTGAATGATACATCTGAAATAAATGGTTCATATTTCGTCCTGAACTTAAGAGCAACAAGAACATCTTGTGTTTGTCACAAATATTTGTATTACAGAACAATTACAGTACTATGAAAGTTATACCTGTGTTATAGAAAATCATTAAAACATCCTTAATTTTTCCACTTGAAAAATGTAAAAGCATTTACACATTTGTTGCTTGACTTTTGTTTTTTCCATTTCCTATTGCTTATTTGTATTTTTTAATCAAAATTTTGTTTTGTCATAAAAATGTAAAATTCAATATAATATGTGTTTGCCAAAAGTTCAAAGCTAGAAGGTGTTCTTTTTAAAAAATCTTGGAAGATTATACATAGCAAGGGCAGGAAAACCAAAATGTGCCAAACCATCCTATGGGTGACTTAAAATGCTATTTCCTTGAGTTTATTATTATTAGGATGGGAAGTAGGAGAAAATGGCAACTAGGCTTCTCATTTATCAGTGTCATCCTACCATTCCCTTTCCTTGCCCAGGTTTTAAAAATATTTCTTCAAGTAAATTGGTTCTCTCAACCTGTAGCGTTCAAATAGAAGCTAATAATGCCAAAGAAAAATGTTGACTTCTCCTTTAATGATGCTGCAAGATAAATACTCTGATTCCTTAAAGACTTTAAATATAGAACATGTCTCATTACAAATATACTGATGCCATTTTTTCTTCTCTGGGGTACCCTGGACCTCAGTTATTCAAATTCAGAAACCTATTTATAATTTCATGGCTTGTTTCCTTCTGCTCAATGAGTTTTTAAAAATTATGGACGGCAAGTTCTTTTTCCATAGTTAAAAAAATCCCAATTTGGAAAAAAGTCCTATTCAAGCTATTAATGGTTAATGCCTCAATTATGATAGAAAATTTTGAAAAAAGAGGAAATAATTCTTTTGTCAGTAAGCAAAGGCAAAAGTAGGGGCTTCATAGGAGTCCATAATAGTATATGTCCTTAACTAGCTGATTATGATGTCAAGTTTTAAAACTCTGAAGCTGTTTATATAGACCTCTTTCCAAGACTTATAACTTATGGAAAGTTAAAAATAGAGTTTACTATTAAAAATGCTAATGACTTCAGCTTATTTTATGACTAGATTAATGGCCTGAAGGACCTATGTGAGAATAAGAGCAATGCTTAGGATATAACTGAAGTTAGGATAACTCCCCTAGTGTTGAGAGGAATGCTTTCTTCTTCCTCTTTAAGTTAACTATAACTTCATCTATAGTTTGATTCTGGAAATCTTCAAAAGAGTTTATGATTAGAAATAACTACATAATAGGATTTTTTTTAAGAACTCAGAAAGGCTTTTTAAGTACTTTGAATAGTGCAAAAGAGAAACCTATAGTGACAGTGGTAGGACTAAGTTTGTTGATTAAAAAAAAATACTAACAATTGAAATTAGTGGGTTTTTTGCTTTTATTCAATTTTGTAGCTCTTAAAGTTGCTAAAATGAAAATCAATGCTGTAATCATCTCTTTTTTGTTAAGAAATTAAATTATCATCAGAGAGGGCCCTTACCTTCCAAAATGTGCATTCTGACAAGTTCAGAACGATCTGGCCGACTACGTATCTTGTGCTTCAGAAAATTTTCAGTCTTTAAAAAGAAAAAAAGAGATCTAGTTCCATTCTATTATGAACTAGATTTTAAGTTTTTGCATGTTTATATTTATAATTTATGTTATAAATACAATTTATAATTTCTATTATAGTCATGCATTTGAGAGGAAAAAGAAATTAGGATATATCATGATACATATAACTTTAAATATTGTCATTTTAGGTATTGGTATCATGAATAGAAAAAGAGAAAAAGAAATAATTATAAAGTTTAACACCAAATTCAAACCTATTTCTTTAGAAAATGTATTTTAGCAATATAAGAATGTTTGGGGGTAATAAGTCCAGAAAATATATTCTACAAGAAGGGTTTAGAAACCTGTGTAAAGACATTTTCTAAAACTTTTAATACTATTTTGTTTCATTTTATATGCAAAGCACTACTTTCTCTTTAACTTAATATATAGTTTTAAGGGTTTGGGGTTTTTTTGCCCTTCAGTTAGAATGAAACGGTTAACTAATGTGACTCTTGGAAATCTTGAAAAAATTCTCAAAAGTCAAAATCTAATTGTAGACTTCTCCTAATCTTTGTGTAAATGACATGTAAATAATTTCCCCGGCAGCCTGTCCCATTCATAGCAATGGAACATAGAAGCAGATTATTTTTTTAAAAGCAAAACTTATGAACTATCATATTATATATTATGTTATAAAGGAGATAGACTTGAAATCTGAATATTAAACATAAATTTGAATAACTCTGATATTCTCTTTCATTCAGCCTGATTCTACCAGTCTTAGTTCAGAGGTAAAGGTGATGTAATTTCTGTTAGGAAAGTCCTTTGTGGTACAAGAATACATCATTTCTACAGGAAGAAAGATGGAAGACTTCCCTGGCAACATACCTCCAAAAATTATGTCCTGCAGACCAGGAAGAAGAAACAGAACAATTCTATACTAATTAGACCCTTGTTTATTATTTTTTAAGTCATTTTTTTCCCTACAGACCTTTAAAGTATAATTGCCATAGGGGCATAATTATTCAAAATAAGTTGTTTAAAATTTCAGATTTTAGCAATATATCTTCTTCCTAATTTGCAGGTACAGTGCTCTGAAGTAGAACATTTTGAATCAAATTTCTTACTCTGGCTCGTTCTAAGCTTTTTATCTGTTCATGGAATGCCGCTGGACTCTTTAATGCTGTGAAGAGAAAATAAATAGTTATTTTAACAGGAAAAGATTTTTCTAACAATGCAGAAAATTAATATTTTAAAAGTTAAATCTTATAAACCATTTTGTTGATGTTTCTTATTTGACTTGTTCTTCTTTAAACTATATAATTTATTTACTGAGTTATTTAAAAAATTAGTTCACTGAAAAAATTTTAACACTTAGACTGAAATGTTTTTTTCAAGTATTATCTTTTTATTTACCATGTACTTAATCAATATTTGTTTTGAATTGATTACTTACATCATATAATATAAAACAAGAAGGAATTAAAAGTATGGATGCATATGTTAAGCAGCATAAAATAATGGTAAAGTTAGTGTTCCAGTCCACATTCTTGACAAATTCAGATGATTCAAATGAGAACTATGAGAATTTTCTTGGCTATTACTGCTTTTCTTTATTTTAGCAATGTATGAGGCTATACTAATAGAATACTAGGATCCCAGGATCACACATTTCTAGTTCAAAAGTAACTTACATGTCAATCTAACCCTACATGCTTATTTTACAGATGAGGAAACTAAGTCCTAAAAAAATCAGAACAAACTAAAGTATAAAGTGACAGAACTAGAATTCTAATCTAGGTGTTCTGGAATTTTATCTACATCTCTCTCCACCTCCCTCAGTTTCCTCTCCCCCTACTCCCCCCCCCCCCGCTATGCAAAGCAAGATTAACTGGTTTTATGGGATAAAGCACAAGATACTATACTACTGGATTTCAAAAGCTCTGACGTAGTTTGAGCCTAAAAAAAGAGACTATTAAACTTCTTCCAAAAAACTCCCAGCAATTCATATGTCTAATAAATGAATTTTTAACTAGAATATCAATTTAGCATATATTATTAATTCCCTATTGCTAATGATGCAAAGGAGTGTTTAAAATTTAAATGGTATAAATTTTGGATTCAAATTAATGGTTTCTTCAATTTTTTGTCTTTCTGTAGAGTTATCTACCACGATATATACAATAACACATTTATCACTACAGGTTATGTTGTACTTGAAGCAAATGACTAATCTTACGTGAGCTGATATTTCACCGCCAGGCCTTGATTGGTCAAGCTCTTGAAAACTATAATGCTTATTTTGAGCCCTGATGCTTGGGACTCTGCACAGGTTCATATGAGCCAAACCTAGTATGTATGTCAGGTTTAGGGTTAGCAGGTTTGGGCAAGTGATGGTTTGAACATCATAGTGAATTCATTTGCATATTCCTGCCCGATTGGCTGATAGTCAAGCTTGCTGTAGTGATGTGGCTATGAAGAGTATCAAAGCAGCTTTTGTCTCCATCACAATGCAAGAGATAAAATTTTTTTTAACAAGTGAAAAAAAAAATTATTCTTCATAAATAACCATATAGAAGAAAAAGATCACTTTCAATGACAAAGAGAAATTTGGGAAAATTTAGTACAGAATACAATTAATACTCTGTACTAGTACTAGTAGTATTCTGTACTAGTAGTAGTAGTATATAGTACAATTAGTACTCTACTTCCTCAGAAGTTTTAGGCTGTTAATACTACTTTTTGGAAAGGGCCAATTTATGAGGATATATACATAAATAAACTTTTCTTAAGGAAATAAGATGAATTTTAAAATATGAAAAATTATACTGCCTCTCTCTAAAAACCTCCAAAAAAGAATGAATACAAGAAAAATTTTTAAATTTACATTTCAATAATTTAGACACAGTAGTGCTTGAAACCAGGTCTTACTGAATCTGAAGCCAACTCTATCTAGGGACATCATGTTTCTTTTCACTAGGAATTACCAACAACGAAATCATGGATCTGGAGGAAAATCACTGCACGCCTTCCTACTCCCCAGCAAATCTCCCTGCCAATACTTTCTTAGAATAGGATTTTTGATCATAAAACTCCAGTTATGAATTCAGTTTGTATGAATGGTTATTATCAATGACTCAGCTATTATAAATTCTCTTCTTAGGCAAGTCCATTTTGACAGCTACTACTATAGATCTGAACTATAAGTGACTCTTATAAATCTTACGTGGCATGATGCCCTGGTCCACTAGCTGTTCTCTTGTTCTTCGTTGTTGTAGCCTCAGCTGTAATACTATAAAAAGAAAAAAGTAATTAATTTACATGAGATTTCAAGAGATAATAAAATAAATACTGGAAATACATAGTTAAGTTCTATGTTAAGATTTTCTAACTGCCAAGCAAATAGTTACATTTAGTTATCTAATTTAGAGTATAACCAGACAAGCAGAATATAACTAACTGTAGTCTTAGTGCCTAACACACAGGAAGTGCTTAATTAAAAACTTTTTAAAAATTGATAGATGATTTAAAAAAAAATGAAATGAACTCAAGTTAAATTCACTAAAATTTCTATAAAGTTTATATAACATTCTAAATGATCCTAGCTTTAAACTATTACCTTTGTTGTTTAATGATCATATAGTAAACAATAGATTATATATTTAAGTTAAAATTTGGGAATTAGAAAAGAAAAATTCCTTCAAAAGACTATTTAATGAAAAAAAATTTTCTTATGGAAAAATTAACTTAATTTTGTATTCTTTATCCTGGAATGAATAAATTCATAGTCTTTAATAATTAAAGCTTGCTTAATAAGAATAAGACTGACATTTCTGTGTGCTTTCTGAAATACTAGAATCCTTCAAATATGAATTGATTTCTTAGTCTAAAGTCTAATTACTGTTGAATAGAAATAATACCATTTCATTCTGAAATTTCTAAAATGCTTTTTATCATTTTTTACCTAAGATGTCAAATCTTGAAAGCTGGTTGAAAATACTAAGTATGCCATTAAATGAAGAAATCAATTTTGTTTAATAAGACTCCAAATATTCTGTTAAGAATTCCAGCCAACATCAAATGTGGCTTTAATATGAAATATATAAATTCTGAGATATATACAACATTGTAAACTTGACTGTTAAGCAATTATTTTAATGTTTCAAAACATTTTTATATTGAAAAGTAATTTATTTCAAAAAGAAAATATGAACTACTTGTAAAAGATAATTTTCTTACAAATTATATACACCTTTAAATAAATTTTAAAATTACTTTAAGATGCTGATTCATAATCTTGAGTTACAACTGAAATAAGGATCACTGAAGTCAAGAGATGAGTTTTAAAAGATTTAAAATATATATATTCTCTGACCTTCTGATTAGATTTCCAAGACCAGATCTTCCCCCCAACTATAACATCACAGGAAGCTGGATCTGATGACCACACTATTAAAGTCTTTTCTATTATAAATTCAAAGAGTTTTCTATTATAAATTCAAAATCCTTAGGGGCCATAAAACCTCATTGATATCCAGTTTGGAGTAATAGAAAAAGATTTTTGCTGGTCACTGATATGATAGAAAGCCAAATAAAATTCTATTGGCCTTTTAATTATTGGAACATTCTTTTCATGCTAAAATATTTTAGGATACTTTGGATTGATAGTGTTCCAAACATGAAGATCTCTTTTGATAATATTTGGCTTATTAGGGATAATATGTTCCCATTGTATTTTACTGGTAACAAAAATAATCTCAGGAAGTGACCTGTAGAATCAAAATGGGTGTACATTTTAATTTTAGCATTTAGCCATGGTAGACAAAGTAATACTTTTCAGAATTTGAGGCAATTTCCAACAAAAGAGGAATTTTGAAAGCAAGAGGGAGTGAGAGAACAACTTGGATTTAAACGGGGACTAATTCTTTAGAAGTTTGACAGAAGCCTGTTGGGGAACTTTTAACATTAATCTTATTGTTATTTTTGAGCCTAAGGAGAAGAATGGAGGCAAAAAAAGAAGCAATAAAGGAAAAATACTTTTTTAAAAAGACATCTTGTGATACAAAAGTATCTAAATGGAAATATCTCAGTTATTGCACATTTATAGAACATGAATGGTGATGTTCTTATGATTACTTGGTTTTTCAAACATTTAATATTTTTATTACCCTAACTGCAATACTGAAAAAAGATTACAGACTGTATATTGGTCATTTTAGTTACCCTTTATATCATCTATAATAAATAATCTCTTTTATTTGATGATATATTCATCAACATGAATTGTTGATATATTCATGAATGTTGATGTATTCATGAATCTATTATTAACAAACCAACAACATGGAATTTTATACTACCATTCAATTTTTACATCCCACTTTTTATTTATTATGTTCTAAGATAAAATGTTCCATATTTTATTAAAGGTAGATATAGTTCCGACTAAAGAGAGAGAAGTGATCTTTTCATTAAATTTATCATTGCTTAAATATTTTATCTTACAAACGATATTCCTCAAAATAACAATTATTTTACTATTCTCCAACATGTCTATTCATTTAGCCAAAAAATTCTGAGCATCTTCTATGTACAAAACACTATGCTATATGAAAAACAAAGCAGACAGACTGTGACATACAATAATTATAAACAGAATGTTAAGTGAAGGCATTGAGAACATATATTCTAAGAGGCAAATTCATAAACAATTATGAAAGTTTTGTGTGACTTTTGGTGACTAGTTACTAGTTTCTCCATCCATCCCCACATACTGAAAACCTAATATTGCATCATATTAAACAATAAGGACAAATAATGCTAGATCACCATGGGGTATGTAAAAGAGAGACATGAAAGAGTGCTCGAGTGCCATATGGGAAAGGATAGCAGTATTGAAGCCTTCATTCTTCACTTTCCTTCTGGCTGCCAGTATCTTAGATTCTATCCCCCATTAATAAATGAGCTTTTATCTGTAAAATAATACAGATTATTATTGCAGTTTTTTTGTTTTTTAAAAACTTTATTATAGCCATTAGGCAAGTAATTACTACTGGACATAAAAAGCAAGCAAGTGAACATGTCAGTGCACTTTCATCATCACTAATGAAAAAAATCAGAATTCTCAACTAACATTGACCAGTAATCATCATTGAGAAATGTGAAATAAGGCATTTATAATAAAAAAGTATTTTTGTAAGAATTTTAACATTTTATCAAACATTTATTAGAGTCATTAGGAACAATGCACCGTGTTAGCCGCTAAAGATGAAAAAATAGCTTTTGTAAACCCTGCATTCAAGAAGCTTATCAATATAATAAAACTCATCACCCTTTGATATTTTTAAGAAAAACATTTTTATTTTTAAGGAATAAAAATAAACAATAAATTTACACTACTCAGTTTCCAAAAAAGACTATAAAATTACCATTTTTAGCTTCACACAGGATTTGTATTATCAGAAAATCTTGCCAATAGAAAGTACATTTTCTTTGTGCAAATAAGTGCACTTGGTCACAGTCACAGTCAGAATTCCATAAAAAAACTACTGATTTCTAAACTAAAAACTTTATTTGAAGAAGCTGAAGTTGTATTTACTATAATATGTTATTAGAGTCACTTTTCCTAATTGGCCTGAATTCCAGACCATGTTTTTTTAATACAGACACTATCATATAAACCAGAATTGCAAGTAGTTTTCTTTACCAAAAATTTATATTAAGTTAACAGATGTCACAAGTATCTCCCTTTCTTGATGAAACATATATAAAAATGCTATTCTTTAATCACAAAGTTCAAAAGTATTTTTTTCTTTTTCTAAAAATATGTGGGCTTGTGAGTACAAAAACATAGACCAATTTCTGAGAAAAATATTTAATCAATTATTGAATCTTATTTCAAATGTTTTCATAATCTCCTTGTATTAAGTGCTTCTCATAACTAAGAAATTGGAAAGCTGCTAAAAAAAAAAACAGCAAAAGAATTTAATCTTCAAAGCTAGCTTAAAAAATACAAACAAACAAACAAAATCCAGCAGAAGCAAGGTGCTTGTAGTGGTATTGTGTTTGCTAAACGACTTCCTATCTGCTCTATAATATCTAACTACTGTTTTAAGATCTCTCTTTAGAAATATTGACTTTTGTTCAACTACTGACATTTAAATTATTAAACTGTTTCTCCAGTGCTGCATTTTAAATGTTTTTCTGTTTGGTTCCTCTTGTTACTGACTACACTTTGTACTTTATGAGTCCTTTAAGAAGCTGGAAAACACAAGATTTAATGCAAGATATATAGGGAAAAAATGTTTAGCTTCAGGGACTGGACCTAAAAATCTGTTGGAAATAGATAATTCCTAGGAGAGGAAATTCCCACTGATGCATCTTCTGTAGTATTGAGAATTACTTACAACACAGAGAGAGCTTGAGTGACTTGTCCATGGTCATATAGCCAATCAGAGGTACCAGGGCTAAAAAAACAAACCCAGGTAGTTCCAGTTTTAAGACCAATGTTATATTCAACTATTTTACGTTTCCTCTCTACAAAATTTAAAAATTTTTTTAAAAAGATTTTTATGTTTATATTTTTGTATATTGCAACTAATTTTTGTGTTGTGTTCGCCAAAGGGAAATTAATGTTATTTTTAGAAACAAAGCAAAGCTAACATGGACTGCCAATTTTACAACTATTATTGTTAAAAGTAGTTTCAAAGGTGTCTTTGATGTGGCCCTAAAAAGGGCACTTTTTTGCTGCATGGCCTTTAAGCACTGAATGGGTATGGCCTCTGCCGAACTAAGACATGTTAAAAACCTAAGCTTAAAAAAACCAAGGTCTTCCACTGCATTTAGGACCTTCTTCAGTCATCCTGATTTGTATCTGGCCACTGGAATCAGATCGCCCTGGAAGGGAAAGAGAGGCACAGCCCTCCCTCACTAAAATCCAATTCACTTGCATGTTATAGCATTACCTCCCTGATGTCATGGTCCTCTTTAAGAACAAAGGATAAACAACAGAAAACATTAAATGGCACCTAAGGAGTATAGAACAGTTTAGTATAAATTTGTCAAGTCTGAACAAAACAAATTCTCTTACTTGAGGAATTTACAAGACACACGTGAAGAAAAACAAGATAGAAGTGATATTTGCAAATAGAATGAATGGCATATGGCCACATTAGCTGGAAATAAACAAGTTGGCCCGAAATTATACTTTTATGGATAGTGATGGTGGTGGTTTTCCAGTCTAAAGGATAACAGGAGGAAATAAAGTACTAATGAGTGGCTCAGCTATGCTTAGAATAAAATGTGGAAATATGAGTGGGTGAAAAGACAAAGAGAGCTATTGGCAAAGATTTAGCAAACCAAAGACAGCAACAGAAGTAGAGAAACAAAGAATATTTTAAAAGCATTAGCTCAAAGGAATAAAGATATTTATTAAGGCAAAAAATAAGGTAAAGGAAATTTTTAAAAAATTCTCGAGAAAGAAGATAATTTCAAGACACAAGAATAGTCAAGGTAAGAAAAGTATCTGAGGTAGCATAGATTAAAAAAAGGAAAGATAGCCCACAGAGTTAACACAGAAGAGGCACTGTTTGGGCAAGAATCTGGTATGTACTATTCAAATATCATTAAGTAGTCAACTTAAACCTATAAAAACAAGGAAATTCAGAAAAGCTAATATCCTCAAATTACCCTTTGTTACCAAATACCCTTGTATTTGGACACAGGAGTGAATATTTGGCCTCAAAACTGCAGGCCACAATAATTTAGCTCTGATTTGAGAAAGCTATCAGTTAAAGTCAAATTACCTGGTACCATCTATTTAATAAATGGACTAAAACAATATAAAAAAAGATTAAGGTGGTGAGAACAAATGGTTGATCAAGAACAGAAACCTTTTGATTTTTCTTTCTAATAAAGGTTTGTTGCTTTAAATACTTAATAAAGACTAACTGAAAAAATACTTTAAAGATTCAGAAACTTGGTGACTTTATTAGCAATAATTATTAAGTACCAGTAAAATTTATTGTGATAGAAACATTAAATTATTTGTTCCATATGATGAGGTTCGGCATGGGACAGAGAGTTGTGGGAACCCCTTCTGGTTGGCACAGGTTCTTCATAAAAGAATTTACGAACCTGAAAAGTTAGACTGGCAAAAAGAAGTTTATTGTTGGCCCTGAGAAGTCAGCCTTTGCTAGGAGGACTGACTTTCTCAGTGGCAAGGTCCCAACAGAGAGAGAGAGAGTTCCTAGCAGAGAAATCTCCTAGAAAAGAAATCTTGGCAGAAGGAAAAAGGGGGGTTTTATCACAGAGAAGAGAGTCTCTTCACAGCAGGCAGAGGGTCCTCGCAGGCAGCTATACCAAGGAGAGATCCCTTGGCCTGGCATGATTCCTGCTTTTGGCCCTCTGTCAAGTCCTGACAGAAAAGTTGGTGAGAGATATAAAGAGAGGTTAACACTGAAAAGAGAATATCTTCTCAGCAGGCAGGAGGTCCTGCCAAGCCCGACTATGCCAGAGAGAGAGAGAAGGGTTCCTTGACAAGCCACTGTCCTGCTTTGGTCTCTGGAAGAAAGTGCCCCAAGTTGCCCTTTTTATAAGGAATTTGAAACTTTGGCTATGGGCTGGGGGCAATTTGAATTAAAATCAGATGGA
The DNA here is from genome assembly GCF_016432865.1 of Antechinus flavipes. Lineage (NCBI taxonomy): Eukaryota > Metazoa > Chordata > Mammalia > Dasyuromorphia > Dasyuridae > Antechinus > Antechinus flavipes. The sequence goes on along the minus strand of NC_067398.1, from coordinate 298,533,392 downwards.
GATCTTTGAATTGAATAGAAATTTTCCAAATGAATGAGTAGTCCTAGATTAATCTCTAACTCAATAGCGGTTGACAGAAACCTAGATCTCCAGCTTGGGCTAAGTAGGAATGGTCCTGGACTCAACTAGTCCTGCCTAGATAACAAAATGAAACCATTTTATCTTGATTCCCTGAAGCAGGCCTCCCCAGGAGAATTCAAGGAGTTTTTTCCCCTTCAAGGAGATCTCAAGCATTTACCCTAAAGTTAGGACAGTTTCAGGATCTCCCCTGACCCTATCATATAGATATAAGTATTTTTGAAGTGGCCCCTGTAAAAAAGAAAGTTCTTTTCTGGAGCTATTTTTGGCTGGGAAAAGCAATAGGCAAGGAGTGGGAGGACTTGGAAGAAATCCTTAGGCAAATTATTTAATACCTATGGGTTTTATTTCCTTTTGTAAAGTGAGGGACTGGGATTAGATGACACCTGAGGTCCCTTAAAGCTGTAAATTATGGTATCTGACTTACAAATTTCCTGGCATGTTCCATAATCTATTTCTGAATTTTGTGAGAATTTTAAATTTAAAACAATGATAGCTTTACATGGCAAAGAGCTAATCTTGGGTTCAAAGGTAATGTCAGTAAAGTGTAAGCTCTGATAGACTCAATCATCCTGGTAAGATTTTCTTCAATTCCAATCTTTTCAGTCTTTCTGCTTCTCCAATCATGGTGGCAGAGTGGTGAAAAGGTAGCAGAAAGTATTAATAATTGCCATTTTTATTTGACTCATTGATCTTCTGATTATAATATCCCGAACCTAACCAAAAAGTTGACATGTTCTTTCTAAGACATTCTAAGATATATTGCTCTTGACATTCTTTCTATAAATAGACTTTAAAGAAGGAAATTATCACCAAATGAAAAGATGGCTCACAGATGTTGGTTGGAGAGTCAAAGAAAGGTGACAGAGTAAGTAGGTTGTGTTATTTGGCCACAGGCAAAAAAAAGAAATATTTCATGAAATAGCTGGTCATCACATATTGCAGAACTAAAGAAAAATATCTGCACACAAACCATCATTAAAAAATGTAGCTTATATATTAACATCAGTTGCTGAAGATGAAAAGAGAATTTTACAAAGAGTTTGATATAATCATGCAAATTAAATGAACATTTATTTTGAGACTTGCCGACTTCTATACAAAGGTGATGGTCAGAAGAATTAAGTTGAGGAAAATATGGTTCAAAAAAAAACTGGTAGAGGCAAAAGACTTAGATTGTATAGAAACATTTCTCTGCATAAAAAATTGGTAGTTAATGGACAAGGCAAACACTAAATAACATTAAAAAAAATGAAATGGCTGTACTAAAAGATAGGAAAAAAAATCTGGGAATTATTAGTTTTCAGCTCACTGTCATAACATTAACTTATCAGAATTAAGATAACAACTACAAAAAAGCAATAATTTTTTTTTAAAGAGAACAGTACAAGAGGAACAAGTCAAACCAAAGAAGTAATGGAGTGCAAAAAAACTGAGAAACACAATAGATTATAACAATTTGAATCCAAAGTTTGAACAGTGTAAATCAATTGCTGCAACAAAAACACCAAAAAAAAAGAAAATGCCTTCATTAGAAAATACCTGGCTTACTTGTCAAACGGAGAAAGATTTTTGTCTAGCAAAAGTAATGCTGGGTATTTGTAAAATCTAAGACCAAAAGATGATGTATAATTATGAGTAGTATCATCTCAAAAAGCAGAAACAAACAGTGGAAGGCAAAATATGTTTAAAGAAAGCTTAGCAAGATATCTAAGTAAAGCCCATCTGAAACACATTAGAAAAGCAGATCAATGGAACAGAGTATAGCATCAAATAAACAATATCTTTATAGTTGATCTGAGGATAAGAATTCAATATTTGGCAAAAATTATTGATTACTGGAAAGCAGTCTGTTAGAAACTAGGTATAGACCAATATCTTACACCTAACTAAGATATTGTTAAAATAGATATATGACTTAGATATAAAGAGTGATTTTTTAAAAAAAAATTATAAGAACATAATACTTATCAGTCTTATAAATAGATGAACAATTTATAAATGAACAAGAGATAGCAAATTTAGGTGTAAAAATAATTTTGATTACATTAATGTTTTGTACAAATAAAGCAAATGTAATCTAGATCAGAAGGAAAGCAGAAAATGGGGGGAGGGTGGGTTATTAGATAAAGGTCTCATATCTAAAATACATAAAGAATTTTGTCAAATTTGTAAAAATGAATCATTCTTCAATTCATAAATATTCAAAGACTGAATTGTTATAAAGATTTCTTTAATAATTTATATGTAATTATTATATATAAAACAAATACAAATTATAATTTCTACAATAATTTGTAGTTATATGGAAAAAAAGGCCACTATCAATTAGAAAAATGAAAATTAAAATGATGCAATATCATTTTACACCTACCAGACTAGCTACAATGATAGAAGAGGAAAGCAATAAATGTTGGAAGGGATGTAGGAAAATTTGGACCTTAATTCATTGTTGATGAATCTGTGAACTGACTGAATCACTTTGGAAAGTAATCTTGAAGTGTTCCAAATCACTACTGATCAGAGAAATGAAAATTAAGACAACTCTGAGATACCACTACACACCTGTCAGATTGGCTAAGATGAAAGGAAAAAATAATGATGAATGTTGGAGGGGATGCGGGAAAACTGGGACATTGATGCATTGTTGGTGGAGTTGTGAACGAATCCAACCATTCTGGAGAGCAATCTGGAATTATGCCCAAAAAGTTATCAAACTGTGCATACCCTTTGATCCAGCAGTGCTACTACTACGCTTATACCCCAAAGAGATATTAAAGAAGGGAAAGGGATCTGTATGTGCCAAAATGTTTGTGGCAGCCCTGTTTGTAGTGGCTAGAAACTGGAAAATGAATGGATGCCCATCAATTGGAGAATGGCTGGGTAAATTGTGGTATATGAATGTTATGGAATATTATTGTTCTGTAAGAAATGACCAGCAGGATGAATACAGAGAGGCTTGGAGAGACTTACATGAACTGATGTTAAGTAAAATGAGCAGAACCAGGAGATCATTATACACTTTAACAACGATATTGTATGAGGATGTATTCTGATGGAAGTCTCTTTGTCAAAGAAACCTAACTGAGTTTCAATTGATAAATGATGGATAGAAGCAGCTACACCCAAAGAAAGAACACTGGGAAACGAATATGAACTATTTGCATTTTTGTTTTTCTTCCCGGGTTATTTTTACCTTCTGAATCCAATTCTCCCTGCGCAACAAGAGAACTGTTCGGTTCTGCAAACATATATTGTATCTAGGATATACTACAACATATCTAACATATATAGGACTGCTTGCCATCTAGGGGAGGGGGTGGAGGGAGGGAAGGGAAAAATCGGAACAGAAGCGAGTGCAAGGGATAATGTTGTAAAAAAAATTACCCTGGCATGGATTCTGTCAATATAAAGTAATTATTAAATAAAATAAAATTTAAAAAGAAAAAAGAAAAAAAAAAAGGAAGGTAATCTTGAATTACAGCCAAAGAATTACTTATTAAATTATCTATAACATTTGACACAGCAACACTATTACTTATTTTATTTACAAAGATAATAAGGGAAAAAGAAAAAGAACCTGTATGTCTTAAAATATTTATACCACCTCTCTTTGTGGGGGCAAAAAACTAGAAGTTGCAGAGATTCTCATCAACTGAGGAACACTACTAAACTGTAGAATAGGATTGTGATGGAATTTACTGTGTTATAAGAAATGATAAGCTCAATTATTTTTGAAAAATATGGACAGGGACTTCTGGCCAAGATGGCGGAGAGGACACACATATCTACTTAAACTCCATCTTTGCTCTCAGAATTAGCTCATGATTAAAAAAAAAAAAAAAAACCCACAAATAATTACCAACAGAGACATGCTCAAAATTCACCAGAAAAGGTCTGTTTTTGCTCGTAGGTGGGGATGGTCAGATAGGGTGCAGACTGAGGGCAGTGAGAGTATGGCAGACAGCTCACACTGAGCGGACCAGAGGGGGGGTGGGGTGTGATCGCAACCGTTTATGTGGAAAGAACTTTACCCCAGTGTAGCTACTTTGCCCTGGCAGCAAGCCAGTAGACCAGCAGAGAAGCTAAAAACATAGGGAGTAAAGACTATAACCCCAAAAAGCTAGGGTCTCTTGGGACCTGGTCACACCCACCCAAAGTGTCTCAGCATAGTCTCAGAGGGCAGATGCAGCACAGCCATTGCTGTCTTGCTAGTGCCTCATTGGTGCCCCCTGCAGTCTGTAGAGGAAGCTAGGTAAAACCATACAGCCCCACCTCTTCCCCTCCAAAAAAAGCAGACTGCATTTGTTTTTATTTTGTTAGTTTGTTTTCTTTGAATCTTCTTTGACAAAATGAGCAAAAAATTAAAATGGACTCTAATTATTGATAGCTTCCACACTGATTGAGAGTCCTCTGGTCCTCAACACACAAGACTCTCATAGAAGAAATCGAAAAGGCTCTCACAAGAGAGTGAGAGGAAAAATGGGAAAAGGAAAGGGAAGCTTGGCAAGAGAGTCTGGATAAGTCATCCCACTAATTTAAAGATAGAGTGGACAAAGAAATCAAATCCTTGAAAAAACAGAATTAGTGAATTGGAAAAATAAAATAGCTCTCTAAAAAATAAAATTGGCAAAATAAAAAAATTCCATAGAACAAAACCACTCACTTAAAAACTGAATTGGACAATTAGAAAAGAATATAAAAAGAGTGAAGAAAATAATTCATTAAAAATCAGAATTGGAAAAAAAAAAAAGGAATTGAAGGACTCGAGAAGACACCAAGAATCAGTCAAGCAAAACCAAAAAAATGAAACAATGGGAAAAAATGTCAAATACCTTCTTGGGAAAACAACAGACCTGGAAAATAGATCTAGGAGAGACAATCTGAGAATTATTGGATTTCATGAAAAATATGATGAAAAAAAAAAGCCTGGACATTATTTTCCAGGAAATTATCAAAGAGAACTGCTCAGATGTTATATAGAAACAGAGAGTAAAATAGACATTGAAAGAATTCATCGGTCACCTACTGAAAGGGACCCTAAAATCAAAACTCCAAGAAATATAGTGGCCAAATTCCAGAACTATCAGATGAAGGAAAAAATACAGCAAGTTGCTAGAAAAAAATCAATTCAAATATAGAGGAGCCACAAAAAAGATAACTGCAGCATCCACATTAAAGGATCAAAGGGCCTGGAATCTGATATTCCAAAAGGCAAAAGAATTTGGCATACAGCCAAAAATAACTTACCCAGCCAAAATGAGCATTGTTTTTTTCCAGGGAAGAAGATGAACATTCAACAAAACAAGTAAATTTCATCTATTCTGATGAAAAAACTGGAACTACACGAAAAGTTTGATCTACAAATATAGAACTCAATAGAAACCTAAAAAGGTAAAAAGAAATCTTGGGAACTATATTTCTGCTATAAAAATATATAAAGAACACATATATAGTTTGTTCTAGAAACTAGAAGTGAAAACTAAATTGTACCAGAAAAAGGGCAAAATGGGGGTACTACATCTCATGAAGAGGTAAAGGAAACCTATTATATCTGAGAAAAAGAATGAAGGGGGAGGAACAAAGTGTGTATCTTATTCTCATTAGAAATGGCTTAAAGAGAAAAATATTAGATATATTCGATGTATGGTAAAACTTCTTCCACCTCATTGAAAAGTGGAAGAGGAAAAGTGAAACAGGAAAGAGTAAGCTAAAGGGGAAGGGAATTGTGAGGAAAGGGAGTAAGAAAGGGGGAGGAACTTTAAGGTGAGGGGAGGGATACTAAAAAGGGAAGGATGTGAGAATCAAGTGGTGCTCACAAGTTTAATACTGGGTGGGAAGGTAAGAGGGAAGGAAAGGAGAAAAGCATAAGCAGGGGTTAACAAAATGGCAAGTAATACAGAATTGGTAATTTAAACCATAAATGTGAATGTGGCAAACTCCCCCATAAAGAGGAAGCAGTTAGCAGACTGGATTAAAAGCCAGAATCCTACAATATGTTGTTTACAGGAAACACACTTGAAGCAAGGCGATACATACAGAGTAAAGGTAAAAATTTGGAGCAGAATCTACTATGCTTAAGGTGAAGTAAAAAAAAGCAGGGGTAGCCATGCTCATCTCAGATCAAGCAAAAGCAAAAATTGATCTAATTAAAAGAGATAAGGAAGGGCACTATATCTTGCTAAAGGGTAGCACAGATAATGAAGCAATATCAATATTAAACATATATGCACCAAGTGGTGTAGTATCTAAATTCTTAAAAAGACAAATTAAGAGAGCTACAAGAAGAAATAGACAGCAAAACTATAATAGTGGGAGATCTCAATCTTGCACTCTCAGAATTAGATAAATCAAACCACAAAATAAATAACAAAAATGTCAAAATAAATAGAATACTTGAAAAGTTAGGTATGACAGCTTTTTGGAGAAAACTAAATGGAGACAGAAAGGAATACACTTTCTTCTCAGCAGTTCATGAAACCTATACAAAAATTAACCATATATTAGGACATAAAGATCTCAAATTCAAATGCAGAAAGGCAGAACTAGAAAATGCATCCTTCTCAGATCCAAAAAATAATTGGAAACTAAATAATCTCATCCTAAAGAATGATTGGGTGAAACAGCAAATCATAGACACAATTAATAATTTCACCCAAGAGAATGACAATAATGAGATGTCATACCAAAATGTGTGGGAAGCAGCCAAGGCGGTAATATGGGGAAATTTTATATTTCTAGAGGCCTACTTGCATAAAATAGAGAAAGAGAAGGTCAATGAATTGGGCTTGCAACTAAAAATGCTAGAAAAGAAACAAATTAAAACCCCCCCAGTCAAACATTAAACTTGAAATTCTAAAAATAAAAGGAGAGATTAATAAAATTGAAAAAAAAAAAACTATTGAATTAATAAAACTAAGAGTTGGTTCTATGAAAAAACCAACAAAATAGATAAACCCTTAATAAATCTGACTTAAAAAGTTAAGAGGAAAATCAAATTGTTAGTTTTAAAAATGAAAAGGGAGAACTTGCCACCAATAAAGAGGAAATTAGAACAATAATTAGGAGTTACTTTGCCCAGCTGTATGCCAATAAATTTGATAACTTAATTGAAATGGAAGAATACCTTCAAAAATATAGCTTGCCCAGATTAACAGAGAAAGAAGTAAATTGGTTAAACAGTCCCATCTTAGAAAAATATATAGAACAAGCTATTAATAAAGTCCCTAAGAAAAAATCCCCAGGACCAGATGGATTTCCATGTGAATTCTACCAAACATTAAAAGAACAATTAACTCCAAAGCTATATAAACTGTTTGAAAAAATAGGGTTTGAAGGAGTCTTCCCAAATTCATTTTATGACAGAGACATGGTACTGATACCTAAACCAGGTAGGTTGAAAACAGAGAAAGAAAATTATAGACCAATCTCCCTAATGAATATTGATGCTAAAATCTTAAATTAAATATCACCAAAAAGATTACAGAAAATCATCCTCAGGATAACACACCATGACCAAGTAGGATTTATATCAGGAATGCAGGGCTGGTTCAACATTAGGAAAACTACTAGCATAATTGACTACATCAATAACCAAATTAACAAAAACCATATGATCATCTCAATAGATGCAGAAAAAGCATTTGATAAAATCCAACATTCATTCCTAATAAAAAAAACACTTAAGGGTATAGGAATAAATGGACTTTCCCTTAAAATAGTCAGGAGCATATATTTAAAACTGTCAGTAAGCATCATGTATAATGGAGATAAACTGGAATCTTTCCTAGTAAGATCAGGAATGAAACAAGGTTGCCCACTATGACCATTATAATTCAATATTGTATTAGAAATGCTAGCCTTGGCAATGAGTTAAGAAAGAGATTAAAGGAATTAGAGTAGGTAATGAGGAAACCAAATTATCGATTTTTGCAGATGATATGATGGTATACTTAGAGAACCCCAGAGATTCTACTAAAAAGCTATTAGAAATAATTCATAACTTTAGCAAAGCTAGAGGATACAAAATAAATCCCCATAAATCCTCAGCATTTTTATACATCACTAATAAAATTCAACAGCAAGAGATACAAAGAGAAATTCCATTCAAAATAACTGTCGATAGCATAAAATATTTGAGAATCTACCTACTAAAGGAAAGTCAGGAATTATATGAGCAAAATTACAAAACACTTTCCACACAAATAAAGTCAGATTTAAATAACTGGAAAAATATTAAGTGCTCTTGGATAGGCCAAGCGAATATAATAAAGATGACAATACTCCCTAAACTAATCTATTTATTTAGTGCTATACAATCAGACTCCCAAGAAACTATTTTAATGTCCTAGGAAAAATAACAACAAAATTCATATGGAAGAACAAAGGTTGAGAATTTCAAGGGAATTAATGGAAAAAAAAAAATCAAATCAAGGTGGCCTAGCTGTACCTGATCTAAAACTATATTATAAAGCAGCAGTCACCAAAACCATTTGGTATTGGCTAAGAAATAGATTAGTTAACCAGTGCAATTGGTTATGATCACAGGACAAAATAGTCAATAACTATAGCAATCTAGTGACAAACACAAAGATCTCAACTTTTGGGATAAGAATTCACTATTTGATAAAAACTGCTGGGAAAACTGGAAATTAGTATGGCAGAAACTTAGCATGGACCCACACTTAACACCGTTCACCAAGATAAGATCAAAATGGGTTCATGATTTAGGCATAAAGAACAACATTATAAATAAATTAGAAGAAGATAGGATAATTTATCTCTCAGACTTGTGGAAGAGGAAGTAATTTGTGACCAAAGAAGAACTAGAGATCATTATTGATCACAAAATAGAAAATTTTGATTATATCAAATTAAAAAGCCTTTGTACAAACAAAACAAATGCAAACAAGATTAGGAGGGAAGCACCAAACTGGGAAAACATTTTTACAGTTAAAGGTTCTGTTAAAGGCCTCATTTCCAAAATATATACAGAATTGACTCTAATTTATAAGAAATCAAGCCATTCTCCAATTAATAAATGGTCAAAGGATATGAACAGACAATTTTCAGATGATGAAATTGAAACTATTACCACTCATATGAAAGAGTGGTCCAAATCATTATTGATCAGAGAAATGCAAATTAAGACAACTCTGAGATACCACTACACACCTGTCAGATTGGCTAAGATGACAGGAAAAAATAATGATGAATTTTGGAGGTGATGTGGGAAAACTGGGACACTGATGCATTTTTGGTGGAGTTGTGAACGAATCCAACCATTCTGGAGAACAATTTGAAATTATTCCCAAAAAGTTATCAAACTACGCATACCCTTTGATCCAGCAGTGCTACTACTGGACTTATAGCCCAAAGAGATACTAAAGAAGGGAAAGGGACCTGTATGTGCCAAAATGTTTGTGGCAGCCCTGTTTGTAGTGGCTAGAAACTGGAAAATGAATGGATGCCCATCAATTGGAAAATGGTTGGGTAAATTGTGGTATATTATTGTTCTGTAAAAAATGACCAGCAGGATGAATGCAGAGAAGCTTGGAAAGACTTACATGAACTGATGTTGAGTGAAATGAGCAGAACCAGGAGATCATTATACACTTCAACAACAATATTATATGAGGATGGAAGTGGATATCTTCGACAAGGAGAAGATCTAGTTCAGTTCCAATTGATTAATGATGGACAGAATGCTACACCCAGAAAAGGAACACTGGGAAATGAGTGTGAACTGTTTGCATTCTTGTTTTTCTTCCCAGGTTATTTTTACCTTCTGAATCCAATTCTTCCTGTGCAACAAGAGAACTGTTCGGTTCTATATACATATATTGTATCTAAGATATACTGTAACATTTAACATATATAAGACTACCTGCCATCTAGGAGAGGAGGTGGAGGGAGGGAAGGGAAAAGTCGGAACAGAAGTGAGTGCAAGGGATAATGTTGTAAAAAATAACCCATCCATATGTACTGTCAACAAAAAGTTATAATAATAAAAAAGAAAAACATGGACAGATTTCTGCAAAATAATGATGAATGAAATGAGCAGACAAAAGAACACTGTATGCAGTAACAGCAATACTATTTTAAGAATGACTTTAAATTTTAAATAATTTTAAATTTACTAAAGTAAGTTGTTTTGACAATATAAATACCTAAATTAACAAAAAAGGGAAGAAAGATGCTACACCTAAACCCAAAGAAAGAACTGATAAATAGAAGTATGTCTAGAACAATTTTATACATAACTATTTGTTTCTAATAGTAAGCATCTGTGCAAGGGGGGAAGGGAAGAAACAAAAAAAAAATTCACATGATGATTTTGTTGAAAAGGAAGGAATAGCAAAAATTGTGCTATTAAGCACATTGTGCATAAAAGATTTGCAGTTTCATATACAATCATCTTTTTAATTATACCATGTTATAGAAATGCTTGTTTTCCAATATAAAGTGTAATGGGGTAAAAAAAAGACCAAAAAGGGTGAACAACAAACAAGAAAATTGGAATAGATTTTTAAAAATTTTGACAAACTTTTTTCTCCATCAAAAAAAGTAGAATCACCATTCTAAAACCCTAACATTTAATCGAATTATAGGGGAAGGTAAGTAGTACTAAAGAGAAAAACAGGAGAAAAGCAGTTGACTAGATCAAGTATATGTAAAACCACAAACTGAAGTAACACACCTATGAGATAAGATATACAAAGGACAGGAAAGTATGTAAATTGTGGGGAAAATTCAGACTTTATTAATACTGAAAAAGGCTAATTGAGTAAATATCAAAAAGTACTGACATTATATGTATTGTTTCCCCATAAAATAAAATCTTTTTTCCTCTTTCCTTTTTTTTAAATCAGATTTACTAAGGGTTTGTCTATTTTGTTGGTTTTTTCATAGAACCAACTCTTAGTTTTATTAATCAATTCAATAGTTTTTTTACTTTCAATTTTATTGATCTCACCTTTTACTTTTAGAATTTCAAGTTTAGTGTTTGACTGGGGGTTTTTAATTTGTTCCTTTTCTAGCATTTTTAATTGCAAACCCAATTCATTGACCTTCTCTTTCTCTATTTTATACAAATAGGCCTCTAGAAATATGAAATTTCCCCTTATTACCGCTTTGGCTGCATCCCATACATTTTGGTATGATGTCTCATTATTATCGTTTTCTTGGGTGAAGTTATTAATTATGTCTATGATTTGCTGTTTCACCCAATCATTCTTTAGTATGAGATTATTTAGTTTCCAATTATTTTTTGGTCTACTTCCCCCTGCTTTTTTGTTGAATGTAATTTTCATTGCATCGTGGTCTGAAAAGGATGCATTTACTATTTCTGCCTTACTGCATTTGAGTTTGAGGTTTTTATGTCCTAATATATGGTCAATTTTTGTATAGGTTCCATGAACTGCTGAAAAGAAAGTATAAAATAAAATCTTTAAGACAGTCATCTATATATGAATGATGGGTATCTTCCCCAAAGGTATAGTACTAGGAGATAATGAGCAGACTGTTTAAGCAATATTCAACACTCAAATCTTTACCATTTCACAACAACTGAAAAATGAAGAGAATATTAGATCCTTATTGCATTTATTGTTGATTGATTGCACTTAATTGGTTACAGCAACATCTCAGAAATTACACCATTCAATGATTCCTTGAGTATCAAAATTAGGAGAGGAGTAAAACAAGGGAGATGTGCGCTCTCCATTGGTATAAGAGTACACAGTCCCAAGTTGGAGGAAGACTGCTTGTAAGATGGTAAGATCCTCTAAATGGCCCTGATAGAGAATGTCATTTTTTGGATTGCACTGAGCTCTGGAATTTACAGAGCATTTAAAAATATATATATAATCCCTCAAAGGAATTTGTTCCCACCACTCACTCAGGAAAAGCAAAATAAAGACTGTCTATTGCCCAGATAATTACATGCATTTGTATGAACAACGTACAGAGCTTATCTGTCAGAATGTACACTTTGGAAAGAGAACACAGAAAATAAGGTGGACCTAGATTTGAATGAAGAGAGAGGGCAGGACTGGTCAGGAAACTGCAGCCTTCCTTTACTGATCGCTAATTTCCATGAAATCTAAGATGTACATCTTTTAATTACTAACATGTTGCTGGTTTTGTTTGGCAGTGAGATATTAAATATTACCATCTCTGAATATTTAATAAAAATTGTCACACAGAAGACAATGGAAACATGAATGGTAGACATGATCGAGACTATTAGAACTGATATTGGAACATTGCTCCTCATTCCCACTAGATTACCATAACTATGAATGATTAGTAAACTTTTATAGCATCTTTCCAAGAATTACTTTGCTTCATCTAGTATATTCCTAGCTTTAAAAAAAATACAAATACTAAACAAGAGAAATAAAAAAAGTTCTGTACATTGTTTACTATTTTTATGATTAATCCTTTCCTCTTCTATTTTTTCTTCTATTATCTTTCTCCTTTCAGCAAACATTTTGTAAAAAGAAGAAAGGCGATGCTATTATTACAGTATTGCTCCTAGTTACTTCTTTTGACAAGGTGAGCCCAAAACAAAAGAGCCAGCAGGTCATATACTATTAATTAGTACTCTTCATTTTTGATGAACAGGATCATTCATGTACCTTCAATTACTCCTGGTATTATGAACAATCAAAACAAGCTATTGTAAAGGGGGGAATGAGAGTTTTTAAATAAATCACACATTTCCTACTAAAATTGGTAGCAGTGATAAAACTTAAGGAATAAAGTAAACTTCATATGTTTACAACTCAATTTTCTCATAGTAGGAGGGAATTAAGTATATTTCATTCTAAATTTTCATAAGCTAAAGTGGATTGTTATTCACTAATAATCATTACCAAATCAACATCAAAAGACATCACCTGTGACTGATGCTGTGTGAAAGCATCAAGAAAAGGATGTCAAGACTGTACATTTGTCAGACTATAATAAAATCTTAGAATATTATTGTGGCCAAAAATCCACAGAAACAAACAGAAAACTGTCAAATATCATTACTAAATAAGAGCATAAATAGTTTTGTTCATGTTCTAAAGGGAAGAAAAATCAAACACATAACTTTTATTTTTGTCAGTGACTTAGGTCTTTGGCCTTATCTCTCCCAACAAAGAGACATTGCCAAAGGTATTTGAGAATGAGGGGACAAGCTGGCACGCAGACTGCACTAAAGATATGTCAAGAATAAAAGCACCTCAGATGAAGTTCTTTCCTATAAGTACATGGCAAGAACTTACATGTGAGGATTTTTAATATTAGAACTGTTTGAAGATCTAACAAAATTCAATAAAATGTGTTTTTCTCTAAAACTTTTATCTTCATTATTAAAATGCAAAAATCTCAATTAAAATTATCTTTTTCAAAAACATAATTGTATAAATAATAATTAGTCTTTAATGATTCTACCTTATCAAAAATATTCACAGTAACTATTTTCCTAAATAAAAGTTAATATAATTAATTATTTGGATTATAGTACTAGAAAATATTATTTATCTATGGGTCCTACTGCTGACATTTTCAACAACAAATGGCAGAGATATTAAAGAGATTTGTAATTTCCATAAAGTGGTATTACATTTTTATTTGTATGTCTTCCTTTTTAAAAAAGATCATCCTTAGTAGATGAACAGAATTATTCTCCCCCTCACCCACTTTCATTGCTCTCACTTCCTAAAACATACATACAACACTCAACGGATTGATAAATCTCACACTTTGAAGGATATATTATGTTGAATAAACTAAATTTACTAAGGCACAGTGTGAATAAGACACTCAGGTGGCAATCTGAAGCCTCAAAGTCACAGATTGTTAAGAGTTAGAAATCATATCACCAAAATGTGCTTGTTGCTGAATACTAAGTTAAATGAGTAAAATAAGTGGAGATAATTAGTGTAAGCCTATGAGTATTATATGAGAAAAATACACAAAGCATATTGCTTTATATCACTGTTATATGCCACTGCAAGAAGAGGACCACTGAATTCAGCCACAACTGTTTTATACTTAACTCTATTGTAACTGAGAAAACAAATCTCTTCATCACATTTACTGCCAATCAATATTGACATGAGACATTAAGAGAATTGCCAATCAAGTCACAAGTGAGCTATAGATTCTGTCAATTTTATCAAAATAAAATAGGACTAAATCCATTGAAATAATTCACCTAGCCATTCTTTCTAAAGCTTATTATAGTAGCAAACATTACAATGAATTTTAATCAATACAAAATCCTTTTCTCATTTCCCCCATTACTTTATAATCAGCTATAGTATTAAATACATAAATATCATAAACAGAATACTTATATATTCTGTATTGCTACATACATTAAATATTACAGTCTCAGAATTGCTAAAGATGAGAAGTTAAAAAGAAAAGCATTCACCCATTCTCCTGCCCAAACTTTTGAACAAAGGAGTTCAATTCACAGTATAAACTCAGGGAATGCCTTAACCTTTAAGTATACACTTTTCAATAAATATTATTCAAATCTATTCTAAAAACAGTGTGCTATATTAAAATAGTAAGCAAAGTTGTCTTGAGCAAATTTGGTATTAGATTTGCTTTGCTTTAAAAAGTTTGCTAGAATATTTTTAATAATACTTTCCTGTGTAAACAGTTAAAAAAAAAGTAATACTAAATAAATGCTAACTATAATGCTAATGTTATTATACTAAACTTATTTTTCAACTGTTCTGTCATGTATTGAGAATTTGGAGGTAATTCAGAAGGGGAAGTCTGGAGAGAGAAAAGGGATTACTTTGATCTATAACTGTACTGATTAGAATCAGGCAAAAAAAAAAAAAGAATATAAATGGGAGGGTGAGAATTGGGATAGAAGATAAGTATAAATTTTTTTTTAAGTTCCATATGAAAAATTCATACAGTGAAGGCTACAAAGACAAAATTAAACATATGATAATCAAATATACTTTAGAAAAATTTTGTTTGGTGAATTATGGAATCACAGAATTGAAAGTAGCATGTAATCACAAAAACTGGAATGCAAAGAAGCCAAGAAGCCAAAAATAAGTTGATAGTTGTCCTGCAAGAACTCTGCTATCTGTACTGATTAAATAAACTTTCATCACCGTTTCTTGACTGGAACAAGAGTGGGAAGAAATTTAAGAATAAATCTAACTCTTGGATAATATAAAAAACAGAAAGACCATTTTACATGACAATTTTCACATGGCATTAATATTTTTAGTACAAAAAAATGAAAGAAAGCAAAAAGGGCAATCGTTGACATAAAAGGATAAGTTTAAAATAATTAAAAAATAGTTATATCAGTAATCTGCTATACTTTAAAGAATAAAAATGAAACTAGAGGAACAATTAAGATATTATCAGGATAACTTCCATTATTTTCGTAATTGTCACATTTTGGACTTGCATAAACTTTAACCTATATATCATTTGATGGGAAAAACTGCATTTTCATTATTTAGTCTTACAATACTTTGTTAACTTAGTGGGTGGCTACTGCTCCTGCACTAATTAAAAATTGTTAAAATGGAGCATGTTCTTTTAAATTAATTAGATTTCAAAAAGCTCTCACTTTGTTTTTGTTATAATTGTGATGAATTGGAAGAGTCTCATTTGTGATCTGGGAATCTGAGTTTCACATAATGACTCTAAATTACAGTAGTAATGGACATAAAACATTTCAAATAATAAGCATATTTGATTTTAAATAGTACTATTAAATTTTTAAAAAACCAAAAATTTAAACTTGGCTGAAAATTGTAAAAGTAAATTTCCTACTCATGAAAATGAATGTCAGAACACACAAGCTGAATGAATATTAGATTTAAATATAATGCTAATATTTTAAACTGAAATTTGTTTAATTGCCTTAATATTAGAAATGCTTAGATCACACAACAATATTTGGATTATTTTAACATCTATAACTTTAGAGCACTGAATTTTTGACATGGAGGAACATGTTGGTTACTAATTTATTTTCTATATTACTCATCCCATATGGTTTCAAGCCTCCTAAATTTGAAAGTAACAGATTCTTCTTCTTATAATAATCATACATCCCACAGTTTCAGACAATTAGTTTTTCTGGGTTTTGCTGTAAGTGATTAGACAGAGATACTTAGGGCTCTTATTTCTTAAAACTTTCTAATTGAGAATTATAATTTTTATGTAAAAAATTCTGTAACCATTTTATGCAACTTTTACAAAAGAGCTTGGCATAAAAACACATTTAACTATTTAACACCCAACATGATCAGAGTTCTGATTTAAACCCAGTTAAGAAAAGGACAATTCAAGCATGTGATTGAATAAATAAGAATTAGAAACTTATGTATAATTATTGCTGTTCTCTGATTTGGGTGAGGGATTTGTCAAGTAGCTGCCTAATTAGAATTTTTGTACATTTCTATTTTTTTAAAGATAATTTCCAATTATTTATCTGCATAGCAGTAAAACTTGGTTTTATTGGCTTCATAGTTGAAAAATAACGAAGATAAAAACCTCACAAATCTCTAACCAGTAGATGTTAGCCATGAACAAGAAGTGGTTAAATGACAAGGGGGTATTAGAGGGGGAACAAACAGGGTCCAGAAAAGGAAGGAACCACACAGTATAAGAGATGGCAGAGGCTGTCCATTGTTGGGAGTAGAAGAAAGGTTTATAGCAAAAAACAAACAAAACAAAAACAAACCAAAAAATTCTTGGACCAATTGAAAAGAAGAGAAAGTCTTAAATAAGCTTCATTTTGGCCCACGTCCAGTGAGGATAAACAATGCTCTCTTCAATATCCCTTTTGGCCAATCTCTGCTTGAAAATATTTAATTAAAGGGAACTTATTGCATTATTGGTGAGTTTTCTCTGAATTGCTCATAATCTTTTTAAACTATAGAAACAGAAATCACACTCCCCTCACTTTGAAAATAACTGGAGGATGTTATAAAGCTTGAGAATAAATTAAAAAAAAAATACAACAGACTCCATATTACTGATGTAGTAAACAAGTAACTTGACTATGACAAGCTTTTTTTCTTTTATTCATTGAAAAATCAGATTTTGAAGTATCTGTGATATTTTCAGTAATAACAGGAAAAAGGTAGTTAAGTGTTAGACTCAAGAGTCAAAGACATGAATTTTGAAGCCCATCTCAGACACTTAATGCATATGTGACTGGACAAGTTACTTAAAACTTTTTTGTTTAAGCTTCAGTTTTCTTGTCTGTAAATTGGAGGTTATTAATGGTATCTACCTCATATAATTGTGAGGATCAAATGAGACAGGTATTTGCAAACTTTAAAATATTATACAAATGTTAGCTGCTATTATGATTGTTGTTGACTCTTAAAAGAGTATTTGGTAAAGTAAAACACTGCTTCAAATGTTCACCTCTATTGTAGTCTTTTCTCATATGTAAAAATCACATAAGATTCTTTCAAAGATGAAATAATACAGAACATGGTCCATCAACTGTTTTCTTATAAATAATAAAGAGAAGTATAAAACAGGGAGAAGTAGATTTGTCAAAAAAAAATACTATCCACTGTCATGGAGGATGTCTAGTGCGGAATCTAAAAGAAAGAAGAATTCTGTACGCATAGCAAGGTCCACCTGATGACAAGCTATATATATTTTGACATTATACTGATTATATTAAGTCCTAGAGTATTACAGAGCCTTCTAAGTAAAATCTATAATCATTTAAAAGGCCATCAAGGAAAAACCAAGTAAAAAATTATACCTGTTTTGTCTAAACTATGAAATAAAATTGAATGGACAATTTTGTTTTTATTGACTGCTAGTGTCTCTACATCTATCATTCCTCTTGCCCCTCCCCTCAAAAAAATAATAAATAAACTTGTCTTTTATTTACTTTGGATATATTTTACATTTTTATGTGTGCATGATATTTCACTCAACAGAGTATAGGTTTCTTGAGGGAAGCAGTTTTTAGTATTTGTATTTTTATATTTGCATCCCTAATTGGCACAGTTTGAGAACAAATAAAATGTTGATTGCTTGATTAGATAAATATTGGATAAGTACTGCATGGATAACAAATTGAATCTATGTAGAAAGAGGATGAATTGGGCTACTTTTCAGAAATTACATAGTTTTAAATGACTAAACATTTTTCTAAAATGAAACTTTACCTTTAAAATATCAATATAATTCTTGTCATATGGTGTGAATATCAGACATGGAATTAAAGTTGCAGATCATCCACATGTGAATGGGTGTTAATAGATTATGATATATTGCCAATAAATAACTGCAAAGGAGAAGTGGCAAAAAGGATAAAATAAGAAAGATGTATGACCAGAAAGGGAAGGGAGTCAGTTACATAGCAAGTATACAACCATATGCATGGTATATGACCAATGGACAGCCTATATGCTCATTGGTATTTACAAAATGTCAAGAGATCAAGATCCACTAGCACATTAGGTGGCTCCTTTCAGAGAATTTCAGAGAATACAGGTGTGAGCATTCAGCACAAGTGAAAGCAGTAATCACACACTGGTAAGATCATAGCCCCATGGAAGTATCAGAATACTGAAGAAAAAGTTAAATTGATATGGCTTATAGAAAAATCCTCCCACTAATGTCTTATTAGTGTGGACCTTGTGTTCTTGAAGTCTATCCTGGGGAAAGCAAACTGGCTAATCACCCAAAAAGGATTTGACCAAAGGCTATTATATGAGTACCAGCCTAGCTAAATATAGCGAGATCTTCAGTACCTGATTGGAGACAGAATGATTAATTTGTCTGCTAATTGCTAAAGCAACTCTCAAAGATTATTTATTAAGTTATATTGGAGCTGTGATTTACATTGGTGAAAGAATAAGAGTACACATACTGGCAAAACTACAGATTGAAGAAACATTGAAGTATCATTGTTAAAGCAATTACAATGTGTTCTCTTCTAACTTGCTAAAGAGAATTAATTTTCCAGAAGCATCACCTAAACTTTTGAAACTCACTGTTACATATTTTTATTTTTTCAGCCATATCAGAAAAAAAAATACATCAATATTTGAGATTTATGCTGTGTAATTAGTACTTAATTGATAATAAATTGTTTTCTTATCTTAGATGTTTACAAATAAGAATACATTTTCCTTAAGATAAAAGGTTATAAAAAGGTGTTTTAAGTTCACAAGTCAGCCTGGGAAAAACCTTGTTTAACTCAAAATGTTCCAAAAGTGTGGTACTAGGAAAAAACACTACAGAACAAACCCTTGTGTATGACAAAATTTTTTATAGGAAGATGCATTCATAAAGTTCCAATATGATTTCTAAGATATTCAGCACCAATAACAGGCAATTCCCTTTCTCATCAGTAGGAATAAGGATTTTACTAAATCTTAACCAGTGGTAGGAAAAGTTCCAGGTAATCTGAAGAAGCAAGAAAAGAAGTATTGGGGATGAGTGAAAGAAGAACTGAGAGAAAAAAATTAGGATTCAAGAACAGAAATCTAGAAGTTGGAATTATGAAGATAGTGGGGTGTTCAGGATAAACAATTTGTAGGGACTCCTGGTGCTCTACTTATCCCTCCAAGGAAATGTTCTGGGCCCGAGATGAGTCCCTAATTACATTCTGTACATTCATCTATACTTCAGAAAAGTTAGTCTTTTTCCTACCTTCCTTTTAATCCTCTTCCACATCTCATTTTCTCCCCTTCTTCCCAGGGCAGCCATTGTCAGGATGGATAAGGCATGAAAGCCCTGAATAAGAATTTTACTCCAGCCACATCCTAGCTGTAGGATCCTAGGGAAGTCACTTAACCTTTCTGTACCACAGTTTAATCATCTATAAAATGAGCATAATAGCACCTACCTCCTCCTAGGACTGTGCAGACCAAAGGAGAAAACATACATAGAGTGTTTGCAAACCTTAAAGTACTATAATTATTAGCTACTATTGTTTCTATTGTTCTAAGATATTATATTGGAGGACTAAAAGAAGACAGCTAAGTGAAATAAACTGTTAGTAGTGCTTTGAATTGATCCAAGTGGTCTGGAGTATCATTTATGCCATTCTCTCCAAGTAATGAAAAAACTATGTCTCTTATCCCTATTGCTACGTTTATCCCCTTTTCTTCCTCTCCCAAGATTAAAAAAGCAGAAAAAAATGATCCTATATACATCAAATATTTTATACAGTTGTTTTTGTTATAGCAAAAAAACTGAAAATTAAGTAAATGCTCAGCAATCTGGGAATGTACAGAATTGTAAGAAATGATGAATATAAAGAATTCAGAAAAGCATGAAAAAGACTGGAATGAACTGATGCAGAGTAAATAGAATCCCCCCAAAGCTCACAGATGACAACTACACAAAAATGGCAAGATTAACAAACGGATGCCATATCTTCTATAAAGACCCAAATTAAGCCCTCTGGCAGATCAGTAAAAACACACATTAGTGAAATACCCTCCTCAAAGATTTGGGAAGGGGATGTTTATGACTGGGGATCACACAATCAGATGCAATGATATACTGATTAGTTTTACTAAGCTGTTTTTTCCTGTTTTTATGTTATTTGGAAAGGGTCTTTAGATAATGATCAATTTTTTTTTTTTTTAAATCATGAACAATAAATCATGAACATGTGGCTCAATGGATAGTGCTGGACTTGAAGTCTGGAAGACCCGAGGTTCAAATCCAGCCTCAGACTGGGGGACTTATTGGGGGACGCTGGGCAAGTCAGTCAACCCTGTTTGCCTCAGTTTCCTTAACTGTAAAATGAACTGGAGAAGGAAATGGCAAACCACTCCAATATCTTTGCCAAGAAAACCCCCAAAGTGGTCATTAAGAGTCAAATAGGTCTAAACAATAAAAAAAACTTTTAAATCTCACATATAAGCCAAAGAGTTTGGAAGTTAAGGTCTCTAGTGGTTTATCCTAATTTTATATTCCACAAATTTTGCTATTTGACAGAGTCCATAGTTCCTCCATGCAGCACTTTCTTACCAAATTCCACATAAATCCAAATTTGCTTATTGGATGAAAAAAATGGAAGTATTTTTATGTGAGGTAAGTATTTAACTTTTTTTTGGTCAGATCTAGATTAAAATCCTTTCTTAGTTCTTAGTTCTTAGAAACAACCAAGTTATGAAGAAACAGACCGATTTTGTGAACCTTAATGCTAAACAAATACTCTTCCCTACCATGTTTCATCTACATAGTATCATATGTGCAATGAAAAATATTCTAAGACATTGAATAAAATCTAAGCTCGGTGTTAGCGATCATAGAACTGTAATAAGACTTTGTCTTTGCATATATAAGACTTCCTCAAAATAAAACAAAACAGATTCCCCTCTACCATTCCAACTTAATAGAGTAAGAATATAGACTTCAATTTCTCTGTGGTTGTAGAAATATCTACAAACTATAAAATGCAAATGTCAAAGTAAAAGAAGAAAAACAACAGAAATATGAATAAGGAAAAAGAATTTATAGATTAAGGAAGGAAAGACACGAGAAAGAAAAAAATTTATGCTACTAAGGACAAATCTAATCAATAACTATTCTCTGGACGGGTTTCTAAATATTATGCATTAGACAGGTTATTCTTATTCTGTATATACAAATAGGAGGATCTACTATATTTTTCTATTTCCTATTATCCTTTTTTATTCTCTATTACTGCTTTCTATATTTCTCCAATATTCTTTATTGGTGAAATCTTCCTTTTTATTCCTTCTCCAAGAGCCTTCTACTCTTTCTGTTTTGCAAGCAGGTCTCCTTTTCTCCTTTCTTATTCCTCCAATTAAAGTAATTTTAAAAAACTTCATGGAAGCAGTAGTTTTATTAGTAACAATTTTTAATGGATCAGTTGATTTTTAAAAATGTTTCTCATGTTTATTATTGTGATAGAAATTTTAGCCTAAAAATGTATTTATAATGAAAATTAAAGTAGGATCCATCCTGCAAGAACAGAAGCACCATGACTGCTCTGTTCCTAACAACTGCTATTTATGTCATAATTCAATTGTTTCTACCAAGGTATTCTTACATATTTGTGAAAAGTAGTCCAACAGAAATTTAAACATTCATTTTAAATTATCACCCTTATTTTAAATTTTTCAATATTAGTAATCTCTAAATTAACAAATACTAAGACTCATGTAATTTTGTCTTCTGAAGTTTTTAATTTGATAGATAAAACCAAAGACATTTAATTTCTGGGCTTGTATCTGATGAGCAAGAATGTGTGGGGAGATGAGGGGGTGGCTGATGGCAGGAACTCAAAGCAGATGAAACACCCGTAATTCTTTTTTTTTTTTTTTTTTCAAAAAAGGCTGGCAAATTATCTTTCTAATTTAGAAAAAAACTGGGAGTCCATGATCTTTATGTCTCAAATTCAGGAACAATGATTATTTTCTGTAGGAGCTTTTGGATTTCTTAAATTTCAAGCCTCTCTGTCTTCAACTGGTAAAGACAAAGCTTTTTGATACATGTCCCTTCCTTCACATATTCTTCCTGCAAAGAACTGGATTTTAGTAATATTTAGCAATCAATTTCTAGTAAATTTAGCAATTAATTGGATGACCAATTAACTGCCATCATAGTGAAGAAAAACTTGTAGCATTCAACTAGATGCTTTGCTTATGAACTGAACAGCATAGTGCTTGAATTCTGAGGCTGTAGATAAAGAATTTTAGTCACTTGTAGGGGAAAAATATTAAATGAAAAAAAAAATCCCTTGCTGGTAGTTGGGGGGGGGGGGGTGACTGCCTGCTGAGCTAACTGTGAAGATGAAACAGTATTCCTTAAAAAAAACAAACAAAAAATCCAACGGTAGTCACTTTATTTGGGGAGAAAAAACCCACAATCTTAGAGAACATCACAACTTCTAAATGAACTAATACACTTTTATTAAGTCCTAACTTAAGAAATATCTTTACTAGATTACTGTACAAACCCAGCAGATATTATTAGATAATTAATAACATCGCCATCCTCGTTACAAAGAGCCAAGAAAATGAAAGGTACATGTTTGAAAATTTAAATAACAATACATTAAGTACAACATGCAGATTGATTGACAGTTATGATTTTACTTGGCCCCAGTTCATAGACTGACCTTCCTTAAGACTTTTCTGGTTGTTCACCTCAAGGCATTCCTTTTCTTTCAATGGCTCGAAATCCCCAGCAGTTAAAATCTCCGGAAAGCCCTGTTGCTGCTTCTTGGAGCTATCGATCATGGTTAGAGGCGCTTTCAGAATGGCAACATCAAGCAAAGGAAAAAAGATTAATTTGCCACCCAGCAGCAAACGGTACAGTGAATACTCAGGTCCCAGCTTCCTCTTCACGAAACACCAATAATTGAGCAATTATGTCTTTAAGCAGCTGAAAGCAGCCATTACCCTTTAATTCCCACTTTGACCTGCAAATCCCATCTCTCCGCTCCCTCAGCTCTCTCCCAGACTGGGAAGCTGAGCCCAAGCGAGAGTGCGCGCGAGCTCCGAAACCCCGCCCCCCTTCCCAGACAACCCCCGTCCTTAGCCATTCTCGCTTCCTCTGCACTCGATGCTTTAGCGAACGGTTTGATGGCCAGAATCATCTGACAAACACTGAGCCAAGGAGTTAAAAATAAATCCTGCTGTAGTTAAAGGAGAAGCCTTTGCAGATACTGAAGATGAAAAATTATTCCTAAAAGGTGTCTCTGTATCTCCTTTCTCCTCTCCTTTTTTTCTTTTTAATACAGCCAGAAGCTGGGTAAATACTTTACATTGCCCAGACAAATGCATTCTTTTTTTTTTTTTTTTTTTAAAGTTGCAGAGATAAACAAATGACTGTTTAGGGTATTTCTGAAAGCATTAGGTTTTACACTTATGCAAATCTGAATTAAATTTGAATTTTATTTCACAAAAAAGCTTTTTTTTTTTTTTTTTTAAACCTCTTTATATAGTTAATGGCTGATCCTACACGAAACTTATGGTCTAAGATGAAAAGCAAAAGCACAATTTTCCCCCTTTCCCATCACAGATCCAAAGCAATTTTCCTTTCTACCACTAGTCGGCCACTTGAGTTAAGATCTAACTTAAGAAAAAGTTCTATAACATTGCCAATTGTGATAAATGTAATCTTTATTTCAAAGCATAACCATGAAGAAATAACTTTCTGTAAAATTTGTCAATTGTGTTTGCTAGCTTAGACCAAATCCAATATAAGTAAAAGGAAAGTAAATTTTAAGATTTTACAATCTTACTGTCCAGAAAAGAGAGACTCCAAATTTAATTGTACAATCAGCAAACAACACTATCTCATATAAATCCCATCATATTATTCCCAGATGTATATGTAAAATACATGGGGGTGGGTGTCTCTTAAAGAGTCAAGTAAGTCTATATGGTTTTGACAGATTCACAAAAAGGATATGACCCCACAGTCATTTTGCTCTATCAAATTAAATTTTTAAAAAAGTATTTAACAAGCACAATAGGACTATCTATATTTCTATGTCATCAATATGACTAGAAAGATGTGGTCTGCTCTAGAACATCAGCAAATTCTGCCTATTCAAATCTCTTTTATCAAGGATAAAATTGATGAATGTATAAACAATTTTATGACAAGGGGAAAGTGGGAATATGGTTGATAGCTGTTATTTCCTTGATCATATTTTTTCAAAGATAATAAGGTCTGGAATTTTTTCCCACATTTTATCTTATCCTTCTTTTGCATAGCTTGAAAAATTATATTACAATGCAGTTAGACAACCCAGAGAAGATGTATTTGTCCTTCTCTATATTCATACTACAACTACTAATGTAGTCCAGACTCTTATTATGCTTATTTGGACTACATGTATAATCTCCTAAATAGTCTCCCTGCCTACAACCTTTTAACCTCTCTAATCCATCCTCCACATTACTATTCCAGTTAAAACTGGCTTACAGTTTGCACAAGTGACTGACTCCCATGGCAAGAATGTATTACATTTGACCCTTCATCTATCAAGGCTCAATTCATGTGCTACACCTCCTAAAGTAGGCCTTTGTTGATTTCTCTACTAGTATAAGTCCCCTCAAATATTCTGAATTAAGGAAGGAAGGAAGGAAGGAAGGGAGGGAGGGAGGGAGAAAAAGTACAAGACGAATAGCAAAGCCAATAAGGTTGGAAAGATGTTTAATTCAGGTTGTATGGAGCTTTAGCTTTTAAAGCTAAACACGAGATTTTATTTTGACCTAGAGGAAACCACTGGAATTGCCTGAGTAGAAGTTTGCATAGATTTGTGCTTATGTGTAAAGGGCAAAACTTTGGAGAAGTATACTTGAAACAAGGTGTCAAGTCAGTGGAATTGATGAGATGATTGCTCTTTACTTAGTACTTAGCATAGTGATGTAATGGTTCTCTAAGTTCACACATAATCAGTATGCTGTAATGATATAATTACAATAAGGTATTATAAGGGCTAATAAGGACTGGAAGATAGACATTTTATTTTTGACCAGCTTCATGGTTACTCTCATGCCTCTCCACTAAGATCAAGACTGGGACAGAATAAAGACTGTAGACTCTATTCTTGACCATTCTTGTGGTGTCTAACCTGCTGAGACCAAGGCCCATCCGAAGGACCTCCAGAAAGCTAGCCCAAACATTATACTTGAGGAAGATTACTTTTGACAGTAGTGCATATGATGGAGTGCAATGGTGAAAAACTTCAAACAGGGATTCCAATTAGAAGGCTGTTACATGCAAAATCTAACAGAGAGGATGGAGGCTTGAACTGAAATAGTAAGCTGTGTGAATACAGAGGGTGGATAGGAGAGACTTTATGAAGGTAGAAATGGCAAAAATGGGAGTGGAATCAGATATATGGATTGAGGGAGATCTTTCCCTGTGTGAGTTTCCATAAAATAGTCTTTTTGGCAAGTATACCTTTGGCATTCAAATAATGTGGACAACCCAATGGAGTTGTGCTTTCTTCAGTAGCGTTTGAGGACCTCAGTGTCTAGGATTTTACCCTTCCAAGGGATCTTCAGAATGATCATGTGGGAAGAACCCACATGAAGTACATTCACCAAAATAAAAATCAGTAAATGAGCACAAGGAAATTATAGAATAATTCTCAAATATTCCTTGGTATAAAATAGTAAGGTGTTTTATATATTACAAAACTGATTGAGTAAAGAGGAATATCTTTTTCATTTACAACTGCTTTGGGTACTTAAAAGATAGCTATAAATATATGAGTCTATAAATATACATGTTTATATAATATTTAAAGTATACACATCTAAAAATTGAGGAAAAGATTATGTTCTCATAGAAATAAAACATTTTGTTATAAAAATGCACACCAAAAGCATTTAATGAAAAGTAACTTTATTAAAGAATTCTGAGTGGTAGGGAATAAAGCTGAGTGGCAGGGAATAAAGTATGCATGCCCTACTCCACAAATATTTGACATAATTCTAGCTGTATAATGAGAACAAAATTAAAGATATAGAGATTAGCTAAGAGTAGAAAAATAATTCTTATTTGCAGATGATTTGACAATGTACTTAGAAAACCTCAGAGAATCATAAAAGTGACAATAGCCTCAATAAAAAATCAAGGTGCAAATAAATCCACAAAAATCATCAGCATTTCTATAAAGTGTTAATAGAAGCCTGGAAGGACTAGGAAGGGAAATTTCTTCAAAATAATTATTTAAAATGCTTAAAACAAGGAAGCTAACCTACCAAGACACATGTAAAGTTTATAAATATAATTACATGCAATAAATATGTATTATATCTAGGATATACTGCAACATACTTAACATATATAGGACTGCTTGCCATCTTGGGGAGGGGGTGGAGGGAGGGAAGGGAAAAAAACGAAACATAAGCGAGTGCAAGGGATAATGTTGTGAAAAATTACCCTGGCATGGATTCTGTCAATACAAAGTTATTATTAAATTAAATAAAATTTAAAAAAATAATTACATGCAACATAAATAAGGTATTACTGTTCTGAAATTGAGGAAGACAGATTATTGATGTGATATTCACTGTTTGAGCAAAGCCAAGGGAAAAAAAGTAATGATATTACTTGAATTAATTTATAGTTTTAGTGTGATAACAAATGACAAAGTTCATAAAACTATGCAAAATAATAACAACATTCATCTGGAAAAACAAAAGGTTTATGAGTCTTTTTCAAGGGAAATAATGAAAAATAAATACAAAGGGGATTAACGCATTGCCAAATCTTTAATAAATCAGGGATCCTCCAAATACTTGGTACTAGTTTAAAAAAGAAAAGATAAAGTAGATCATTTGGCACATATTATAAAAGCAATAAACAAAAGAATAAAAAATTATATCCCAGTGTTTGTTAAGTGATACAACTACTGTATCTTAAAATAAAGATGTTAAAGAAGTATTGCCCTGGGGAAAAAAAAGTTGTTTTTTTTTTTTAAAAAGTCTATTTCCCCCAGGATATTGCACTTAGATCCAATGTAAATGCTTCTAGATTATTTATCCATAAATTTGAGCTATTTGCAAAGAATAAATGAGTGTTCTTTGTTCTTTTTTTTTTTCTCAGTTTCTTCAATTCTCTAATTTTTTGGTCTAAGAAACCATAATCTATAGACATTTAAAAAATAAAGTTAGAGTCCTTAACCTTGCAATTATAAGAAGAAATCTATTGCAAATTATGACTAAATTACCATTTACGTTGTGATTTAATGAGAAAAAGTTCTGGCACAATCTGTCCTGCAACTGAAAGCTACTACACTCATGTAGCAATCTTTGAGTAAGAAAAAAACCTATTAGCTTTTCCAAAAGTTGTTTTACTATACGTGTCCTTCTTATTTGTTAATCATTTATAATAAATCACCTCTTCTATCAACTATGCTGCATGATCTGTAATTATAGTCACTTAGCCTATAATAAATCCACATCCATAGTGAGGGCTTATTATGTGCAAAGGGGATGTCTGAATATAAAAAGGCATTGCCATAAATCAAATCAGTTTTCCCACCACCCTGAGGCACAAATATTTATTAAGCGTGAGAAAACTGTATAGCTAAGAGACCAGGAACAGCCCAAGAAAGGCGTCCAAGGAAGCAGAACACAAACAAACGCTGCTCATGGGACTTATACAAAAATTTGGCAGGGTTAATATATTCTTATTATATTGGATTATTTCTATGAAGATTTCTTATCACAACAAGAAAAAACCTGCTTCATTAATATAAAAAATGGCCAAAAGAATATAAATGAAATGACTGATGTCTTTTGATACAAGGAAAATGCCACGGCATTTAATTCCTTGTGCATATCTATAGTGTATACTGGAACATGCATCTAGCTATATGCCTTTCTTAGAATTTGATTACCACATTGTGGGTATGTCTTATGTCCTTATGTAATATTCTGTATCTTGGTTGTTTGAGATTTACCAAAGATTTAATGACTTGCCCAGGGTCACACAGGGATTAAGTTACAGAATTAGAATTCAAATTCAGGTCCTCGGATACTAAATCATCATTTGACAAGCATTTAATTAAGTACTAGCTTGTACCTTCACTAGAGATACAAAGATAAAAAATAAATAATCCTCTCAAAGAGCTTATATTCTTTTGGGAAAGATGTCAAATGATGGAGTTAACCTCTGAAGTCCCTTCCAATTCTAATCCTGTCATCCTCTGTATCAGAACATACAAGATCTAAACTAAATACAAGGTATTTGGGTGGTCAAGTTGTAGGGATAGGGCAATCATGAAAGGCCTATTGTAGGTGGTACTTTATCATCTTTGAAAGAAACAAGGAATTACTGAAAGATATATTGAGGAGTATAAGAGGAGCAGAGAGAGAGAGAGAGAGAGAGAGAGAGAGAGAGAGAGAGAGAGAGAGAAAGAGAGAGAGAGAAAGAATAGGTAAAATAATGGAGACAATACATTAAGTGTGATATATATAAAAAACTAAGCACTCATAAGAAGGCCAAAATGTCTGGGCTGTAGAATCTGTGGAATAGGTAAAGAAGGAAATAAACATTTATATAATACTATGTGCCAGATACTATGCTAAAGGCTTTGTATATATTGCATCTGATCCTTATAACACCCTTGGAAGGAGGTGTTAATATCCCCATTTTACATTTAGGGAAATTGAGGCAAGAAAGAGGTTACATGACTTGCTCAGGGTCATATAATTAGTATCTGAGACTAGATTTAATCTCAGGTCTTTAGGATAAACATTGTATCAACTGTGCTTCTAAGAAGGGGAGTAATGTATTTGATACTAGAGGATCACTGGAATTAACTGAGCAAGAGTTAACTGAATTAAGTGAGTAGGAGAGTGACATACTCAGATTTGAGCTTTAGAAGTAACAGGTTAGTAGCTCTGTAGAGGATCCCAATAAATAAACATTTATTAAGTACTGTCTATGTGCCAGTCATTGTACTAGATATATTCAGACCTAATTTTTTTTAAAGGAAAATCGTATTAGTGGCTGAATGGAGGTTGAATTGAATAGACCAGAAAAGGGTGACAGTTGGCAAGCACAGTTCTTGACACACAGCCCGTCATGCTTCATCAATTCTCATATTGATCAAGAGACCAGTAAGGGATCTTTTTCTAATATGCTAGGTGAGTGATAATATGGGCTTGAAGTAGGATAAGTCTATATGAACTAAGATAAGGAAATAGTTCTAAGAGATAGAACAGAATAATAGAATAGAATCAACAAGAGGTGGTAATGGATTGGATATGGGGTAAAAGAGAATGAGGAGTTGAGGATGATTTCAGACTGCAAACATGGTTAACTTGAAGCATTCTGGTAACCCTGACAAAACTATGAAAGGTCTAGTCGAGCCTCTATTAGTCTGGAATGGAGATCACATGGCCTATAATATCTAGCAGCTCCAGCTATTTTCTTACCATATGCCGTCTCTCAGCTCTGAAATTTCCACTCTATGACATTTACTCTCCTTATGGGTGAGTGGATAAAGTGACCTACTCATTCTTGTTATCTCTACATTCCCCCTTCAATTTTGGACTCTTTATGGCCATTCATTCTATGATGTATATACCTCCATTATTCACACTTTCTAGTTCTGGAACTGAAATCAAGTCTCCACTGCCACTGTATTAGGCACAGAAGTGTGCATTTTGGAGAAAATACTATGACTGGCAGTTAGGAAGAACCAAGTCCAAATCCTACCTCACATATTTCTAGCTGAATAGGTTAATCTATTTGATCTTTAGGTTTGTGTGTGTTTTAAATCTAGAAAATAAGAAGGTTGGACTCTATGACTTTTAAGATCTCTTAAAATTCTAAATGGATATTTTTAGTCTATTTGAAAAAGGCATGCTAGACAGTGGCTCTCGAGTTCTATTTTCCATCACATTGTTTCCATGTTCTAAGCTCTTCTTGCCAGCAAGGGATCAATGAAACACCATGACATTCCATGTGAATGCTCTAGTTTGGCCTCTTCCCATTTGAAGAAGCCCACAGTGCAGGGGATCACAGAGCCACCATTCTGTGTTGGCCTCCTAACAAGGCTTTTTTCTGTTTCCTAGAAATCAGATACTATTCCATTGCATGCCATTCCCTGGGCTAGCTTCTTCCTACTTGTTGCATTTCCTGCCTGCAGGTGATAGATGCCATTCCTTCCTACTCATTTTGCCTATCTCCTGATTTGGTCTGTCTTCAGGAACAGAGGAGAAATGCTTTTCAATTCTTTCTTTCCAAGAATCCCCTTAAACCCAAGTTGCCCAGTAACTTGAGAGAATATTACCTAAAGCTATGATCTATGTTTAATAACCCTTCCAAAATTATTCAAACCAAAATCTCATAATACCTTTCTCCATCCTACTAATCGTCAAATTCCATCTCCTTCCTCTCACTGCCGTCATGTAAAAATCCTGTTCTCTAAATCCTAATATCTATTCCAAAAATCCTATTCATCTCAAATGAACCCAGCTAAATTTTGCACTCTAAAATCAAACAGTCCTTCTACTGTGCTCTCTGAGATACATGCTCTGTAGGTAACAAATTTTCTTTCTTCTGAATTTCACTGAGATCTAGTTCCCTCGTGATGAAATGCTTCTGTGGTTACTTCTTCTGGTACCAGTTGTGCTTTCCCTGATCCCTCCTTAGTCAAGATAGGGGAATTGGAATATTTCTTATTTCCCATCGCCACTTCCAGGTTTGCCTTCTATCTGTAATACTAGTAACTTTCTTGAGGTCTATTCATTCTGTATCAATTGTCCAATAAAATTTTTGGTACCAGTTGTCTACCAACTTTCAAATATTCTCCTTCTTTGCCTAAACGAGTTCAGTGTCTGGCTAACAGTCTATCTCCTCTTTAGATCCTATCCTTATACTAGGGAACTTCAACATACATATTGATATTCCTTCAAATAAAGAGTTTCTCAACTTGTTCATGTTCCATGCTTTATTCTCCGCCATATCTTAGCTACATAAAGAGATGATAATATTCTTGGTCTTGTCATCACCCATAAGTGATCAATTTCTGTTAATGAACTCTGAAATTCCCTTATCTGTGAACACAACCCAGTGTTATTCCACCTCTCCCACTGTCTTACTACATTAAATCTTGTTATTCATCCTTACTATGAACTCAAATCCCTTGACTTCCTAAGTTCTTTCTCAGGTCATCATCCCAGCAATAAATGCAGTCTCTTCAGTTCTCTATCTTGATTCCTTAGTGAACCAGGTCTGCTGATAACTTCCCTCTCCATTTAAATCCTTTACTTGCTTATGATTATTCCCATCATCTACTGCCTTAGCTCTCACATTTACATGAAGACAAAAGAAGTTAGAGAAAAGATGCAAAACATTTCAAACAGATCCACTAAAAACTGGTATGTAATTTCAGTGGGATTTTTACTATGATATGACAATCCTTTTATAACTTTCTAACAAATTATCACTTCCACTTACTACAATGGTTTTTCCAAAACTTTTAATCATCCCTCCTAAAACTTCTTTCAGCTACTTCTCCTCCTATTCTTGACTCCATTTGCCAAATTGTTGCTATTGCTGTTCTTTCTTTTTTTCCTCCTTTTTATTTTTCTCCTTAATTCAGATCACCCAAATGCCTTCTAATGTTATTTTTGCTTTCACTTTTGTTTCATGTAATGAGGCAGCCCTTGTTACCAAGCTAAAATCTCTACATCCACATTCCATCTCATCTCCAGCAGATTATCTTTTTCTGTTATCTCCATTCTCTCACTTATTCTTAATATCTCTCCCTATCTACCAGCTACCTTCCAAACCATCTACAAACATGCCTATGTCTCTTCTCTCTTCAAAAAACCCTCAATTCATCCATACATCTCCACTAGAAATCATTCTATATTTCTTCTCCCTTTTATGGATAATAAACTTAAGAAGGCCATCTACAAAAGGTTCTTTCACTTCCTTTCTTCCATTTTTTTTTTTTTAAACTCTGTAGTTTGGCTTCTGACCTTATCATTCAACTGAAAATGCCTACTTCAACAAGATCAATGTTCTCTTAACTGCCAAATCTAATGGTTTTTCTGAATTCCTATCCAGTTTTACTTCTGCAGTCTTTGACATTGTTGGATATAAAGGGCTGAAACTCTTAAAAGGAATGCTTGAATCAGACAACCTCACATTTAAGGCTAATTACTTATTTGACAATGACTCTATTAGCATATGTTTGGGAAAAATGGACCTTCTCACTTGTTTGGTGCTGGCTGGATGTTTGGTGTATACAGATAATCACAGGCAAGGATTAGAGGATGGGGTGAAACAAACCAGACTTCACTTGGCCACAGGCAGAAGAGGATAGAGGTTGGTGACTTAGGAGTTGGTGACTTTTCTCCTTTGGAGAATCCAGGAGTCTCTTGGCAGTTTTGTCTGTCTCCTTCATTTCTCCTCCTAAAGACCAAGGACGTTTACTTACTCTGACTCCGGCTGTTCCTGAGACCTCCAGGAAGCTAGTCCAGACTTTACAGTTGGACACTCTCTTTTCCTTGATACTCTAGTATTTTTGAAATATTCTCCTAGTTATTCTCCTACCCATCAGACCACTCTTCCTAGTGTCCTTTTGTTGCATCTTCAATCAGGATTATGCTTATTAATGACAGATATCCAACAAAGCCTCTGTCCTGAGCCTTCTTTTCTTTTATCTATATTATTTCAGTTGGTGATCTTGTTAGCTCTCAGAGATTCAATAACATCTCTATGAGTATGATTAGGAAATCTATTTGTCCAGCCCTAACTTCCTCTGCAGATCTCCAAATGCCTATTGTACATATTGAATGTGTGGTAGGCATTTTAAAACGAACATGTCAAAACCCTCTATTTTCCAAACTTTTCTACTGCTGTCAAGAGCATTATTATCTCCCCAGTCATCCTGGCTCACAATGTTGGCATTAAATTAATTCTTCACTCTCTCTCATCTCTCAAATACAATTTGTTGCTCAGTCCTTTGGCTTTTTAAACACCTTTCATGTACATCTCCTGCTCTCCTATGACATTGCTACCACTACAGCAATCATCTAACACCTATACACACCCGTACTCAGTAAACTCTAGCTGCTCCTTATCACTCCCAAGTTCAAATATAAAATCCTTAATGTTCAGATCCCTTTTATAACTTGCTTTTTATCTCCTGCTATCTTCTAATCTTCTTATACAATCTCAATGTTTTCTGTGATCTTATGACAATAGCCTCTTTACTATGCCTCAAAGAAAACACTACACATTTTCACTGCTTGTCCCCCAAATCTGGAATGGTCTCCCTCCTCCTCTTCATCTCCTGACATCCCTGCCTTCTTTTAAGTCCAAAATCTCACTTTCACAGGAAGTGTTTCCCAAAGTCCCTTAATTCTAATGCTCTGTTAATTATCTCTACCCTATCCTATGTCTTATTTGTAAATAGTTTACAAGCTGTGTCCTCCATTAGACCTAGTTCCTTGCCAGCAAGACCCGTCTTTTTTCTCTTTTAATGTTTGTAATTTTTAGCACAGTGCATGGCAAACAATAGGCATTTTATAAATGTTTGTTGACTGACATCCAATCCCCAATACTCCTTCCCATGTATGTGTAAAATCTCCCCCTATTAAAATGTAAGCTTCTTGAGGGGAGGGACAAAGCCACTTTTGTATTTGCATTCCCTAGAGTTTACCAATTTGAAAGAAGTTAATAAATGCTTTCTTCATTCATTCAAAGTTGGAGAAAAAGTTTTGGGGAAAAGATGCTGTGATACTTACTTTACACTCAGTTAAAAATGTCCAATAAGAAACTGGTGATATAGAAATGGAACTCAGGAGAGAGTAGAACAAAATATCTAGATATGGGATCCATGTTCTTAAAGTCATTTACTGAAAGAATATGATCTTTCTTTAGTGGAATAGTGTGATAATCTATAATTTTATCTTTTTTAAGCATCATAAAACTGCATTTTAAAAAATGTTACCCATGTATTATCTAAAATACATGGAGAAGCCTCTGTATATATGTGTTTATATGGAAAATTAAGAATACAGTCTATGAAAACAAAGTTATCTTTCTTTTCTTCACTCACTTTTTGTGATCACTTATACAGAATTAAAAAAAAAAAACTGTATAATATGTAAGCAAAATTTTCCCCAAAGAAACCACTTTCTCAAGATAAGTAATCTCTTGAAAGTTTGATTTTTTAAGGAAATCATAACATTGATAGGTATGATTAAGTACTCCAAATATTTTTTAAAAGTATAATTAATGATATGTTTAAAAAATTAATCAGTATTTTTATTTTTTAATTAATTTTACTTTGGATATTTTGATATTTTATACCCAATTACACATAAAAACAATTTTTAGCATTAATTTTTTTTTAAAATTGAGTTCTGAATTCTAATCAGTACATTTTAAAAGTTATCTGTGCTTATTATTTGAAAGACCGGCATATAATTAGACTGACAAATATATTCTCTATCATTGTTTATTTTTTACTTCTGTATTCCACGAGAGCTGTGAATTTCATCCTGAGTTGGTAATTCTGTCAGTCTAAAGTCTAAAAAGTCTAACGTCAGTCAGACTAATGCTATTTAACTCTATTCTAGAATGAAGGATGAAAGGGAGCAAGATAATGAAGTTGACCAAATTGTCCTCTCTTGCATAAAAAGGTATGTACTGTGTGGCATTGTTTTTCTATTTAAGGTATTTTAAAACCACATCATATGCTAGGTATTTATAAATCGACATTACAAACTATTGTGTCTAATATAAATTTTTTTCCAATTATGCTTTTTATATCATTTTCTTTAGCCTTACTATACTACAAAGAGGACCATATATTTTATAAACATATATACTTCATCTACTTCTAAACTTTCTAGTGTATGTTTATACACAAATATATGAAAGTACAAACTTGTCAAGCAGATCTACAGAAATCTTTGTCTTTTTAAAATTAATTATAGTGCAGAGATTTAAAGCTGTGATGCTTTCAGATCTGTTTCCCCCAGATTATGAAGAGATTGATTTCCCTAGTCAAAGAATGTAAGGGGAATGGAATGAATATTACTATGGAATAGGAGAAAAAAATCCAAACAAAGAGTAAAATGTAGTTTTTATACCATGGTCACTGTGGTGATTTGAGATTAGAGGCTAGTTTCTTTTAGATAAAACTATCTAAAAAAATGGAAAACACATTTGCTCTTTTGCATTTTTGAGTCTGTATCCTCCTTGCTTGAATATGCAGGAAGAACTTAAAAAAAAAAAAAAAAAAAAAAAAAAAAAGGAAAGTACCTATTGGTGAATCAAATGACTCTAGTAAGTAGAAAACAAGTTTTTGTTTTTCCCTAAATTTATCATAAGGAATGAAAAAACAAAATCATTACATTTAATCATGTGTCAAAAACTATGGTAAACCCTAGAAAGAGAAATGAAAAATTGAGTCAATCCATGTTCCAAAAAGCTCATGTTTAATTGGGGAGATCACACATATATTAGAGTTGAGGGACCTATATGGCCCGGGGAACTGTTGAAAAGATGAGATAGTGGGATCTGAGGGATGAGTTTATGGGTGGAGTCAATGAGAAAAGAGGGTGTCCCATTCTGTAAAGCATAGAATGGATTTAGCATATAGAACATATAGTTCAGTACATTATCTCATTGGACCTCAAAACCTTGTAAAGGGCAGATAGCACAAATATTAATATTCCCTATTTTGCAGATAAGGAAATAGATACTCAGAAAGGTATCTTATTCAAAATCACTCAGTAAGTTTTGAAGGTAAGATATGAATCTAGATCTTCTTGACTACAACTCAAATACTTAAACCATTATAACACAAAGTACCTCAATCACTGTCCTGGAGCTGGAAGGGAACGCATGAGTCATTTAATTTAACTATTATAGGAAGAGGAATGCCTTTTTTAAAAATAACTCTAACAAGTAGTAAGTCAGCTTTTACTTAAAGACCTCCAGTGACGTGGAAGTCAAGATCTGCCAAGGCCTATTTTATTCTTGCATAGTTCTGGTAACAAACATAAACTGTTCTCTTAGTAACTGTCATCAACTGCTTCTAGAACTGCTCTAGGCAGTTCTATTGCCTAAGTAAAAAGTAATGTTGTCCACATGATACCCCTTCAAATATTTAAATAAAGCTATCATAATCACCTTAAACCTTTTCTTTTATAGGATAAACTTTCCCAATTAAACCTTGTATGGCAATTCAAAATCACAGGATTTAAAACTGGAAAAAGACCTTAAACATCATGTAGTTCAACCCATTTTACAAATGACAAACTGAGATCTAGAGAGGTTAAGTAGAGTTGTCTGAAGTTAGACAAGTAATCAAAGCCACAGAGTTGGCATTCAAACCTAGGTTCTCTGACACCACCACTAGAAAAAAAGACTCTCACAATCCTAACCAAATTCTTTTGAGTAAGTCATACAGTAAATCTATTACCTCACTTTGGACAGTAAGTTGTTTTTGCTTGCTTGTTTTGTTTTTTTTGATACATCCTGAAATTACATTAGCTGCTTTACTACTGTGTCACAATACTGAAAGATGACAGATAAAATCATGGATTGATTTAACAAACTATCTGATATAGTATTTTTAATGCAGTTATAGTTTCTGCCTTTAACACAAATACTGCCTATAAGATAAACTGTCAAATGTCAATCTTGACCAAATTCTTTCGATAAAAGCTACATACAGTAGTAATAAAAGCATTGAGCATCACCAAACCTAATTTCCAGTCATGTCTCAGTCTCAAACTAACTCTTCTTTTTATTCATATAATTACTACTAGGGTGCCAAGCCTCTTATCACCTCATTCCTGGACAATTTATTTTATTAGAATTTTATTTTTCCAAATACATACAAAGACAGTTTTCAACATTCATATTTGTGTTCCAAATTGTTCTCCCTTTCCTCTTTTCACTTCCCCTGTTCCCCCCATACAAGATAGCAAGCAATGCAATACAGATTAAACACATGCAATTCTTCTAAATATATTTCCATATTCTCCATGCTACACACACACACACACACACACACACACACACACACACAAATCCAATTAAAAGGGAAAAAAAACATAATAAAGGAAAAAAGAAAAAAACAAGCTAATAAACAAGTATAACAAAAAAGGTGAATCCACCATATATCATCTCCTTGTATTCAATAAACTCCAGTTTCTCACTATTAATTCCAGGATCACATATATAATTATTTTTTTGTTTAGTTTTTAAAAGCCTTTCACAATGTGTGACCCCTTCCTACTTTTAAAGTCTTCTCAAGTTTTTTCCCTCCATGTACGCTGTAATCCAGCAACAGAAAACCTCCCTGTTGTTCCTTGAACCGACACTCAATCTCCTGGTGCCATACCTTTTCTTTTTGTTTTTAATTATATATTTTTAATCATAAAAAATCCACTTTTTCTACTTCCCTCAATACCCTCTCCCCCAGCTACAAAACAAAACAATCAGATGTATAGTAAAGCAAAACAAATTTCCACATTGGGCACATACAAAAAATTTCTCTCTTTATATACTCCAAGTATTTTTACTTCTCTATATTGGTAAGTGATGGGCATAGAACTTGAACCCAGGTTCAAATATAATCATAATATGTTTCATTTTCAGTCCTCTAAAATCACTGTTGAGTTCGTAACTTTTTCAAAGCTGTTTGTTTTGATTACATTTTTGTTACTGTATAAATCATTTTCTAAGCACCATTTACTTTATTCTGCATCATCAACTCATATAAGTCTTCCCATTTATAAAAATAACTTCTCTAAAATCATCCCTTGATCATTTCTTTTTTTCCTTTTCTTTTTCTTTTTTTGCTGAGGCAATTGGGGTTAAGTGACTTACTTAGGGTCACACAGCTAGTAATTATTAAGTGTCTGAGGCTGGATTTGAAATCAGGTCCTCTTGACTTCAGGGCCAGTTTTCTATCCAATGAGCCATCTAATTGCACCACCTTGATCATTTCTTTTCTTTTTTTCCCCCTGGGGCAATTGGGGTTAAGTGACTTCCTCAGGGTCACACAACTAGGAAGTGTTAAGTGTCTGAGCCAGCAAGTCCTCCTCACTTTCAGGGTTGATATTCTATCCTCTGTGCCACCTAGTTGCCCTGGTCCTTGATCATTTCTTAAAAGGACAATAGCATTCCATTATGATTATATACCATTATCATAACTTTTTCAGCCATTTCCCAATTTATAGGCACTCTTCATATTTCCATACTTTGATACGTTAAAAAGAGCTATATTTTTTATGCAGCCTTCAATTTTGTTTTGCTTAGTACTAATGCCTCACAATTTACGCTCACTTTAATACCCTTTTTTTCCTTTCTTTCTTGCTTCCCCGTGAGCGAAATATATTTCTGTACCCAATTATATGTGTGTATTGTTCCTTTGAACAGCTGGGTGAATGAAGTTCCATTAATTGTTAGCTGTTCCACCGATGCCCTCATCTTTATTTGTATACATGTCTATTGGAGCACCCTAATTATGAAATACATTTTTCTAACTTTCCTATCTCCCTTGCCCCTACCAATATATTCCTTTTTACCTCATTTTTCATTCTCCTGAGACCCTAAAGATATAACATAACCACTTAAGGTCTTTTAATTAGCTTTGTTTTATGATTCAAGATGATGACAGAGTTCATAGGGAACATATTCTCTCTATTCAGAATGTGTTTTTTCCTTGTTTAGTTCTTCATCATTGTACATTCATGTTTACCTTTTTATGTTTCTCTTATCTCTTATGTTTTAACTCCAAAGTTTCTATACAGCTGTTGTTTTTTAATCAGAAACGCTTTGAAATTCTCTATTTCATCAAAGAGTCATTTTTCCTGCTGACTGTAACTCTATATATTTATTATGTGTGATTCTGACCTACTACTCGATACTTGAATTCTTTTTAGGTGCTAACAGTTTTTTGCTATTTTTATTAAATTTTAACATGGAAACTGGATTTTGGCCATAATATTCCTAGGAGTTTTCAATTTAGTGGTTTTTTTTTTTAAGGAGATGACTTGTGGATTCCTTCTATTTTCACTTTGCTTTCTGATTCAAAGAAATTTGGGTACTTTTCTTGAAGTATAATGTGTCAACATTTGCTTACTCTTTCTTGGCTTTTACATAGTCTTAATTTTTTCTCCTCAATCTGTTTTCTAGGTTAATTGCTTTTGCTACAAGATTATCTCATATTTTGCTCTATCCCCCTCCCGCCTCCCCTGCTTTTGACTTTGTTTTAATAATTACTATTGTTTGATGGAGTCATTCTTTTCTATTTTGTCCATACTAATTTTTAAGAAGTTTGTTGTGTGGGCAAAGTTTTGCCAACCTGTTAAATTTCCTTATCAATTCTTTTTTTCCCTATAGCTTTCCCCCCACCCCCAATTTTTCCTTAACCATTCTCAGTTCATTTATATAAACATTTATTTAAGTCTTGCTTTTAATTCTTCCAACAATTCTAGTTTAATTTGTGTTTAAGTTGTGTTTTTCTTTGAAAATTTGTATGTGTTTTGGAGTCAGATCTTGAGCATCTTTGTTAAACATAATGGTTCTTGGTGTCTGCTGTTGTTTTTTAATGGTGGGATTCTTTTTTTTTTTTTTTTTTTGGTCTGTTTATTCTTCCAGCCCACTTCTTGACTTTGGACATGATATAAAGGCCAGGTTCTATGCATGTCTCTAGAAAAAGTCTGACTTAACCTCTACTGCTGGCTTTATTTGGGCATTAAATACTGTGTTGTTCCTGGATTTCAAGGACAACTCAGACTTAGTACTTAAAGGTCTTACAATGTTAACAAACTTTACAAGCTTACAAGCTTTCAGTGTACCCAAAGTGGACTGATAGCTGTCTCTCTGAGTCTTAAATCAAGACCTTTTTGCTTTTTGTCTCCACTAAAATATACACTCCTTAAGGCTAGGATATTTTTACTTTTTTTTTTTTTTAATTTCCAGAGTTTATATGATGCTAATGTCTAGGAGTTGGTACAAGATAGATACTGAATTAATTCAACAGTTGTAAAATAAATATGAAACTATACTATCCTCGAGGACTTTGTAATCAATAGTATAGCAAAACAAAAACATATAGAAAATACCAAGACAGCAATTATGAGTTAGGTCCTGTAGTACTAATCTTTTCCAGTTCAGTCCTGAATCTCCAATTATCTATTGGAAATTTTTATTCAACACCACAGCTCCACTAAAATCTACTACAGTATACTATCAGCACAGCTATGCTAAGCACTGGGATTATCAAGAAAGGCAAAAACCAGTTGCATTTAAGAAGCTCATAGTCTTTACAAAAACTTTTGGATTCATCACTTTCTCTTCATTCAGATGATTACCACTCTAGTCCAAGCCTTCATTAACTTCTCACTAGACTAATCCTTCTTAAATTTTTAATCCTGTCTTATGGTCTTCCACTTCTATTCCATCTTCCACACGGTTGTTAAAGAAATAGTCTTAAAGGATGAATTTGATCCCATTAGTCTTTAATAAACCTTCAGTGGCTCCCTAATACCACTAGGATCAAATTATAAACTTCCCTCTTTTTTGCGAGCATGAAACACAATATTCCATTTCCCAGGTTGGTACCTTTACATACAAGGTAGTTTGCCTTTTACTTCTTCATGCCTCACTTCATCCCTAGAATATTATCCTTCACTCTACCTCTTAGAATCTCTAGCTTGGGTCAAATGTTACCTGCTACAGAAGGCCTGCTTTGATCTCCCTTTGAGTGTTATTCTTTTTCCCTCAAGTTATCTGTTTTTATTTTGTATATATTTTCCATATATTTATCCTATAATCTGCTAGCATAATGTAAGTTCATTGAATATAAGGCCTGTTACATTTTTATCTTTTATTCATAGCACTTAATGCCTGACACAAATAAAGGTGTTAAAAACATGTTAACTGATAAATATAAGAGAGATTCATAAAGATGATGACAGAAAAATAGTGTAAGAACACTATGAAGAACTATTATATTTTGAAGGCAAATGAAGCAAAGCTTCCTAGGCCAAAAAAAAAAAGGCAATTCTTCAGACTCCTTAGAAATCCAAAGCATAAAATGCTAGAATTATTCAAAAGAGAAATAAAATTTTAAAAAGAATTTATGAGTCAATTAGGTAAATCAGAGCTTTTAATGAATTAAAAAAACAAACAATCCAGCAGCCAGGTATAGAGATTTTAAGATAATGGATAATCTCTTTAAAGAAGTAGACTATGGCTCTTAGAGAAAGAACACAACAGAAAACTGGAAGAAAATCTGACAGAAAACAGAAAAAAAAGAAATGAAAAGAAAGAAAAATTAACTCTGTGTGTGTGTGTGTGTGTGTGTCTGTGTCTATGTCTAAGTCACTAAGGCAGGTCCTACAGGAAAAAAATAACACATAAGTAGTATGAGCAAACTAACAAAATGGGTAAAATGCTGACATGAAAGAGGAAGAGAATAAAAATCAATACAAAAGAAAGAATGAAGGGAAATACAAGCCAAAAAATCCTAATCTTAAATGTAAATTAAACTATTCAATAAAACAGGTATAATGGATAAGCAAGTATAACTCAATAACTTTCCATATATGAAACACATTCAATACACAGCATAATACCCAGCAAATAGTAACAGCTTAAAAATATTTATTTACTGAATAATCCAAAAATAAAGACATTCAATATGTGTTTATGGTCTCATAAACTAGATAATTCTCTCCAACAATGCAGGTCACAACCAATAATGCAAAAAATGAAGATATATCGAATGAAATTAATTTTCTTGTTTTCATATATTTCAAGTGGTCTGTTAAGAAAAGCCTCACATAAGAACATAAACTTTTTGTCAATAAGAAATAATCCCAATAAGAAATATTCAGGGCATTTATGGTCATTCCCACCTAATGATATTAACATAATTAGGCAATATACTATTAGGGAAGATAGTTAATTCCATGTGAACAATGTTTCTGTGATAATAAATAAACAACAATTGAACATTTATAAAGGACTTCTAAAGAATTTTACCCTCAATTATTTCATTAATTCTGATTTATATCTCAGTTAATGGTTGAAAATCTCTGTAATTTATAATTTATTAATATTTCTGCAATTTGGAAAGATGATTTTATATATATACACACATATATATCTTTAAATATACAACTATATGGTTTGCTTTTATTGGTATCATATAAAATTCAATATGTACTTTAAGTTAAAGCTTAAAATATTTTATTTCTCACCAAATAGTGATGATACTGATTTTGTTTCAAAACAAAATAAATGAACTCATTATGTCAAGGTTGGTGGAAAATTATAGTTAAAATCCTTGGGGGAGAAGGGGTGGAAAATTTACATTTGAACTGATACAGAAATGAAGGTCTATCCAAAAAGATAGCTTTTTTAGGTGGAGGGTAGCAATTCCTTCTAACTTCTAACAACTACATATTTTAACCACTATGGACAATTAGGTAAGAAAGAATTAAGTTATAATTTAAAATCTGCTTTTTAAAAATCATTTTAAGCAAAGGAGACAGGGCTGTTCCAGTTTTTAATTTCTTTTGATTGCTCAATAAGTAGATCTCTAGAAAGTCATATGCCACCTATCTAATTTTAATTTCAAAGAGATGAGATTGACACGCAGAGTTTAGAAGTTGTTGCTTATTATTTTGCATGGGAAGCAAATGTTACTATAATTTCCTCCTTCAAAGCCATTATTCTATAAGTCTTACTTTGAATGACTTGGTAAGAAATAGAAACATGTGGCTTTAATTGCAGAGAAACATGCTCTATGTTAAAAAAAA
The DNA here is from genome assembly GCF_016432865.1 of Antechinus flavipes. NCBI lineage: Eukaryota > Metazoa > Chordata > Mammalia > Dasyuromorphia > Dasyuridae > Antechinus > Antechinus flavipes. The sequence goes on along the minus strand of NC_067398.1, from coordinate 298,490,013 downwards.
AAAAAAAAAAGTCCAAAGAAAGGTTACAATTATAAAACAGTATTTTAAAACAAAGAAAATCCTTTTCTATAACAATATATAACAAAACCCAAAATGTATATCCAAAGTGGCAAACACATGTTCATGTTAATATTGAAGACAAAGGTTAATCTTTTTTCAGCTTAAAATGTAGGAACCATACGTGATTAATTTTGAATTAGCTTAATGGCTCAAATGTCAGGATTCATCATGGAATCAATTTTCTTCTCAGAATTAATTGTTTATCCTTAGTACATGAATATAAAAAGAAAAAAGGGTTTTTTGCTTGTTTTTAGAAAAGTTTGTGATTTCATCAGCAAAGAACCCAGAAAAAATGTAGATTAGTAAATTGTCTGCAACTTAAGAATCATAGAATAGCCAGAAGGATTTGAACTCAGATTTTCAGGACTAAGAAACAAGCTCTCTACCCCCTTCAATCATGTTGCTTTTTAGTTAATGATAATTAAGAAAATAACTATATATTTTTCTACTGACCAGATTATAGAGGTAAAACCCATAAAAAATATCTGGATATAGATATCAAGTCAAGTGAACAAGCATATTATTAAGAACTATTATGTGCCAGGAGCATTATGGTTACATAATAAAGACAAAAGGGAGACCTTTTCCCTCTCAAGTCTACAAAAACTTGCCCAAGTCTTCTTTCTCTCTAGCCACCTGAAACTTGAATGAAAAGGAATTCTCCTCCGTCTTCCACTAACAATATTTTATATTTATTCAATTACAAAAGGTAGTTTTCAACATTCACTTTTATAAGATCAAGAGTTCCAAACTGTTCTTCCTCTCTCTTATCTCCCCTTTCCCCAAGACAGCAAGCAATCTCACATAGATTATACATGTATAATTAATATGATTATTATTATATAAGAATAATTATATTAATTATATTTCTACATTAGTTATGTTGTGAAAAAAGAATCAGAATAAAAGGGGAAACTATGAAAAAGAAAAAACAAAAACAAAGAAAGTGAAAATAGTATGCTTCAATTTGCATTCATACTCCATTGTTCTTTTTCTGAATGTTTCTTTTCCTCCCTTTTTTGGTAAAAGAAAAATATTTTATTTTTTCCAATAACATATAAAGAGAGTCATTTTTATAAGATTTTAAGTTCCAATTTTTTTTCTCTCTCTCTTCCTCCCTTTCCCCAAATGGCAAGCAATCTGATAGATTATACATGTACAATCATATTAAATACAATTACATCACACCTTGTTTGAATGCCAAATATACATTTGCCAAAAAGATTATTTTATGGAGAACTCACCCAGGATAAGTGCTCACAGGGTGGTCAGAAAAAGCAATACAAGGACACCATTAAGGTCTTTCTTAAAAACTTTAGAATCAACTTATGACATGGGAGGCACTAATACAGGACTGTCCAGCATGATATGCCCTCATCAAAGTACTGTGCTCTATGAGCAAAGCAGAATTGAAGTAGCTCAGAAGAAACATGAGATCTGCAAAGTTAGAGAAGCCACCGACAATGTTAATAGGAACTATTTGTGTCCAACCTGGGGTCAAACATTCGAAGCTCATATTGGTCTAATCAACTATAGTTGGACACATTGTAACTCAATTCTAACAGTGATGTCATTTTGATTCTCTTAGAGAACAAGGATAACAACCAACCATTTACATGTTGAGAAAGAAGAATCAAAACAAAAGGGAAAAGCCATTAGAAAGAAAAAATAAAAGTGAAAATAATGTGCTTTGTATTCAGATTCCATAGTTCTTTCTCTGAATAATATTTTCCAGCATGAGTTTTTTGGAATTGTCTTGGATCAGCGTGTTGCTGAGAAGAACCGAGTCTCTCACAGTTGATCACTGTATAGTGTTGCTCTTACGATATATAATGAATGTTCTCCTAGTTTTGCTTACTTAGAATCAGTTCATTTAAGTTTTTAAGGTTTTTCTGAAATCTTCATGCTCATTATTTCTTGTAACATAACAGTATTCCATTACTTTCATATATTACAAATTATTAAGCCATTCCCCAATTGACAGGCATCCCTTCAACTTCCAATTCTCTATTACAAAAAGAGCTGCTACAAATAGTTTTGTACATGTTGGATCCTTTTCCCTTTTTTATGATCTCTTTGGGATACAGATTTACTAGTGGCATTTCTGGATATACACAGTTTTATAGACCTTTTATAGACCAAATGTTCTCCAGAATAGTTGGATCAGTTTACAATTCCACCAACAATACATTACTATTCTAATTTTCCCACATCTTCTATAACATATATCATTTTTTTCAAAAGGAAATCTTAACCAGAAAAATAATTTTTTAAAAAAAGTATTTCTTTTGGCTAAGATTCCTCTTTCTTCTTTTCTTTCCCAGAGAATAAGTGCTAATACCTCATTGTAATATCTTTCATTAGAAAAGGAACCTAATAGAGGATAAAGTTCTGACCTTGGAATCCAAAGGGCCTATATTCAAGTCCTAATATTTTGCTGAACACAGATTGGCTATGAGACCAAAATAAGACCAGGCAAGTGTCCAAAACTATAAAATGCAGGAAGTATAACAATATTTAATGTTGTCTTTTAACCCTGTTTGATGACAGGAACTATTTTTGTGTCTTTTGTATCTCTAATTGTAAGCATAGAGCTTAGCCCATAGTAGGTGCTTAATTAATGCTTATTGACTAGACTTGAATATAGACACAATCTACATCAAACTGATTAACCTTATTTTTCAGTAATGTCAATACATTATAAACAAACCAGATCTGATCTTCAGTAACCTAGAATTTAGCCTTGTAGTACAATTTGATTCTTTTTTCTTTACGAGAGACAGAGAGAGAGAGAGAGAGAGAGAGAGAAAAGAGGACAGAAAGAGAACGAAAATGTGTGTATGTGTATGAATACATATTAACTCACATGAACCATTTCCTCTTAGAAGCAGCTTCATTCGTAAAGGGAAAGAAAATAAATTAGAAGGAGGTATTATAGCATTTAATGTTCTACACAGATGCTTCTGAAAAGCAAAGGAAAATAAAATAGTAGCCTAGCTTCTTTAAGTTTAATTATGATCATCTTATTCCTACTGAACTTTAAGTCTTCAGCTCTTCAGTTCCATCCAAACAACCAATGAAGGAACATTTTTAAATTAGCAACCGCAAGCTTGGGACTATGACAGGCTCTGGTAATGTCAACAGGGGAAAAAAAAAACAACACAAAACACTTGCCTGCTCTAAACTAGCTTACTTGTTTGGGATATAGCAGATATATATAAAACACTACCAGCTTAAAGAAGGGAAAAATGGTATTCAAGAAAGGTCACATATAAGAGATTAAATCAAAGTTCAATTTTTAAAAAGGCCAGATATTCTGACATAATGAAGGAATGTATTTCAGGTATGCAAAGGCACAGAAAAAATATAGAATGTTGTGTTTGAGGGACAAGAAGTTGGCTAGTTTAGTGGACCTTAGAGTATGTGAAGGGAAACAATAAGTCTGGACAAGTAGGATAATATTGATTGTGAAAGTTCTTTTAAAGTCAAACAGAAAAAATTTATATTTGATCCAAGAAACACATCCTCATCTTTCACTTTTCCACTGCTCTATTCTTTTGCAAAGATGGCTAATATCATCCACCTACCTCTCCTTAATAAAGGAGGAGAGCAAAAATTATGTCTAAACTCATCTGAGATTCTCATTTTTAGCCAACTTATATAATAGAGATTAAGGGATTTCTAGGAAGACAAGAGTTAGTTCTTCTTATCCTTAATTCTATGCTTGTTATTCTGCACCTTGTTATTCTTTTTATTCTGATGGCTATTGGTCACAATCTCAGGGATTCTTTTGACGATCTAAACTATTAGGAATCCATAGAATCACAAAAATTCAAAGTTGGAAGGGATTTAAGTAGTCATCTAATCAAAACAACGCTTTAAAAGAATTCCCTTATAATCAAAAAACACTAAGTCTTTATCAGAGAAAAATGTGGCCAAAACCACTGATGTTAACTTTCTTTCTTTCTCCAATTCAAAAACATATAACAGGATTTGCTTCCTTTCTCTAATTTAACCAGCCAAGGAAAACAGAAAGGAAAATTATAATCTCTGTAGGATATAACTTAAACTCATACAAATCATAATATTTCTCTATATTACAAGCAAAATCTAAAAAAGAAGAAATCAAGAAATTCCTTTAAAAAATAACTATAGGCTGTATGAAATGCTTTGGATATATACTCGCCAAGACATGTGGCAGATCTATGAATATACTTACAAAATACTCCACATAAATACATCTCTAAATAACTGAAGAAATATTAGTTGCTTGTTGAAGAAAAGACCTTTCATCCATGGAAAAAAGAGGTACAAAGCCTCACTAAAGAAAATAATTCCTTAAAAATCAGAATTGGGCAAATGGAAGCTTATGACTTCATAAAATATCAAAAACAATAAGACAATGTCAAAAAAAAAAAAAAAAAGAAAGAAAATGTGAAATATCTCATGGGACAAACAACTGACCTGGAAAACAGATCCAGAAGAGAGAATTTTTAAATGACTAGACTAGCTTGAAAACCATGATCAAAAAAAAAGAAAACCTAAATATTATCTTTCAAGAAATTATCAAGGAAAATTGTTCTGAGATCCCACTACCAGAGCATAAAATAAAAATTAAAAGAATCCACTGATCATCTCCTGAAATTCCAAAATAAAAACTTCTAGAATAGTATAGGAAAATTCCAGATCTTCAAGGTCAAGGAGAAAATACAGCGAGTAGTCAGAAAAAATAATTTAAATATTGTGGAGTTAGGATAACACAAGATTTAGCAGCTTCTATATTAAAAAATCTCTTTAGAACTTAGAATATAATATTCCGGGGGGGGGGGGGGAAGAGAGAGGAGTAAACAAGCTAGGATTACAACTAAGAATCACTTACTTAGGAAAACTGAGGTGAAAAGGGAAGGTGATAACCTTACTTTCATTGGAAGTGGCTCAAAGAGGGAATACAACACACATATTCAATTGGGTAGATTTCCCCCAGCAGGGAAATAGGAAAGATAACTAATAAAAGGAAAGGTAAATTGCGGAAGCAGTGGTCAAAAGCAAAGTACTTTTGAGGAGGTACAGGGTAAAAGAACAGAGAGAGAAAGATTAACAGAAGAAAAATAAAATGGCAAGAAATACACAATAAATATAATTGTGAAAAAATCTTATAGCAATTTTCTCTAAAAGGTCTCAAAAAACAATACAATCAAATTTATAAAAAATAGAAGTCATTCCCCAAATTTATAATGAACAGGCAGTTTTTAGAAGAAAAATATCAAAACTATCTTCTAGTCTTATGAAAAAATAATCTAAATCATATTTATTTTAAAAAAATATAAATTAAATTCTAAGGTAGCCTACCTCACACCTATGAGACTGGCTAAAATGTATGTTGAGTCTTGAATTAAAAAAAGAACAAAGATAAAGGAAAAAAAGTATGAATTTAAAGAATAGTGACCTTGTGATTTCCTAATAAGTTCAAGACTGAAGCAAAGATGCCACATTGAATATAGAAGTATTAAAAATAATACCTATGGCATAAGAAAAACAAGAAAAAGAATTAAAGTACTAAACATAATTAAAGAAGACACCATTTTATCATTATTTATAGGTGACATGATGATTTACCTAAAAACAAACAAACAAACAAACAAGAAAACCCTAGGAAACCAGTGAATAAAGATAATAACAAAGTCTACCAAGAGCTTCATCTAAGTAGTGGTATACAAAAAAATTTTTTTTTAAACTCATCAGCCTTTGTAGTAAAAATCAAAATAAAAGATTAAAATAATAATTCCATTTAAAATAATGATAAATTAGAAATTAATTCTACCAAAAGATCAAAAATTCATATAAATGAAATTTATATTAATGTGGAAAATATTTTTAAAATAGAGTATTTTTTTTTAAATAAAGGATGATAAACAGAGAAAACTTCTTTGTTACAGGAATTCTGGGAAGGGAAAGGTTATTAAACACAGTAGTTTCTTTAAAAAAAAAAGTTTCATATACCAGAACATTAGTATGAGATTTGATTTAACAAGGCAAAAAATTAGGGATAATTGAAGAGAGAAAACTATTTGGAAAGTTTAAATTGAAGGGAAAGAAAAAAGCATTCTAGATAAATTCAGATGCCACAAACCATTTAAAAGACAGCAAAAAAGTATGTGAATATTTTTTCTGTCCTCTTTTTTGATCTTCATTTTCTTTCCTTCAACCTCTGTAAACTTAGTATTTACTTTGTATTTAATCAGTATATGCTTTTTTATGTTCATGTTTATCTCACCAGAGAAGATATATACTTTGAGGGCAGGGGTTGTTTCATTTTTCTCTTTGCAACCTATCATAGTGTCTGGCACATAATAAAATGCGAGAAAACTACATTTTAGGAACTAATATTCATATTTTTGTGAATTCATATGCTTAAACTTTTGTTTCTTAAGTACTCTCTGATTTTATAAACTTGTTTCTTTTTCTATACTGCTCTATAAATTCTGCTCTAATGTTAATACATTACAGGGTAAAGAGGCATGGGATCGATCCTGAGGGTATTCCAGTGGAACACAAACTAGACAGGCTTTGAGATGATGCTCATCATTATAGTTAGAATCTATTTTTTTAAATACTTAAATAATTATGAAGAAGCAAATTACTAATAGGCTACCCACCTTGTGAACAAATTTTTTTCATGACAACCAGTGAAAAAATGAAATATAACAAAAAAAAAAATACTCTTCTATCCTATGAAGCTTCTTCCTTCCACTTATGCAGTAACCATAGCAGAAAGATAGGAAAAGTGATCGCTAAGAATTACACAACTTTTAGACAATCAATAAAATTCTATTCATACATCAAGATAATTCAGAATTTCTTTAAAAAGATAACAGAAATAACCCAGTTCAGTGATCCTCTAATAATAAACATGAAGCATAAAATGGGGAGATGTATTGTCATTATGATGAAGGAGGTCTAGCACAGAGTCCCCGTCAAGAAGGGATACCCTGTGGAAGGTGGTATTCCAAATGCTTCCATTTGCAAATGATCTTGCATTTATTATATTAAGCAACAGGAAATTTCAGGAGTTTGGCTTGTCCAACCATGTAAAAAACACCAAATGGATGAAGATATCTATTGCACAGATTTCAACACATATTCGGGTCAATACACTAATAGGACTCATCCAATAATATGTATATCTGGGACAGAAAGATGGACAATGAAACCAGTTTAAAGAAAAAGAAGAAGAAGAAATTGGGCTGGAATTCTTTCAATAATTTCAAAGTCTGTTTAGTGGCCCCATACTTCCCTTGAAAGCAAAGGTCCATCTCTTCAAAACTAACATTTTATTTATTATGTACTGGTAAAGATGAGGGAATTGATGGAGGAAAAAAAAAAAAAAAACATGTGAAGGAAAGCAGCCTATAACAGTACCAGATTTTAAACTATGTTACAGAATAGTAATTATCAAAATAATCTGGTATTTGGCTAAAAAAATAGAGTGGTGGATCAAGGGAATAGATTAGGTACACAAAATATATTAGTAAATGACCAATGTCATCTATTGTTTGGTAAATACAAAGATCCAAGCTTCTGGGAGAAGAATTCACTATTTGACCAAAAATGCTGGGAAAACTGGAAAACAGTCTGGCAAGAAGGTAGACATAGACTAATATTTCATACCTTATACCAAGATAAGGTCAAAATAGGTATATGATTTAGTCATAAAGAGCGATATAATAAGCAAATTAGGGGAGCCTGGAAAAATTTACATGTCAGACCTATATGAATAAGGGAAGAGTTTATGACCAAATGAGAAATAGAGAGGATCATGAGAAATAACTATGGATAATTTTAATTAAATTTAAAAGATTTTATACAAAACCAACATCGCTACATTGAAAAGGAAAATAGAAAACTATGGGAAAATTTGTAGCAAGTTTCTCTAATTAAGGCTTCATTTTTCAAACAGATAAGGAACTTAGTCAAATTTATAAAATTAAGAGAGATTTTTCAAGCAATAGTTAAAGCACATGAACAATTTTCAGAAAAAAACTAAAGCTATCTATAGCCATATTTAAAAAAAAAAAAAAAGCTATACAAGTTGATTCAGGCCATTTCCAATGGTTTTATGATGGAGAAAGTCATCTGTACCCAGAGAGAGGCCAGTAGGGGGACTGAGTGTGGATCAAAACGTAGTAATTTTCACTTTTTTTGTTGTTATTGTTTGTTTCCATTTTGTTTTCTCATTTTTTTTCCCTTTTTGATCTGACTTTTCTTGTGCAGCATGATAATTGTGGAAATATAAATAGAAGAATTGCACATGTTTAATATATATTGGATTATTTTCTGTCTAGGAGAGGGGGAAGGGAGAAAAATTCTGGAACAAGGTTTTGCAAGGGTGAATGAAGGAAACTATCTATACATATTTTGAAAATAAAAAGCTTTAATAAATTTTTTTAAATATTAAAAAAAGCTATAAATCAGTAATCATCATAGAAATACAAATTAAAAGAACTCTGGGATACCACCCCATACCTATCAAATTGGATAATGTAACAGAAAAGAAAAATGACAATTGCTGGAGAAGATGGAAAAATAGGGACACTAATGCACTGTGGAGTTGTAAATTAGTCTAACCATTATGAAGAATAATTTAAAACTATGCCCAAACAGCTAAAAAAAACCCATGCATATTCTTGACCCAACAATATCATTACCTGATCTATATACTAAGGATAATTAAAAAAAAAAAAAAAGGAAAAAAGAACTACATGTATAAAAACATATATAGCAACTCAATTTGTGGTGGCAAGGAACTAGAAATTGAGGTGATGCCCATCAAGTGGGGAATGGACAAAAAAGCTATTTGCCTTCTCAAATGTGGAGTGAGGGGAGCATAGGAAAGGAAGAATTTGGACCGAGAATTTTTTAAAAATAAATTGAAAATTTGAATAAGTTGAATCATAAATTGAAATTGAATAAATTAAAAATATTTTTTTAAAAAAAGAATTAAACCAAAATAAGGTCAAAATGGGTTCATGATCTAGGCATAAAGAATGAGATTATAAATAAATTAGAAGAACATAGGATAGTTTACCTCTCAGACCTGTGGAAGAGGAAGGAATTTGTGATCAAAGAAAAACTAGAGATCATTATTGATAACACAATAGAAAATTTTCATTATATTAAGTTAAAAAAGTTCTTGTACAAACAAAACTAATGCAGACAAGGTTAGAAGGGAAGCAATAAACTGGGAAAACATTTTTACAGTCAAAGGTTCTGATAAAGGACTCATTTCCAAAATATGTAGAGAATTGACTCTAATTTATAAGAAATCAGGCCATTCTCCAATTGATAAATGGTCAAAGGATATGAACAATTCTCAGACGAAGAAATTGAAACTATTTATAGACATATGAAAATATGCTCCAAATCATTATTAATCACAGAAATGCAAATTAAGACAATTCTGAGATACCACTACACACCTGTTAGATTGGCTAGAATGACAGGGAAAGATAATGCGGAATGTGGAGGGGATATGGGAAAACTGGGACACTGATACATTGTTGGTGAAATTGTGAAGAGATCCAACCATTCTGGAGAGAAGTTTGGAACTATGCTCAAAAAGTTATCAAACTGTTCACACCCTTTGATCCAGCAGTGCTACTACTGGGCTTATATCCCAAAGAGATACTAAAGAAGGGAAAAGGACCTGTATGTGCAAAAATGTTTGTGGCAGCCCTGTTTGTAGTGGCTGGAAGCTGGAAAATGAATGGATGCCCATCAATTGGAGAATGGCTGAGTAAACTGTGGTATATGAACGTTATGAAATATTATTGTTCTGTAAGAAATAACCAGCAGGATGAATACAGAGAAGCTTGGAGAGACATACATTAACTGATGCTAAGTGAAATGAGCAGAACTAGATCATTATATACTTCATGATGATCAATTCTTGTAATGTTCTCTTCTCTAAATTATATTGTTCTCTGTGAGAGCAGGTTTCTTGGGGAGCTTCTGGAAGCAGCCTTCCTTTCAGTTTTGAGTAATAATCCCAAATGCAACCAACTGTTAAGTCCAAATCCCTTTAGCCTTCCGGATCTTACTTTCAGTGTTCTCCACAGGACACCCTGCCCCCACTTCTCTGTCTTCCTTCATTCTGCCCAATTGAATCCTGGCTTCTCAATGTCCCAGAGTGCTCTTTGGCCCTGAGAGCTTCTTGCTTATATGGTGCACACTGAGTATATTCCAATCATTACATCATTAGGAAACCATTATTTGTTGTAGGATTAAATCAATGCTAAATCAGATTTAACCATTGTCTCCTCAATTCCACTGACTTAGCCCCTTGAAAGAATTCTAACATCTCCCACTTTCTATGTTCTTTTTAGAACATAGGTGGTCATGACCTCCCTCACTTCTCAAGGAGGCGAGAACACCCAAAAAGAAGGTGATCACATCTTCCTTGACTGCTCAAAAAAGGAATGAAAACACCATGAAAAGAAGGTGATCACGCCCTTCCTGACTATTCAGGAAGGGAGATGAAAACACCCAAGGAAATGGGAAATCAAATCAGATTAGTGGGTTTTTGAGGGGCTCACCCTTAAAACAGGCATACATAAATCCATCAATGTGGTAGGTATTACACATAATTACATAAATTACATAAGCACACAGCAATATAACACATTAGAAGTGATGTAACAAATAACATGAATCAACATGAGAATTTATACATGTCCATAAGTCCCAGAAATAGTCCAAAAGAAATCTATTGTCCATTAGTTCATGTGCCAGGAATCCAATAATTCCTGCAAGTTTTTAAGTCCTGCAATAGTCTCATCTTGTGTTAAGAAATCAAATTATTCCTGCTGGTTTTCAAGTCCTGCAACAGTCTCTATCAACAACTTTTCATCTCAGGAAATCCAATGATTCCTGCTAGTTTTCAAGTCCTGCAACAGTCTTTATCAATAATTTTTCATCTCAAAGAATTCAATGATTCCTGCTGGTTTTGAAGTTCTTTAACAGTCTCCTTATCAGCCATAATCTTTCAGTGTTAGATGCTTTTTAGATCTTCTCCTTTGTTTTGAGGTTTTTCTCCTTTTCTGTCTCTTTCCAGGTACTCATTGCCACCCATCTGTTTCCTTTTTTGTCTGTAGGAACACAAGCAAACTCTTTCTCCCAAGCAGTTAACCTATCTATTCCCTTCCATTTTCTAAATCTCTCCTCATCATCTGGCAATTACATTGAAGCTGTTTGCACTGGACACTGCCCTGTTGGTTTAAAAGGTCTGTATTCTCCCCAATTGTAATCCCTTTCTGCTATCTGATTGCTTTTTTGACTGATAGATCACATCAGAGTTCTGACCTAAAGTCTCTGGGACTTTACTCTGGGAGTAAACTCAGCTGCCATATTGCCTCACCTATCTTTTGTATGATCTCTTGGAGTTGGGCCCTGCCTCTCATTTCCCTGGATCAATCTACAGTCTGAGGCCCAGTGGAAGCCTTGGTTGCATTTTGGACATGGAGTTTTCGGTTTTCTCTAACCCTGTCTTCTCACTCTATCTCCGTATCTGCCTTGGACTCTCAGATGTCCTATTTTTCCACACTGAAAACATGACGATTTTCTCTGGAAGTCCCTTGCCAAGAGGGACCCTGTCTTTCCATGTTCATCATAGTCTGGGTATAATAAGTATTTGTGCCCACTGTGGCACAGCGTCTTATGACCTCTTCTAAAGGATCATCTTTGTGTAGTCCCCATATAATTCTTTTGCAAACCTCATTGGCATTTTCCTTAGCCAGATGTCTGGTTATTATTTCTGTAGCTACATTTTCTCTAATAGTTCTTGTGACAGCTTTTTGCAAATGTCCCACAAATCTGCAAAGGGTTCATTGGGACCTTGCTCTATTTTTGTGAAGGCTTTACCTCCATCTTTTTGTCCGGGGAGGAAACCCCAAGCTTTTATTGCAGCCTTAGAAATTTGCTCATCCACTGTTATGGAATAATTGATCTGTTCTGAATTCTCTCCATACTGACCTTCACCTGCTAGTTGGTTAAAAGTGATTTGTACGTTACTCCTGTTTGCCTATTGCATCTGGCTTGAATCCTACATAATTCATGATATTCCGAAAGCCACAACAAGTTTTGTCCAGGTTCTAAACATGTCCTAGCTATGAATTTCCAATTACTCAGGTTTAAGATTTCATAAGCCAAACTCTCTAGTAACATCTTAACATAAGATGATGTAGCCCCATAAAGAGTGCAACCCTTTTTCAAATCCTTAATTTTTTCCAAATCAAAAGGAATATATCTTCTCCTTTTTTGACCTGAAGAGTCAATCTCTTCAATCACAGAGTATGCATTTATAAAATCAGATACATCCTGTCCTTCATTTTTTTGCCTTAACTAATGCCTTTCTAATCTTGTCACAGGCTGCTTCATAGGTGGTTCTATTTGTGTCACTGCCTCTCCCCCTCCTCCTTTTCCCCCCACCCGTGAAGGGTTAATTGAGGGAGGGAGGTCAAAGGAATGATCTAATTTCTCCTACTGTGAATTCTTATCTGATTCTTCCTCCTTTATCCCTTGTTTAGTTGGCACCTCCCCCTCCTGCTCTTTCTTTTTCCTTATTCTAGTACTTATATAATTTCTTAAATCCAGTTGTATTGAATTATATATATTAAAGTGTGTCTTTGGAAACTGAGTCTATTATCGTTATAGGATTGACAAAGTTGCTCTCCTACTAATTTTGACTCCTCTAGATGTAATTCTTTTTCCATAGAGAACCAAGGAGATATGTACTGTACAGTTTCTAAAAGTTCAGTTATCTGCTCCCAAATTAGAATCACACCTTAGCTTTTCATAACCCTGACAATGCTCTCTAAACATTTTCCTTGAAGAGAAGGCTGTTTTCTAAATATCTGTCCCATTTCAGCTGAAATTCTACTTTAGCTCTTTAACAAAGTTTCCTTATTGTACTCATCCTAATTTCTGGGTTATAGATGAAGGTTCTTGGTCCCACGTTCAGGTGCCAAAATGTAATGTTCTTCTCTCAAAAATATAATTGTTCTCTGGGAGCAGATTTCTTAGGAAACTTATGGAGGCAATCTTAGTTCAGTTCAGTGTAATAATTACCTAAAATGCAGCCAGCTGTTAAAAGTCCAATCCTTTACTGTCTCCTTCCAAATAGCCCAGTTAGCTTTCTTAGAGGCCTATCACTCTCCTTGGTTCCAAGAGCTCCTATTGCTAGTTCTTTGTCTCTTCCAGCTTCAGCCCCTAGCTTTCTCCAACTCCAAAGCCTCCAGCTAGCACAATCTGACTCTGCCTCCGAGAGTGGGCTTGTGGGTTAGTGGGCTTGTCCTTCCTGGGACTCCTTTCTGACTTGTGAATCTTGTAGAACTCCAATGAGTACTAAATACATTAGTGAGCTAGAAAACTGTTAAGTATCATACTAAATTAGATAACTAACTTAGCACCTTGTAAGAATTCTAACAAAAGCATATTGTTACGTTTTTAAAAATTTGTTTGCTTTTTCTTTCTTGTGGTTTTCCCCTTTTGTTCTGATTTTTCTTTAACTGCATGACTAATATAAAAATATGTTTAAAATGATTATTATATGAGATGGCTTGTTGTCTTGGGAGGGAAGGAAAGGGAGAAAAAAATTTGGAACTCAAAATTCCATTTTGATATTGATGGATGAATGAATATTGAGAGCTATCTTGATATGTAACTGAAAAAATAAAATACTATTAAATCAATAAAAGCTTGCATATTATGACAACCACATTATAAATTCTGAAAACCCCCCCAAAACTAATTTTTTTTTAAATTGGCAAAATAATACATGAAAAGATAACATTTTGCTCTACTCTATAAACACATTTTTTCCTCACAAGGTTTTATTAAATATTTGATAAATTCTACTCATGCTCCAAGAAGAAAAGGGTAATAGGAACCCAACAGAAATAAATGTAGGAGCATTTCCTCCTATTTTCAATAAAAGTATATATGTCTTTGGATATATCTGGTTCTTATAAGTAAAATTACTGCAAAGGGCTTAAACTCTTGAGTTAATGCACTGAGGTCTGGACAACCGAACACTTAAGGCTAATTACCAATTAGACGATACTCTATAAGCATATGCTTGGAAAATGGCCCTGCTATTCTGTGCTGGCTCAATAATTGGTGTATACAGAGAATTGTAGGAGGGACTAGGGGGTAGAGTAGGAGTAGGCAGAGTCACTTCTGGGTGGGAGACAAAGAGGAGAGGTCATGGAGATTCTGTGTCTATCCAATTCACTCCTACCTCTAAAGACCAAGAATAAAGACCAAGGACTTTTGCTTATCCTGACTCTGGCTGATTCTAAAGTATCCAGGGAGCTGATGCGGTCTTCACAAATTACAGGTTTTCTTCTTCTTTTTTTTTATTTGAAAAGATTTTAGAATGATAAGGAATATTGATATCAAAGATACAGAAAAAGCCATGAAGAATGAAGAACTTAAGCCTTTTCAGATTTCAACTGTCCCCTCACCAAAAAAAAAAAGGGTATGTATTGATGTATTTAGTTCTTTTATGGTTAAACATTATATTTCTCATGTTTTTCACCATTCAATCATCTTTGTTTAACTGAATGGTATGCTTTCAAGGAAGTGAAGCCTAATAGAAAAGGTTTGTGTTGGGAAGTAGTAGGAAATGAGGTTAATGACATTAGATTATAGAACTTAACTAGGCAGAAGAGTTTAAATCATGATTGGGTATCCATGAACAGAAATTATATAATTTTTAAAGTGTTTACAGGAAATAAATTTAGCAGTACTACAAGAGACAGTATAGTACAGAGAGCCCTGGATTCAAATAGGAAAGATTTAGTTACTAGTCTTAGCTCTGATATGCTCACTTGCTGTATGATCATGAGGAAGTTATTGACTCTCACTAAACCTGTTTTCTCATCTACAAAACAGAAAGAATATCTATACTGTCACTTTGCAAGTCTTGAATTGCTATGCATACATACCAGTTACTTTTATCCTTATTATGTAAGGTGGATTATGCAATGAGACTGCAAAAAAAATTTTAAGTCTAATGGAACAAGCATTTATTAAACACATACTGTATGCCTCTAGTTGTACTATGCAATGGGGAAACAAAGGAACAAAGAAACAAGGCTTTGTTTGCAAAGAGCTTGCATCCTGTAGGAGAAAACAGCATGTATCTAATTTTTAAAAATCCAATTTTATAAACCAATTCTTATTTCAATACTACTTCTCATAAGAGAGAGAGAAAGAGAAGGAGGGGTGGGAGTGAGGGAAGGGGAAAAAAGAGACAGGGAGAGGGAAGGAAGGCAAGAGTACTACTTCAATACAGAAAAAGTCTTCCCTACTTCCTCCCTTCAATTTTTTTTTTTTTTTTCTGAAGCAACTGGGTTTAAGTGACTTGCACAGAGTCATACGGCTAGGAAGTGTTAAGTAAGGCCACATTTGAACTCAGGTCCTTCCTACTTCAGGGCTGGTGCTCTATCCACTGTGTCACCTAGTTGCTCCTGTCCCTTCATTTTTTGAAGGAAAATAATGACAATAACCAGGTAGCAACTTTTTAATATGGCCACTTATGGAAAAAAAACAACCACAAGGAAAAAGAAATTACCTTCTAAAGACTCAGAAAAACAATGTAGATCTCTGGAGATACTTTAGAAAACTAACTGAAGCTCCAAATGTTTAAAAGTACAGAAATTTGTCAGTTATGACAACATGTAGAGTAGTTTTACCTATACTTCCTATAGGAGGGACAGATAATAATTCTTTGTTATGTATAGAACTCACACACACAATAATATGAAACAGTAATGAGATACAAAGAATTATTAGTTTTCACATATATTATTGTAGAATGAAAAGAAAATGATATCTGGAATCAGAAGGCTTGGGTTCAAATCCTGCTACTGCTTCACATAGAATTATCTTTGCCTCTAGACAAGTCAGTTCATATCCTTACACATGAACCAACTCTTAGGTTACGATATAATCTGTTATACTATACTACTTAGGTAGTGACTAAGTAGACTTTTTACACACATAGACAGGTAGTGACTGTCTATGACTCAGGAACATCTATCTACATTAAGAATTCCACCTCTTCTTAAAATAATCTACTCTGCTGAAGATTCTGGTCCAATGTAAAAGGATTTCTGAGATAAATCACAAGTATTAGTTAAAAGAGAAAGAGAAAGAATGATATCAGAAAGAATATTCCATAGACCCACCAACAAACCTGACTCTTTTAAGATGGGAAGCTTTGTTATCTTCCAAATTTTATATGGGTTACAACCATGTGAACTGACTTCCAGTGGTAAAACTTTTCAGATATTTCTAAACCATTAGGATTATGAATAGTAAACCCAGAAATAAAAGAAACAAATCCTAATGACCAAATTCCTCAAGCTGTTCAGCCTCCAAATCTTGGATTTCCTTCTATTCAGCTATTTTTAGAACTGGCTTTCTTTTTATAGAAATGTTAGAAGTATAAATAAATCATTGTAAGGAGCCTATAGGTTACCAGTGTTAGTCTATGAATTTTAAAAACCTCAAACAATTATTTTAAATAACTGAAAACAGCTAAGTAAGAACAGTACTCTAAAAGCACTGGATTGTTTTTGCTTTTACATGTACTCCAAAGGATATAAAAAAATAATAAATGGACAGCACATTAAGCCTCATTTTAAGAAATTTTTATTTCAAGTGATGACTTCTGAATAAACAATTACTTAGTTAAACTAAGGTTAATAGTATAAGACTTTTCAGCTAGAAATGTGTTTACTCACACACACACACACATATTTCCAGGAAACAAAATTAAAATTTAGGATTAACAATGAGAAATCTCTTTAAGAAAGAAAAATAACTCTTTTATTATTTAAAAATATTAAAATTTTCAACATAGCACTTATCATAAATGTATATCAAAAGCCTTAAAAACAGTATCACTGATTATGTCAACCATTGTAATCACTTCATAACAAGCACACAATAAACTAGAAAAATCTATAAATCAGTCCTGATGATAGAGAGATTCATTTAGTAGTTTACTAAATGGAATAACCCTGCTGGAATTCATTCAAGTAGCTTGTGAAAATGTCAGAATGTAGTTTGTTTCAGAGGTCACAATCCCCAGAGAGTTCTGAGTTTTGGCCTGTTTGTCTTTTCACATGCTTTAAGATTTGAAAATTGTTTCTCGTAGACACTGAGTGATGCCCAGGGAATGCTAGGATTGTGGGAACTGGCAGTACCAACAGTGAAGACAAACTTCCTGGGAAATCAGTGCCTACTTCATTTGCCCTATCAGCTCTTATCAGTTAAGATACCATATTCAAATGATTTAGGAGTGAAGGCCAAGCAACAAAAATTTCACGTGTTTTGGTGACTTTAAAAATAATTATATGAAGAAATTCTAGGTTTCAACTATTGTTTTTCCCATCAATCTCTGAATAACTCCATTCATAATGATAAAACTAAAATAGAAATAGTCAATTTCTAGCTTACTTTCTATCATGACTAGAAAATGTATTTTAAAACATTCATGTGCCATTTAAGAAAACTCCAAAGAGAATCTACAAGATGATAAATTCATTTAAAATAAGGATTGTGTCCTATTTCATCCTTGTATTCTCTGCATGTGGCCTAATCCCATGCTCATAGAAGGTGATTAATGACTATTTACTTTAGTGAACCAATTATATATCTACATATATACACAGTTATGATTTAAATATTGAATTTGATTATTAGTTTGACAATTAATTTGATGACTGACATGACATAACAAATATTTCTTTTGTATGATAAGAAAAAAACCACACTAGAATGTGAATAAAGAAAATTAAGTTCTAGTTCTGATGAAGGACTAAGTTACCTTCCTGAATTTCTTTCCTCGTCCTCAAAGAATTGGCTGAAAAAAATGATACCTAAAGCCTCTATCATTTTAAAATTGAATGTTTCTATTAAATTATATTTTGGCCAACTGAAAAAGCTTTATAGTAACTGTTTTAGGTAAGTTATTGTTTGTTTTCCACATATGAACTCTATAGTTAAATATTGAAAAATGCTAACACACTTGCATCTCCATAACTGAAATCACAACAAAGGGAATGTATGAATCAAGTTTTTTGCTTTTATTATGGTGCTATTATTAAAAATGAGTACATAAATATATATGAATCAAAACTTTATTTTCAAGTTAAAGTTGATGAAAAAACAACAAAATAGATGCTGTTTCTGAAATAGAATGCTGTTTCTGCATTAAAAGGCAAAAGGTATGAATATTTTGAACTAAAGTTGCAGTTTTCTTTTTTCTGATTAACTGATGCTACTTCACAAAAACTAACACACACCTGTCAACCTTTGAAAATTATAAAGAGATGTTGCATAATTTCATAGAAACAGTCTAAATTAGATGTCATAATAATTTTAAAAAACCTCATCAACTGGCTTACTACTTTTTTAAAAAAAATAGAAATTTACCCACCTGGGTACAGAGAATTGGCATATATGTTTACATTCACTAAAAGACCTGTGATATAGATATTTGATAATAACATTACTAGTGCACATTGAATAAAAATTTCACAAATTAATAAAAGTGGAAGTTTCCCCACTCCATTCTTCTCTTTCCTTTTCTGCTGCCCAATGAACAGCATACAGAAAAGAGAATAGGGTATCAGAAGTGAGCAAATGATGATATGAGGAGAGGCAGCCAGAGAAAGACATACAGACTGAAAGCTATCATACAAATAATACAGATAGCCATACCATGACACAGATAGTTTTTAAGACTTACCCACACTCACAGATTGAGTCAGCAGAGGAGATCGGAATCCTGACTCCCATAAGACTATACTTCCTGTTAATAATAGCGAGGGCAGTGGGTAAGGGTAGAAGAGTCAGACAATATGGGTTAATTTAAAGGCGTTAGAAAAACGCTTTTTCTGATATTTGCTAATGAATTTGGATTATTATCTACTATGGACCAAAAAAGAAAAGATCAATAAACCCTTGAATTCACCATAGTTTTCAAATTTTTTCTTTCAATATTTTTAAATAATGTCTAGAATATTCACCTACAAATTTAAGCTTAAATGAGAAACAAAAAGGAGAAAAAGGTAAGAATTAAAAAAACAAAACAAATCTTTCCCTCTATTTTTCAGTTGGGATCCTTTCCTTTCCAGTCTTTATCCCTACGCCAAGACAGTCCTGATTTATTTCTAATACAGCATATCAGTAATCCTTGACTTAATCAGTTCTCTTCTCCATTTAATAGCAATGGAACAGCAAGTATTAACCATTTTTCTTCATAGATATGAGAGAAAGCAGCTATAAGATGAAAGTAAGTTGAGAGATGGAAGAGGACATATGTCTACAAAGGTCTGAAGAACTATAATGTGGAAGATGAGTTAGCATCATAAGGTTGACCTTAGGACCAAAGTATAGAAATTATAAGAAGAATGCTTTCAGTTCATTATAGTTTTTTAAAAACCCAATAACTTCCAAACAAGATTTATTCAAAAGTAGAATACAGTATCTCAAGAATAGAAAATTCCTCATTACTGGCCATGTTCAAGTAAAAGTTATATAACTACCATTAGATTTACTGTAGAGAAGATCCATACTTTGCTTTAATGGAAATACAGAAAAGGGGATTGGCCCAATGACCTCTAAGATCTCTTTCAAATCAGAGGATTCTTTTGAGGAGCCCACCAAATTTTTCATTGTAGGCGCTATCTTAAAGTGTTATGCAATGATTTTCTAATTACAATTTTACTTACTGTAAAGGGAATTCTGATTCAGATACAGACTAATCTTGATAGTATCTTAAGTCCTTTCCTAGTCTGAGATTAAGTAATTCTAAAACCTGTTCATTTTCAAATACACTTAAGACAAGCAGGGCAGGATGGATTACCAGTAATTGAATGAAATTCTTTAACTATGAACTAGAAACTCTTATCTATTTTTCACAATTACAAATTATATAAACTTGCCTTCTGTAGAATGGTAAAAAAAAATTGCTTCTTCATGTACAATTTTAAATGAGCTCCATCAGTCTGGAGCCCAAAAGAAAACATCTGATACACTTCATTTCCTTAAGATATAATATGGTATATGTAGATGACTCTACTAATGGTAGAAATTTACAATGAAAGTTCTAGCGTCCAATCCCATCCCATCTCACCCCACCCCAAAGTTTCAATCAGTTTGATTTAACTTCTTAATTACTGTTTCTCTATAAGTTTTTGGTTTGTTTTTCGGGATTTTTTTTGCTGAGGCAATTGGGGTTAAGTGACTTGCCCAGGGTAACACAGCTAGGAAATGTTAAGTGTCTGAGGTCACATTTGAACTCAGGTCTTCTGATTTCAGGGCTAGTGCTCTATCTACTGCATCAACTAGCTATCCCTGCTATGCAAGTTTTACTTAGACTCATGGATTAACTGTTCGTACTTACAACCCAGGATAATTATAAAAAGTGCTCAACTTTAAAATATTAAACAAAGCTTCTTTGGGCTTAATGATTTTCCTAGTTCGTTTTGAAATCATTGGCCCTACTAAGCACTTCATAGACTTAATTATATATAATTATAACAGCAGATGTGGAACTAAGTCAGGAGTTCAAAGTAATTGCCAACTATAAATGAAGAATTCAAATAAATGCACTCTTTTGGAAGTATTCAGCAATGTAGTATAGGAAAACTAATTTCCAGTAACACCACTATCTAAACAAGAAATTCATAATAGAAAGAAATAGGCAGAATTAAATCTGCCTATTTACATCACATTTTAGTGGGAAATTTTAAAATTTTTGGATGGGTATAATTTATCCTTAAGTCACTTAGCAAGCATCTTGAAAGTTCAAGAGAAAGATAGTTGAAAGTTACAACAATTAGCCACATATTTCATTTGCAGTTGTTAAGGAAATACTATTATTTTAAATTAAAACTCTATTGTGGTATTGAGTATAAATCATCAATCCTGATAAAATAACTGGCCAAAAAAAAAAAAAAATCAGAAAGTTGGTTGAAGAAGTTCTAATTAAGGTCTATATATTCTGTCCATGACATACAAGTTTTAAAAACTAATTTCTACATACATCTGCTATTGTTATTTAGATGAAATATTAGAATAAAATTTTAGAGAAAGCAAACATTTACAAAATATCTGAGTTACTGTAATTACTGAGGAGAAAAAATATTTTAAAGATAGAATCAATGGCAAAGGTGATCCATGTGCTTTAAGATTTACTCATTTGTTAGTTCATTTGATTCTAAAATCATTTCAGGAACAAAAAGAGAAAGCAACAATCCTGGAAACACTATTTGGTTCCATCAATTAATTTTTTCTTAAATACTATTCCATCTGTTACTGATGTTATTAATCCCTCCAACTCTTTATACAATGGCTGATACATAGTAGGCACTTAATAAATGCTTGTTCACTGAATCTTCACCTCAAATTCAATGCAAATTATCATAAACTACTGTGAAAGTTTCTATTTTCTTAGGATTACCCCATATCTATTAAAGCATTGTTTCTATGCCCTACCGTAATATTTGAAATATTATCAACACTGTCAAATAAAAAAGAAACAATCTATAACAGTGAAGATCAAACACTAACACAGAACTTTGTTTTTTTGCTCTATAATCTCTAAATTTATTTTGGCTGAATGAACTGAATTTTACTTGATATTGTCCAAGTAAAATATTAAATGTAAATAGACAAACCAAAGAGACAAAGCTATAATATCTCGTGTTCAGCATATATTATTGTGTTGTGTTATCTTGTTATCTTGTGCTATCTTGTGTTCAGCACATCAATTATTTTTCTCTAGAGACAAAGGCAAAAATACCTGATTATGCTCTAAAAGATAATTTTCAAGTCTTTGTTACTTAGTTGTTAAAATAATAGAGAATCAGAAGGCAATGGAATTGAATTTACATAAAATTTTGAGTCATTTTTAGTTGAGTCTGGCTCTTCATAATCCCATTTGAGGTTTTCTTGGCAAAGATTCTCTAGTGTTTTGCAATTTCAGAGTTGAGGAAATTCATTTTTAGAGATGAGGAAACTCATTTTTAGAGATGAGGAAACTGAGGCAAACATAGTTAAGTGAGGTGCATAAGATGTTTCAACTACTCAAGTGTCTGAGGCCATATGAGTTTTCCTGACTCCAAGTCCAGCATTCTGCCCACTTTGCCCCCAGGGCAAGATTATTCTTCTTGGCCAGACTTAAAAAATAGTTTGAAAAGACTTTCAAACATGAAAGGGAATAATGATAAGATATTACTTTTAACTATTTCTCAATATTATAGCATAGCTAGTGCTATCCCCATTATTTGAATAAACATGATCCTATCCTATCGTGGAGGTGAATTTCATATCTAAATGACTTCTTTCCAAAGTACATTGAAAAATCTATGGAAAAAAATCAACCAAAAAGAGAATCCTGCTATCTTCTCTACAGACAATTTGTAAATATTTCTAATTAAATATGCTTAAAATTCTAGGCATTGAAATTACCAATCAATGCACCGAAGAAGTTTTATCCTTACTAGCTTAACCACATTTTGTCATTTATGAAAATCTAAATGCAATGAGTAAATTAATGCATAATGCTAGGAATTTTAAAAAGTCAACACAGAGCAATATAAGTTTTTGATAATTTTATCTATAACTAATTCCATATACCATACTCCAGAGCATCAAGTCTAATTAAAACATACTGTAACTGCAAAAGGAGACATTTAAAGAACAACTCTGCCATTTGGAAACTAAAAGATGGCTTGTTATGGTTAATAGTCTGAGTGTTTTCTTTTATCTCAGGCTATAATAATAAGACTGGATCACTCTGCATACAATCTGATTTCATATAACCTCAATTTCATTTTAATACATTGTTTTTGTGAAGGTATACTACTTGAATACAGTTGTTTTTATCTGATTTAATCTGTCTGAACTAACCTCATGGAAAAACTAAGCAGTTTGTCTTGCTTCTAAGGTACTAATATCAATGTCAATTTTTTATAGCCTCACTATGGGTACAGGGAAACCCTAGTATGTTCTGATGAAAACTTCTTTCATATTTACTGTAGCAGTGGAAATACTTTTCCATTTCATTTCCACTGCCAATATAAATATTAATCAACAATGAAGAAAAATCCTGGAAACATTTCTTAAATGTAAACTTCATTTTCCCTGTAAAGTTCATCTATAAACTATTTTGTGAAGCAATCATTCCACAGATACTCAAAATTTAAATATCTCCTTTTGTCAACAAAAAGAAAACAATTTTAGCAAACAAACTTCAAATGTTTAAAAATTGCAAAAACAAAAATTTCCCGTTGGAATAAATTTAAATTCAGATTATTTTAGTCTTCAAATAGTGCCTTTGAATTTTGAGAGTTGAAACCACTTATCCATGTGATGAATGAATCATGTTATTTTTCAAAAAAAGAATAAGAAGATAAATTTTTCCTTTACCTGTGTACTCTCTCATGTGAAAATATTGCTCATGTTGAAGTACTTCAAGAAAACTTTGATAAACACATTATATATACACACATGGTTCTATTATCTTCATGAGGCTAGTAGAAATTTTTTAATGTGTAAGGCGAACTATTTTACTAGAAGCCTAAAACAAAGTTTTTCAAAGCAAGGTAACAGGAAATATTGTTGTAAATGATATTAATTTAAAGCTTTTTCTGCAAAAATTAAAGTGAGCAGTGAGCAAAAGAAATGCAATTATGCCCTATTTCTATTCCTCATACACAGTGTCCTTGTACAGTTAAGTTTCTCAATACCAATTTAATCCTTATTCTTCTTAGAGATTCCAATTTACACATTTAATAAGATTTAAGTTATTTTGCTAAAAATGTAATCATACTTAATATACCGACACCAAAAATATCACGTAATGACTTTTCTCATCACTTACTATACTAAAAATGGAATTAGTTAATCATATTATGATCTTTTAGGATGATTATATATTGCTGAAGCTACTCAGACATCCTTACGATATTCTATTTAAGAGAGAATCTTAGAATAATCAAGTTATTAAAGGATAATGAGAGTCTAAAAGTCCTGTTGTTTTTCTTTTTTTTTCAAAAGACTATCAAACCTGAACTCAAGCATGATGTATATATCTGAAATGTATCTTCAGTACTTTCAGAGTAAGAACATTTATAAATAAGAAACATGAGATGTAGCAATATAGTACCATTCAAGAAAACAAAAGGATAACCATTTGGAAAGTTGTCTTTCACTAATGCTTTTTATGTACTGTTTCCTTTAACATTGCATTTCCTGATATAACAAATAATAAGGAATTTTAAGATATATCTCAAAACATAAAAAAAGTAGAAACTGATTATTCTTAGGGACAAGAGCTTCTTATCTTCTGAAACTTCTGCAATATTAATGTTCACACAGGCTAGATTCTATAAGATTTTTAAGACAGGACTTTTAGCTAATTTGAAAGATGTACACTTATGCTATATCTTTAATATATCAAAAGATAATAGAAAGAATAATTTATGTTAATGCTAAATTAGACATAATTGTGGACATCAGAGATTCACCTATAGATTCATGAATATATATGAAAACAAAGTAGTGAAAAATATTTATTTTAACTTCAAGGATAGAACAACAGTAGACTTAAAATAGGAGCCTATGACACATGACTTAGCATATTAGCGATAAGAACCATGTTAACCGTGGAATGGAGATCATTCATAGTTTATTTAAATATTTTCTTCTCATTTTGATGCAAAATATGAAGCACACTTAAAGTGAAAGTTTTAAAAGTATATCTTAATTTTAGGGCAAAAGGATTTACTACAACTTCAATATTCTTCCTCTAATAAATAAGAAAAGTAGGATTACATTACAAATCTTTACTGTCAAATTTGATAATATAAAAACTGATATATGACACAAGAGACACAGTTTGTAGTCAAAGCCTATTTTCTCAGAAAGTTACCTTACTATTCCCAGACTAGTCATTTGTTTGAAACATTACCCAGAATATCAGTGTACAAAAACTGAATTTCTCAATCTTAAAATCATTACCAAAAATAAAACTGATACAAAAAATATTTCAAGGGGAAAGTAATTGATATATATATATAAAGTTTGAAGTACTAACTGAAACGAGGCTGATTGTTTCTCAAAGCCTAGTAAATAGAGCTTATTTATATTCTAAAGATACACAAAAAGACACAAAACTATATAAATATATTTTGATATTTCCTTAATTTTATAATTGAAATACTATAAATAAGAACAATTATGTTAAGTACTTAAAACTGTTATAAGTGGCAATAGATTTCATTAGTAATTAAAAAACAAGAGAATTAAATGAAAATTTAATAAATGTATAAGATTGTAGGGTTGATTGATAATATTTCTATAATTTCATGGCATAACATTTCATTTAGCAAAATATGTTTATCAAGGGGTAGTAGCAGAGGAGAGAATGCAAAAAAAAAGAATATCAAAATAAAGCACAAAAGTTTATTAATTGATAAATTAGTTGATAAATTAATATTAATTATTATATTATTAGTTGAAATATTAATTATTAGTTGATATTAATATTAAATATTAGTTGGTTTAAAATTATTATGTTGCATTTTTAATGTCAAAAGATACTAGAAAGAATAATATGTAAAAATTATTTTTGAGAGGTTAGTTGAGAATGTAAACCTTTAAAAAATATAAATAGTAAAAAAATATATATATATAGTACTATTGATTCTTTAAAACTCACCATTCTTTCGTTCATTGAGAGGAGGCAAATGCTGAGTGGATTGTAAAGAAAGTTCCTGAAATTCATGAGCGACTGCTTCACTTTGAGGACTTGGAGCAAGGTGGCCTAATGACCCCAACTCATCTTCAGCCTCTACAATCCCAGTGTGATCCATGGTCTTCAAACTACCACCAACACAGGACTCACGACACCTCTTAACCACAGCTGGTAGATGAGACTGTTAAATCAAAAAACATACAATCAGTTTGCAGAGTTTCTTCTTTTTTGCAATAAATATAAAGTTTCCAATCCTGGGTTCATGCAAGAGGCTGGAAATTTTAGAAGACTAGCTAAGTATGAACCGAGAATATAAAATAACAGTGAAAACTGATAAAAAGGAAAACTTCCTGAGATCAGAGATATTGAAGCATGCCTCAGGAGGTAGCAGACACCTCCTATCCTATTCAATAAATTCCTGTCAGAGGAAGAAACATAAAACCACCTAATATTCAGAATCCTTCATAATCTAGCTGACTCCTACTTTTCCTGTCTTCTTATGCCTTCCTCTTCTTCCCCTAGTATATTCTTCAACCCTATGACACTGGCCTCTTTGCTTTTCTTTGTACAAGACACTCTATTTGCTCCCCATAGACATTTTCACTGGATGTTTCCCATGCATGGGGGAACTTCTCTCCATGTCTTCACTTCTTTTAGGTCTCAGCTAACATGCTATTGTCTTTAAGAAGCACTTTCTAATCTGCTTTAATGCTATTATGTTCCTTCTCTTGATTACCTCAATTTATCCTACACAATGTTTTATCTGCACATAGTTGAATGCATGTTATTTCCCTCATTAGACTAAGCTGCTTGAAAGCAGAGACTGTTTTTTGTTGGAGCTTTTTTGTTTTTGGCTTTTCTTTGTATCTCTAATGCTTAGGACAGTAGTAGTGCCTGGTACATTGTAGGCCTCTAATAAAAGCCTGTTGGCCTACTACTTAGAAGTGTTTAAATGCCTAATATGTGTCAGGCATTTATCAAGTGCTGGGGACACAAATAGAGGCTTAAGACATTCCCTGATTTCAAGGAGGACACAGTCTAATTGGGGGAACAACATGCTAAAATATTTGTAAAGAGTTGAAACCCTTGAGTTCATGCACTGAGATCAGACAACCAAGAACTTAAGGCTAATTACCAATTGGACAATACTCTATAAGCATATACTTGGAAAATGGCCCTTCCCACTATCCTGTGCTGGATCGATAATTTGTGTATACAGAGAATTGTAGGAGGGACTAGTGGGTAGAGTAAGACTAGCCAGAGTCACTTCTGGGAAGGAGCCGAAGAAGGAAGGTCAGGGGGATCTAGCGTCCATCCAATTCACTCCAACCTCTAAAGACCAAGAATAAAGACTAAGGATTTTTGCTTATCCTGACTCTGGCTGATTCTAAGGTATCCAGGGTGCTAATGTGGTCATCACAAATATTTATACAAAAGAAGCTATATAAAGATTAAACAGAAAATATTAAAAGAAAACTACAGGAATTAAGTGGAGTTAGAAAAGCTTCTTGGAGAAGATGGGATTTAAAGAAAGCCAAGAAGGGTATAGTCAGAGTTGATGAGAGAGACTATGCCAGTGGAAAGCCAGAGAAAATTCCTGAAGCTGAATATTCAACCAAAAGTTGGAAAAGCACTTTTAGAAGATATATAGGTAATTGAGAAAAGGGTACATTGGTACATAGATTTATGGTCTCTGATTCTGACAAAGTTTCACTACTGTTGAAACTCATACAAATGACTGATCAACCTCTATTTCAAAAGTTCCTCAATATCATGGGAATAACAACATAGCTTCATCTCAAAGGGCAAGAGAAAAGATAAAACAATTTTTGAGAAAAAAATTTTTTTAACCTCAAACCTATATGCAGATGAAAGGTAATCCTATTATTAAAGAAACATTATTGCTATTGTAATCTTTAGCCTATGGGACCAGATAAATACTACTGAAAACTAAGATGTGCCAGCATAGCTAGAAGGAAAAAACCCC
Organism: Antechinus flavipes; assembly: GCF_016432865.1. NCBI lineage: Eukaryota > Metazoa > Chordata > Mammalia > Dasyuromorphia > Dasyuridae > Antechinus > Antechinus flavipes. The sequence goes on along the minus strand of NC_067398.1, from coordinate 298,462,132 downwards.
AAGGGTATAACTCTTACTATCAACTATTTTTAATAGCTAAGAATTATATGTAGAAATTTCTATAAAATAGTTTCTAGCAAGGAAAAAAAAACCACTATAGCTTTTATAAATATATACTGTTACTCTCTTATAGTTTTTCAAGATAACGTTCTCCTTTTCTAAAAGAAAAAATCAATGTCTTCCAAAAGAAGCTATTTAAGCTAGAATAAATTCCGATAAGTTCAAAAATACATTTCAATTGCTCATTATTAGGCAGATATGTGGATTTTATTATGCTAAATCTTTGAGATGATAATAAGAAGCTATAAATGGGAATGGATATTTACAATTTTGCCTTAGTAGACCACCCAAAATTGACTCTAGACTTGATGAGTGCCTAAATACATAAACCACAATATGTATGAGCTCAGTCTTTCAATAGTTTGTTAAATAATTTCAAGCTTAAAGTTCTTTAGTAATATAAATAGAAAGTCTATATTTAATTTATTTTTAAAAAATTAAAGAACTTTTAACCAATGTCAACTTAATTGGAATTCCTAATCTATCAAATCTAAAATTTAATATCTTGAGTACTATTATTAAAGTTAGATAAGTTTCAAAGGATCCACATATTATTTGTCCCACAATTATAGAGGATCAACAGTAACAATGAAACTAAGACACAGAAAAAAGTACTAAATAAAATGTAAGCTAAAAGAGTGAAAAATGGAGAAAACGCTTAAAATTATGTGAACATAAGCCAAAAATAAATTGAATTTGGGAATAATGTCCAAGGATCAAGTCTATAATTAAAGCTCTGTTTTAAGATGTATATTCTTTTGTGAACTTTCAGGAAAAATGGCAATTACAATAGAAAAATATTTCTGAACCTCATTAAAAAATTGTAATGGATAACTAATACACAATCTTCTTCAAAGACACATGGATTTTACACACCTTATAGTTCATAAGCAGAATTAGAAATATTTTCACATTATGGGTATTATTATTAAAGCTCAGAGTGTTACTAAAGATACCTCAGGTTTTATTGTAGAGTTTAAGAAACTAAAGAGATTACAACTTAAAAAATTGCAGTTGAAGTACAAATATTTCCTTGGATAGTCATGGGCCAAGTGGCTACTGTTCCATAACTCTTATTAACTTTCTCAATAAGGAGAAAATGTAACATGATAAAGTTCTTTATTAACTTTAAAAAAACAATCAAAATGACAATTCTTTTTCTTTTCCATATCCTATTATTAAAAAAAAACTAATTAAATCACTTTCATATACCAAGAATCAAAAGCAGATGAAGTCTCATAAAACTTTTAAAAGTTAATTCTTTTCACTAGTATTTTAATGCTTCTAAGATGTGGCTATCATGTTCATAAAGTTAAAATTATTTTATAGAAATAATTTCAAAATTAGTCAGTTTTTGGAGGTAATAATGATTACCTTTGAATAATTACATTGTTTTCTTTGAAAATTTTATGACAATATATTAAGAATATTTTAAAACTTTTACTAATTCATGTTCTGATATGAATCCATGTTCATATCAGAATAATTCTTCAAAAGTGAGATTATCTTTATCTAAATATGCTTTACATACAATTCTTAGAGTTGAAAGTGAACTCCTAAGATTATTTTAATCATAGCTTTTTGTTTTTAAAAACTTTAATATTAGTATATATTCTCTCTTGGGGTGAGGGGAAGGATTAATAGAGGATATGCCATACTTTAGATCACAAGAAAATATGAAAAAAGGAGGGCATAATACACTAATCATAAGATTAGACTGTTATATGAAGCTAATTTAATTTTGCTATCAGCAACACAACTGGTAACAATTATGAGCTCAATGTTTAATGTAGTTCTACCTTAACTAAAGATGTTACAGAAAAACTAAGTCAAATTTATTTAAATTCAATCATTTAAAAAATAACTTCCAAATTTGCCACTTAAGAATTTGGCCAATGCTTTTTTAAAGATAATTCCCTAATCTTGGGTTTGGTAAATTTAGAGTTTTATACATCTGGGGCTATGAGAGATTAAATGACTTTACTTAAAATAACACAGAAATACCACCTTTGTCAGAATGTAATAAAAATGTTATTTGAACACAAATCTTTCTGACTCTGAGGCAAGGTCAATCTCTATCCATTACACTAGTATCAGACTTTCAATTTGAAATATATACACAATAGGTACAAAATGTTCATACCAAGAATCAAGAGGAGTAAAGGGTATGGAGGAAAAAGAACAAGTATAAGAAAAATCAGGAAAAGGCTCTGGTAGGAAGTAGAACTTCAGATGGGCTTTGAAGGAAGATACAGGCAGAAGTGACTAGGGATGGCATTCTAGCCTACTAGAGTGGAGTACTAAAGAAATAGAACTTTTGGGGGAGAAATACGAGGGTCACAGAAAGAATGGTAGGTTAGATATATCTAGCTGTTGATATGATATGCACAGATTTCAACAAATTATTGAACAAATAATAAAATCTCTCTTGCCATACTTGAAGATAAAATGTAGTTTTGGGCAGACAATAGATAGCTGAATGAATTCAGGATGGTCTGGGTAACCAGACCAAAGTATAACCAATAATATGTTGATGTTAACCTAGAAAGCAATTTCTAGAAAAGTACCCAAAGGATCTTGCTGCCCAATATTTATATCAATGAATAAAAGCATTGCCAAATCTGTTGATTATAAGAAGGCTAAACAAAAAAATGTAAAAGGTGACAGAGGTAGCTTCCAAAAAGAGGTAAACAGGATAGAACAATAAGGCAAATAAAATAACCTAAAATTTAATAGGGCCAAATGTAAAAGTTTAACATTTGCATTTTTAAAAAAATTACATGAATGTAATAGAATACTATTGTGTTAAAAGAAATAAAGAAATAGTTTCAAAGAAATCTGAAAAGACAAGTGAACTGATAAAGAGTAAAGTGAACAAAATCAAGAAAACAATTTATATGACAATGTAAAACTTAAAAAAATGGATTAAGATAATGGTCAACCATGATTCCAGAAAACTGATAATGAAGAATGCTCCCCATTTGCTGAGAAAGATATGATAGACTCAATGTGCAAAATAAAGTACATTTATAGACAGGATAAATAAGTGAATTTTTCTTTTTTCCCCAAAGAGGAGAAAGAGAGAGAGAATACACTTTTTAATTGAAAAAAATAAAATTTAACCAAAACTTTTAAAAATAGCTACATCAATATAAGTAAATTATTGTTACATGATGGTTTCACATGAAAAAGCAGAATGAGTCAAAATGTAACATGATAGTCAAAAAAGCTAATACTATGCAAGATTACAATGAAAAAGGGATAGTATCCAGAAAGAGCCAAGTATTAATTCTGAGATATTCATTGTTTAATGTGGATTAATCTAAAAAAAAAAATGACACTACCTCAATTTAGCATATAAACAATGTTTTAATGTTTAATTGCCAAAAGATTACTTTATTGTACTTAAGGTTTTATATCTAAGGTTTTAAGGGAAATAATAAACTGAAATCAGAATGAAGAGGCTGTAGCATTATCTGATCTCTAAATAACAAAGCAATAATCAAACATAAAAACTCCAACACAAAGTATTTGATACTGGCAAAAAATAAAAAAAATTATCTTCGTGGAACAGACTAGAAAAACAAGACTCAGAAACTATTTAACAGCAGTTCCACATTAGTAAATCCTAAGGAAAAAATTACTAATTCCTAATGGACAAAAACTGCTGAGCAAACTGATAGACAATTTGACTAGACATTCAATCTGACAGTTGTTTTAATTTGCATTTCTCTTAATCAATAGTGATCTATATTGATTATATGGATTTAACTTCATCTGAAAATTGTCCAAATCCTTTGATTACTTCTCAGGTGAGAAATGGCTTGTATTCTTATAAATTTGAGTCAGTTCTCTATATGTTAGAAATGAGACTTTTATCAGAAATACAAACTGTAAAAACTTGTTTCCCAGCTGTCTACTTCCCTTTTAATCTTAGTTTTGTTTGTGCAAAAACTTTTAAATTTAATGTAAAGTTATCCATTTTTCACTTTATAATGTTCTTTGGTTTTTCTTTAGCCATAAATTCCTCCTTTCACCAAAGAGCTGATAGTTAAATTATCCCTTGCTCTCCTAATTTGCTTATATCACCCTTTATGCTTTGGCCTTATTTTGATATGGGGTGTAAGATGTAGGTCTATGATGTTTAGTTTCTAATACATCATTTTCCACTTTTTCCAGCAATTTGTCAAACAGTTCTTATTCCAGAACTAGAGTCTTTTGGTTCATTAAATAATAATTTACTATAATAATTGATTATTGTGTAATATATATCTAATCTATTTGAGTCACTGATCCACCATTTTATTTATTTTTAATGTTAAACATGTACAATTCTTCTATACATAATTATAATCTTGTTGCTGTGTACAATGCTCTCTTGATTCTATTTACTACATTTAGCATCGCAGAAATATAAGTTTCTCCAGGGTTTTCAGAAATTATCTTGCTGATCATTTCTTATAGAACAAGAATATTCTATAACATTCATGTCCAATAATTTGTTCAACCATTCCCCAACTGATGGGCATCCACTCAGTTTCCAGTCTCTTGCCACTAAGAAAAGGTCTCCTACAAACATTTTTGCAAATTTGAGTCCTTTTTTGTTTTCTATGATCTCTCTGGAATACATACCCAGTAGAAACACTACTGGAACAAAGGGTTGTCACAGTTTAATAGCTATTTGGGGACAGTTCCAAATAGCTCCCCAGAATGGTTCGATTAGTTCACAACTCCACGAACAATCTATTAGCACCACCCTACTTTTTAGGCAGTACCAGATGGCTTTGAGGACTGCTTCTTTATAATAGAGTTTTAGATTGGGTACTACCAGGCCACCTTCCTTTGCATTTTTTCCCCCATCAACATTCTTGATATTTTTAAACTTTTCCTTTTCCAGATGAATTTTGTTATTTTTTCTAGCTGTATAAAATAATTTGTTGGCAGTTTGATTAGTATGTTACTGAACAAGTAAACTAATTTAATTAGGATTGTCATTTTTATTATATCGGCTCAGCCTACTCATGAGCAATTGATATTTTTCCAGTTGTTCAGATCTGACTTTATTTGTGTAAAAGGTGTTTTCTAATTGTGTTCATATCGTTCCTAGGTCTTGATAGACAGATACCCATTTTATTTTGTCTATGTTATTTTAAAAGGAATTTCTCTTGCTGCTAGGCTTTGCTAGTAACACAGAGAAATGCTGATGATTTATGTGCAAAGAGTAACAGTTTTATCTCCTCATTGCCTACTCTAATTCCTTTAATTTCTTTCTCTCTTCTTATTGCTGAAGTTAACATTTCTAGTACAATATTGAATAATAGTGGTGATAATGGGCATCTTTGTTTCACTCTTGATCTTACTGGGGATGTGTGTATAGGTTCTCCTCATTACAAATAATGCTTGCTGATGGTTTTAGATAGATGCTGCTTATCATATTAAGAAAACTTATTTATTCCTATGCCCGCTAGTATTTTTAATAGGAATGGGTACTGGATATTGTCAAAAGCTTTTTCTGCATCTATGGAGATAATCATATGATTTCTATTAATTTTGTTATTGATATGGTTAGTTGTGCCAATAGCTCTTCCGCCTTGCATTGCTGGTATAAATCCCACTTGGTCATAGTGTATTATTTTTCTGATAAGTAATTGTAATCTCTTTGCTAATATTTCATTTAAAATTTCTGCATTAATATTCATTACAGAGATTGAGCTGTAATTTTCTTTCTCTATTTTGGCTCTTCCTGGTTTAGGTACTAGCACCATATTTGTGTCATAGAAGGAATTAGGCAGGACTCTTTCTTTGCCTCTTTTTCCAAATAGTTTACACAGTATCAGAATTAATTGTTTTTTAAATGTTTGGTAGAATTTACTTGTGAATCTATCTGGTCCTGGAGATTTTTTTTCTTAGGGAGTTCATTGTTCAATTTCTTTTTTTAAAATGGGGCAAAGTAATTTTCCCCCTCTATATACTTTTTTTTTCTTTCAACCTTGTTAGTCCTTAGGAGTATTTTGTTTCTGACCGAACTTTCCCTCAAACTACCTTGTCTTTTATCACCTCTCCTCCTTTCTCTTACCCTTTCTCCTAGTGTTTCTGCCCTTCCTTCAATCCAGCCCCTCGAAAGGGTAAGATTTATTTCTATATCAAACTGAGTGAATAGGACATTCCCTTTTTGAGCCAAAACTATGAGATTAAGCTTCAGATAACGCTCATTCTCCTCCTTTCTTTCCCTCTATTGTAACAGGTCTTTTATGCCTCTTCATATTATCTAACTTATCCCTTTGCTCTTCTTCCAATATAATCCGTTTCCTTATCCTTAATGTCTTTTTCTCTAATATCAACACATGATGCAATGATCAACTATGAAAGACTTGGCTCTCAGTGATACAAAACAATCCCAATAAATTTTTGACAGAAAATGTCATCTGCATCCAGAAGAAGAACTATAGAGACTGAATGTAAATCAACACATGCTTTGTTCACTTCTGTTTTTTTTTTTTTTCTCTCCCATGGTTTTCCCCCTTTGCTAGTATTTTTTTTTCTCCCACAATGATTCCTAAAGTAATGTGTATTAAAAATAAAATAAAAAGAGACGTGATTAAAAAATATTACATCAAAGTCAATTTGTACCCACTCTCTGTCCATGTATGCCCCTACTTGCTTTCAAGACTTACTTGTATCATTTTTCATCTAGTGATAGTTTAACCTTTAAATAATTTTTTTTCTTTCCTGTCTCCCTTTTTGTGATTCTCTTGAGTCTTATTTGTAGATCAACTTTTCTATTTAGTTCTGATCTTTTTAATAGAAATGATTGAAAGTCTCCTACTTCACTGAAACTCCATCTCCTTCCCTGAAAGATGATGCTCAGTCTTGCTGAGCAATTGATTCTTGGTTTAAGCCCAGGTCCTTTGCCTACTGAAATATGGTATTCTAGGCCTTTCAACCCTTTATTGTAGAAACTGCCAAATAATGAGTAATTCTGACCGTGGCTCTCCAATACTCAATTTCTTTTTCTGGTAGTATACAGGTTTTTGTTTTTTTGTTTTGTTTTTTTTTTTTTTTTGAGATTATAGTTCTGTAGATTTGCAACAATGTTTCTTGGAGTTTTCCTTGTGAGATCTCTTTCCAGAGGTGATGAATAGATTCTTTCAATCACTATTTTGCCCTTTGTCTCTAGTATATAGGGCAAATGTCTTTGATATATCTTGAAGAATGCTACCCAGGCTCTTTTTTTTTTTTTTTGCTCATAGCCTTCAGGCAGACCAATAATTTTTACATTATATCTCCTAGATCTTTTTTCCAGGTCAGTTGTTCTTCCAGTGAGATATTTTACATTTTCTTCCATCTTTAAAATTCTTTTTTGTTTGACTGATTCTTGATGTCTCACAGTTTATAGTTTCCTTTTGCCTAGTTCTAGTTTTTAATGTATAAATTTCTTCAGTTAGCTTTTGTACCTCCTTTTACATTTGGTCAATTCAACTTTTCAAGGTGTTGCTTTCTTCAGTGGATTTTTTTTTTTTTTTTTTTTTTTTTGCTTTTGGCTAATTGTATTTCTTTAAGAATTGTTTTCTTCTGTCAATTTTTGTCCTTTTTCAAGCTGTTGAATCTTTCATGTATACCTTTCAATTCTTTTCCCAATTTTTCGTTTTCCTCTCCTTTTTGATTTTTAAAGTTATTTATAAGTGCTTCCAAGAAGACTCTTTAGGCTTAAGATCAATTCATATTACTCTTTGAGGTTTCACATGTGGGCATTTAGTCTTTTTCTGATTTGATGTTTTGGGCTTCCTTGCCACCATAGTAGCTTTCTATGGTTAAGGTTCTTTACTGTTTCTTGCTCATTTTCTTTCTTTCCTTTTTTTTCCCTCCCCCTTATTTTGTGACTTTTAAGGTTGATCTTTGCTCTTGGAGTACAGGAAGTGCACTCCCAAACTTTTTGTGCAAATTTGAGTACAGGGGCTCTTTGTGTTTGGTAGTTTGGTCACAGCAGGAGGTAATCTGAACTAGTCTTATCTATTGTTGCCTGTTTTCCTGCAGATGCCTTCTGTGTGGGACTCCTAGAGGCTGCCCCACTGGTTTGCTCTGCTACTGAGCCAGGATGGAGGGTCTCAGTTGCTGACCTGCAGTAATTAAGACTCTCTCATTGGCTTTTCCAAATACTGTCTGTGCTGAGTTGAGCACCCCTTTTATTGCAAAGTCCTCCCAATCTATTTTTTTTTTTGCTTTAAATTTATTTACTATTTTCCCCAGTTAAGTTCAAAAATTTTTTTTGCATTTATTTTTAAGATTTTTGAGTTTTAGCTTCTCTCCCTTATCTCCATGTACAATTCAGAAACCACATATGAAGCTAGGCAAAATATTTCCGTAAGAGTCAAGTTGTGAAAGAAAACATCTCCCACTCTAATGAAAATAAAAACCCTCAAGAAAAATTAAATTAAATTAAAAACAAAAAAGAGAGTAATAGGGAATGCTTCAATCTATATTCACATTGTATTCACAGTTCCTTCTCTGGGTAAGGATAAAATTTTTCAACATAATTTCTTCAGAGTAGGTGTGAGTGATTGTTACTACTGAGAATAACAAAGTCATTTACAGCTGATCATTCCAGAATAATGCTATTACTTTGTATATAGTATATTCCACTTTGTTTATGGAAGACTTTCCAGATTTTTCCCCCCTGAGAACATCTTGCTCATCATTTCCCAGAGGACAATAATATTCCCCTAGAGAAATTTGCTTCAAAAAAAATTTTTTTGTAATTACTATTGCTTTCACTTTTTCTACTGATGTTTGCTTGCATTTTGTTTTCTTTTCCTTCTTTACACAAGTTTTCTTGTGCAGTAAGATAACTGTATAAATATGTATATATAGATATTGGATTTAACATATATTTTAACATATTTAACATGTATTAGACTACCTGCCATCTAGGAAAGGGGTTGGGAGGGAAGAAGGGAAAAATTTGAAACAGAAAGTTTTGCTAGGTCAGTGTTGAAAAATTATCCATGCATATGTTTTGTAAATAAAAAGCTTTAATAATTTTTTAAAATTAATTACTACTGCTAATTTTATTTCCCCCATTTTTTTTCTCCTTTCATCCTGTCCCTCCTCAAAAGTGTTTTGCTATTGACCATTCCCTCCTCCTATATGCCCTCTCTTTTATCACCCTCTCCCTCCATTCCCATATCCCCATTTCCTTCCTTATTTTCCTGCAGGGTAAGATAAATTTCTATATCCCTATTGAGTATATATGTTACTTCCTATTCAAGCCAATTCTAATGAGAGTAAATTCACTCATTCACCCTCTCCTCCCACTCTTCCCCTCCCCACTGTAAAAGCTTTTTCTGGCCTCTTTTTGTTATAGCAGATAATTTGCACCATTCCACTTCTCCCTTTTCCTTTCTCCCAATACATTCCTCTCTCAACCCTTAATTTCATCACTTTTAAAAAAAAAGATATTTTCCCTTCATATTCAATTCACATCTGTGACCTCTATCTATATATACTCCAATTGTCATAATAATAAGAACATTCTAATGACTTATAAGTATCATCCTCCCATGTAGGAATGTAAACAGATAAACCTTATTAAGTCCCTTAAGTCACTTTTATGATTACCTCCTTATGCTTCTCCAGAATCCTGTATTTGAAAACCAAATTTTCCATTCAGCTGTGGTCTTTTCATCATGAATACTTGAAAATCTTTTGTTTAATTAAATGACCACCTTTTCCCTCTGAAGGATTATGCTCAATTTTGGTGGGATGGTGATTCTTGGTTACAACTGTAGTTCCATTGCTCTTTGGAATACATATTCCAAGTCTTCCGGTTCTTTAATGTAGAAGCTGCTAAATCTCATATTATCCTGACTGTGGCCCTACTATACTTGAATTGTTTCTTACTGGATGCTTGCAACATTTTATCCTTGATCTAGGAATTTTGGAATTTGACTATAAGATTCCTGGGAGTTTCCATTTTGGGATCTCTTTCAGGAAGTAATCAGAAGATTCTTTCAATTTCAATTTTACCTTCCGGTTTTAATATCAAGTCAGTTTTCCATGATAATTTCTGGAAAAATGTTGTCCAGCGTGGCCCTCTTCAACAATGAGATGAACCAAATCAGTTCCAATAGTGCAGTAATGAACTGAACCAGCTACACCCAGAGAAAGAACTCTGGGAGATAACTATGAACTACTACATAGAATTCCCAATCCCTCTACTTTTGTTTACCTGCATTTTTTATTTCCTTCACAGGCTAATTGTACACTATTTCAAAGTCCAATTCTTTTTGTACAGCAAAATAACTGTATGGACATGTATACTTACTTATATTGTATTTAACTTATACTTTATTTGGAGAATGGTTGGCTAAATTGTGGTATATGAATGTTATGGAATATTATTGTTCTGTAAGAAATGACCAACAGGACGAATACAGAGAGGCTTGGAGAGACTTACATGGACTGATGCTAAGTGAAATGAGCAGGACCAGGAGATCATTATATACTTCAACAACAATACTGTATGAGGTTGTATTCTGATGGAAGTGGATTTCTTTGACAAAGAGACCTAACTCAGTTCCAACTGATCAATGATGGACAGAAGCAGCTACAACCAAAGAAAGAACACTGGGAAATGAATGTAAACTGTTTGCAGTTTTGTTTTTCTTCCCGGGTTATTTCTACTTTCTGAATCCAATTCTTCCTGTGCAACAAGAGAACTGTTTGGTTCTGCATACATATATTGTATCTAGGATACACTGCAACATATTTAACATAGATAGGACTGCTTGCCATCTGGGGGAGAGGATGGAGGGAAGGAGGAGAAAAATCGGAACAGAAGTGAGTGCAAGGGATAATGTTGTAAAAAATTACCCTGGCATGGGTTCTGTCAATAAAAAGTTATTAAAAAAAAACATATTTAACATGTATTGGTTGACCTTCCATCTGGGGGAAGGAGTGGGAGGGAAGGAGGGGAAAAGCTGGAACAAAAGGTTTTGCAATTGTCAATACTGAAAAATTACCCATGCATATATCTTGTAAATAAAAAGCTATAATGAAAAACAAAAACAAAACAAAAAAGAAAAATGTTGTCCAGGCTCTTTTTTGGGTCATGACTTTTTAAATTATTTCTCCTGAATCTATCTTCCAGGTCAGTTGTTTTTCCAATGAAATATTTCATTTTTTTTCATTTTTTTGTTCTGCTTTATTGTATCTTGATTTCTCATAAAGCCATTAGCTTTCATGTGCTCAATTCTACTTTTTTAAGGAATTATTTTCCTCAGTGAATTTTTGTACTTCTTTTCTCAATTGGCCAATTTTCCTTTTTTTAAGACATTGTTTTCATTTGTTTTTTGAATTTCCTTTTGCAACTCTCTCAATTCTTTCCCTAATTTTTTCTTTAACTTTCTTCCTTGATTTTCAAAGTCCATTTTGAACTTTTTCATGGTCTGAGGCCAATTCTTGTTTTTCTTGGAGACTTTGGATGTAGGAGCTTTGACTTTGTTATCATCTTCTGAGTATGTGTTTTGATCCTCCTTGTCACCATAATAGCTTTCAATGGTCATAAACATTTTTTTTCCTACTCACTTTCCCAGGCTATTACTCAGCTCTTAAGTCTTTGTTAAAGTAAGGCTCTGTTTTCAGGGTGGAAGGTGTACTGTCTCAAGCTGCAGGGGTTTTGTGCAGCTGTTTTCAGAAATACCTCTAGGAATCTGACTACAAGCCCTTTTTTCTGCCCTGGCAGAAATATATAGCATTTCTAATCCCTCTGTTTTTGTCCACCTGCATTTCTGATTTCCTTCGCAGGTTAATTGTACATTATTTCAAAATTCAATTCTTCTTGTGCAGCAAAATTACTGTATGGACATGTATACATATATTGTATTTAACATATACTTTAACATATTTAACATGTATTGGTCTATCTGCCATTTGGGAGAGGTGGGGAGGGAAGGAAGGGAAAAATTGGAACAAAAGATTTTGCAATTGTCAATACTGAAAAATTACTCATGCATATATCTTGTAAATAAAAAGCTATAATAATTTTTTAAAAAAGAGTTAGCTATAAGCTTTCCACTTTTGTTTTGCCTTGTGATGATGATCAAACCTAGCTTGGTAGAGGTGGCAACTACATGGAAAATCCCCCAAAATAGTTTTGTATTTCTGGACCAATCTATTTGTTCATTAGGAAAAGATGATCATATTATGACTGTGATAGCCGGCACTATTGTCTCTTGCCCAAATTAAGGAGAAGCCTGTCCATCTTATGTGAAGATATTCCTTGCTTCAACCAACTTGTAACCTTGCTGACATATTGCTTATTCAGTGGAATTATTCTGTATTGGTGTAACTGTTCCAGATTGACTGGACATCTAATCCTATAAAAACAGAACCCTGGAAGGAGGTAATAACTCAGATTGTGAGGAAGACTTGAGGTCCACTTCATTAGAAGGGACCATGAATGTTTTAATAAAGTGACTGACTCAGACCTCTGCCTTCGTCTCTTTTATTATAGGTGGGATAATTTTAATTTCCATATAAAGCTGTATAATTTATATCTTCAATCTCAATTCAAATGTTTATTGAGTATGTTATATGTGAAGTACTGGCAGTGGAAAAATAAAGGCAAAAGTAAGAGTCTTGACCCTTGAGAATATTATATATTATTGAAGTGATACAACATTTGCATAGTTAAGTTAAATTCAAGATGACTTGGGAGAAGGAAAACTAAGATTAGTTTGTGTGGGGAAAAAATAATTATGAAAATCTCTGAAGAAGATATGGCACCTGAACTGGACCCTGAAGAAAATAAGAGATTCTCAAAAGGAGAGAAAGGATGCCAGATTTTTAAAAATATTAATGTATAACAAAAGGTTTCAAGAATATGGTTGAGGTAGGAAGGCTATAAGTCAAGAAATTAATTCCATAAGGAAAAATTATCTGAATGATAACATATGACTACAAACTTTCTCCAGTTCAGGTACCATTTTCTTTGGAAAATTTTCCCTGAAATCCTAATTATTATTCATCACCTTTATTCTGCTCAAGCAGTACTCCTCCCAGAAATACAAGATTTTTAAGGAAGGAAATGGTAATTTTTATACTTATATTCTTGTATATAGTTACTTAGGGCTTACTAAACTTCATTGAAAAGAATGGAACAATGTGATACACATTAATGAAATAAACCCCAAAGGAAGAGAAGCTCCTCAAAGACAGTATTTAAAAAAAAAAAAAAAAGACAGTATAAATAGTATGATTTGGCACTGCCACCTAAAAGAAAGGGCTATCAAGTCATTTTACTGAATAGCAGCAGATGGACTACCTTCCCATGCCTAATCCAGCAAGACCTTTAAATTCTCAACAAACCAAATAATGATCAATAGAACGAAAAACTTGAAGCGATTTCTCTCAATTCAGAACTACACAAAAAGCCAACCCAAGGCTTTTGCAATAGTAATGGGGCCCACCAGTAAAGCCAGTGCCAGGTTAAGCAAATAAGCTGGCAGCTTTGGAAGATACCAAGAAACTGAGAAAGACACTAGTAACCTTTAAAGCTCTGTGTCGAGAAGCCAAAAACAGTAGGATACTGCCCAAAAAGATTCAGGGACAGTAGAAAATCAGAAAAGGGTTAGAAAGCCCTTGATCAGGGACCTTGGAATATCCACAGAGTGACAATGGTCAAAATAATGCTCAGATAGACAGGGTCCAAGAGGTCCAAGGCCTTAGCACTCTATCCTGAGCAGCCATAAAAGCATGAAGCACATGTCCTGAAGTGACCAGGAACTAATCTAAAAAGTCAAGGAAATTGTTACCCCAGGACGCAGAAGAGAAGTCATCATGGGAACCCAGGGAGAGAACAAGTAAAGATGAACGCATGTAATACATACACATATTTATGTATCTAGTATGTCAAGGCTTGAAAAACACTTTACATATGTGTAAATGTTATGTATTATATAATATTTTAATCTAATATTTATAGTCCTGTCTCACTGTCTAAGAAAATCTCATGTGATTGTCATGATAGCTCTGAGAAAACAGATTTGGAGATGTTAAATCAAGACATCAAGAATCATATAGCTGGTAAATGTTTTAAGTTGAATTTTTATTTGGATTTTCCTGACTTCAAATCCACGACTCTATACATTATGCCATTTGTCTCAAAGATTTTTGAATACTGAGAAAAAATTGAATCTAAAGATTTTAAAAGTTTTTTTAAAGCTCTGGAGAAAAGAAGTGGAAGCAAGTAATGGGCCCCCTGAAAACTAGAATAAAACAAAAATCCATGATTCAACAAAAATGAATACTAGAAAATACAGAAAATACTAGAATAAAACCAAAAGAATGATAAATTATACGAAAATGTAAGATACCTAATATTAAAAAATTATTTATAAAACAGAAAAAGGAAAAAAAATTATGTAACATTGGGTTAACTAAGAAATGATTTTTTACAAAATCTGCACATTATGTTTCAAATAATCATAAATGAAAGTCACAGATCTACTAAAAGAATAGAGTTAAGATTGAAAGAAACTTCCTAAGAAAACCCTAAAGAAAAAGTCTCAGTGATGTCATAACCAAAATCTCAAATGCCCCCATCAAAGAAAAATATACTACAAGCATTCAGAATGTTTATGTACCAATGAACCCATAGAATCATCCAAGACTGACAGCTTCTATTCAAAACAACAGGAAATTTTGGAATAAAATCCAGACAGTTCTCGCTTTATGTATATGCATTAAGCAACCCAGACAAGCTCCAGCTGGGATTCTGGTTCATTATAGGGGTGGCAGTGGCTATAACAGTGGCAAGGGGAGAGGGAGGTCCACTAAAGTTAAGCAAGAATTGACCATACTCCAAAAGGCAAGAAAACTTACAAACAGAAATAACTTATCCTGCACACCTGAATATAGTTCAACAATTCCCCCATTAAAGTATGTTATTGGAGTGAGACTTTTAATGGAGTAAAAAACTTTAAAAACATTTCTGATGACCAACACCTATATCAGCAAAACAAATAAAAGAATCTAGGAAATTTTAAAATGATAAAAAAAAAAAATCCCCTCTGGAAGGGATTGTTTGATGATTTAGGAAGAAGGAAGAAACTTCCCTTACATGAATGACATGTACAAAAAGAAGACTATAAAAAAGTAGATGGGGTATAAACTTTACTTAAACCTCACTTTCTTCTAAACTGATGAAAAGAAGATAGAACATATATACACATAAATAACAAGAAGGGATAGGAAGAAAGAAAAGAAATAAGAAAAAAGGTAGATTAAAAGAGGGATAAGCCATAAGCAAAGAAAAGCTAATCTCCAAGTGAGCACGATAAAAGTAGATTTAAAAGGAAAGAAAAGGTAATAAATTGTGATAAAAGCAGAAATCTATGAGGAAAAAAAAGTATAAGTGAATAGGATAGATAGAAAAATACAATAATAAAGATTTTAATGTGACTATGAATTGCATGAATAAACCCATAAAATGAAAGAGGGCAGCAGAATAAGAAATAAATACAAATAATAAGAAAGCAAAATACAACAAATTGTTTAATACAAACATTTGAATAATAAAGACATACATGGAAACTAAAACAAGAGGTTGGAATAAAATCTATGAAGCCTGAATAAACTAAAAATGGAATGGGATAGGGGAAGGGAAGGTTGAACTCATGATTTTAGACAAGGTAATAACAACTTAATGAAAAGATATAAGCAGGCAAACTACATTTTGCTGAAAGGTGCCATAGATAATTCATTTTAATACTTGCCATATATATACTAAATAGTATAAGATCTAAGTAAAAGTTAAATGAATTAAAGGGAGAAATAAAAAATAGAAGTTTAACTGGATCTGTATTCCAAAGAGAGCATAAAAAAAAGAAAAGGATCCACGTGCAAAAATGTTTGTAAAAGCTCTTTTTGTAATGGAACTGGAAATGAGTGGATGCCCATCAGTTGGGGAATGGCTGAATGAATTATGATATATGAATGAAAATAGCATATTATTGTTCTATAAGAAATGATCAACAGGCTGATTTCAGAAAGATCTAACTAGACATAAACTGATGCTAAGTGAAGTGGGTAGAACCAAAAGAACATTGTATAGAGCAACAAGATTATGTGATGAACAACTGTGATAGATTTGGATCTTTAAAACAATGAGATGATTCAGGGCAATTCCAATAGATTCATGTTGAAGAGAGCTATCTATATTCAGAGAGAGTGAAGAAGGGACCCCAAAACTCTAAAAATCCTTGAAGGAGAAAATCTCCTTCAACTCTGCCTCAGTGAGGGAAAGCAAACAAGACAGTTTCATTCTGTTATCTAGCCAAAGGAACTCCAATCCTATTGAATTGAAGAAACTCATTGAATTCCAGCTCAAGCTGAAACCCAGTGAGTAGATGAGCCCACCCACGAGTTCTCTTCAGCTCATAGCCAAAGCTCCTCTTATAAAAGAGCCAAACTAAAATCCTCTCTTTGCAGAGATTCCAAACATGCTATGTTATGCCAAGGAAACCTCTGCCCGCTGGAATAATATTCTTTTCCAGTGTTATCCTCTCTTTATCTCACTTATTTCCCTAATCAGACTTTATACCTCTCTGTCAGGATTTCTAACCTTCCCTATAATAAACCTCTTTTATCAATTTAGGTTTTCGGGTCTGTAAATTTCTTTACAAAGAATCTCTGCGCCACCAGAAGGGAGTTCCCCAAAACTCCCTACTCTTGCGCCAAATCCCAAGCAGGTACAGGGGAACCAAATCTCTCCATTTGGTTCCCTAAATCCCAAACCTGACACTAGACCTTATCATTTAACTCCTTGATCACCAGAAACCCTAATCTCATTTTGGTTCCCTAAATCTAGACCTTATCATTTGATTCCCTACTAAAGGGAACCCCAAAACCTAAACCTCATCAAGAGGACTATGGGGACTGAATATATAACACAACATAGTATTTTCACCTTTTTCTGTTGTTGTTTACATGCTTCTTTTTTTTCTTTCTCATTTTCCGTCTTCTAATCTGATTTTTTCTGTTGCAGTATGATAAATGGGAAAATGTTTAGAACTGCACATGTTTAACCTATATTGGACTATTTCCCATCTAGGGAAGGGGAAAAGGAAGAAGGGAGACAGAAAAATTTGGAATACAAGGTTTTACAAGGATGAAAAATAAAAAGCTATTATCATTTAAAAAAGAAGAAGAAGAAAGAAAGGAACTTGCCTTCTAAAAAATTAAAAATAATAAGCAGAAACAAAAAAAAGTTAAGGAAATGAAGAAAAATTTAGAAAAATTAAATATGACAGGCCTTTGCTGATTGGTTGGTTGACTGTCTTTCATTCTCAAAGAGGAACAAATTGGAATCACTGTCAGAGTCAAGTTACTGTGTGTCTGACTGATCAGTCATCAGCTGATGACATCAATGATCAGATATGAGCTCTGCCACAGGTCAGACACAATCCCTATGAACAGATCACAAAATCAACAAGATGAAGGACTAGATATTTTATTAGATCCTGATTACATCTTAAAACTCTCAAAAATAATAATTTTGTGTCAGAAATTAAAAAATTTCAGCGATTTCCGTGGCTTAGGCCACAAAGAACTTAAAACAAGGTAAAAACTTGATGAAAAAGTTAATAAATTCTAATCTCTAATATATTCAATCAATATTCCTCACCAATCACCATGTTCCTGGCCATATGGTTACACTAATCCACCCACAAGCTTCTAAGAATACTCAACTCCATACTCCAACACACATTTCATCCCAAATCACAGAGATTCAAAGGGCAAAAATTTATTCAGGCTGCCATCACATTGAGAAATGCTAGCACTCTGTACTGCAAGAAAATTTATACTGAGAACTAAGGAAGAGAGAGAACTGCAGGAAGGTATGTATAAACACCATAATGTAAGAAATCGCACACACACCACACACACACACACACACACACACACACACAAAAAAAAAAAAAACCTGCCTAGAACTTCTGAACTGAGAAAACAACATGCCAACACAATACAATCTATAAATCCCCTCCATGAAAAAATTAATAATGCAAACTTGAAGATATATAGTAGTCAAATGTAACAATTCCAGTGACAAATAACAAATTCTGCAAATAACCATAAGACATCTTCTAATTTAATAGTAGTCAAATATAACAATTCCAGTGACAAATAACAAATTCTGCAAATAACCATAAGACAAATCTTCTAATTTAAGGTGAGGAAAAAAATTTTTTTTTAAATTATAGCTTTTATTTTTCAAAATATATACATGGACAATTCTTCAACATCAGTCCTTGCAAAACCCTGTGTTCGAATTTTCCCCCCTTCCCCTAGATGACAAGTAGTCCAATATATGTTAAAACATGGTAGAAATATATGTTAAATCTAATATGTATATATACACATATTTATACAATTATCATGCCGCACAAGAAAAAAAGAGAAGCAAAATAAAATGCAAGCAAACAAGAAGAATGAAAATGCTATGTTGTGAACCACACTCAGTTCCCAATCCTTCTTTTGGGTGTAGATGGCTCTCTTATCACTGAATAATTGGAACAGGTTTGAATCATTTCATTGTTGAAGAAAGCTATGTCCATAAGAATTGATCATCTTATAATCTTCTGGTGGTTAGTGTATAATGATATCCTAGTTCTGCTCATTTCACATAGCATAAGTTCATGTCAGTCTCTCCAGACCTCTCTGAAATCATCCTGTCGGTCATTTCTTACACAAAAATAATATTCCATAACATTCATATACCATAATTTATTCAGCCATTCTCCAACTGATGGGCATCCATTCAGTTTTCAGATTCTTGCCACTACAAAAAGGACTACCACAAACATTTTTGCACATATGGGTCCCTTTCTGTGAGGAAAATTTTAAATGAGACATTTTTATGTCTTATCAATTTCACCAGAAACTACAGAAAGGAATTCAATATACTTTGAAGTGCAAAAAAACTCAAAGTGCAAGGAAATGTTAACTAAGGTACAAGAAGACATTCATATTGATATAATAATGGCAAGAGATTTCAATGTGCATTTCTCAGTTTTGAAAGTCTAGCAAAAACAACAACAAAATAAAAAAATAAACAAAAGGGAAAATATAAAACTGAACAAACAACTAGGTAAACTAGAATGAAAAGATCTAGGACATTTTCTAAATAGAAACCATTTTACCATTTACTATTCTTAGCACCACATGGAGTTTTTAAAGAAACTTTTGGCGTATTGAGCAATAAAGAGATTGCAAACAAAAGCAAAAAGGCAGAAATGGTAAGTATAGCCTTTACAGACATAACACAATAAAAACAGTAATATGCTCAAGGATCACAAAAGATAAAGATTCAAACAGATTTGAACAAAGGAATCTTAAATTATAAATGGATAAAAGAACAAATCTGACAAACAATAATTATTTGAAAGAAAGTGTTTATAAATGAAACAAAATAAAATTTCTGTAATGCTGCTAAAGCAGTCCTCAGGGAAGAAGATATCTATATGTATATCTTATACATCTATCTAAACAATCATATGTATGTTTGTATATATGTATGTATATATGCCTATAAATATAAATTAACAAAAAAAGAGTACAAAAAGAAATGTTAATAATTAGAAGAAACCAACTGAAAACCAAAAGAAAAAATAAATAAAACTGAAAGCCAGTAATCTGAAAAGACTAATAAACTGATAAACCTTTAGCCAATCTGATTGAAAAGAAGGTAGAAAACTAAAACTACAAAATAGCAAACAACCAAGGGGAAATTGCAACAAACCCAGGAGAAACAAAAGAATAAATAAAACTTATAAAGTTATAGGCTAACCAAACTAAGACAAAAAGGAATTATAGAAATGAGTATAATTCTAATATATTAACCAGGGAAAAATAAAGAAAGGAGAATTATAGACCCATATAATGAATATTGATACCAAAATTTTAAATAAAATAATCTCCAACAGACTACAATGATTTATCTATGACTATGACTAAACTAGAATCATAAAAGGGTTGCAAGGATAGTTCAATATTAGGGAAATAATTAACATAATAATCATATTTTAAAAAATAAATGATTCACTCAGCAAATGCCAAAAAAGCCTTTAACAAACTGAAACATTCATATATGCTACAAACCATACAAAGTATATGCAGAGAAGGACATCTTTCCATATTATAAAATGTATTTAGAACCAAAGGCAAGGATCATTTACAATGGGGACACACTAGAAGCTTTTCCAATAAATACAGGAGTAGAGCAAGAATACTCACTTTACCACTATTATTTGATGTAATTTTGGAAATTCTAGCAATAACAATTAAAAAGAAATTAAAGGAATAAAGAAAAGTAAAGAGGAGCTACTTTCTATATTTATTGATAATACAATGTTTTACTTGTAAAATCCTAAAGAATCATCAAAGGTAATAATTAAGACAATGAATAACCTCAGCAAAGTTCCAGATTACAAAATTTTTTTAAAAAAATCAATCGAATTAATAACAAAATTAGAAACAATAACAAAAAGGGAAATCACCTTCCAAAGAACTAGAAATTAAATAACCAGGCAAGCAAAACATAAAAGACCTATCTAAATTCATTTGCAAAGTGCTCTTCAAAGCAATAAATAAAATCTTAAATAGCCTGAGGAATGTTCACTGCTAATAACAATACTATCAAGGTTAATTTATATATCTAATACTATACCAGACAAATTATCAAAGTGATACTTTTTAGAACTTGATAAAATAATGAAATTCATTTGGAAAAATGAAAGATTAAGGCAAATGATTAAAAGCAGTAGAGTTGAAGGGGGGAATAGCACTCCTGGACTTTAAACTATTTTATAAAGCAACAGTTATCAGAACTATTTGGTACTTGTTAAAAACAGAGATAGATCAATGGAATGGGATAGAAAATGAAAAATCAAAAATAATGGAACACAATAACTGACTTCAAAACAATGGAAAACAAATAACTTATGAAAGAACTCTAATAAAAAACAAAAACAAAAAACAACAATAACTGTTAATTAAATTACAAAATGGTCTGGAAGGAAATTAGACCAACACATTCTTGGTTTTCAAGTTGCTTTAGTTTAATTGTTGAGATGTATTCTAAGGACAACAATATCAAGTTTAAGGCATTACTGATTTTAGATAATATCCCAGATCATGCAAATACATTTGACTTAATTATGTGAGAGAGTGAGTATATAATCTCAATGAACTGTGGATAAAATTTTTTGCATCTGCCAGCAAATATATGAAGATTTAAGAAAAGTTAAGACAATCAGCTTAAGTAAAATTATTTTAAATAACAATGATGACATTTTCTTTATATTATCACTATATACTTATCTTTATATTTATGTTCAGCAATTTTAAGGGTTTTTTTTTTAATTTTGCTTCTCATAACTATTCTATTCAAGTCAAAAAATATCAATTAGAAATATATTTTCTTAATCATTTGCTGTTACATCACATTATGGGACTCGATTGCCATATTTTAAACAATGAATTCAAATGGCATGACCACTTCATAGGACTGAATATTCACATGAAATGATACTTGAAATAGAAATTCTTGTTGTCTCATAGTTACAATCTATATATTTAGCTCAAAATAATAGTCAATTAACTTGTTAGGATGATATTTTGTACTTTCACTGTTCAAGTGGTTAATTCCTTCTCTAATTCCTTAGTTCACAGTTCTCATTTCCTCTTCAATTTTTCATCTAATATGCTTTACTTATAAAAACATTTGAAAAGCTGTTTTAACCCATCAGATCTCATCTAAGATTGTAGTTGAATTTGTACTCAAGCAGATTTTCCTTGAAGCTTTACTTATACTTGTATAAATATTCAGTCAAGAAAGGTCTACATTATATGTCAGCTTTACTAATATTGTTTTAGATGCGTTTTTACTATGGGTAAATATGTATGTATATGTGTGTGTGTATATATATGTGTATATATATGAGTATATGTAGATATGTATGCATGTTGTTCTATCTGTGTGTGTATGTGTATAGGTATATATATGTGTGTGTGTGTGTATATGGGGAGGGGTCTGTGGATGGGTGTAAATGTATGTGTGTGGGGGGGAAATATGTGTGTTTATGGATATATATGTATATATAAATATATCTGTGCTTAACTGTAGCCCGCTTAGGGAAGGTAGAGGGGATGAAAAGGGGAAAAAGGATAAAGCAAAAAAAAAAAAAAAAGTACACAGCAGAGAACAAAAGAATAATCTATAAGGAAGCAAATAAAAGATGGATACTCATGAATATATTTTCTTCTACTATTATATATCCTTTTTTGAACTTGAAATCTGTTATATATGCTGAACCCTCCCTGATGGGCACATGGACAATGTTCTGTTCTGTTTTGTTTCATTTTCATTTTCTGTCTTTTTTCTATTCTTTTAAAAAAAAAATAAACAGAATTTTTTTTTAAAAAAAGCTTTATTTGTAGATGTTTTGAGTAATTCTCTGCTGAGCTCATATCTTTCACTGTCCACAATCTGTGACTGACAGAGTTGATAGTTGGTACCTGTTCTTGTCCCCTACGCAAGTTCAGGCCCCTCTAGGGGTGGATCCAGGACCACCTCTCACCCTAGTGCACAATCTCTCTCTGTACAAGAATGCTCTGCCTAATATTCCTTGACCAGTGCCTATTCTGTGTCTACAAATCTCTCTTTACCTCTCCCTATACCTGGGCTCAAGAAAATACTGTGAGGTTTTTTTTTCCCCCCTTCTTGGATTTGGTCTGTGGATTTTTTTTTTTTTAAATTTTTCCAAGTTTGTTCAGAAGAACTGGGGTAGGAGGGAATGGGGAAGGAACCAAATTATATGTTGATACTGATAATAGTATAATGTTTGATAAAGCCAAAGACCCCAGGTGCTTCCACAAGACTCACTATTTGAAAAAATTTACTAAGAAAATTGCATGACATTCTGACAGATATCAGAATTAGACTAATACTTCCTACCATACTTCAAAAGGATCTGTAATCCATATCACTTATGAGCAGAATAAATGAACAAGGAAATTACCTTTCAGATCTCTTGATAGGGAAATTATTCATACCAAAACAATGAATAAAAAGGATCATAGAAGATAAACAATTTTGATTTACTACGAATTAATCCAGCCATTCTAGAATACAATTTAGAACCATGCCCCCCAAATTACTAAATTGAGCATAACATCTGACACAGTAAATACTATACTCCAAAGAGCAAATAAAGAGAAAAAGGAACTATATGTACAAACAAAATTTATGATTTTTTTGGTGTTAGCAAAGGACTAAAAATTGAAATGCAAATATTCTTGTTTCATATTTTATTTTATTTTCAGGTTCATATTCTTTCCCTCTTCCACCTCCATCCTACACACTTAAAGAGCAAGAAAAAGAAAACCCATTATAAACACATATAATCACATAAACAAATCCCTGTATTGCTCAGATACAAGCATATTTGTATAACTGTTAAAAGAAAAAAAGGAAAAGAAATGAATTATATGCACAAAAATATTTCTAATAGTTCTTTTTGTTGTGACAAAGAAAATGTAACTAAAGGGGTGTTCATCAAGTGGGGAATGGCTAAAAAATTATGGCATATCAAATGCCACAAAAAATACTGAAAAGGAAAAGGTTTAGAGTAATCTGGGGAAGATTTTATGAACCTATGCAGATGAAGTGAAAAGAACTACAACAATTTCTATAACAACAACTACATTGTAAAGACAAAGACTTTGGAAATCTTAAGAATTAATCAGTAAAATTATTAACTATGATTTTAGATGATTAATAATAAAGCAGTCTACTTACCTCCTGATGGAGTAGTAAAGAATCTGAAGTAGAGAATGAGACATATTTTTGGATATCATTGAGAGTTCAATAAAGTAATTAAGAAAAATATCAACTGTTAATATTTTATTTGTTCATATTATAATTTATTATTCTTTAACCTAGAATTTTAAAAGTAAACATTTCTAACTACTGATCTCTACTAAAAAGTAGGATTCAAAATGAATTTGGTGTCTGTTTTGAGTAAAAAAGCTTTAACCATAAATGTTAAGCTGAAAAAGTTAGGATAAAATAGTGTTTGAATAAATTAGTATGTAGGTTCTATTATTATGATTACATATGAGAAGTGATAAAAATCCTTAAATTCCTAAATGTCTTCTAGAAACAACTATGTTTATTCTATGGTGAACATTAATGAATACGGATATTATACAGTTTTAATGGCAGAAAAAATAACTTTATAATAATTGCTCTTTTATTATAGACGTGTTTCAACATATACTTATTGTTATAAATGGAAATAAAACACAAATTATATGTTTTCCAAAACCAGAGATATATTCTTTGTACCTAGCTGGTATTCAAAGGTCCTACAGTTACTTGAGTCACACCACTTCTTAACTATATTAACCCAGCAATGAGATCTCACTCTACATATCACTCACAAGTACTTTTTCTTAACAAATTATAAGGGTTTTCCAACCCCACCACTCCAAATACTGTAGATACTATTATAATAAACTTCAGTGTCAAGCTGTGGTTTGAGGTATCATTATGCACTTACAAATATGACAAAATATCACATATTATGTAAAACTGTTAAACAAAAGGCACCCTAAAACAATGCCATAGGCCCTGAGAGAAAGAAGAAATCATTGTTGCCTGGGGAGGTCAAAGGAAGTATATATCTGCAGAAGGGTAGGAAAGAAACTGGGACTTGAAAAAAAGAAATAGGATAATAGAAAAAAAAAAAAAAAGGTAGGGATTTGACAGAGAATTATAGTTAACAAACTAAAGGGCTTAATATCTGCCAGGTACTCTGCCAAGTATGGAGGTACTTCCATTATTAATGGAAAGTTCACTAGGCCTGGGAGTTGAGGGTATGATTTTTAAGTTCCAGCTCAAAAACTTAACACTAATACAATCAAACAAAGCAAACCTCTCTGCATGTGAATTTTCTGTTGAGTAAAATGTGGGTAATATCCACACTATTTACCTCAGAGTTTGTTTTAAGAAAATCAAATAGTTTTGTAAACCATGAAACAATAGGAACATGAATTGTATCCAATTCTCCCTGTGCAATAAGAGAACTGTTCAGTTCTGCACACATATATTGTATCTAGGATACACTGTGACATATTTAACTTGTATAGGACTGCTTGCCAACTGGGGGAGGGGGTGGAGGGAGAGAGGGGAAAAATCGGAACAGAAGTGAGTGCAAGGGATAATGTTGTAAAAAAATTACCCTGGCATGGGTTCTGTCAATAAAAAGTTATTTAAAAAAAAAAAAAGAAGAAGAAGAAGAAGGTAAATTGTGTAAGGAAACACCCTTCTAAAAAAATAAATTCATTAAATTAATGAAAAAAAAAGAAAGTTAAAAGATCTTACCTATATGTAGTTAGTGTTATGGTGGATAGAGCACTGGTTCTAGAATCAAAAAACCTGAATTCAAATCAGAATTCAGACACTTAGTAGTTATGGGACCCTGACCAAATCACTCAGCCTCTGATTGCCACAGTTTCCTCATCTGTAAAAATGACAGGATTAAACTACATGATCTCTATAGTTTTTTGAAGTTTTAATAATCTCTGAATTGTAGTTTTAATAATCTTTGAATTTGCAACTCTTCTCTTCTATTAGAAGCAGAATTCACTTCAAAAAATGGGCAGTCTCATTTTTTCAGGTCTATGATTTGTTTTTGTAAAATCCACAGAATCCCTCTAGTGCTCAAGACTGTGTTTTGCATAAATTAAATGGCAGTGAAATACAATGGAAAAAATGACGACTATGGATTCAAAAGGCTCATATGAAAATCTGAATCTGACAATTGTTAACTATATGCAAGTAAAAATGACAATAACAATAATGATAGCTAACATTTATATAGTGCTAAGATATACCAGGCACTTAAAATTATCTCATTTGATCTTCTCAACAACCGTGGGAAGTAGGTACTATTATTTTACATATCAAAAAGATTTACATTTTACAGATGAGGAAATGACAGTAACCAAAAGTTAAGTGACTTTCCTAAGATCATACAACCAGGACATATTATCAGCCAGATCTGAACCCAGGTCTTCTGATTTCAGGCCCAGTTCTCCATTCACTAAACTACGTATCAAAGGACAGTTCTTGCCCTTGGGAAGCTAAAAATCTAATAGGACAAACAACATGCCAATACCTCTGTAAATACAAGCTAAATATGATTATCCCACCCATATGATTATTTCAGAAAGGCCTGGAGAGACTTACATAAACTGATGCTAAGTGAAGTAGAACCAAGAAAACATTACATATAGCAACAATAAGATTATTCAATAATCAATTCTGATGAACATGGCTCTTTTCAACAATGAGGTGATTCAGGCCAGTTCCAATGATTTTATGAGGGACAGAGCCATCTGCACTCAGAGAGAGGACTGTGGGAAATGAGTATAGATCACAACATAGTATTTTCACTTTTTTTGTTGTTGTTTGCTTGCATTTTGTTTTCTTTCTCATTTTTTTCCCTTTTTGATCTGTATTTTCTTGTGCAGCATGATAATTATGGAAATATGTATAGAAGAATTGCATGTGTTAAACATATATTGGATTACTTGCCATTTAAGAGAGGGGGTGAAGAGAAGGGAGGGAGAAAAAATTTGGAACACAAAGTTTTGCAGGGATGAATATTGAAAATTATCTGTATATATGTTTTGACAATAAAAAGCTTTAAAATAAAAATAAATAAATATGGTTATCCCTTCTACACTGACTTTTCCTATCAAGGTTTTGATATATTATGTGTCAGCATAAAAAATTAAATAGGAATTTTGGAGAGTTTTGTGGATGTCACAGGTGACACTCAAAGCCCAGCA
This sequence comes from Antechinus flavipes, assembly GCF_016432865.1. Taxonomy (NCBI): domain Eukaryota; kingdom Metazoa; phylum Chordata; class Mammalia; order Dasyuromorphia; family Dasyuridae; genus Antechinus; species Antechinus flavipes. The sequence continues at coordinate 298,435,153 of NC_067398.1, read as the reverse complement.
GACAACACAAAAAAAGTTTAGAAACTTAGAAATGAATAAAATGTATGTAGAGCACTAGATAATATCAACATAGTTTATCTTTTACTACCATAATAATTTAGACTTATTCTCTGATATAAAAGAATGACCAAAAATTTTTATGTGATTTTTCCAGCCATGCCTCTAATCCCTGCCATGTGAAAGAGATAACTGTATATGACAAAGTGGAAATAATCAGTAGGAGGAATCAAGGGAGATCAGGAAAGGATCTTTGTAGGTGAATTTTTAGCTGGGATTTGAAGGAAGTCGTGAGGCAGAGATAAGGAGGGAAAACATTTCAGGCACTAAGGACATAGCTTGTTGAGAGATGGAACGTCTTATTTGAGGATGAAAATAATAATGATAATAATAATAATAATAATAATATAGCAATGATGCCAATGTCACAATGTCTAACAATGTTAGAATGGTAGGGAAAGGTGTACAGGATTAAGGTGTAAAAAGATTCAAAAGGTGGGGAGGTTACAAAAAGTCTTGAATAATAGAAGTGTTAGGCACTCAGTGGAATTTGTTCATTTAAAAAACCAAACAGCAAGTTATTGTAGTAGTTCGGATTTGTAAGTGCCTGTATACTAGGATGGCGACAATAACAAAGAAGAGAAAGGGGATTATTGAACAGATGTTCCAAAGCTAAAGTCAACAGGCTTTGGTAACAGATTGGCTATAAGGAAGGGATGAGAGATAGTGAGGATGTAAGGAAGATATCTAGGTGATGAGCCATTATTAACATATAAATAAACCAAACATCAAATGTATATCTGAGTAAAATACTAGATTATGGAGGCATGCTACTCTTGGCTACAAGAGAAACATTTGAAATGGATCTCTACTCACAAGAAATTTAATATCTACTTGAAAATATAATACATGACCAAGTAATAAGTAAAAGAGTCCATAATTAAGTGATAAATGGTATAGTATCAATTGGAAGTGCTAGAGGAGTACAAGATGGATCAAAAGTCACAGGTCTATTCTATAACTGGCTATACTTTCAAGTTTTCCAAATATGTTTAATGAAATGTTGTAGCACTGCCAAAATATTATTTTAATACTTTAAAGCTCCACTGTACTCCAAATGGTACAAGATAAACAGCAGGTTTAGATCAAGAACTATAAGGAATATACAAATGAAGAAGTTCAAAGAAAATATGTGTGAATACAGTTAGAATTAAATTCACAATTAAATTTTGTGATAAAGCTTCAATAAGAATTTTTGAGATCAACAAGACAGAAGTGGTACTTTGTAGCAAATGGAAAAGGTAAATCAATTCTAAAACTCCTGGGATGTGAGACTATTACTATCAGAGTACCTGTATAACAAAAGCACTTTCAAAAGCATCTATGGCTTTATTGGAAAACATAGTACTATTGTGAAAGTTAACAATATATATACTTGAGGCATAAGAATTATAGTACTTAAGTAATCTTTGAAAAAATGGATATTCTCTTGATACTTGTTTCACCCCAACTAGTTGCAGACTCCACTGATGACAAAGAATCAGGGGAAAAAATTGCTATTGATAATAACAATTTTTAAATTTTATTTTTAGTAATTTAGATGGCAATTGGAAGGTCAAATATTTACAGCCTTATATAACAAATCAATATTAATGGCTAGATCATAAAAAAAGAACAGAATCGATTTGGAAACTTTTTACAGATATGGCTAGATAATAAAACTGTTAAGCAAAGAAAGAATAATTATAGAACATAAAAAATATAATTTCAACTATGTGGAATTGAAAACCTTTGAAATGATTCAGAGGGAAATCTTATCAAATTTCTGGTAGAAGTCTGATTTCTAAAATATATAGAATCTAGAAACATATGAGACCAAAAGTCATCCTCCAGTACATAAATGGTAAAAAAGATATGAATCAAGTGTTTTCAAAAGAATTATAAACTCTTAATAAAGTTATTTATATTATTTACTAATATAAGTAAAGCAAATTAAATCTGAGGTTTCACTTTATGCCTAGAAAACTAGCAAAGGTGAGAAAAGGGAAAAAAGTCAATGTTGGTAAAGTGTGGCATACTAATAACTCATGAATAATGCTGTTGTTGGAGCTAGAAATTAGTCACTCTGGAAAGGAATTTAGAATTAAGGATTTTTAAAAGTGAATATTGTCTGAAATTTTTTAAAAAAGATTAATATGTTAGCACACAAAGTCATAGAATTCTAGGAAATAATGAGGAAAAAAATGTTTTGTTTGTTACCAATTTTATTTTGTATATTAAATTTTATAGGACAGCTAGCTAGTGTAGTGGATAGAGTGCTGGGCCTAAAGTCAGGAAGACTTATCTTCCTAACTTCAAATCCAGCATCATTCACATACTTGTGAGATACTGAGAAAGACATTTCACCCTAATTGCCTCAAATTCTCATATGTAAAATGAGCTAAAAAAGGAAATGGCAAACCACTATGGTTTTCTGCAAAGAAAACTCCAAATGGGGTCAGAAAGAGACACAACTGAAGCATTTTACTATATTAGAAAAGGTGCATATTAACAGAAGTAATGTTTTATACCAAAGTCTTATATGCATAAAAGTAAATTTTCAACAATCTCTAGAGATATGTTATAATTTCTAACTCAATGTTTCTCATAAGTTCAATACATCAACATTTGCATTTTTATTGTCATGTTTTTTGGGGGTTGGGGGACTGAGGCTGGGTTAAATGACTTGCCCAGGGTCACACAGCCAGAAAGTGTTAAGTGTCTGAGGCCAAATTTGAACTCAGGTCTTCCTGACTTCAGGGCTGGTGCTCTATTCACTGCACTACATAAGGCACCTAGCCCCTACTGTCACTTTTTAGGAACATTAACCTGTGAAAGTTGAGAATTCACTGAATATGATAAAGTAAATTCTTGTTTTGGTGTAATTAAATTAGATGGCTTCTGAGGTTTCTCCTAAGTTCAGATTCTAAGATCCTGATCAATTTTGTTTTTTCTAAGTTGATAATTTTACAATTAAGATTCTTTAATAATGCGTTCTGCAGAGAATGTATTAAAAACTTGCCATGGACTGGTCTTAGTTTGAGAAAACATGATATTATACCTTCACATGTTCAGTAGCTAAAATGCAAGAAAGTCTGAAAGTTTTTTTTAAAATCATATTTTCATCTTTATTTTCACTGATATAGATATTCAAACATATTAAAAGAAATATAAAGAAGACATAAAGCACAAAATATGCTTCCTTCCTTTTAAATATTTTATTTCTTCCTCAACTATATACAAAAACAAATTTTTAACATTCTTTTTTTATGAGTTCCGAATTTTCTCCCTGTCCTTGGTGAGATGATTAGCAATTTGATATAGTTTATACATATATAACCATGTAAAACATTTCCATATTAGCCATATTATGAAAAAAAAAAAACAGCAAAAAAAAAAAAAAAAAAAACTGCAACAAAACCTCAGGTAAAACTGAAATGGAAAAAAAAAATGCCTTGATTAGCATCCAGATTCCATCAGTTCTTTTCTCTGGAGATGAATAAACTTTTAATCATATATTCTTCAGAATTGTTCTTACATCATTGCATTGCTGAGAACAAGTAAATCATTCACTATTGATCATCATACAATATTGCTGTTACTATATACAGTGTTCTGGTTCTGCTCATTTCACTTTGCATCAGTTCATCAAAGTCTTTCCTGGTTTTTCTAAGAACATCCTGCTCATCATTCCACCACAATTTTTTCAACAGTTGTTTACAGAAATCTATCTTACTCTACAGGAAAATAAAAGAAGGGAATAAGATAAGTGTGGGTGGGAGGGAAGAAGGAGGGCAATAGGGAGGAAAGAGGTTTGTGTGTTTCCCATTCCCCAGTTGGTGGGTATCACCTCAAATTCCAATTCTTTTGCCACAACTAAAATATTTTTGTCTATATGGGTCCTTTTCATTTTGTTATTATCTTTTTGGGATACAGATCATAGCATATACACAATTTTATATACTTTGGGTATGGTTTCAAATTGCTCTCCAAAATGGTTGGACCAATTCACAATTCCACCAACAGTGCTTTAGTGTTCCACTTTTCCCACATCCCCTCCAAAATTTCAAATTGTCAAAATTCAAAATTGTCAAATTTGTCAACCTGACAGGTATAAGGTGGGAACTCAGAATTGTTTTAATTTGCATTTCTCTATCAGCAGTGATTAAAAGCATTTTTTTTCTCAATTTCTTTATCTGTAAATTGCCTGTTCATATCTTTTGACCATTTATCAAGTGGACAATGACTTATTTTTATAAATTTGATTCAGTGCAGTTTTATAAATTTGACTACAGTAAAAAAAAAAAAAAACTTGCTGTAAAAAATTCCTCCCCCAAAATAAAAATTTTCCCCATTATGATTCCTAACTGTATTTTCCCCGTCCTGTTTTCTGTACTCTCTCCTTTAACCCTATCCAACATCAAAAACGTTTTACTTCTGATTATCAACTTTCCCAATCTGCCCTTCATGCTATTAAGTTTCCCTTTCCCCAACCCATTCCTCCATCACACACACACAAACACACACACACCCCTCCCTCTCTTTCTTCTCTACTGTCTTCCTCCTTCCCCACCCCCTCACTTATCTTATTCCCTTCATTTATTTTCCTATAGCATTAAGATAGATATCTATAAGCAACTGCATGAAAATCTTATTCCCCCTTCCCTCTTCTATCTTCCATCTTCCCTTTCACTGTAAAAAGCTGTTCTGGGCCTCTTGTATATGAGATCATTTATTCCTCTCCACTTCTCCCTCCATCTCCTAATGTATTCTTCTTTCTTACTCTTGAATTTTATTTTTTTTTAGACATCCTCTCATTATAGTCAACTCATGCATATTCCTTGTAACTTTCCTAATAATGAGAAAGTTTTAGGAATTGAACATAATCATTTTCCCTCTCAGGAACACAAATAGTCTAATCTCATCAAATCCCTTATAGTGATTTCTCTTTCCTGAAAAACATGAAAATCATGAAATGAATTACCAGTTATCACTAATGAAGATGAAATTACAGCAATTTTGAGGAGGTATTTTGCCCAATTATACACCAAAAACTTTGACTAAGTGAAATGGATGAAAATCTACAAAAACAAAAATTGTCCAGATTAACTGAAGAGGAAATAGAATACTTAAATAATCCTAACTTAAAAAAAAAAAGAAAAGAAATCGAACAAGTCATATATGAGGTCCATGAGGGGGAAAAAATGTCCAGGACCAAATATATTTACAAATGAATTCTGCCAAACATTTAAAGAACAAGTAATTCCAATATTAGACAAACTATTTTTTAAACTAGGTAAAGATTCCTTCTATGACACAAATATGATTCTGAAGACTAAACCAGGGAGAGCAAAAACAGAATGAAAACTGTAGACCAATTTCCTCAATGAATACTGATGCAAACATGTGAAATAAAATCCTAGCCAGGAGATTATTGCAATATATTACAAATACCATATATTGTGAACAAATGGGATTTATAGTAGGAATGCAAAACTAGATTGATATTAGAAAACCTTTCTGACACAAGTGACCATGTCAATATAAAAAAATCTTAGATTATCTCAATAGATGTAGAAAAAGCTTTTGACTAAATACAATTTCCATTCCTATTAAAAACACTAAAAAAGATAGGAAGAAATGGAACCTCTCTTTAAAAAGCATTATTTATAATGAGGATAAATGAGAAGCCTTCCCAATGAAATCAGGAGCAAAACAAAGATATCCATTATCACTACTACTATTTAATACTGTACAAGAAAGTCTAGCAATAAGGCAAAGAAGAAGAGGAGGAGGAGGAGGAGAGAAGAAAAGGGAGGAAGGAGAGGGGAGGAGGGAAGAGGAAGGAGGAGGAGGAGGAAGAGGAGGAGAAGGAGGAAGAGAAGGAGGAGGAGAAGAGAGGAGGGAGGAGGAGGAGAAAAAAGGAGGAGGAAAGAAGGAAAAGGAGGAGGAGGAGGAGGAGGAGGAGGAGGAGGAGGAAGAGGAGGAGGAGGAGAAAAAAGGAGGAGGAGAAGGAAAAGGAGGAGGGGGAGGAGGAGGAAAGAGAAGGAGGGAGGAGGAGGAGAAGAACAAGGAGAAGAAGAAGAAGAAGAAGAAGAAGAAGAAGAAGAAGAAGAGTGAAGGTTAGGTAATGAGGAAACAAAATAATTGCTCTTTACAGATAAAATACAGGACCTTAGAAAATTCATTAAAAACTAGCTCAAATAATAAGCTATAGCTAAGTTACAAGATATAAAAATACACCCACATAAATACCCATACATTACCAACAGAACCCAGCAAGGTTTCTTCCAGCAGGAAGAAATAAAAAAAGAAATCACACATAGGAACTATATGAACCCAATCACAAAACACTCTTGACACAAATAAAGGCAGATTTTAACCACTGGAGGAATATTAATTATTCATGGGTACAAAAATAACAACTCTACCTAAATTAATTTACTTATTCAGTGATGTCTTGATCTACACCAAAGAATTATTTTACAAAGGTAGAAAAAGCAAATTCATTTGGAGGAACAAAAGTGAATCAATGAAAAAAAAAATTGAAGGAAGGCAACCTAACAGTATTAAATTTCAATCTATATTACAAATAAATAATTATCAAAACAAACTGATACTAAGAAATAGCATGGTAGATCAATGGAATAAATAAGGTCCACAATATACACTAGTAAATGACCATAGTAATCTAGTGTCCAAAAAACCCAAAGATCTAAGCTTTACAGGGAAGAATTAATGATTTGACAAAAATTTCTGAAAAAACTAGAAAGCCATTTGGCAGAAACTAGGCACAGATCAATATCTTATACAGTATACCAAGACACTGCCAAAATGAGTACATCCTGTAGATATAAAGGGTGATATGATAAGCAAGTTAGGGAAGCAAGGAAAAAATTAGCTATCAGATTTACAGATAAGGAATATGATTATGAACAAAGAAGAGAAAATCACAGGAAGTAAAATTATTTTGATTGCATAAAATTAAAAAGCCATTGCAGTCAAAATTAGAAGGAAAAGAAACAGGGAAAAAATACAGCAAGATTCTCAGATAAAGGTCTCATTTCTGAAATCTATAAAGAACTGAGCCAAATTTATTATAAAAATAAGACTCATTTCCCAGTTTATAAATGTCAAATATTACATATAAAAAGGTATTTTCAAAAGAAAAAAATTATCAATAATCATATTAAAATGCTTTAAATCACAAATGAGGAATGCAAATAAAACAACTGAAGTACCACTTCACATCTCTCATATTGCTGACATGATAGAAAAGGAAAATTACAAAAGCTGGAGAGAATGTGGAAAAATTGGGACACTGATGCACTAAATCATCTTCAATGAATATATAAGCATAGAACCAATAAATGTTGATGATAACTTTAAAAGGCTTTTCTGACATAAGTTAGTAGCTTCTATCAGTACACATTGGTCCAACAATTCTAGGGAACAATTTGGACCAGTTCAAAGAACAATAAAACTATACACCCTTTGACGCCCCCAATACCAGGTTTGTATCCCAGAGATCAAAGAAAAGGGAAAAGAACCCAGATGTACAAAAATATTTATAGCAGCTTTTTTTGTGGTGCCAAAGAACAGGAAATTGAAGAGATGCCCATCAATTGGGGAATTGTTGAACCATTTGAAGTATGATTGTGACGGAATACTATCATAGTATAAGTAATGACATGAAAGATGGTTTCAGAAAAACTTGGGAAGACTTATCTCAAGTCATGCAACATGAAGTGAGTACAACCAAGCTGGAACACTGTACATGAGCATTACCACAAAAATAATGTACATCATATATAGCAATAATATATAGCAATTCTATAACAATGATTAATTGTCAAAGATTGAGCTACTCTGATCAATAGTGATATAAGGCAGTTCCAAAGTACTCATGATGAAAAGTTCTACCCAACTCATGAGAAACTGATGAACTGTAACTCAAACTGAAGCATATTTTTTTTCTACTTTCTTTTTCTTTTAGCAACATAGCTTATAGGGAAATATTTTGTATGAGTTCATATGTATAATGGCTATCAAGTTGCTTGTCTTCTCAATGGGTGGGGGAAGGGCAGGAGGAAGAGAGAATTTGGAACTCAATTTTTAAAAATGCTAAAAATAAATAAATGAAAAAATTTATCTAAATTTGGAAAGAATGTAAAAAGTCATCATCAAAGTCTGCAAGCCTAAGAGCAATAAATCCTGATAATAAATAGCTTCAAAAGGTTTTTGTGACATAACAAAAGCTAGCAGCTTTTATCACTTGATAATACTTTAAAAAGTATAATTACAAGAGTGAAAATATAATTAAAAGCATAGTTATCAAAAAACTTAAAGGAATCCAAGTTTAAAGGCATACTCAAAATAGATCTCTACATAGTTATTTGTTCAAGATGCTTTTTCATGTTATAGTCCTTTTCTAACAATGTTGGTATAATGTGTCACCTCTTTAAGATTTGTTGCTAAGTCAACTCTGCTTAGAAATCTGAGAGTCACTGTTATTCTGAGTAATACCTGCTGAGAACTAAATCTGATTCATTTCAGAGACAAGTTATTGCTTAGTTTTGAATGTGAAAATCTCTTACATAGTGAAGAGAAATGAATACCAGAACTATTATGTGATTTGAAGAAAAATTAAAAATATATTTAATTGTAAACAGAAGATGAGGTACTTAAATAAGAGTCATTTCACTCCAGGATCTATCCCAGAATATCTAGCTCCTTGCCAGCAACCTTCTCACCATGGAAATGCCTGTTCTCCTTGCCTTCTATTGGCAGGTTCCTACTCTTGATAAATGTTTTGTAAAATGCTAGGCTATTCATGTTCACATTAATTCCAGCTTGACTCCTAATTGTTCAGACTTTTACCTTCTTCCCAGCAATTCTATCCCCTAAGAAGGCTCTCTACTGCCCACCTATAATTGTTTTCCATTTCCTTTTAATATACTGTCTTATCTCATTAAAATTCAAGTTTCTCAAAGATAGGAACTGTCTTATTTGCTTATATGTATATTCTAGCACTCAACACATTGCTAGCAGTTAGCAAGTCTTTAATGAATGCTTTATGAGATTATGATTATTAATCAAAAAGCAAATGTGGTATTGTTTGCAGAAAAGACTCAGAATCTGAACCCAAAAAAGAGTAAAGTTACATTTCAGAATTCTATTATCTTTGCTTGAAGCTAGAAGGGATAGATAATATAATTTCTGTTGAAGGATAAGTCTAGTTGAGCAGCCTGTTTAAAAGCAGTCTCAGAAAAGTCATTGAGCATATCAACTAACTTGGTCAAAGCTGTACCTAATATTAGTCAAGCACAATGTACATAACAGTTGAACTGTGCAGGCACCTATTCAATACAAGCCATATTAATCAAAAAACTTCTGGGAGAAAGAAAAAGTACACAAAGATTCTATATGTAAGTTAAGTATATGTATTTTCTTCCTTGGCATGTTTCTGTGATACTCAATCTCTCATATCTTTGAGAGTACATAAATGAGAGGGTGTTACTAAGATTATGTATAGACTTTGATATATTTAGTATTTATGCATTTGTTTTTAATACAGAAATACCTATGATATAATATCTTTGGCTTTCATATTAAGTAAACAGTTAAGAACTAAAATTGTCATTATTATGAGTGACTGGTTGGATAAATAGGAATGCGTGATTAGGACTCAAGAGCTAGAGTGGATGAGTAGGAAAAGTATATTCTCTCACAACAGAGTTAATTCTAGGATTCTGAGAGAATGAATGGTGATGGTTTTTTGGAGATCTAGATCTATTAGTGTGAGAGAAGACTGAAGTAAGGAAGTCAACTCAAAGAATATAAAGATATGTCCACAGGTCCATGTTAAAAGTATGAAGTTCTAATGTGAACAACATCCATAAACATGTACCAGTTACACTGACATCTATGTTACACATACTCAAAAGACTTACATAGGTTTACCACATGTCTATGTGCCATTAAAATAGAAAATTGGGAAATAGATTAAACACATCATCCTGAAAGTTGTCCATTAGTGGAATTCTTGAGAGAATTATAAAAAAAAAATTATCTTGAAGCTGTACCTCATTGTCCTTGATTAGTTCTCTCTTTTACCAATATTGGTACAAAGAAAAAAGAGACAGAAATATGAACATCAATGCTGCAAAAATCAGAATTTCTCCATATCAGTGTTAGTGCAGAAAAAGCTGGGTAGTAGTTAATTTCAGGTCTAGTGTTCTAACCACTGTTAAAACCTAGCTGCCCTCTGGCACACAGTAGACACAAAATAAATTATTATTGTTGAACATCAGAAGCAAATTTTATACTACTTTTCATAGAACATTAAAAAAAAACAAAAACAAAGAATATTTCAGCAACTTTCTAGTTCTTCAAATACAGAACAGATTTGTCATAATTTTAACAATTTAAAGGAAAAGAAGTAGAACCTCACCATGGAAAGATGAGTTTTTAGCCAAAGGATAGAGCTTGCCATAGGAGATAAATCATGCAGGATAGAAGTGTTGTGACTATTCACAGGCCTGATCCCACTACTGCAGATCAGTACAGAAGTTTTGACTTGCTCAGTTTGCAACCTGGGCTGTTTCACTCTTCTCAGGTAACTCAAGAGCACTCTTGTCTCCTTTTGAGGCTCAGAGTTATTTGTACTATACTTGGTTCAAGCACTCAATCCACTATAGCCCTAATGCAGCAGAGAATTCCCAAACATAATCATTCATCAGCTTCATCCTTCTTAAGTAGCAAGCATTATACGCATACACCACTTCACTGGGCTAAGAAGTAGCTCTCAAAGGAAAAAAAAAAAAAGGCAATTACTAAGAGGAATATGAAAAATGTCCCACATCTCTAATATTAAAAAATGCTAATTAATACAACCAAGGTTTTGCCTTATATCTTTCTGATTTTGAAAAGTGTCCCTCTCCCCCGCCAAAAAGGAAAATGATAATTAGTAGAGGAGTTATGGGAAGACAGCCACGTTAATATGTTGTTGAAGCTATGAAATAGTTCAACATTCCAAAAAGCCATTTGAAACTATAAAGTCAATCAAGTATGCATATATACCCCTTACCCCAGAAATACCACTCCTTGAACATATGCTCCAAAGAGTTACAGTTATATGTTTAAGTTATATATTATATGTGTGAAGACCTATATGCACAAAAATATTTATATCAACTTTTTGTTGTAGCAAAGAACAGGAAACAAAGTGGGAGCCCATTAATTTGGGAAGAGAGAAAAAATATAAGAATGTAATAGAATACTATTGCACCATAAGAAATGATAAAAAAAAGAGAATTCAGAAAAATCTGGGAAAAATTTTATGGGTTGATAAAGCGTGGGAAAAAAAAAACATTTCATATGATGAATAAAATATAATTCCATAAAAATATAAAATTAAAAAAACTTCACAAAAATTGGGAATGATATCAGAAATGAGAACTGTTAATTCTAGGAAAGTACCCAAAGAAATTCAACTTCCCATACAATAGCTAAAAAGTAGGAAGAAATATTGCTATAATTTATATCTATCACAGGGTTGAAATCCATCAAAACTCCTTTTTCCAATGCAGATCAGTATAAGGAGATGAATAAGCCCGTGGACACCAGAAATAGACTCTAGAAAAAAACAATCTTGAAGAACAGTCCTAAACAGAGAGCGACTGTGCCCCATGATGAGGAGAGGTTCCAAATCCAGTGAGGGAGGCACAGATTTTGAACAGGGTGTACAAAGAGGTACCAACTAGCATTTCTATCATTTAGTATCCAATTCCAGATTCCAGATCTAGGACGGACTGAGGATGGCAAATGGGGATGCTATCTAAAACTTAAAATGTTCCCTAGCTCCAGCCATAGCACTTTACAAAAACAAGCAATCAATATTTAATGAAGTTTTCATATTTTTTCTTTTGCCCATTTTATTGACACATTTTAATTGAAAATACAGGAACTGTATCAATCTTTCCATCGCCTGTTCTCTATTCATGCTTAGTACAAAGAAGACAGTTTTCAGGAGGCACAATTCCAACTTACCACTTACTAATTAAGTGAAATTGAGAAAAATCACTAAACCTCTCTGAGTCTCCTTATCTTCTTCTGTAAAATGAGGATAACAGTGTTTACATACAAGGTTGTGAGGCTGCAATATGCCATGTAAAGCTAAACTATTGTTACTAATGTGATATAACCTTAGGCTCGTAGAATTCACGCTTGAAATGAGTGAATCATTCCAATTGACACTTTATAGGTGAAAAAAACTGAAGCTGAGAGAAATGATTTAGAATTATAGGATCATGTAATTCTATTTCTTCATTGAGGAAATCCCATTACTTCATTAAAAAAAAAATGTGGCCCAGAGAGAAGTGACTTGCCCATATTCTCAGAAGTATTTAGAAGCAAAGTAAGGATTCTAACCCATCTTCTGATACTAAATTCAGTAAAATACAATGACTCTTCTTCATAATCCCCTACAGCATAGAAATAGGTTAAATTCCAGAATACATTCATCCTGTATATTACTTTCTGCACTGGAATTTTTAAGTAGTTGTCTGAATACGGCTTAAAAATAGTATCAATATTTCTGTAATAGATACAGGGATTTTGATACTATTTTCTGATATTCTTTATTACATCTCTCTTGTATTACTGGCCTGTGATTCCAAGGGTATGTAACTGATTTACTGATATGTAGAACATCCACACAACTAAGTATTCCCAATTTCTCCTGTGGAAAAAACACCAAAAATTGTTTTGTCAAGAACAAATTTCCTTAATACCACTCATTATTATGGATGCAATTAAAATATGTGCACTAATTCATACAATTCTGTTTTCCTTGTGCTTTTAGTAATTGTCTTACATAATTTCAAAAAATTAATTTTTCTAGCATTTCATTCTTCAAGCATTTCAAAAGGATAAGTTATTTTATAAATACATCTGTTTGCTTAGCAACTGCAAGATGTTGCCTTTTGTGACTAATCCACAGGTGCTATTCAGTTTACTTAAATGTACGTAAACTAAGCCCTTGAACTCAAAGTGAGGAAAAGCATTAAGTCTACAGTTTAAAAAGGAAGGAACTACATAACCGCTTCCTTTATAACATACTAATTTCCAGTTTCCTGCATGAAAATAATACATTTTCACAGGAATTATTCAAACAATGGAGAAAGTAAATCTAACCCTTTTAAAATTTAAGTTTTTTAAGACTTAAATTGCAATGGCAATGAAGATTTATCCTGGCATTCTCACATGGATGCTGGTGCTTATATGAGGACACTGACAACTAACAAAAGGAACTTTACAGGTTTCAAGGAATGTACTTTCACCTGAGTTCAATTACAGGGACCCTGATAATTTTCATATTTTTTGTATTTCATATATCTACCTAAAATCTGGCTAGGTATACTGCATTCTGCAATAAATGCTACTGGAATACACAAATTATACTTTGAGTTTTGCTTTCACCTTTTAATGGTGTGGAGGTAATATTTGCCACACAATCTTCCACTTAAAGAACATATTTTCTATAAAAATATTGGAGAATAGGGAAGGAAGACAAACTTCTCAAACCATTTCCTGGTTGCTTAAACCTAAAACCTAATAAGAAATTATCAATTTCAGGAATACAGAAAAATAGCGGAAAACTTTTGTGAACTAATACAGGAGGGAAGAAAGTAAACCCAAAGGAAAAATGACCACTATCATCAGAACAACATAAAAGAAAACAATACTAAAAGATATCAGAATCTTGATTAAATACATTGTTGAATCTTGTGCAACCAATGATAAAATGCCTTTTTTTCTCTCAAGACAGAATAAACTACAATGTTGAGTTTGCTGAAAATTAATGTTTGCTTACATGATTCCTTGTGGGGAGTACACCTGTTATTAGGAAAAACTAGAGGCAACAAGAGAAAACTTTCTGATTCGGCTTCTGTACTGTACTGCTTTCCATACCAAACTTCTAACAAAAAGCTTTTTGTATTTTAATTTATAAAGTTGTCATAATTACTTTAGATGTCAAAGCATCTTCCCACTAACTCTTCTTAATCTATGTAGTATGACTTACTTCCACACTACTCGTTTTATGAAAAGAGCTTTTAAGAAGGGTCTGAGGAAGTTAATTTCTACTTACCAAATTCAAAATTCTTTTCTCAAACCTCATCCTCTTTGACCTCTGTTTCACATTTCTATATAATCACTTATATAATCTATATAATCACTTCCTCAACATTCTCAATTATTCCTAAAGTTGTAGCAATCAACTCTATTTAGGTAATTCCCAAATCTGTATCTTCAACTGTCACATCTATATTCAACTCCATAGAGCTTATTCAACCAACTACAAGATGTATTCCCTGAATATATTTCACTAGAATTACCCCAATTAAACCCAAATTCAAAATCTTAAAAATTAAAGGTAAGACTAATTAAATTAAATGCAAGAAAATCACTGAATTAATAAATAAAATTAGGACTTGGGTTTATTGGAAAAAAAAAAAAGCAATTAGACAAGCCACTGGTTAATATGAGTTTTTAAAAGGGGGAAAAAACCAAATCACTAGTATCAAAACTGAAAAAGATAATATAGCACTCAATGAAGAAAAATCAAAGAAATTATTAGAAGTTATTTATTTTACTCAATTATATGTCAAAAAAATTTAAATTTTAGTGAAATGGAAAAATGCTTAGAAAAATTAAAACTGCCTAGATGAACAGAATAGGGAAAAGAATAGGAAAAAGAATATCTAAATATATCTATGGTAGAAAAAAATTTCTATAAAATGATCTTTCCAAGGCCATAATGATCTTTCCAAGAAAAAAAAGCATCCAGACTAGATGGATTTGCAATTGAATTTTAGCAAACATTTAAAGATCATCTTATTTCAATATTAAACAAATGATTTGGAATAGTAGGCAAAAAGGAATCCTTTAAAACCCCTTTTATGAAATAAATATGGTGCTAATACTAAAACCAGGAGAACAAAACACAGAAAGAAAAGAATAAATGAATTTCATTAATGAATATGGATGCAAAAATCTTACATAAAATACTAGATAGAAATCAACAAAGATACACTATTAATATATATGTAGAGACACATATATTATATAATTGTAAACAAATGGGATTTATATCAGGAATACAGGAATCATTTAACATGCAGAAAACTATTAACATAATCAATAACAACAATGACAATGGTAAAAATCATATGATTATATCAATAGATGCAGAAAAGGCTTTTGACAAAATACATTTATTCCTATTATTATTTTTGTTTGTCCTTTGTTCTCAAAGAGGACCATTACAACAGAGAAGTGATGGAAGTGAATTAGATGTAAGTGAGGATAAGCTCCTCAAAGATACCAGCCTCATTTTTCCAGAGTATTCTGGATCCAATAGCAAAATATAGGTCAGGATGCTAAGAGATGGTCTAGGATGATTCCTGATTTAAAAAAAAAAATTTTGAGCCATCTACATCTAGAGGAAAAATTATGAAGCTTGAATGTAGATCAAGGCATAGTATTTTCACCTTTTTCTAAGTTCTTATTGTTGTTTACTTGGGTTTTTCTCCCCTTTTCATCTGATTTTTCTTACACAGCAGAACAAATATGGAAATATGTTTAGAAGAATTGCACATATTTAACCATTTAACATATGGGTTGCTTGCTGTCTAGGGGAGGAGGTGAGAAAAATTTGAAAGACAAGGTGAAAACTATCTTTACATGTATTTGGAAAAATAAAAAACTATTTAAAAAGATATGCTAATCAAAAAACTGACCCAAGAGCATTTAAGCCTAGGAGACAGAAGTTAGGATTCAGGTCAAGACCAAGCAGGGCTAACTACTCAAACTATAGGCGCTACAGGGAATGGAGTCTGGCTCATGTAAAAAAAAAAAAAAGACCCAATTCAGGAATTTAAACTGTAAGGATGAATAAACCAAACAAAGCACCGATCAGGATAAAATATTATTGTATATTTAATATTCAGCCTAAAAGAAGAGAGTAGTTCTGTAATAAGTGCAAACAGAAACTGAAAGAAAAAAAAATAGACTTCTCCACAAGGAACATATGAATATCTAAAAATCATTAAATTAGAGTTAAAATATGAAATGAGTTCTAGAGGAAATTATTGAAAGAATAAATATCTTAGGAGGTAAAGTGATAAAACTTGGTCAAGTAATAGGCTCCCTGAAAACTATTAAAAATTAAATAGAAATCAATGGCTCCATGAAACCAGCCAAAAATATTAAAATAAAATCAAATGATAAAGTAAAAAAAAAAAATTACACAGCAAGGAACGAAAAAACAACCATACTAAGAAGAGAAGATAGACATTTATGACTATAGTTTCTTCTACTATTATAAATACTTTTTTGAACTAGAAATTTATTATTATATATTTTGAATCTTCCCTGATTCATATGACAATGTTCTGTTCTGTTTTATTGTTTTGCATTTCTTTTTTCTTTTCTCTTCTGTTTTTTAATAAAATAAATAATTTTAAAAGAATAAAATCAAATAACTGAAAATTGAAGAGAATATACGATGTCAAAAATAATTGATCTGGAAAACAATGAGAAAATTATTTTAAAATTAACTAAACTCACTGACAATCATAACTTAAAAAACCCTAAACATTTTATCTCAAAAAATTATAAAAGTTAACAAATCTTTTAGAATTTAACAGTAAAGTGAAAATAGAAAGAATCCACCAATTCTCCCCAACCCCTTCTCCCCCTCAAAAATAAACCCTAAAAGGAAAAGTTCCAGGAATGTTATAACCAAAATCCAAAGCTTCCACATCAAAGGAAAAAAAAAAAAATACTGCGCCAAGGAAAAGGAAAAATAATTAGGGGATTCCTAGAAGACTGGGAGCCCTTTTTTTTGGGGGGGGAGAGGTATTTGTATTCCCCAGTACTCAGCAAAATACCTGACACTCTGACACTTAAGTGTTTAATAAATGTTTGTGACTGAAATATTACATAGCAGTTTCTACTATAAATGAGAAGACATTTTGAAATACAAAATGGAATACCAAAAAAAAAAAAAAAATCCAAAAGGAAAAAATATGAGCTTATAACTAAGAGGAACTTAACTTGAAAAACTAAGTATAATTTTATAAGGGGAAATAAATATATCTTTAATAGAATGAACTTTCAAGTATTTCTTTTAGAGAGAGACAGACAGACAGACAGATAGACACCAGAATGGAATGGGAACTTTGAAATATATATGCAAGAGGCCAGAGAAAGCTCATCAGGTAATTTTTTTGAGTTACTAGAAAGAGACTGTATCATAGGGCTAACATTTTAACAAGGACAAACATTCTAACAAACAGGTATCCCTTCAGAACTTTAATGTCTTCAAAGGCTACTAAGGTGCTAAGAAAAACAGAAGACCTCATTGTAGATTAATTCTGATGCTTTTAACTAACTAAAGAGAATAAAAGGAGTAAAACCAATACATTGGCATATAATGGAAGGAAGTAGAAATTGCTATTTCTTATATTTAGACTGTATAAAGAGGAATATTTGGCAAAAGGACAGGAGGGTAGTTGTGGTTGTTATTAGTCCTTTGTCTTAGAAGAGGACCATGGCATCAGGGTAATGATGCCATGAAATGCTAGTGAAGTGGATTTAAGTGAAAAAGAGCTGTGCAAAGTCACCTTCCTCACTTTCTCTTCAGAGTTGTCTTGGTCCAGTGACCAAATAATAATCAGGAGGACTGGAGATGGCCCAGGATGCAGTAAGAGACATGGCCTTTTTAAGCTAAGATCTTTAAGAGGTCTCAATTTGGTTCCCAAGTGAGGCAGATTAGCAAGTGAGGCAAAAAATGGCTCCTTTCACTCAGTCAAAAAGAGAAAAATTCTAAATAAATAAATAAATCTGTAAGAGGAAGACCCTCAGAATTTCTGGCCACAAGAGAGATGATTTACATTTACTCTGAGTCAGTCAGGACCTAAACAATGACCAATAGGCTCTTGTCCTAGGTCCCATTGTTGATTAATCAATTTGTGGTTTGGTTTAAGGTAAAAAACAAGTGAGAATAAGAGAGGCAGTAGTTTAAGGGAGAAGCTAATACAAAGGAGTTGGAAAAGCAGCAAGCAAAAGAAATTGAACCTAGGTTAGTTCATATAAGAATGGCTGAACAAATTGTAGTATATAAATGTAATATTATTGTACCATTAGAAGTTATGAAAAAGATGATTTCAAAGAAACCTGGAAATATAAATTTATATAAGTGAAAAGAACCAGAGAACAAATTAAACAAGGGCAGCATCACTGAGTAGAAAAATAATTAAGTAACTTTGAAGAACCCTACTCAATGTAGTCAATCATATCTTCAGAGAATTTCTGAAGAAGCAAGTTACACCTATTTCCCAACAGAAACATGGTGGACTTAAGGTACAAGAAAAAAAAATTTCAACACAAAAAACCTACTTTCTTTTTTTTAAAAAAGAAGGCCAGTACATGAATTTGTTTTGTTTGGATCTGTTTGTTACAAGGAATTTTTTTTCTTTCAGTTTTTTTTTTTTTTTGTGTGTTTGTTTTTGTTTTAAAGAATAGAAGGAAAGAGAAGATAAAAAAAAAATACAGGTGAGCATTAGCTTTTTAAATTAGCATGGCTTTAATAGATAATTTTCTTTTAAAAAGCAAACTGTGAAATGGAGATTCATACTTTCATAGACAATCTCCTTTTTGAATTTTACTGTATATATATACATATGGAAATGATCAGGGTTTTTTGATGTTTAAATTCAAATGACATTAAAGTTTTTTTTAAAAAGAAAGGGATTAACATCAGTATCACCCAGACACTTGACCAGTTTAAGCTCCTGAATTGTCATGTTTGATTACTTCCTTCCCATTTGCCAATAAGAATTTTCCTCATTACCAATATAGATGGCCTGATCTTAGGCAGAATCCAATTCCACCTTACCTTTCCAGTCTTAATTTATATGGCTCATACTATATAATTCCCTCCAAGTACCCAATATTCTAGCCAAACACTCCCCTGAACAAAACTCCAGTTTTTCCACCTCTATGCCTCTGTTTATCCTAATCCCTATTCTTCAAATGTCTTCCCCCTTCCTTTTCTCCACCTTTTCAATTCCCAATTCCTTAAGGCCAATGCAAGTACAATCTCCACAATGCCTCAGATGTAATATATGAAAATTATTGATCTTATAATTTTTATTTTTACCTCATTCCATAATTGATTCTATTCAGTATTAATTGAATAATATTCATAATATATTTATATATTTTTATAAATATGATATATATTTAACATGTATAAATAAATATTTATAACTTAACCGCTCTTCTTTGATTGTAAAAGGTAATGAATTCATTTCCTCCCTCACAGTTGGATGCCTGAATTTATTGTCTGTATTGATTATGTTTAGTTAAAGAAAAACTCTGAGCTAAGTTTAGAATTTCAATACTCTCATACAAGACTTAACTTAAAGGGAACTATTTATTAGCTGAGCATTATCTCCAAATCACTTTTTGTGGCAAGGAAGCTTGTTATCCGCCTCATTGCTTAAGCACCTGAGATGTTCCATGCTTTGTGTGCTATCCTTAAGGGCAGACAACCTGGCTTTACCCCATTTTAGCCTCATTCTTGCCTAAGTAAAAGTGATTTTGCCTCATTCTCAGGTGCCTGTGAGTCTATATGTTGCTTAGAGGGAAAAAGGGAGGGAAAGGGAGAAGCAGAGGGGGAGGGGAAAAGTGAGAGAGTGTGAGTGTGAATGTGTGTGTGTAAAAACCCCTTTCTTTAATGTAACCAATCATGGTTCCTCATGCCCATGATGTTGCCAAGTCCATAACCAATTGTATTTTTTCATGTTTTTTGTTCTATATTTATAAAAAGGAGTTGCACCTTCCATTTTTTGCCATTGGCTAAAATGAAGCAAGTCTTTAGATCTGCTTTATTAATAGGAATGTACCCTGTTAATAAATAAAACAAAACAATCAGGCCTCAGTCTAGCTTTTTGTCAGATTTCACTGAATATTCCTTTCCTTCAGAGAAACAATAAACTGGGGAAACATTTTTACAATCAAAGGTTCTGATAAAAGCCTCATTTCCAAAATATATAGAGAATCGACTCTAATTTATAAGAAATCAAGTCATTCTCCAGTTGATAAATGGTCAAAGGATACGAACAGACAATTCTCAAAGAAATTAAAACTATTTATAGACATATGAAAATATGCTCCAAGTCATTATTAATCAGAGAAATGCAAATTAAGACAACTCTGAGATACCACTACACACCTGTCAGATTGGCTAGAATGACAGGAAAAGATAATGTGGAATGTTGGAGGGGATGTGGGAAAATAGAGACACTGATACATTGTTGGTGGAATTGTGAATACGTCCAGCCATTCTGGAGAGCAATTTGGAACCATGCTCAAAAAGTTATCAAACTGTGCATACCCTTTGATCCAGCAGTGTTTCTACTAGGCTTATACCCCAAAGAGATACTAAAGAAGGGAAAGGGACCTGTATGTGCCAAAATGTTTGTGGCAGCCCTGTTTATAGTGGCTAGAAGGTGGAAAATGAATGTATGCCCATCAATTGGAGAATGGTTGAGTAAATTGTGGTATATGAAAGTTATGGAATATTATTGTTCTGTAAGAAATGACCAGCAGGATGAATACAGAGAGGACTGGCGTGACTTACATGAACTGATGCTAACTGAAATGAGCAGAACCAGGAGATCATTATATACCTCAACAACAATACCGTATGAGGATGTATTCTGATGGAAGTGGATCTCTTCGATAAAGAGAGCTAATTCAGTTTCAATTGATCAAGGATGGACAGAAGCAACTACCCCCAAAGAAAGAACACTGGGAAATGAATATAAACTGCTTGCATTTTTGTTTTTCTTTCTGGGTTAATTCTATCTTCTGAATCCAATTCTCCCTGTGCAACAAGAGAACTGTTTGGTTCTGCACACATATATTATATCTAGGATATACTGCTATTTAACATGTAAAGGACTGCTTGCCATCTGGGGGAGGGGGTGGAAGGAGGGAGGGGAAAAATCGGAATGGAAGTGAGTGCAAAGGATAATGTTGTAAAAAATTACCCTGGCATGGGTTCTGTCAATAAGAAGTTATTTAAAAACAAAACAACAACAAAAATTCCTTTCCTTCTAGATCTGCACTCTAGAATGACTTATGTAACATCATAGTAATTTCATAAATACAAGAACTATAATAAAACAGTAATAACAATAATCTATTTAAAAATAAAGCTTTAATGTTTTCCTCAAAATAACCCAATGAGATAGGTATACAAATATTAATATCCTCATTTTGCAGCTGAAGAGATAGATCAAACAACTAGAATCAGAGCCACGACGTTTGAATACAGGTTTCTTCAGATTCTAAATTCAGTGTTTTCTCCTATGCTATACTGCCTCTCTTGGTTTGTCAAATAAACTTTACATATTCCATAGTATATTAACTCTTCATTGACTTGTCAATCTTTTGCTTATCATATAAAAGAACTGCACATAGAAAGAAGCTATCCTATTACCACTGGATTGCTTGACATATGTCAATATATGTCTCCTCATCTGGTCTGTAAATACCTTTAGGACAAGATTCTTATTTCTACATTTCTAAAGCAGAGTAGGTCCTCAATTATAATTTGTTGGTTGACTGAGTCTTATATTATTCTTATATGTGGCATTAGGGTACAAGGGGATACTATGGACATGAAATATAAAGTTCAGCTGAACTACTGCTGGGGAAAAATCATGATAATAACAGATCTAAATGATATGTGTTTTCAAAGTATCTTAAATAAAAAAAAAAAAATCAAGGAAAATGGTATCTGGAAATAATTAACCACAGATGCCCACAGATTTCATTACAGTCTCAAAGCTATTGCCTTTAAATTACCTATTTTATAATCAATGCACTTAAGCAGCAATTTGAAATAATACAATGAAGTAAGATTAAAAATCCAATTTTGAGGGACAGTGGATAGAGCACTAGCCTTGAAATCAGGAAGACCTCAGGTTCAAATCTGATCTCAGACACTTAACCTTCCTAGCCTTGTGACCCTGGGCAAGTCACTTAATCCCTATTGCCTCAGGAGAAAAAAATGCAATTTTTTTTAACATTCTATTATCATTCTAGTAGTTACCAACCTATCAGATGGAAGGTCCTTTTATAAAATAAAAAAATGCTTGGACCTTTACAGGATAGTAGTTTATTACAATTATCTAGCAAGTGTAAAAAAGCATCATGAAAAATTCATTGATTATGGCTATGAGTTCAGTAACATTTTAAAATCATTTTTTTTATTAATCACAACAAAATATATATTGGAAAAATTAAAGAACATATTATGTATGGGATATTTGTTCAGTCTTCAGAAAGGATGCTTTCCTGTTTATCATTCTAATGCAGATTTTTATTGGAACTAAATCAAAATCACAATGCTTGTGGTACAGAAGGATTCAAGGACTGCTTCCTTGCAAGAATTCTGCAATACTTCCAGTATCCTTAATCTACTGGCTTACTGTAATGGATAGGCTATAGGAAAACTTTCCTAAATATAAAACAGTATGACAAAAAATTACTAATGATTTTAATTAAGACTATTTTAAAATTAAATTAAGAATCAGGAAGACATCTGCTTGAGTTATAATCTAAACTCAGCTGTTTGATCCTGGACAAGTACTTTGCCTCAGTTCATTACCTGTAAAATGAGCTGGAGATACAAATGGCAAATAAGTCCAATATCTTTGCCAAGAAAATCCCAAATGAGGTCACGAAGAGCTGTATACAACTGAAACGAGGAAAAACACTTCAGAGATTATTACCCAAACTCCTACAGCAGGACTGTTGATTGTCAGTCCAATGCTCTTTCTGCTATATTATGGTTAGTGAAAAATCAGAAGTGTATCTGATTTAGCTGAGATTTATACACAATATATTTAGGGTGGCAATAATATCAGTAATGAGTTTATACGGTTTTTTTCATTGGTTTCTTTCAAATAGTGATTGAACCAAGGCAACTAAATCATATCATAAAGGTTATCTAGTAATCATTAAAAAAAAAGAATCTAATCTTTTTTTCACTTAATAGTATTTTATTTTTCCAATTACATGTAGATAATTTGTAACATTCATTTTTGTAAGAATTTTTTCTTCCTTTCTTTCTAAGACAATAAGCAATCTAATATAGGTTATATATATATACAATCACTTTAAACATTTTCACATTAGTAATTTTGTGAAAGAAAAACCAAAGTAGAAGGTAAAAACTACAAAAAAGAAAAATAAAAGTGAAAACAGCATGCTTTAATTTGCAAAGGCCTTGTCTTAAAGGTAAAACCTGGCCCCTACTTTATAGTCTCCCCAGTGACTGATCTTAAGGAAAAAAAAAAAACAACAACAACAAATTTGATATAGGTAATGATTATATCTGAATTAAAATATTTCTTTCTTAGGCTTAATTTTTAGTAATTTACTAGAATATCCTTCAATTTGTAAATTTAAATCTTAAATCCAGTCTATAAATATTTAAAAAACATTATTAAGGTTTGTAAATTTTTTTCTCACCTGGTTACTATTAAAAAAGATGGTAGCCAACATAGCATTCTCACTGTTGTAATTTGCTTGCATTTTTTTTTCAGTTTTTCTTTTTCTTCCTTCTTGATATGATTTTTCTTGAGCAATAAGATAACTATATAAATATGTATATACATGTTGGATCTAACATGTATTTCAACATATTTAACATATATTGGACTACCTACCAGATAGGGGAGAGGATGGGAGGAAGAAAAGGAAAATCTGCAATAAAAGGTTATGCAAGGATCAATGTTCGAAAAATTACTCATGCTTATACTTTGTAAATAAAAAGCTTTAATAAAAAAAAAAAAATGGTGGCTAAGTAGGATTTTTTTTTTTTTTGACTGAAGCAATTAGCATTAATTGTGCTGTGTGTGACCAGGGTCACACAGCAAGGAAGTGTTAAGTGTTTAAGACCCCATTTGAACTCAGGTACTTCTGATTTCAGGGTTAATGTTCTATCTACTCCGCCACCTAGCTGCCCCCCCAGTAGGATTTTTTAATGCTATCTTGCCTACAAATTATGTAATCATGATTTTATTTTTTGAGCTTCCATTAGCATTGTTACTAATTGGTATTTTAGTTCTAGAGTTAGTTCTGGAGTTAGTTCCCAGATTTGAATTTTGGAAGCTCATTGGGCTTATCTGTCACTTAGCCCTGTGCCATTTCTATCAGGATCACTAAGAAATGATGAAAAGGGAAGGGAAGAGGAAATTATTTTTTATCTGTCCCCTCAAAAATCCCTTTGCTGGTAGGTGGTTATGTATGGTGTGAATGGGTCATTCACCACCTTGGGCTTGTTTTCTCAATTATAAAATGAGGAGATTGACTAATAAGAGAAATGTAAATTAAAATATCTCTGAGAATCATCTCACATCCATTGAATTGGTAAATATTGAGTAAGTTATTGGAAAATAGAAACATTAATGCACTGTTGATGGAGTAGTACATTGGTTCAACTCTTCTGGAAAGTAATTTGGAATTACACCCAGAAAAGTGTCACATAAAGAATATAATGTACAACAAAACCAATGCAGACAAGATTAAAATATATAGAGAATTGACTCAAATTTATGAGTTCAAACCATTCTCCAATTGACAAATGATCAAAGGATATGAATAGACAATTTTCAGATGAAGAATTTAAAACCATTTCTAGTCACAAAAAAAGTTCTAAGTCACTATTGATCAGAGAAACGTAAATTAAAACAACTCTGAAGTACCACTACACAGCTCTCAGATTGACTAAGATGACAGGAAAAGATAAAGACGAATGTTGGAGGGGATGTGGGAAAACTGGGACATTAATACATGTTGATAGAATCGGGAACAGATCCAACCATTCTGGAGAGCAATTTGAAACTATGCCCAAAGGGCTATCAAACTGTGCATACCCTTTGATGTAGCAATGTTTCTATTGGGCTTGCATCCCAAAAGAGATCATAAAGGAGGGAAAGGGACCCAAATGTGCAAAAATGTTTATAGCAGCCCTTTTTGTAGTGGCAAGAAACTAGAAATTGAATGGATACCCATCAGTTGGAAAATGGCTAAATAAAGTATGGTATATGAATATTATGGAATATTATTGTTCTGTAAGAAGAGATCAACAGGATGACTTCAGAGAGACCTGAAGAAAATTACATGAACTGATGCTACGTGAAATGAAGACAACCAGGACATCATTATACATGGCAACAGTAAGATTATATGATGATTAATTCTAATGGACGTGGCTCTTTTCAACAATGAGATGATTTAGGTCAGTTCCAATGGTCTTGTGATGAAGACAGCCATCTGGACCCCAGCAAGAGGACTGTGGGAACAGTGTGGATAACAACATAATATTATTTTCACTCTTTTTGTTGTTGTTTGCTTGCATTTTGTTTTCTTTCTTATTTTTTTTCTTTTTTGATCTGATTTTTCTTGTGCAGCATGATATTTGTGGAAATATGTATATAAGAATTGAACATGTTTAATATAGATTACTTGACATTTAGGAGAGGGGATAGGAAGAAGGGAGGAAAAAAATGTAGAACACAAGATTTTGTAAGGGTTAATGCAGAAAATTATCCATGTATATATTTTGAAAATAAAAAGTTTTAATTTAAAAAAATTTTTAAGAGAATATATTGTACATACTCTCTAACCTGGCAATTATAACTACTAGATCTTTAATCCAAAGAGATCAAAGAGGAAGAATCGTATGTACAAAAATATTTATAGTAGCATTTTTTTGTTCAAAGAAGTGGAAACAAATGGATGCCCATCAATTCAGAAATAGCTCAACAAACTATGCTTTATGAATGAAATAAAATATGAACAAAAGGGACAGATTCACTCAAGGGAATTAATGAAAAAAAAAATCAAATGAAGGTGGCCTAGCTGTACCTGATCTAAAACTATATTGTAAAGCAGCAGTCACCAAAACCATTTGGTATTGGCTAAGAAATAGATTAGTTGATCAGTGGGAAAGGTTAGTTTCACAAGACAGAATAGTCAATTATAGCTATCTAGTGTTTGACAGACCCAAAGATCCTAACTTTTGGGATAAGAATTCATTATTTGATAAAAACTGCTGGGATAACTGGAAATTAGTATGGCAGAAATTAGGCATGGACCCACACTTAACATCATATACCAAGATAAGATCAAAATGGGTCCATGACCTAGGCATAAAGAATGAGATTATAAATAAATTAGAGGAACATAGGATAGTTTATCTCTCAGACTTGTGGAAGAGAAAGAAATTTGTGACCAAAGATGAATTAGAGACTATTACCGATCACAAAATAGAAAATTTTGATTATATCAAATTAAAAAGCCTTTGTACAAACAAAACTAATGCAAACAAGATTAGAAGAGAAGCAACAAACTGGGAAAACATCTTCACAGTTAAAGGTTCTGATAAAGGCCTCATTTCCAAAATATATAGAGAATTGATTCAAATTTATAAGAAATCAAGCCATTCTCCAATTGATAAATGGTCAAAGGATATGAACAGACAATTTTCAGATGATGAAATTGAAACTATTACCACTCATATGAAAGAGTGTTCCAAATCATTATTGATCAGAGAAATGCAAATTAAGACAACTCTGAGATACCACTACACACCTGTCAGATTGGCTAAGATGACAGGAAAAAATAATGATGAATGTTGGAGGGGATGCGGGAAAACTGGGACACTGATGCATTGTTGGTGGAACTGTGAATGAATCCAACCAATCTGGAGAGCAATCTGGAATTATGCCCAAAAAGTTATCAAATTGTGCATACCCTTTGATCCAGCAGGGTTTCTATTGGGCTTATATCCTAAAGAAATACCAAAGAAGGGAAAGGGACCTCTATGTGCCAAAATGTTTGTGGCAGCCCTGTTTGTAGTGGCCAGAAACTGGAAATTGAACGGATGCCCATCAATTGGAGAATGGTTGGGTAAATTGCGGTATATGAATGTTATGGAATATTATTGTTCTATAAGAAATGACTAGCAGGATGAATACAGAGAGGCTTGGAGAGACTTACATGAACTGATGCTAAGTGAAATGAGCAGAACCAGGAGATCACTTTACACTTCGACAACGATATTGTATGAGGATGTATTCTGATGGAAGTGGATTTCTTTGACAAGACTCAGTTTCAATTGATAAATGATGGACAGACGCAGCTACACCCAAAGAAAGAACACTGGGAAACGAATGTGAACTATCTCCATTTTTGTTTTTCTTTCTGAGTTGTTTTAACCTTCTGAATCCAATTCTCCCTGTGCAACAAGAGAACTGTTCGGTTCTGCAAACATATATTGTATCTAGGATATACTGCAACATATCTAACATATATAGGACTGCTTGCCATCTAGGGGAGGGGGTGGAGAGAGGGAGGGGAAAAATCGGAATAGAAGTGAGTGCAAGGGATAATGTTGTAAAAAAATTATCCTGGCATGGATTCTGTCAATATAAAGTTATTATAAAATAAAATAAAATATTTTTTTAAAAAAGGACAGATTCAGCAAAATCTGAGAAAACCTGTATATGCAATGAAATGAGCACAACCCATAGAACCATTTATATAATTTAAAAAGCATGATAAAGGCAAACAACTTTGAAAATTTTGAAAATTCTGATTAATGCAAAGATAATTAAGATTCTAGAAGGCTCAAAATAAAACATGTCTACTGTGTCCTAGTGGAGAGGTGATGATTTCTAAGTATAAAAGAAGACATAAATCTGCACACATGACTATCAAAACACTTTATTTTGTTTCACTAAATTTTTATGATAAAGGTAGCTTTTATGTGGGGGAAGGCAAGTTGACTCAGCTGGGAAACTGGGAGAGGGCAAATATAAGATACTTTTTAAAAAGAGAAAAGGAGGAAAATGGCTTCAACCAAATATTTTAAAACTACACAAAGGAAATCAAAAGAAGGCTCAGAGGGTAACCATCATGCAGGGCAATATTGGTACTACCAGTAAGTCAACAAGCAGTTATTAGTTATTTCTAAGTTGGGCACTATGCTAAGTGCTGTGTATACAAAGAAAAGCAAAGAAACAAAACAAAATAATACCGAACAACAACAATAACAAAAATACAAGAACAACCACCTTTGCCCTCAAAAAGCTTACATTCTAATGGGGGAAACAACATGCAAAAAAAAAAAATTACATACATACAAGATATATGGTGTAAATGAAAGGCATTAGCAAGAGGGAGTTAGGGTCAGGGAAGATGTTGTGCCCCCCCCCCCCCACTCCCTTCCCTTTAAATGTGCTGAACCAGTTTCTCCAATTGTTCTATTTAGTTACTCTGCCTCAGGTTATAATCTTTCCTTCTTGATGTTTGATGAGATAAAGGTTTCATATCTTCAGGCTATAATCATTCCTTCTTAATGTTTGACAGGATAAAGGTCTATCCATTTAGACATCATTAGAATATCAGTAATCTCTCCAATACCTCCCCCTCCAGTATGTCATCCGAGGTGCCTTCCCCCATTAGGTTATCCCCATCCAGGTACCTCCTCCATTATGTCATTGTTCTTGTTATCCTATAAAAGAATCTTGCTGTCTGATATTCAGGGCTGGATTCTTTGATATGATAGTCTCCTTCAGCCCTGGGACCAAACATGGATCATTTGGTCCCAGTAAATCTCTCCATTTAATAAACTATTAAATTGTTCTCTAATCTCTGTCTTGCTCAGTTTCTCCAGCATTACAAAGAGAACAGATGAAGAGGACTTTGAGCTGAAATCTGAAGTAGACCAGAGAATCCAGGAGGCAGAGGTAAGGAAGAAAAGGTTTATAGGAATGAGGAACATCCAGAAGACAGGGTGTTGAGTACAAGAACATTAAGTAGATCAATTTAACAGAATTGGACTGTAAGTGGAAGGGAGGAAAGTATAAAGTCAGAGAAAGGTGGGAAGGAATCAGATTTGAAAGGGAAAAAAAGTAAAAGATTGTAAAGATGGGAAGAGAGCAAATTGTAAAGAGACTCAAATTTCAAATAGCATTTTATGTTTTATTTTAGAGGTAACAGAGAGAAACTGGTAAAGATGGGAAGAGAGCAAATTGTAAAGAGATTCAAATTTCAAATAGCATTTTATGTTTTATTTTAGAGGTAACAGAGAGAAACTGGGAGATTAGAAAAAAACAGGGGGAAGAATATTCAGTTTATGAATGGATGGTGTTCCCAAAAACCCTATTCCAAGTTTGCTCTGTAGAACTCAAGAGGTATTTTCTCTCATTTTTTCCCCTTTACACTCCTTCCCCGTTAAAACAACATTTACATGTGGTAGATGGAGAAACTGAAAAAAAAGATACCACAGAAGTTCAGGTACAAGGTTATGCCAAGGTGGCAATTAACTGAGCAGAAAAAAGGAGATGTAAACAAGAGATGTCATGAAGGTAAAAACAACAAACTTAGCAATAGACTGATTATGTGTAGTGAATATGAATCAAGGTAAAAATGAATCAATATTTATTACACTTGATTTTACCCAAAAGGCCAAGAAGCATGAATCAATATTTAATCAAGGATAAAACCAAGGTTATGATTGAGTGCCTGAGGAAGGTCTTGCCCTCAATAGAATTAGGGAAATTGAGAAGATAGGAAAAGATTTGGGGATAAGATAATGAGTTTTGTTTTGCATATGTAGAGCTTGAGTTATCTACAATATTAAGATTAATTTGTATTAAAAGGAACAAATTATAAAATAATGGCTAATAATAAATTGCATTTTATAATGCTATAAGGTTTGTGAAGAGTTTATTAGTAAGAATAATATACAAATGAATTTGTCTCCTTTATGTGTAGAAATGTTTATGTAGCTGATTTTCTTGTTCAGCAGTTCTCAAAATATTGTCCATAGACCCAATGAGAGATCCCAAGAAAATCCCAGGGGGACTGTGAGGTCAATTATTTTATTAAATATTATTTGCGTTTTCTTATGAGCATTTTCTAAAAAACACAACCTCTGAATTAAAGATTTAACTACAAACATGACAACTAAGTTAATATTTCAGCTACAAAATTATTTCTTTGCCTTACAAGTGGATTAATCTGAGACACAGCTATAATTGCCATTTTACCTTTTTTTTTTTTTTTTGGTCCAATATTAGCACCAACAACTAATTATGGAAGTAAAAGGAAAATAAATTGAAATAAAAGGGAGAGGGGAATTGCCAATTTCATTTTTAAATCCTTGATAAATGAAAAAAAAATTTATTAAATTTGAACCCCTAAATATACCTTTTTAAAATATTTTATGTGATCAATGGAAAGTAGGCATAAAGTGCTTTCATTGCATACTGAAAAGTCTGATAGTTGTCGGAAGGAAAAATTTACATGTGCAATTGAGTTACAAGTTAAACTAGTGTTTTTCCCTCCATAAAATACTGTTTTTATTTGAATAACTGACAAACTGTGGTTATTCGGAATGGAGCAATGAACAGATATTTTATTGAAAATAAATTAAGTAAGCCTGTCACTTCAAGAAAAACAACTTATAATATTTGTTGCCAAAAAATAAAATTTGATCTTTCAATAAAAAGTTAGAATTTTGGAAAACCTGTATTTGCCATCATGGAATTGACAGCTTCTCAATACTTTTCTGTTGATATCAGTGGTAACATTAACAAATGGATCTTTTGATATTGCATACTGAATTGTGTCAACATTTGGAAGATCTATAAAACTCAATAAACCAACCTTTTCCAAATGACTACTGCATGATGTTACAAAAACAATGCATGATCCACTCAAAGTACAAGATATTCAAATGGATATTAATGTAATAAAGTATGAAGAGTTCAGTGATAAGATTTCAGATTCCACACTGCAAGTGATCTTTAAGAAACTATCATCTGGCAAGTTTTGGTTCAGTATCAAATAAGGATGTCTGAAGGATTATCTGAAAAGGCAATCAAACTCTTTCCTTTTCCAACTACATATCTGTTCAAGGCTAGTTTTTCTTCATATACTTCAACTAAAACAACATATTGTAATAGAATGAATGCAGAAGAAGATATGAGAGAACCCAGCTGTCTTCTATTAAGCCAGATATCAAAATGACCTTCAAAAATATGGAAAACAAAATGCCACAATTCTCACTGTTTTTATTGAAAATGGTAACTCTTCATAAAAATATCCTTTACATTAACATGTAATAGGTTTCTTATTATTTTGGATGAATCAATACAATTTTAAAATTTTATTTGTTTTTATATATATCATGATAAATACCAATAGATATAACCAAAGAAACAAAAGCTTTTTGGTATACTCAATTTTTAAGAGTATAAAGAGGTCCTAAGACCAAAAGGTTTGATGCTTACTATTATGGTCCATAATTTGAAAAAAATTTTAAAAAGAAGAAAGAGAAGATTGGACTAAATCATATAAAAGATCTTTTTCAGCTCCAAATCTTAAAAACATTATCCTCAAGTCCTCCAGTGAACAAGGATACTTCCCATATTATCAGGCCCTTCTCCTGCTTGCCATAAAAGCTCCACTTTCTTGGCCAGATTCCTCATACAAACTCCTGCCATTTTTTGCTAAGCTTTCTAAGGCATCCAGAAACTCCTAGGGTCAGAGACCCAGATGAGACTGTGTTTGTACTTGCCCTGACACAGCAGCTCCTTCAAATGTCTGTTGTGAAGAGAGCTTCAAAATGTCCTTCCACTAGCAATACTACTTTCTATGAGGCAAAACTAGTTGAGAAAAATCTATCAAAGCTGAAAGGATGAAAATGAAAAGATACCAAACAGGAAAAATGAGAAAAACCTGCAGAGATTTTTAATAAAAAACTTTGAATCATCAATCCAATAAGTATTACTACATGCCAGCCATTGTGTGAGATACTGAGGATGTGAAACTATCTATTTCACGGAGTTAAATTCTAAGTGGGGAGTTAACATGTACATATATAAATACATACAGAAAACATATAGAGGTACATACAAAACACATATAAAAAAGACTGAGGATAACTCTGGATGGTACTATCTCATGTAGAACAAGTTATTAAGCTGAGTTTGAAGGAAACCAAAGATTCTAAGACGCAAAGGTAAGGAGGAAAAACATTCCAGACATAGGAAATAATGTACAAAAAGAAACCAATATGGCTCGATTGTAAAGTAAGTGGAGCTTAGTAACAGACAAGAAAGCTGAAAATTTAGGATGGTCAAACCTAGTACTTCAGGAAAATCTCTTTAGTATCTGTGTAGAAGACAGGCAAGAGGGAAGAAAATCTTAAGGCAGGGAAACTAATTTAAAAGCTACATGAAAAGTAAATAAAGGCTTTAACTAAAGTTAATAAGTAGTTGGGTGAATGTTGAGAAGGGAGCATACTGTAAGAGATGCTCTGGAAAATAAAGACAAGACTTGACAAGTCATTAGTTAATTTTAGTCACCACATATCACAATCCCAGATTTGCTTTATAAGTGGAGGTGGAAATGGTATTGAATTTACCTAGTTAATCTATTTATGCAATACTATCTTAATTACTAAATTACCTTAATGAGTTAGAAAAAAATAACAAAAGTTAATTTAGAAGTACAAAAGATTAGGAATTTCAAAGAAACCAAGAGGAAAAGATGCAAAGAAAGGAGATTCAGCAGTATTAGACTAAACTATATCATAAGGTAAGATGATTATTGAAGTATAAAATGGATAATTTTGATTATTTTAAATTTAAAATTTCTTGCATAAATAAAGCCAGTGTAGTCAAGAATAGAAGGAATACAGAAATCTGCGAAGAAGCTTTCATAGACAATCTCCTACATAGGATCTGATTGTGCTGGATTATTGCTGTAGTATAAGAAATTATAAGCTGGTTGAGTTTCAGAAAAATAGAACAACGAAGGAAGATGCTATCACCTGCAAAGAGATGACAAGTGGAAAAATGCAGAGTATAATTTTACATCTGTATATGAGTGTATATATGTATATATATATATATGTGTATGTTTAGAGATATATCTGTATCCACATTTAATTGTGTCCTTTATGGAGAATATGGAGGGGGAAAAGTAAAAAGTACACAGGAGAGAACATAAAAAGAAAACCTAGAAGGAAACTAAGAAAAACTAGGTAACTATGATAACTATATACAGTATTTATTATAGAGATTTTCTTTAAATGGAAATGTATTGATTTATATTGAATCCTCTCCTATGTTATGTATATGAAAAGTTTTTTTCCTAGTTTTGTGTTCAAGTTTAAATGAATAAAAAATTTACAAAAAAAATAAAAGAATGTCATAAAAAAAATGCACTAAAAAAAAAAAATAGGAAAAGCAGTTGGATTAAATCAAGCACCCATATAGAAGATTTATACTAATAAGCAACAAAGAAAAGTGAGGCCACTGAAATAGTATTTCATTGAAGAGGGGGGAGATAGATATGGAAAAAATCTTGGACTTTATTAATAACTATTAAAAGGTGACCCAAAGAACATTTACAGCTAATGGTGGATGTTTGCTTCCTCTAGATATTCTTTATTAGATCACCTTTTATGAAAGTACACACAGGAAGTTTATTCTGATTCTACAAAGTCACTAATACCCTCCTCTCAGGAAAAACTTTATATACATTTTTGTATGTTTTTCAAGACACATAACACTCCCTCAAGAAATAAGGACTGTTTCATATTTTATCTTTGTTTCCCCAACTCTTATCATACTACCAAGTAGGCTATAGTAGTTATATATGATCTACTGAAGGGGGCTAAATGGCATAGTGGATAGAATGCTGGGCCTAGAGTCAGGAAAACCAATCTTTCCAAGTTCAAATCTGGTCTTAAACACTTATTAGATATGTCACGTTGGTCAAGGCACTTAACTCTACCCTGATTTCCTCACCTGTAAAATGAGCTGATGGAAGTAACAGCAAAACACTACAGTGTCTTTGCCAAGAAAACATCAAATGGGGTAACAAAGAGTCAGACATAACTGAAATAATTGAACAACCACAAAAATATAGCTTAGTAAAGAGACTGTACAACCTACCAATCAAAAAAAAAATGCAAAATTTAGCCTGGAAATAAAAATAAATGTAAATCATAGGAATAAGGAAACAATCTGTACCTATATTTTATACAAAAAATTAATAATCCCAAGTACAACAGTTTAATCTATACCAATAAAACAAAGTAGTAAAGTGCTTGTTAAATTTAATAAAATTCAAAGACATTTAAATTAGATATTCAAACCTACAGTTACCTATTAATCAATTCCCTTTAATAGATCTTTCAAGAATCAGTCTTTCATAAAAATATATTTAAAACGTGAAAAACATAATTTGAAAAATTTTACAGGATTATCCTTAATAATTTTTTTATATTATAAAATTCTAGAGCTGAAAAGAATTGATCTTATCCCCTTGTCCTCTGCTCTGGTTTTAAAGATGAGGAAACTGAGGCCCTGTGGGATCATGTGACTTTACTAAGTACATATGATTTACAAGGTAGTTTTATACAGATTTTCCACACTCATGGAGGGGAAGAGAAATCTTTACATGAATCAATGCCTAACATAATAAATATCTTGACCATAATTATTCTTTAATAAAAATCTGTTGAATAAAAAATTCTAAAACACTAAAATAGATCCACTTTATGGATCCAATGCAAGAATCTGAGAAAATTATTAAAAGTCTTTTGAATGTTTTAAAATTGTTTTTATTTTTAAAAATATTCGGCCACAGCAACATCATATACTTAAGACTATCTACTAAGTTATAGAAGAATTGCAATCCATATGGTAGAAGAAGCACACACGGTGACAAAAATCAAAGACTGATTATGAAGTTTTTTATTTAGTCAGTGATTTTTATTTCTAAGTTATAAAACTGTGTCTTCTAGCAAAAATTTTTCCCTTAAAAATGCTGAAAAAATTTCAATATAGCAAAGTTATAACACTTTTACTTTCTTTTTTAAAGTTCCCTCAAACACTTTTTCTTTTGACCTTTACTCTATATACACACTACTGCAAAGCTAAATTACAATTGGAAGGAAAAGTGAACAAACCAGTCTCCCTGGATTTGGTTATACATTTTTAAAGAACACTTTAGTTAAAATACCAGTATCCAATTTTCTGACAGTCAATGTTGGGGAAAAAAAAAAAATAAATTAGGTTAAAGCCATTTAGAACAATTTTCTCTTATACAAAAACACAGAACATCTACTCTGAGGAATACTATGTGAAATTTTGACCCTACACATCAAAACATATTATGAAAGTCAAGGTGATGAAATAGAAGAAACACAGTCTAAACTTTATGTCTTACACAAAGAAGAGATAAAGTAAAATTATTAAGTAAACCATTCAAGAGCTTTCAATATAGAAGATGTTACACAAATAACTAGTCTAAAATAAAACTAAAAAGGGTAGATTAATAAATTGAACATGCATTTTTAAAAACAGAAAATCTAAAATAAACACAAAAAAGGATATGCTTTTTTTGTTTTTGCACATGTAAAGCTTTATTTCTTTAGCTAGTTTTTTAGATGGAACAGACCTCTAAACTCTGGCAAAGCATCAGTGTGAACCTTCCTTATTCTGACAATTGTACTATACACAGTCCACATCACAGTCATCCTCTTATTCTTTTTCAAGTACCTGGAGCTGGCAATCGCTGCATAGGCTCTTTTCCTTCTAACAGGAAGAAGTTTTTCTATGTGTTGAAATCCCAGGGAACTCCAGGATTTCTTTCCAACTGTTAACAAGGTATCACAGGATTGTATGTCTTGCACAGCAAGAGTATGGCTGTAGCTCCAGGTCTGAGCAGAATCCCTAACTCATAAAATATGTGAACACAGATTTCCAGAAACCTATTTTATAGATTCTTCATCTGTTTATTCATTCAACATTTACAGAGATGAAATGAAAGTTTTCTGTAGGGATGGTAAGCTGAGGCTAACAAGATGCAATCTAACAGAAAAAAAGGAACGTTCCATTATCTATGTCAAAAACAATTAGCTAAGGTGAAAAGTTGGGGATAGCTAGCTATTGCAGTGGAATGAGCACTGGGTCTGGAACCAGGAACAATCTTCTTCCGAGTTAAAATCTGGCCTCAGACAGTTACTAGCTTTATAACTTTGGGCAAGTCATCCAACCCTATTTGCCTCAGTTTCTTATCTGTAAAATGAGATGAAGAAAGTGGCTCAATGTTGAAAAATTATCCATATATATGTTTTGTCAATAAAAAGCTATAATATGAAAAAGAGAGAGAGAGAAAAAGAAAGTGGCAAACCACTCCAAGTGTCTTTGTCCCAAATAGGGTCATGAAAAAAGAATTCAGACATGACTGAAAAATGATTAAATGACAAAAAAAGGAGAGGAGGATAGAAAGCACTTTCAAAGGGAGATGGAACTTGAGTGGATGTCAAGTCCAACCCCAATAATTCAAATAAAAAAGACACCTTAAACTCTCTTCTAGGTGTCAGTAGCTTAGTGTATAAAAGGAATGAAGTCCAAAACCTTACTGTGTTCCGCTGTGAATTGAGTCTGACTTCTGGCACCTCTTTTTAAAAGATCCACTGGATGATGCTAGCCCAGATGGAATCACCAAAAGTCTTCACAATTAACTTGTTGAGGATGTCCTAAAATGGCTTTTTGCTTTGTGTAGACATCAGACAAAAATGATTTTAAAGTCTCTTCTAGAATTGCACATGTTTAAACTACATTGGATTGCTTGCTGTATAGGGGACGGGGGTAGATATGAGAGAGAGAGAAAAATCTGGAACACAAGATTTTGCAAAAGTGAATGTTGAAAACTATCTTTGCCAGTATTTGGAAAAATAAAAAGCTATTATAAAAAGTCTCTTCTAATCCTGCCATATACTTCCAATCCAAGAGTTAGGTGTTATAGATTACAAGAGTGACAAATTGAATGAACAAACTTCTTACCTTCATTTTGTCAGTTACCAAAGGGGTCACTATCTAAAAGCTGCTGGTCAGAGAAATTAGTTCTATAGTCCGGGTATTCTGTTATCATAGAACCAATTTATTCCCTTTCACAATTAGCACTAGTCAATAATATCAATTAAAAGAGAAAAGGATCAATTTAGCCTGAATTGTGGCAACTCAAACTTGTCTGTAAAAAGGGCAGTTTTCATCTGCTACAAATTCTCCTTCTTAAAGAAGTATCATCACATATTTTTCAACACCAAACTTAAAAACACTCGATGACTGAGGGATAAGAAATCGAGTTGTAAGCAAAGTTTTTTAGATTTTCTTTCACAGTCAGTTTCAAGGATAATCAACTTCAGAACATCAAACATGATTTCAGTTCCTCAAACTCTCTGGTGCTCCATTATCTCTCTTTGAAGAAATTTACAAGTTCTCTTGTAAAAACAAGTCCCAATTCCTTAGGGCTTCCTTTTCCAATTTTATTTGACAGTACTGAACAAGATGGAGTGAAAATCAAGTAAGGCTTCATCTACCCCAGAGTTGGAATAGGGGTAAGGTCCTTGGGCACTGACTCAAAAGCATACCTCAGTTGCCTTCCAGCTATCCTCC
Organism: Antechinus flavipes; assembly: GCF_016432865.1. Classification (NCBI taxonomy): domain Eukaryota; kingdom Metazoa; phylum Chordata; class Mammalia; order Dasyuromorphia; family Dasyuridae; genus Antechinus; species Antechinus flavipes. The sequence goes on along the minus strand of NC_067398.1, from coordinate 298,397,480 downwards.
CATGACATCATTTTCTTTCTTCTTTGATCAAATATGGGCAACTATGTACTTATTAGACAAAGTTCAATTTCCTGGGTAGTTCCCTCATTTAGAATGGAAGATCCTCAGCCAATGAAGATTGGTCAGTGGTGAGAGGGGCATTTGTATTAGGGACTATTTAAAGTGTAAAACCTGTCTCAAAGGTGCCTCCTCCTTTCGGTTGCTTGTCCAACAGAAGGGAAGTTCACTTCTTATGAGAATAAATAATAAGCTTTAGTTTTGCTCCTAGAGATATCTCTAGCTTTTTATTATTAAATGGTGATCACTCTGAACCACATGGTACCTTCTCAGTGTTGCTTTGCTCCTTCTCCAGAACTAAGAGGTTTGGTGCCTTGCTGGTGAGCTAATTACCACTTATAAGGTCATTAAAGAGTTCTTGTCCTTGTAATTCTGAAATGAATGAATACATCTTTCTGCTCCCCCTTTTAGGATTTCTTAAGCTATTTCCCTATATTCATTTTCAGGCAGTCTCTTTTCACAGCTCAAACAGGATCGGGTGCTCACTAGTTCATGGCAAGGAAAAAACTTCAAAGTCTGGGATAGGCTGGGAAGGCATTATTTCCTCCCCCAAAGAGGTGACAGAAATAGCAATAAGACAAGAAAAAGAAATTAAAAGAATAAAGACAGGTAAAGAGAAGTAAAACTATAGTTATTTCTTCCACATTTTCCCCATGATGGTTTCAATATATTGCAGGCAGCATAAGAAATTAAATGGAAATTTTGAGGGAGTTTTGTAGACGCTGTAGATGACACATGGAAGCCAACAATATAGAAAAGGCCTTGAAATTCAGAAATGCATAAAACATACATAATATCACCATATTTTATCTTTTAATACTGTAATAATACAAACTTCTTTGGAGAACCAAAAAATTTTACATGAATTTTCTGGATAAAGGGGCACTGCATCACAGACCCCCAAAACGTAGAAGGGATAACTTTATTCCTGTTCATTAATGATATGATGGTTTACTTGGAAAATCCCCGAGAATTAGCAAAGATACTTATTGAGACAATTAGTAGCTTCTGTAAAGTTGCAGGTTACAAAACAAATGCTCAAAAATCAACAGTAATTCTATATAATAATAACAAAGTAGAAAACCCAATAATAGAAAGGGAAATCCTATTCCAAATAATTACAAAAAGAACAAGTATTTGGGGACCAACTTACCAAAGCACATAAAAGATTTAAATTATAAAGCACTCCTTAAAAAAAAAAGAACTAAATTAAACACTAAACTGAAAATTCTGAAAATCAAATAAGAGATTAGATTGCTAAAATTGAAAGATCATCAAAATAATAAAAATAGAAGCTGGTTTTATGAAAATAGAAAATCATTGACTAATTTCATTTTTTAAAAAAGAAAACCAAATTACTATTATCAAAAATAAAAGGTAAATTCAGCACCAATGAAGAAAAAATTAAAGACAATTATTAGGAACTATTTTGCCCAATTATATGCCAATAAATTTGACAATATGAATGAAATGGATTAATAGCAAGAAAAATACAAATTATCCCAATTAACAGAAGAAATAAAATACTATTTTAACTAATCCAATCTTAGAAAAAGGAATTGAAAAAAGCCATCAATGAGGTTCCTAAGAAAAAAGTCCCAAGACCCAATGAATTCACAAGCAAATTCTATCAAACATTTAAATAACAATCCCAATACCATATAAACTATTTGGGAAAACAGGTGAAGAGTTCTATCAAATTCCTTTCATGACACAAATAAGGTGCTGATAATTAACCCAGATAGAGTCAAAACAGAAAAAGAAAATTATAAACCAATTTCCCTAATAAATATTGATGCAATTTTTTTAAATAAAATCCTAGCTAAGCTATTACAGTACAATTGATACTTATAACAGGAATGCAGAGTTTTTATATTAGGAAAATTATTAGCATAACTGGCTACATCAATAACAAAACCAACAGTAATCATAAGAATAGAGTTTACTTTAAAATGATAAATAACATTTACCTGAAACATCAACAAGCATTATTTTTAATGGGGATAAGCTAGAAGCCTTCCTAATACAAGAAGGAATGAAGCAAAAATGCCCATTATCATCTCTATTATTTAAAACTATACTAGAATTTTTAGCTAGCAATAAGAGAAGAAAAATAAACTAAGCAATTAAAATAAGCAATAAAGAAATAAAACTATTATTCTTTGTAGATAAAGTGTTATATTTAGAAAATCCTAAACAATCAAGTAAAAAAAAAAAACTACTTGAACTTATTAACAACTTTAGCAAAGTTGCAGGATACAAAATAAACTCCCATAAATCATCATCATTTCTATACTAACAAAGCTCAGCAGCAAGCAATAGAAAAATTCTATTTACAATAACTGTAGATAAAAATTTTTTTTAAAATGGAAATCTATCTGCTTAGACAAAGCCAGGAACTATATAAAACACTTTTCACACAAAAAAAAGCCAGATCTAAACAACCACAAAAATATCAATTTCTTTTGGATAGGCTAAGGCAACACAATAAAAATGACAATTCTGCCTAAACTAATCTATTCAGCACCATGTCAATCAAACTATTAAAAGGATATTTTATAGAGATAAGAAAAACAAAAACAAAAAAAACAAAATTCAGCTTGGAAGAATAAAAGCTCAATGGTATGGAAATCAATTTTTAAAAATGTGAAGGAAACTAGTCTAGCCAAATCAGATGTAGCTATGCCAAACACTTTTATAAAGCAATAATTATCAAAACAACCTGATACTGACTAAGAAATAGAATAATAGATCAATGGAATAGATTTGGTAGAAATTACATTATGGTAAATGACCATAGTGATCTAGGATATGATAAATTAAAAGAGTCAAGGTTTTGGAACAGAAACTCACCTTCTCACAAAAACTACTGGAAAACAGTAGAGCAGAAACTAAGTATAGACCAATGTATACCAAGATAAAGTTAAAATATGTACATGATTTGTACCAAAAGGATGATACCATCAGTAAAGTAAGAGAGCATGGAATAGTTTGTGTATCAGATTTAGAGATAAGGTGTAGTGTTCTCTTCTTTTCTAAAATATGATGGTTTTCTGGGAGAGCAGGTTTCTTGGGGAGGTTTCCTGGAGGCAGCCTTAGCTTCAGTTCCAAGTAATAATCACTCCAAATGAAGCCAAGGAATTAAAGTAGTCTTTTATTATCTCTTCCAAAATAGCCCGGTAATCTTTCCTTGGTTCCGAGAGCTCTTGTTTCTAGTCTTTTGCCTCTGCCAGCTTCTGCCTTTAGCTCAACTCCAATTCCTGGCAATCTTCCGAACTGAACTGACTCCACTGACTCAACTCCTTTTTATGCTCTTTTAGAGGTGTAAACTCAAAGGTTGACTCCTCTTCCGAGAATGGGATTATGGGAGGTGTGAATCTCATACTGAATTCTGACTTGTGAATCTCCCAAACTTGTGAACTATTGTATGTGAGCTAATGTGTGAACTCTCAAAGGTGCAAACCCAAGCACACAAGCATTGTGTGCACACAAGCATCAATTCCAGTGAGTCAACACCTGGTTTCAAGTTCTGGCCCATAACAGTAAGGAAAGAATTTAATACCAAGGAAGAGATAGAGAACATCATAAAATGTAAAATAGATAATATAGATAATATTGATTATATAAAAATTAAAAGGTTTTATATAAATGAAATCAATACAATCAAAATTATAAAGAAAGCAGAAAAATGGGGAAAATATGCAAGCATCTGTGATAAAGGTCTCACTTTTCAAATAGATACTGAGTGAATTTATAAAAATACAAGTCATTCCCCAATTGATAAATGGTCAAAGGATAGGAACCAGGCAATTTTCAGATAAAGAAGTTAAAGCTATTTATAGTCATATGAAAAAATGCTCTAAATCACTACTGATTAAAGAAATGTATCATATATCATTCCTATCAGACTGGTTAATATGTTAGCCATGTTAGCTACATCTAAAATGTTAGCTGTTAGGATGTAGGGGAAATGGGACACTAATGCATTGATTGTGTAAATTGATCTAAACATTCTGGAGAGCAATTTGGAATCATGCCCAAAGAATTATAAAGGTGTGCATAAAATTAAGACAACTCTGAGGTACGACCTCACATCTATCCAGATTTGCTAAGACAACAGGGAAAGAGAATGATAAAGGTTGGAGGTGATGTAGAAATACTAATGCACTATTGGTGGAGTTGTGAAATGAACTGATTAGCAAATTGGAACTGAATGTGATTGATCGGATGCAGTACTTCTCAGTATTAAGTCACATGATCCCTGTTCCCAAAGCTGGGACCCTAAGGGGACCATATGATCTCTGGAGGGATGAACTTTGAACTCTGGGATACAGGAAGTTGAAGGAAGTGAGTGACCTGTGGGAGGCAGCCAACACTGGTAATCCTTGGTCAAGGATGGTTATGTCCTTTTAGTCTATCCAATGAAAAGGTTCTAGTCTTTTCTTTTAAGTCCTGGACAAGCAAGAAGCTAGCCAAGTTCCAGGACCACATGGTGGAGTTGGGATGGTTCCTGGATATGTCTGGGTCTCTTCCTGCAGGGTTTAAATAAATTTTTGTATCTTTTGTTATTGTATTTATTATATACAAATCTTAGTACCTGATCCTGTCTCTGGTTAGTTAATTCCCAATCCCCACCCCCCCCAGAACTATGCTCAAATGGTTATACAACTGTGTACACCCTTTGATCCAGCAGTCTCACTACTGGGTCTGTAACCCAGACATAATAAAAAAAAAAAAGGGGGGGGGGGGGGGGAAAGGACTCACATGCACAAAAATGTTTGCAGCACTCTTTTTTTTTTTAGTGGCAAGGAACTGGAAATTAAGTGGATGCCCATTAATTGGGGAATGGCTGAATAAGTTATGGTATAAGAAGGTAATGGGATATTATTTATTGTTCTATAAGAAATGATGAGGAGACTGATTTCAGAAAAGCCAGGAAAGACTTACAGGAAATGATGCTGAGTAAAGTGGACAGAATATTATACAGAGTAACAACAAGATTATGTGATGATCAACTGTGATGAACTTGGCTCTTCTCAATAATGTGGTGATTTAAGACATTTTCAGACTTGGGATGGAAAATGCCAAATATATCCAGAGAGAAAACTATGGAGACTGATTGTAGATTGAAACATAGTATTCTCATTTGTTTGTTTTTATTTCTTGTGTTTTTGCCCCCCTTTTGGCCTGATTTTTCTTACACATGACAAATATGGAAATTAAAAGGATTGTATATATGTATTCTATGTCAAATTGATAGCTGTCTTCGAAGGGAAGAAATAAGGTAGGAAAGGAGAAAAAAATCTGGAACACAAAATCTTACAAAAATGAATGTTAAAAACTATCTTTACATGTTTTGGACTGACACAAATCCACTGGAATGACCAGGTTGTTCAAATGTCAAATGTATGCTTACCAAAAAGACTATTTTATGGAGAACTTACATAGGGCAAGTGCTCACAAGTCAAGAAAAAACCTATACAAGGACATTCTTTAAAGTTTCTCTTTAAGAATTTTAAAATTGGTTATATGACACTGGCAGAAGATCACTGAGCATGGTATACCTTCATCAGTGAAAATGCTATGCTCTAAGAGCAAAGCAAAATTGAAGTAACTCAGAAGAAAAGTGAAATGTTTCAATGTTCAAAGGGATTATTTGTGTGTAACCTGTGGCAGCACATTCCAACCTCATATTGATCTAATCAGCTACTGTCAGACACATAGTAACCTGACTCAAACATAATGATGTCACTTTGATACTCTTAAGAACAAGTCAACCAACCAACCAATCTATATCTGATTATCTACTATCTCAAGAGAAAGGAGGGAAGGACAGAATTTGGAACTAAGAACTTAAAAAAAAAATTTTAAAAACCCACTAGAGTCAAAAATATCTTGGTTTGAATCTAATTTCTGAATACTAACTCACTATTTGTGAAACTTTTTGCCAACTTAATTGACTTCTCCAACACTGAGATCCTTATCAGCAAAAATAATAAATAATAAAATCTACAGTTCTACATTGTTGAAGTTCTACATTTCTTTCAGTCTTTATCCATCTGTTACATTTTAAAATGCTATCTATCCTTTCTTCTAGGATACTTTGTATTCTCTGGGCTTTTGTCACTCCTCCTTACTTGTTTCTCTTCCTACTCTCCTTTCTCAATCTAATTAGCTACTTTGTCATTGAAATAATGCCTCCAACTATGGGTGCTGTTCTTCAAGGCTCCATCCTTGTTGCTATTATTTTCTTTTAATATACTTTTTCTCCTAGTGACTTTATCACCCAGCTACCTCCTTGATTCAGGTCCACAATGCCTCCTGTTTATTATTGCAATAATCTCCTAATTCATCTTCCTGCCTCAAGTCTCTTCCCAGTTCTGTTTTTCTTTTACATTTCTATCAAAAATGATTTTTCATTAAGCATATATCATTCCTCTTCTCAATCAACTCCAGTGGATTACCTATTCCCCTTCCCCCTCTTTTTGGTGAATTTGGTGGAGTTAAGTGACTTATCTAGGATCCCACAACTAGTCAGCATCAAGTGTCAGGCCAGAGCTGAATTCAGGTCCTCCTGACTCCAGGCCAGTTGCTGCCCCACCTCTTGAAACAAAACTTTTAAAGCCCTTAACTACTTGGTGATGAGCAGTCTTATAGTATATTCCCTTCAGAAACAAATTGAATACCTAGGAGACCAATCTCCAAGGAAATAGTCTAGGAAAAACAATGCAATGTGCTCAGACTAAATATTACTTCAATCTCCAATGCTAATTACTCGGTATCTTCAAAGATTCAGTCATCAGCTTCAATTTGGAGAAAAACATTTCGTACTTCCCAAATTTCTAGATATGTAATCTACCCTAACTGTATACTGTACATCTTTCCTCTATCCCACAATCCCCATATCTAATCAGTTGCCAAATTTTGTCAATCCTACCTCCAGGATATGTCTTGCATTTTTCTCATTTTCTTTACTCAACAACCTTTATCTTAGTTCACAGCCTTATCACTTTATTTTAAATATTTCAAAAGACTTCTCAAAGTTCCCCCATTTTAGTTTCTTGTTTCTTCAATCCATCCCAACACATAGCTGACAAATTGATATCACATTTCCTTACACAAAATTATTCAGTTTCTCATCACTTCTTTTAGAATAAAATACAAAATTCTCCACTAGGCATTTAAATTTCTTTATAATCTGACATCATTCAAGTTTTATTTCATATTATTCCAGTGAAGATATTCAGGTATGAGCTTTTATACCAAGTATTCTGATTCCTCCACTTAAGTAATCAATATTCTCTGCCTTTTTTGTACTTGTTTACTCCCTATATCCTCAAATAGAATGTAAAACTGGTTCAATTTTGGGTTTTGTATTCCTAATGCCTTATAGGTAGTAGATGCTTAATAAAATTTAGAATTTAATAGCCTTTAACTATATCCTATATCTGCTATCCTCAAGTACGTCAAGAGTGAGGGTGGAGAAGTAGTATTTCAGGGTCATCCACATCTACTCCTGGGATCCTGTTTAACACACTGATTGGTGTGAGCAATCCTTTAGTGCCTGCAAGTACTTGCAACATCAGTTAATTATTCCAAATTGGAGAAATGACAATAAGGTGGTAATGCTATATCCAAGAATATTTTAAAGAAAAAAAAAGGTCACAAGGGTCCAGTATCCTGGATTCAGTATATACATAATTGAATCGCCCAGTTCTCTAAAATTAGCATTAAGGGTATTAAGAATATTTGAATTTGTATTCTTTACAGATAATTGTTTCATTTAGTTTGCTCCCCCAAATTAATTTAATATATATACATTCATATATGTATGTATGTATGAATTTTGTTATTTATTGAAAGGAAAGGAGAAATAAATATAACAAATATAACAAAACAAAATCTACTATGGAGATCACAGTAAAAAGATTTAATAACCTCCCACCAATGTCTCTTCTTTACTTCTATCTTTTAGTCTCCCCATACTATATTGATATTTAAGTTTTTAATCTTTTTCAGTTGGAATGTTGCTTCAATTAGAAAAGATAAATTTAAGCTACCCAAGAAGAATGGTAGTTCCTAGAGAACTAAGAGTTTCATTCTTAAAATTTGTATCTCCAGCATTGACCACAGTGTCTTTTACATACATGACACTCAACTGTTGCTGAACTGATGGTGTGTGTGTGTGTGTATCTGTTATAGAGGACTTTTTTTTTTTGCAGTAATTGCAAAGGGTTACTCTGAGCCATCTACATTCTAAAATCCTGTCAAGTTTGTGGTCATTTGAGAGCAGCTGGTCAGTATTGGGTGATAAGAGTCTGTGACCATGACAAAGAGCTCTTCAAGTTAAATAGTTAAAAGCTTCAATAAGATCACTCTCTGAAATTGAAAAATCTTCCCATCACAACCCCAAGAGAGTAAGAGGGAGGGTAGTATAACAGAAAGGTCACTAAGACAGTCATAACCTGGGATTCAAATCTCTGCTCTTCCATTTACAACCTATTTGATCTTGATTAAGTAACTTAATTTCGCTGAACCTTAAGGTCCCTATTTGTAGAACACAAGTAATAATCCTTGTACTATCTAATTCACCTTATTATTGCGATGATTAAACAAGATGATTAAAGAAAAAAATAGTTTTATAAGAATAAAGGATCAAAAAAGAATAAAGTTCAAAATCGCCTTGGAGTACATTTAATCCAATTCCTTTATTTTATACATGAGGAAATTGAGGTCCAAAAAGTAATATGTCTCGCCCACAAATCACATAGGAAATAAATAGGAGAGTTGGTACTTTAATCCTCTGGCTCCAAAATCAGTGCTAGTAAGTACTTTGTTTTAGTAAAATCCTACAAATATAAACTATGAGGAAAAAAAATCAAAACAATCAAACTAATTAAAGAATTAATCTAAAAAAAATTTTTTTAATAGAAATTTACCCCTATGCACTACTTAGTGTGATCATGAAAACTAAGATTATACAATCCTGACAGATTTTGGTGTCTGAAAAGAAAATGTTGTGTGCATTACACATTACTCACATTTATAATTTTTAAAAAATCATCCTCTATCCTAAACTATAAAGATTTAACTTTAAAACTTCTGTGAAACAAGAATGGTAAAATGGTTTACATCATAATATATTAGTAGGAAAAGATCCATTCTAAGCAATTTATAAAACCAATTAATATAATCCAATTGGATAGACTGAACTACTTATGCCTGATTTTTTTTTAACAAATTTTACTTTCAAATTTCTATAATATGTAATTATTTAGCAAGCTATATGCTAAAAATAATAAGTGGTCAGTATACACAGGTAGATACACAGTATACACATTTTCAAAATCATCATAAACATTATTTCTACTTTATTGCTAACAATCACAGATGCAATGGGATTACAATACAATATACTCTCAATGCAGAATACTAAATTCTGAATATGAATGTTATTACTAACTTCATATAAATATTACCATGTTCTCTTCTGAATTACTTTGAAATAAAGTTACAGCATTTCTAGTTTATCAACAACTGTTTTATGGCCATAGAAAGAAGACAGAATTGGAAACCAACATTTCAAAATGAGGAGATAAAAGGCTAAATGAAAGGAAAAAAAAGGGAAATTCCATTTCTGGACTGGTGTGCAATTATTAGAGGATATAAATCAGGAATCAAGTTTCCAGATGACAAGATACAAAATCCACAATTCCCTGTTAATATAAAAATGAAATATTTAAAGAGTTAATACCGTGTGCCAAAATGTTTGTGGCAGCCCTGTTTGTAATGGCTAGAAACTGGAAATTGAATGGATGCTCATCAATTGGAGAATGGCTAGGTAAATTGTGGTATATGAATGTTATGGAATATTATTGTTCTATAAGAAATGACCAGCAGGATGAATACAGAGAGGCTTGGAGAGACTTACATGAACTGATGCTAAGTGAAATGAGCAGAACCAGGATATCATTATACACTTCAACAACGATACTGTATGAGGATGTATTCTGATGGAAGTGGATTTCTTTGACAAAGAAACCTAACTCAGTTTCAATTGATAAATGAAGGACAGAAGCAGCTACACCCAAAGAAAGAACACTGGGAAATGAATGTAAACTATTTGCATTTTTGTTTTTCTTCCCGGATTATTTTTACTTTCTGAATCCAATTCTCCCTGTGCAACAAGAGAACTGTTCGGTTATGCAAACATATATTGTATCTAGGATATACTGCAACATATTTAACATATATAGGACTGTTTGCCATCTAGGGGAGGGGGTGGAGGGAGGGAGGGGAAAAATCGGAACAGAAGCGAGTGCAAGGGATAATGTTGTAAAAAAATTTACCCTGGCATGATTCTCTTGACAAAGATATACATTATGTAATATAAAAGAATATAATTTAAATTAAAAAAAAAGTTAACATCAACATTTTCTATTTCAACATATTCTAAAATATGAGTACTTTATGTGAATTCTTACTTCTAAATTCAATATGAAATTTTCCCATTCACAAATGGGCCTTGATTTATTAAGTTCTCTGTTTTGTATCAACAGTGTTTTGATCAAAGCCCATTTTCTTGGTACAATCTGTATTGTTCCAAATGTTTTATAAACATCTTTTGTAAGAGCTTACAAGAGTGATTTGAAATTATATCCAAGATTTCATCCGGTGAGTCAGTTATTCCTAAAAGGAAAAAGGACTTCTCTTTTACAATCTCAACTTCCCAGTTTTTCAATAGGCCAATTTTATTTTTGTGTCAAGCTTTTAAAAAAGAAATCATAAAGTAAAGAATTATTAAGAAAGAAAATTAGTCACAGCAAAATTATTCAAATTACCTAGACACAGATGCTTCAAAAATAAAATTGATCTGTGACCATATTGATTTGGACATTCCCTTCCAAAGATGGACCTTACAATCCATCCATTTCAGGCCCAGCCTGTGAGATATCTGTCTATATCCCAAAATCAAATTTGCAAGGAGAAGGTGTGAAGAGGGTGGTGGTGTAGAAAACCAAAAATATTAAAAGATTTTTTTTTTTTTGCTTACTATGTATAAAATGGAATAAACTGGCAAAACTTTGACATACTACCAACACAAGATCAAGAGCAAGGAAGTTGAAAAAACAAATGTTCCCAGATAGACTTAATATTTATAAATGACAAGAATATGGTGGTAGGCCCCACAGCTCACTGTATATATAAGCAGTCATCTATTTACCTTTATTTGTCATGCATGGTAAATACTTAAAAGTTGCTTTATTACTTATCAAAAAGTCCCAATGTTACATCTCTAGGAGTTTAGTAACTGAATTATATATTGAAATTATAAATACACTTTTAAAAAAATTTTAACATTTAAAATGAATACATGAGACATAGGGACAGCTAGATGACACAGCAGATAAGAGTATCCTGCTAGTCAGTCATCTTCCCAAGTTTAAATCCTGCCTGAGGCACCGACTAGCTGTGTGACCCTGGGCAAGTCAGTTAATTCTGAATGTTTTCTCATTTGCAAAAATGGTAAACCACTCCAATACATCTGCTAAGAAAACTCAAATGGGGTCACAAAGAATTGGATATAACTATAAATGACTAACATGAGGTATATACCACCTTCAGCAAGTCACATCAAGAGACTCAGTTTCTTCATTTGAAAAAAAGATGAAGTTGCACTAGTATCTTCCAGCTCTAAATCTATGATGTGTATTATAAAAACCATACATTATAAGTAATAACTGAAAACTGTCACTGTGGTTCTATATAAACATTTATTTAAATAGCCAAAAGGAGAAAACTTTTAAAAGAACTATACACGAGGAAACAGAGTCAAGATGGTGGAGACAAGGCAAGCAACTCACCTAAGCTGACTACAAAACCCCCTTAAACACACTTGTAAATAATGTAATGAAACAATTCCTGGAGCAGCAAAATCCACAAAAAGGTCAGGGTGGAATAATTTTCCAGCTAAAGACTGGAAAGTTGGTAAGAAAGGTTTGTTGCACTGGAGTGAGAATGGAACACAGTTAGTGCAGGCTGTATCAGCATAGATCAGACCCCAGGATCAGGAGCAGATATTGGGAGTCACTAAATCAGCAATATTAGTGGCTGCTTCCAGAGCGCTAAGCCTACAGATAGATACTAAGCGGGTCAAACAACTGATCAGAAGGCAATTACAAAGGCCCTCTTTGCACATACTAGAGGCAAAATTCTGTTGCTGTGCCTATAATCAGATGTGAGTAGTAGCCCTGGATATAAGTCCCAGAACAACGAAATACAGTTGCACACCAGAACTGCAGCTGTAATGGAGCAGAGACTACCACCATGATTTCAAGGCAAAAAAGAGTCTTGTGGTCACTCACAGATCAGAGCTAGGAGAGTAGTAAACAATTCTCCTTAGATCATGCCACTTTGGAAGAACTGAAAACTTACAAATATCTAGAAGTATATCTGAAAACAGCTGCACAAATCCCTCTGAAGCCTGGGACAGTGCAACCTTCGCTCTGGAACCAGAGTCCCATTTTAACAAAGAGTTAAAAGTTAAGAAATAGACTGGAAAAATGAGCAAACATCAGAAAAAAAAAATCTGACCACATTAAGTTATTATGGTGATAAGAAAGATCAAAACACACAGTTCAGAAGAAGTTAACAAAATCATCCAGAACCTTCAAGAAAAATATGAATTGGTGTCAAGCAATGGAAGGGCTCAAGTGAGACTTTGAAAATCAAGTATGAGAGACAGGGAAAAAATTTGGAAGAGAAATGAGAGTGATGCAAGAAAATCATGAAAAAATAGTAAACAGTTTGGTAAAAGAGACATAAATGCTGAAGAAAACAATACCTTAAGACTAGATCAAATCATAAAAAAAGCACAGAAAACCAATGAGGAAAAGAATGAATGACTTAAAAAACAAAATTTGTCAAATGGATAAAGTAGCATAAAAATTCCTGAAGAAAAAGTTACTTAAAAAACACAATCAATCATTCTGATGGATGTGGCTCTTGTCAACAATGAGACGATTCAAACCAATTCCAATTGTTCCGTGATGAAGAGAGCCATCTACATCAGAAGAGAGGACAATGGGAGCTGAGTGCAGACTACAACATAGCATTCTCACTCTTTTTGTTGTTGTTTGCTTGCATTTTATTTTCGTTTGTAGTTTTTTTCCCTTATTGATCCGATTTTTCTTGTGCAGCAAGATAACTGTATAAATATGTATATATATACTGGATTTAACATATATCTTAACACATTTAACATATACTGGACTACTTGCCATCTACAAGAGGGGGTGGAAGGAAGGAGGGGATAATTTGGAACAGAAGGCTTTGCAAGGGTCAATGTTGAAAAATTACCCATGCATATGTTTTGTAAATAAAAATCTTTAAAAAAAAAAAAAAAACAGAACTGATCAAATTGAAAATTATAAAAAAGTTTACTGAAGAAACTAATTCCTTAAAATTAGAATTGAGCAAATGGAAACTAATGACTTCATGAGAAATCAAGAAACAATAAAAGAATGAATGAATGGAAAAAAATAGAAGACCAAATGAAATATACAGGAAAAATTATTGTGCTACAGTTCCCTTTTAATGTCCTGACCCAATTTCCCTAATAGTCCTACCTCAGTTACTCTGCCTCAAGCTATAATCATTCCCTCTTAATCATTAGAATGTTTGATAGGATAAAGGTCTTATATCTTAGACATTATTAGAATATCAGGAGCCTCTCAGCTACCTCCCTCAGTCCTAGGTGCCTCCTCCCATTAGGTCATCCCCATCCCAGGTATCTCCCCCATTATATCATCATTCTTGTTACCCTATAAAAGAATCTTGTATGCGACATTCGACATTCGCAGCTGGATTCTTGGAGACGATAGATAGTCTCATTCAGCCCTAGGACCAAACCATGGATCCACTTGGTCCCAGTAAATCTCTCCCTTTCAAATAAAATTTTAAAAACTCTCTAATATCTACTTTGCCTCAGTTTCTCTGGCACTAGAAAATAAGTGACCACAGATCCACATAATGTAAAAATTACTGGACTATTTGAAGTCATGATCAAAAAAACAGCCTCTTCATCTTTCAAAAAATTATCAAGAAAAAATGTTCTGGTATTCTAGAACCAGAGAGTAAAATAGAAATTTCAAGAATCCACTGATTACCTGGTGGTAGAGATCTCAAAATAAAAACTTCCAAGAATATTATAACCAAATTCCAGAGATCCCATGTCTAGGAAAGAATATTGCAAATAGCCAAAAAGAAATAATTCAAATAATAAGAAGACACAGGACAACACAGGATTTAGCAGATTCTACATTAAAATATGAAAGAGCTTGGAATAATATGCTAGAGTTGGTAAAGGAGTTAAGAATACAACCAACAATCACCTACCCAGCAAAACTGAGTATGATCATTCAGAGGGGGAAAAAAATTCAATGAAATGAAGATTTTCAAGGATTCTAGATGAAAAGACCAGAGCTGAATAGAAAATTTGACTTTTAATCACAAGACTCAACATGAAAAGGAAAACAAAAGAGAAATCATAAGAGATTTAATAAGATTAAACTGTTTACATTCCTACATGGGAAGATAATATTTGTAACTCATTAAAACTTTCTCATTATTTAGGTAGTTAGAAGGAATACATATAGAGAGCACAGATGTGTGTTGAATATGAAGAGATGATATATAAAAATGTTAAATTAAGGGGTGAGAGAAGAATGCATTGAGAAAATGAAAAAGGAAAAAGTAGAATGGGTTAAATTATCTCACATGAAAAAGGCAAGAAAAAAGCTTTATGGTAAAAGAGGGACTGAGTGAACTTTATTCCCAATGGAATTGACTCAAAGAGGAAACAATATATATCCTCAATTGGGTATAGAAACAGATTCTACCTTACAGAAAGAAGCAGGAGAAGGAGATAAGAGAAAAGAAGAGAGGGCAGATTGGGGGAGGATTTAATCAGAAGCAAAATACTTTTGGGAAGCCAAAGGGTGAAAGGAAAGAGAATAATTGGGAGGACAGATGGAATAGTTAGCAATAATAACTGAAAAAAATTAGAAGCACATTTCTCTGATAAATGTCTCATCTCTCACTCATATAGAGAACTGAGTCAAATTTCTAAAAACAAGAACCATTTCCCAATTGATAAATGATCAAAAGTTTTCAAAAGAAGTAACCAAAGCTATCTATAGCTATATTAAAAAATGCTCTAAATCAACTAATTGAAATAACTCTGAGGTACTACCTCATAATTAGTAGATTACCTAAGAGAAGAGGAAAATAACAAATGATAGAAGAGATGTAGGAAAAAATAAGATATTAAGGCACTATTGATAGAACTGTGATCTGATTCAACCATTCTATAGAGCAATTTGGAACTATGTTCAAAGGGCATATCCTTTGGTCTAGCAATATCACTACAAAGGAGATAAAAAACAAAAGAAAAAGGATGCACATATATGAAAATATTTATAACAGTTCTTTTCTAGAGGCAAAAAACTGGAAATTGAGGGAATGTCCATCAATTGGGCAATGGCTGAACTAATTGTGGCAAATGATTGTGATGTGATATAACTGTAATATACTATTTGCTGTAAGAAATGATAAGTAGAATGCTCTCAGAAAAACCTGGAAAGACTTACAGAAGCTGATGCAAAATGACACATACTGTGTGCAAAGTAACAGCATAGAGAAAGATGATCAGGTATGTCATTCATACTTAGCTGTTCTTAGCAATATAATGATCCAAAGCAACTCTAAAGAACTTATGATGAAAAATGCTACCCATCCCCAGAGAAAGAACTGATGGTGTCTAAATACATATTGAAATATGCTTTTTTTAACTTTATCTTTCTTGAGGGTTTTTTTTTTTGTCTATGAATTCCTTTCATAACATGACTTATTTGGAAATGACTACACATGTATAAGCTATATCAAATTGCTTGCCTTCTCAATGGAGATGAAGGGTGAGGAGGGAGGAAAGGAGAGAATTTGGAACTCAAAGCTTTACAAACAAAAGCTAAAAATTGTTTTTACATATAACTGGGGGAAAATATATTTTTAAAAAAGACAAAAAAAGATTATATTGTAAAAATTCACCAATTGAAAAAATTAAAGGAGTTTTCATGGTAATTGTCCCTCTGGGCACTAGTCTCTGTAAGAATAGTAAACAAAGTCACTTACTCTCTAATGATAAAAAAAATTATTAGGATTGTTTGGGTGACAATCAGATACTGATGTCAATATACATGACAGCAAACAATTCTAAGTGTTCTAGGCAAAAGCTGTATTATCAATAAATTGATAGGGAAACTAATGTCCTTGCTGTCAAAAAGGACACAAAGAACTGTCTCTACAACAATCTTTCTTTCCCTCTTAGAATTCCAGGACATTGTTCATTTTAGAAAAGTAATGTTTTCAGATCAAAAATAAAAAAAAGATAGGCTCCATATAGAAACTAAAATATTGGAAAGAGAAGGGTAAAGAGAAAGAACAGAGAAGATAAAAATGACAAGGAAAGAGAAGGGACAAGGGAATGGGAAAGAGGAAAAGGAAAGGGAAAAAAAATGTTAAGTGCTTGCTTACTAATTAGGAAATGGCAGAATCAATTATAGTTTATAAATGTAATGGAATTCTACTGTACCATGAGAATTCCTTTGAAAAATGTTCACTTTTCAAAGAATTCCAACCTCCTAGCTTCACAGATAAGGAAACAGGTTAAAATTTGTTATCACAGAGGACAAATTTATTGGCACTGTTTGCTATTCCAATGATTGTTGTTTATTTCAAATTTTAGAAAAGTGACCAGTGTAAACGGACCTATTTTAGAGTTATGGGAATAAGTACAAAACTACAAGGGAGACAGACAATAAAGGTTCTGAAAAAAATATACCTCAATGCTAAAAATTATAAGCAGATGTTGGCCACTTGATCCTGTCATGAGCTAATAAATAGGTATGGTTGGAAAATGTGAAAGTTATCTTTGAATCCCTACTATCCTTCATAATCAACAACTCACACATATATAAGGAAGAATTAATGTATGTAAGAATAATATACTATATTTATCTCAAATAATAAAAGAGATAAGTGTATCAGGAATTAAGAAGAAATGTCAGTTATCTGAAACAACAACCCCAAACACATGTTTTTAGAAGAAATTTACCATTTCTTTTCTCCTACTATAAAAAGATTCAAAATAGTTAAGAAAATGACCAAAAAAAATTACTTTAATATTGTATAAAATGCAATTCATAATAACGTGCTGATATCTCTAAAATGGAATTCTTAATCATCTCACAAACTCATTAGAAAAAAAACAAATATATATGTAAATGCATTACATATATTTAATATATACAGAAAACTAAGACATTTCAGTACTTTTTGTTGTATCATGAAATTTTTGACAAGGACACATCCACACATACCCATACATAAACACACACATATTTACACCAGTCTATTTGCATAAACAGTTCAAATGAACTTTTTCTTAAACTTGAAGTCCTACACAGAGCAATCACAAAACTAAAATCCAGGTAAAATTTGTAAGAGATCATGAGAAAGAAAAAAAGTTAAGAGTACAATATTTGCATTTATATAATAGAGAGTAGGTCTCATCTAAAATAATGAGAAGAAAACATCCATTTTCCCTTTGACATGGCTTCCCTTTGACTAAACTGAATTTTGTACATAGAATATTTCAATATTATTGGCTATAATAACTTCCTAGACTTCCTCCTACAGATCTGTCACAGCTCCCATCACCACAAAAATCTCTTCTATTTTTAAGTTCCTCAGAACATGCACATGCCTTATTGAAAGGAATCTGGATGCTAAAGTTGGTACCAGATAGCAAAATTTACAGTTAATTACCTTCATTTATTATAACTACATAAGCCATTGGAAAAATTTTCTATTCAATTTCATATTTGTGTAAATTATACTTCTCTAGTGGCTTTTTTACTTTAGAGTCCATGAACAATGACAAGGTTTTTTTTTTTTAATTCAATTTTATTTTATTTTTAGTTTTGAATTTACTTCCTTTATACTCTACCCATTAAGCAAGTAAGAAAAACAAAACCTGTTACAAATAAGTAAAGTCATGCAAGAAAAATTCTTACTTTACCTATATCCAAAAAAAAAAGGAAAAAACATAAATATGCTTCAATCTGCATTTTAGCATATTTCATTATGAATTCCTTTAGAATTGTGGTTAGTAATTATGTTGATTAGAGTTAGAAAAAAAAATTTTTTTAAATAGCTTTTCATTAACAGAACATATGCATGGGTAATTTTTCAACACTGTCCCTTGCAATCACTTCAAACAATGATAAGTTTTGAAAATAAATCTGGGTATGACAATAAGAATTGGGCAGTGAGAAGTAATAAAAAAAAGCATTAAATATTAGCAGAAAAGGTATATTTTATAGTTTAACTAGGACCTTTCCAGTAAAATTATATAATCTGTTTAATTTATCAGGTTGGTAACCAATTCCTAATGTGAAAGAAAAGAAGAAATGGCAGGTTTTAAGCCTTCTGCAAAACAAATTAGACAGGAATCCTAAAGACATTGCTCAGATCTGAACCGCCCAGGCTCTCAGGGGTTCTAAAGTCCTTACCACTATGGATCCTAAAGATACAATGCTCTGAAACACAAAGATCCAAAGGTGCCTAACTTTGGTAGGTAGAGGCCAATGCAGAGACCCAGGTAAACCAAGGGAAGACAAAGCCCGATCAAACACCAAAAACATAGTAAAGGGCAGCGCTTGGTCCCAGTACAATGACCAATTTCAATGGTTAGAGAGATTATAAAATCCAAGAAAATGTCCATCAGAAAAAAAAAAAATTACTACATATCTCAATACAACCAAAAAGGAACAAATAACTCTATAACTATAAGGAAAGAATTAAAGGAAAGGAGATTTTTCACAAAAATTATTTGAATATCTAGAAAAAATAAAGATTAAAAAAATTAAATTTAAGCTTTTAATGAAAGAATGGGAAGGATTTACCTAAGAAATATACTCCCACCAAGATGGCAAAGTAGCAGGAAGACCAGAGAAGTTTCTTCACTATACCTCTTTTTTTTATTATTACTATAGCTTTTTATTAACAAGATATATGCATGGGTAATTTTCAGCATTGAC
The DNA here is from genome assembly GCF_016432865.1 of Antechinus flavipes. Classification (NCBI taxonomy): domain Eukaryota; kingdom Metazoa; phylum Chordata; class Mammalia; order Dasyuromorphia; family Dasyuridae; genus Antechinus; species Antechinus flavipes. The sequence goes on along the minus strand of NC_067398.1, from coordinate 298,378,263 downwards.
AACTGCAAAATCTTTTGTTTCGATTTTTCCCCTCCTTCCCCCCTACCCCTTCCCCCAGATGGCAGGTAGACCCATACATCTTAAATATGTTTAAGTATATGTTAAATACTGTTATTTTGCTGCACAAGAAGAAGCAGATTTTGAAATAATGTACAATTAACCTGTGAAGGAAATCAAAAATGCAGGTGGACAAAAACAAAGGGATTGGAAATGCTATGTAGTGGTTCACACTCATTTCCCAGAGTTCTTTTGCTGGGTGTAGCTGGTTCAATTCATTACTGCTCAACTGGAACTGATTTGGTTCATCACATTGTTGAAGTATATAATGATCTCCTGGTCCTGCTCATTTCACTCAGCATCAGTTCATGTAAGTCTCTCCAGGCCTTTCTGAAATCATCCTGCTGGTTGTTTCTTACAGAACAATAATATTCCATAACATTCACATACCACAATTTATTCAGCCATTTTCCAATTGATGGGTATCCACTCAGTTTCCAGTTTCTGGCCACTATGTAGGGGGCTGCCACAAACATTTTTGCACATACAGGTCCCTTTCCCTTCTTTAAGATTTCTTTGGGATATAAGCCCAGTAGTGACACTGCTGGATCAAAGGGTATGCACTATTTGATAACTTTTTGAGCATAGTTCCAAACCACTCTTCACAATGGGTGGATGTATTCACAATTTCACCAACAATGTATCATTCACTATACCTCTTTCACAAAAATCTATCAAAAAACGCACTACACTGAATCGTGTTTTGAAATCCGCCTCCCCCCACCCCCCTCACCCCCCAAAAAAATCACAGTGAATTATTTTTCCAACTCAGGTAGACAAAAGAAGGTCAGGTCTGATCAGAAATATACTGTACTAAGCATTTAAGTGCCCAAGGTCTGAAAAAGAAATAAGCTGTGCATGGGAGGAGGAGGAGGAGGAGGAAGCATTAGAGTAGGAAGAGGTCCATGAGGACCATGTAGGTCTATTGTGCAGAGATGGGTGAGATTAGATTTGGCAGCTCTATCAATTACAACCTAGTTCCAAGTTACAGATATAGAGTGGATTAGGAGTATAACTGCATAGGGGTAGGAGAGAGAAGCCCCAGGCCTTGCAGAGAGAAAAAATAAGTTCAAAAGCAAATAGAATCTGGGGCAGCTAGTCAGGAGGTCTTGGTTCAAACCTAGTTTCAAACACTTACTGACCCTGACCAAGTCATGCTACCCCAATTGCCTCTTAAAAAAAAAATAAAAGCAAATAAAAGCCATGTGGCTTTGTCCCAAGAATAACAGGGTTTGAAAACTAGTCTCCAGTCCAGCTGAAACCTTCAATGAAATAATTAGAGCAGGAATTGCATAAAGTCTAACTAGAGACAAACTGACAGGATCTTTGGCTTATTTCCTCCCCCAACTCTCCCCTCCACCCACCCATACTCAAACCTGAGTCAGGAATTTGCAGAGTTCAGATCAAGAGGACAGTAAACAGTCACATTCACTAATAGATGTGACTCTGAGAGTACCAAAAGTTTGCAGATCTCCCCATGAACTATCATTGAGATTCTCAAATACAACATTTGATACCCCAGGAAAGCAACAGAAGAAGCAAAAAGGACATAAGTTTAACAAAGCCATTCCCCACAGAAGTGAGCAGAATCTGGACCTAACAAAGCCCCAAATCAAGAAACGGGCTGGAAGTGACATATATTTTATCTATTCTTCATTATGCAGTATTTTAGCATTAATATGTTATGTATGTACCACACCAATCTATTACCTATGAGAAACATGTAAGCCAATGTATTTATAGCCATTGTTGTGAGGTTATATTTTTTTCTATCTTGTTTTATATGTTTGCTACCTCACATTCAAAAACAATTTCTTCCTGATTGAGAAAATGACAAAAAATGCAAAATCTGAAATTGTGGAGATTCAAAATGGTCAACTGCTTTTCAATATTTTATTATATTTAGAGTGTCATCTTTCTTGGGTTTTTGGTTAGTAATTAAATGAATACATTTAACATATTCAGATTTTAATTGGGATTTTACATAGCTTGCATTTTAATTCCTTGGTTCTTTGTTGTTTCTATTAATCCAGAACATTATTTTAATAAATGATATAATACCAACTTAAATGAAAGAAAGAAATAGGCTAAAAGATCGAGCAAACAGAAAAAGAATCTCACCATGAAGCACTATTAAAGTGATAAGGAAGTTCAAGACATAAACATAAAAGAGAAGAAAAACTCCAAAACATCTAAAAACATAGCCTGAAAGAAAGGGTACAAATCTAGCTAAAATTCCTGGAAGAGATAAAACTAATATATATATATATATATATATATTATATATATATATATATATATATATATATATATATATATATATATATATATATATATATATATATATATATATATATATATATATATATTATTTTTTTTTTTTTGCTGTGGCAATTGGGGTTAAGTGACTTGCACAGGGTCACATAGCTAGGAAGTATTAAGTGTCTGAGGCCAGATTTGAACTCAGATCCTTCTAACTTCAGGGCTGGTGCTCTATCAGCTGGTGCCACCTAGCTGCCCCAACAAGATTTTTTTTTTTTAAAGAGATAAAACATGATTCTAAAACACAAATGATATCAGTAGGGGAAAAATGGTGAAAGAAATGAGAGCCATGGAAGAAAAATACAAAAAGAGAACAGCTGTCATAGGGAACCAGAGTTACAAAATCTAACCTATGAAAAGAACTCTATGAAAATTAGAATTAACTAAATAGAAATTAGTGGCTTTATAAGATCAAAACAAAGTCGAAAAAAGAGAAGAAAATGTAAACAAAAATAACTGCCTAGGGAAACAAACTGAGGAGAAAATTTAAAAATTACTGGACTACCTGAAAGTCATTAACAAAAAAGAGGACTATTAAAAAAAACACTAATATAAAGGGCAGAACTCTGGAGAAGTATACTTCAAACAAGGTGTTAACTCAGTGGAATTAAGATAATAATTCTCTAGTTTACATGTACTTAGTACTTAATATAGTTCTACAAGATTGACACCTATGATGATGTACTTATAATAGAGTATATAAGAGCCAACAAGGACTAGGAGAGAAACATTCCATCAGCAGCAATCTTATGGTGCCTCCAGACGGTCTCCAGAAAGCTAGCTGAGCCCCAGGTGAAGGAGACAGACCATGAAGGAGACAATAAAGACTTTTGGACTTTATCCCTAACTACTGTCATGGTTATTATTCTGCTGAAAACGAAGGCTGGTCCCGAGACCTCCAGAAAGCTAAACCAGAACATTACAACACCAACTATTCAGATCTTCAAGGAACTGAAAATAAAATAGAAACAGAAAGAATTCAGCAGTTATCTCCTAAAAGAAATCCAAACAGGAAAATGCCTAGAATATGACAGCTAAAACTCAGAGCTCCCAGTTAAAACAAATAAAACAAACCCCTACAATCAATCAGAAAGAATTCAAGTACTAAAAAATCAGTGTAAGAGATACATAAGATATAGCAGCCACTAATATAAAAAGGCAGAGTTTGAAATATGGTGTTCCAGAAGGATCAATGAATTTATAAGAGTCTATTCTTATTCTATCAATTACAATATTACATAATTTGTTAGGGGAAAAAACTGGAAAAGTGAATTCTATCAATTACAATATTACATAATCTGTTGGGAAAAAAATTAGAAAAGGTGTCCCACCAAATTCCTTCTATCACACAAATCTTGAGAGCTAAATCAGGAAGAGTCAAGATAAAATTGGAAAACCAAAGCTCAATAACCCCAGTGATCTTAATAGGAAATGCTAAATAACATATTAACAAGGAGATTAAAACAACATAGTCCAAAGATTACACATGATAACATGAATTTCATACCAGAAATCCAGGGCTGGTTTATTATTATAAAAATTGTGAATATAATTGGTTGTATTGATTTTTAAAAACAAGATCAAAGTAACTGATGCAGAAAAATCTTTTGATAAGATACAACACAGCCATTCCTGTTTTTTTTTTTTAAAAAGTAATGAATGAAGTCTAAAGAAATATGATAAATAGCATCTATTTAAAACCAAAAAGCAACATTATCAATAAGATAAACTAGAGGTCTTTTCAATAAGATAAGAGTTAAAACTAAGATTATCCCAATTACTATTCAATATAGTAAGAAATGCTATTTTAGTAATAAGGAAAATATGAAGGAATAAACACAGACAAAAAGAAAACAAAAGTATCACTTTTTGTAGATAATATGGTTTCTGCAGAGAACCTAGAGAGCCAACTAAAAAAAGCTAATCAAAACAATTAACAATTAACATCAAAGTTGTAGGATATAAAATAAATTCACACAAATAATTAACTTTTCTTCCATTTACTAACAAAAGGCAGCAGGATCAGACAAAAATAAAAATTCCACTTAAAATAACTGACAGTATAAATTACTTGGGAACTTACCTGTCAAGACACATATAGGAATTCTATGAACACAATTTAAAAATACTCTCTAGATACAGAAAAACAAATCAAAATTAAAAAAAAAATTAATTGCTCATAGAAAGACCAAATCAATATAAAATAAATTCACCTATGTAATGCCATGCCAACCAAATTACTAAAGGATTACATTACAAAAGTAGAAAAAAATAACAAAATTCATCCAGAGGAACAAGAGGTAAAGAATATGAAATGAAAGGGACCTAGCAGTACTACATTACACAGCCATAGTTATCAAAACAATTTAGTATTGGGCAAGAAATAAAAGTTGATAAGTTGATAAGTGGAATAAATTAGGTACAAAATACACATAAACAAATAAGCACAGTAGCCCAAAGATTAAGCCAAAGATTCTAGCTATGAGGCAAGACTCACTATTCAACAAAAACTGAAAAGCAATCTAGGAGAAAAGGTATAAACTAACATCACTTGAAACAAAAAAGAATGATGTCATAAACAAATTAAAACATGAAAAAAATTACCTATCAGATTTATGAATAATGAAAAAATTCATAATAAAACAAGAGCTAGGTTCACTGAAGGTAAAATGGACAATTACAATTATGTAAAATTAAAAAGATTTTGATCAAAAAACCAAAGCAGCTAAAACTAAAAGAGAAAGCAAATGAAAAAAATCTTTATAGAAAGTTTCTTTGATGGTTCAAATTTATGAAAATAAGAGATATTTCCCAAATGACAGTCAAAGGATATAAATGGAAGTTTTCAGAAAAAGAAATCAAAGCTAGGAATAACTATATTCAAAAATACTCTAAATCAATAATAATTAGAGAAATGTTAATTAAAACAATTTTAAGGTTTTACTGCACACTCATCAGATTGGCAGAGATAACCAAAAAGAAAAATGGCAAATGACAAATGCTAAATGCTAAGGAGATGATTAGTAATGGTACTTTAAAGTGATCCTGGTGGAATTGAGATCTGTTCTGAATTCTGAACAGCAATTTGAGTCTATATAGAAAAAAAGCTATTAAACTTTGCATATACTTTGATTTAATGATACCACTATTACATCTATATTGAAAAGAGATCAAATAAAGAGAAAAAGGACCCATAAATACAAAACTATTTGTAGCATCTTTTTTTGGGTTAGCAAAGAAGTAGAAACTGAAGGAAGCTTATCAATTGAGAGAAAGTTAGATAAATTATGATATATGAATCTGACAGAACTATTTTATAAGAAATGATGAAGGGGATAGCACACATAAGAACTGATGCAAAAAGTGAGCAGAAACAGGAGAACAATTATTTTAAAATAATACTGTAAAAACAAATTTAAAACATTTGAGAATTCTGATCAGTACAATGACCAATGCACAATTCCCCAAAAAAAGTCTGGAATTGTCTCCCAAAAAATCACAAATGAAAACTATCCAGATCTATTAGAACCTGAGAAGAAAATGAATATAGAATATCTAAAAAATATACCTATCATCCTGTAAATAAATATATATAAATATATATATTCCAATTATAAAGGAAAAAATACAGTTCCAAGCATCAAGGAGTTGGGATTATATAAGACCTATTTATAACTTCTACTATTTCTAATATAATGTTCCAAAAAGTGAAAGTTATAGGCTTACAACCAAGAACTTACTCAGCAAAGCTGAATTGATTTCTACAAAGAGGAAAAAAAATAGACAGCCAATGGTTTTCTGATGAAAAGAATAGACTGAGCAGAGATGAGCACAACCTTGGAAATATAAACATTGAGACAACTAGAAATGTAAATTGTTTTTGAGCAACAATAAAGTACCAGTATTCTAACAGAGAAAAAGTATCCCTTCAGAACTTTAAAGTCTTCAAAGAGTACTAATGAATTAAACAAGCATAGGGCCTTAAGTTAGGAGGACCTGAGTTCAATAAATCTAAAGAATGACTGGATAGAACTACAAATCATAGACATAATTGATAATTTCATCCAAGAGAATGACAATAATGAGAGAATATACTAAGCTTTATGGGATACAGCCAAAGCAGTTCCTAAGGGGAAATTTTACATCTCTAGATGCTTACTTGAATAAAATAAAGAAAAAGATCAATGAATTGTGTGTACAATTAAAAAAAGGTAGAACAACAGATTAAAAACCCCCAATTAAATACCAAATTTGAAATTCTGAAAATAAAAGGGAAGACTGATAAAATTTGAAAGTAAGAAAATTATTTAACTAATAAACAAAGCTAAGAGTTGGTTTTATGAAAAAATGAACAAAATAGATAAACCTTTTGTTAATTTGATTAGAAAAAGGGAAAAATTCAAATTGTTCATTTCAAAAATGAAAAGGTTGAACTTTCCAGCAATGAAGAAGAAATTAAAGCAATAATTAGGTGCTATTTTGCCCAAATGTATGCCAATAAATCTGATAATCTAAGTGAAATGGATGAATATTTACAAAAATATAGATTGTCCAGATTAACAAAGAAGGAAATAAATTACTTAAATAGTCCCATTTTTAAAAAAAGAAATTGAACAAGCTATTAATCAACTCCATGAAAAAAAAATCTCCAAGGCCAGATAGATTTAAATATTTAAAAAACAATTAATTCCAATACTACACAAACTATTTGGAAAAATAGAGAACAGTCCTACCAAATTCCTTTTATGACACAAATATGGTGCTGATACCTATACCAGGTAGGGTCAAAACAGAGAAACTTCAGAAAGATAGACACATAAATGAACTGTTAATGCATATGATTTGTAATTAAACTAAAAATTACCAAGCTGTATATATCGTGACATACTGATACCACTACAAGGCAAAAATACTTCAATGAAATCAAAGAGAGAGGGAAATACCTCATAATGTACAAAAAAACTTAACAGTACTTTTTATAATGGCAGTAGAACTGGAAGGAAAGTATGTAAGGTACCCATCAAATGAGAATGGTTGAAAAAAGTATAGATTATCATCAAGAAAATATCAGATACAAAGAATTCAGAGAACTATGGGAAGATTTATATGAACTGATACAGAGTATTGGGAATAATTTATGCCATGATTAAAAAAAAAAAGAGTACTAATCTAACTACAGAATTCTGAAACATGCATTAATCAAACATGACATCAGAGGATATAATGGGAAAGGTTGCAAAACAATGGGGAACAATGGAATGTAAAAAGTACATTAGTATATTTAGACATTGCCAATGCATCAATCTCTTTTGCTCAATATTTATTGCAAACTAGGACTGAAATGGCAGAGATATGATTGAGAAATTACAGTTAGGGATTTAAAAAAGAGTATCAATAAAACATTTGTAAAAATAAATACGAAAGAAATATTTTGATATAATATTGTTAGTGTTGTATCACATATAAATAGTCCAGTAAATATAAATATAGCAAACCCTCATTTTTTTGGTCCTTTAAAAAATATTCTTCTCAATTACATAAAAAAACAAATTTTAACAATTTAAAATTCTGAATTCCAAATTCTGTTCCTCCTCTCCCTCCTCCTCCCACCCCCAATTTTAGGCAATTTGTGTAGATTACTATTGTATTTTGGTCATGTCCAACTCTTCATGATAACAGTTGAAGATTTCTAGGAAAAGATACTGAAATGGCTTCTTTTCTAGCTCATTTTACTGATGAGGAAACTGAGGTAAATAGGGTTCAGTGACTTGCCCAGGGTCACACAGCTAATAAATAAATGAAGTCAGATTTTAACTCAGAAAGATAGTCTTCCTGACTTCAGGTCTGTACTCTCTCCATTTTACCATCTAGCTGTCCTTGCATAGATTATACAACAGAAAATCCTCATTAATTTGTACTCTTATTAATTGAAAATGAAAAAAATCCCTAATAGGTCAGAGTGAAATTTACCTTTGTGTACTTCTTCAAGAAAAGAGTATGTTAAACAACTTAATACAAGATTTTAGCAAAATGTTCAGTCTACTAAACAGAACAAAATATTTCAGTATCTTGATTATTTATGAAGGCAATTATATACTAATTAGAAGTAATTCTAGTTTACGCTTCCAAATTTGAGCTTAATTGGCCAAAACAAGAGAAGACTATACTACTAAAAAGAAGCCAGATAAATTGTTCCATCCTCTGCTTATTTTGGCTGTAAATACCTGGCTTAAAGAGCCAGAAAATTTTAACTGGCAGGATACAGGCACACATTTGTAACATTCATCTAGAATGTTGGCAATTCTTTGCTCACTTTTATATCCTTATAGCATATTACTAAAATTTAAACTATAAATTTTTTTTGGATAAGTTTTTCCATATAACCTAAAATCGCATTTTCCACAACAGCATATATACGTAGATTCAAATTGGCCCTGATTTAAAAAAAAATCCCTAAGGTGAATATAGGATGATGAACATTGTGATTTCTCAAATTAAGGACTATATTTATGAAAGGACACACCATCTTGCATAACTTGGATACTCATTTTTTCCTTTCATAAAAGTATATTAAAAATACATTCAGGGCCAGTTAGGTGGCCCAGTGGATAGAGTGTCAGTCCTGAAGTCCCGAAGTCTGAAGCACAAGCCCCGAGTTCAAACTTGACCTCAGCCAGACACTTAACACTGCCTAGCTGTGTAATTCTGGGCAAGTCACTTAACCTCAAATGCTCGGAAAAAAAAAAAAAAAAAAAAAAAAAAATATACATTTTTGGATAAAAATGTTGTAGCCCAAATTGATAGCAATATTATAAAAAGAAAAATTGCTAAAGAGGAAAGAAAGTCAGCATAATTATGAAAACATAATTATGTTTTCTCCTTCGAATCAAAATGTCATAATAATTTCTCATTTTTATAAAAAGACATTAAGGGATAATCTGAAAGACAATTAAATCTTACCACAATTATAACAGAAATCTATTGTTTAAGTTTATTATGGAGGAAGGCTAAGATGATAAAAATGACAACTCTACAAAACAGTATCCAAATTAAAGCTCTGTGCATAGACAAGAATGATTTTGACCCACACCAGAATAAAATCTATGCAAAAGGTGGTTTGTAAATGTTTTACATAAGAAAGTGAGAAGTTTATTAGATAACTGCACATAAACATAAGTAAAAGCATATAATGGTATAAAACAAAAATATCAATAAATGATAATCTTCAATCCTAAAAAACTTTCATATATAAACTTAAATGAACCACAAAGCTTTTTCAATATAAAAGTTTTACAACATCCATAACATCCTTGTAAATCTCATATGTATTTGATACTGTAAAATCAGTTCTATCTGCAAGACTGGTTCTAGAATTTGAATATTTTAGAAGACTCTGGCTCATGTTAGTTCATAAAATTTACAAATGCAAAGAAAGCCTTCAGCATGCAACACAATCATAACTAATTATTTAAAATAAGAACAACAACTTCTTTTCATAGATAAGTTGCGGATTACTGCATATCCACTCATATGTGGTTGATGTGGAGGTGGCTTTGTTGAACTACTTTTTTTTTAAACTGGAAGGTTCACTATTTGTGGAAGAGATCTCAGAAATTAGTGGAATATTAAAAACAAAAGACCACTAAAATTTCAAAAAGGGATGAAACAAACCAAGTATTTAAAGAGCAATCAATGCATTTATTAATATAATCAAGAATTCAACTTTCTTGAAAAACAAAAGACTATATAATAAAGAGTTTGACATAAAAATAATTAGAACTGTCAAATAAGAATCATGTTTTCAATAAAGTTATATTTTATATGGAAAATGTACACAAATTAAAATGTTCTCTGAAAAATAATATTTTCTCTTAGCTAGAATGCTGACCACTTAAAATCAATTCTGAAGGAAGAATACTCTATTTGGCCCATGTTCTAACTCTACCAGAAATAAATAATACAGGCAAAAATTACCGAAGAAGTAAATGGAGTTCTAAAGCCTTGATTTATATTTTGATATTACAACATATCTAAATATTAGGTGAAGATAATATAAAATATGAAAGCCAGCTTATTTAATTGAAAGAGTTTATTTATTAGCACTATCACCCATCACCACCAATTCTTTAGGATTACACTTTTAATGTTAAAACCAATATTTAAGACATAAATCTTGTGGGGCGCCCATATATAGAGGCTGAGGAAAACTAGGTCAAAAAAAGAGAATAAAAAATTTGAAATCTGATTCATTTTTAATATTTATTTTAAAACTATTTAACTCACCTGAACACAATTAAAGTTTCTCTTCTGTTACATTCTCCTTAGCACATCTATTATGAATCTGAAAAAAGTAAGAATTCTCATAAAAAGAATGCAAATTAAGATTTGCAATGACTATTTTAATGTAAGAAACTTTACTTTTTTTTACTACTCATTTTTAATATTAGTGTAACTGAAAGAAGCCCAAAGCAAAAATATTTTTCAAAGCAATTTTGCCATTTACATGCTCAAAAGTTCACAAAGCAACAATTATTCTTTAAACATATAAGGTACATATAAAACAATACTAGTTAAAACATTAAACTTTGTTATTGTTTATCCTTCATTCTTGAAGACCATGACAGGAGGTGACACCATGATATGTAAGTGAGACAGGGCTTTCCAAGGTCACCTGCCTTTCTTTCCCCTCCAGAGCCATCTGAGTCCAGCGACCAGATTTTATAGATCAGAGTGACTAGAGGTAGATTTGACCTCCAAACTGAAATTTTGACCCTACAACTAAGCTACTCCACAGAAATTATCATTCTCATAATTGTGACTTTTCAAAAATTCTTATTTATAGATGATCATCAACATTGGTGATCAATTTGCCTATCTATAAATATAAATATATAATATATATATGTATATATATATATATATATAAATATAAAAAATTATATTCCAGGAGTGGTAATTAGGCGCCATTAGCTGGCAGAATTCTTCCTCTGTAAAGTGAAGGAATTAGACTAAGTAACTCAAGTCTCTTTCAGCTCTAACATGCTATGATTCTATGTTCTATAGAAAAAGATCACATATATAATTTTTTGAGTATATCTCTATCACCAAGGCATAGTGGTCTTGAATTGGTCTTGAAGCCAGGAAGGCCTGATTTCAAGTCTAATCTACACTCTAGGGACCTTAGACAAGCCACTTAACTTCTCATTACTCTAGGATTGTAAATTGCCAAGAACCTGCTCTAGGAGACAAGTTTCCTTATGAGGAGTGCTTAGATTAATGAAATCTGTCAATGGGCAATTACCACATCACAAAACTTATGTGAAAACCAAGTTTATTGCAAAAAATTTAAACATGCACATGGAACCTAAAGAGCTCACAGTCCTTACAGAAGTGTTCATATTTATGACAGTACAAAAGGAGGAGAAAACAAGAAGAGGTGTGGTACGAGAAGAAACAGGTACAGTAAAGGCAAAGAAAAGGACAAAACCACTCCCAACTGGAAGGAACAAGGAAATAGCAAGTCTCATTCTTTTATCAGGGAACTGCAAGACTATGAAAATAGAAGAGTCTGCTTATTTGCAAAGGACAGAAGCACATCTGGCTGATGACTGACTTGTCTAAGAACATAGAGGGAACCTAGCTTGGGGGAGGGGGGAAGGGGGCAGAGATTGGAGAGAGAGCTTTGTCCTTGACACATTCAAAGACTCCTGCATACTTTCTCTGGATTTAGTGTTTCTGAAAACATGATAATTCAAAAAGACAAATTCAGAGGGCTTTTTAACAGCCTTTAACAGATCTTAGTACCTTAGAATAGCTATTAGACTAGTCTTGAAAAGCAATTTTAAACATGTCAGAGACTTTTCTGAAGCAAGTATGCACCATAGAAGCTGAGTATTATAGCCGCTTTATCTATGCAGTGTCTGGTACAGAGTAGATGCTTAATAAATATTTAATGATTGCTATTAATGAAGAAATCAACAGGGTATTGGTATTCTTTTAGACTGCCAGTATAGTCTAAAATTTCTACCTCTTGTTATAATAATTTCTATCTCTTCCTATACTTCTAAGAAAGCTATGAGACAAGTTCTGTTATCTGAACTTCATATAAAAAGTGACTTCTCAAATTCCAGTGATTCCCTATTATGTCTAGTCCCAAATACAAATTCCTCTGCATTAATTGACCTTAACAATCCATCTCCAACCAATCCTTCCAATCTCACGGTATGATATTCCCCTTCACATAAATTCTATGGTATTATTGCTCTTCATCCAAGACATTCTATTTTTTAGCCTTTATACTGGCTATTCTTGAAGACTAGATCACAATCCCATCTCACTTCTTCAGTTTTCTTAAAAATTCAGCTCAGACAATATCTTTAATGTGAATTTTTTCCCCAAAATCCCCCACTTTATTAGCATTTCCCTTTACTCCAAAATCACTATATATATTTTGTATATATCTGTCTTTGTATTTACAAATCATACATACATTTGCCTTCATGTCTCCAGTAAAGTGCCAAGTACAGGTTGGTGCTTAGTAAATGTTTGGTGATTGATTCCTTTTGTGGATGTAAAGGAACAGAATGCTATCTAGAAAAAATTATGCAGGCTAAAGACTCCAAAATTCAACAAAAATGAATCACAGATTATGAAAAGGCAAAAGCTGGGAATATGATTAAGTAAATTTTCCTTTTGAATTTCTACATTATCCTTTATGTCAAGAATTGTATTTGGTATTATAACTGATATCCTCCTTAGAATCTCATTCATAGTACCTCATATCTAGTCCTAGTTGTGACTCTGCCACTAATCTTAACTTTAATTTCTATCATCTAAATAAAATGGGCCTTTGACTAGGTGATCTTCAAGGTCCCTATCAGTTCTTAAATTTTATGATTTCATTTGAACTTTCTTTCCCTTTACAAATATGTATCTTTTATTGTTGATGGGTTTGTTTTTTTGGTAGGGAAAGGAGGGGTCAAAAAATATATAGTTTAGCAAAGAGAGCCTATTAAAAGAAGTAACATTAAGTAAAGGAATATCTAGTAATTTGGATTTAGGGTACACATAAACTTCATTAAAATCACTTATAAGCAATACTTGAATAAAAATGACACCAGAAGCTGAAGCACCTCAATAGGCTAGATGATTGCAAAAAAGACCACAAAACCTCCTGTGGATTATGTGCTTCAGACAGATTAAAAACAAAACACCTAGTTCTTATTGCATTGTAAAGAGCATTCAAAAGAATTAGGTTAATTTCTGGCTTGGTCATTTATTCTCTCTAAGCCTTTGGACAAAACACCAAATTTTTCTAGGCCTAAATTTCCTCATCTGCAAATGAAGTCCAAGGAGCTGATCTTTAAGGTCCCTTCCAAGCTCTAAATCAATGACCTATGATTTTCATTTAAAAAAAAAAAAAAGGCTAGTTGTTAATACAATTTTTGAAAGTAGTCCATAAACGATAAGGATTCAATTCTCTAAGAATATGTACACTGGTTGATGTCCTACAAGTCTCTGGATTTTTGAAAATAAAAAAAAATAACCATTTATCTACATGATTTATTAATTTTACCTCAAAACACATTAGCCACACATTTTTTCCAAGAAGTTATTAAGTATTTTATTTTCTTGTGAACATTTTCCAAAATGATTCATACATCTACAAATATTGAAAACAATTTTTAATAGATATAAGGGAGGAAAACCACTACAGGAAATTTTCAGAATATTGAGATCAATTTCAGGTGCCATGGATTGTAAATATTATACATCTGCACAAAGCAAAACCTGGATATACTCACTGAAATTTTTTAAGACTACATAGAATGATCACTATGAAAGTTAGCCACAAATTTCCCATTTGGTGCCTGTCCTATTCCTATCCACAGCATACAGTGCTGTGATTATGCTCACAAAATTATCATTTGATTAATGTTGAAACTGGCATTAAGTATAAGTAATATGATATCCTCCTGCCCTCCCTTCCTGTAACTGAATGGTACTGGCTAGCTACAAGTAATGGAAATAAATTGTTCTCAACTTCAATTACTTTCCAACTCAAAAGTATTCAATTTAACTATACACTGTTTAAAATATCTTTAAAATTAAAAATCTTAAAATTAAAATATTTGCAACAATATAGCTATTAAAAATAACAAGGCACTGAACAATAAACAAATATCTACAAGCAAGTAGCAACCTTTTCTCAGTTTCAAAAAAGTAAACTTTCCAATTTAGATTTAAATATTTAAATTGTACAAATACCATCATCAGATAAATTTTTTTAATTATACCCTTTTTAAAAATTTTCCCCTCTCAGAAAAGGCAGGAAAGGTATAAAAAATTTTAATTTTATTGTATTAAGATAATTTTTAAGATAAGCAAATAAATAAATTTGGAGTTTAACAAGACAATTAAAATTTTGTGTTCTGGTTCCTTCTTGCTCTATCTCCAAACATAATGGATTTTCCAATAAGCCAAATGCCATATGAGATAACTTTTCACTCTATGTAGAAACCATTTTGCCAATGTAGGAAGATGGGTCTTTTCCAAGTCTGCCCTTAAGGAGACAACAGAAAAAGAGTTTATAAACAATTTTTGAATATTTGTGAGACTTATCATTTTTGAGCTGGCATTCTTGAGTGGTTTTTAAAAACTAATTCTCTTATTAATTCCTAACAAAAAAGATAACATAAAATTGGAAGATTACTCAAAAGATCTGAAATAAGTTGGGAATTTTTCCATTTCATTTGCTAGGATCTTCTGTAGAATTCCACTTTATAGATCCCCTTCCTCTACATTCCAGTCGTTGAAATCGACAACAGTCCCCTGCAAGTACCAATCCCTCCAGTATGTATGTATGTACCCCATCTTCATCGAGAAAAAAGGAAAGAGGGATGCCAACATTGGCATAATTTTGGGTGGGTTTCAAAAAATCCCAGATCAGATAAATAGTTGCTTGACTGCTTGATGAGCAAAAAACCCGGGGATAATCCTATGCAATTGTGCCGTTACCCGGCCTGCCCAGTCAATTCTCAAGTGTAGTCGACGAAGTGACCGAGAAACGTGCATAAAGTTAATAATAATGACAAAAATAGTGGTTGATCCAGGATGGCCTTGGAGCCAGGAAGACCTAATTAACTTCCATTTCAAATACATACTATGTGACTTGGGCAACTTCCTACGAGTATCTTCTACATAGTAAAACAGAAGTGTGTATTTATATGCATATATTTGCAAATCATATATGAGACATATAAATGACACACATGTTGCAGAGAAGGTGCCGACCTGCGCTGGTAGAGGGAGTTTCCTCACTAAGGAGTTCCCTGTACGAGTGAAATCACACATCCAATTCCAAATCTCCGACAATATTATGGCCGTATTGGGTCAATTTGCAGAAGTTTGTGACGCTCACCGAACTAAGATGGAATGACTGAGGAGGGGGTATCCCGTCTCGAGAAGCACCTCCCCAATACACACACAGAAGGGGTATCGGCAGCATCGGGGCACGGAGGGGGGAGGGGCAAGCGAAGGGATCCCACCGAGGAGGCCCAATCCCTTGGGAGAGGGGTGCAGGAAAGAAAAGGGGATGCTGGGGGTCAGCACGCCCACCTCAAAGTCCCACAGACCCGCCAAGGAGCTCGGGGGCGCTGAGGGAAATAGGAAAGGAGGAAGGGGACTAGAGTGGGGGCGGAGGGCGGCACCGCCACGAGGAAAACGGGGTAATTATTCCCCACCCCCAAGCCGACGCCTTCACCCCCCGCGCCGCCTAGGCCACGCGCGGTGCGAACCCACTAGCACCTCCAGTACCGCGTGGCTCGCCCCCTCCCCCGTATTTAGCCGCCGCCGCCGCTGCCGCCGCCTCCAACTCACCTCCCCGGCCACCCCCGGCCGACGCCGTCGCCGCCGCCGCGGGATCTCGCGAGACCTCTCCCCCTCCTCCCTCCGCTACCTCCCGGGTCTCCCATCGCCCCCCCACACACACACCCTTCCATTCCCCGCGGCCCAGCCGAGGCGTACGGGGCATTGTGGGCGGAGCCCGAGGTCTCCCGCGGCTCTAAGCCCCCACAGCGCAAGGGTCCCGGGGGCCCCCGGACAAAAACCCCCACCAAAAACACAATTTCCCTTTCCAATGACCATTCCTTTCCTCCGCTATCCCCCGGCTTTTAACCACTCTCCTTCTCCATACCCTTCTTGTTTGCATCCTAATGACCACAGGTCATCATATTCCTTCCCTCCCCCAAACTCACCCGAGAAAGTGGGAGCGCAGGTGCACGCGGTGTAGTGTTTGCCCGCCCCCTTTCGCCATATGTCCCGCCCTCTAGGGGGCGGAGGGATCTGGGTGGGGGCAGTAGGTGCGTGGGTGTAGTAGTAGGGGATTACAAGAATCTAAAATGGGACGAGAGGTGGGATTTTTGATCACCTGTATCCGTGAGACCTTTGTCCTTTTACAGAGGTGCTTAATCTGGCGTCCACGGGCCCGAGCTTGGATGGGGGGAAATAAATGTATTTAATTTCACTAAACTCTAGGTGAAATTTAGTATTTCCTTCAGTTATTTAAAAACTTAACTCTGAAAGCTTCACTTTCAGATAGTCAAAAGGATTCATAATATAAATATAAAAATGTTCATATCTCCTATCCTACTGACTTTTAGGATTACTATAATACTAAAAGAGATTTTCTCAGTCTTTCACCATAAAAAAAGAAAGAAATGCACAAATAAAACATGCAAGGGATTTAACCTTAACTTAATTCCTACATTTTTATGCACAGTCCTTTACAATATGCTAGATATTCCCTAGAAGAACTGAGCATTCTAAATAAATGAAGCCTTTGCCTTTTCTCACAATTTAGAGTTGCCCTCCCACAAACAAGTTGCCAGATAAATATTCTTGTAGTTTTGTGATGTTTAAATATACTTTTAATAAATATTACCAGAATGTTCATCATAGATTTAGAATTTAATTCAAGGAACACTAAATACTCTGGATTAGATGCTGGCAGAGATAATTTTATATGGCATCCTTATTTCATGAAGTTTATAGTTTAATCAAGGGATATGATCAGTACAAATTACAATGCAAAATATGCATAGTAAATACATCAGACAGGGCAAAATAAAGGAGTTTGGGAGGTTAAAGGTACCAAAATCCCTCACAAAACCCTGTTAACTGAAGAGACCAAGAAAGTTTTTATGGAACTGAAATTTAAATTGATTTGGATAGGAATTTAACAGACAAAAAGATGATTGGAAAAGATTCCAGGTAAAGGAAGCAATGCAAACAAAGGCAGGAAAGCCTAGAGTACTCCACTCTGCACTTGCTACTCTTTCAATTCTACAACAAGGAAATACCTTAGCCAAAGTCAACTCTTCTCTCAGCCTATGGTTGAAGGGATGGTGGTCAAAGAATCAAACTTCTCCCAATGAGATTTAAGAAGGCTATAGTAGTTTTCTTCAAGTTTTTAAAGAACTATCACTTAGAAGAGGGATAGGACTTGTTCTGCTTGGCCCCAGAAAGCAGAACTGGGAATGAAGGGTAAATTTTGTGAAGATGTAATTCAGAATCCAGATAAGGAAAAATTTCCCCACAAAAGTGAAATGGGAAATAATGGATTCTTCTTCATTGAAGGACTTTAAACAGAAATGGATGAGCACTTGTTTATTGTTACAAAATGTCATCTGCTTCCTAATCTAACTCTATTGCCCTTCTAAGGCATTCTCTCCTGGTTGTGTTGATTCCTGAGGAAAAATACATCTGTTCAAGTGTTAATGTACTGTAGTGATTGGACCCTGGGGAAAATAATTATGATGCTATGGTAGTTTGTGCTTTAAAGAATACTCTTTATACTACCTACCATACAATTTTGATGTGAAATAAATGCTCTTACTACATGACCTTCCTCACATCCATCACCAAATGAAAAGCCAGATTTAATCCCAGTCCATTGACTAGCAAATTTACTCCCTTAATTTCTATGACTCAGATTTCTCATCTTTCTCCTTATTAGAGTCTTCTCCACAAATTGCTTTAATCTACCCCATTTTAAAAAAAATTTACACTTGACCCCTTTCATGACCTTTACCTATCAAACTAAAATTTCCCCCCAATTTCAATACTAAATTCCTGGAAAGAGTTACAGCCAAACTTGTTTATTTGATATTGCCCATTCAAAGAATTCCATTTTCCATCTCATTGTGTAAGTATAGATTGTCCCCTGTGCCTACAATGCAATCCCTCTTCATTTCTACCTTCTATAATCTTTCAGCTTCCTTCAAAACTCAATTCAAGTACCACCTCTTATAAGAAAGCCTGTCATAATTGAAGGGGGAGGAAAACTGTTTTCTGTACTGAAGCTATGTTCCCTTTAAGTTTATCATTCTGAAACTGTATTTTCTTTTGATCTGTGATCCCTTTTGGAGTCTCAGCTCCTCCTGAGGAGGACATATCCCCTCCAGATAAGTTATCTGGATGCCAGAGCCTTTGATTCAATTAGAAATCCTGGTCAAAAGGCACCCCTTTAAAGTGTTGTTAATTCCAACTGGAGATCTGGGCTGGATACTGATAAATATCTAAACCTGGGAACCTGAGTCCTGAAGTTTCAAGATTCCTTTTAAAGGGCAGTATCTGTACTCACTCCTTGCAGAGGCCCAAGAAATTTGCTAGGACCCTCTGTCCCCTGAGAAGGCATTTTCTTCTCAGCACAAGATTCCATTTCAAATATGGTTTTGCCACTATAGAAGTCAGTCTCTTAGTGAAGTGGGTTGTAGTCCCTTTAAAGAAACTACATTTGTGATTCCTTTCGGATTGATTTATTCCTTTCTGATTCACAGCCTCTCTTGGCTGATATATTAAACCTGCACCTTTGATTCACAAATCCTGGTCAAAAGCACCCCTTTGAAGTCCAATAGGAGATTTGAATTTGTCCCAGCCCCCACCAGATCTGAGCCAATTTGGGACTCCACCCACCGAACCCCTTTAGCTAAATCTCTCATAAAAAGAGCCAAACTAAAATCCTCTCTTTGCAGAAGTTCCAAACATGCCAGCCCAGCATGCCAAGGGTCTCTGCCCACTGGAATACTGTTTCCAGTACTATCTTCTCTTTACCCTCACCTATTTCCTTAACCAGACTTTAACCTTACTTCCAATCCCCATAATAAATCTCTTTTATCAATCTAGATTTTCGGGTCTGTAAATTCCTTTACAGGGATCTCTGTGCCACCAGAAGGGAGTTCCCCAAAACTCCCTACCCTTGCACTGAATCCAAAGGGGTTGCAGGGGAGCTCCATTTGACTCCCTGAATCCTGAAGCTGCCACTAGACCTCATTTAACTTCCTGAACACAAGGTAACCCTAATTTCATTTGGATACCCCAAATCTAAACCTCATCATTAGCAAACTGGTTTCTATCCAACAATAAACTTTCATTTTGCCAATTAATAATTCAAGATAAGAGAATTCTTTCACTTTAAACCTACAGCCGACCAGAGGGGATTTCAACAACTCTCTTATTGCCACTAACCTCATCACCACTGGGAATGGAGGGGATACAAACCTCATCAATAATCCCATTAGTTTCCTGGTGTTCCTTCCAATTTATTTGAATGTACTTCACTTACATCTTTCAGCTCTGACCCCTTCTCTCTTCTCAAAACTTCCATCTTCATTCAATATAACTCACTTTTTGCTCTGACCCCTTCTCTCTTCTCAAAACTTCCATCTTCATTCAATATAACTCACTTTTTGCCTAGTCTCTTGGAATGACCTCATAGTTTTTCTCATGCCTCAGATCTCTCCCAACTCCAATTTACTTCCCCCATTTACTTTTTGTCCTTCTTTCCTGGTTTTAATTTTTTTCCTTGAAATATAGCTCTGAAATAAATAAATAATTTAATAATAATAATTTAATAAAAATTTAAGTGAGACAGAACTGCACCAAAAAAAAGCTCATCAGTTTCATTCTTTCTTCAAGAGTTGTCATCAAAGTCCAGTGGCAAGATAAAAGTTACTACTACTTGTAGTGGCCCAGGATGCAGTTAATGACCTTGGCATCTTCAATGTCTGACCAAACTCTAAGTGCTCCATGAAGCTTTGCTTCAGCTGCCTTCATGGTCTTTGAAACAAATTATTCTCATCTATTTATTCTATCAAGGGAAGTCTTCACATGTTTGACTTAAAAGAGTTTGAGACCTGTCATTCACAATCCGGATTAGCCCCTCTGCTGAGATGGCTTTGCTGGGGTGTGGCCCCTCCACATGCTACAGCTTCTTGGAGCCACAATTAAGAGCTGAGTGGCAGTGAACAGCAAAGGTGATTTGACAGTTCCTGAAAAGGACTTGGCAAACCTTCATATTAGAGGTGCTAGTCCTCCTTAAATACCCCATATATCCCATATACATATGTATTGTGTATTCATGTGTGAATATATATGCTCATGTACACACACATGTACACAATTAGCTGAAAATATAGAAACAACCAAAACCTATAAGGAGCCATAAAGAATTAGACAGAAAAGGACATACTTCTTTGAAACTCCAATTAAAGGAGAATCCATAAACAATTTTCATTATATAAAATTTTAGAGATTTTACTCAAATGAAATTAATGCTTATTGCAGCTAGATTGCATTAAAAACAGAAATTGTTCTGATGTCAAATATTTCATATTAAAGCCTGATATCAAAAATATATAGGGAAAGAACACTGTTGTCTTATATAAGACAGAACTACTCCCCCATAAAGTAGTCAAAAGATGAACAAAAAATTTTCAACCTAAAAAAACTATTAACAAGTCTAAGATAAAATGTTGCAAATCATTAATAATAGAAATTCAAATCTAAAAAGCTCCAAGGGTTTTAACCTCACACTTCTCACACAGATGAAAATGATAAAAGACAAATTGTTTATATTAGAGGAGCATAATAATACACTGTTGATGGTACTGTGAATTATTTTGTACAGCAGTTCTTAAAGCTCCCTCCTATGTTTGGTCCAACAGAGGATATCTTAAAATTTTTTCTGTTCTTAGTCAAAGGATATGGACAGACAATTATCAGATGAAGAAATTAAAACTATTTATAGACATATGAAAATATGCTCCAAATCATTATTAATCAGAGAAATGCAAATTAAGACAACTCTGAGATACCACTACACACCTGTCAGATTGGCTAGAATGACAGGAAAAGATAATGCGGAATGTTGGAGGGGATGTAGGAAAACAGGGACACTGATACATTGTTGGTGGAATTGTGAACACATCCAGCCATTCTGGAGAGCAAAGTTATCAAACTGTGCATACTCTTTGATCCAGCAGTGTTTCTACTGGGCTTATATCTCAAAGAGATACTAAAGAAGGGAAAGGGACCTGTATGTGACAAAATGTTTGTGGCAGCTCTGTTTGTAATGGCTAGAAGCTGGAAAATGAATGGATGCCCATCAATTGGAGAATGGTTGAGTAAATTGTGATATATGAAAGTTATGGAATATTATTGTTCTGTAAGAAATGACCAGCAGGATGAATACAGAGAGGACTGGCGAGACTTACATGAACTGATGCTAAGTGAAATGAGCAGAACCAGGAGATCATTATATACCTCAACAACGATACTGTATGAGGATGTATTCTGATGGAAGTGGATCTCTTCAATAAAGAGAGCTAATTCACTCAATTGATCAAGGATGGACAGAAGCAGCTACACCCAAAGAAAGAACACTGGGAAATGAATATAAACTCCTTGCATTTTTATTTTTCTTCCCGGGTTATTTATACCTTCTGAATCCAATTCTCCCTGTGCAACAAGAGAACTGTTCGGTTCTGCACACATATATTGTATCTAGGATGTACCGTAACCTATTTAACATGTAAAGGACTGCTTGCCATCTGGGGGAGGGGGTAGAGGGAGGGAGGGGAAAAATCAGAACAGAAGTGAGTGCAAGGTATAATGTTGTAAAAATTACCCTGGCATGGGTTCTGTCAATAAAAAGTTATTTTAAAAATTAATTAATTAATTGAATTTCTGTTCTTTAAAGTTACATTTATAATTTCTGTTTAATTAGTTTGAATACTGACTAGATAAAGTTTAGTTGTTCATGATTTTCATGCTTCATTATTTGTGAACAAGAACTCCAAAAGGATAATAGTGATGGGCACCATATTCAAAAAGGAATAGGAAGCACACAGTCTCTTTATCAACAGAATTTTGTATACATTGGAGGAGTTGGAGGTGAATGGTGGTTGGTGGTTCACAGCTTTGACATAAGAACATTGATTTTTTAAAAAAGTATTTCCCCCCCACTTAGTAGTATTTTTTTCAATTACTGTAAAGATAGTTTTCAACATTCACTTTTATAAGATTTGAGTTCCATTTTTTTCTTTCTCTCCCTCTCTTTCCCCTTCCCCAAAACAGCATGTATGATATAAATTATAGATATACAATCATTTAAAACATTATCATATTAGTTATGTTGCGAAAAAAATCAGAAAAGGGAAAAACCATGAGAAAGAAAACCCCAAAAAAGTGAAAATAGTATTCATCTCCATTCTGACTCCATACTTCTTTTTCTGGGAAAAAAAATATATTTTTTAAAAAGAAACTTCCTAAAGTGGGATAAAAGGTCAATCTAGAGGTTTTCTTTAAATGAAATGAGCCAATTTACATTGCTATCTGGAGAAGGTGACACTATTAAATCACACTACCTCCTTCTCTCTATCTATGGAGAAAAATACTTTTGAAGTAACAGAGTTAAGGGTACTCGCTAGACAATCCATCCTACCAGGTCAGGGTAGGAAAAGGGGAATAACTACACAAGACTTTTGAGGTCCTCATTTCTAAAATATAGAGAATTGACTCAAATTTATAAGAGTTCAAGCCATTCTCCAATTAATAAATGGTCAAAGGATATGAACAGACAATTTTCAGATAAAGAAACTGAAACTATTTGTAGTCATATGAAAAGGTCCTCCAAATCACTATTGATCAGAGAAATGCAAATTAAGACAACTCTGAGATACCACTACAGATCTCTCAGATTGGCTAAGATGACAGGAAAAGATAATGACAAATGTTGGAGGGGATGTGGGAAAACTGGGACACTGATACATTGTTGGTGGAACTGTGAACAGATCCAATCATTCTGGAGAGCAATTTGGAACTATGCTCAAAAAGTTATCAAACTGCACAAACCTTTTGACCCAGCAGTATTTCTAGTGGGCTTATATCCCAAAGACATCTTAAAGGAGGGAAAGGGACCCACATGTGCAAAAATGTTTGTGGCAGCCTCTTTTGTAATGGCAAGAAACCGGAAACTGAGTGAATGCCCATCAATTGAAGAATAGCTGAATAAATTATGGTGTATGAATGTTATGGAATATTATTGTCCTGTAAGAAACGACCAGCAGGATGATTTCAGAAAGGCCTGGAGAGACTTACATGAACTGATGCTAAATGAAATGAGCAGAACTAGGAGATCATTATACATGACAACAAGAAGACTACACAATCAATTCTAATGGATGTGGCTCTCTTCAACAATAAGATGATTCTAACCAGTTCCAATTGTTCAGTGATGAAGAGAGCCATCTATACCCAGAGAGAGGACTGTGGAAGCTGAATGTGAACCACATATAGCATTCTCACTCTTTCTGTTGTTTACTTGCATTTTGTTTTCTTTTTCCGTTTTTTCTTCCTTCTTGATCTGATTTTTCTTGTGCAGCAAAGTAACTGTATAAATATGTATACATATATTGGATTTAACATATATTTTAACATATTTAACATATATTGGACTACCTGTATTTAGGGGAGGGAAGGAGGGGATAATTTGGAACAGAAGGCTTTGCAAGGGTCAGAGTTGAAAAATTATCCATGCATATGTTTTGTAAATAAAAGCTTTAATTTAAAAAAATAAAGTGGGAAAAAGTGTTAGAAAAAAATACTTTTGAGGCCAATAGTGTAAGGATAAGAGCAGTGGTTCTCAAACTTTTGTTTTCAGTATCTTTATTCTATTAAAAATTATTGAGGATCTCTCCAAAGCATTTTTGTTTATCTGGATTATATTTATAGACATTTACCATATTGGAAATAAAAACTATTTTTGAATTTGTAGACCCTCTAAAAGAGTTTCAGAGATCCCCAGGATTCTCTAGACCATAGCTTTGAGAACCATTGAACTAGAGGATAAGAATATTCTTGCTCCTTCTTTCTCTAATAATCCATCCAGTGAACTTTTCCACCTTACACACACAAAAAAGCCAGAGTTACCAGACTATAAATGTGATGGAATATCATTGAGAAGAAAAACATGGCAAGATTTACATGATTTATTACAAAGTAAAGGAAGAAAAACCAAGAAAGCAATATACATAGACTAATATAAATTAAAATTCTAAGATAACTAATTTCATTTTAAATTCAATGATTAATCTTAATCTAGGAGAGAGAATATATGATGAAAAAATTTCTATCCTTTCAATAGTGAGAGGGGTACAATGGAATCAGAATATTAGAGGTACATAGATGACTCACAATAGAAAAAGCACTGGGTCTAGACTTGGGAAGACTTGAATTCACTATCATGTTCATTGTCAAATATGGTTGTGTTGGTTCATTTTGCTTAATTGTTATAAAGGAGATTTCAATGGGAGAGGAGTGGTTGAGAAATATCTAGTATAAAAAACTAAAGCCTTTTTAATAAAACAACAAAAGTAACAAAGTTTTTAATAAGTAAAAAAATTTTAAGTGTCTATTGAATTAAGTTTTCTAACTGATTATGTGCCTCTTCTAATAGATTGCTATCAATTTGAGAGTCTTTGTGTATTCATTTCTTTGAATTCCCTCAGGAAGCACTGGGCTCTTCCACAAAGTAGTGTGTTAATTGTAGACTTTCTCAATGCTTTTAGTAACTTGGTAATGGTCTTTCCTTTCCAACTCTTACCTTCACACCAGCAGACTTCAAAACACATATAGACTCTCCATCAAATATCCTTAAATACTCAGTGAACCAGTATGACTATACTGTCTTATTCTTCTCTGTCCCTTACTCCCTTATCATAACATTGTGTTCCAAGAAGCCTCAGCTTTGGGCCACTACAGTTATCCACTCCTTTTCCTCCTGCATATGTGTTGTTGAACAAAGGTAGAAAAAGTAAAAAAAAAAAAAAAATTAAAAAATTAAAAAAGAAAAATAAAAAGAAAAAGTCATGAAATTCTCCTCATTGTGTCAACTATAAGTTAATGCTACATAGTTTCAACAGGGCCCTCAAAGCTGCTAGATTTTTATACACTCTGCTAATTAACTCATTATTCTACTCTTCAAAGTAGCTCTTCCAAACCTTTTCATTTCTCTCTAAACTTCTGGTGGCTCCCCCTCCTCCCATTCTCTCAGCTAAGAACATTGCCTCATACGTCACTAAACAAAAATTAAGGCGGTTGATGTACCTCTTATCTTATAACACTCAGATACCTTTAGCCATCTCGTCCTTCTTTGTTTCATGGGAAGAACTTATCCAGACAAGCCCCTCTACCTGTACAAGAAATACTTTTTCATTCTCTCTTCCCTAGCCAACTCCACAATTACCTCCATTTTTTTCAGTTATCTGCAACCCCTCCTTATGTGCTGGCTGCTTTCCTACTGTCTACAAACATGTCTGTATCTTTCCCATCTTCAAAAAACCCTCTCTTGATTCTTCCATGTCTGAAAACTATTAATCCATATCTCCCCTTTTATAGCTAAATTCCTTTGCCAGACCAAATATGGTTGACTTAGCTCTTCTTAGCAATATAATGACCCAAGATGTCTAAAAGACTCATGATGGAAAACTCTATCTATATCCAGAGAAAGAACTGATGGAATCTGAATGCAGGTTTTTCTATTTTCACTTTTGAATATATGTACATATGTATGTGTGTGTGTATGTTTCTTTTTGTTCTGTTTCTTCTTTCACAACATGACTAATACAGAAATATACTTTACATGATTGCACATATATAATCTATCTCTAATTCCTTACCATTTTAGAAAAGGGGAAGAGAAGAGAGGGAAGGAGAGAGGGAAAAAATTTGGATTCAAAATTTTATAAAAAACTAAATGTAATGAACTAATTAAAAAATAAATTATATTAATACTTTGTTGTTGTTCTCTCCAAAGTTTCCAGTGATCTCTTAATTGCCAAATCTAGTGGCACTTTCTCAATCCTCATCTTTCTTCAGCTCTCTACAGCTTTTAATACTGTCAATCACATTCTTCTCCTTAATGTTCTTATCCCTCTAGGTTTTCTGGACATTGCTGTTTCCTGGTTGTCTTTTTATCATCAGACCACTTCTTCTCAATCTTCTTTGCTGTATCTTCATCCATGGTCATAGGTTTAAAGGAATATGTATGAGGTGTTCAGGAAGGACCAGTACCTTTGACATGAGAGTGTGCCAAATCCTTTTCAGGGCTGCCATTCACCTTTAGTTATATCCCCAGAAAAACTATTTCAACAGAGGAGCTAAACCAGGTTGAGGCTACCTGATAGACCTCACACTCTTTGATGAGGTAAGGAGATGTCTATACCAAACATGTGAAGACTTGCCTTGGTGAAATAGATTGATGAGAACAATTTGTTCCAAAGGCCATGAAGGCAACTGAAGCAAGCACTACAGAGCACTTAGAGCTTGGTCAAGCATGGAAGATGCCAAAATCATCCATTGCATCCTGGGCCATTGCCAGTAATCTTGACTTTTGTCTTGTCACTGGACTTTGATAACTTTTGGAGAGTAAGGCTGATGATTTTATGCAACTCTGCCTCCCTTAAATACAAATCATGTGCAAGTCAAGAAGTTATCCCAATGTCATTGGCCCTTTTTTGTCATTTGTTCTTTTCAAAACAAATAGCAACAACTAACTGGGGGTATCTCACAAGGTTCTCTATGTTTTGGTTCCTCGTCTCTATACTACTTCATTTGGTGATCTCACCTCTAGTGGATTCAATTATTATCTCCATGCTGATGATTCTCAAATATATTTGTTTTATTCTTTCCTCTCTATTGACTTCTAGGCTTATATCTCCAAATGCCTATTTGACATACAGAACCAGATGTCCTTTATAAATCTTAAACTCAATGTGTCCAAAATTGAACTCTTTATCTTTTCTCCAAACCTTCCTCTCTTCCTTAACTCTTTATTACATAACAGGACAGCACCATCCTCCTAGTTCTGCATGCTTAAAACCTAGACATTATCTTCTTCTCATTATTGATCATCTATCCCACATCTTATCTATTATCTGATTTTGGTCTGTTGACTTTACTCTTGCAACATCTCTTGAATAAATATTTATTTTCTCCTCTGCTATTGCCATTACCCTGTTGCAGACCCTAAATTTGTCACCCCTGTTTCACTGCAATAATTTTCTGGTTAACTTCATATCTCTCAGGTTGGCTAAGATGACAGGAAAAATTAATTATGAATGTTAAAAGGAGATGGGAGAAAACTGAGACACTAATACATTGTTGGTGGAATTGTTAACTGATCCAACCATTCTGCAGAACAATTTGGAACTATATACCAAAAGGCTATCAGCCTGTGTATATCCCTTTGATCCAGCAGCACCACTACTAGGTGTATATCCAAAAGAAATGATAAAGAGGGAAAAGGACTCACATGTACAAAAATGTTGTAGCAACCCTTTTTGTAGTGGCAAGAAAGTGAAAATTGAGTGAATCAGTTGGGGAATGGCTGAATAAGTTATGGTATATGAATGTAATGAAACATTATTGTTATATAAGAAATTATGAGCAGGTTGATTTCAAAAAAGTCTGGAAAGACTTCCATGAATTCATGCTGAGAGTAAAGTGAGCAGAGCCAAGAGAATATTATATACAGTAACAACAAAATTATGTGATGATCTTGTAACAGGCTGAAATTCTTAAAAAGTGTGCTTGAATCAGACAACCAAGAACTTAAGGCTAATTACCTATTGGACAGTAATTCTATTAACAAATTTCTTCTCTCAGTTCATGCTGGCTCAATGCTTGGGGTTAAGAGAATTGTAGGTAAGGATTAGGAGGTGGAGTGAGAGAGGTGAGACAACTTCACTTGGCCTCAGGATGAGGAGAAAAGTTTGGAGATTCTGGGCTCTAGAATCAAGGAAGGATCCTTGGCAAAACTCCTGGCAGTTTTGTCCATCTCCTTCACTTCTTCCCTTAAAGGCCAAGGACTTTTGCTTATCCTGACTCTGGCGGATTCTGAGGCCTCCAGGGAGCTAGTCCAGAATTTACATAATCTATTGTGATAGACTTGGCCCTTTTCAACAATGAGATGATTCAAGGCAATTTCAATAGATTTGTGATGGAAGGTGCCATCTATATCCAGAGAGAGAACTGAATGTGAATCAAAGCATGATATTTTCACCTTTGTTGTTGTTGTTTATTTGCTTCCCCCCTTTTTTGTGGTTTCCCCCCCCTTTTGATCCGATTTTTCTTTTCGCTCAACATGACAAATATAGAAATATGTTTAGAAGAACCACACTATTTAACCTATTTTGAAGGGGGGAAAGGGAGAAAAAATTTGGAACACAAGATTTTGCAAAGATGAATCCTGAAAACTATCTTTGCATGTATTTAGAAAAATAAAATACTATTAAAAATAAAAATTTAAAAATAAATTTGCTGGTTGGTCTTATGAATAAATAAATGAATAAAGTACAGGTCTGACTATGTCACCCCCCTGTATTCCAGCTGATCCCTGTGACTTTCAAGATCAAATATAAAATCTAAGTTTTAAAGCCCTTCACAACTTAACACTGATTTTCCCCTGCTCTCGCTTCCATTTTATCAGTCCTTACACTTAGACTGCATCTCCCATCTACTCTTTGATCCAGTAAAACTGGCCTTTTCTCTGATCCTGGTACAAGATATTCCATCTTTCGACTCTGGACATTTTTACAGGTTGTTGCCATATCTGTAATGCTCTCCTTCCTCATCTCCACCTACTGGTTTCCCACCTAAATTCCCATATTTTAAAGGAAGTCTTAATTTTCAGATGATGAAATTGAAATTATTTCTAGCCACATGAAAAGATGCTCCAAGTCATTATTAATCAGAGAAATGCAAATTAAGACAACTCTGAGATACCACTACACACCTGATGACAGGAAAAAATAATGATGAATGTTGGAGGGGGCGCGGGAAAACTGGGACACTGATGCATTGTTGGTGGAGTTGTGAATGAATCCAACTATTCTGGAGAGCAATTTGGAATTATGCCCAAAAAGTTATCAAACTGTGCCTACCCTTTGATCCAGCAGTGATACTACTGGGCTTATACCCTAAAGAGATACTAAAGAAGGGAAAGGGACCTGTATGTGCCAAAATGTTTGTGGCAGCCCTGTTTGTAATGGCTAGAAACTGGAAAATGAATGGGTGCCCATCAATTAGAGAATGGCTGGGTAAATTGTGGTATATGAATGTTATGGAATATTATTGTTCTATAAGAAATGACAAGCAGGATGATGTCAGAGAGGCTTGGAGAGACTTACATGAACTGATACTAAGTGAAATGAGCAGAACCAGGAGATCATTATATACTTCAACAACGATACTGTATGAGGATGTATCCTGATGGAAGTGGATTTCTTTGACAAAGAGAAGATCTAACTCAGTTTCAATTGATCAATGAGGGTCGGAAGCAGCTACACCCAAAGAAAGAACACTGGGAGAGGAATGTGAACTGTTTGCATTTTGGTTCTTCTTCCTGGGTTATTTTTATCTTCTAAATCCAATTCTTCCTGTGCAACAAGAGAACTGTTCAGTTCTGCATACAAAAAATTGTATCTAGGATATACTGTGACATATTTAACATGTATAGGACTGCTTGCCATCTGGGGGACGGGGTGGAGGGAAGGAGAGAAAAAGTCAGAACAGAAGTGAGTGCAAGGGATAATGTTGTAAAAAAATTACCCAGGCATGGGATCTGTCAATAAAAAGTTATAATTATTAATAAATAAATAAATAAACGAATAAATAAATAAATAAAGGAAGTCTTAAATAGGAAATCTTTCCCTACTAGCTCTCTCTCTGTTGGATTATTTCCTTTTTATCCTGTGTATAATTTGTACTTAGTTGTTTTCTTGGTGTCTTTTCTATTAAGTTGTGAATTTCTTAAGGAGAAGGACTCTTTTTTTGCCTTTCCTTTGTATCTTTTTTGCCTGGCATATAGCATTTGGCACATAGTAGGCATATAATAAATATTTATTCATTAATTGACTTACTAACACTATGGGTATAAATGTTGCATAACTCTCTATTGACTGCATTCAACTGAAGAAAAGTAATACACAGACCCTACAAATCTGTGGTCCGTGGATAGAAAAAGAAAAAGTAAGGTTTTCTGAAGATTCCTCCCTCATTTCAATTTTTTTCTTCTGGATAAATTTTACACTCTTTTTTTTTTTCCTACTCTAGGTCAACCCAAAGGTAGCCTACATTGTCTTAGGAGTAGCATAAGTTCAGTAGAACAGATTTTTGGCTTCTCTAATATAATAATAACAATAATAAACTGAAATGTTCTTTTTTTTTCATTCCAGGAGTAAAAAGACTTATGCATTTTTTTTAAAACTGGGAAGAACAAGCTTGCTATGCCATAGATACATTTGAATTAATCTTGTTCTTTCTTACTGTAAAAACCTGAATTTGGTTACTTTGGTAAAATAATGGTATCATTCTTTTGGTGAAGCATTCCTTTTATTTTCATATCTTGAATTTTTGCGAATTTTTTTATGAAAAGAGGGAAAGAAACCAAAAATATCCCTCTGAAATGAACAGGGAACAATCATTACAAATACACACACACACACACACACACACACACACACACACAAACATGCATGCACATACTAAAGCCCCACCTGGCTTTAGTAAACAAAGGAAAATATGAAGCCAGCTTTGATGATTCAAAACTTCTGGCCATTCAACCCTGAACATGTAGAACCATTCCTGGCTCCTGGCAAGCTGCTAATCTCTTGTGGAAATTCACTGAGCATGAGCAGGGAATAGGAATTGGAAAAGAAGGTGTTCTTTAGAAAACATGGGAGGGAAAGGGAATAGAGAGATTGAAAAGGGGGAGCAAATTAGAAAAGCAATAGAAACATTGCAGGAAGGAAAGGTTTGAAGTCAGGCTTTCCTGAAAGCAAGCTGAGACCTCAAGTCAGGGAAAAGTCTGAAAACAACTTTATCCTTTATTTCCAGAACTTCCAGAGAGAAATGGAAATAAAATAGCATCTCATTATAACAACTGCTAAGCAAGGTTAAGTTAATGATTAGACAGACTGGCCTAGTGACTGGATCACTAGACCTAGCATCAGGAAGACCTAATTTCAAAACTCACAGCTGTCACTTGTATTCCACAGTTACTATGGAAAAGTCCCTTTCCTTTTTCTGAGCTTCTGGAAACTCTTTAAGATTCTTAAATTAAACATAGTTATAAGCAAAACACCCTGGTACGAACTTTGCCTTTGATAGTGGAGAAAATATTCTATGCTATATAGCTGTATGGGAACCATAATTTGACTTAGAACATAACTTAATCTATCATGCTTCCTCTCACTATTATGAAAGAAAATATACTTAGGTTCCCTCCCCCCCAATCATTCTGAATTTACAAGGGAATAAGATTTAGTCTATAAAATAGTGGTTAATAGTGGGAAAGAGTCTGGGCAGGAAGTCAAGAAACCTGTATTCTAGTCCCAGGTCTGCCACAAACTTTCTGTGTGACATTGGATAAGTTAATTAACATCTTTAGCTTTGTAATACCTGAGAAACTGAGGCAAAACAGAAATTAGAGGTTTTTAATATCTTAATAGTGGAGAAGTTGGACTGGTGAAGTCATACTAACCATAGCCATAGCTAGCTAGCTGGATCACACTCTTGTCTCAAAGCATCTAACAACTAGCAAGTAATTCCAGAGACTTTTATAGGGCTCCAGAGATCAGGGAAACAAAGGCAAGGGGGGAAAATACCTAGTAAGTCATAATTTCAGGAAGGACTATAAATTCTGATAAGTTGGGAGTGAAGAAGGTGATCAAGCAGGAGCCAGGAAGTTTGGGCCAGGAAAGATGGAGGATGCCATCTAGTTATTTGAGATAAGCCATTTGGAGTTTTATGACTCTTTGGAATGCTGGAGTGGCATTCCATTCTAGCTCTAATTATCTCAATCCTAATGGATAGGAAAGGGGAGGAGGGGACACACATAGCATACTAATTTGGGGAAACTGAGATATTATAATTCAGGGAAACTGAGGCATTACAGCTTCAGCTTCTTTGATACACAAAATGAGTATATTATTCCAAATAATCTAAATGATGTCTCAGATCTCTTCAATCTTCAGTATTTCATGACTCTAAGCAACAAAATTAATCATTCCAGAATGACTAATTTAGAAAAGGACAAATGAAAAGCCCATCCCCAAAGTTATTAAGAACTGGAGCTAAGACATGTTTCATTATTACTTTAAGTAATAATCCCTACTTCTATCCCATTTATTCCTATCCCTTTTACAATAGCCTATTTTGACCTCTCATCCTCCCTGAATGTAAAACTACAATGCCAAGAAATAATGACATTGATTAAGGGCACAACTGTTGTAAACAATTCACAGCATAGCCATACTCTGCAACTGTTGTCCTAGCCAACATGTTTTGCTATAACATTTGCAATAATGTAGAGACAGCATAAGATATTCATTAGTTACATGAGGAATACCTCGGTAGGAATCCTAAATCCTTCATTTACAGATTGTATAATCATGGGCAAGTCCCTATATAAGCCTCATTTTTGCCACTTGTAAAATGAGGATAGTAATACCTGTTACTAGTTGTTGATTCTCAAATCAAATGAAAAAATACATGAAAGTAATTTTAAATCTTAAAGTATTATGTAAAGGTTGGCCAATTTGTAGAGACTATACCAGTCTAATTCCATCCAAAGCTAATTACCCTTATGGCTTCTACCTTACTGCTTATTTCCAGTCCTTTCCTTCAGATATGTACTTCCAACTGCGCAATGGGGTTCCCTATCTTTTTCAATCCTCATTTCATTCCTAACCCAGATCTTGTTTAATTCTACCCCTGTGTTTTCCCCATCCCTCTGGCCCAAAACATATTCCTATGAATAATAATTTTTATGACACTAACTACCCTCCATAATGTTTTTTTCTTATAATATAATGTTTTGAGAAGAGGAGAACTAGCAATTAATACTGTAAAGGTATGGCTCGATGAGCATTATGACGTGGTGAAAAGGGGACAACAGAAAGTGTCAGAGACCTACAAAGAGAAAGAGCACATGAATAGTTTGGGGAAAAATATCTGGCTTATTCCAAAGAGGTTTGGGAAGGAAGGAAATAAAAATGAAATCTAATATAGACCATTGTAGTTGTACACTCTGGGAAGCACAACAACAATAATACTCCAAATCAGAAAATGCTGTTGAATGGTAGCCATGCAGAAAACTATTTGGGGGTAATAATGAATTAAATTAAATATGTACTCATGGGGCAAAGATCATGCTGAGACATATATCCCACACAAGGCAAAAGCAGAAATAAATCCTGTACATAAAGCCTTTTATGTTTACTTCATTGCATACTACTTCCTCTAAGAAAAAGGAGAACTGCTAACAAGCCTGGCAAAAATAGGACAGCTAAGGAAGGTGGTGGGAGGGGCTGGTTTGTTACAAAAGGAGGTCATCTAGAAGAGGTAATGATGTGAGCAGAGCACAAGACCCAGAAGTTCTGAGACACGGGAAACACACCAACCATCCCAGACCCTGAACCTTAAGTTCCAGAAACAGTCACCTCCATCACCATGATGTCCCTCTGAAAAGGCCCACTCTTCCAGTTCTTCAAAGGGATAAGGCCAGGACACTCTTGGGATATACATCTGGTGCAACTTCATATATAGTGGGACTGTCCTTTGTTCTATCATCCCTTCCCACTGGAAAATAGAAGTAATCCCAGGTACAGTTTTGAATAGTTACCTGAGAAAGATCCAGAATGTTCGACTCATATTCAAGAAAGGAATCAAGGATAATGTTCTTCAGAATAAAAATTCTGAATGTAGTCTTCCTTTCCCAAGAGTGGTAGAGAAGGCAGGGGATCCCTAGTCTTTCTTATCCTGAGATCCCCTCTCCCCAAGCCAAGTAAATACTCTCAAATAAACAAAAAAGTGGCATCAAAAATTTCATTTGAATTGCTTGCCATAAGAATTTAAGATCTTTAGAGACACTGTATCTTACTGATTTTTTCTATCTTGCACATGGTCTAGCATAGAGATTCCTGCAACAAAGCAGGTGTCCATAGTTGTTGTTTAGTCATTTCAATCTTGTCTAATTCTTTGTGACTCCATTTGAGATTTTCTTGGCAAAGATACTAGAGTGCTTTGCCATTTCCTTCCCCATCTCATTTTGCAGATGAGAAAATGATGGAAAGTGGGTTAAGTGATTTGGCTAGTCACACAACTAGTAAATGTCTGAGGCAAAATTTTGAACTCAGGTCTTTCTGTTACCAGGCCCAGTACTTTACACTGTGCCACCTAGCAGCCCTAATTGGTGTTTAGCAAATATTTATTGAATTAAACTGGATTGCAAAATAATGGACTGATAAACTTGTCCTGAAGTTTTGCCAACATAGAATCTGATAAAATACCATTTGGAACCCATCCCCAGGATTGAATTAATGCAAATAGCATATGGGAATTCATTAAAATATATCATTGTGGAAATTTACAAATTCAACGAACTTTAGGTTTGAAAGACACCATTAACATCAACTACAAATCTCATTTTACAGATAAGGAGACTGAGGCTAAGAGAATTAAAGTGGACTGCACCAAATCATAAGCTAATTGATGGCAGAGTTAGAACTAAATTTATAATATGTCACTTGCCCAGCATGCATCCCAAGGATCATATTCAACAGATCAAGCAACAAATTTTAATTGGGCTAATGATTGGTACTCAGCAGAATCATCTAGAATAGTGTTTTTCACATCACTCAATGAATATGTGCTACATAAATGAATGAAAAAGTAAATGAGTGAGTGAATGAATGAATGAGTAAAATGTCTCATGTAGAGCTAAAGACTGGATAACATGGAAGAAGAATAAGAAATTATATCCCTTCTTACGGACATACTTGGGGAATCAAACTTAATTCATGTGAAATAACACTACAAGATAGAATATAATTAAATGTTAAACTGGGCTCCAAATAGAGAGGCAGAGTATAGAGTAAAGAGAAAGAATGCTTGTTTAGGAGTCAAGTATACCTGATTTTCAAGACATTTTCAAGCCAAGTGATCCTGGGCAAAATCATTTAACAACTCCTCCTCTTTATCTATAAAATGAGGGTAATAATAGCACCTATCTTAGTGGGTTGTCATTATAATCAAATGAGATAAGGGTGTGCCCAAGAGGCATTGGACTGATTGTAGTCCCTTGGGAAAGGGTAAGTTTGAGAATGAGTGGAGGAGAAAAGTCCTACTTACTCATATATTTGAGAGAATAGAAAAGGCTTGGAGTTTGAAAACTGGAGAACTCCAAGCCACAGAGTTATTGGGAAAATAATCATTATTTCATTTGTAGTTTAGCCTTCAAACATTAAAATTAGGAGATATATGTGAACTAGAATGGCAGACAGTTTTGCTAACATCAGTCATTGGCTTCTTCCTTTTTTTCTAAAAGAAGTGTAACAAGAAAAAACTCATGGTCTTTAAACTAAAAGTATAACATACTTCATTTCCTTTGGAAAGAGAGATGCAAGGATTTTAGGTAAGCCAGAAACTGGAGGTAGCAACGAGTTACCCATTTGAACCCCAGATCTGAAGTATAAAAGACTCTAAGAGCCGAGGGGACTGAGTCTGCTAGGACTGGGTCAGTAGCAGTCCCTCTATGTGTCTGCCTTGATCACATGAATATCCCACATGTACCTCTTCACACATACAACTTGGTCATAGTTATATCTCGCATGTATGCCTTTGTTACATTTTTCTAGAAACTGTACATATTTGTGAGTCAATATATTTTTAATTTGTGGAGGAAATACTTTGTTGCCACTTTTCTTACTATTTTCTTACATTTCATTAAATACTTTTGCCTTTAGTAACTCTTGCCCTCAGTAAACCCATCCATGGAGGTTTCAGAGCCACAGAGAGCCTTAAATCAGGGATAATCATTCTCTTTGGCTACCTGCCTTGGGGTTTGGGAAGAGATATCCCCAGGTACTGTACACAAGTACTTAATAATCAAGGCAGCCAGGTGGCACAGTGTATAGAAGACTGGACCATGAGGAAAGAAAACCTCAATTCATTTCTGATCTCAGTCATTTGCTTGCAAAACATTTAACCTCTTTAAATGCCACAGGAGTTCAGAGGTAAGAAGAACAAAGGGAACTGGTCCAATCAAAGAAGGTTTCATAGAAAAGTAGCTGACACAGGGGCAGCTGGGTGGCACAGTAAATAGAGTGCTAGCCCTGAATTCAGGAGAATCTGAGTTAAAATGTGACGTCAGACACTTAACCCTTCCTAGTTGTGTGATCCCAGGCATCCCAATTGCCTCAGGAAAAAAAAAAAGAAAAAAAAAAGTAGGCAACTATATATTTAAGAACCCAAGGTTCTGCCTTTGAATCTCTGCTCTGCTGCTACTATTGCATGATCTGAAAATTTATTTCCTGGTTCTGGGCCTTAGTTTCCTCATCTGTAAACATAAGCTGGCTGGAGTAAATAGTCTCCAACTTTCCTTTCTCTAAGTTATGCTATGAAGTGGATAGGTGGTTCCATGCTATTCCTTGAAGGTAACCTAAAAATTTATATTATAGAATCCAAAATGTCAGAGAAAAAAATTTTAAACTGACTAGCACAATTAAACACACACAAAAAAAGGTTTCCCAAACATCTGAAGAGGATGACTTAATCCATTTTGTATTCTTTTCTGGCTAAGTTGTGGCCCAGATCTATTGAAGGCTAAGGAAGGGTGGGGAGCAGAGGTGGTTGATGGTACAGTCTGGGTGGTTAGGATAATAATAAAACAGCATATACTAGTAGTTGGCATACAAACAGCATGCCAGAAACAACTAGTTTTCCTGCTCAGGACAATAAAGTGGGACCACCCTAGGAAAAATGCTTGTAAGTTTCTGAGGGCAGAGTGTCAACCACACAATATTCAGGCACCATCTGCTAAGTTATTTGAACCAAATGGCATAAAGAAGCTAATGTTATTTGACTCCTAATGCTCTTGCCAGAATATCATCATCATAGTCGTCATCATCGTCATCAAACTTCAAAAATAGAAATGGAAGTATGCAGAGATAAACTGACTTGGGTATACAAACCAGCCCAAAACATTATAGCAATTAACAGTCAAGAAAGTAGAGAGTCAGTTGAGGAGCTTATTTAAAATGAAACCAAAGAAATAGGTCAACGAAAAGGAAAAAAAAAATTCAACCAAAAAAGAGTCCAATAAAATCCACTCCTACAATTTTGGGCTTTTAAAAAAAAGTGAAAGATGGTGAGCCTTCCTTGACCTTTGTCCTGTTAGATAGACTCTCAATAAATCCTCTGGGAACTTCTTTTAAGTAGGTCCTTCCTGCCCTAACTTAAGACTACCAGTAAGTGTGATCATCTCTGTAGCCAAGTGAGCCCAATAAGGTCTGCAAGCCAGAAAAACAGGAGCAAACAACTTCAGAAAAACAATATGTCCCATAAACAAAGCTAGTGGAAAGCTTCCAGATACACACAATGAGGCTAATCTTCTGGGCACACATTTCCCGTCTTGGGTATTAACATGAGCATCACTTCCTCCTAGGTAGAGGTAAATTCTTACTTCAGTAACTTAGACTGTGGATCCAAGAACAATAATGGGCTAAATTCCCACTTTTAAGAACCAGTAACAGGCAAAAGATACAAGAACCCTCTTTTTTCTTTCTTTTTTTTCCCCCTTAAAGAAGCCACTGTTAGTAGAACAATGTCATTCCATTTAAGTAAGCAGGATCAGGACTTTCAGAATAAAAAGGCCAGAGCTAGCTGTTTTAATATGTGATGGCACATGTGGGTTAAGATATTAGTTCTATGTTTCTTCTTTTATAAGTTCATAAGTAAATGTCACTGAACACAGTACACACTGGGCTGAGAAGGGGTCAGAAATGAGTGAGCATTCAAAGTCTTTCAAAATCTGGCTTTATCTTATCTTTTGATTTTTATATTTCCTATTGTACCCTTATACTCACTATTCCAGTAAGGAAAATCTCTATGACTATACCATCTTTATTTCTGACTTGGTGCTATTTAGAATGTTCTCTTTTATACTCTCTCCTTTCCCTATCTAAAGCCAACATATTCTTCAAGATCTAATTCATGTTACCTTCTCAGCAAGTTTTCTTTAATTAACCCAGGGTGACTCCCAAATTACTGTGGGAATTATAGTTTATTCTATACAATTTAGATCTTAATTAGATCATGGCACATATTATTTGCCGTTATCTCTTGTGTATTATTCTTGTTACCCTAGAGCAGTGGTTCTCAAACTTTTGTTTTTAGTATCTTTATCCTATTAAAAATTATTGAGGATCTCTCCAAAGCGTTTTTGCATATCTGGATTATATTTACAGACATTTACCATATTGGAAATAAAAACTATTTTTGAATTTGTAGACCTTCTAAAAGGGTTTCAGAGATCCCCCAGGATTCTCTAGACCATACTTTGAGAACCACTGCCCTAGAGCCTAATCACAAGGTATGCCTGTAGTAAATACTCAGTGAAAAAGTAGACTCTTTGACATGGAGGGGTCCAGAAGAAAAATTCTGTTTAGTCAATATTGCCGAGGACTCACCCACATATCAAGTATTTTCACTGAATCTCATGAAAAACTTATAATAAATTGCCAGTGATAAGTATGGAAACATTATAAATGTTTGCTCATTGTAATTAAATAACCATAAGAAACTGATCAATGCAATTATCAGCAATAATTCCAAAGAACCAATGATCCTCTTCTTAACAGTATCTTATAGAATGATACATATATTTTTGGTTAATGTTTTGCTTGACTATGTAAATTGTTGCAAGGGTTTTGTTTTTCTTCCTTTCCCTTATGAGGAGAAGTAAAGGAGAGAAGAGAGCTATTGATAGGCTTAAGAAAAGTAAGAGAATATGAGGATAGTAAACAGGACACACAGACCAAATACAGCACCAAAGCTTTGAAAATAATATTAAATTTATTGTATGCTTGGAGAGAGAAACAAGCTGTAGGTGGCACAGATTTTCAGCTACATACTCAATCCTGTTTTGTATAAAATGTT
This sequence comes from Antechinus flavipes, assembly GCF_016432865.1. NCBI lineage: Eukaryota > Metazoa > Chordata > Mammalia > Dasyuromorphia > Dasyuridae > Antechinus > Antechinus flavipes. The sequence continues at coordinate 298,338,546 of NC_067398.1, read as the reverse complement.
TATATAAAAATGTTCATCTTAATTGGTCTTAAGTTCATAATAAAAATAAAAATTACATTTCAAAAAGAATGGAATAATAATCTTTAGGTGTTATAAAATCATAAGATTCAGGTAATAAAATATGTTTAAAGCTCCTACTATATGCCTAGTCTGGACTTACACTATGGGTTCTGCACTATCTTTATTGGTGAATACAAACTCACTATATCTAACTGGCCCCATTCATCACCCGCATTCTTTTCTGATCATATCCTTGCCATTTGCTCTACTATATTTATTTTATTTTGGAATGTATAATCAAATCAATACTCTCAGTGGTACTAGAGAGAGCATATCAGTCAAGTCCTATATAGCTGACCAACATTATGACTTTTTTTCTTCAAATTTTGGTATTTTATTTTTCTAATTACATGTATAGATAGTTTTCAACATTTATTTTATAAGATTGAGTTCCATTTTTTTCCTTCCTACCTTCCCTTCCCTTCCCAAAACAGCAAGCAATCTGATATAAATTATACATGTACCATCATTTTAAAACATTTCTACATTAGTCATGTTGGAAAAGAAAAATCAGAACAAAAAGGGAAATCATGAGAAAGAAAAAACAAACAAAAAAGGTGAAAATCGGATAGTTTGTTTTACATACTTTCTTTGGATTCAGATAGCATTTTCCATCTAGGTATATCAGATTGTCTTGAATTATTGCTGAGACGAGCTTTTCATCACACAATCTTGCTGTTCCTATGTACAATGTTCTCCTAGTTGTGCTCACTTTACTTCCCATCAGTTCATGCAAACTCTTTCTAGGTTTTTATGAAATTTGCCTGCTTATCATTTCTTTCTTTTTTAAAAAAGTATTTTAATAGTATATTATTTTCCTAAATACATGTAAAGATGGTTTTTAACTTTTATTTTTGTAAGATTTTGAGTTCCAAATTCTTTTCTCTCTCCTTCCTACCCTAGCAAGCAATCTGATATAGGTTATACATGTAAATTCATTTTTGACATATTTCTATATGAGTTTTGTTGGGAAAGAAAAATCAGAATAAAAGGTAAAAACTATGAGAAAGAAAAAAAAAGGGGAAGAAAAGATGAAAATGATGTGATTTGATCTGAATTCAAAATCCATTGTTCTCTCTCTACATGTGGTTGGCACTTTCCATCCAACGTTTATGGAAATTGCCATGGATTACTGAACTGCTGAGAAGAATCAAGTCCATCATAGTTGACCATCACACAATCCTACTGTTGTTTTGTACAGTGTTCTCTTGGTTCTGCTCACTTCACTCAGCATCAGTTCATGTAAGTCTTTCCAGATCTTTTCTGAAATCAGCCTGTTCATCATTTCTTATTGAACAATAATATTCCATTACCTTTATATATCATTCCCAAACATCATGCTCAAATGGGCATCCATTCAATTTCCAAATCTTTGCTATCACAAAAAGAATTGCTACAAACACCTTTGCAAATGTGAGTCCTTTTCTCTCTTTTATGATTTCTTTGAGATACAGACCCAGTAATGGCACTGTTGGATAAAAGGGTAATTATACAGTTTTATAGAATTTGGGCCATAGTTACAAATTGTTCTCCAGAATGTCTGGATCAGTTCACAATTCCACTAATAATGCATTAATATCCCAGTTTTCCCACATCCCCTCCAACATTCATCATTATCTTTTTCTGTTATCTTAGCCAATTAGAAAGGTGTGAGATGGTACCTCAGAGTTATTTTAATTTGCATTTCTTTAATCAATAGCAGTCACTATGACTTCTTACACCAAAATACTCTTCCCTGGTTACTGCCATCTCTATAGATGTTGTCTCCTACTATGAGAATATGAGCTCTAGTGCTTTAATGTTTCTATCCTCAGTTCTTAGAAGATCATAGATATAGTACATAATAAATGCTTTAAAAAAATTTCTTTGTCTACTCATCTACTTTTTCCATAGGAGTTGATCAATCCTCAAATCTCAAAATCTGAGAGTTGAAAGGAACCTTGAAAATCATCTAGTCTACCTCCTTCATTTTTAGAAATGTAGATGGAAACTTCCAGAGGTTAAAAGAGGTATTTAGGGTCACACAGCAAGTCACTGAAAGAGCTAGGATAAGATCCCAGGACTTTTGACTTCCAGTCCAATACTATTCCACTACTCCATGTAATCTTTATCTCAGTGCTATCTTGAAGTTAATCTTTAAAACCCTACCACCAGTCAGGCTTCCCCTTTAGAGGCCTATCTCCCAAAGAACTTTCCAAAACCTGAGACCAGCCACCCTGGGAACTGGGGCTGATGGTTTCCAGGAAACAGTGATAAATTTTGTAAAAACAAACAGTTGACAATTGGAGTGTCTGGCACAAAGAAGATGGTGAGGAGCATATGAACTTTTCCAGCTGAATTACTTGTAAATCAGGGTCTAGTGGACAATATGAGAACACTATGAAATATTTTTCAATCTTCCTGTTCTTTAGATGTAGATCAAGATGCAGAGAACTATAGCCAAAGGAAGCTTTACTTCCTTCACATATGCTAAAAGGGCTGACAGGATTTTTTTAATTAAAAAGAGAAAAGTTAAAAAAAAGAAAAACAAGGGAGGGGAAGATACAGAAAGGAAAGGAAAGCAGAAAGGACAGGAAGGGGAAAAAAGGGAAGAGAATGGAAAGGAAAGAAAAAGAAACAAAAAGATCTTTGAAGCTAATCATCTCATTTTTCCTGGTCATTCTTTTATATACGTCTGAGGAAAATATGCTTTAAAAAATTTTTTTTACTATACAAGATAAGGCTATTATAACAAAATATCAAGAAGGGAACCAACACAATGATAAGTTTTTTTTTGTTTTTTTTTTCTGAGGCAATTGAGGTCAGGTCTGCCTGACTTCAGGGCTGGTGTTCTATCCACTGCCCTGACCAACAAGCTTTTTATAAAGCATAATAACCAACAACAAAATATTACCTAACATTTATATAGTGCCAGACACTGTAATAAGTGATATTTATTTATAATTACTATCTTATTTGTCATCACAACAACTCAGGAAGAAAGTGCTGTTATTGTCTCCATTTTGCTCTTGAGGAAACTGATAAATTCAAATCCAGCCTCAAATACTAAATATGAGTAAGCAAGCTACTTAATCATTAGTTTCCTTAATATGGTGGGGATAAGATGAAATCAAATTGTGATTCTATTGATAAAGAGAATTTCTTCTACTAATGTAGACCAGTGTCAATTACCTTCTTTTTAAAAAAAAAAATCATTATAGCTTTTTATTGACAAAACATATGCATGGGTAATTTTTCAACATTGACCCTTGAAAAACCTTCTGTTTCAACTTTTCCCCTCCTTCCCTCCACTCCCCTCTGCGCCCCCCCCCCCCATGGCAGATAGTCCCATACATGTTAAATATGTTAAAATATATGTTAAATACAATATATGTATACATATTTATGTAGTTGTCTTGCTACTCAATTATCTTCTTTATGACTTATAGTATTAGAAAGGGGTCTACAGCACTGAGAAGTTAAGTGACTGGCTCACTGTCATACACTCAATAAGTTAGAGTAAGGATTTGAAATCAGGGCTTCTATAACTCTCAGTCAAATTCCTTGAAGAACCTACCTACATTTCCAATTTCATCTGTCAATCCTTTGTATTATAGTGTCTGAGCTCACCTGAAACTGTTCTCTTAAAGTTATCAATCACCTCTTTATTAGCAAATCTGATGCTGTTTGTTTCTCAGTCTTCATCTTTTGTGATACATTCTTCATTATTTGATGTTGCTAACTCTCTTTTTTCCTTCCTCCCCTAAGTATGCCTCACAGTAATTCCTCCTGATTCTCTTTCTACCTGTATGACTACTTTTTTTTTCCATTCTCTTGGAAAGCTTTTCATTCATGTCACACACTAGCTATGTCTGCATCACAAGATTCTGTTACGGGTCTTTTTTCATTATTTCTTCACAACCTTATTAGTTCTCATGGCTTTAACTGTCACCTTCAGCTCTAATCTCTCCCCTGAACTTCATTCTTCCATCACCAATCACTTATGGGATATTTCAAATTTCATTTCCCAGATATATCTCAAAATCGACAATACTAAAAGTAAATTCATCATCTAGTCATGTTAATTTTGAGACTGGTTTCCTAGATTCTTGCCCTTCCCATTTTTCTCAACTCTTCAATCTCATCCCAAAATCCAACTTGTGACCAAACCTTGTTATTTCTACTTCTATAACATCTTCATAATCTGAACCTCTTTCTTTTTTCATACAGCTACCAATTTGATTTAGGGCCTCATCACTTCTCCCCCAAATTATTTGAAGTATCCTATTGGAGACTTTCCAGAATCAAATATAAATTCATCTATTTAGCTTTCAAAGTACTTCCCAATCCCAAAGTCCTAATCTGTCTTTTTTGACTTTATTTTATACTATTCCCCTTCTTTTATGTAGTGATACTCTAATCCAATCCCCTCATTTTATAGATGAGGAACTGTGCCATCAGGGCTTCTTAAATATTTTTACTTGTGATACTGTTTTACCCAAGAAATTTTTATGCCACCCCTGGCATTTACTGATAATCAATCATAATTTCATGATCCCCACATTCAGTTATATGACTCCGTATGGGGTTGCAAACCACAGTTTAAGAAGCTTTTGCCTAAATTAAGTAATTTTTGCATAGTTACATAGGTATTAAGTGGCAAAAAAAAGTGTTACATTCAATTCAATATTGTTTCCACTGTACCATGCTTTGAGGACAGGTCCATTGAAAGAAAAGAGGAATAAGCTCCTACCTTCCAGACCCCTATGACCATTCATTCCTCTAGGGGGTGAGTCTGAAAACTGACAAAGATTATTCTGGGCTCTGTGCTTCGGGAGTATACCCCAGTTGCAGAGAGGAGGAGGTAGCTAAAACCAAATATCTTCTTCTGGTCTTTAGCACATTGCCCTGAGTTTCTCTTCCCCTTCTTCCTTATGGAGCCAGAATTACCAAAGCACAATTTTGTCAGCTGAATGCAAATTAATTGATGGCCTAGACCTATTAGCATGTAAGGCAAATATGTCATTTATATAAATATTAATAATATTATTAATTATTGATCAATAATATTAAAGTATAATTAATTTATATATTAGCACACAAACACACATATATATCAGTATAAGGCAAATAGATTTCATTGGGGTCCAAAGGAAACATGAGATTGATGCAAGGGGCTGGTGGGAAGGGAATAAGAAATGAAAGGGCAAGACCACGAATAAGAGAGGTGGGGGAGAGGATGGAAGAAATGAGCTGCAAGAGTTGCTCTAAGAATCTTTACATCAATTAATAGAATAGCCTCAAGGGCCTTGCCCCACAAAGGTAACTCTGGCTTTAGACTGTAGTGGAAGTGTGTTCTGAGTAAGGCCTCACTGTTAGGTGATTCCTTGTCCTCTTTCATTGGCAACTTCCCCAAATACTCTGACAAACTAGGAAAAAGAACTATTGGAGAGGAATCTGTGGGTGGGGAGTAAATTGAGGGCCATTGTACCCTGGAAATAGTTTCCAGCAGAAGGAAGGAAGAACACTGTTCACCACTCCCAAAGCTGTGAATCTGGGACAGGCCCAGTCAGAAGCAAAATTAGGAAGTGGTCCAGTGTTTCTTGAGTGCAGGAACTATTTTTTTTTTTTTTTGCCTTTGCCCCCATACCCTGCACTAACTAGTCACTATTTATTGAATTAAAATCCCTTCTTTGATCCTACATTATCCTATTCCATCGGAGAATTCCTTCTACTGTCAGAATTTGCTTTGCTAAAAGGGATATCTCTCCTCTAATTCATTCTCCTCTTGGCTCTGCTTCTGATTTTCCTGACTTTGTCACCATGCGTCAGCTACAGTCTCATCCTAAAATTTCTCTCAGTGCCTAGGAACTCCTTCCCCTTAAACTTTCTCATCTTGAATGGCATCTCTCACGTCCATCTCTTTCCTCCACTGCTATATTCTTTTGGAGGCCTCCAATTTTTTTTTTTTGGGGGGGGGCACCTAGTCAATCTTTATTCCCCTGCTGGCTTTGCTGCTCACTTTCTAGACTTTGTCTACTATGTGTGCCCATGACACCAGTACCTTGCCCACTACCCTTTTCTGTTCTTTTTGTATGCTACTTTCCTCTCAGGGGTCATGGCCCTAACTCCCGAGTGAAACAGGACTTGTGTGCTCAGCACTGCCTGCCCACCTGAAATGGCAGAGACTGTAAGCAATGAGGGGCCAGAGGTAGGGTGTTGTGAGACTCCGTTTATTACAAAGACTGCAGGTCCTTTTATCATCTTGGTGCTTGTTTCTAGTTACTACTTCATACATAATCACATCCTGGCCTATAGTAGATTCATGATTCTCTACAGGAAGCTACATGTAGATATGATGTGTGCATTCCTTTCCTAATGAGAATATTCAAGGTCCTCCCCTCCAAGCTCCGCCCCTCCTCTCCTGAGAACTGCCACTTGCTCTTTCGGGTGGGACCCCCTTCCTCTCAGTGCCATCTTGTTCACTCTTACAAGACTACCCCGGATTACCTGAGCCGTGCCCCGTGCGATGTCCAAGATTGGGGGGGCGGGGAGGGAGTTGGCAGGCCCTCTTACACTTTCCCCCATCACAATATAAAATCTTAAGGCTAAAGGGTCTTTTGGGCTAGAGGTTTTTCTTCCTGCCAGGATTTGTATGCCTGCAGAGTGCCTGAACCATAGTAAATACTTAATAAACTCTTGTTGCCTTGATGCCTAATTCAACTAAATGTAGTAATCAAAGCAGATTGTGTGGCAGGTCTCCACTAAAGTCCCCCTCTGATGCCTAATCATGACCTGGAGATAACCTTGGATTATGCCACAGAAGCACAGATTTTGGCAAATCCTACCAAAGATTTCCTGCAAGGATCTGGGAGCTATTTTTGTAAGGTTGGCCACAGAGTGATGGATTGTGGGGCTAGAGTCTTAATTTTTTTTTTATTATAAATTTAAGCATCTAAGTGAAATGGGCAGAATTAGGAGATCATTGTGTTGTGCCACAGTTCCCTTAATGTCCTGACCCAATTTCCCTAATTGTCCTATTCAGTTACTCTGCCTCAGGTTATAACGTTTCCCTCTTAATGTTTGATGGGATAAAGGTCTTTATGCATTTTAGACATCATTAGAATATCAGGAGCCTCTCTAGTACTTCCCATTATGTCAAACTAGGTGCCTCCCCCCCATTAGGTCATCCCCATCCAGGTACCTCCCCCATTATGTCATCGTTCTTGTAACCCTATAAAAGAATCTTGTATCTGACTTTGGCTGCTGGATTCTTTGAGATGAAAGTCTCATTTAGCCCTAGGACCAAACCATGGATCCAAATGGATCTTTCCCATTTAATAAGTTATTAAATACTCTGTAATCTCTATCTTGCTCAGTTTCTCCCGCATTACAATTGTACACAGCGACAGCAAGATTATGTGATGATCAATCCTGATGGACGTGGTTCTTTTCAACAATGAGATGATTCAGGCCAATTCCAGTGATTTTGTGATGAAGAGAGCCATCTACACCCAGGGAGAGGACTGTGGGAACTGAGTATGAGATGCTACAACATAGCATTCTCACTTCTTTTGTTGTTGTTTGCCTGTATTTTATTTTCTTTCTCAATTTTCTTCCTTTTTGATCAGATTTTTCTTGTTCAGCAAGATAATTATATAAATATGTATGCCTATATTGGGTTTAACATATATTTTTTAACCATGTATAACATATATTGGATTACTTGCTATCTAGGGGAAGGGGTGGGGGTGGGAGTGAAAATTGGAACACAAGGTTTTGCAAGGGTCAGTGTTGAAAAATTATCCTTGCATATGTTTTGAAAATAAAAAGCTTCAATTAAAAAAAAATTAAGCACCATCAATAAAAGGAAACAAATGGACAAAGGCAAGGATGCAAATCTTATCACCCCTACCTAAAATACCTGGACTTCAGCAAGGCAGAACTAAAAAACAAACAAAATGTTTGTGTGCAGCTCAATCACACAGAAGTAGCATGTCAATGTGGATAGAGATCTGGCCTTGGAGCCAAGGAAAAGAAAGGAATTCAGGGAGAATCTACTATGTTTTGGGCACTATGCTAAACACTTTACAAATATTATCTCATTTGATCCTTACAACAACCCTGAAAAGAAGTGGCTACTACTACTCCCATTTTACAATTTATTCCTGTGTATTCAAAATAGAGGCAAACAGAGGTTAAATAATCTGCCTGGGGACATATAGCTATTAAGTGTCTGCCTGAGGCTAGATTTGAGCTCAGCTCTACCTGACACTGTACACTGCATCACCCAGCAGCCTCAAGGACATCTAAAGTTCTCTTTCAGTGTATGTGTGCTTCTGACATGTCAGAGCCAGCCTCTGACTTAGGTCCCTTAACTCTCCCACTCTGAGCAGCTAAGACTTTGAATTTGGGACAGAGATGATTCCATACTTCACTGGCACATTGGGTTTTCTCATCCTGAAGTTCATTATACTAATAAAATCCCATGTCTGGTCCCTATCCAGTGCTGAGTCAGGAGATTAAGAGGCTATGATCTTCATTGGTTGAAGAGAAGGGAGGACAGAAGTCATAGGTGCTTGTGCAACACTGAGATGAGTGGTGTAGGGAGGGCAGAGCAGCCAAAACTTTGGCCCGAGTTTTGACACAGAAGAAAAATGCAATCTCCATTCAGCTGGTGCATTACAAGGCAGAGAGTATTAATGAGTTGATACTTCCTTCCCCTGTGACATCTGACCAGTCATTTTCCTTCCCTGAGCCTTAGTTTCTTGAAGATGCTGTACTAGATGGCTGGAGGTCCCTTCCACCTCTACATTTGAACCTATGTATAATATATGATCTCTGGGGGAGCAGAGTTGGAGCCTTCTCTGGGAAGATTGCACACTATGTTGCTACTGGGTTCTGCTATCTCTATTCCAGATTATATAATCCTGCCATCTCACCCCAACTACTTTTGCCCTTGACTAAAAAAATTCTGAGTTAGCTTCTATAATCAAAGCACTATACCTTCATATTTATGTCAATGTGCTACCTCTCTCGGGCAGAGGTTCCTAAACATTTTTGATGTCATGGACCCCTTAAGTCCTATGGATCTCCCTTTCTGATTAATCATATTTTTAAATATATAAAATAAAATGCAAAGATTACAAAGGAAATCAATTATGTTGAAATAGTTATCAAAATATCAAAAGTTCCAAATGATATGACTTACTCTCTTCACCTGTCAAGAAGCCCAACCAGCTATTATCAGATAGAATCAATTCCCAGATATAGAGTGATGGCGAAGTTGGAACTCTTTTACCTATCCCTCAAATCCCTGTGCATCTTTTAAAAAACTTTTTGAGATACTGAGTAGTATATCTTTTTTTCCTTGAGGCAATTGGAACCCCACTTAACCAGTGACTTGCCCAGGGTCACACAGCTCGGACATGCTAAGCGTAGGAGGTCACATTTGAACTCAGGTCCTCCTGACTTCAGGGCTGGTGCTCAATCCACTGTGCCATCTAGCTGCCTCGATGAGCATATCTTTAGACAGGTCTGGGACCTGGCCTGCTAGGATGCATTCCATCTGATTCTTTGATTCTCTTTCTAAGCTTTTACTTTTCTGAGAAACCCTAAGACTGTATTTGCCCTATAAAAAGATCTACTTATGATCAAGATCTTTGCTAAGTTCTTTTCAAGACTAAGCCCACTATGAGGGACTTTTTCTGTCTTTCTCCTTACTCTTGCTAACTCTGTCTAGCTAGATTAGTCTAATTATATGCTCTCTCAACTCTCATATTTACCATTCTTGGTATCATATCCCTTCATTTTATCTATCATCTATTTCCTTGAATAAATCTATCTTTTGCCGAGGAGAATGGCCATTGTGAATTTGTCACATATTTATTTTAAACTAGGAATTGCTATCCTGACTTCATCACAAAGACCTGAGTATTTGAAGTTAAGAACCCATTTCTTTAAGGTTTTCTCCCCATTTTCTAGCTTCTCTGTGCTAAAGTACTTTTGAATGCCTTAATATGAAAGGCCTCCTAAATAACAAGTTTTTGTAGGGCTTTCTGGAGACAATCCCTTACCCAAAGAAATGAAAATTTCAGGTTCTATAAGTCCATAGAGGTAAGTATTTGAGGGCAAGGGAGGACCCCAAAATATTTATTCACACACTACATAGGACTAAGTGTTAAGGCAATTCTACTCCACAAGAAAATAAATAACTATGAAGGAAATTATAAAGGTAACAAACTATCCCAAGCATTGCAATCCAACATTGGCTCACAGAACTGATAATCATCATATAAATAAGAAAAATTCTGTTCCCTAATGCCCTCATTAGTTAAGGCCTCCAGGTTAGACACTAATCTTTTTCAGCCACCCTCAGGGACATAGATAACCACACTAGCAAAGAGAGGCACTTAAGGACACTGGAGGATGTTATCTCAACCACAACAAAGCAATTCTGCCAGGCCTGGGGCCTAGTTTTAGGGTAATGAATCTTTGAGGTCCACTGATAATCAATAGATATAAAGGGATCTCTCTATTGAAAATTGGCTCTAGAGGATCACCCTCAGTCACCCCTAGGTTTCTGCAGTTTGGGTGATTTTCCTGAACTTTAACACAATCTTATTCCCTACTCCCCCACCTTTACCTCTACTGCTAATGTTGGGGTACTGACTCAGGAAGAATGAGGCGCCTACACCAGCTGCTGCTAAGAATTGAGAATTATATGAAATAGTCTGTTCTTTCTGCTTCCCCCCACAACAGTCAATATATCATCCTCAGCCATTCAATACCCACCCCCCCACCCCCTTTTTTTTTTCCTTTCAAGGCTGACTTATTGTTCATTTTAATCTGGATTTACCTAATTAAAAATATTGTGGGGGACCCATACTATGTGATTTATCCCAGGACCTATACTCAACTTCGGGGAGAATAGGGTATAGCTAACCCTAAAGCACTTGGTGGACAATGTTGATTTCCATCATAAATATGAAAAAAAATAAAGGTGTGGGAAAGATTGAGAATTGGACAGAAAGAAGAATCCAACAGGGAGAGAAGAAAAAGAAGACAAAAAAAAATTATCCAGTAAATCAGTGAGCCTCAAGTTTAGGCATAAGAGTGGAGAGGTAGTAGGGAGTAGGGGAGTAGAGGAGGTTTTTCTTCCCCTTATGCCTAAATACCAACCCATTGTGCCAGAACAGAGCCCTGGGAAAGATCCAGCTCGATTTCAATCTTGGAGTTATGTCAGGGAGGTCAGCCTGCCTAATGCTGCTCTCAGGAATTCCCAGCTCAGTTACTAACCTGGCTCATAGACTGCTAAACCTCTGACCTCTTCTCTTCCTCAGCATTGGGTAACATTTTACCTGGTCTGATTATGTGGCCAAAGAAAATGGGGGAAGGAGAAGAATAAATAACTTTGGGGTTCTATCCATCCTCTTATAAACCAGAAATTAGATCCAAAGCTACTCTACCCTTTGTATAGGAGGTGGTGGTGGCTGTTGGTGATGTGATCTATGGTATGGGGTTTGTCATCCAATGATGGCAGGCACCAAAAGCTGGGGTTCAGTCACGTGAAGAATTCACAATGGCCATTCTCTTTAGCAAAAGGTAATTTATTTAGGGAAAGAGGTTAGAGACAAAATGAAGGGATATAATAGACGTTGGAAATGGCAAATATGAAATAGAGTAGGGAAGAACATATGAAAGACAAGTTCTTCAGGGGAACTCACAATTACCCAGCAGAAAGGGAGCACCCCATGAGGTTGGAGCATGCCTTTAGGTAATAGGCTAAATCCTGAAAGGGTCTTAGTGCCCTAAAAAAGTAATTTAGTTGTAAGGAGAAGTGGAATTGGAAAAAATAGTGGAGTTAGGGAAGATACCACATAGCATGAGGAAAGGGAATAAGGAGAAAGAGACCATGAGACAGAGTGCTGTAGCAAGGTGACCCAAAGAAAGGTAGCAGCTGTGGGATGGTCCACAAGTAGGTTTTATAGGCAAAATTTAATTTCAGGGACATGACTGGGATTTCTGACAGGGCATGGCGAGGCGAGACTGCTCAAGACCTCTACAGAAAGTGTTTGACATAACTTGGATTTCATATTAGACCACCTCCCCAAAAGGTGGGACCATGGAGCTAACTTGCTCTCTATCAGAACCTTCTGCTTGCTTGCCTCAAGGATCCAAAACAGTATTCATCATTCCTCACTCTTTTAATTTGTTAAAGAAATCTTTTGAAAAGTGGGTTGGGGGTACCTAAACAGAAGGGAGTCTATCAGACCAATGCTGAAGTTTTAGGGACCAAAACCTGGGACACTTGTTAAGTAGTGTCCAGAAACTGGGAGTGAAGTACTATGGTCTATGAGGTGTTACAGAGATGAACTGAACCCAAAGTGTGGTGCTATCATAGGGGTACTAAGTTAGTTATCAGGGCACAATAGCAAAGATTAGCACAAAGTCAGTTTTTACTTTACTGGGGGCTCACTCAGACACTGGGTAGCATTCTACTGAGATCCATTCATCTCAACATTGGCATCCCTTATATAATTGTTATTCTGATTATTGATAACAGTAATCATAATAAACCAAAATGCTCATAGCATTTCCTAACAGCAATTCCTAAACTGAGATCTTTGCATTAAAAAAAAAATTGGGTATAGTCAATATAATTGGTTTTGATAGAGTTTTATTGGCAGTCAGAGGGTTATGGAGATCCCTTTTTGGTCGAATGGGCAGGTCCTTTGTGAAAGAATTCATGAACTCGAAGAGTTTTAGGTGGCAAAAATGGAAGTTTATTGTTGGATGAGAAGCCAACTTTTGCTAGGAGACTGACTTCCTAGTGGCAAAATCCTATTAGGGAAATGGAGGCTGGCATTGAGAAGAGAATGACTTCTCAATGAGCAGAGTCCTGGCAGCTATCCTAAAGAGTCAGAGCATGCTACTTTTGACCTTCTGCAAAGAAATGAGAGAAAACAGAAACCCATTATATGAGCAGATCTTGAGGGGAGGGGGTGGGAGGTAGGGGCAGTTTGGGCTGATCAGACCAGGATCTCCCAACTGAAATTATTTTGAAGGCTTTTTCAGCCTGAATTTGAATGGAAATCTGGCTATCAGTGGAGGTGATTTGCCTTAGAAATGGCCCAGACCCATAACACCGCTTAACTTGTTGGGGAGATATGCTTCCCAGGAGGGCCTGGAGACTCGAATATCCCTTCTTTATAGATCAACAGGCACACAATTTTAGAGTGTTAATTTTACAGATCAAAAGGGAATGCACACACACACACACACACACACACACACACACGGGAACAGTTTCATACTCCCATCAGTTTCCTTTGTAATTCCACATATTTTATTTTATGATTTTAAAAACAATTCTCTCTCTCTCTCTCTCTCTCTCTCTCTTTTCTTGCTGAGGCAATTGTGATTAAGTGACTTGCCCAGGTCACACAGCCAGGAAGTATTAAGTGTCTAAGATCAGATTTGAACTTAGGTCCTCCTGACTTCAGAGCTGGTACTCTATCCACTGCAACACCTAGCTGTCCCTTTAAAAACAATTCTAAGGAGTCTATTGTTTTCACCAGATTGCCAAAGAGGTTAGAGATCCTGGGACTAGAGTTTACAAAACATTTTCACCTACATTATCTTTTTTGATCCTTTCAAAAATCCAATAGGATAGGCAACGCAGGCATTATTATCAATGTTATAGAAATATATAAAGAAATTAAATCTCAAAGTAGTTAAGAAACCTGCACAGGGTTTCATAGTTAGCAAACATCAGAATTATTCCATGAACCTTATTTCCAAGAGTCACCTAAAACTCTTGGAAAAGCTTTGCTCCTGCTATACTATTCTGAGGGGTTGATTGAAGGACCCAGAAGGCTCCCCACAATGCCAGAAACCACTGCCAGGGGTGGGTAACACACATTAGCATATTTTATCACATTCTCCTGGGTTAGTTTGCAAAAGCCATGAAAGAATGGGGAAATAAGATAGTGTAAAAGCCATGAAGGAATGGGGAAATAAGATAGGTAAACTTTGATGAGGGACTGGGAAAAGATTCAAAGCCAAAGCCTGTGGGCCTCTTCTGGGAAGGGAAGGCCCTAGGCAGACACTCAGAGTAGGGTTTGAGTGACCAAAATTCTTCACAATTTTGCTTTGTGCAAGGAGGATCCCTGGCTTTAGATAGCTTTCCGGACTGGAGGGCCCTTGATGATTTGGAGTTTTGAATTGGTTGTCATTGAAACAAGATCTGAGCTTGAAAAGGACAATCCTTTACATCCTAGAATGGGGATTAGGGATTCTGCAAAGGGGTGTGTTTTCCTTCCTCTTCATTGGTTCCTATGGCCTCTGGAAGAATTCAAAGTTCTGTCAACACCCAACAAGCTTCCCTTCTGCTACAGAAGGTTCCTGCAGACAAGTTATTTGGATTCTCATATAGGATGTATTTTGCTTTCTGGGAGATTTTAGCACAAGGCAAAGAAAGGTGGCATGAGCAAGACCGCCGGATCGGGGTTCAGATTTCTCAAACCATATTTTTTTGCTGTGGAAATGTAGACAAATCACTTAATCTTTCTTGCCTCAGTTTCCTCACCTATCAAATAGGAATAATACCAAAAATCTCTACCTCCCAGAATTCTCAAATGAGACAAAGTGTGATATGACTCCTGAAACCAGTTTATGAGAGGAGGAAATAAGCCGGTTTCAGGATTTGCATCAAAGTGTATGCATGAAAAAGAGCTATATAAACATCAGCTATTGCTAAGTATCCATGGTATGATGATTCAGCTTCTATTTCTAATTGGTATTGAGAGATCTGGATCAACTTTGTGCATTATCCAAGAAAAATAAATTATTTCTTTCTTTCTTCCATTAGTCTATTTTTTTATTATTTTTTTATTATTATCATTATTGAAATATCAGTTTCTGATTACTCAGAATAATCTGTTCTTAACTCTGGTCATCTTCTTTCTATGTGCCTGCTTTTTTCAACTACCCTCTCCCATCTTATGCTCTGGAAACAGAAATCAAATAAATACTACTATTCCAGGAAGAAAAAAAAAAAAGACCTATAAGTACATTTCCCATTATCTTCTTAAATATACTCTCCTCTAAATGAATTGAGGTCTTAAGAGCAGGGACTTTCTTGCTTTCTTATTTGCAGCTCCAGGGTTTAGGATAGTGCCTTTGTCATTATTGCTCACAACTTTCAGTTCTGTCTTCCTGATCCCATTTGGGATTTTCTTGGCAAAGATCCTTTGCCATTGTCTGCTTCAGTTTATGTTATAAATGAGGAAACTGAGGCAAACAGGGTCAAGTGACTTGCCCAGGGTCAAACAATTAGTATCTGAAATCAGATTTGAACTCAGGAAGATGAGTCTTCCTGACTCCAGACCTAGTATTTCATCTACTGAGCTACCTAGCTGTCCTAGGATAGCATCTAGTAAATATTTGATAATACTTTTTCATCATTCATTCATATAATAAAAATAATAACAACAATAATGAATATATTAAAGTTCACAAATAACTTTACTTATACTTACTCATTTATACTTGATAGTAACCCTGTGAAAGGGGTACTACAAATTTTATCATTTCCATTACACAGAAAAGTGAGGCACCAAGAAATTATGATTTGTCTAAGGTAGCACATCTACAAAGGATTAAATGTATGAACTTAGGTTTTCTTGGGACCTGGGAAGTCTACCACTCTGTCCAGTAAACCTTTTTATAGTACTGTGCATAATAAATTTGGGATGAGGAGGACAGTTGATTAGGGCACCCTGACTAACTGACTTTCTTTCTCCCCAAACCTAATTCATTAAATTGATAGAGAGAACCCTGAAACTGTCCTGACTTTGCTGGAGATGGGGAAGGAGAGAGAAACTTTCCCTGAACTCTAGAGAAGCTCTCCTTTGACAGAGATCCACCCTTCCCGATAGTTAAATGGTTTCATTAAGATTAGCTTAGGACCACTCCCTACTTAGCTGGAACTTAAATGGTCTCATTAAGTTGGAGATCTGGACCTGGTACTTCTATTGAGCTGAAAATTAGTCTAGAATCACTCTTACTTAGCTGGAATTTAAGTGATCTTATTCAATTGGAAATTTAGGCCTAGGAACAGTGACAACATTGCATTCAATTGAAACTTCAGTCTCAGATTTTCTAATTAAAGGGCAATTTTAGGTCTCATTTCTTTGCAGAGGCCCAAAAGCAGGGCCATGCCTTGTGAAGGAACCTCTCTCTCCTTCGCATAGCAGCCTGCAAGGGCCCCTGCTTGCTGTGAAGACATTCTCTTCTCAGCATTAACCTCTCTTTATCTCTCTGCCAGGGTTTCTCTGCTAGGACTTTTTTCTCTCTCTTAGGACTTTGCCACTGAAGAAGTCAATTTTTCCAGCAATCCTAACTTCTCATACAACAATAAGCTTCCATTTTTGCCACCTAAAACTCTTCGGGTTTGTGAATTCTTTCACAGAGGACCATGCCTCTGACCAAAAGGGGATATCACAGAAGGTGTAATATAGTTAATGATTGTTAATGGTGAAACAAGTACAAAGATGGTTTCTATCCTGTTAGCCCTTTAGAAAGTAGAAGTATAAAGCTTTACCTGAAATAATTGGAGAGTTGTTTGCCATTGGTTAACAAAAGATTAACTGCATCCCTGGTTGTTTGCTAATTCTAGAGACAGTTATAGTAGCAAACAGCTTCAAGACCCAAGACTCCTGGCAGGCTAGAGGAAAACTAGTTATGGAGGAAGATTCTAACTTCTGAAAGGCAATTTTTTATTTCTTAAATACATACATACAGAAGATTTCTCTCTTCTTCCCCATCATTAGCCATGATATCTTCTAGTTGAGCTCCTTGCACAATAGTCAGCCCAGGAAAGCAGCAGTCAAAAGCTGAAACCGAAGGAATATGACTTCTCCCTTCCCATATCCCATCATGGGAAGAAATCAGGGAAGAAATAACTATGGATTCAAAATAGAATAAGTCTTGTCAGGCTGAGGAGAGTATTTGTATTAGGTTCAGGCAATTGAATTGAATGATCTGCTCAATAAGGTTGTTATGCACCCTATGGAACATCAATAAGCACACCAGAAGAGAAAGGACACTGGAGCCCTGTAATGCCCGAGATGTAAATTGCTTCATTACCAATATATTCTTCCCAGAGAAACTTTGTGTAATTATGATGGAGTACATTCCAGATTTTTGTTGGGAATGGTATGGTGGGGTGTGGTAATTATTATGATTTCTAGAATGCCATTTTGTTATATGTCTTTTCTTTGGGTTAATTCTATCTACTATGTATTAAAGGTAAATTTGAGCTTCAGATCCAAAAAGTACCTTTAAATCTGAGAGTAATCACTCCTTCCTTGTAGCCATAAAATGCACTTGCACACTAGTGCACGCTGAAGTTGGGGAGAAGGTCCAAAGGGGTTGCTTCTTAAATATTTGTTCAATAAATGGGTAAATGAATGTATAATATAATCATAATATCTTTTTAAAAATCTCGTCTTTTCCATGATATGTGTTTATAAGTATTAAATTCTGAATTTATTCAGTATTATGCAACAACCCCTCTGGGACTTACTATTCCCATTCACATCAGTGGGTCTAGAAAGTCCCCAGAAGATGGATACTTCTTAAGAGTTTCTAGAAGTAAGTTTAGAATGCTGAGGATCACTCTCATGCTGGTACTCATGAATTTCCATAAAGCAGGTTTTCTTATTGAATCCCTGTGAGTCAGATATAATTAACTTTCAGAAAAGGAGACTCTCTCTCCTCATTTGTGAGATCAATATCCCTGACCTGCAAGAAGGCTGTAGTGAAGTTGGGGAGAGGAGGAATGCGAAGAAAATGGAGAGAAGGAAAAGAAAGAATAGGAGAGGAAAGGAGAAAGAAAGGAGAGGAGAAGAGGAGAGAAGAGAAAAAAGGAGAGAAAATGGGAAGGGAGGAGGGAACTCTTCTATTTTCTTCAAGTTGTTGAGTTTCTTTGCACTGCAGGTGCTTCTGGCACTCACAGAAATCACTAAATTTCTTTTTTTATTTGCTCTTGATGACAATGGCGATTAATTTAATCTTTCCATTCATGTCAGGGCATATACTTTCTGGTGTATGGGACAGAGCAATGGACTTGAAGTTGGGAGGCCCAGGTATTACTCCAGGAATTTTCACCAAATTTTGGGTGGCTTCTCTGAATTTTTTTAATCATTAGCAAAAATGGGGACAATAACATCTGCCCCATGATCTCACAGGATTATTGGAAGGATGGAATGAGAAAATATATTGGAAAGCACTAAACAATGTATCCAGACATTGTTATACACATATAATATTATTAAGAAAAGTTATTAGATCTAGATTTTATTTATTTGTATGTTTTATATTCTGTATATATTTCCAAAGATAGTTGGGGAAAAAGGAAAGAACCTATATGTTCTGAAATATTTATATTAGCTCTTTATGATGGCAAAGAGCTGAAAATTGCAAGGATGTCCATCAATTGAAATGGCTGAGCAAGTTGTGGTATATAATTGTGATGCAATACTACTATAAGTAGTACTTTAGTAATATACTATACTAATACTATAGCATTACTGTTGCTATACTATATGAAATGATGAGCTCGATAATTTTATTTTTTTCCTGAGGCAATTGGAGTTAAGTGACTTGCCCTTTTAGTATAAAAGATAAGACTATTATAACAAAACATCAAGAAGGGAACCTGCACAATGATAATCAACTAACAAGCATTTTTTTTTTCCTGAGGCAATTGAGGTTAACTGACTTGCCCAGGGTCACACAACTAGGACATATCAAGTGTCTGAGGTCAAATTTGAACTCTGGTCCTCCTGACTTAAGGACTGGTGTGTTATCCACTGCACTACCTAGCTGTCTCCAAGCTCAATGATTTTAGAAAAGCATGGAAAGATTTGCATGAAATAATGAAGAATGAAATGAACAGAACCAAGAGAACGTTGTGAGCAGTAAAAGCAATATTGTTTCAAGAATTACTTTGAGCAAATAATATAATAATATAATAATATAAATAATAATAAATAAAATTGAACTATTATAAATACCCAGACTAATTATAAAGGATATATTGTTGTGCCACAGTTCCCTTTTGATGTCCTGACCTAGTTTTCCTAATTATCCTATTTAGTTACTCTGCCTCAGGTTATAACCTTTCCCTTTTAATGTTAGATGAGATAAAGGTCTACCTTAGTTGCTCTGCCCCCAAACCCCAGGCTATAATCATTCCCTCTTAAATGGATGAGATAAAGTTTTATATCTTTAGGCTATAATCATTCCTTCTTAATGTTTAACAGGATAAGACATCATTAGAGTATCAGTAACCTCTCCAGTACCTCCCTCCATTGTGTCATCCTAGGTGCCTCCCCCCATTAGATCATCCCTATCCAGATACCTCCCCCATTATGTCATTGTTCTTGTTATCCTATAAAAAAGTCTTGCTGTCTAATGCTCAAGGCTGGATTCTTTGAGATGATAGTCTTATCCAGCCCTGGAACTAAGATCCATTTGGTCCCAGTAAATCTATTAAATTGGTCTCTAATCTCTGTCTTGCTCAGTTTCTCCAGCATTACAATATAAAAAAAGATATTATCTGCATCCAGAGAAAGAACTAACAAATACAAGTATGTATAGAATAATTTTACATATATAGATAGCATACACCAATATGCATGTGTGTGTGTGTGTGTGTGTGTGTGTGTGTGTGTATAATGTCCAGGCTAGCTCTCTAGAAGGCCTCAGGATCAGTCAGAGTCTGGATCAATCAAAGTCCTCGATCTTTAGGAGAGGAGTGAAGGAGGCAGGCAAGCTACCACGAAGCTTGCTAAGGATGAATCCTGGACTCTGAAGTCCAGAGCCTGAAGTCTCTCTCTTCCTTGTCCTGCAGCAGAGAGACTCTGACCTCTCTCCCTCAGCCTTCCAGTCCTTGCCTACCATTACCTCACTACCACACATTCAGCAAGCACCAATTGTGAGGAGAGCCATCATATCACCATCTCTAAATATATGTTTATAGAGCCGTTATCTCACATCAAATAGGTAATTAGCCGTAAGTGCTCTGCTGACTCAGATTCAAGTACACCTTTTCAGAGTTTCAGCCCTCTCCCCCCTCCTCAATATATATGTTTGTGTCTAATGGTAGCTATCTCTATGGTAGGAGTGGGGAGAGGGAAAGAAAGAAAAAAAACTTACCTAAGTTTGTGGTGTATTTGAAAGGAATAGCAAGTTATATATAGCAGATTTGTAGCTTCATTTGTAATCATCTTTTTATTGTACTATGTACAATATTTATTTTATTCCATAAATTGAAAAGAAAATTAAAATAAATATATGTGTGCGATCTAGTACGTAAAGAATTAGGAGTCATGTTGAAGGGGAGAACCCTGAAACTCTCCTCTGACTTTGGAGGGGAAACCAGAGAGGGAATCAAGATAAAGTAGTTTCAATCTGTTTTCTTGGTGGGACTAGCTGCACCCTCTATTGAATTGAATCCAGGACCACTTCTACTTAGCTTGAACTTAAGTGGTCTCATTCAATTGGAAATTTAGGACTGAGGACAGTGACAACATTGAAGGAATTTCATTCAATTGATCTCTTATAAAAAGGCAATTTTACACTCATAATTTGCAGAGGTCCAAAGTAGGAATCATGCCATGTCAAGGGAACTCTCTTCCCTTGGCACAGCAGCCTACCAGGACCCCTGCCCACTGTGAAGTGACATTTTCTTCTCAGTGATAAATCTTTTGTTATCTCTCTGCCAGGATTTCTCTGCTAGGACCTTTATCTCTCTGCGAGGACTGACTTCTCAGTGCCAGTAAAACTTCCTTTTTGCCACTAATATTTCAGGTTCGTGAATTCTTTCATGTTGAATCTGCACCGACCAGAAGGGGATTCTCACACCTTGACTTTCTGCACTGCCACTAAACACATCAATATTATTTGTTTCTGAGTTCTGGTTCTGCCAATTACTACATGTGAAACTCTACCCAAGTTACTTCATTTCTTTGAGATTCAGCTTCCTGACTGTGCATACCCTTTGATCCAGCAGTGTTTCTACTGGGTTTATACCCCAAAGAGATACTAAAGAAGGGAAAGGGACCTGTATGTGCCAAAATGCTTGTGGCAGCCCTGTTTGTAGTGGCTAGAAGCTGGAAAATGAATGGATGCCCATCAATTGGAGAATGGTTGAGTAAATTATGGTATATGAACGTTTTGGAATATTATTGTTCTGTAAGAAATGACAACAGGATGAATACAGAGAGGACTGGCGAGACTTACATGAACTGATGCTGAGTGAAATGAGCAGAACCAGGAGATCATTATATACCTCAACAGCGATATTGTATGAGGATGTATTCTGATGGAAGTGGATTTCTTTGATAAAGAGATCTAACTCAGTTTCAATTGATCAATGAGGGTCGGAAGCAGCTACACCCAAACAAAGAACACTGGGAAATGAATGCAAACTGCTTGCATCTTTGTTTTTCTTCCCGGGTTATTTATACCTTCTGAATCCAATTCTCCCTGTGCAACAAGAGAACTGTTTGGTTCTGCACATATATTGTATCTAGGATATACTGTAACCTATTTAACATGTAAAGAACTGCTTGCCATCTCAGGGAGGGGGTGGAGGGAGGGAGGGGGAAAATCAGAATAGAAGTGAGTGCAAGGGATAATGCTGTAAAAAATTATCCTGGCATGGGTTCTGTTAATAAAAAGTTATTAAAAAAAAAAGAGATTCAGCTTCCTGATTCCTATAATGAGGCTCATGATACTTGTCCTATTTCAAAGGATCATATGAAAGCTATTCTCATATTTTTAAGAGTCTTACTTAACTCATGAAGTTCTCAGTAGCTTTCTCTTCTTCTGAATTACCGTTCTTCAGCTTATCTATAGTCCCATACTTGCTGGCATATAATATGAAGCAGTAGAATTTCAGTAAGAGTAATCATGGTTGGTTTGTGGCTGGCCAACCAGAGGAGGCTAAGACCCTGTAGAGATGAGGCTTTGGGAATCAGTCAGTAAGAGCAGAAGCGGGAGTTGGATTCCCTCATTGGTGCCAGATCCCTGGATCATTGACTCTGGCCCTTAGCATGAGAACCTAAAGAATACTTTTATAATATAACTAGGAACTGGCCTAAGGCATTTCCAGCATTGTGGCATGGTAAAAACCTGTGACAGTCTCTGAATTTTGCTTAACTATTATTCTGTTTGCTGGGGGGTGGGAGTGGAGTCATCATTACTAGGTAGGAGATATTATGTGATGGTTGTGATGTAAAAAGAAAATGTTTTAAAATATTTTTAAAAATTTAAAAGAAATATTAATTACTGATGAATGACTCCTGAGTCCTAAAGAGTAAAGATCAAGGATCTTGAGCTAGAAATGACCTTGAAATTATGTTTCAAAAATCAACCCTTTCAGTCACATGTGAATAAAGCTAAAATGATGGGATGCTGTAATGAACAAACTGTTCATAAAGCTAGGCTAGTATCCTTCATCCCAGGAATGAGACCTGCACATAAAATTAGTAGCCTGGATTCACATCATTACAACTCAACCTTAACTCTCTGTCAACGTACTGCTTCACTACTGTCTATAAATATGTCCATATCTCCACTACTCTCAAAAAATCATCACTTGATCTGTCTATCCTAACTAATTATTGTTTGATATCTTTTCTGCCTTTTGTATGTATACTCTGGGAGAAGACCATCTAACATTGATGGCTCTACTCCCTTTCCTCTTAATTCTTATAGTCTGGTTTCCAACTTCATCATTCAACCCGATGCTCTCTTCAAAGTTACTAATCTAACTGACCTTTCTTTACTCCTTATCCTTCTTGACCTTTGACAATGTCATATCCTCTTCTCAATACCTTCTTCTTTCTGGGTTTTCATGATACTGCTCTATCCTGGTTTTCTTTTTACTTGTCTAAGCATTCCTCAGTCTCAGTCATTTAGTCTCTCAGTTTAATGACTAACTAATGACTCATTGAACTCCAATCTTTGCTGGATTTTTGTTCAGGTCACATCCCCTAAAGCCATGGTCCCCTGAGGCTCTGTCCTTGTCTCTCTTCTCCCTTTAAACTATTTCACTTGGAGATACCATCAATGATCATATCTATGCTGATGAATCTCTAATTTCTTTCCTAATTTCCAGACTTGCATTTCCAACTGCTTTCAGACATCTCAATATTCTGTAGACACCTTAAATTCAACATGTCCAGAATGGAATTCATTATCTTTCCCTCCGTTCTTCTTTCCAAATTTCACTATTGCTGTCAAAGGTACTACAGTCCTCATCACCCAAGGTTGAAACTTAGGTGTTATCCTGCATGACTCACTCACTCATCTCCCAAATTTAATCCGTTGCCAAGTTCTGTGGATTTTACCTTCATCACATCTCTTGTATATACCCCCTTCTCAGCTCTGACACTGGCAGGCTCCAGGTGGAGGTCCTCATTACCACATTCCTGGACAACTACAAATAGCTTGCAGGGTTGGTTTTCCCATTCCAGTCTACCATCCACTCAGCTGTCAGATTGATCTTTTTAAAAGAACAGTCTGATTATATCAATATCTAGTGGCACCCCATCATTTGCAGGACTAAGTATAAAATCCTTTGTTTGGGTTTCAGAATGCCAAACTTGTCCCTTTCCTACTTTTCCAGTCTTCTCATACCTCACTCCCCCCACATTCTTTAATCCACTGACAATGGTCTCCCGGTTATTCCTTGAACAAGACACTCCATTTCCTGGCTGTGCTTTTTCACTAGCCACACCCCATGCCTGGAGTTCTGTCTTTTTTCATCTCAGTGTCCTGGCTTCCTTCAAGTCACAGATAAAATTCTATTTTTTACAAGAAGCCTTTTCTGATCCACCCAAATGTTAGTGTCTTACCTCTTTTGATTAACTGCAATTTATTCCATACATATCTTGTTTGTGTGGCCCTTTACTCCATTAGACTGTGAGCAACTTGAAAACAGGGATTATGTTTACCTTTCTTTAGCACTTTCTTCAGTGTCAAGCAAATTGTAGACGTTTAATAAATGTTTGAGGAAGGTAGGTATAGAGTGCTGGGTCTGGAGTTAGGAAGCCTCATCTTTCTGAGTTCAAATTTGGCCATTTAAAGCTGTGTGATGCTATTTGCCTCAATCTCCTCGGGTATAAAATAAGCTGGAGAAGGAAATGGTAAACCAGTCTAGTATCTCTGCCAAGAAAACCCCAAATAGGGTCACGAAGAGCCAGACAGAATTGGAAAAAAACAGCAAATCAATGCTTTTTTCATTATCTAATATTTATTGTTTTGGGCAAAGCATTTTTATACACATTTATATTAGTATTATCCATCTTCCCATTGACCTGTAGTTTCATTCTTTTGTCCATCTGTCTGTCTGTCTGTCTAGTGAATGAATGGATTAGATGGCCTCTCAGATTCCTTCTGGCTTTAAACACATGACTCTGATCCTCACATAGTTCATAGGTCTGAGTATTGTACACGTAGATAAAAGAGACAAGGTTAATGCTTTTAAATTCAAGATCAAACCATGGATTATCATCTTCTCCATTACTACCTTCCTGTAAATTTGCTGTTCTACATACACAACAATACATCCCTCCTCTCCCTGACTTTGCACCAACTGTTCCCCAAACCTGGAATGAAATCCTACCTCAACTCCATTCATTAGAATCTTTAGGTCCTTTCAAAGGTCAGTTCCAGTGCCATTTTTTGTTGGGGATCTTTCCTGACTATCCACCTCAGTCCAAGCTGCTAGTGCTCACCCTCTCCCTGGAAATGACTTTGTGTTTATTGTATATTGTTCATTCGTTCAGTTGTGTTTGACTCTTTGTGGTCCTATAGACCATAGCATGCCAGGCCCTTCTATCCTCTACTATTTTCACAAATCTGTTTTACCTCATGTTTGTTGCTCCCATCAAAATATCTGCCCATCCATTTCATTCTCTTCATTCCCTTCTATCTTTCATCAAGGTCTTTTTCAATGAAAATAGTCTTCTAATTATATGGCCAAAATATTTAAGCTTCAGTTCCAATCTTTGTTCTTCCAATGAATAGTCTGAATTAAATGAACTGTGTTTATAGTTAGCATTTACTAGTATGTATATGCAGTATTTCTCCAAATAAAATGTAAATCTGTGAGATTTGCAACTATTTCACTTTTATTTATACATTTCCCAGAATCTAATCAAGTCCTAAGGAATCTAGTAGGGTTTTAATAAATACTTGTCAATTGATTGACAACTGAGGACTGTTGCTATATGGATATTAAACTATCAATATGATCCTAAAGAGGACTTAGACTGAGAGGGCCTACAGTATAAGTTTTTGGGTTTTTTTTTTTGTTTTTTTTTTTTGTTTTGCTTTTTTTGCTGAAGCAATTGGGGTTAAGTGACTTGCCCAGGGTCACACAGCTAGGAAGTGTTAAGTGTCTGAGGTCAGATTTGAACTCAGGTCCTCCTTACTTCAGGGCTGGTGCTCTATCCACTGGACCATCTAGCTGCCTCCTACAATGTAAATTTTGACCAACATTTGAAATATCAATTTGTGTCACACTAAAAAAAAAAAAAAAAAAAAAAAAGGCAATCAGAAACACCATACCTTAGTTTCTAGTCTGGTAAACCCTGCACAGGATGAAGACATGTTTTTAGAATAGAATAAGAATAACAAGCTGTTACATCAATGAAGATCTTAGGCAGTGAATCTCTGCATATTCCTTACACCTCAATTTGGGTGATGTATTTAACTTATCCAATAATTTTCATATATCTCATCCAATTTGGTCCTCAGAAATCCTTGTGAATTAGATGGGTCAGACATCATTTGACAGTTGAGGAAGATGAGGTAGGCAAAAACACTGTCATACATTTAGTTTAGGGAAGGAGTGAGATTGGAACCCAGGTCTCTTGCTGTTTCTCATGATTTTCTAACCAAGAGAAGTGAGGCAAACCCCAGAAAGAGACTCAGGTGGTTGAGG
The DNA here is from genome assembly GCF_016432865.1 of Antechinus flavipes. Classification (NCBI taxonomy): domain Eukaryota; kingdom Metazoa; phylum Chordata; class Mammalia; order Dasyuromorphia; family Dasyuridae; genus Antechinus; species Antechinus flavipes. Next base: position 298,312,481 of record NC_067398.1, on the reverse strand, counting down.
TAGGGATTTTGTTTTTTCAAGGAAAAAAAAATAGATATCAAGGAAGTTTGCATTTTTAATGATCACACAAGCCACATTTTAATTATTAACTTGCTGCATAATTAATAGATTGGCTCTTCCTGAAAACAAAGTGCCAGAACTGTAGCAGTAATCCTTTTCTTGGGAGTCCTGGGTGGGTGGGTAGGTTCCTAGAAAGTTCTCAGAGATCTGGTCTAATTCAACAGCAATTATAGTCAAATAACTTTTGTTAGATTTAAACTTTGAGTAATAGTTACCCCCACTGAATCTGAACTCAGAATGGTGAGTTGAATCCCCAAGGCAGGGTGACAGCTATTCAAAATTCAAAGTATTCTCTCTGAAGTACTTCAAAAACTATTGGTTATAAACAGTTCTCGAAGGTAAGCTTATGTTTAGCCCAAAGTAAAATTATTGCCGAGAGGAATAATAAAAGCAATAGTAGTGAGACATTGCCCCACAAACTACTTTCCCAGAATCACACAGACAGTATGAGTGAGAAGAGAGGGTAGACTAATAGTCACACATAGTGAGGTCCTCTCTCTTCTCATGACTTCTCACTCTGTCTTCCCTAAACTTAGATTCTTTGCTGGGTATCTCACTTATCTGGGCTACCCGAGCTTGCTTCTCTTGGCAGCGGAAATCCCAGATGCTAAGGCTAATTCTCTCCTGAATCCACAGTTGTTCTTACTCCCCACTGCTGTTCCCTATCTCTGTGATTTCCCACTCCTGGCAGAAAGCAGTGTCTCCTTGTTGTTTGTCCTTAGTTCTCAAAGAGCACCATGACATCAGGGAGGTAGTGCCATAGATGAGGGAACCCCCATACTGTCTTGACTTGGTGGGGAGATCATGAGATGAATGCTTGAGAACTCCTTGAAGGAGAGAAACTTCTTGAACTCTCCTGGGAGAGGTCTGCCTCAGGAAATCAAGATACAGTGGTTTCATTCTGTTTATCTTGGAGGGAATAGTTGAATCTAGGACCATTCCTACTTCGCCCGAACTGGAGATCTAGATTTCTATTGAGTTAGAGCTTAGTCTAGGACTACTCATTCAATTGGAAAATTTCTATTCAGTTAGAAGATTTCAGTCTGATTTCAACTCAAACTGCCCTCAGCCCCTAGCCAAAGCTTCAAATTATAAAAAGGGGCAACTTGGGGCACTTCTTAGCAGAGGCCCAAAGCAGGAATCATACCAGGCTCAGGGACCTCCCTTGACATAGCTGCTTGCAAGGACCCTCTGCCCTCTGAGAAGGCATTCTCCTTCTCATCGCTAACTCCTCTTTATCTTTCTGCCAGGATTTCTCTACACCCTTTGTTTATCTTTCTGCCAGAACTCCTCTGCTAGACTTTTACTTATCTGTCAGGACCTTGCCACTGAGGAAGTTAGCCTCCTAGCAAAAGCTGACGTCTTAGTGCCAATAAACTTTTTTTTTAGTTTAACTTTTGGGGTTCGTAAATTCTTTTACAAAGGACCTGCACTGACCAGAAGGGGTTCCCACAACTCTCTGCCCTGCCCTGAATCTCATCACCATGACATGTAAGTGAATTGGACTGAAGTGAGGCAGGGCTGAGCAAGGACACTTGCCTCACTTTCCCCTCCAGAGGCATCTAGGTCCAATGGCAAATTATAGATCAGGGTGACTGGAGATGGCCTGGGAGCTGGCTCTCTCCACTGCTGTCAGAGATCATACTGCTTAGAGCTAACGGTTTAATTCATTCAGATGTCTTAATTTTTTTATTTTCAATTTTTGAGAGTGTTTTAATTTTTTAAAGGGTTATTTGGATTTGGTTGGTAAGAAGAGCCTCCTTACAATTAGTGTTCTACGAAAGAGAAATAAACTGCTTTGTGAAATAATAAGTTTCCTGTAGGGATACTGCTTTGTCTAGAATGCTGTAGGGCATTTTACATGATCACCTTATTTAGGTGGTTTTCTATATCTAGAATATACTCCTAACCTGTACCTCAGGGATTAGCCAGATTTCCCTCTTGGAATTATTTTGAATGCTTTTGTAAATACTTTATATCTATTTTCTCATACACACTTTGTACTGCTACAGTAGAACTAAGCAACTTGAGGACAAAGACTTTTATTTTTGCATTTGTAAGTGCTTAGCGTAGTACCTTGCATACAGTTATAGCCTTATGGTTTGTTGAGTTGGATTGAATTGAACTGCAGAAAATACGTACAGTTTAAGGAGATAACTTCTAACTTGGGAATAACTAGGGAATGTTTCATGAAAAGAGATGATTTTAGCTGGACCTTGAAAAATCTAAATGGGAGAAGGAGAGACCTTCCAGGCATAGAGAAATGCATGAGTAAAAGCATCCACTCACCCTGACACTAAGTTCACAGCACCTCATCTCTGAAATCTCACCTGATTTCTGTGAGATATAACTTCTTATAGGGTCCTTGGGGGAGTATCAGGCCTGTAGGCTCTACAGATTTGACAGCATTTTGGAGGGGTGGAGGGTGGGGAGAGAGCTGTCTTGTAAGAGTGTCTGTGCCAAGTATGATTTCCCAAGAAGCAAGCCAGACTACAGACATACCAGGTATTCCCAAAGACGTCACAGGCCCGAGCCAAGATCAGAAAGCAGTCTTTTCTGAGGGGGTGGATGAGTCCTGAATTTGCAGAGCACTGATGTTTAGCTTCACATTCTCAGGGATTTCAGAATGGGAGGGTGGGAATTGGGGGGGTGGGAAAGTGGTCAGCAGATGAAGCTGATATCCTAGGCATAATTTGAAGGATACTACAGAGACTTGCCCCTTGCCCCTGATTCAATCAGAAAGCAGAGCAGATGTTGTCTTAATAGTTTTCCAGTACAATAGCCAAGAGAAAACAAAATATGTCATACATGTGGTTGTGTTTAAAGAAAAGATTACAACACATGTCCAACAAATGTTGCTTCTTGCAAAGGATTGATTCTTTTAGTAATCCTAGCTAAATTAATCAAATTAACTGCAATAGAAAAGGACTGTTTTCAAGTTCTGCCAATATGGTCCCAAGAAATAACCAATCTCATAATGGTTTTTAGTTGGCTAACTTGCCCTTTCCATTCTCAGAAGGCTAAGAGTGAGGAAAATGCCATTCATGTCATTTTATTTGTTGAGCCAAAGATTAAACTTCCTTCTGTGAGGAAATCATTTAAAAAGAAAAGTATTGCCTTTGCCTTCTGTTGTAACCAGTCAGTACGATCTGTAATACAGGTCTTTTTTCAGCAGGCACAAACTACCAAGTTAACTCTCCTTCCGGGGGCCATCTTTTGTATTCCTGCCTCCATTCCTGGTCCTACAGCTGAGCCACAGCCAAAGAAGCAGTGTTTTTCCTGTCAAGGCCCTTGTATATAAAATAAGAGCACATCATAATACTCTCAGGCTAAAAATCTCAAGGGAATAGCAGTATAGAATGGGGGAGGGTGGGTTATGAAAGAAGCTAAGGTTTTGTGCTGAGTGTTTGATGATCTTGAGGGTTTTTTTTTGGGGGGGAGGGTTAGGGTTAGGGTAATTCAAACTACTGATGGTGTATGAAAGATCATTCTCATTCCATTTAAAAGACCTCATTTAATATAAGAAAAGAGACCCACACATTAAGGATGTTCTGTTTAGAATATTAATCCTTGCCCTAATTTTCTAAGGCATTTAAAGTATTAACTTTATTCAGATCCATATTTTCTTTTCACTACTATGGCATTTTCCGTAATCTATGAAATTGGAAGGACACTTATTCACTTTTGGGGAAATTGAGACATGAAGAATATGTTAATTTAACAACAACTCAATGGTGGGAAAAAATGTGCTCACAAGACTTATAAGTTTAACTGGCATTATGAACATTTTCTCCATCACTTTCTTAAGTCTGGGCAATCAACAAAACAATAAATCAACCTCAAATTTGTAGCATTTTTCTAATTCTCACTGAAAATGTAATAATCTGCTTGCTCTTAGAGCCTGAGTCTGCTCAAGCACAATACTGATTGAATCTTATCTTAGAGATTTTCCTATCCTGAGAATTCCAAGAGAAGGATATAAACCACAAGCAAACAATTCACCCTTTGGGATTTAGCCCCTGAAATATGATCCAGTTCAAAATCTTTGGAGGGATGGGGCCTTGTGTCACTTATCACTTCTATTTTTTGCCATTTCCTTAGAACTTACTTTAATTCCCTTTGTCCTACCAACACTTGATAGTCTTTATGGTTCCCTGAACTTGAAATAATTAATGTTTTTATTCCTCCTCTAGCTCTGTTTTTTCAAGATCTTACCCTTTAAACCTTTTTTTGTGTAAAGTCTTTTAGGAAAAGTGACCAGATGCAGAATAAGAAAATGAGGGAAAACAGAGGGCAGGATAACTTACATTTGGATGGCATTTTGCAACTTAGCAAGTCACCTTCATATATATGTATGTATAAATATATATATGTATGTATATATATATATATATGTGCATGTGTATATATAATCTCATTTTATCCTCCTAACAATCCCATGAGGTAAATGGTAAATAGGGCAGGTATTATTATAACTACTTTAAAGATGAGAAAACTGAAAACCAGAGTGGTAATGCAGTAACTCAGGTCTTCACACTCATAGTACAATGCTCTTCCCATTACAACATAAATAAATTGTTGCTTCAATTCCATCTTGTCTGAACACAATCTATATACTTCCTTTTAAGGGACTTTTAAAATCAAATTGGAAGCTTATCTCTCCACCATGGGGAATATCTTTTACAATGTCTCCCTCATTTTCAGGCACAAAAGGCCACATATGATTCTACAATCCCAACTAGTGTTCCTTCTTTAGCATCTCTGAATAATATGTGACAATCTGGGTTTAACAATCTGGGGTTGATTATTGGGGGATGGGATGGACAGGTAAGGACCTCAATAGCTTTTCTATGAATAAAGGAAGAACCCTTTGGGAATTTAAATCATCTGAGTTACCTTGTCAAAATAGAACAATAGTAATATGGTTGAAATCTTTTCTTGCCAGGGGAGAATTTGATATTAATTAGCTACTAATTCCCCAGGAATCTTTGTTCCTCTCTTGCAACTAGCATGAATCAGCGCCAGTCTTCTAGGTCCAGGTTCTTTGCTCCCTCCTCACAATACCTGGTTCTGTTCTCCTCAGACAAGAATCCCATCAAAATCTTCCAGACTTAACTGGTTTGGATGCACAGTTCTATTAAGGACATTAGCAGGGTTCAGAGATCTGACTTATTTCTATCCTCTCTGACTGCCCTTTTTATTCCATGTCTTCTCAATAAGCTTGGTTTTACTTCTTTCAGTCCTGTGGTTTGTTCTCTTTCCCTGTATTAGATTTATTAAACCTGTATTGAGATTGGGGGAAGAGAGAAAAGGGATGGATGAGATTAATAACCTTCTCCACTCCCAAAAATTCTCATCATTTATCCCTACTGATGATAGTACCAACTCGTTCACTATATCAGCTTTCATCTCACTGATGATGCTTAATATGAAAAACTCCTGGACTGTCTTAAGCTAAATTTGAACTCTTTTCATTACCTCTTCTTCCAATATCTTTGAAAAAAAAAGTAAAGCGTTTACCAATGATTTTTCTCCTCTTACTGACCTAAAAAAAGAAAGAAAGAAATAAGCCACAGCTGTCATTTTCTGGTTTTTTTTTTTTTTAATATTTCCAGCTGTTGTCCATCAATTCCTGGAAACTCAAACCATAAAGCTAGGCCACAGAGAGGACTCAATGATCCAGAGGGAAAAGAAGAACAAGAAAAAAAGCCTTTTGATGCAGCCCCCTCGCCTGGTATTTTTCTTCACACACTGTTACTTGGACTGTCTTGCTTGGATCCTGGCAGATTAGATTCAGGGGCCATTTAGGTTTTTCTCCCTTGCCAAATGAGGGACTGATATTGCAAGGACAGTTTAGAGAAGATGTGGCTAAGGCTCTGGGAACCGTGGGCACTCCTGCACACATTGTACAAATAGACAGATGGATTAGATCTATGTTTGTGTTGGTAGCCAACCAAGGTAGATGGAAACTGGCTTTCATTTGCATTTGTTGATGGGGGAGTTGCTCTCATGGAGAGTAATTATTGTTGTTGAAATGAGGAACATAGGCAGTACATGGATTTCTTGGGGTTTTGGGACTTGACACTGTCTATAAATGCCAATTCTCTTCCAGAACTTCAAATGAAACCAGTTATTCCATAATTTTTATGTTGGTGTTTTGTGTGTGTGTGTGTGTGTGTGTGTGTGTGTGTGTGTGTGGATGTGGATGTTTGTGTGTTGGGGGGGTGTTGGTGATTTTGGTCTCTTTTTTTCTTTCTTTCTTTTTTGAACCAATGAATTCATTATCTCTGTATAGTCTCCATTCTGTGCCTTGTTGCTATTCAAGTCTGAGTTATTACTGGAGATTGGGAGAAGAGAAAGAAAGTCTCTGGACAAATGATTCATTTTTGATTCCTCAAAGTTCCTCTTTGAAACTGTGATCTAAGAGAGCAAAAAGAGAAATGTTTTGAATAAGATGCAGCTAACTCCACCTGAACTGGTAAAATGTGGCTCAGATTGCTACAAACATTCACTTTATTTAAACTGATGGATTATTCACAGCTGTCCCTTTTTTAGTCTAGAAAGTGACACATCAATTTAATGTTCTCTCTAGAGAAGCTTGCATCTCATGTCCAGAACTGACTCATTATTCTTTGGCCTTTCTGATCAGTATTGAGAAAGACTGTTTGAAAGGAGGACTATGTAGGCTCATTGCCAATCAACTCAATTATTTACCAGATTTTCATTTGTACTGTGTTGAGTACTCTTAATCTGATGACAATAGTTCCCAATCCACCAAAATGAGTCCCAGCTCTACCTGAGCATGTCATGAAGATAAGGAAAGAAGTTCATGTATTATTACATGGTCCAAGTTTCTTGTCTACCCATTTTTTTTTTTTCTGCTTAGAGAATCAGAGCTTTTCCTGTCATGAAACCAGTAAGAATTTATTCCCAGAATTTAGATGGCTGTGCTTTGTGTTAGATACCTGAGTGTCACCTTTGGGCCCTATACTGATTTCTTCCACAGGAATTACAATTATTGAAGGGGCTATACCTTAATTTTTAAACCAGGTCTTGGAGAGTGGGGTTGTAGGAGGGTAAAAAAATGAAGAGAGAAGGGGAACAAGGGAGGAAGGCAAAAGAGGAGGAGGGAGGGAAGTAGAGAGAGGGCAGAGGCGTGCTGCTTGGCAACAGCACAAAAAAAATGAAAGAAGTGATTGTACCACTTCTCACTTACTGTGTCAAGTGGAGGAGTTTTAACCCCTGCCATTCCCTCCATGCTTGTTGATCTTGGAATATGAGGACACCTAATTTTCTGGTAGAAAAACCCAGTGAATCTCTTTATACTAGGGGCATGCAGGATATGTCCAAGGTGGCTACTGTCCATGGAACAAGTCTAGACATAGTGCTAAAGGCAAAAAATATTGACTGTCCTTAGAGAGAGATAATTCAGGGTTAGAGGTCATTTAAGAGTATAATTCAGCACATGATCTGCTTTTTTCAATGGTTATAGTTCAGGCTTCTGCTGATCAATTAGTCAATAAATATTTAAGTGCCTATTATGTGGCAGGTATTATACTAAGCATTTGGGGTTTCAATGACAGTTGCTGCTCTCAAGGAGTTAATAGTCTAATGAGAGACAACATACAAACAACTATGTACAAATAAACTATATACGGGATAAAATGAAGACAATATAAGAAGGAAGGCATTAGCATGGAGGAGAATTTGTGCCATTTCCTTTCTCCAAAGAAGGAAGTCTAGTCACTGATTAAGTCCCTTTTCTTCTCTAAGAAGACAATCTAATCCCCTGATCTGTTCTTTTCCTTTTTCCCATCTATTTACTCATCCATTCCTTCCCCCATTCTCCTTCCCAGGACTTTGGATAGCCAAATACCAGAAAGGAAAAGGTATCTTGGGACCCTTTCATTTTATTTTGCCTTTACCCCAAGTCTCCTCCATTAGCTCCACCCTACAACGTTCTTCCCACCAAGAGTTCCACATTGCTTTTCTTTCTTAATTTGATTTTTTCTGGCTCAGGATTAAGATCAAAAGATGAAATTCCATTCAGTCTTTTAAGAATTATTCCCAGACTCTTTCCCACTAGAAATGTATACAAAAATTACCATAATTATACCAAAATTACACATTGCCTTTGTTGTTTTAATCACTTTTTCACCTTCATTTTTTTGGAGGAAGAGTTGTAAGAAAGAGAAAAGGTCCTTATTAGTATTTCTAAAACTTTGGAGTCCTCACAATGCACCCAATTTGTTTGTGGCCAAGAGAACATGATGGTCTCTAAAAGAGCATGAAATATAGCATGTGCCAAATGCATGTGCGCACATCCCAGTTTCCTCCAACACCTATACCAAATTCCTCCCCCTCCCCCCAATTGGAACCAAGTGTTGTCTATAGTACCAGATCTTTGGCAGGTAACAGGCTATATAAGATTACTTCCTTCCTATGTTCAGTGGAGAGCCCTGAGGGCTCAGTTGGTTGAGCACAGACTTTTAACCTGATAGGCCAGAGTTTAGGTGAGTATTTTGTAGGCAATTAGTTCAATTGGTTACAACATGGTAAGAAGGAAACTCAAGGTTATGAATTTTATCATTAAGTAGCCTGGGTAACTCTTTCTCTATTCCCAAGTCACAGACCTCAAGACCAGGGGTTAATTTTTTTTTTTTTTTAAATTGTCATTGTCCCACTTTGGCAGTCTGATTAATCCTATAGACCTCTTCTTAGGATATTGCTTTTAAATAACTAAAATAAAAGCTAAATTTCAGTTAGAGAGTCATCAAAGTAGATATGTAATTAGTTCTTCTTCCTCATGTTCCTGGACCTCCTGAGATTTATCTCATAGACATAAAAATCTGAGACAGTATTTGAATCCAAGTCTTCATGATGTCAGCTTCAGTATTCTATTATGTTAAAATCTGGTTGTGTTCTTTTCAACTTATCATAATATCTCTCCATGACCAGGACTCTTACAAGAGCTTATGTCACAAGATGCATCTTTCGTGAAATTCTGAACTGAAAGGAATCTTAAGTAATTATCTAATCTAAGTCAACTCCAGTGTACCACCACTGAACATGAGTAGATTCCAAGAGATGTATAACAACAATTTTTCAAAAATTTTTGATTTGGTTATTGTAGACAAAAGAACATTTAAGAGTTATTTTGCTTAGTACGTGTTTTTCTTACCTAACACAAGTACTTTAGTAATCATAAAATAAACAAAGTTTGCCTCTTGCACGTATGCACTAACCTCAAAACATGTCAGACCTTGAACTCACAAATAACAAAACCAGCTGCTCTCACTGAAGGAAAACTTCACATGTGAAGAGTCTCCCAACTCTCCTGTAGCACAGCCAACCGAAATGTTCAGTGTGCTATGCCTCCTCACAGCAAAAAAGATAATATTGTGATGAAAAACAGAGACTGAATTTTGTATATGTGACCAAAGCTCAGGAGTGCTCAAGAGAAGAGGGAGGAGTGATAAGAGATGCTTCTTCCCAAGGACAGTCTCAAAGAGTCTGGTCTCAAAAGAAATGTTGGGCTCCTTTCCTTGGTCTCAAGCTCCTTATACTCTCATTCCAGAGTGCTGATGAAAATCTCTGAAAACTAGATTAGGTTTGACTTGTGTAAGTCTTACCTTTGGCAGAAAGGTTGTGAACATATAAGTTAGGTTAGGTATAGGACAGTTATTTCTTCCACACAAAGAAAATGTTTAAAATTTTAAAAAGCTCATACATTTGTACTGACAACCTAAAAATATTCAACAACTCTAATTCCTATTGTACTCTCTGAATAGATTATTTAAAAAGAAATATGAAATAGGAAACATTTTATAGGACTGTTGACCATCCAGTTCACCTTCACCTCAGCTCTGCATTGTCACCACCCTCTTAAAGTACATGTTTTCTCAAAAGCCAGGCCATGGCTTGCTCTCAGTCTCCAGTCAGTTGGTGGTCATCTTCTTGAAATGTTTCCTGCAGTCAGTTAACTCTGATTGAGGACCCCTGTGCTCCCAGCCAATTAGACTTACATGGTTTCCTTCAAGCCTGGAAACATCCATTTAAGAATTGCTGATTGATCATCTTTGCTCAGGAAAAGAAACACAAAACAGGACACAGCCAGGGAATCAAGCTCCAGGTTTAGGTATAACTAGGTAGCACATGAACCTGACACTCTGTGTGAGTAGCCACCAAAATTGTCAGGTGGGAACATAGTATCCTCTGAGTCCCCACATGCTCAGCATGTAGATAAGAAAGAATAGCAGAGTGGACTCACTTCTTTTAAGGTCTCCTGAATAGGCTTTTCTTCCTGATTGATGGTCAGTCCTCTTTGACAAAGTGTCCTCTCATGGGTCATGGAGAAAACATATAGGGGACCAAGGGAATAATCAGAGTATCGCTTTGTCATCCCAAAGTTCAAATCTTTCAGCATTGTATGTATAGTTCCAGGGGAGTTTTGTGCCTCTCCATAGGATGGTTGTTCAGGTCCATCATATATGCTTTATATGTTTCATCTGTGAATGCTATTACGTTAAAAATCCATATACTCTCATGCTTTCATTCCCAATTATCACTTCTCAGGCACTTTACAACAATGATTGGCTGCATACTTGGTGCAAAGTCTTGGATGTGTGTGTGTGTGTGTGTGTGTGTGTGTGTGTGTGTGTGAGAGAGGGGGAGAGAGAGAGAGAGAGAGAGAGAGAGAGAGAGAGAGAGAGAGAGAGAGAGAGAGAGAGAGAGAGAGAGAGAGAGAGAGAGAGAGAGAGAGAGAGAAATACAAATTTTAGAGCTAGAAAGAGATCTTTGAGATTACTTCTCCAAATAATCTCCTTTCATTTTCAATTTTCTCTTGTTGACTCCTTTCTGTTGCCTACAACAATATTCAGGTTTCTCCATTTTTAAATCACTTTCACTTTACCGTGCTGTTCTCTCAAGACATCAGTAACCTAGATGTGGGTTAAAATTTATCATTTGCTGCATACTACCAGACTTTGGACAGCATTTAACTTTTTTGGGCTTCAGACTCTATAAAATAAGCAGAGTGGACTATGTGGCTTTTAAGATTCCTTCCAGTTCTAAATTTATAATCTTATAGTCCTATTCTTTTTTTCTTTTAACAGCCAAACTCTCATTGATTCAATTATAATCTCTGTGCAAAGGATTCCTAGCTCTTGTCTATATCTAAGTATAGCCCTCATCTCTTTTATACCCACATCTATGTCTATATGACATTGATACACACACACACACACACACACATCTTTCTCTCTGTTTCTCTTTCTCTTTCTCTCTCTCTTGCTCTTTCTTGCTCTCTCTCCAGAACATACACAATAACAACCTCTCTCCTAAGTGTCAGTTCCACAGCTTACCAGCTACTTGTTGAAGATATCCAACAGGGTATCCTATGAGCATCTCACACTGATGATAAAGTGGAACTTATTCCTGCCTGTCCCCTTCCTTCCAAATCTTTTAAACTTTCAGATTTTCCTATTTCTATAGAGGGTATCACTATTCTTCCAGTCATTCAGGTTTGCAGCTTCAGAGTTCTACCCTTGCTCCAACCCCACATCTAATCAGTTGCCAAGTCTTGTCATGGGTATCTCTTACATCCATTCCCTTCTGTCTACTCACGGTAGTCTAGTTCTGACTTTTATCTCCTCTCACCTGGGATTATTGCAACATCTTCCTAATTAGATTCTCAACTTTTAATCTTGCTCTCTTCCAATCATCTTTCTTTCAGCCATCCAAATAACCTTTCTAAGACATGAGTCTGACCATAGTCATTTCCTTCCTCAAGAATCTTCTTGTCCTTCTATTGCCTCTAAGATGCTTGGTCTTGAATAAAAAGGCCTCCATAGTCTGGCTGCATTTGTGGTGCCACAGTTCTGGAGTCAGCAGAGATGGGTTCAAAGCCACTCTGACATTTATGCAAGTCTCTGAATATCCTTGGGCCTCAGTTTCCTTGTCAGAAAAAAAAGGAACATTGGATGGCCTCTGAGTTCTCTTCCAAACAATCAACAAGAAGTTAAGTCCCTGTTACATACCAGGCATTGTGCTAAGCATTAAGATACAGACAAAAGAGAAATAGTCCCTTCTCACAAGATGCTTACATTCTTACAGATTTTTTCAGATTTATTGCCCATTACTCTTTTTCAGTGCTTTCTGGTTATAGTCAAATTGGCTATTTTTTGTTTCCCTAATTTGGCACTCCATCACACCTCTGTGCCCTAGCATGGTCTCTCTCCCAAACTTGGATCTAAATAAGCAAAGAAGGTTCTGGATTTCAAATGGTAGTTGAACAAAGGATTAGCTCACCTGTAATGACAGAGCCACCTTTGTTACATTCTCCAGAAAGGCTCATCATGAAAAGTACCTAAAACTTTCTTTGGTTGTCTATCACCAATGTATGTCAATCTTTTTGAGCCTATAAATGCATATAGTTCAGGATTTTCTGTCATTTGACTGAACCTTCTTTGGGAAGAAAGTTGTTATTTCCAATTCTTAAAATAAGTGTTTCCTCCCATTGACACATTCAGCCCAAATTGGGCGTGTTGATGAGCAAGTCATCCCATTGCCATCAATTTTCTGCCTTCTTTGTGAGACAACTTAATGAGCCAGGGATGGAGAAAGGTCTTCCTGATGACAATATCAGATGAAAAGTTTCACAGGAAAAAGTTTCAGGTTTTCACTAAGATATAGTTGTGGTATAGCAGAATGAACACTGGATTGGAAATCGGTTACACCTATGTTTGAACTCCTGTCTGTTACTTACCACTGCTTGTGTGACTTTGCTCCTGCATTGAATGTTTACTCACCTACCTTTCAACTCTAGATCTATGACTCTAGCCTTTAACCATTGTGTACTTGTTTTTCCTTCTTTGTATATATATTAAAAAAGTGACAGTAATATCTAATTCAATAAATGTTTAACTACCCACTATAGATGATCTACTTATATTATTGCTCTACACTAAAGCAAGGAGTTTTAACTTCATAGACCTGATTCTGGATAGATTTCAGGAGGTTTGTAAACTTGGGTGGGAAAAAAATTACATCTTCATTTCGATGTGATTGGTTTATTTCCTAATCCTATGTATTTTATTTTATTCACTTAAAAGAAAAAAGCCACCCAGAGGTTTCAACAAATTGCCAAAGGTATTAATAATACAAAAAGGTTAAGAACTCCCACACTAAAGCAGTGCATATGTGAGTTGTTAATATTATAACAATTGTAGCATATTTGTGTGTGAGTTTTTTTTTTAAACTAGTTATAGTCCAAAGCACAACCTCAGAATCCTGGGGGCTGATAAACATTTTGAAAAGTCGTCTTGACAATCCTCTGCCTTTCATCAGTGACATATCTCAACCCTCTCAGCAAATTTTTCATGCTTTTGGAGATCCCAAGAACAATTGGATTTGATTTATGCAAATATTTTCAGGAAGTTGAAATTACAGCATAAAGCAAAATAGTCTGGTGTCTTTAAAAATATGACCCTCAGAGCAAAGTGCCCCTTCATACTAGATCTCAGAAAGTGGGCTTTTTTGCAGCAACCAGCTGAGGCCAGAGCTAAGGATCACAATGCTCTCCTGGGTTGGAAGAGGTGTGGACAGGCAGGGACCAGATGTATCCACTCCCTTGCCTGCTTGTGGGGCCTGAAAGGGAGGAAGTACAAGCAATGACCTGAAAGGAACCTTTCAGCCCCTGGAACAGAGATGGAGATAAGAGTTGTGAAGCGGGTGCTGCTACAGCCACTTGGGAGTTTATTTTTACCCTGTTATCTCCATCCTGAAATGTCAAGATTGGATCCTCCCCTCCCTCTCTGCTCTTGTTGAATATGGCAAGGCAGCCTGGAGACTAACCCTCCTCCTTCTCTCTGGTTCCTTTGTTTCCCTGTTATCATTCTTACACGTCACAGCACTATGGTGACAGAAGCCATAGAAACAGTGAAATCAAGAGTTGAGAGTTGAGACATTTTATTTTGGCCTCAAAGAGTCTCGTTCCTTTTTGTAGTCTCAGGGGAACATAGAGGGAAATCTTCAGAACTGCCAAGTACCCGCCACTCTGCAAGGGTTCTCTGTGGAATGCAGCCAATTTATTCATTGTTCTTTCTCCTCACTAGCCAGGACAAATGGACAGAAATGAGCTCAGTGATGGTAGACAATCGTCATCACTTTTCAGCTGTCTCTTAGTTGTGAGGCAGAGTGTTGCATTAAGTAGAAAGAATCCTGATCCTGGACCTAGAAAGCCTGGATTCAAGTCACAATGCTGATATTTATGAACTAAGAGACCCTGAGCAAGTCACTTATCTGAGCTTAATCTCCTCACATAAAATGGGCAAAATATTTGGACTACTTACCTCATGGAGTATTCCCCTAGTAAAATCCAAGCTGCTTGAGAAGAACTGTTCCTTGAATTATCCTTGTATTTCCAATGCCTAATAGAGTGTTTTGTACCTAATACACCCTGAAAAAATTGTTGGAATTGATGATCTCCTTTAATGCTGAGCTCAAGCTCCACTTTAGCAAGAGGTCTTTCCTGTTCTTCAATTAACTAGTGCCTTCCCCTCTAAAGTTACCTTGGATTGACTGGGAATATGTTTGTATACTTCTGATACACATGAATGTTGTTTTCCTTTCTGCTTCAGGTTAGATTTTTAACAGTCTATACTGTTTAATTTTTGTCTTTATGTCCCCAACAACTAGCATAGTATAATACATAATAGGCTCTTAAAATTTTTTACTGATTTAATTATTTGATTGGATTGGGGTTGTAAGAGTAGCTAACTTACATACATACATACATACATACATATATATACATAAGCATTATTATTATTAATAATGTGAGTGAGCAAGCTAGTTGATTGAATTGGGAAGAAATGAAATGCTTTTACCTAGTGAAATCAGATAATAAGATGCATAGGGATTGATTCAAATAATTAGAAAACACCTCTGGAGATAAATAAATAAATACATATATGCATATAAATATAAACATGGAGAAAAATAAAATATAAGACAGGAAGAGTAGAGAGACTTTTTCATTTTTTGTTCTGATATCCCCGGTGTGTGAATAATATCTGGCCTGTGGTAAGTGCTAAATAAAAGCTTACTCATCAACATTTAAGCATTTTCCTTAATCTTATGGGGTAGATAATGCAAATAAAATTATCCACATTTTACACATGAAGAAAATGTTTCAGATAGGACAATGACCAAATGCCTTTGAGTTAGTGAGTGGCAAAGGCCAGAGTAGGATCAATCGTGTTCTGTTGGTAAAGACTGAAGACCCTTATACCTTGAAAGAATGGAGCACTATTTAAACTATAAGAGGATAGAATACTCTTGGAACTTTTTTGGGGGTAAGATATCCCTCATAATTGTTTTAAAGAGACTTTTCATGACAAGGGTTCTTAGTTTATTCCAAAGCTTAACATATCCTATATAAGGTCTTTTTTTATTTCAAATGCTAGATACTATGCTCCAAAATTATTCTGTATTTATTTTGTGTGCACTTATTTTGTATTTACTTCTATGTATATATGTTGTCTCCCCAATAGAACATAATTTCCTTGAGGGCAGGGACTGTTTCATTTTTGTCTTTGTATCTATAACGCTTCCACAGGCCTGGTAGCTAGGGAATGTTTATTAAATGCTTGTTTATTGACTGATTGAGTGATGAGATGGCTTCTTCACTTCAGTTTACTGATTAGTATTGAGAAAGTCTCAGTGGGCTATAAGTAATGGTGAAAATTCATACCAATCTCAATGCTGAAGCCTGTCATTAGAAAATTCCAACAAGAAACTCTCTTCTTGTCTCTGTAAATAGTTCAGATGCAAAATGCACCAACATACCAATCACAGGATTTAACAAACACTTCCTGAGAACATCATTATTTCAGGCATCCTAGTTCAGCTCACTCAGTTGGTCAGGCTAATGAGGCCATAGGTGACATCCTTATGTGAATCAGCTTCCCAGAAACAAAAGCAAACAAAAACTTCTTCAGGGACCACCACCTCTGCCTAGTCACTTTGCAAATAGATTATCACATAAGCACAAGGGTAAAGGACTATGGATAAATGAATGAAATCTATCTGGAAGAACTTCAAAGCACATATCCTATGGAAAATGTAACAAAAATAATATGTTTCCATCCAAAGAATAGTAGGCCATTCCCTCAGAAAGCTGGGGAATTCTTGACCTTTACTGCCTCCCACAGTGTTTGGTATAAGAACTGGAAGAATGGCAGAATGACTGGGTCACCTCACTGGTATCTAATTCAATGCTGTACTATCTAAGCTTGCTCAGAGGTGGAAGGTGGGCATATCTGGCTCTGAAGAGTAGAGACTTCTCTGTTTAAAAAGACTAGTTGTCTAAGGAATTTTTTAAACCATAAAGTGCTATATTACATCAGTTATCATCATCATCATCATCATCAATGAAGTCACTTAGGTTTTGACTGTGCAACCAAACAATTTTCATTATAGACCTAACCTATTTTTCAGTGGTCTCTGAATTTTACCTAACTTGACAGGCCAGTAGGATGAAAGTTTAAAACCCGAGAAAAATATTACCATTAAGGGAAAAATGTCCTGTGTTAGGTATTTCTTTCCCAGACAACTGAGGTTTTTATATTTGTATAATCACAGATTTAGAGCCGGAAGGAATCCTAGTGACTATTGATTTCTAGTCTCTCATTTTACAGGTGAGAAAACTGAGGCACAGAAAGGTTAAGTGACATGACTTACATATGGATCTATTAGCTACTATGTGTCTGAGGTAGGGATTTGAATCCAGACAGTTCCTGACTCCAACTCTAGGGCTCTATCCATTGTATTATGCTGCCTCTCACATAATTACAGATAAGAATTGAAAAGGATCTGAAAGGCGGACAACACTTTCATTTTACAAACCAGCAAACCGAGGCCCAGGTTGGTAATCTTACCATGGCTCTCATGCCTCACGAAATTCCCTGAAAAATAAACCAGAGAAGGGGCACAGTACCTTGTGAAATAATTTGCTTGGTTTCTCTGTTAACAAGTCAGGAGGATATTAAGAAGAAAGGGATTTTTTTTCCATGAGTCACACCCTCCTTCCTGAAGGATGGCTAAATCCTAAGGAACTCTTCTGCATCTGAAGCTCCAGGCTTCTGTTGTACCAAGCAAGAATCAGAACCTCTGTCCTTTGTGTTTCCTTTGGATGGTAGCACAGTGGTCACTAGATCTGTTCTCCACTCCCCAAACAAAATATTAAGCTCCCAATCCTCTTGAAACCCAAACCCCAAACATTCTCGAATTAAAAAACCACCTACACTAGTAAAATTGAAAATAAATAAACAGAAGCAAAGGGAAAAGGGTTTATGTGGGGATTTGCAGGAGGGCTCAGAGTTGTTCACTCCCACCCCTGTCATCAGTATGAGTTCATTATTTATTCTTAGTGTAGGGCTCAAATTAAACAAACAGTGTCTATAAATAGAGTTTGGATGGACTCAGCTCAGTGTCTCTGAGAGGTCCTTTTCACAGGACAGATGCTCTAAATGGATGGGCTCAGGTTACCCTGCTGGTAATACGTAAGGTGAAATTGTGTTTTTTTTCTTTTCCAAGTTGTGTGTGTGTGTGTGTGTGTGTGTGTGTGTGTGTGTGTGTGTGTGAATCAGATATGGGAAATGGAGCAGAAAAGAGAGGTTTCAAAAGAAGAAAAAAAGTTAGTGGTTCAGTCAGGGTTTGAAGATGTTTCGATTTATTTCTTCCATTCCCTCTTTTGGATTCTGAATCATACTAATAAAGAAAGTGCTGTTTGAGGATGTGACATTCTTCATGATCATCCTTCTGAGCTCCTTTGATATTCCTTCAAGGTATGATTCCTACCTAGTCTACTAGATACTAGACCATAAACTCGCTGAGGATGGAGCACACTTCTGTCTCCTTTTATACTTTCTTTTCATAGTACTGATGCAGAGAATCTAAAAGGTGTTGCTGAGTTAATAGTGTTAACTAACTGGCTGACAGAAGGGCCACAGCACCCAGAGAACTACTTTGACCACTTAGAACAAAAATTCCTTCCTTTTTTTTTTTTTTTTTTTCTGACTAAACTCAATTCCAGAATGGTATTTATCCTGGAGTTAAGCTTTCTTGTTACAAATGACCAAATCTGATGTAGCTCTAGTGTTAATTAAAAGAGAGGCAGGTTGGTGTAAGAGATGGGGTGCTGGTTGTGGAGTGAGAGGAAAACCTGATAAGGGTGTCACCTCACTCCAAATAGCTACTGATTGTATGGCTCTGGGCAAGTCATTTGATTTCTCTATGTCTGTTTCCTCCTCCATAAAATGAGACATTTGTACTCACTGGCTTCTAAAGTCCCTTCTAGCTCTAAATCTATGATCCTATGACAGTTAGCTGTGATCGTTTCATTCTTTGGGAAGGACTAGGAATAGAAAGCATGACTACAGGAGTAGAAAAATGGGATATCCTGCCAACAACAGTACTAAATTCTAAGAGGAGGTGAGAAGAGATAGAAGAATATTGCATCTTATAGTTGAAAGTTGAAAAGGAAAAGATCATCTCAAATTATGCTTCTCAACCCATTTAATCATTCACCAGACCACCAAGATTTTCTCAGCATCTTGCCAATCTTCCTATTATTGTCTTCTCTCCACTCACTTTATACCACTAGGAACACCAATCTGCCAGACTGGCCTTCCTTCAGACATTATGTTAGCCCTTCATGGAAGTTTAAGCCACCTAATTTTGAGACTCTGACCTGGAAATGAGCTGTTCAGACCAATGAATGAACTTACCTCCAACTGATATATTTAGCTGGCCTCAGATCATGTTCCATATCCAGTGAGCAATCTGCCAAGATAGCAAGCCTACCAATCATAGATATTTTACCTGCCTATGAGCCCACTTCTCTTGTTTCACTTCTTGCTTTTCCATGCCTGGAACTCTCTCCTTCCTTATCTCTGCCTCCTACCTTTTCTGGCTTTCTACAAGTCTCAGCTTAAACTCCACTTACTGTAAGAAGAATGATAATCTTGCTGCCTGCATTCTGAAGCTATACTCAACTTAATACACTCCCAACCCCCTCCCCTCACCCTCCACTCATATACACATATAGTACATGCATAGTTGTTTACTGGTTATCTTCCCCATTAGACTGTGAACTCTCTAAGTGCATAGATTGTTTTTTGCTTTTTTTTTTTGGTATCTCCAGGGACTTAGCATAGTGTCTGGCACATATTAGACACTTAATAAATGCTAGTTGGCTGACTAATCATTCTGGGAACACCAATAAAATCAATAATGCCATTGTTATAGGACATTTGTCTTATGTTTTCATTTATTTATTTGTTTTCTTTTTGCTGAGGCAATTGGGGTTAAGTGACTTGCCCAGGGTCACACAGCTAGTAAGTGTTAAGTGTCTGAGACTAGATTTGAGCTCAGGTCCTCCTGACTTCAGTGCTGGTATTCTATCCACTGCACCACCTAGCTGTCCCTTATGTTTTCATTTAAAATCCCCATCTATACCAAAACTCTTTTTCTTGGAGCCACTTTCCTCAAAAAATGATATTGTATTTCCATATTTTAGAACATAAATTCCTTGAGGAAAAGACTTAATTTTTATATTGTATCCCCAGTTCCTAGTGCATTATATACCATGTAATAAACACTGAACAAATGAATGATTTTTTTTTTTTTACAGCTTGTAGACTGGAGGATATCTAAACTATTCAGGATATATGGTAGATTGTTTTTTTTTTCCTTCCTGAAGATTTCCAGAAAATTGGTTCTGTAACCTTGTTCTGTTTGGCATCCAAAGCCCTTTATAAACTAGCCCCTTCCTATCTTTCTGGTCTTTTTACATTTTACATGTATTTTTTGAACTAGTGACATTGACTTTCTTTTTCTTTCTTTCTTTTTTTTTTAATAATTATAACTTTTATTTGACAGAACCCATGCTGGGTAATTTTTTACAGCATTATCCCTTGCACTCACTTCTGTTCTGACTTTTCCCCTCCCTCTCTTCACCCCCTCCCCCAGATGGCAAGCAGTCCTATACATGTTAAATATGTCACAGTACATCCTAGACACAATATATGACACTGACTTTCTATCTCTCAGATACAAATATTTTCTCTCTCTGTCCCCCATGCCTAGAATTCTCTCCCTCTTCAGCTTTGACTACCGATCTCTCTGGATCCCTTTAAATTATAACTAAAATCCCACTTTCCACAGGAAGTCTTTCTGGACTCCTCTTAATTCCAGAGCCTGCTCTCTTAATTATTTTCTTTTTATTCTGTATGTTGCTTACTTTATATACATTTGTTTGTATCTTGTTTCTCCAGTTAAGAGTATATAAATTCCTTGAGAGTAGGGACTTTTTTTTTTTTCTTTTTGCTGAGGCAATTGGGGTCAAGTGACTTGCCCAGGGTCACACAGCTAGGAAGTGTTAAGTATCTGAGGTCAAATTTGAACTCAGTTCCTCCTGACTTCAGGGCTGATGCTTTCTCCACTGCATCACCTAGCTGTCCTTCTTTGGTTTCCTAGTACTTAGCACAGTACCTGGCATGTAGTAAGTACTTAATTGATTATTTCACGATTTGTAACCTGAGAGTTCAATCCATTGAAGATTTAAGTCCTGAGATCTTTATCCTTTTTATTTAATAACCTCTTCTCTGTCTAACTTCTTTATTATTAACAAGGGTACCACCATCCTCACAATCCCAGTGCATCTCATCTTTCTAACTGGACTTCTAATATCCAATCGATTGTTAACTCGTGTTGAATCTATTTTAACGTCTCTCTTCCATGTTCCTTTTTCTTCTGTGACACTACTATCATCCCGATGCAGGCCTTCATCACCTTGCATTTGGACTACTTTTTTAATTTAAATTTTTATTTTCCCCAGTTATTTGTAAAACAATTTTTTACATTTGTTTTTAAAACGTTGGGATCCAGATTCTTTCCCTTCCTACCTACCCCCCATTAAGAAGGCACATGTGAAGTTATACAAAACATTTTCATAAAAGTCAGGTTGTGAAAGCAAACACATATTTCTCCCCCCATCCTCCTCCCAAAAAAAACCTTCAAGAAAAAAAGAGCATACTTCAATCTTTATTCAGACATATCAGTTCTTTCTCTGGGTATGGATAGCATTTTTCATCATAAGTCTTTTAGAATAGTTGTGGATCATTGTATTAATTAGAATAGCAAAGCCATTCATAGCTGATCATCCCATAACATTGTTTTTACTTTGTATATACTACATTTCACTTTGATGAGTCTATGGAGGACTTTGCAATTTTTTAAGGCTATTTTCTATAGAACAATAATATTCCATCATAATCGCACACCACAATTTATTCAACCATTTCCCAATTGATGGGCACCATAGGCATCCCCTCAATTTCCAATTTCTTGCCCTGAGAAGTGAGCATCTATAAATCTTTTTTGTACATATAGGTCCTTTTCCTTTTGTTAAAAATCTCTTTTGAGATTCATGCCTAGTATGAATATACTAGGATATATATGATTTTGTAGCTTTTGAGCATAGTTCATATTTTTTTGATTATTTATCAGTTGAAGACATGGCTTTTATTATTTTTATAAATTTGACTCAGTTCCCTTTATGTTTGAGAAATGAAACCTCATCAGAGAAACTTGCTTCAAAAATTCTTTTTCACAATTCACAAAGGAATATGGGAAGAAGGAAGAGTGATAGAAGAGAAAGCATATTGAGGAAGGGAGTGGTCAGTAGTACTTTTGAGAAGGGACAGGCTGAAAGGAGAGAGAGAATTCTGTTCTGATCTTTTCATCATGAATGGTTGAAAATTCTCTATTTCATTGAATATCTATTTTTTTCCCTGAAAGATTATACTCAGGTTTGTTGGACAGGTGATTCTTGTTGAAATCCTAGCTCCACTGATCTCCAGAATATCATATTTCAAGCTCTCCAGTCTTTTAATGTAGAAGCTGCTAAATCTTATATTATCCTGACTGTGGTTCCACTATAGTTGAATTATTTCTTTCTGGATGCTTGCAATATTTTCTCCTTGACCTGGGAGTCGTTTTGGGATCTCTTTTAGGAGGTGATTGATGGATTCTTTCAATTTCTATTTTACCCTCTGGTTGTAGAATATTAGCATAGTTTTCCTTGATAATTTCTTAAAAGATGATGTCCAGGCTCTTTTTTAAATCATGATTTTCAGGTAGACTAATAATTTTAAAATTAACTTTCCTGGATCTATTTCCAGGTTAGTTGTTTTTCCAATGAGATATTTCACAAATTTTTTTCTATTTTGGGGCTTTTTATTTTATGTTGATTTCTCAAAGTCATAAGCTTCCATTTGCTCAATTCTAATTTTTAAGGGATTATTATATTCAGTGAACTTTTGTACCTCTTTTTCCATTTGACCAATTTTGCTTTTTAAGATTTCTTTTCATTAGCTTTTCGTATTTCCTTTTGTACCACTCTCAAGTTTCTTCTTATTTTTTCCTCTATTCCTTTTACTTGATTTTCAAAATCTCTTTTAAGCTCTTCCATAGCCTGAGACCAATTCTTTTTCTTGGAGACTTTGGATAAAGGAATTTTGACTTTGTTACTTTCTTCTGAGTATGTGTTTTGATCTTCCTTGTCATCATACTAACTTTTGATCAAAATCTTTATCTGTTGTCTGCTCATTTTCCTAGCCTATTACTCATCACTTAATTCTTTGTTAAAGTGAGGCTCTGTTTCAAGGGAGGAGGGTACACTCTCCCAAGCTTCAAGGGTTTTGTGAAACTGTTTTCAGAGATACGTCTAGGACTTGTTTTCTTCCCTGGAATTGTTAGGAGTGTTCCTGTTTCACTGTAGCTGTAAGATCTAGTGTGCTAAAGTAATAGAGTCCTTCTTCAGTGCTAGTAAAGAGACCTCCTGTGAGCTGAGACCTCTGGAAGCTGCCAGTGCCACCACTGGTCTCCAGCTACTCCTGGTATGCTGGTTTCCCAAGGCCTTCTCATCCTACTGACAAACATTTCCTGCTTACCTTCTAAGTCATCTTTAGTGTCTCTGGGCTAAGAGTTCTAGAAACAGCCAGTGCTGCTGCTGATTCAGCTTGCTTTGTTGGTGTTGGGGCCAGAGTGGAGTCAGGGCTTGCAGGCAGCTGGGACTGTGGTTGGACTCCCACCCTGGTTTCGCAGACCTTTTCTGCTGACCTTCCAAGTCGTTTTTGGTGTCTCTGGAGTGAGAGATCTGGAAGGGGCAGTACTGCCTCTGATTCAGAGGATTGTAGACCCATTCCTGCTTTGGTGTCATTGGGCCAGGGTCATGCTGATGTGGCCTTTACTGGGACTGCATGTTGGACTCCTATCCTGATGCCACAAACCTTTCCTTATGACCTTCTAAATTGTCTTTGGTAGAAAATGTTCTACTCTGACTTTTTTGTGTATTCTGGCATTCTAAAATTTGTTTAGAGTCATTATTTAAAGAAATTTGTTGCAGACTGGGGGAGAGGTCAGCTAGTTTTGGCCTTCAATTCACCATGTTGGCTCCATCTCCCACATTTGGATTACTGCAAATGCCTGTTGGTTGGTCTCATTGTCTCAAGAAACTTCCCATTCTAGCCCACTCTCCATTCAGCTATTCAAATCTTCCTAAAGTGCACCAAAGCGCAAGTCTGACATATCATCTCTCTGCCCTCTTACCCTCCCAATTCAACAAACTCTTGTGGCTTCCTATTACTTCCAGGATACAACATAAAATCCTCTGTTTGGTTTTTAGAGCCCTTTATGACATGACATGGCTCCTTCACAATTTTTACAGTCTTTTAATACTTTATTCCTCTCTACATACTTGCTGTCTATTAATACAGGCCTTCTTGCCTAATTAACTCCATCTCCTAGATTCATATCTAGAACTCTGCTTCATGGAAATTTCCCCTTAATTCTACTGTCTTCCCTTTGAAATTATTTCCAATGTATCCCTTTTTTATTATTAAAGCTTTTTATTTTCAAAACACATACATAGATAGTTTTCAACATTCACCTTTGTAAAACCTTGTGCTCCAAATTTTTTTCTCTCCCTTTCCCTTACCCTCTCCCCTACACAGCAAGTAATCTAATATATGTTAAACATGCATAATTCTTCTATACATATTTCCACAATTGTCATGCTGCACAAGAAAAATCTGATCAAAAAGGAAAAAAAAGTGAGAAAGAAAATAAAATACAAGCAAACAACAACAAAAAGAGTGAAAATGCTATGTTGTGATCTACACTCAATGCCCATAGTCTTCTCTCTAGGTGTAGATGGCTCTCTCCATCACAAGACTATCCAATGTATCCTTTACATATCTTGTACATAGTTGTCTCTATCATTAGATGATGAAATCCTTGAGAACATGAATTTTTTTTTGCCTTTCTTTGTATCCTAGTGCTTAGTGCCTGACACATAATAGATATTTAATAAATGTTTACTAACTTGATTTAATAATGCTCACCAAATAAACTCTTCATAAACTTGAAAACAGTAGATGCAATTCCTAAGTTTTGAATAGGTTGTCTTTCAAGGTCCATTTATAAGTTGCTTAGTTGGGAATTCAGAGAGAATTTTCCCATAGAAACAATATTTATAATATAGTACAACAATCTTTAAGACATCAAAATTGCAGGTAACCCAGAGGACAAAAAAAAAATCATGTGATAGACATGAGTAGGCTATAGCATATCACCAAAATAAACCTGGGAGCAAAGAACATCTTAAAACTAGAGACACAGTCAGAAAAGGAGCTGTTGATCAACAGAGTACAGATAGGAGGCAATCTATCTGGTACATTGATACTGAGGTAAGAGCAAGAAACTTAGAAGAAGGCCTCTGGAATCTTGGGAAGACAAACTGTGTAGGATTTACAAGAAGACATGGTCAAAAGTTACATAGGATGTGAAGCATGGGATAGTTTGGGATTTGTACCTTGGATTACCCACATTTATGAGAAGGATAGATAAAGCATTTATTAAATGATCACTATATTAACTCCATCTCACTGCACTAAACATTAGGGATACAAAAAATAAATTAAAAAAAAGATATCTTCAACGCTTTAGGAGTATAGATTCAAGTAAAATAATAGATAAAGAATTCCTGACACAGGTTTTGCAAGGGTCAATGATGAAAAAATTATCATGCATATATTTTGTAAATAAAAAGCTTTAATTAAAAATTAAAAAAAGAAAAAATTAAAGGATTCCTGGCAGGAGAGGGAAACACTCTGGGGCAAGCCAGAAGAAGACTGAAAGTGAGCATGGTTTGGGTTAAGAACTCAACAATTAGAGTAACAGGTATTATTGGAGATTAACTCTCCAATGAGAGTTCTCTGCTTGTAGGGAGATGAAGAAGTCTCTAAGGCAAGGAAGTAAACTTGGAGAACACAGATTCATTTAGCCACTGAAGTTAAGATTTCCATGATTGTTCATAACAGCCTATTTAATCAAAATGCAGATAACATATAGTAGTATCATTTATGAAGACCTCACATTTATAGGACATTTTAAGTTTTGCATACTCCTTTTTTATTGTAGGTAAAGATTGGTAAGACACAATGATGTGTCCTATGGTATGTGTATTTACTGGACCTGGTCCAGGTACCTGATCCACATACCTTAAATTTAAAAAAAAATCCCCAATAGAAATTTTTTACTATGCTATTCAAATAAATGGTTTTATTCTAAAGTAATTATGTCTCTGATTGTCTACTGAAAGGATAAAAAACATCTGTAAATACTTAAGAGGTATAATTTTAGGAGTGAGAATCCAAAGAGTAATTTGAACCTAGGGTAGTCATCCTTAAGGGAACCTAACAAATTTTGTTTGGGGAAGCAAGAAAGAGTAGTCCCCAAAACACTACCTCATAGTACCTCATAACAACATTGTTAGATAGGTAGTAAGAGGATTTTTATATATACTTTACATATAAATAAATAAACTCACAGAGATTTAGTAACTCTCCTATGGGGGGAAGGTATTGGGGTGGAATAGGATGGCTCAATGAATAGAGTGCTGGATGTGGAGTTAGAGTCATCTTCTTGAATTCAAATTTAAGCTATGTGATTCTGGGTGAGTCACTTCACTTTGTTTGCTTCAGTTTCCTCATTTGTAAAATGAGTTGGAGAAGGAAATGGCAAATCATTCCAGTATCTTTTCCAAGAAACTCCAAATGGGGTCATGAAGAGTTGTACTGAACAATAACTAGGGAGTGGAAGTTTCCTTCTCAGGCAGCTCTGGATGCCCTGAAGATACACAGACCAAAACCAAATCTCCGAGTTCCAGTCTTCAAGGAGCTTCCATTTCATTGCATTTGATTTAGGAAAAAAAGATATCTTAGTTCATTTGTATGAGAGTATTTTAATAGAGGCAGGCTAATTATTCCCTAATTAGAGGCAGGGAATCTAAATTTGACTAAAGAATATCTATCTGGGCTTTGAAATAAGCAATGTAAATTATATATGTGAATTTATCAAGCTATCATTTATCTACATGTATGAACCTAAATGTATATATTAATATATAACATATTTTAAAATATATATTGCTTAACATTTTAAAAAACTTATGGACAAACAGTTGAGTGATTACTTTTTTTGTGTCTATTGTGAATTAAGAATTTGATGCTTGGTTTCAGCAAGTTATCTGCAGTAGATTCCATTTATCCTTTTAAGTGACTGTCTGTCATCTTCAATGGCAGGTTTGGATTCTGGGATGTGTGAAAATGTTCATTCACAACAAGACTCTCACTTTTGCTGAGATCTATTTTAAACTACCCTGCAGTTTGGATGACTTTATGTAATAGCATTAGAACCAGTGCAGAAAGGAAAGAAAACACCTAATCAATTGTTACATAAATTTTCAGAAAAATCAGAACTACTTTGCTACACTCAAGCTCATATTATTGTGTTAATAGAATTATCCCAGTTTATTTTTATTAAAAAGAGTATATAAAAAGCCATATATTTTTCCATCACTCTCTTAGATATTTCTAACTGGGGCATAAAGCAGTTAAGGGGAGGAAATCTTAGGACAGGGTTAGATTTAATAGTGGGGTATACCTCCCACTCACTCAAGTGTTCCTAAATAAAAATGTAAGCTTATTTTCCCTTAGAGTATCCATTTTTTTTCCCTATGGTAATTTTTCTTATTCTCTTTTGTGTCTTCTTTTTTCTTGTGAAGTGAAAATTTTAATTGGGGGATTGGAAACATACATAAAATGATTTTCCTTCCAAAGCTCCATGTAAACTAAGTTCAAGAAACTATAATCATCCAACATCAGACCTGAAAGAGATCTCAGAAACCATCAAATGCCTAGATGAACTACTCACTGTATAGATGGGGAAACTGAGGCCCAAAGAGATGGTTGTCTTGATTGCCTCCTCCTACCAAAAAAAAAAATCCCTATGTCACAAATTTATTTAGTCATGTCCTAAATGATGGTCGTCTACTTTGTTTCTTGTTAGTTGATATCATAAACAGTGTTGCTACAAATGGATGTATATTCTTTTGCTTTTATCATTGACTCCCTTGCCATGAATTCTACAAGCAGTAGAATCTCTGGCAATCGACATTTTAATAATTGTCAAGATCATGAAATGATAAAATTTGTGTAGAGAGTGTAAAACTATTGAGAATGGGTAAGGTTAATTCAGAACATCTTGAATATAATGCATGAATTCCTCACTGGGGATCATTAGGCATCCATCTGGAAACCTTCTGCTTATGCTAACTGAACATTTCAATCCATCAATCAGCTATAAGTATATGGCACTGTGCTAGTAACTGCTATATCTCTGAACTCACCAATCACTGAGGATAGGCAAAAGGTAAATAAATAAGCCATCAAGAACTTCTCTATCATTTTAGCATAAGTCTGGGCCAGAATCATACTTTCCCTATACTTTCTTTAAAAAGAAAGTCTACTGATTTTATTTTTTTGAGGGGTGAGGTTTATATTGTCTACATATCTCAATGTATCCCTCTTCCTTCCTCTCTCAGAAAGGCATCTTTTACAGCAAATAATTTTAAAAAGCGAGGGAAAAGCAGCTAAACAAAACTAATACAGAAAAATATCTCATCATAAGGCAGTTAGGTGATGCTATAGACAGAGCAGTGGGCCTAGAATAAGGAAGATTTGAGCTCAAATCTGGCCTTGGACACTTATTGGCTGTGTAACTCTGGGCAAGTCACTTAATCCTTATTTGCCTCAGTTCCTCTTTGGTAAAATGGGGGCACAATGGAAAAGGAAAACAAAAGCCACTCCAGTGTTTTTGCCAGGAAAACCTCCGGGACAAAGTCCATGGGATCCCATAAAGCCAGACATGATTGAAAAACAAAAATAGTGTTCTACACTCATAGATCCTCCTCTGAACTCCCCAAAAGAAAAGGATACTTCTCATATCTCTACTTTGGGACTAAGCTTGATCATGACAGTTTCAAAGCATTCTGGTTTTGTTATTGTTGCTATTGTTTCTATGTACATCATTATAGTTACTAATCTATACATATTATTTTTTTTCTCATGCTTTTCAATGTTCTTCCTATTCATCATTTTTGTAACATCCACTAAATTCCTGCAACAGGGGGCAGGGAGTAGCATAGTAAGTGGAGTGCTGGCCCCAGAGTCAGGAGAACCTGAGTTCAAATGTGGCTTTAGATACTTGCTGGTTGTGTGACCCCAGGCAGGTCACAGCCTGGATTGCCTCCTCCTACCCCCCAAAAAATTCTTCCACAAACTTATTTAACCATGTCTCAGATGATAGGCATCTACTTTGTTTCTAGTTATCTGATGCCACAAAAAGTGCTGTTACAAAATGATGTATATACCTTTGCTTTTATCATTCCCCTGCAATGAATTCCACAAGCAGTGGAATCTCTAGGTAATGGACATTTTAGTAATTGTCATTGTGTAACTCCAAATTACTTTCCAGAATGACTGGGCCAATCCACAGCTGCACCATTATTGTCTGTGTTTATACAACTCTTCCAACTGCTTAATAAATGTTCACTGAATTGAATATTCTACAGGATATTCTATTCAAATTATTTTATTGTCACTGAAATGGGCTACATCAAACATATTGTTAGCAATATTCTTTACAATCCAACATAATGATCTAGAAATAAACACAGATAAAGCTTTAATTTTTTTCCCTTTCTTCAAATCCCCAGTAAGAAATGCTTACTGATTGACTTGTCAATTTAATAAGGAAAATACTAGAAATACTCTGTCTGTAGAGAGAGGCAATAAATACATGCCTAATTCCCTGCAATCTTTATTGCACTAGTGCCTCTCTCTCCATCAATTTTTTGCCTTAGCTCCTAGGTTTTTTCCTTGTGTAAATGTGACTTTTGGGGAGGAAGTGTGGCTTGGGGATTCTTTTTATAGGACTAGGCAGTTTGAATTATGAAGTAATAAGCATGAAGGAATAGTAATGGTTGGGCCATTTAGCTCAAGCTCAGACCTCTTCTTCCTAGCAATAGTATCTAAATTCCAAGCAGTACAAAATCAAATTCCATGAAAATGAAGTGATTATTAGATTAAATAAACATTTGTTATATAGGACATTAATTCCATTTATAGCTGCCAGCATTGTTTTCTTGTTGCCAATCACTTATGTTGGAAATAGTCTATTTACCCCAAACTCTTTAATATATTTGCTGTAATGGGAATTTATATTTGATATTTTGGGCTTTTAGAAAAACGGATCTGTTAAAGACTCAAGTTTATGATCCCTTCTTCTACTTACTATTTCATCCCCTAAAATTTACATAGCAACACGTTCCAATCTTCAAAGGCCACACACACAAATCATATAACCTTGAAAAAGCCTTTATTCATCATTCTAGTTCAAGTTGGTGCCCCCCAAACCATATTATTTGAAAGACATTTTTTTTGAAAGACATTTTAAAAAGCACAGCCTTTAATTGCCTTTCTTCATTAGAACTCCTACTTTCTTACATGACTGCTTGATAAAATTTCAAAAAGTTCATCAATAGGGGTAGCTAGAGGGTGAGGTGGTTAGAGCACTGGCCCTAGCTAGAGTCTGAGGACCTGAGTTCAAATTTGGCCTCAGACACTTAACATTTCCTAGCTGTATGATTCTGAGCAAGTCACTTACCCCAATTACCTTACTAAAAAAAAAAAAAAGTCCATGAATGAGGGAGAGACAACCATGACTAACCTGGACAATTAGACCTAAGTGAGACAGTATTGGTAAAATAAGAGAATCCATGTACTCATATAATCTACATCAGATTGCTGGCTGTTTTGGAGAGGGGAAAGGTGAAGGAGGTAGGAGAAAAAATTTAGAACACCAAATCTTACAAAAATGAATGATGAAAACTATCTTTCCATGTATTTGGAAAAGTAAAATACTATTGGGGAAAAAAAGAAAAGAGAATCCAGAATCATTTTAGTGATGGAAAATCCTTTAGAAATCTTTTGGTCCAATCTTTTCATTTCAAAAAAGGAAATCGAGACCAGAGACATTGTGAGTTGTCTAAGGTTACACTGCTAGTTGAAGAGCTAGGTTCTCTTTATTTCCTAACTTGTGTGTGTGTGTGTGTGTGTGTGTGTGTGTGTATGTATATATATATATATATTTTTTTTTTCTATAGCACATCTATTATATCAAGAATATTCAGGAAGTCTACTTACATGGATATTAGAACTCTCCATTCAGACTGATTCAATTAATCCCTAGTGTCCCACTTAGGTGGTACAGTGAGTGGAGCAGAGGATCTGGAATCAGGAAGACCTGAGTTCAAATCTGACTTGAGACACTTCCTAGCTGTGTGACCTTGGGTCAGTCGTGAACTTCATTTCATTCATCTGTAAAATAAGGATAATAACTGCACCTACCTCCCAGGATTGTTGTGAGATCAAATGAGAGAATAATTGCACTTAGCACAGTGCCTGGCACACAGTAAACACTATATAAATATTAACTTTTATTATTATTACTATGTTAACTAACTTTGATTCCTTGGTATCAGAATATGGAAGCAAACTAGGGGAACAGGAATAGATTTAGTACCAGTTACTCATCAAAATTATTAAAGCACACATATACAATAATATAAAAAAAGAAAAAAGAAAAAACAGATTATTTCTATTTAAGTAATGTTATAGGATTGATAGGAAGTTGGAACTATAACTAAAACCAGAAATTGAAAAGCCACACTAATGGTTTCATGTCTAACAAGAAGCTGTTTTACACAGATGCTTTCAAAATTTTTTCAAGAAGTAAAAAAAAACAACAACAAAAAACCTACCTGGATAACATTTTCCCTAGCAGAGAGATCTCCCATTTAAAAACCTTGCTATTTTCCTGCCAAATGAAATGAATGCATAGCCTACAGATCTTGAAAAATAAACAAGGACAACAATTTTATTGCTTTAAAAATGTCTAAGCCTCATTGTCAAGTTTGGAAGCTCATTTCATGCTTTTATTTCTATAAGGCATTAAATGTGAAATAAGTCCCCATTTGGCAATTTGCCATAGTGAGTCTACATTTACCACTTCTGTTACCTATGCTCAAATTCCCCCCAGAATTCTGTAAAGCATATTAGAATGCTTTGAAAGTTTGGTTATTTCCAGGTAGTGAGTATTTTATACAAACAAGTGTAATATAAATCTATTATTATACATATTGAAGTTTGTTCTGATTTTCAATATCTTTTCAAATAAAAAAAGTAATATGGATTGTTAATCCAAAATTCTAATTTCTAATATATATTTTTTAAAAAATTTGCACTATTTTGCAAATGACACCTTAAGACTCTGGACTTCAAGAGAAAATATTTGTTCTGTTGTCAAAGAATCTTCCCTTTTATAGACCACAATAATTGAGGCTAGCAACTTCTACAGACAAGTCAGATTATGATTTGTACAGCTATCCAGAGACAAAAAGGTACAATGGAATAGATAAAGAGATAATGCTAGAGACAGAATGACATAGAATGTTCTGACACTAGTGACCCTAAAAGGTGGATCATAGTGAAATTTCCAAGCTGTTTTCATTTGCAAAAGGATTTAATGGCCAGCAAGCACTGGTGAGAATATATGACTATCTGGCATAGGACTGAAGAAGAACTGAAGGGAAGTAATAAATGGGACCTTTCCAAAATGGCTAGAAAATTGTTTTTGGAAATAAAGACAGACTTAGTAATTACAGAAATATAATTGGAAATTATATTTATATTAAATTAGAATCACATATTTACATTAAATTGGAAAATAATTGGAGAAATGGCTGTTTTCAGACAAAGAAACCAAACTCTATAATCACATTAAAAGTGTTCTAAATCACCACTGATTAGAAATTTCTCTAATTAAAACAACTCTGAAGTAACATCTCATAGCTATCAGATTGGCTAATATGACAAAAAAGAAAAATGATGGAGATGTGAAAAAACTGGGACACTAATGCACTATTGGTGGAATTGTAAACTGATCCCATCTTTCTGGAAAGTAATTTGGAATTTTACCCTAATGACTGTAAAACTGTGTATATACCCTCTGATCCATCAATACAACTACTAAGTTTATATCCCAAAGATTTTTGCTAAAAAGTGAAAAAAGGACCTATTTTTACAAAAATATTTGTTGCAGCTCTTTTTATGGTGGCTAAGAATTGGAAATCAAAGGATGTTATTGTGCTATAAGAAATGACAAGCAAGATGATTTCAGAAAAATCTGAGAAGATTTATATGAACTGATGCAAAGTGAAATGAACAGAACTAGGAAAATGTTGAAGAATTGTGAATGACTTAGTTATTTTCAGCAACACAATGAAAGGATTAGTAATGAAGTATACTCCATCTTTTTTTCCCCCTGAGGCAATAGGGTTAAGTGACTTGCTTAGGGTTACACAGGTAGGAAGTGTTAAGTGTTTGAAGCCAGATTTGAACTCTGGTCCTTCTAACTTTAGGCCTCTATCCAGTGGGCCACCTCGCTGCCCCAGCATACTCCATCTTGAGAGAAAGAACTGATATTGTTTGCATATAGACTCAAACATGCCATTTTTCACTTTCTTTCATTCTTTTTCTTTTGTTCTAGTCTTCTTGTACAAAATGGCTACTACAGAAATGTTTTACATGATTACATATGTATACCTATATCTGCTTACCATATTAGGGAGGGGGGAGGAAGAAATAGAATTTGGAACTCAAAACTTTTAAAAATTATTCTAATATGTAAGTGGTAATTTTATATCTACATATCTGTATTCATATAAATATATAGATATATAGTTTTAAAAAATGAAATAAAACATGCATTTCCATAAAATAACTGGAAAAATATTAATTGTTCATAAACTGAGATGATATAATAAAAATCAAAGTAAAGGATTACTTTATAGAACAGGAAAAAAATAATAACAAAATTTATGTGGAGGAAAAATTGGGGATGAAGGGGACTTAACAATACCAATCTCAAACAATAGCATGAAACATTGATTTTGGTTAAAAAATAGAGAGATAATTCAGTTGATCAATATGTAGGAACAAATGAACCTGGTAGTCTACGATTCAACAATCATAAAGTGTCAATTACTGGAATAAAAATTCACTATTTGATAAACTTCTGAGAACTTCAAGATGTAGTAAATTAGGTTTAAACCAATCACTTCATACCTTTTATACAAGACCTAGATATAAAAAGTTACATCATTTAATAAATTAGAGAAATACAGGGAAAAAAAATACCTATCAGAATTATGGAGAGATGGAAATGTTCATGACCAAACAAGGGATAGAGAGGATAAAAGAAAATAAAATGGGTAATTCTGATTACCTAACATTAAAGTTTTTGCAAAAACAAATTCAATATAGCTATGAGTTAAAAAGGAAACTAGGGTAAAAAAACCTTTGCAGCAATTATCTTTGATGACAATTTAATTTCTTATATAAGAAACAGACCCAAATTAATAAGAAAAAGAACCATTCCCCAACTGATAAACAGATATGAACAGGCAGCTCTTAAGGAATCACTTCTAATTTAATCTATTTAGGTTGTTCCCAGTGAGGAATCTATCCACCCATATAGATCAGCAGCTGTTCTGGAGCTTATTGTTTCAGAGAATTACTTGGGACATTGAGAGGTTAGAGAACAATTGAACCCAAGGCTTTTTGATTCTAAAGACAATCCTATCACCTTTGCTTATGGAATATGAAGAATCCAGAGAAATTTGAGAACACTTGTATGAACTAATAAAGTAAGCAGAACCAGAATGAAGAAAAATAACACTGAAAGACTTCAAAACTCTGGATGAACATGTATTTATTTTTATTTTTATTTTCCAATTCCCTTTTTTTTTAAAATAACTTTTTATTGATAGAACTCATGTCAGGGTAATTTTTTACAGCATTATCCCTTGCATTCACTTCTGTTCCGATT
Organism: Antechinus flavipes; assembly: GCF_016432865.1. NCBI lineage: Eukaryota > Metazoa > Chordata > Mammalia > Dasyuromorphia > Dasyuridae > Antechinus > Antechinus flavipes. The sequence goes on along the minus strand of NC_067398.1, from coordinate 298,278,002 downwards.
TTTCCCCTCCCTCTCTCCACCCCCTCCCCCAGATGGCAAGCAGTTCTTTACATGTTGATTAGGTTACAGTATATCCTAGATACAATATATGTGTGCAGAACCAAACAGTTTTCTTGTTGCACAGGGAGAATTGAATTCAGAAGGTATAAATAACCTGGAAGAAAAACAAAAATGCAAGCAGTTTATATTCATTTCCCAGTTGAACATGACTTTAAAGGATGTGATGGTGAAAGATGGCTTACCTCATAATGGTAGATAAGAGGTATTAAATAATATATTTTTAGTTATAATCAATGTGTTATTTTGATTTGCTTTACTCTATAGAATGTCCTAAAAATGTAATTAATGTAATTTTAAATTTAAGTAGCTTAAAACTGTATTAATGAACAGATTTAAATTTTAATAACTCAAAATTTTCCTAAGACATTTGGGACACCCTGAATTTATTTTTGGAAAGAAAGGGTTCTACTGAGGCTGAGGTAAAGGCAAATATGGTGTAGAAGTATTAGGAAGTGGCAAAGGTATTTTTAAAAAACACCTCAATAAAACAAAACTATCACTCTTTGCAGATAATATAATGGGATATATAGAGAATCCTAGAGAATCAACTAAAAAACTACTAGAAACAACTAACAACTTTAGCAAAGTTGCAGGATATAATATAAATCCAAATAAAGCATCAGCATTTCTATATGTTACTAAAAAAGTTCAATAGCAAGAGGTAGAAAGAGAAATCCCTTTTAAAATAACTGTAGACAACATAAAATATCTGGAAGCCTATTCCTAAGACAAAGCCAGCAACTGGCTGGTGGAATTGTAAATGAACACAGTTACAAAACACTTTTCACACAAATAAAGTTAGATCAAAACAACTGGAAAAATATCAATTGCTCATGGATAGGCTGAGCTAATGACAATTCTACCTAAATTAATCTACTTATTAGTGCCAATCAACTGCCAAGAAATTATTTTATAGAGCTAGAAAAAAATAATAACAAAATTCATCTGGAAGAATACAAGGTGAAGACTATCAAGGAAATGAATAAAAACAAATGCAAAGGAAAGTAGCCTAGCTGTACTTGACCTAAAACTATATTATAAAACAGTGGTCATCAAATCATTTGGTACTGGCTAAGAAATAGAGGAGAAGATTAGTGGAATAAGTTAGATATACAAGACAAAATTGATCTAGTATTTGATAAACCCCAAATCTACAGCTTCTGGGATAAAAATTCACTATTTGAAAAAAAAATTGTTGGGAAAACTAGAAAATAGCATGGCAGAAATTAGGCACTGACCAAGATTTCACATCCTATACCACGATAAGGTCAAAATGGGTTCATGATTTAGACATAAAGGATGATACCATAAGCAAATTAGTAGCACAAAGGATAGTCTACCTGTTAGATCTGTGGAGAAGGGAGGAATTTACGTCCAAGGAAGAACTAGAGAACATTATGGAAGGCAAGATTTTGATTACATTAAATTAAAATGTTTTTGCACAAACAAAACCAATGCAGCCAAGATTAGAAGGGAAGCAGAAAGCTGGGAAACATTTTTTACAGCCAATATTTCTGATAAAGGCCTTATTTTAAAAATATATAGAGAACTGAATCAAATTTATAAGGATACAAGTCATGCCTTAATTGTTAAATGGTTAAAGGATATGACAATCAATGTTCAGATGAAGAAATTCAAGTCATTTATAGACATATTAAAAAAAACACTCTAAAATACTATTGATTAGAGAAATGCAAATTAAGACAACTCTGAAGTACCACTTTATACCTCTCAAGATTGGCTAAGATGACAGGAAAAGAGAATGATAAATGTTGGAGGGGACATGGGAAAACTGGGACACTAATCCATTGTTGGTGGAGTTGTGAACGGATTCAGTCATTCTGGAGAGCAATTTGAACTACGTTCAATGGGCTATAAAACTGTCCACTCTTTGATCCAGCAGTATATCTACTGGATCTATATCCCAAAGAGATCATAAAAGAGAGAAAAGAACCCACATGTGCAAAAATATTTGCAGCAGCCCTTTTTTGTAGTGGCAAGGAACTGGAGATTGAGCCCATTACCTGGAGAGTGGCTGAATAAGTTATGGAATATGAATGTAATAGAATATTGTTGTTCTATAGAAATGACGGGCAGACTGATTTCAAAAAAGTCCGGACTTACATGAATTGATACTGACTGAAGTGAACAGAACCAAGAGAGTGAACAGAACCTACAGTTGCAGCAAGATTATGTGATCATAAGCTATGATGGACTTAGCCTCTTAAAAATATGGTAATTCAAGCCAGTTCCCCTAGACTTGGGATGGAAAATGCCATTTATATTCAAGAGAAAACACCTTTTTTTTTAGCTTGCTTTTTTTTTGTGTTTTTTTTTTTTTCTCTTTTTGGTCTGATTTTTCTTGCACAACATAATAAATATGATCATTTAAAACATTTCCATAACAAATATGGAAATGTTTAAAATGATCATACATGTATAACTTGTATCAGATTGTTTGCTATCTTGGAAAGGGAGGAGTTAAGGAGGAAAGGAGAAAAATTTGGAACAAAGTCATACAAAAATGAATGTTGAAAACTATCTTTACAGGTACTTGGAAAAAGAAAATACTATTGAGAAAAAAAACCTCAATAAAACTTTTAAAAAAGAAAAAAGGAGTTGGAAGAGAATGATTACAATCACATTTAAATTCACAAAGTACAAGGAATTGTTGGTGGAGTTGTGAAATGATCCAATCATTCTGGAGAGCAATTTGGAACTATGCCCAAAGACTATAAAACTATGCAAAACATTTTTATCAGTTGTCTAAAGATTAACCTAAGTTTTCAAAGACTAATCACCACTTGCAAGATTTTTGGTCATAACAAATCATGTCTAAGAAATGAAGGGACTGTAATTTGTTTCCACATATATAGCCTGTGCATTCATGAAAGCATATATCTTTTAAAGTACTGAAGCATTTACTTGTTGTCATGATACTTTGTAAATTTTTTTTAGTGGTAATTTATTTTTCAAAATAAATGAAAAGATAATTTTCACTATTCACCTTTGCAAAACCTTGTGTTCCAAATTTTTCTCCCTCTTCTCTCTACCCCCTCCTCAGGAGAACAAGCAATATGATATAGCTTAAACACATGCAATTCTTTTATTTATTTTTTTAGACTTATTTTTGATATTTATTTTTATTAGATTTAAAAAAAATCATGGGGAAAAGCATTCATAATGTAAATTTTAAAATGTGTCAAGGGCATTTCTTTCTTTTTTTAATATTTTATTTTATTTAATAACTTTATATTGACAGAATCCATGCCAGGGTAATTTTTTTACAACATTATCCCTTGCATTCGTTTCTGTTTCGATTTTTCCCCTCCCTCCCTCCACCCCCACCCCTAGATGGCAAGCAGTCCTATATATGTTAGATATGTTGCAGTATATCCTAGATACAATATATGTTTGCAAAACTGAACAGTTCTCTTGTTTCACAGGGAGAATTGGATTCAGAAGGTAAAAATAATCCAGGAAGAAAAACAAAAATGCAGATAGTTCACATTTGTTTCCCAGTGTTCTTTCTTTGGATGTAGCTGCTTCTGTCCATCATTTATCAATTGAAACTCAGTTTTGAAACTCAAATTGAAACTCAAAGAGACCTCTCTTTGTCAAAGAAATCCACTTCCATCAGAATACATCCTCATACAATATCATTGTCGAAGTATATAATGATCTCCTGGTTCTGCTCATTTCACTTAGCATCAGTTCATGTAAGTCTCTCCAAGCCTCTCTGAAATCATTCTGCTGGTCATTTCTTACAGAACAATAATATTCCATAACATTCATATACTACAATTTACCCAGCCATTCTCCAATTGATGGGCATCCATTCAATTTCCAGTTTCTAGCCACTACAAACAGGGCTGCCACAAACATTTTGGCTCATACAGGTCCCTTTCCCTTCTTTAGTATCTCTTTGGGGTATAAGCCCAATAGAAACACTGCTGGATCAAAGGGTATGCACAATTTGATAATTTTTTGGGCATAATTCCAGATTGCTCTCCAGAATGGTTGGATTCGTTCACAACTCCACCAATGCATCAGTGTCCCAGTTTTCCCGCGTCCCCTACAACATTCATCATTATTTTTTCCTGTCATCTTAGCCAATCTGACAGGTGTGTAGTGGTATCTCAGAGTTGTCTTAATTTGCATTTCTCCAATCAATAATGATTTGGAACACTCTTTCATATGAGTGGTAATAGTTTCAATTTCATCATCTGAAAATTGTCTGTTCATATCCTTTGACCATTTATCAATTGGAGAATGGCTTGATTTCTTATAAATTTGAGTCAGTTCTCTATATATTTTGGAAATGAGGCCTTTATCAGAACCTTTAACTGTGAAGATGTTTTCCCAGTCTGTTACATGCAATTCGTTTAAACATATTTCTGTATTTGTCATGCTGTGCAAAAAAAAAAAAAAAAATCAGATCAAATGGGAAAAAAACCATAAGAAAGAAAAAAAACACACAAGAGAACGATAACAACAAAGTGAAAATACTATTCTTTGATTCATATTCAGTCTTCATAGTTCTTTTTTTGAATATGAATGGAATTTTCCATTACATCTGTTGGAATTTGGATGAATCACCTCAATTGATGAAAAGATCCAAGTCCATCACAGCTAATCATCACATAGTCTTATTGCTACTATGTATAATATTCTCTTGGTTCTGCTCTCTTCACTCAGTATCAGTTCACGTAAATCTTGCTAGGCTTTTCTGAAATCAGTCTGTTCATCATTTCTTACAGAACAGTAACATTGCATTACATTCATATACCAGAACTCATTCAGTCATTCTCCAGCTGAGGGGCATCCACTCAATCTTTGGTTCCTTGCTACAACAAAAAGGGTGATATAAACATTTTTGCACATGTGGGTCCTTTCTTCTCGTTTATGATCTCTTTGGGATACAGACCCAATAGAGACACTGCTAGGTCAAAGGGTAAGCAGTTTTATAGCCTTTGGGCATAGATCCAAATTGCTCTCCATAATGGTTGGATTTCACAAGTCTTCTAACAATGCATTATACTTTGCAAATATTAAGCCATTACAAATGAATGTAAATCAATCTTTTCCAACTCCTTCAGCACAGTGGATCACTTTTTCATGTTTTCTGTATCTCCCCATAGCACTTAGTACAGGACTCTGGTAATAAATGCAGTTGACTTCACTTGACTTTAAGACAATTAAATATGTAATTAACATTTGCACGCACATATACACTTAGAATGTTTTGGATAATAGCTTGATAAACAATGAATGTTCTTACTTTTCACATCTATACCATTTTTCCTTCTTTCCCTTCTCCACTTCCCCTGAACCATCTTTTACATGCAATTACTGCTTCTACTATACTCATTTAGGAGGCAGAGTAGTAGCAGTACCTACTCCATATCTCCTAGTTTCCTATCCCTAATCCCTTTCCTCCTAATTTACAAATTCTCAGAGGCTTGGGGACAGCAAGAGAGAATATGAAATTGAGGCCCTTACAAATAATGTAACCACAATAGCATTCTTATAACCTAATTTTCCTTGGCTTTACACATAAACATAAATATACTGAATAAATTGACATGAATAGGAAAAGAAGAAAAGGATTTGTGGGCTTGATAGAGCTGCCTTAATGATGAGTAAGGACCAATTTCTATTCAGTTTGGGAGGGTTTCTTGGGAAAAGAGAGATACTTGTTTTATATCCTCACTTTATGTTCACCATGAGATCATAGTCAGCATTTATTTGGAAATCAAACTTTATTCAAGGCATTCCAAACTAAGCAAAACTATCCCTAAAGAAATCCATCTCTGCTTTGAGAAAAACAAAAAAGCTCATAAACCAAAACGAGACTTGTGACTTTGATACTGACTCATTGTCAGACCAACAGCATATAGACATGCTCTGATAAGAGGTACTGAAATCGCCCTAGTTTGTTTGTAGTGAGTCATGCTGGAAATCACACAGTATCTCTTGTATCATGCACGGCGAGGCAAGAATCAGAGGCAGATGTACTCCCAATCAATGTGTAGTTACCCTCATTGTTCAGAGACTCTCAGTTTAAGCAGGCAATTTATGTGACTCAATAGGGACCCCTATTGGTAAGGATACTGAGCTCCTTCTACTGGGTGCCCTGCCCCCAGATACGCGCATGGTGGACTGTGGAACCCCTCAAAAAGATTTACACGAGGAATGGAAGGAACAAGTTGCTTTTTAAGCCCATTTCACAAGACCTAACAGTTACAGAGTGAGGCATGAGTCATAATTCTTAGGATATGCCCATACTGGAGCAATTAGCCACATAATTGTTCCAATAATCAACTCATTCCCAGCTGCAATACTTCTCTAGTTTAAATACTAATCCTGTGAGCCAACTCTTGTTATTTATATGCACAGCAAAGATTTAACTCTAAAAATTAAAACAACCCTTTATGCTAATGCCCCTTTCAGTCTCAATTTAAAATTTGTGCACTCATTTGCTAATGGAAGTATGGAGGGTTTTCAACAATTATTAATGTCATGTTCAAATCTACATAAAATAGATTTATCTGATGCTTTGACACATTGTGGCAAAGTGTTCTGTTTTGACAATAATAAATCACCATAGCAACTCTGCTGCCCCAATTACTGTAAGTTCAGTACAACCCAGAATAAGAAAGAAAAATCTCTATGAAGGTTTAGTACTGGTTGTCTAAAAGGGCCGAACATTTACTTTCAGTTTCCAAGGCAACATTACTGAGCACGCTTTTTTTTTTTTTTTTCTTCATAAATCGAATGCAGAGAAGTCTGTAAAACAGTCAACTCCAGAACCGAATTCCAAGGAGAGGGGGCTAGGCCAATCCCTATGGCCAATTTACACTTAAGCAGACCTCACAATGGGGCTGCCAATACTCTGTAACCAAAACAGAAGACTTAGAAACACGATTCCAGCTTTTTAATTCTATAATGTATCAGAATGTGTTCATCATTCAACTGAACTCTCCAAGGTTATCAACGATCGCTTAACTGACAGAGTAAATGCCCTCCTTGCTTCTTTTCGATCCTCATCTTTTTTGACTTCTTTGCAATAAATGATGCTCTTCTCTCTCACCTCCAATGTTTGATTTAAAAAAAAAAAAGTTTTCTCTCTTCATTCTCCTCATTGTTTGATGGCTCCTTGTTGTTTTTTGCTAGATCATTCATATTGTTCCCCTCTGTGCACCGCATGGCTTGTCCTCTCTCTACACTTTCTCTTGGTGACTTCACTGGCCCTAATGGGCTCAAATATTATCTGTGCAGATGATTCCCAGATCTATAGATTAAGCCTTAGCCTCTTCTAAATTCTAGTCCCGCATCACCAATAACATGTTAATCTGGATGGTTATATGGGTATTCAATTTATGTGCCAAATAAAATGAATTAACACAAGACTACCAATCTTCCCTTTCTGTTGAGGATATCAATATTCTTACAGTCCTTTAGGTTTGCAACCTTGGAGGAAACGTAAACTCATTTTCCCTTATCTCCTAACCCAGTTATCACCCTCATGATGCCATTGGTCATCTTTGAGAAGAATAAAGAATAATCTGTGAGTAATAATGGCTACTGTTTGGGGACCTATTCTGCCAGTTCAAGTTAGTCAGTGCTGCTATTTCTTCCTTCATTACATGTGATCTCTGTCCATCAATCATTATCCTCCTGTTATTCAATAATTTTAAAATTTGTTTTAGGTTCTAGAATTCATAATTGCAGGAAAGAGACAATCATATGACACTTTAATTATTTTAAAAAGCTTTTAAAATCAGTCTTGGTTTTTTCATACCTTCATTTCTAAATATATATAACTATATATATCCCATCCCCACCCCCACTTAGTGAGTCATCTCTTAAGATACAGAATAAAAAGAGGAGGAAAAAACAGTACAGTCGAACTTGTAACACATCAACCAGGTCTGACACTATATGTAACATTTAACACACATAGCAATCACCTAATCACCCTCCCCCCAAGTTTTCCCACAACTTCCTTTCCCAGAGGGATGTGCAATTTCTCATTTTTTCTTTGGCAAAGTTTGGTTAGTACACAATATGTATGTTATGACATAGTATTATATAGTTCATAGTACTTTTTTGTTATTGTTCATTTACATTGTTAGTCATTATGTAGATTGTTTCTTTGGTTCTACTAATTTCATGTATCATTTCATATGAATCCATCTTTCTCTACATTCTTCATATTCATTTTTTGGGGGAAAGGGAAGAGAGAAAGAATCCATTATATTTATATTTCAATTTGTTTAGCCATTCCCATTAATGAGATGTTTTGTTTCCTGTTCTTTGTGACCATAAGAATATTGCTATGAATACACACACATGATCTATGATTGAACTCCTTGGGACAGATATGCATGTGTAAATATAAAAAAAGACACCTATATGTACATCTGCATCCATGTGTATTTACTTAGCACATATCACCATTAAACTATTTCAAGTGTGTTACTTTTTTTTTTTTTAATTAACCCCCTGGAGTTTTGTTTGGAATGACATGGATTTTGTTTGGCCTCTTATATTTTCTCTTTTGTCCCATTGAGATCTGTGCTACTAAATTTAAGCTTTTATGAAGCAGAAATGGATATTGTGGAATATCTGAAATGTCTATTCACTCATCCATCCCCTTAGAATAAACTCCAATTTGCTGACAGTTCATGGACGGTAGGTATGTTGATAAGGAGTACTGATTAAAGGTTATAAGGAGCTCTACTATATTTTAGTAAATAGAAAGGAGAAATAATGCACCACTTAAGCAACAGGACAAGAGTTTTAGCATCAGCTTACTATTCTTCAGTGTCTTTAAAAAAATGTTAACAGTCATCTTTCACATTCACAACTTCTAATTTTAGAAGTTTTAGCCAACATGAAACATCAAAAATGTCAGTCTAAGTTGGCAGTGTTGCTGTATATGGAAATACAAAAACATTCAGACATCTGGATTTCCTGAAGTTTAACAACCATCACCACCCTCCTCTTTCTCTGAGTGCAAATGAAAATACAAATAAGAGAATTTATTCTATTTCTTTTGGGGCAATTTCACTACTGCTTGCTAAGAGAGAACTCATTTATTTTTATATATTTAACATTTTATTTTTTAATTTTTATTGATCATTCTTGTTTTTAAATGACATTTATTTTAAATGTATGTATTCCCTTTCATGGTGAGTTATCACTTATAATAAGTATAAAAAAAAGGGGAAAAAGTAGCTTAGTAAAAACTAAACAAAACATGGATGTCTGACCATGTAATAACTATTCCATACTCATACTCAGTGCCAACCCACTCCCCTACCCCCAGTGGGAGTGAGGTGCAATTTTCAACATTCGGCTTGATCACTATAATTGTGTACAACTATTTGCCTTTGCTATCCTTCTTTCACTTTACCTTTTTGTAGTCATTGTTTTTCTGGTTCAACTTGCTTCTTCTGAACTAGTTTATATAAATCTTTGAAAGGATTTTATTTATATAAGCTTCCTAAAGGGTAGGACCTAACTTTGCTTTTATATTTGTATTCCCCAGCACTTGGCACATCATAAGCATTTTTCTTTCTTCCATTCATTCCTAATAAAATATTCTACTATTATTTTCTGAACACAGAAACAAATTTATTTTACACTTCAGTAAAAAAAGACATTATTGTATATTTTAAGGCAAAAAGTAAAGTTAAACATTTCATCTTCAGAAAAGTAAACAAAAATAATGCTGTACAGATTATAACAAATGGCAAAATTGATAATTCTTGCACTCTAAACTTCACATGAAAAAATGTAAAGCATGGTCCAAATGGTACTTCATTACATAAGCCAAATTGTAAAAGTAAATAGTAAAAAAAAAAAGCCCTAACACATTTTAGTTTTTTAACAATTCATTTGTGCCTCGAAGTCTCATCCTCACTCCCTAGCTGAGATTTTTTTATGCTGAGTGTTTTTTAAAGTCTAAAATGAGGTATTTATATCCCTCATAAGGGCTTCTATCTTGAGATTTTAAAAAATCCTGGTCTATATTTTGCTTTATGTCCCAATGGTAACAAAAGAAAATATAAATTTTATTCCAAAATATAATTTTTTTTTTGCTTAGAATAGATATAAATCAATTACACTCTGCTACTCCTCCCATCATTTCTGTTTAAATTAAAATACAAGAGCATTTTATAGGCTTTCTTCATCTGTAGTCTATTCTGATGATTATACATAAGATACCTGAAGTTTAGCATTAGGCAATAAATATAAACTAAATACAACCAAAAAAATCAACTTCTTTGTGATACTAATTACAAAAGTCCAGCTAAATTTCAGTCAAGGTACTTAAATTTGTGAAAAGGCTCCTTCTTCTCTAAAATGTCACATTTAAAGAACTTTCTTCATGTTGAAAAGATTACATATACATAAAACAATTTTCCTAAAGTTTTTGAATCAAAACCACATTAAAAAAAATAGCTCCTTCCACATCTGATCCCTAATCTATAGCTTTCCTGAATTATTGTGAAATATTTTATTTTCATGCTTATGATTCTATACTCAGCTATTAAGCTATGTTTGCACACCATGATTTAATTTTCTATCTTTCCTTAGAACTGGACTAACAGTACATAGTTTGTATTTAAATATCTCCTAATCCTCAAGATTAAGGAGCACTTAAATCCATTCCTAAAGCAGAACTTAGATATTTTCTTTTATAGTAAGAAAAAAGATAAGTATGCAAACAAATGGGAAATATTTCATTTGATTTTTATTTATTCCAGAGTTAGAGTTTAGAAATAGAGGGAAAAATTTTAAATTTAAATTAAAAAATTCTTGCCTAGTTTTTTAAAGAAAAAAAGTCCTGGAAAAAATGAATTATAAACTCATAAGTATTCAAATAAACAAAAGCTAAACACAATTAGTCATTATTTAAGCCTAAAATTATATACATTTCTGTAATATTCTCTCTAAATTGTATTGTTCTCTGTTGAGGTTTTCTTGGGGTCTCTGGGAACAGCCTTCTTTTCAGTTCAGTAATCACAAGTGTAGCCAGGTATTAAAGTCCAAATCCTTTATTATCTCTTTCAAAGTCCTATCTCCTTCATTTGGGGCTCTGCTAGTTTTCTAGAGGCCTTCTGGAGTCTTGGTTTCAGTGGAGAAGCAAAGGAGTAGAGCCTTTCACCAAGGCGGTGTGAGATAGGATGAATCTGTCCGAGTCCAAGGGTTTGTGCTCCAGACTTCTATCTGCTTGTCTCTGAATCTGCCTGGCTGAGGCTTCTAGCTTATATGCGCCACACTGAGTACAAAACAATCATTATATCACTAGGAAACGATTATTTGTTGTAGTATTAAATCAATGCTAAACTAGATTTTTAACCATTATCTCCTCAATTCCACTTAGTACCTTGTTTCAAGTTCTGGCCCATAACATCTCCTTGTAGGATTAAATCAATCATACTGAACCATGCTAAATTAGATAACCATTGTCTCTATCAATTCCACTGACTTAGTACCTTGTAAGAATCCTTTGTTTCAAGTTCAGAGTTCTGGGCCATAATACATTTCTATGATTCTATGATCAAGATTCCAAATATAATTCAAGAAAACCATGATAAAGTATATTTACATGTAAATACATATTCACATACCTTTTTATTTAACAGAAGAAAGCATTAGCTAACCTGTTGGTAAATGAGTCAGTAATGACTATCATTGTAAAATTTATTGATAATGATAAAATTTTTATATCTCAAATCTATGAGGGAAACTGATTAATTCTTAAATAACTATTATTACAACAGTGAATAATAGTATCAGAGTGCTAAGAGACAAGAGTATTCATAAACTCAACGATAAAACAAGGAATAGTTTGAAGCCTGGCATCTTTAAAAAGAATTTGTTCTATTTCAGTGAATTTTTGATGATTTTGTGCTCTCTTCCAAAAATAAAGTAAATATAAAAGTGAATGTAAAATGATAACTTAAACTCCAATACCCCACATTAACATTTTTATCTGGAAAATTTATAACAAGTTTTTGGCACTGAAGAAAAAAAGCCCAGAACGTTGTCTATTTTAAAATGATCTTCTTACATGATCCTTATCCTACCCCTCCAAATCATCTCTCAATTTTTATTACATGACAATGTAATTAATGATAATAGTTGAATTCAATTTAGAAGTACACTTTTATACAGTCTTTATAGCATATTCACATTTCAATAAATCAAAAGTACTGCTCAAATAATCTACAAATGACATTTATAAATACATTTATTCAGTTGTGCACAGTTTTTTTTAAATTCCAGGTTGTGTGGAAAAAACAAAACAAAACTGACTTTCACAGATAAGAATGCAAACTTTATCACATGGGCTGCCTTTTAATTTTGGAGAAGTCAAAGACAGTCACTATCAATTACAAATAGAAAATTAACTGCCAACAACCAGATTATTATAAAACTGTTTCTATTATATACAATTTAAGGAATGGAATTTAAGTCTTTTATGTATTCAGTAGAATGCTAAACCAGATTACTCACAAAAGAGGCAAGAGCTGGACTCTTTTTTTTCTTTAAAAGTTTGATTTAAAAAAAAAATGTATTAAGCCTAGAACAACGACTATTTTCCTATTTGCTGATTTTTGTGTAGTATTTCTTTGGATAAAACTCAACTATAAAAAAAAAAAAACCTTATCAATTTAGTTAGCCACTCATTTGCATGTAATCCAGATCTCACACCAGAATGTGTAGGTCCAGAATTGCACAAAATGTGGAAGTGAACAGATCATAAATAAGCTCAAAAAGTATTATAGGGTACTATGGAAATCGTAATCTTAAAGTATATGTAGGAGGATGTGAGAAAGGAAAGCTTTTAAAGACTAGAATTTGGGGCTCTGGTAACCCAAGAGTTTAAGGATCTTCAAAGAAGCAAAATTCTAACAATTCATTAATACTGCTAACTTCTACAAAAAGGCAATTTACTTTACATTATAAAAAAGTTATTAGTCAAACTATATTATATTACATATATTCTAATTAGAAATTCATCAGGCTAATAATTTTCCTATCTGTTGTACTCTTCAATCAGCTGAGAGAAATCCTCCAATGCTTTTACACTGAGAATAGGAAATTGGACAGGAATAGCGAAAAGTGTTTTCCTTCCCTTTGGAACTCTTTTGTAATAAATTGGTATATTTTGTATAGCCAGTAGAGGAAAACTGTACTATATGTATTTCTTCAAAGTTTAAGAAGCACAAATTTTAATTCATAAAAAATTCCTTCATCCATAAATAGTTAAAAAATTTAAATGGACACCACAGCACACTGCATTTTTAACAGGGCTAGTATACCAAAAGGGGAAGAGGGGCAAAGTTGGTAGCTTTAAAAAAGCTCTCATGATTCATCGGAAGAATCTCAAGATGGTGTGATTCAAAGAACACTGGCATTAAATTAGGAAATTTGATCTCTACTTCTAGCTCTGGCTACTAACTAGTTGTTTGACTCTGGGTATGTAGCTTTCCTCTCTGAGCATCTTTATTCTGTAAATTGAGGGCCTGGACTAGATGATTTCCAGCTTTGGACTTCTTAAGATTTCTTATAATGGGAAATAACAAAAGATTGAATTAAAGAAATGAGATTGTAACTGCTATTATGATAAAAGACAACAAAGAGTGTGGTCATGTGATCAAAATAAATTACCTCTAAAATTTTACTTTTTAATTTTTCCCTGAGCTATAACTTCTGTATAGGATGCATGAATGAAATCATAAAGCTGCTTAGCATTTGCAGCATTTCCAAGAATACTGGAGAGTTTATTTTGTGACAAAGTTGTTAATTCTGCAATGCTCTTTACATGATTCATTAAGGAACAACAGTTTTTGGCATTGACACCTGGCATTTTTAGTAAGAAATCTTGTGGTCCAGGATTGTATTTTTCTGAATCAGGAAGGGTTTCAGTATCTGCTGTGATGGCCATGGCTATTGTTGCATCAGGTTGTGGCCTGTTCTGTTTCAACTCCTCAAATAACTCAGCAGTTGCATGGGGGGAAGGGCACCAAAGGATCCGAAGTTTTGGGAAATGAAGAGTAAGAAGAGTAAGTTTGGAACTAATATCATTACTGGAAATCTCCTGATGTAGAGAACCTCGAGAAGTAAGAGAGAAAGGTTTACTGGGATCAAACTCAATCAGAAGTACTGGTCGCTTATAATATCGAGACATGGAGATGCACTGACTATAGAGGCGACCGTTATTTAAGGAACCAATCAAATCACTGATGCTTTTTCTCTCGACACATATTTCTGGAGTTAGGATGTAATCTCCGACTTCTAAAGTAACTGGTTCAATGTCAATGCCTCGACGATGAAGCAGAGATGGAAGTTCACTTCGAAATTCTCTCATGTCCACAATTATACTTTGTTGCAAATTAGTCTTTTCCTGACCACCTATGAAATGAATATAGGCATTCAGAATGATGTCATTAAAGAAAGATACATGCTTAAATAAAGATTAAAAGCTGAAACAAATGTTTCTTTTATTCAAGTATGATTAATGTCTAGAAGGAGTTCTTACCAAATCTATTAATAAGCTTCTAGCATTTTAGAAAAATACATGATAGATTCCTAAATTAGATACATGACACTATGATGTTTCCTAACTTTCATCAGTAAACCTAATTTAATTTTGCTACCAATTATAATGGGCCTTGATTGTCAAAAGAGAGCACATATACATAATTACCAACTTATAAATGAAGGACTTATAAATGACAAATGCATACAAAAAAGCTTGTCTGAAGGGATAAAACAATGATCTGGAGATGGGAAGCACTCACCTGCTTTGCGAGTGTCAGTAGAAGCATATGCAGATGTAGCTTCTCTTACCAGGTCTAAGTTTGTTTCATCTCTCCCTTCTCTTTCTTCAGGGATAACCATGCTTGCCTTTTCTCTGAAATATTAAGAAATTAGGGCAAAAAATTTAATTGAACAATGTAAACTTAAAATTTTTTTTCATATATTTTCCAAATATAAAATAATCCAAATAATTTGATGTTTGGTGAAATGATGTATCAAAGTCAAAAATACACAACAAATGATAGCTAAAAAGAAACAGAAAAAACTGCATATCACTTTCTGATCTTCCAATAGAAGAGAGTATATTTTTCACACTACTGGCTCTTTTAAGGACTTGACAATTCAAAATTTCATTAATTTGGATAGTGCAAAGACACACACACACAGATACACACAACACTATAAAGGGAATGTTTATGACAGTAAAATATTCCTAAGCATTTAGAAACATTTACACATAAGCAATTGTTATGGTACTTACTAAAGAAATGGATAAAAATCAATCATTTTTTTTTTTTTAAAATTAAACACATATTAGATTTAAAACAAATTTTTTTTGAAAATGATTTTTTTTGCAAAATGAGAAACAATAAAACTTTAAGAAGCTAGATCTCTTAACTGGGATTTTTAAAATGCCTTAAAATTTTTAGGGAGAAAGACAAACCATGAGAACAATTATAGAGAATTATTATACTTAAAAACAATTTCAAGGGTAAAATGCAAGCACGTATTTAACCCTTTAGGCCACTACAGCTTGCATTTTCTCAATCCAAAATTTCAACAGGCCTTTACTGAGTACCCCCTAAATGCATGACATTGTGCTAATAGTGTCTACTTTCATGGAACTCATATTCTATCAGGAGAACTGTAATACTTAATAAATAACTACAACATAATTTGAGTTAAACAACTAAGAAACAGGAGTTTGCCTATAAAATGTTAAAGAAAATGATTCTACATTCTCTAGTATAGGCCATTAATGTGTTTATCAGAAATTATGCAATACTCAGAATAAGAAAGCTTATATTTGAGTGTTGGCTCTATCACTTATTAGCAGGGGGTCACTGAACAAGTCACTTAATATTTAACCATCACTTTCCTCATTTGAAAATAAGGATACTATTAACTCTACCGAACTATGGTGATGATCAGATGAAATAATGTAAGTGGAGGCACTTTGTAATCTGCAAAGTGTTATACAGATGGAAAGTTGTTAATACTAATGCACTGAAGTAATAATGTAATATTTAGCATAAATACAAACTCTGTTTTAGCCATTCACAATGTGGCTCTATTTCAAAGTTTTTAAACCTGTGGTTCACAACTCCATGTAGGGTCTCATAACTGAATGTGGGGATCGTGAAATTATGACTTATTATTAGTAAATGTTTGATTTGTATACCTATTTCATATGCCTATATAATCAGGGTTATGTAAAACTTTCTTGGGCAAAAAGAGGGCACGAGTAGAAAATGTTTAAGAAGTCCTGAGCTAGTCCATCTTTCTAGCTTGGCTACCTATTACTTTCTCTGTTATGTACTCACATTCCAGCCAAATTTGCAAATTTGCTTTTCACCATACATGAGCCTTCATATATAGCCTCCATGTCTTTGAAATTTATTTTCCAGGAAAATTCTTCCTCCTCCTCTCTGCTTTTTAGAATCCCTAATCCCTTTCAAAGCACTTGAAATTTAGTGCTACCTTCTAAAAGACTTTCTTTTTGATGTCCTGGTTGTTGGTGCCTACCTCCACTTCTCTGAAATGACTCTATATTACTTTGTACACAGTACTTTTCTCCAGGAGAATATAAGCAGAGGTCATTTTATTTTTGTCTTTGTATCACCAGGGGAGGCCCTGTATTAGGAATACAGTGACTAGTACATATTAAGTTCTTAATAAATGCTTTATCAATTGATTTGAATGAACTTGGAGCTTTTTCTGCTAGTGAGATGCAACATTCTGGAAAGTAGAAGGCTACTTGCCAGTCAATACTAATTAATAAGCATTAACCATTTAACTTCCACAACTCTTAATTTTCCCCATTAATAAGGTTAATACCACTTGTCTTGCTTAATTACCTCATTTAGTTGTCCTACGGTTCAGAATTTTGTAAATGCCAAAGTATGGACTATTTGGATTTTAGAGAGAGTTTCAGCTCTAGGTCTAGGTTCTATAAGACTATTTTAAAAAGTTGTTTTTGTAATGCTTTCTAAAGTAGAAATTTCTCCCTTCCAGATGAAACCCTCTGTAACAAGAAAAAGCAATTAAAGCAAAAACAACTGACATGGTAACTGTTTAACAATGTACATGCAAATAGGTACAATATTCTGAAATAGGAGCTCCTTGCCTCTCTGCTACATGCGTTTTATTATGTGTTCTCTTAGACACAGACTGGTATTGCTGTTTTAAAAAGTCTTCTTTTGTGCTAATTCACATCAAACTGAGAATCAAAAAAATCCAAGGAGTTTCTTTTTTCTACAAAAGGGAAGGGCAAAGTAAAGGTTGAATTTGCTATATAGTTAAAAATTTAAGCTTTGAATGCCAACCTAGAAGAAATGGATTATATGTAATTTTTTTTTCAAAAAGTTACTATTTTAAACTAAAACTGTCAAACATAAAAAAAATATTCTTGCTTAATTAAAAGAAATGTGAATTACTGTAAAATATTGAATATTGTTTTGAGGATTGCTGTCTTCTTAATACAATATAGCAACCATATGTACTTAATAATTTTTTGATACTACTATCCATGATTAATACTTGTTACACTAAAAATTTGCCTCCAAATGATTTTACAATTGTTTCAACTAGTTTTACTAAGTTAAACAAATACTAATGGGCTGCAAAACTAATCTATAAAAATAAATATAACAGTACTTTAAAATGCAAAATATAGACCTTCAAAAAATTAAAATTGTTATATTAAGTACAGTAAAACATATAAAAATGACAATTCTTTCCAAGTATTTTTTGAAGCTTGTCTTCTAAATTAATCATTAACTTAATTTAACTCAAATTACAACTATATATATATCTATGGATATCTATATATCTATATCTATATCTATATATTTTTAAAGTAAGGGATCTCTACTTTTAACACTTTGTTAAATTAGTACAGCTGACTGCAAAAACTCATAAAATTTCACTAACTTAAAAGTATTCTAAAATTCAGATTTGATTTTCATTCATCATTAGTGAAGTTTTATTATATTTACTTTAAAAATCTTCAATGACACTTGAAAGTCTAGAGAAGCAATAATGACAGAATAACTTAGGATTCTGAAAAAACATGGTTTTTGAAACAAGCTCTACTACTAATTTACCTTGTATCACGGAATATTTATAAGTGTCTTACTTTCCTAATTAGTAAAATATGAATAATACTATTTTCATCAATAATGTAAATTGAGACTACTGTTTACTACTATTTTCTCATAGGTAGAATTCTATTAGTAGAATCAGAATTTTTCCTTTCTTTATAAGTGACTCAATGACTGCAAACAGTTCTTCCACTGCTTAGCCCAACTGTTTTTATATTATTATATATTAAAATATTTTAAATAGTAGTATTTGCATTCCCTAGAATCTGGCATATGCATGTTGTGGTAGAGATCATATTTTAAGTCTGTCTTTAATAGAAATTTAATATAACTAATTCCCACAGTAAAATTCCTAAAACAAATTTTGCCTTTTAAAAAACATTTCTCAAAGTTCTAAAATGTAACTGAGGAAAAATACTATGAGGAAACATCAACAATAGAGATGATTGCATACTTGGATTTATTTACTAAAATTAAAAAATTAGCTATACAAGAGATTCAGATTTATCATTTATCATGTCAGGTAACTATTTAGTTTTATATATGTAAATAAACTAAGGTACAGATAGAAGATTCTTTATGTTCCTAGATGTCATTATTAGATTAAAATATTTGTTATCCATATTCTATCACTAATCCCTATGGATACAAAGTCATTTGTGAATGTAAGGAAATGTGGTGAGGTAGGTACTATCTAGCCATAAAGTAATAGTAATACAATGCTACTGAATGACTTAAATATGCTTCAAAGTAATAAATAATTCTTCAATATATTTTTACTATCTGCTAAACTAACTGGGCTTTTGGGGGACTGAAAAGGGAATGGTTAATTTTCTGGGGCACAAGTATTAAATTTGAGCATTTTTTAGAACATAAAATATTAATTTGGTCTTTGTATGGAGAATAAGAATTTCAATTCAATAAACATTTCTCAAGCACCTACTAAGTATAAGGCATTATTCTAGGTGCTATATATGAAAATTAAAAAAAAAAAAAAAAGGATCCTTGCACTCAAAGAATTTATATTTTCCTGGGAAGACAAATGTAGGCAAAAATAAATAGAATCAAGATAATATGACAAGGAGAATAATAACAATGGTGGGAAGGGAAAGGTAGTGTAAGTTTCCAAGGTAGATAAAGGGGTGAGGGAATGAAAGAAGATAGAGGTGAAATGAATTGCTGCACACACACACACACACACACACACACACACAGTATACAAATCATATCTACTACATATATATATATATATATAAACATGTATACTATGTATATATGTGGGAGATAAATTATACATATATATAGAATACATATAAACTACTATATACTATAGTATAAAATTACTATAAAATGATGGCATCCTTGTACCTTAACTAGGTAGGATAGCATCTTGATTAAGTGATCAAAGGCATTCCAATTAAGTCTGAAAAAGTCTTGGTCAATTTAAATGTCTGATAAACCACTAAATGAACTGGAAGCCAACTGCATAGGAAGAGTATCCAAATTTGATTGGGGAGAATCCCAGGGATCATCTATAAAATAAGGCAGTTCAAGCCCAGGAGAGATCAAGAGCTGAGTAAAGATTTGGTGGCAAAGAAGAGAGAGAACCAGGAGTTGAGTAGGCAAGGGAAAGGAGGTTGAAAAGTAGAGTACCTTGACTTTAGCTCCTTTCTGCCTTGGCCATATAAAGACCTTTTGAACTTTGGGAGTCCAAAGGATTATCACATTCTTATTGGCACCTAAGCAGCATTTCCAAGAGCAGTGGCTACTTCAGTGGCCAAAGATAGACTGGATATGGGTTCACAGTCTTCCCAAGGGGAGCATATTAAAGATTTCCCCTCAATGGGATTTCAAAAAACTATGATTATTCCTTTGCTTCATATAGTTTTTAAATTGAGCCTACTTTTCCCTGAACTCTATAAGCATTTGTGGGAAAGAAAAAAAGACTTTTTTTTGTGTGTGTGTGGGGATGTTTTATATCAACTCCTCTTACTGTACAACCTTAGTAAATATGCTTTCCTAAAAGCTATTTAAGTCTGGATGACTAATGGATATCAATTATGATCACGGTGGAAAGCACACTGATGGGGCTTGTGATATATAATACCAAACAAACGACTTCTCAACCCTTTATTTATACCTACTTCTGAAGGAAGATGTGGCCATGCTCTGAATCTGATTTACTGGTGAAAGTAAGAGTCTGAATAACTGTTACAGTTAATGTTAGATGAGGATGCTAAGAGGCAGATGAGGCTAGAGTACTTAGTAATTATAAAGGGAATACATTGTGGAAATATATGTATATAACAAAAATGAGTTTTAGGAAGAGCTTGGCTTTGGAAGAAGGAGAGGATGATACATGTAGTGGACACTGGTGAGGCAAGGATGGAGGTTAGAGAGAGCTGTTTACTTTTCACTTCTACTAGGATCTTGGTGGTAGGTAAGATGTACCACCGAAAATTATTTTTCTGCATCTGGCAACTCTATGTTGCTGCAGGTTTTCAATGCTTAAGTTGGCAAGTCAGGAGTGTTTTGAAAAGTTGGAAACTTTAAACTACTTCAGTCAAGCCCAATATTCTCAGACTTGCCTTTTTCAGTTCAGGCTATTTACCTTCTGAATTCTGGGAAAAATTTGGGAGGGGAGAAAGAAAGAAACAGGTGTGTCAGCTATCACTAAGAAAAAAAAGTTCAGATTTATACTCTTAATAGAGCCTTTCCTTACTAACTTTCTTTCCCTCTCACTTTTTCATTATCTAGGAAAACTTAAAAAACAAAACAGCAAAACCTAACAATTTAAACAGTAATTTCTTCATACTTCTTATATGTGCATTATAGATTTTCCTTATGGCATCTACCCTGGACCATTTAAGGTACTTCTTTTGCTAACTACACACTAATGCTCTATGTATTACCTAATAAGTTTCTCAAAAGCCTCTTTTTCTTTCCGTAAAGCAGTAAGATAGCGCTGTTCTTCAGTTGAACCTCCATAGATAAGAAAATAGACCCTGCAAGTCAAGACAAAAGATTTTATTAGGCCAGAAAAACACCATCCTAAATCCCAAAAGGGAATAGTATAACTCTTGAATTTAGCAACTCAAAGGACTTGAATGATAAATATTTGACTAAGCACAAAAGATTCCATTAATCACACTCTTACTAAAATTAAGCTGCCAAACTCTACCTATTAAAGATTTTATTACACAACTTTTTTTTCCTTTGTCAAAAAAAGGAATCAAGTTTGGGTAAACAGTGAAATACAACTAGAGAAAATGAATGATCATTTCCTCATAAATATAAAGGAGTTCAAAATTACTCCTCAACAACCCAGAGATTATATTCTTTTTTCATTTTTGCAATCCTGCCAAAAAAATGTTTTAAACATTAGATTGTTTAGTTATAGAAACCAATTTATAAAAGATCACCTTAGTGGAAAATAAACAATAAGTGAAATTTATACGATCTTTATCTTTATCTCTCCAAGTGATGTTTTAGGTCTTTTGCATTGATAAATGTCTTAATAAAACAGAGACATCACACATTTTATATAAACACATTGATATAACACACATGGACTTGATTGATTTTCTCAAAATTAATTATACATATATCTTCTTTTTGGGGTGGTAGAAAAGTGTGCTATTTATGTTGTCTCTTTTGAAATATGATACTATGATACTCTTTTCTTTTTTACATTAGTCACTTTTCAATGCTTCTCCCCTCCTCCATCCCAAATCATCCCTTGTAACATGTGGTTATAAACAATCTACCTCTTTTCTATTTTGTTCATAGCTGAGATTGCTGGGAGATGGAATCAACTACATCCTCTTTGCCCTACTTTTTCCCACCTCTTAATGTTTTCCTCTTTTATTCCTATCTAAAAAAAAAAAATCTCTCCAACTTTTCTCTTTCCTTATAAAGCTTTTTTTCTAGAATGTAACTAACTGCAACAGAAATCTTTGGAGTATATATACTATCACTAAGCACAACGAGAACTAAGAATGAAACATTTAATCATTCCCTGATTACTTCTGTTCATCTCATTCTCTATCCAAACTTCTAATCCTGTATTATTTTTGATTCATTTCTACTAGTCTAGTATGCCAACATGTGTTTATTTGAAAAGCTGCAAGAAAGCTTTCCCTTGGCTCTATCTATTGGTTCAGACTGAGGTCAAGATAATCATTTTGCTGTTTATTTTTGTCAAAGTTGGACATCTAAGATACTATATTTATAGGCTCACAGAATTTGAGGAGTTGAAAATACCTCAGAGGCAATCTAGTACAAGTCCTTACCAAATACACAAGCCCCTTCTAAAATGCCTCTCACAACTGACTTCTCTAGCCTCTGCTTGGGCATGTCTCCAGTTATGGGAAAAACACATCATGAGCAATTTACTCCATTTTTGATAGATCAATTTAATAGGGAGTTTTTATATTAAGGAAAAAAATCTCTTTCCCTATAGCTTTGACTCACTGGTCCAAATTCTGCTATCTGGAATGACAGAATAAGTATAATCTCCCACGTGACAATTAAGAATTAGAAGACAAATTTTTTGCCTTCCTTTTTCCTTGACTCAAGTCTTTTTAGAAAACAGACACATTTGGGGAGCAGCTAAATGGTGCAGGGAATAGAGGATCAGTCCTGAAACTCACTTAACATGTACTAGCTATGTGACCTTGGATAAGTCACTTAACCTCAAATGCCTTGCCAAAAAATAAAATAAAAGAGGGACATTTAAGGATACTGAAATTATCATCAAATTTGAGGCTGAAACTAAGTTGTATAATTTTTTGTAACAGTACTGGACTTACTCATATGATTCTACATCTTAAATATCAAATCAACACAAATACAATATGATAGTAGGAGAACAGAAAAAATTAGAAGTAATTTGCTAGGATGAGGCCTACAAAGGGCATTAGAACTGGACTCAGAAAACCTGGTTTTTAATTTCAGGTTCTACTCTTTAGAATGTATAACTCTAGGCAAGCTATTTCTATCACTAAGTGTCTGTTTACTCATTTTTACTTTTGAGAGAACTGGACTAGAGTTTAGCTTTTCCTACCTGTGGGTATTATTCAGCCCAGTATAGCATTTTTAAATCCTTTTTATAAAAACTTTATAAATTCATGATTATGCAGTTTAACAAACAAATTTTTAAATGACTTTTAAATACAGTAATAGTTACAATGTATAACAATAATTTAAAGGAAAAAGAATTTTAGGTTAATACCAAAGAAGAGTAAAATAATTAAAAAAGCAATAATTTAGAATTATACTCAAAATAATTTAATATACTTGCCTCATAGGCTTTCCAGGCCTACTTGCCCTATAAATTTCAAGTTGACGAACAAATGTTAGTTCTGCATCATATAAGACAACATATCTTGGCTCCACTTCATGTAATACCCTGGTCAGGGCATAGGGGTCACCACAACCCAGAAGTGGATGGATGACAGTGAGGGGTTCTTTCAGGATGCCATATGCAGCATCAGATGATAATTTCACACCAAACACTTCAGGTCCAGTTTCCTTCAGGCAGTTTTCTTGGCTGTTGTTTATTTCTTTATAATCACCTTCCTCAGCTTCATCCTCAATCTTTGTTACCATCTGAGTTAAAGTCAATTCTTGCTTCTTTGTAGATCTTTGTTTTTTGGAAGTCCTGATCTTGGCTTTTGAAACTTTGGATTCTTTGCTAGATTTCAGGTTTCCTTTAGAATTGTCTTCTTTACTGAATTTCATTTTTACTTCTCCAGCTTTGTTATCCTTTCCAAAGGTTTTCGTATATAGCTTCAATAAGAAAGTCTTTGCTCCGATAGAGAGATATTCTCTAAGCTGTGCACATGTTCGATCATCACTTGCACAAATAAGTACTTTTCCTGAAGCCAAGAAAAAAATTTAAAAATATGTTCATACCTTACTCTCAAAATAAGAACGTTTACATCATGCCTCTTGAAGATATATAATTTTAAAAATTTAATTGTTTTCAACAGTTTGTCAAATTCTTCCATTTAAAATTTTTTGACTAAATCTTTTTGACTAAAATCTTTTGTCTAAGTGTTTTAGTGTTTTATGAAAAAAATACTAATTACAAATAAGATATAAAAATATTTTTCTTTATTAGTAATTTTTAAAAGAAAAACTCTCGCTTCCTATAATAGATAAGAGTATTTTAATCAGTGAACAACAAAAGGAAAAATATATATTAAACCACATTTAAAAGCTTAATTGTTTCACTGCTATAAAATAATATGGGATAAAATGATAGTTATAATTTGTACTTTAAAAAAATCTATGAACTTAAACATTTCTTCTCAATTTTTATTTTTTTATTAAAATGACACACATTTTTATTTTCTGGAGAAAAAAATGAATGAATGAAAATGCTTACTATATGCCAAACACTGTGCTTTGGGCATACCAAGAGAAATCTAAAACAGTCATGGCTCTCAAGGAGTTCACGTTCTAACTATAAAACAATATATAAAAGACAGCTTGCCTTCAAAAAAGATGTAAAGATGTTAGTTCTTGGTGGTAACACAAATGTCAAGGCCCAAGAGTCTGGATAATACAGTTGTTGTATAGATGGAAAGCTCAGTGGGACATGATCATTAAATGATAAAGTCACACCAACAGATTTAGTCAAAGATTTAGTGGCTAAATTAAGGAAGAAGTGGGTATTTGATTCTCAGTCTGGTGCTTTATTCACTTGAATAAACTGATGATCCACTGGAATTGTCTCACATAATCCAAACACATTTAAGAAAACAAATAAATATTAGGATAGAAACTGTTCACAGATAAAACTTGTTGCTAGTTAAGCTAAAGCAAATCTGACAAAATTAATCTTTTTCTATGCCTGTTCTGTGTAATAAACCAGGATATGAAGTTGGGAAATGGGATCTGGGAAGAAAACCAAAAAGGCCTTCTAGGGAAAATTGTCTTTCTTTAGTATGCTGGGTTTTAAATCATAACAATTAATATTTGAAGCAATATCTCATTGTTCAGAGATTTTAGGAATTTAAGATTGTCTATTTTGATCTACAGAAATTACAAATCTAAAGAGGTACAAAGAAAAAAAAGTTGTGGTTTCATTATTTTCTTTAAAAAAACCATACCAAAAATATTTCAGAATTGAGAAACTGTTAACACACTAGACTAAATACACTTAAAGACAAAAGGATCTTGTAAGAAACTATATTATCATACTCATATATTACACATACATGTATCACATTCCTACTTTATTTCTTTTGTCAAGAATTCTCTTTTAAATCCAATTATGTGAATTATTTGAGAGAGGAACTTGGTAAATGTGAACTTAAAAAAGACTATGACTACCTTCCTAGCCAGGCAACTAACTGAAGCAAGTCCTATTAATCAAATAGAAGCTTAAATCAAGAACCTAAAGATAGCAGCCATTTAAATAAAGTTTGATTCTTTCTTGATTTTTCTTCTGAAAAATGGGTTAGATCTTTTAAAAGCAAGTTTAAAAGTCCTGAAACTTATAAAAACTAAAAGCCCTTCTTTCAGGCAAAATATCAGGTGGAAACATAATTAAGCTATGAAAGCAGCAAACAAATTGATACTAGGCAGGCTCTTCATTCTTACATTTGGAATTTATTAACTTATTTTTCAGAATAATAATCGGAGTCACTTCTAAGCAGTTTCCCAAAATGGAACACTTAACTGCTTAATTTACTGTTACTGCTTAATATACTGTTATTTAATGTACTGTTTAGCTCACTCTTACCTGGACCACCAAGAGCTTCACTATTGTTATTTTCTATTTCAATTTCTTTTAATACTTCAGTTAGGGCTTCCCATTTAGGATTGCTTTCTAGTACCAGTTCTCTTTTCAATTCTGCAAAATAATAAATTATAAATTTCATTTCATATAGAAACTTCCATTCTTAAAATACTCAATATCATTGTTATTAAATTGCTATTACCATTATTATTATTATTAAATTATCTATTAAATAGATAATTAAGCATTTACTGTATGCAGAGCACTGTGCGAGGCACTGGAGAAGACAGTATAGATCAAACATGGTCCTAGCTTTCATGGACCTTAAGGTTTAGTGTGTCAAAAGACAAACTCAGATAATTGATACATAATATTTCTTGGTAAGTGCCTTAGAAAGATATAAAATAAAATGTTATATTATGGCTGAGGGGGGAGGTTACTGAAAGAAGTGATGAGAAGTCTTTATGAAAAGATAGCATTTGAACTGAACTTTAAAGATGGGTAGGAATTCAAGAGATGACATGGGAGAAGACATTCAAGGCACAGCATTGACAGGGCCAATGGCAACACCAGTCTGCTCACACTAATGTTCATTAAAATTAGAAAGACAGAGTGGGATCAGATTGGAGAGAACAAGACCTTGGAATCTGGCCCTTGCTTGGTAACCACCATCTTTTTGAAACTGCAAGCAACTTGGTCCATCAGCTATTCAACTAACAAACTCCCACCACCAATTTTTCTCCTTAACCCTGTATTAATCAATCACCAATCACCTAGAAGGAAAACTATCTCTACTATGAAACCCTCCCCCCAGAATTCTGCCCCACTCAGCCACCTCCTGTCCTCAACTTCTATCTTTCTCTACCATATGCCACTCATATCCCATTAAAACTTTCCTTATCCCTTCTTATATGTCCTCTCAAATTTCCATTTTCCAAAGCAAATAAACTTCTCTTTATCCTGGAGCTCTTTCTCTCAGACTCCATCTATCTACTTGCCTTCACTAAGACCTGGCTTTCCCCAGGAGACATTGCATCCTTGGTTAGACCCTTCAGCACTGGATGTACTTTCACTTTGTAACCTACTGGTCTGGAGGGAGATTGGAATATTGCTGGTCTTTGAATGCCACTTCCAGGTACTCATTTGTTGTTATCATTTAGTAACCTTATTTTCTTTGAACTTTACAGTATCAACATTTTCTGCACTATTTGAATCACGGTGGCTAGTATATACTGGCCTCCAGATCACATCCTCTCCTTTTCCAAAGAGTTTAGAACCCAGCATATTGTCTTTTTCTTCTTCCCAACTCCTGCCTTTAGTTATTTTAACATCTAAAATAATAATCCCTCAGCCTCACTTAGTTTCTCAATTCCTTAATCACCTTAAATATTATGACCATCTCAATTTCATTTTAACTATCTGTAATCTCACCATTGCTCACAAATGGTTTATTAGGTTAGTTAAAACCTGTAACATTCCTTTATCTAATCTTCTATCATTCTATCTCCTTACCACTCCAAACTCATTCTCCATCCCTATTATGATTTAGTCATCCTACCCCTCAAAATTCTTTAGGCCATTCTCCCTGCTATGTCATCACTTTCATCCCTTCCTCATCTCAACTTAGAGTTGAACAAAGCAACTCTTAGCAGTTCATCAGCATTTAAATCCCTATTGCTACTCATCTCTTAGCAAATCCCTAGCCTTAAATTACTTTCACTTTTTGCCTCCTTTGCTCCAATTCAAGTGCTGCTAAATCAAATAGAAGGAAATCACACAACCATGCAGACTGAATACACTATTAATTTATGTCATCTACTTTCTTTTTTTTTCTTTTTTTTTAAAGTAAAGCTTTTTTATTTTCAAAATATATACACAGATAATTCTCAACATTCATCCTTGCAAAACCTTGTGTTCCAAATTTTTTTTTTATCTCCTTTCCCCCTCATTCCTTTCTCTAGATGACAAGTAATCCAATATATTTTAAACATGTGCAATTCTTCTATACATATTTCCACAATTATCATGCTGCACAAGAAAAATCAGATCAACAAGAGAAAAAATAAGAATTTGTTTCTTTTTCAAACTTTATAAACTGTTTACACAACATAAAAACTACTTCTTCCTTAAAAGTTTGACAAAATTAATTTGCAAATCCTGCATAAAGATGGTTCTCCCCCCCACCCCACACACACTTTGGGAATTCACTCATGACTACATGAGCTTCCAGATTTCAGTCATTTAAATTCTCTTGGTCCTGTTTTGCAATTGTATTCTTATTTATTTATTTATTCATTGGCAATATCACATCTTTTACTTAAGGTTTTCTTTTTATTGTCATATAATTAAGGATAGTAGTTTCTGACAGTCTTTCAAAATCCTCACCAAGATAGTTCATCCAGCTCTAGAAGGTTATCTATTTTATTGATGACATCAAGCTCCAAGCATGATGAGAATAGGTCATGGTACTGTAGGATTATAATTTCCTTTTCATGTAAGTTAGGCTTCATTAATTCTCATATTACTTACATTTATTTTTAATTATGTCATCTACTTTCAACTGAGCTTCCATCTTCTCCCATTTTTTTCAGATAAGGACCTTGCATTGAAAAAAGTGAGACCATTTGATTTCTTTCCTCTGTATTTCAAAACTCCTTATTATCTATCTTACACTTTCAACTCCTTTATCCCAGGTTGATGAGGTTGATTAGGTGCTTTTTCTCTTTTCATAGGCTTTTCTCCTTTTATACTTGTTTTTGATTTTATATCCTTTTGTTTTCTCCAGAAAAATGCTCCTTCAATCCATCTCTAACTTTTAACATTTCTCTATCTATTAGTCCTTCCTTATTATCTTCTAATATGTCCAAATTTTCCTGATCCTTTAAAAACACACACACACACGCAAAAAACAAACAAAAT
The DNA here is from genome assembly GCF_016432865.1 of Antechinus flavipes. Classification (NCBI taxonomy): domain Eukaryota; kingdom Metazoa; phylum Chordata; class Mammalia; order Dasyuromorphia; family Dasyuridae; genus Antechinus; species Antechinus flavipes. The sequence continues at coordinate 298,249,106 of NC_067398.1, read as the reverse complement.
TTCACCAGATCCTACACCTTCTCAAGCTTATCATAATATGTCTCTCCCCATTTGCTCAGCCAAACTGTGAGAAAAATGTCTACAATCAATGCTTCTATTTTCTCTTTCACCCAGTCTGGCTTCCAACTTATCTCTCAGTTGAAACTGCTCTCTCCAAATTTACCAATGAACATTTTTTAAAAAAATCTTTTCAAAAGTTTTAAATAGCCTTTTATTTTCAAAATACATGCAAAGATAGTTTTCAACTATCCTTCATCCTTGCAAAACCTTTATGTTTCAAATTTTTCTCCCTCTCTTCCCCTCCCCCTCAGACAGCAAGTAATTCAATATAGAGAAAAGCAAAGAAAGACTTGAGGAGGGATACTGCAATAGTCCAAGTATAAGGGTATAAGAGTTTGGACCAGGATGATAACAGTATCAAAGAGAGAGGAGGATGTACTCAAGACAAAGGTACAATTCACAAATGGTGGCAACAAATTAGATACTGGGTGTGAAAGAGAATGAGTTATCAAGGATGACATCTAGGCTTTGAGCCTAGTTGACTGAGAAGATGATAGTATCCTTGGGGGTAATGGGAAAATTCAGAAAGGGAGAAGTTTGGAAAGCGGGGGTAAGGAGGAGATACCAGATCTTGTTTTGGACTTGTTGCATTTAGATGATTACAGGGAAATGCACTTTGAAATGTCTAATAAAATATACTTTGGATAAATACTTACAGAGGCTTTATAAATCAAAGTGATAAAGATTTAATTAGCACATTGTACATAATTTGTACTTAATAATCAGGAGTTAGAAGTTGTTATGGTATAAGGCATCACACCTACTTTCAAGATACATAGTTCTAGATATCTAGAAAATACAAATTCCTTAATTATCATTTTTATAATATTGAAAAATAAGACAGGATAAAGGAATAGATGCTTTGGACCTTATAGAGTGTTGAGTATGCTCTGCGCTTATGTGCACATGCACAGCATTATTTTATAATTTTTTTGTATATATATTCTATTTTCATAGTAGATTCTAAGTTCCATCAAGAGAGGGCCTATGTTTTATATAATAAATGTGGCTAGTATTGTGCTTTGCATAGAATGATTACTGAATACAACTAATAACGTCTAGGTGACAAAGTGAGGCAACTAGGTAGCATAGTACTAGGCTTGGAGTCAGAAACATGTGGGATCAAATTCTGCCTTAAAAGACTACTAGTTGCGTGATCCTAAGCAAGTCATTCAACCCCTCTCAGCCTCGGTTTCCTTACTGATAAAAATGAGAAAGTTGTACTGAATAGTTTTCCTTTTAAGTTTTAAATCTGTGATCTTGTATTTTTAGACTTTTGTTGATAATTTTGCTTTTTATAATCATTTCCTAATATGCCCCCCTCTGCTGAACTCTTCCTTGCAACAAAGAAAAACAGTTGAGCAAAATTAACTAACAAAATTACTAAAACTGTCAATGTATTATTATGTAATACTTTTCTTTTCCCCTTCTTTTTATAAGTACTAAAGGAACACTATGGCTCTGTGAATTCATGCCCTGGCAAACTGGTGACTAATCTACCATATCTGAAAATAAGTTGTAGAAATAAAATATCTCTTCAGTTCCCCTAAGAGTCTTAAGAAACTAAGAATAATTTTAAATACCCTGATATATAACTTCACATATGGCAGCCATGACAAGTGTTAAAAACAATGAGACCCTGGATAAAAAAATAAGTTGTTCAGATTAAGCACAACAGCATGATGTTCTCTAGTCCACAGGTCTTTGTGAGGGAAGTACTTTGAAAAACCTGAAGTAATAAAACAGGCAATGAGGTAGTCAATGGATAAGGTACTGGCTTGGGAGTCAGGATTTGAGTTAGAATCTTGCCTCAGACACTTTCCAATTGTGTGACCTTGGGAAAGTCCCTTGACCTTTTTCATGTTAATCTAGAAAGTGAGGATTATAATGGCATCTATCTCAAAGAGTTGTGATGATCAAATGAAATTTCACACACATATATGTAGTATTTTACAAACTTAAAGGCACTATTGTCAACACAGATGAAATGCATCTTAAGATATTTGAGGAAAAATTACATATTATTGATTTAAGTTGTTTTCAGCAAACAATAAATATAAATAAAGTTCAATTCTGATTTCAACAGATACCTTGGCCTTCTTGGTCTGTTTTTTCAGTCATTTTGCACTTTTTATTCATTCTGATATCTGGAATGTGATAAACTCTTGCTCGAGCATTTACAAACATTGAAGTACTAGAGTCGAGAAACAGCCATCCTAAAAGAAGAAGAAAGACTTAAACTTAGAAGATAATTCCAAAATCTTTGTTGATTTGCCTATCATAATCTTTAGTTTTATGATATATAAATTATATCACACACACACACACACACACACACACACACACACACACACACAGTTGCCATTTCACTCTATTTGATGCTGAAATCACCACTTCCATCAGTCTACAACACTCGATTAGCTCTTTCTGCTCCAGGTTCCCAGAAGTTTTGCTGGTTCTGCTTCTTGCTATACTCAGAATCTGAGTGCAAGAGCTTCTCTTCTTCTGTACCAAATTATCACTGAAATAAGCTCATGACCTATTTCACCGAATGTGATACTACAGACCTCTGCCTCCTCTTCTTTCTTTTAGTTCTTGCCTAGTAGTTAGTGGAGGTGCCATAGCAGAAGCTAGAGAAAGGAGAGCTTTACTCCTGGTATTCTAGGTTTGAATTTGTAATGTTTTCCCATCACAAAAATAATGCTATTAAATGATACTCAGGAAAAAATGAGATTAATGTATGTGTGTGTGTGTGTAGTATAACGATATGTATTATGTACAAATACACATATTTTAAATATATATTTTACACACATACGTATATTATATATATATATATATAAACTACAAAGCAATATATAAATATTGCCACAGAAGTATTATTAGCTTCTACAAAATAATTAACATTATAGCAAAGCTACCTTATCAGTTAAATAATAGACTGTTAGGCACTTGTATGAGAACTCAACTACCATTTACAAGTATTATTCCTATTGAAAAATTCAGTGTACTAAAAAAAAAAAAAGACTACTTACATAAAAAAAGAATTTTTGGAACAAAACCATTTTGTAAGTTGGGGACTGCTTGTACTATACTCAGTCTTTTCTGGGAATAAAATGTTAGATTCTGATGTGAATATTTAGTATTGCATGGAACAGAAGTTAAGTAGGAGGAAACATTAGCCATCAACAAAACCTACATCCTTATGCTGTGAATCTAATTTGAAGTCTTAGGACAGTATGTGGGTTCAGTATAGCATTCCCCCATTTTCCCCTGTGTTCCATTCTCATATGAACTTAAAAAATAATATTTATAATTTTCATTTCCCACCTGAATTCTGGCCAAAAGCTTTCTCAGTTGCCCTTAAAGACTCCAGAAGATTAAGAAATGTGACACAATCATACTGAGAGAGATACTGTAACAAAGTTCGTAGTATTTTCAAATCTTGTACCAAAGACTTAGTCTTTGCTCCAAGCTGGTGCCACAAAGGATCTAAATAGTGACGAATTGTCTAAAAATAAAAATGAAAATCTGCATTGTTACTAAAGTATATTCAACATAGATTTTAGAAAACACTATTGCTCAGGGAGCACAAATACATTTTAGTTCATATGCTTTTATGAAAACATCTTTTTTTAGTTTCAAAAGAAATACATAGCATAATTGACCCTGGTGATTTACCTCATAGTCAAAATCAGTGATTCTATATGCATTAAATAATCTAAAAATCATTATTTAGATTAGAATATAATAAACAGAAAAGTTAGTCAAGACATACAATTGTGATGCTTATACACCAATAACCATAACATGGACCTTCCTGACTTAGCCATCCTACTGAACATCTGGAACCTGACTAATCAATGAAAAACAGAAGACTACTAAGGTAAAAAAGCAGATTCATTTGAGTATAATGGTGATTGTGGTATTTAGTGTACTTCTAGTTAAAATTTTATTTTTATATTAAATTTATGTAAAATATGTATCATTTTATATAATTTTTATATAAAAAAAGATTTTTAAATGTAAGATAGGTGATTTGTGCTGGAAAGGGTTAACTTAAAAACAGGCAATTTGAAAAAGTAAATTTCTATAAACTCTAAAGAGCTACTTTCTTTCAAAATGATTTCCTTTGGGAAGATAAGATCAGAGCTAGAAGTAACTCTAGAGGAGAGAGAATTTAACTTCCTGATTTTATAGGTATGGATACTGAGGGCAGGGCCATGGGCTCCAGGGCCTCTATCTAAACAGGAAACAGCATTCTTTTTCTCCAGGAAACTGATCTCTGGGAAAAGCTGCAAGCTTGAATCCTGCTGGGTCTCATCTCTCTTTAACAGGGCCTTGAGCTCTCTAGGATCTCTATCTAGAGAGGGCATCATCTTCCCTTATTTCCCACCAGTTACATGGCTTTGGGTCTTCTTTGGAACTCTTCATCATGCCTTAAGCAAGAATTTTTTTCTTTTCCTCCCGTCCTTCTCCAACCCAGTTTTCAGCTTTCTTTCATATGTGTTCTCATTCTCATCGGATTGTGTAAGTTCTTTGAAGGTAGGGATTGTCTGTGGAATATCTGAACAAACTGACATATGGAGGTAATATAATTTTTTTGCTGTTAAAAAAGAAAAAATGTAGTAAGATAAGCATGAAATGATACAGTGAAGAAAGCAGAACCAGAAGGATATAATGATTCAATGTAAATTTTTTAACTGCTAAGAGATATGTAAACTAAGATGAAATGCTATGATCAATCTTGGTTCCAGAGAAAAGATGATGAAACATACTTCTTTTTTTAGTGAAGAAATGAGGACCAGGGATGTAGATTGACACATATATTGTCAAAACTAGCTACTGTGTTGGTTAATTTTTTTCTTTGCTAAATGGGAAGGTTTAAGAAGTTATACTGAGAAAAAAAATTGACTTAAGATACTAAAAAAAAAAAAGAGACAGTAATAAAACTTAAGCAGAAAAAAAAAAAAACTTTAGTCCAACAAATCTCTTTTCAAGATCACTTTTTTAAAAAAAAAATATTTTATTGAAATCTTTTGTTGGTCAGTTAACAAGCATTTACTATGTTCCAGGGACTGTGTTAAGTGCTAAAGATTTAAAAAAAAAAAAGGGCAAAAACAGCCTTGTTTCAAGGAACTTAAATTTTATTTAGTGAGGAGTGAGAAAAATATTAAATAACTAGGTGTACATAAGATATTTTGGAATAGATGGAACATAACATCAGAGAAGGCTTTAACAAGGGCCTGGGAATAGCCCCTTACATATGAAATTTGAACTGAGTCTTACAAGCCATGGAAACAAAAAGGTGGAGGTGAGGAAAAGAATCATTCTAGAAATGGAGGTAGGAAGACAGTAGGAAAACTGGAAGGAGGAGAGAGCTTTAGGGAGAAAGATAATGAGTTTTACCTTGGACCCTGAATTCAAAGTATCAATAGATAACTAGTGAAAGATGTGCAAAAAGCAATGAGTGATGCAGGACTAGAATTCAAGAAAGAGACTATGACTGGATATATAGCTCTGCCTATATATATGTCATATGCATAGATAATTGATAGTATGATAGCCAAACCCACAAAAGTTGATCACCAACTAACCAAATAAGAGAAGAAGACCAAAAAGATTGGGAATTGAGAAAAGGTTATTAATTAGATTTGACATTTTTTGTACAGGAGCTTAATTAAATGAGTGAGAAGGTCCAGAATAGAATGAGAGAGCAAGAATTGGAAGCATCTACTATATCTGGCTTTCTCAAGGAATTAGGGATGGTTGGGCCAAGTGAGGGTTTTTAAGGAGGGGGGAGACATGGAAGTGTTATAAGCAGTAGGGAAAGGAGCAATATATAGTAAGAAAAAGGGAAAGAAAATTAGAGAGCGGAAAAGATTGTCAAGGCAATTTGCTGAAAAAAGACAGAAGATGGGATAAAGGGTGCATGTACAGGAAAAGGCTAAGGCTTTTCAGGTATCTCCCATTCTACCACCAGACTGAATGCTCTCTTTTAACAAAGAAAAACAATTTCACAAAACATATAGTATGTTGTGTTTGACAATACATATACAATAATTTGTCCTGGCAATATCCTACCTCTCTGCCATGAGGATAGAAAACATTTATTTATTTTTTCTTTAGGACCATCACTTGTTTTTCAATTACAATGAAACTCACTTCCAATGATCTTTTTATTTACATTGTTATAGTCATTCTGTAACTTCTGGTTCTGATGATGTTGCTTTGTATCAATTCATAAAAATCTCACCATATTTCTCTGAATTTCTCATTATTTCTCATTTTTAATACATCATAGTATTTGATTACCAGAAGTTTTTTCAGCCATTCCCCAGATAAAGTACAACCAATTTGTTTCCAGTTCTTTGTCAGCACAAATGTGCCGCTTTAAATTTTTGGTATAGCGTAGACCATTGTTTCTTTTTTAATCTCCCCTTGAAGTATATATCTTTCAAAATTCTAAAGTGAAAGCCAGAATTATTGTAGAATTTCACAGTACAACCAACAGTGCAGTGTGCCCATTTCCCCAGTTTCTTCAATCTTGAATGTTTCCATTTTTTTCATTTTTGTTAATTTGAATGGAATGAGGTTAAATCTTATAATTCTCTTAACTTATATTTCTCTATTATAAAAACTGGATTTTGTTTTATAGAATTATTTGTATTTTGCAAATATGCATTTTAAACAGAAACTTCCTTATCCTAGAAACTCACTACAACTTTGGAAGTACTGTCAAGTTGTCCTGACCTTTCTTTGATTAGACAGCTCTTCCTAGAAACTCTGTTTAAGAAAGGTGTAAGCCAAAGCCAAGCATCTCTCCAGGTTCTCATCCCTGTCCACTTCGGTTTCTTTTTGTATTATCTTCCCTCTTTAAAATGCAAACTCCTGGAGAATAGGGACTATCTTTTTGCTTGCATTTCTATTCCAAGAACTTAAGAAATGTGTGCTGACTGACTGAAAGATCTGGTTTTTCTAATTTTTAAAAGTGTGGCCTTTTATATTAAAGACATGTTAATTTTCATTATACTATATATGATATAAAATATTAGCCTAAATCTAACTAATGACAAACCACAAACTATTGGAAAAATAGTTTTTGTCAAATAAGAGACTGGCCTCCCAGATTTATTTTTGTAATTTTTGTTCCTAGGTTTATTAAAAGTTGAAACTGCTGTTTCCAATTGCTTTTTTCTTTACTTATGTAATTTATTCCACTGATCTATTACAAACAAAGCTTCAAAGAAAATGTTAATTGTACCCAATTCCAAGCTCCTGGAAGAATTAAAGAAACAGATAAAAGCAGAAGAGGAAAAACTGGAAAAAAGGAGAGTAACACAAGAAAATTCTGAAAAGATAGTTAACAGCTTAACAAGAGAAATACAAAAAGAACACTGAAGAAAATAATACGTTAAACAACTTGAATTCACCTAATGGTAAAAGAAGCACATCCCCTTAAAAAAGTGAATTGGCCATGTGGAAAAAGAGATACAAAAATTCACAAAAAACTCTTTAAAGAGCAGAATTGGTGAAATAGGAAAAGAAGCACAAAATCTCACTGATGAAAATAATTGCTTAAAAATTAGACTTGGATAAATGGAAGCTGACTCCATGACACAATCAAGAAGCAGTAAAGCAAAGTTTAAAAAAAAAAAAGGAAATATGAAATATCTCATCAGAAAAACAACTGACCTAGAAAATAGAAAAGAGATAATTTAAGAATTATTGGTTTACCTGAAAGCCGTTATCAAAGAAAGAGCCTAGAAATTATATTTCAAGAAGTTGTCAAGAAAAAGAATCCTGATATTGCAAGAGTATTTGTAAGACAAATTTTTAAAAGAATACTAAAAATAAATAATTAAAAAGCAAAAAGCAAAAAACAAAAACAAACCTAGTTGTTTTTTGTTTTATCCATTTCCCCTCAATTTTTCAAATTTATATTTGTTATTAAGTTTATTTTCTAGTCTTCAAAAGTTGTATGCTCAGTTCACGGATCCTTTCTTTTTCTATTATGTTAATATGGACTTTCAAAGATGTGAATTTTCCTCAGAGGCCTATTACAGTTTTGTCTTAAAAGTTTTGGTATACGGTTTCATTACTATTATTTTTATTGTTATTATTTATTGTTTCCATAATTGGTTTTTTAACTTAATCATTCAGGATGTCATTACTTACACTCCACTTCAATCTGTATGTGCTATTTATACTTCCTTTCTAAAAATTTACTCATTTATTACACTTTTGTTTGTAAAGAATGTGTTTTATTGTAGTTGCCTTTGAAGAGAGGATTAATTTATGCCTAGGAGATAATCAATTTATGCGAAGATACATGCTAAGGCATGTGTTTTCTTTAATATTTTCATTCAGAAGTTACTAAAAGTTAATCAAATTTACTTTATTCAACTATAATATAGTTCTATTAAATAATATTAATAACAATTAATAATATTAAATCCAAGGATAATATTGATTTGATCAAATCTGCATTTTCTTTCTCATTTAATATTCTGTTTATTGGATTTACCCAGCTCTGAAGGAGAGAAATTAAAGATTCTCCAAGTATTACTGTGTTATAGTCAGAATCTTCTTGCAATTCTCTTAATTTTTCTTTCATGAATTAATCTTATGTCATTTATTTCACATACATTTTATGAAATTATTTTTAAACTATGTGGCCTTTAAACATAATGTAGTCTTTCTTGATTAAAATTTTTTATTATTTCCTAATTTGAGATTATGACAAATTCTGCATTTTTAAAAGTCAATTAAAACAGAGTAGATTTTGTTCTATCCCTTTTTTCACTGTATGATTTAAATACTTCTTCTATGAAAGTTTTTTTCCCTTATCTCTTCTAATCTTTTTTATATTTCTTGGGAAATTTAATCCATTCACATTGTTAAATGTAATACTATGTACACACACACACACACACACACACAGAGCATGGCTTATAGACAGTTGGCCTCAAAGTCAGGAAGATGGATTCAAATTCTGCCTGATCCACTCCAACTGTTTGACTCTGAATAAATTAGTTGCCCCCTGACAACTCTTTTAAGATTAGCTATGGTGCAGATTTTCGTTGGAAAAGAAAATTCCATACCAACAGTTCACTAAAGCCTTGAAATCACAAGTCCAAAAAATACCAACTTATGCAAACACACAAAAATTACAATTTTTATGCTAGCATTTAGTCTTTTGTTTTGTTTTTGTTTCACTTATACTAATTTGAACCCAGTGTTTTCCTGTTTCTCAGCTAAAAATCTCACCTTCAAGAAATCTTTTCCTATTCCCCTTAAGATTAGTATTTTCCTTAAGGAAGAGATAATTTTAGAGATTTACATACCTACTTACATATATACACATATACATACAGAGATACACACGTATACATATAAACACACCTTTAGAGAGAAGATAATCTTAGAGATTATCACATATCTTTTTTTGTACATAGTTCTTTGTATGTTGTTCCTGCCACTAAAATCTGAACTTACTGAGAACAGGGACTGTTTTTTGGCTTTCTTTGTAATCCTTGTGCTTAACATAGTGTTTGGCACATGATAAGTACTTAATAGATGCTTGCTTTCTTCTCCCAATTCCCCTTTTCTCTTTTTGCCTCTTCCCTCCAAAGCTTCTTGGGTTTACTTTTATTACTTATTATTCTATCTTTTATGTTTGTTCAACTCTTCACTTTCCTTCTCAGATAAATACCTATTCTTCATTCCTTGACCTGTCTATCACATCTATTATTAGGTTTCAGTGTTATTAATTTCTAATGCCTCAGCCTTTTATGAATTAAAAAGAAAACAAAGTTATTTGTTATAGAAGGGGTATATGCATTCTTAAGTAATCCCTTACTCTGTTATCCTCCTGGGATTCTCTTTTAAGTATTTTATAGAAAGACACTTTATAAAAATGATTATCTATGTTCTATTCCTAAATGCTTATTTTAAAGGATGCAAAGGTTTAGTTTAGTGTGTATTAAAAGAACCTATACTATAAAAACAAATTCTTTTATTGTTGCTAAAAAATGTTTTAACATAACTTTTACCAAAACAAAAATTACCACTGCTGTCATTACATGGCATTATTTTAGCTTTTAAACAAATGAACACTGGACAGGAATAACATTTTAGTTATACGCCTCTTTTGAAGAACTCCAATAGACAAGTTATGGCCATATATAGACTTGGTTACAAAAAGGCTCCCTAAAACAGCACTTCAGCTTTTCCAAGTCTGAGGGATGATAAAAAGCAACTCAACCCACAACAGAGAGACATATCAATTGTGTTTTTCCATATTATGCACAAATTGAATGAAAAGAATACACATACTTTTTATTAGCATGCATGAAATGATAAATAAGTACAAGGAAACAGAATATATGTAATATAAACATTCCAGTTAAGTGACTTTCTATGAAATACTCTTGAGAGGAAAACTGAGTTGAAGTTGCATAACCAAAACATTTATTTCCATGCTAAGTAGATTTTTCAAATGAAGGAATTAAAATAATTTTCCCTACCAACATAAAAGAAAAATATATTAACCAGGAAATAGTAAGTCACTATATAGCTTAATATTCTAAAACATATTTTAGTTAAAATTAACCTATGATTAAAATGAACTGTAAAAATGACCCTGAAAGATATTTTAAAAAATACATCCACTTATCTTCACAATCATTAGGAAAGAAATATTCCTGCAACTAAATAATACTTTTCCACCAAGTCATAATGTCATTTTAAAAGGGAGCCTCTCACTTTTTTTCCCCACTAAAATTCATTAATTCTGTTTATTCTTAAGGCAAGAGAGATGGACATTATATTATAAATTGTCCTAATGTAATATTCTCCCCTACCTTTCTTTCTCAGATATTTAAACTATGCCATTTTTAAAAAAGTAAATACCACATTATAAAATAACAAAACACTATCATTTTTCTTTTAATTAAACTGGGACACATGAACCATTAGTATTCTTGCCAAAATCCAAACTGCTACACTAGCATTCTTATATATAGATTTTAGTATGTTATTACTTTATTTATTTATTTTTTGTTTACAAATAAATCAAAAGGGTTACATTTTAAATAGCTTCTAAATTAATTCTGGAATGATAACAACACATTCCTGAAAGGAACAATTCAAGCATTAAAATATCTTGCATTCCTTAAAATGACAATATAAAAAATTCTGTTAGTTAGTAAAAATAAAATACCTTGTCAAAAGGTTTTCCAATAGCATTTTCTAAAGATAAATCTTCTACTTCAAGAGATGGATTGTAGCACTTTAATTCCTTCAGACATGCATTCAAAATGTCCAGAATAGCTGTCTGGATAGCAAGCATGGCAGGAGTCATGGCAACATGTATTTCAACTACTTCAGGCTTGTGTTGTTCTAAAAACGAGTTAACTGCTACATGAAACCTAAGGAGAGTAATATTTTTAAAAGTATAAACTAGCATTTTAATAGATACAACAGTTAAATCGTGAATTCCAGTTTTAATACTCAGTAATGCTCTAAAAACTAAGAGCTAAAGAAAAAAGAAATATATTTCAAGATTCAGCACAGTGCCTGGCACAAGGGAGGCACTTAATAAATACTAGTTGACTCACTAATATATAAACCATTTATGAATGCAGGTAAGATGTGATATTACAAAAGAAAGAGAAAAGTTATAGGAATTTTCTACAAACTAAACACTTAAACAATTAAAATACCCATTAGTATTAGTTGTGAAAGTGCTTGAAATTGAAATCTTTGTTTCCTTGCCCCTCAAATACATAATATGTAAAAATCTGAAAATGTTTCTTGCCTGCTAAGCCTTGTTGAACTATCTTTTCACCTGGAGAGAAGTCTTTTAATTTCTTTGCTTAAAGCCTTCCTCTATCTCAGCCCCCAAATATCTGAAAGTCCCATGCAAAACTTTAAAGAAAATTAAAAGAGGCTCTCAAGTGATCTGTAATATAATTTTAATAGAAAATAGAAGGGACTTGACAACTAAATCCTCTCTGTGTTATCAAAGTATTATAATTGTATAGATCACAGATTCATATCTCTATGTTCTTGTTGGTACATTTAATTAACAGTAATACCATGTAAAATGATTATTATACAACTGATTATAACACACAATAGTAATCACAAAAATATGCCATATAACATGGCAATTTACCTTGGCCACAGGTACAATTTTCTTACAAAAAGATTTCTCATAACTCTTTCCACATGACAAAAGCCAGTATCAAAGGCAATTGCATTATCTGAGAAAGCTTTAATGAAACCATGTTTATTTTTTTGACGAAAGAGACGCAATATGAAGGCTTCCTGACAAGAGTCAATGATTCTGTGAGCTTTATAGACCAAAATGCCTAAGAAATAAAAATAAAGATTTTTATAGAGCAATATTAACAGTTGAGGTTGGAATGCTCATTTCTATTACCCCTTTAAATGTATTTCATAATTAGGAAATAAGAAAAATAAATGGTCCACAATTCTTTTGTTACATGTCATGTTAGGAGAAAATATAGTAATACAAGTCTTTACTGGTGCCATCTTTATTACATGTCAATTATTTAGACATTCTGTAGTTAATTACATTGTTTTAACATTTGAATTTTTTTGATAATGTGTATTTTGTGACAGCTACATTGTAACAGTAGATGGAGAGTGTTGGCAAATCACTTAACCTTGTTTGCCTCAGTTTTCTCATCCATAAAATGAACAGAATAAAGAAACAGTAAACCACTCCATATCTTTGACAACTTAAAAAGATATATTACCACCTTATATTTATATAATGCTTTACTGTTTCCAAACATTTTATCTCACTTGATTTTCCCAACAACTCCATGAACTAGACAGAAAAAGTATTATCTCCATTTTATAACTGAGGAAATTGAAGCTCAGAGAGGATAAATGACTTGCTTAAATTTGAGCTAAAACCTTTTTGATTTGATCTAAGACTTGCTCAAATCAAATGATGTGCTTAAATTTGAGCTAAGACTAAAATTTAGGCTTTGGGAATCCCACACCAATATCTCTTAACTATTTTCTGTACCCTTAAAGCATTTCTAAATCTGGATTGTATAGAAATTATAATAAATACTACCATTTCTTGTGAAGAACAATATTTTTATATGAATATACTAATATTTTTAGAATGTCCCTGATTTTCTCATTTCTGCAAGTTTAACAAAACTGAATTAATTCAGATTTCACAAATTTGGATAGGAATATATAATCTCTTTGTCATTGGATAACTTAGAGTTATAGGGAATTCTCCTTTTGGAATTGACAGGAACTCCCTCCTCAATTCAGACTGATTGCTTAGTAATTCATAACCCTATGGAATTGCCTAGGGGCACTTTGAGGTCAAGTGACTTGCCTACCTAGTTACCCAGCTATTGTGTATCAGAGACAAGACTTGCAGCCAGGTCTTCCTGGCATCTCCAGTATATATGCAAAGTTGTTATGTTAGCGACAAATTATTCTTAATTATTCATTAAACAGGTTTCTTAAGGATTGTAAGGTATCATTAAAAAAAAACTAGTTATGAGAGTTTTGGTGGGATTTCATTATTTCAGGTTGGCTTTTTCTAATTAGTTCAAATTAGAGTCTGTCAATGAAAATGATTTAGAACAATACTGACATCTAGTGGCAATATAAACAAAATCATTTTATTTTTGAACCCAAAATCAGAAAGAAAAAAGCCTTTTGAAACAGCAATAAATGATGATAGATTTTAACAAAAAAAATTTTTTAATAGAGAGAAATAAAATGTTTGTTCAAATTTAGCACCCACAAAGGCTTTCAGAAAACAGACTATTATGTTCAAGGGGTTTTAATGTATAAAATATAGCTTCATTTCGCCTCCCACTTCTTAATCTACTAAAGATTTGGATGACTTAGTGAAAAATAAACTTTTAAATATATGTTCTAGTTTTTTTAAAACATTCATTATTCTCAAAACTAAGTTAAACCATCTAATTACCTTAATTTCAAACTTATTAAGCAGGAAAAAATATTTTTTCTTAAGACAGTAGGCAGAAATCTCATTTGACAAGTGAATTTGAGAATTTTTAAATGCAAAAATCTGGTTAGCAAACAAAAGTAAACATAAATAGCCAAATAAGTCTATTTGATATATATAAAAGATATAGGGGGGAAAAAACCACTTAAAATGCATTCTTACCAGTAATCAAATCTGAAGGAATTCTGTCAGTCAAGAAATCTACCACAAGAATTCGACTTGTTACAAAAAGGACACCACCTTGGGTATAAACCTCATATCTACTTCCACTTGCAATTTCATTTGTCACCCGTCGAGGAAGGTGTTCAACATCCTCTAACTTCAGCTGATTGATAAAATATTCCTAAAGCAAGTCAGATTTCATAAGCCTTTAATTTGAACATTTTGTAAATGGTTACAGATATTAAAATTATAAGGTTACTTTTGTAGGGACAAATGATTAAATTTGACTGTGTAAGTTGCTCCATTTCTGTGGTTCCCCAATGGCCTCTAAAATTAAATACAGATTTCTGGTTTGGCATTTAAAGCCCTTCATGATCAGAATGTTTGCTTGATAAGACAAATTCCTCTACAAGAATCATTGATTTTATTCCATTGGGGCTTCTCCAGCAGTTTTTCCCCTCTATCATTCCCATTCTCTCACTAATCCTCAATCTCTTCCCATATACTAGCTGCTTCTATGCCGTGTACAAATATATCCCTCTCCTACATGCTTAAAAAAAAGTGTCATCTAACCTAATTATCCTCTATTTTTCTTTTTATTGGCTAAATTTGAGGAAGTCATTTATACTATGTGCCTTTTTCTTTTTTATACCTGTTGCATCTAGCTTCCAACCTTATTATTCAATTTAAACTGCTTTCTTTAAAGTTATCAGTGATTTCTTAATTGTCAAACCTAATGGCCCTTTCTCAGTACTTACCCTTTTCTGCCTCTTTGAAAACCTTGAACACTAGATAGTCTTTTATGCTTAGATTTGTATTATGCACTGATCCCCAGATCCTATAAGTCCTAGGCTGTCTCTAGAGTTGCAATTCCACATTACCAATTTTCTACTGGCCATCTTACTTCCCTTCTCCCAAACTTTACTACCATTGTGCAATATAGCACCATTAGTTCAGCGTCCCAGGCTCACACCCTTTGGTATCATCCTAGGCTCCATTGGAGTCCACCCCTAGAAACAATGTGTTGCCAAATTCCGTTGTTTCTTTATAACATCTCTCATTTCATTTTCTCTCTACTCCTAGGTACACCTTGGTGCAGGCCCTTATCACTTCATGCTTCCACTTGTCAGTTAGTCTTTTGTTAAGCAGGGTTTCCCTGTTTCAATTATCTCCTCCTTTCAATCCATCTTCCACTGACCTAGCAAAGTGACTTCCCTGAAGTGCATATCTATGTCACTACTACTCAATAAACTGGTAGCTCCTTCTTACCTCCAACACCAAATACGAAAACCTTTTTAGCATTTAAATCCTTTACAACTTGACCCCGCCCCGAGCTTTCTTATACCTGATTTCCCTTCACATATTCCACAATTCAGCAAAATTGGCCTCCCTGTCGTTGATATGAAGGAACATTCCATCTTCCTGCCTTTGCACAGGTTGTTCCTCATGCTTAATGCTCTCCCTCCTCACGGTATTCTTCCTGGCTTCTCTGACACTCCCTCTTCTACAAGACTCCTTTCCTAGTGTCTCCCCAATCCCCTTAAAAAGGGGGATTTCCCTCAGTGCTTTCCCTCTGGAGGACCAATTACATGTATTTTCGAATCGCATGCATATAGTTTTTACATCTCCACTCGTCTCTCAGACCCCCCATGAGTTCCCTTATCTTCCTCAAACCTCCAAGAGTCTCCCTATTCTCCTTTTATCCCCACGCCCCTTTACATCCTCCTCACACCCACAAAAGCTTAGTTATCTTCCTCACACCCCGAGGGATGCCCCACCTACTACCGCTATCTACCCCCACATATCCTCACAGCTCTCCACCTTCCCAGGGGTCTCGCTTCTCCACTCCCTTCATACAGCTGGGTCTTGCAGCAGACCGCTACGGCTTTCTCTATCTGCTCCTTTATTCTCTCCCGGCATTCCCCAGCCTCCTCCTTCCCCGGCTTTTTCAAGCCTCCCTCCTACTCTCGCCGGCTCCGCTCGGCCCTTGGGTTCACGGACTAGGATCCCCGGCCGCACCTCCTCAGCTGGCTGGGTGTTCAGCACCAGCACCAGGCAACCTGGGTGGCAGTGCAGCCGGATAAAATGATAGAGGAGCCTGTCGGCACCGAGCCCGCGGGCACACACCACCAACCCATCTGTTTCCAACAGCTCCAGCACCAGTTGCCGCTCGTATTCCAGAAGGGGCGCCATGGCCGCCCCTAGGAGCCGGTACCGGAACTTCCGGGTAACTCTTCCGGGTCCCAGGGCGAGTGCCCTAGCTGCTGAGCATTGCCGGGCCGAAATTTGCTTGAGCCAGTTAGCCGAGTCGGAGGCGAAGGTAGCCGAAATCGAGCAAAAGCAGAAACGGTGACTGCGGAAAAGGCAGATAAGCCTGAACCAGAGGAGCGCCTGCACGCGAGCTCTGAGATCCTAGTGAAACAGGCGGAGTCATCGCCTCTGTTGCTCGGACCTTCGCCTCCTTCCGCTTTCCCTCTGAGGCTCATTGCGGCTAAGAACAGCCCAGTTCCACTCAGTTCCGCTCAGGTTTCTCCCAATGCTTCTTTCCACATAATACCAAATTATATTACCCCTCCTGGCTTTTACTCAGTTTGGAAATCTGGCCTACTCCATATTAGGAGAGATATCTACCAAGATTTGCTCATTTATTTTTTAAAAATTGGAAAAGAAGTAAATTACTCTTGGTCCAGTCATCAGGAATTGACAAATCAATTTTGTGAAACTGTTATTAAATGCAACGACGCTAGAATTAGTGATTCTCTCTTGTTTGTCTGCTTGGGTGATGGGTCAGTATCAATTTTCTTTCTTTTTCTTCTATTTCCATTTTAAATAAACATGTAGTTTATCAGGATGCAGTCCTGTCTCTCTCACCTTCCCTTCCTCCTATCGATGCTGCATTCGTTTGTGTGATTAAAAAAAAAAAAAGGCAAAACAAGCGTGTGCTAACTCATATTTTTTGCCACAAGAGGGACATCTTTGGTCGTATTTGAGTTCAAGCGTTTTAGAAAATTTAAGTTCCAAATCTGCAATACTTTTTCCCCCCTTCATCCAGCCTGCATTGGAAGTTTAAAATAAGTTATCTAATATTTGCTATCATAGGCGATTTGTTTTTTTTTTTGTTTTGTTTTTTTTTTTTTTTGCTGAGGCAATTGGGGTTAAAGACTTGCCCAGGGTCACACAGCCAGGAAGTGTTAAGTGTCTCTGAGATCTCATTTGAACTCAAGTCCTTCTGACTTCAGAGCTGGTGCTCTATCCACCGTGCCACCTAGCTACCCATATAGATGACTTTTTAAGATGAGTCACAGACAAGATTTAAACCAAGGGCTTCCCAATTTCAAGGGTCTATAATGACCATAAAAATACATAAATGGGTATGTGTGTGTATGTATGTATATATTTGCAAAGAGTTAAAAAGTAAAATAAGGAATAGTTTCTTAGGAATTTGTGAAAAGAACTTAATATTTAACTAGAGCTTTGAAGTAAGGTCTAATGATAGGTTTTTTTTTGGAGGGGGGAGACCTTGGGTATGTTTATAGACATTTGGGAAGGAACCAGTAGATAGAGAGATCAAAGATTTAAGAGAGACAGACAGACAGACACACATACTTAGAGGCAGAGAGACATATAGCCATTGAGAGGTGCAGAGGAAGAGAGAAAATGGTTATAGTGGTAATATGCTGGAGAGAGCAAGAGAGGATGATATCAAAGGGAGAAGTAGGTTGGTGAAGATCAGGCTCATCTTATCTAAGATTAGACTAAAAGAGGAGAAAATAGGGGAGGGATTTTGAGTGGGATAATTTGGTCTTTAATCAATGTACCCCCCTTCACCAGGTTTATGATAGTTATGGAAAGCAAAAGGCAGATAAGTTAATGAAGTTTAAATATACTAACCAAGTGATTTTGTTGAGTTTATGGAGTGCAGACTCTTCCAGTACCAAGCCACCAAAATGATGGGGTTCAACTACCAAAATTATGGGGTATGTGGTGATACCCCCAAAAGATATTAGGGTTAGGGGTTGGTGCTGTGAGTCATCTCAAAAGAATTTGTAGGCTTAGATATCTTCCCAATCAAGGGGCAGAGATGTATAATGCTGCTAACAGAGGGCTAAATACATAAGGATTTTTAGTAAGGAAAAAGGTTTATTAATTAAAAAGGGGGACGCTATGTTCCCTAGAAGTAACCACCATGGGGTGAAATTCCTAAAGAAGTTTAGCAGACTAACAGCAAAAAGGAATTAGCAAAGGAAGAGAATTACACCATTGACTGGTAGGCTAACCCACCACTCTAAAAGGAAATTAGCATCCACAAAAGAGTTAGCAAGGATCTACAGTATGAGCAGATTTTTTATAGGGGAAATATCACTTAAAGGAATTGACATCATAACTTGGCTTTCTTATTGAATACAGTAAAGGTGGAATTTCTAAAGATGTCCACCTCAAGAGTCCCCTTGAATAAAAGGCCTATCTAAGAGCAATAGACCCACTAAGGCTCAGATGATTTCATCTTTGTTTGCTGTCTCAGAGAGTATCACAATCCTATCAGGCTTAGGCTTTAGACTTTCTCTGCTTAATGCCCTTTTGGCTACTCATCATTTTAAATGTAAAAAATATGCTTGAAATCTTTATTAAGTTTAAACAAGTGAATAGTTTCCTTTACTGAATTAGAAAGGCTATTTGGTCATTAGGGGGAAATGTGTGCGGCAATGATTGGCTATATCTCAGGAGATCCAGATCATATCATTCCAGAGTGGGGAAAAGAGAATTTCTTTCCTAGGTCTACCTTGGAGTTTTGCATGGGAGCTAGACTTCATCTAATATTTCAAAAGTTTGCCTGTTTAAAAGAGTTTAGGGCACAGGTGAGAAAAGAGATATATATTCTTTAGATTAACAAAGATAGAGACAGTCACTTCATGTCAACAAACAACTTTAATATGGTCAAAGGATATAAAAAGACAATTGTCAGCAGAAGAAATTAAAGCCATTTCTAATAATATGAAAAAAATGCTCCAAATCACTATGGATTAGAAAAATGCAAATTAAGATAACTGTGAGATACCATTTTATAGCTCTCAGACTGGCTAAGATGATAGGAAAAGAGAATGATAAATATTGGAAGGCATGTGAAAAAACTGGGACACTAATGCATTGTTAATGGAGTTGTGAAGTAATCCAATTATTCTGGAAAGCAATTAGGAACTAAGGCCAAAGGGCTATAAAACCGTACATATAATTTGATCCAGCAGTTTCTCTACTGGGTCTATATCCCAAAGAAATCATAAGGGAAAAAGGACCCACATGTGCAAAAATGTATGTAGCAACTCTTTTTGTAGTGGCAAGGAATTGGAAACTGAGAAGATGCCCATTAGTTGGAAAGTGGCTGTATCAGTTATGATATATGAATATAATGGAATAATATTGTTCTCTAAGAAATGATGAGCAGTGTGATTTCAGAAAAGCCTAGAAAGACTTAGTCTGATGTTAAATGAAGTAAGCAGAAACAGATCATTGTATGCAGTACAACATTATATGATGATCCACTGTGATGAACTTGGTTCTTTTCAAGGATGAGGTGATTCCATCCCAGCCATTCTGGAGAGCAATTTGGAACTATGCTCAAAAAGTTATCAAACTGTGCGTACCCTTTGATCCAGCAGTGTTTCTACTGGGCTTATACCCCAAAGAGATACTAAAGAAGGGAAAGGGACCTGTATGTGCCAAAATGTTTGTGGCAGCCCTGTTTGTAGTGGCTAGAAACTGGAAAATGAATGGATGCCCATCAATTGGAGAATGGCTGAATAAATTGTGGTATATGAACGTTATGGAATATTATTGTTCTGTAAGAAATGACCAGCAGGATGAATACAGAGAGGATTGATGAGACTTACATGAACTGATGCTAAGTGAAATGAGCAGAACCAGGAGATCATTATATACCTCAACAACAGTACTGTTTGAGGATGTATTCTGATGGAAGTGGATCTCTTCAATAAAGAGAGCTAATTCAGTTTCAATTGATCACGGATGGAAAGAAGCAGCTACCCCTAAAGAAAGAACACTGGGAAATGAATATAAACTGCTTGCATTTTGTTTTTCTTCCCGGGTTATTTCTACCTTCTGAATCCAATTCTCCCTGTGCAACAAGAAAACTGTTCGGTTCTGCACACATATATTGTATCTAAGATATACTGTAACCTATTTAACATGTAAAGGACTGCTTGCCATCTGGGGGAGAGGGTGGAGGAAGGAAGGGGAAAAATCAGAACAGAAGTGAGTGCAAGGGATAATGCTATAAAAAATTACCCTGGCATGGGTTCTGTCAATAAAAAGTTATTAAAAAAAACAAAAAAGGATGAGGTGATTCAAGGCAAGTACCTTGATGTGATAGAAAGTGCCACTTCTTTTGGTTCTTGTTTGTTGTTTGTTGGCTTGCTTGTTTTTCTTTCTCATGTTTTTTTCCCTTTTTGATTTGATATTTCATGCATAGCATGAAACATGGAAATAGATTTAGAAGACTTGCACTTGTTAAACCTATATCAGATTTCTTGCTGTCTTGGGGAAGGGAGAAAGGGAGAAAAATTTGGAACACAAGGTTTTTCAAAGGTGAATGTTGAAAACTATTTTTGCATGTATTTGGAAAAATAAAATGGTATTTAAAAAAAGACATCTTTAAGGAAGCAGATCTATGTTTGGATTATCTTTTCTAAAATGTCTTCCATCTCTTAGGAAAGGGGGAATCAAATACAAAAGAGAGACAGTCATATTGTCAAGAAGTTTATATTTGTGGATATAATACATATATGGAAGTAGTGACTAGGGAATGTATATTTGTTCTAGAGATTCAGTCAGTCAATAAACATTTTACTCTATGGGCTAAGCAGTGTGCTAGGCACTGGGGATACTAATAAAGATAAAAACACAACAGGAAAACAACTATACTACATATATGTATACACAATGCACTTATATATATATTATTGTTGTTCATTCTTTTTTAAAGAAGACCAATGACATCTTAGGTGATGTTTTGACTTGGTATGAATTGGATTTAAGTGAAGGAGTGAGGCAGAGTTGTCCATTGTCAACTTCCCTCTTCCAGAGTCATTGGAATCCAGTGGCAAGACTAAAGATCAGGACAATTGGCCTTGTAATGCAATGGATAATGTTGGTATCTTCAATGTCTGACCAAACTCTAAGCACTCTATAGCACCTGCCTTCAGCTGCCTTCATGACTGGGAACAAATTGTTCTCATATTCCCATTCTGCTGAGAGAAGTCTTCCCATGCTTGCGGTAGAAACCTTTCTACTTCACTGGCTCATTGGTTACTCTCAACCTGGTTTAGCCAAGCTTTCACACCAGATGTATTAGTCCTTCCTGAACATTCCATATACTCTATGCACACATATATGGAATATACATACATTATATATGTGTGTATACACATGTGTGCATGTGCATGTGTGGTGTATATATATGTATTTATGCAAAGTAAATTGGAAGGCATAAGTGTGTGTTCATAGTAGAATTTAAGTTTTGTAGACCTGGGGAACAGTCAATGAACAGGCATAGAATGGTGGGAAGAGGTAATGTGATGTGAAATGAAAAAGACTAGTGCTTCTAGCTTCTAGAGTATGTTAAAATGTAAGAAGAATGGAAAGATAGTGGGGAATTCTCTTGACCTTTTTCTTAGAAGAAGCATACCTATCAGTGAGGGACCAAAGACTGTAGTCAAAGATAAGGAGTTCAGACTGAAATTAAAAAGATTTATTAGATGGCTAAGGAATCTTCTCTTGCTAATAGCAAATTGAGATTCCTGGGGGTATAGATTTAGTTTTTAATAACCTTTCAGTCTTGTATATAGCCAATCATCAGCATTCTGAAGTAACTGAGGATAGATTAAGTAAAGCTTTTCCCAGGAGAAGGAGGCAGAGAAAGAAAGGATCAGCCAAGAGATAAAAAGGGGAGTATTTAAAATATAGCTGGCAGGATTTGTTACCAGAGTAGGAAAATATTTCCTGTCCAAGGTCAGGAGACAAGGGAAAGAGACCAAATGCCTTCTACAATTGTAAAAGAAGTCCTTTTAGACAAAATCTTAGGGTTATTTATCCAAGGATCCCAAGTAGTTGTTTTAGCAGTGATTGAAACCTTTCTCTTTACCATGTCCTTGTATGAAGTTGAGAACTTTCTTATATTTAGCCACCATGGGGTTGGGGGAATTTCTATACTGTTAGTACACCAAGCTGCATCAAACAACTGTGGTTCCTCTTTTTCCCCCATGGAAAGGACCAGGTGACAAAAGTTTTTAAATGCCAAAAAAGAATTTTTCTATTTGACCTTGGAGGCAGTAAAGAGAAACTGGGTATTCCCATTCCCCACTAAAGGATGTTGGGGAGAGAGGAGAAGGTGTTTAAGAATAGTATGTTTAAGAATATCAATTTAACAGTTGGATAAAAGATGGACTGGAGTGAAGAGAATCTTGAAGCAGGGAGACCAATCAGAAGTGAATTACAATAATCCAGGCATAAGGTGATTCTGGCAAGGGTAGTAAGTGTCTTAGGAGAAGAGGAAATATAAAAAAAGAGAAGGTAGAAATGACAACATTTGGCAGTGGACTGGATGGTGGATCATAAGAGAGGAGTTGAGGATGGCATCAAGGTTACTGATGTGACTGGGAGGATCATAGCATTCTGGACAGTAAAAAGAAAAATTTGGAACAAGGACGTCTAAGTTGTTTGTGAAGCTCTGTAGTTCAAGAGAGAGAGATAGGGGCTAGGTATATAGATGTAGAAACTGTCTTCACAGAAATGACTATCGAATCCATTGAAAAGTGAGAAGGATTGTAAATGGAGCCATAAGAAAACTGATTTAAAAAAATCCTATATAGATGAAGAGTTGCACCACAGTTTCTTGGTGCTTTGGTGAATGGGATATAAGGTATGGGTTATCTAGATAATCTTTATAGTTCTGCAGTGTTTTATAACTGACCATCTCCTGGATACTTTCTTCTCTCAGTGTTTTGGTGAAGTGGTTTTCTACTCTCTTGGCTCTCTTCCAACCTCTCAGACCATTTCTTTTCAAACTACATCATAATCTATGTCCCATCTCAATAGACATTATTGAAAGCCCTATGATATAAGACTTTTTCGTTTCTTTCTATACATATCCTTTGTCTTGACTAACTCATAAGCTCTCATGGGCCTCAATTATATCTCTATGCAAATGACTTCAGTGTCTATTTGTTTAGTCTCTCATTACCAACTACTTTTTGGATATCTCCAATTATATGTATTTTAAATAAGCATCATAAAAAAAACACCTAAGAAGAATGTTGTGAAGATCAAATGAGAAAATATTTTAAAAGTGTTTAGCATGGTACTTAGCACATTTTAAGTGCTTAGTAAATGCTTGTTCTCTTCCTCTCAAATTCAATGTGTCAAGATGAAACATTATTTTTTCTAAACAACCTACTCCTCTAAATTTTCTTATTTCTGTTAAGGATTTTGTTATCTTTCCGCTTACCCAGGTGGAATCATCCTTGAGTCTCTCCTATAGTACTATATCTACTTAGATCAGGTTTTCATGATCTGTCACTTCTATAATTATAATGCTTTCCTAATTATATTACCTCCTTTAAGTCTCTACTTTTCAATCCATCCCTTCATACAACTGTGAAAATAGTCCTATTAAAACCCCTTTGACTAGTCTATTTCCCCATTTAAGAATCATGTTGACTTTCTAATGCCTATAGGAATAAATACAAATTCTTTGGTTTAGCAGTAAAATCTTCACAATCTAGCTTTAACTTTATGTTTCTTTCTTTTTATTATATGCTTTATTGATACCTTTTGCTTTTAGATCACAAGCCATTTTTGGATTTTCTCCATTTCCATCTCTCTTCCTGCCTTATAATGAATCTTTCTTTGTAACAAAACAGAAGCTGAAGAAACGCAAAGACATAATGGCCACTTCTGATATTCTAATTACATTGCATTGTTTTGTATTTTGCTCCCAAAGTTCTCTAGCTCTCTAACAAGAAGAACATTTTCTCATATTTTCTCTGGGGACCAAGATTGATCATTGCCATTATACAGTATTTTATTTGCTTTTGATGTTCTTTACTTTTATGTTGTTATAGATTGTGTATGTGTGTTTTTCCATGGCTTTGCATTATTTCACTCTGTATCCATTTATACACACCTCTTCCTATTTATCTGAAATACTCATATTCATTTGTTTTATGATTCTATTATTCACAAACCTCAATTTTTTTCAGACATTTCTTAATTGATTGGCACCTTCATTGTTTCCAGAATTTTGTTTTCACAAAAAGTGTTGCTGTGACTCAGTTATATGAATTCTGAGTTAAAGGGAATCCAACCTACCTTTTTCTGCTTTTTGTACCTTGTTCCTCTTTGTGAATTAGCAAAACTCAACTTGGCTATATCTTGAACCCGGTTCTCCATCTCTATACTTCTGCCCAAATTATTTTCCATTCCTGGAGTAAAATGATTAATAATTATTTATTCTGATCTGCTTCATGATCAGTGTTTTCACACTCCTAAAATTATCATCTCTAAAATTATCTGTTTACATGTTGTGTTCTCTCCAGGAGAATCTAAACCTTTTAAGTTTGTGTATATTTTAAAAATTATGTCTTTGTATTCCTATCATCAAGCATACAAGAGTGAGTGTTTAACAATACTTGCTGGATTACATTGAGGTTAGACAGCTTAAATCATTCTAGAAAAAAGAATATGCAATTATCTCTCCATCTCCAAAGCTGCTTAGCTTCCATTCTTTTCTCTTTTATACTTTCTCTTTCTTTTATACTTTTCTCTTTTATACTTTTTATAACTTTCCTATATAAACGACATAGACACATAGACAGAAACACACACAAATCATATGAAGTTGGAAGAAAGCCAGTTTATCTTGATTTCTATTTCTACTTCTAAGTTATTATTGTTTATTTCATCTTTCTTCTTTATTTGACAACAAAGTTTTTTTTTCTTTTTTTTTTAGGCTTCAGATTTACTCTTTGCTCCTAGGTCAAATTATTTTTCTTGAAGGCATGTGAACTTTCTGATTTCTCTGAGCTTCTCTAAGCACATAGAATTGCATGGATTGTTGGGCATCTAGACTCTTGTTTAGCTAGCCTAAACTTCCTTTGCTCTACTTTCTTTGTTCCTATCTTATCCTCTTATCTGGTGAAGTCAGAATGATTTTTAAAGATTTAAATTTCTTTATAACACCTTTCCCCTCCTCATTGTTTAAGACAGCCCAACTGGAGGACATGGAATTCAGTTGTACATTTCCATATTTCACTGTCTTTCAATCATTAACATAAATATTTTCTTGTTCATTTTTTCCCCTTAAAAATGCAATTACTGGCATTCTGATGAAAAAAGAGAAGATAATAGTCAATTATTTTAAATTTTTAAAAAATAATTTTCAAGTATAGGAAACATGGTATAATGGATTGAAAACCAGACTTGAATTCTAGAAGGTCCTTCCTATTAAAGCTGCTAGATGTGTCATTATGGGTAAATCATTTAACTTCTCTATGCCAGACAACTATGAGACTATAATAATATTTAATCGTTGTGTAGCACTCTAAAAGTTTCCAAAGCACCTTGAAAAATTATATCAATTGATCCTCTGGGAAGTAGGTGCTATTATTATCCCTACTTTAGATTTGGGGAAACTGAGTCAGATGGAAATTATGTGATTTTCACAGGGTCACGCAATTAGTAAGTGTCTGACACTAGATTTGAACTCAGGTAGTTCTGATAGTTGCCTCAAATATAAACTATAGGTTTGGATTTTATTCTAAATTGCCAATAGTATACTGATCTGTATTTTGGTAGAGGAAGTTCCTGCCAGAAGTCCATATAACAATGAAATTAGAAGAGTGGTTTAAAAAAAATTACCCTAGGAACAGAGGATAAGAAAATAGTATGCTTTTATGCAATTCTAGGATCCATTGTTTGGTGATACACACATACACACACACACACATACATATATATAATATGTACATATATAATTAAAAATAGAGAATTAATTGCATTAAAAAAGTTGCCCGGATAGCGGAAAACTCACATAAATCCTTTGAAAATGAAATCACCTGCATAGTAATGTATTATGAGTTAATTGAGAGTATACTTATCTGGCTAAATAATTATCAATCATAACCACAAAGAAAATTTTCATCTTTAAAACCAATCTTTCTCTTGGAAAAATGTGAGTTTGATGATGTTTTTTTTTTTTTTTATTTCTACTTTTTGACAAGCTATTAATCAGTACTAGGAAAGAAAAAAGATACAAGCAAGAAACTGAAAATGAAAGTCAATTACCTACTCATCTGCATCATGACAAAAGTCTTTCTTGAAAACTGATAATAATTCTTGTATGTGTTGCAATTAACCTTTTGTTATTGATTTGCAGAAAGCAATGGGTCTTCCCATGGGAGAAATAAGACTTTAGTTAGACAAGCTTTACAGGACTTTTTCTCATTCTAGCTGTGTTCTTTCCAGTTTTGTACCTAGGGAAAATAAACTGAGCACAGTACTGCCAATAGGGAGGAGGAGCTGAATAGCTCTTTTTTGTTAGATTAAAGATAACATAATATGTGTTATCTTGTCTAATTTAGCAGTATGGTTAATTCAAATTTTATTTGTTTTTACCATATAGACAATGCACCATCTTAGGTGCAGGGCATATAAAAATTGAACTGGATAATCTTTATTCTCAAGTAGTTTATAATCCAGTAGGGAGAGTAAAATATATATACCATGTAACCTTTTTATCAGAGACTCTTTCCTAGTATGTAAGACCTATGTATGTGGGACAAAGACCAGACAATTCTCTTCATTCATATATATACCCTGGGAACTTTTTACTTATTTGGCTTATTGCCCCATACCCAGTCGGAACTGGGAAATGATAAAATCTTCTTTTAAAAAAAATTGTTGTATTTCTATTTATTTTGCTAACATTTCCCAATTAAACAATTTCCCCGCAGCTTTAAAAATGGCATGATGAATTTGAGTGACAGAATTTATGCTCTTCTACATGGGTTGTCATCTGCTCTTCTTATAACACTGAGGTTTACAAGGCTTCAAACATTCTTAAAACTAACAATTCAATGGACACATCAAGTATGTGATTCCAAGCACAAATAGAATCATGTGACCCTCTGCCCTTAAGACTTCCTACCAGAGGCCTGTTTAAGTGTCCTTAATTTATAAAACATCCCTAGGTAGAACATTATCAAGGAAAAAATGGAAATTTGCAGTTCCCAATTGCTGTCTGCTTTCTATTTCTGTTATCTTTTTTTAACTCCCCACAGGACTTGTTTGCTGTTATTTATAATTCTGTTTCCTATGGATCAGCTCCTTATACTGGTTTAGCTCTACCTTCTACAATTCTGCTATTGAGAAACTCATGGATGATGGTTCTTAACACCTTCCCCAGGGGATAAACTTTCTAGTTACTGGTCCTTGTGGAGTGATCACTTTTATGTTCCTCCCTTACCCAACCTTTCTTTGTTCCAGTATGAAAACACTGTAGAGTCAGAATGAATCTTCTTTTGCATGCCTGGGAACTAAAGTCTTTTGTGCTCTTTTTTTCCAGTGTTCAAATGAATTTCTATTTTCAACCTTATATAGTATATATAGTAAATTAATAATATTTACTTCCTTCTTATCCCATCCCCAGCACTCATGTGGTGTGTTACTTGCTCATAAAAAGCATTTGCCTATCTACTAAGTCTTAGAGTATATGGTAAATCCCCTCACTCTCCCCTTAGTTCTCCTTAGATCTCTAATCTTTTCTGAGGCAATTGGATCAGATTATATGTAGTTGTTTAATTGTGTCTGACTCTTGATGACTCATGGACCATGGCTTTCCTGGCTCTTTTATACTCCACTATCTTTCAAGGTTTGACCAGGCTCATGTTTGTCATTTCCAAGTTGCTCTTTATCCACTTCATCTTCTGCCATCTCTTTTTCCTTCAGTCTTTCCTAATATCAGCCCATTCTCCTCACTATGTGGCTTAAGCTTCAGTATTCGACCTTCTAGTAAATAACCTGAATTATTATTTTTTTAAAATAGCAACCGGATTTGATCTCTTAGCTGTCTAAGGGATTCTCAAAGTTCTTCTCCAGCACAACAATTTAAAGATACAATATGTTACAATATGATGTATTCATAGGAAACAGAGAGGCATGAGAAGTTTGAGAAAGATCACTTTTAGCTAAGGAGGTCAGTGAAGATTTCATGGAAGTAAAATCTAAACTGAGATATGGAGGGGTTTTCTCTCTTTACCTGTCTCATGTAGGGAGATGTATGGGCAAGGGGAAAGAGGTATGGCAGGACAGGGTAAGATTGGTTGGGAGTAAGGAAGATGTCATGGATACAGCGGCATTAGTTGTGGGCTTCAAAGGATGAATAGAAATGTATTTATTTTTTAAATTATTTTTTTCAATTACATGTAAAATTTTTTTTTAACATTCTTTAAAATTTTTTTTTGTTTTCAGAATCGTTCTCTCTGGGGTCTCGCTCTCTCTCTGCCTTTCTTTCTTCTTCCTCTTACCCCCTTAAGAAGTCAAGCAATTTGATATATATTATATGTGCAAAGTCATGAAAAAACACAATCCATATTAATTATATTTCAAAAAAACAGCAACTCCCCCCCAAAAAACCCCACCCCAAAACAAAACAACCCAAGGAAAAAAAATTTTAATTATGCTTTGATCCACATTTAGATTCTATCAGTTTTTTTTTTCTCTGAAAGTAAAACATTTTTTATCAAAAGTCCTTCTGAATTATCTTGGATCAGATAGTTAAATTATTCCCAGTTGATCACAATATAGTATTCTGACAGTGTTCTCCTGGTTCTGCTCACTTCATTTTGCATCATTTCATGTAAGTCTTCTTAGGCTTTTCTGAAATCATCCTACTTATCATTTCTTATAGCACAATAGTATTCCATCATAATCATATACCACAACTTTTTTAGTCTTTTGATGAATTTTAAAAGAGGAGAAAATAAGATATTATGGGTATGGAATGTCAGAATAGTTTGTATTTTTTTCAGTAGGCTATGGGAAGATCCTAAAAGTTTTTGAGACAAGTAGCACAATTAGATCTTTCCATTAAGAGAACCATTTTCTTCTATTAAAAGGATTACTTTGACAATATGTGAATGAGAGAAAGACTAGAGGTAGGAATTCTTGTGTAGAATGGATGCTTTAATAGCAGTACTTTTGTTTCTGATACTGGAAAGAAATGAGGCATTTCAGGTTGCTGAACACTTAACTCAAAAAAAATTAAAACATACAGTGAGAACATAGTCTCTCTTTGCTTCTCTAGTCTGTACCAACCTATCCTGCTACTTCCCAGCAGCCTTCTCCATATGGAAGCATAGTACAGTGTAATATTGTATGGGCTTCAGAAATTCCCAAGTCCAAGGATTTTGATTCCATGGTTTTTTTCCTTTGATGACCAGGAGGCTATCAGGGAAATCAGGAACAAACAAATACCATTTATAGTTTTGTCCTAGGCCCATGTTGGCTTAAGGCTGGGGGTGGGGAAGAAGGGGTGCTCATCAGGACAAGAAGCAGGGCCCCATCATATCAGTCAATAAGGTTCTGGAGAGGGCTTTATTTTCTTTTAAGTAAAGCTTCCCCAGGCTGTGGGTGGAAGGAAGAAGCTACACTAGGGAAATGGTGGAGATATTATATATTGTTAGAAGATTTTGGAAGTTGTTTAATCAGTTTTTGAAGAAGGTTGAGACTAGCGTGGTGGATGTAGAAGTTGAAGGAAAGAGAGATTAATATGAGATATATTAGAGGATAGAATATCAGATGTAGATATATCAGAAAATAGAATCATTCTCTTGAGCAATTGTTTGGATATAGGGATGAGGGAGAAGAAAGAACCAAAGATAACTCCAAGGTTATAAATCTTGGTGATTGGGAAAAAGGTGCTATTAACAGAGACAAAGAAATAAGGAGGAGGAGAAGGTTAGGAGTGGGTACAATTAGAGGCAGTTAAGGCACAGGCAGTGAATATTTGGACTTGTTCTCAGGAAGATCTAGTTTTAAGTCTTGTTGCTCACACTGGTACTAGCTGTGTTACTGGACAGGTCACAACTTCTATCTCACTCAGAAAATTTTTCTAGGATCTACTAAGTTATTAGAGTCCCCAAAAGGAGTTATGTTATCAATCAACAAATATTTATTAAGTGCCAACTATGTACCTGTCTTATATAAATTGTAATTAACCTTTTGTTAGTGATGGCCTACCTATACTCTGTCTCTTTTTATAGCAATGAGTCATCCTAGTGGTGATATCAGGCAGGCAGTTTGAAATATGAGCTGTAACTAAGAGATGGTAAATGATGTCATGGGAATGGATGAGATAGTTATGGAAAAGAGGTGAACAGAAGACTGAGGAGAGCAATTTGGGATAGATTCACAGAGGCTTATCACCCCTTTAGGGAAATGAATTTTTTAGCCACCCCACCTTTTGAGAATCATCTACTGAATCAAAGAAAGTTTGAGAGCTACATAGATACAAGGAATGCCCACATCCAAAAAGATCATAACCCCTTATAATACTGAAATATCTATATTTACATAGTCATAGTTAAGACTCATAGATGATGTGGAAGAATTTTCGAAAGGTCTGGACAAGAATCAGCAGGATATAAAGGTGTGGCCGGTTTGTGATTTGAACAGGAGGAAGGAATTTCCTGATGACCCTGATGCGGGAAAGCTTGCTTTCTAGATTCCCACCCTCTCCTAGTTAATAATGTAAATTGCCCTTTAACTCTTAATTTCCAGGAAAGCCAATTTCTCCTGGTGTTGGTCCAGGGTGTAGACTAAGTAGTCAGGGGAAAACTGGAAGACTATATATCTAATCAAAATAAGAATGCAATTTAAGCTCTTAGAAATCTTTTAACTGTGCTGCCTTTCTTTAAAAAGAGTTGGTTCCTCAATAAGCAAAGATCCTAAGCCTTCCCCCCACTTTCCCCACTCTTATGGGGGAGGGGTGGAAGGGGTCAGAGGGAATGCAAAGTATCTCAGTACTGCCGACCCAGCTTACCGGCCCCTGAGGTGTTGGGAATGTCCTGGGATAAAAAGGGAAACAGGGCCAGACCCCAATTCCCTACCGGGGAGCAGGATGCTGGGGGCCAATTCAGCCCCTGTGGTGTGACAGTTTCTCCATTGTTCCTCCTGCTTGAACTCAGGACAGAGAGGGTCTTCCTCGGACAGTTTCCAGGGCACCTTCCGGCCTAAGTCTGGGAGAGATTTGTATTAAACGGCGCTTCCGCTCCAAATGTTTTTACAGGAGGCAGAAGTTGCTCTGAGAAGAAAAGAGCTCAGTGTCTCAGGTTAGAGTTAAAGGGAAACCAACAGCTGTTAGCAGCAGAGTGCAAGAAACATTGAGGTTTGGACCCCGAAAAAGTTGAGATGGTGGGTGGGTCCTAGGTTTCACTAGGCTGAATCTTTCAGCTTTAATTTGTAGTGGCTAGAAACTGGAAAATGAATGGATGCCCATCAATTGGAGAATGGCTGGGTAAATTGTGGTATATGAATGTTATGGAATATTATTGCTCTGTAAGGAATGACCAGCAGGATGAATACAGAGAGGCTTGGAGAGACCTACATGGACTGATGCTAAGTGAGATGAGCAGAACAAGGAGATCATTATACACTTCGACAACGATATTGTATGAAGATGTATTCTGATGGAAGTGGATTTCTCTGACAAAGAGACTTAACTGAGTTTCATTGGAGAAATGATGGACAGAAACAGCTACACCCAAAGAAGGAATACTGGGAAATGAATGTGAACTATTTGCATTTTTGATTTTCTTCCCGAGTTATTTTTACCTTCTGAATCCAATTCTCCTGTGCAACAAGAGAACTGTTTGGTTCTGCAAATATGTATTGTATCTAGGATATACTGCAACATGTTTAGCATATATAGGACTGCTTGCCATCCTGGGGGGGGGGGGAGGAGGGAGGGAGGGGGAAAAAACGAAACATAAGTGATTGCAAGGGATAATGTCGTGTAGAAATTATCCTGGCATGGATTCTGTCAATGCGAAGTTATTATTAAATAAAATAAAATTTATTATAAAAAAAAAAAAAAAAAAAAAAAAAAAAAAAAAAAAAAAAGAGACAAGAGTGCTGGGTGTGTTTTGGCTGGCCGCTTTTGCCTGAGGGC
This sequence comes from Antechinus flavipes, assembly GCF_016432865.1. NCBI lineage: Eukaryota > Metazoa > Chordata > Mammalia > Dasyuromorphia > Dasyuridae > Antechinus > Antechinus flavipes. Next base: position 298,216,608 of record NC_067398.1, on the reverse strand, counting down.
ATAAGTATCAATCAGTCCCAGGATTAGAAAGAAAAAAAAAACTTAAAGGATGGACTTGTCCAGAGAGATTGGGAATTCAGCTAATCTATTCAGAGTTCAGGTGTTGAGAATGAGGCATTTTTCTCAAGCCCAGTGTTTGTCTCTGCATTAAGAGAAAGCTTAAAATCTCCATAGGGATGGGGTGTGGACAGGTAAAAAACTTTTATTCTTCCAAATCTTTGCAGCCTCCCTCGTATCTCTTAAGAGATAGAGCCGACAAAAGAAGGCCTTTTGTCAATCCGCAGCAATTCCTAAAGAATTGTGCCAGAGCTTAGAGCTCCCAACGACGACCCAAACCCGATCGGCTTTGGGTGTCCACTGCAAGATAAGGAAGGAAAAAAAGTCTTTTACCTTGTCCAGAATTAAGAAAGCTAATTCATGGCAAAACCCGAAAACTTTCGCATTCTATAACGTAACCTTCCTAGACATCTCTAGAAGGTGTCACAAAGGGCCCTCCCAGAGGACCGTTTGCCAAAAAAAAAAAAACAGGATTTCGACCTCACAGCGTCCTATGAGCGACAAATCCCCCCAAGACTGCCAAGAGTCTCCCAGCGAGCTCAAATTAGCCCGGGCATTTGAGCCGCCCTCGTTATAGAAGCATGACATGGTGGGTTTGCCTCAGTGGAAACCTCCTAAGAGGGCCACCAACATTGAGGGCAAGGTAGCAAAGGAGAGATGTGGTAGGGGTGGGCGTGTTCTCCTTTCAACAGCTCCTCTCTTAACACTAGACAGTATGCATATTCTATAGCCCTGGGCTCCTTGAGCAGCAAGTCAGGGGCCTAGCCCTGCCTTCCATCAACATACAGTGTAAAAGGCTCTAGGCCTAAGCCTATTCAGGGCGATGAGATTCCCAGCTTTCTCAAAAGGCAAGGTGGGAGCAGCCCCAAGTACCAGGGCGAAGTAAACCTTTAGATAAAGAAACTCTAGCCCCAGGAAGTAAAAAGCTTAGTAGCAACCATAGTGTGGCCACAAATTACAATAGCTACTTAAGGCAATTTTACTTTTGGTCTATGCAGTCACACCTGAACTCAAAAAACTCCCAGCAAATATTAGCTGCAGTCCCAAAGGATTTTATCTTCTACAGTTATCATTAATTAAGGACTTCAGATGAATCTAATTCTCAAGAATCACAGTAAAGGGTTTACAGCTTATACAGCTATCTTTCTTATATAAGTAGACAGTTTTAAATTTAACATTACACAGATCTTGAAGTTCACAAGTAACTGAACCAAACTTTATATAACTTATAATTGCCCAACAGAGATGACAGATTTTAAGGCATAACTCAGTTACAAATTGCCCAATACCTCTAGAAAACACACCATCTAAGTAGGAAGGTAAACTATCCTATCTTAGTCCCTCAGCATCTCAAAGAATGGGGAGAGAAAACAGGGAACAAGTCTAGAGAACATAGAAAAGCACAAGGGAAAGACAGACTTCTTTCCTAAAGGTATTCACCGAATTCTTAAATGACTTCAGTTTCTCCCATCAACTCATTTCTTGCTGCAGTCAAGGAATGAGGGGAGAAAAGAAATAAAAGCCATCTTCTAAAGAATTTAATTTGCCTTGACCTGAAATTTTATTCCCCAGCCATCATTCCAAAGGTCTTTCTTGAAGCTGCAACCTGGCCAGGGTTGGAGCCCAGGAAAAAACCCTTTGTTGGCAGGGACATAGAACGCCAATCCAGAAAAGAATAGAACCGAGTGTGCTAAGAGCAAAAGGTCTTAGGACTAAGAAAATTAGGAGCAAACGAGTTCCCACCTGTAGGGTAAGGTAGGAAAGTGTGAGACAGACAGACCTAGTCTGGTTTACCTAGGTTATCTCTCCACAAGCAGCTAAGAAATGGTTTTAAGTAGTGCCCTGAGGCTAAGAAAAAAACCGAGAGCAGTTTAAAATCCCATCTTTGTAGAAAGCCTTGTGAGCATGCGAAAGCATAATTCTGAGGCTTCTACAGTTAACGCAGGATGACCAAATCAGGGAAACTGAGTCCCGTTTAAAATGTATGGGACGAGCACACGTCCTGAGGGCTGGAAGCTGCGGCTTTAAGAGCCAGGTAAAGGTCTGGGAGGGGCAAGGCCCACTTGTCCAAATTACTAGCAAATTTCTATTTTAAAAGTTGGTGACAACCTTTCCGGAGATTTGAGAAGATTTAGATTGAGTCCCCAATCTCCCCACTGTACAGTAACCCCAAGAAGGGGGCAGGATAGGAGCATTTAAACGGCAGGTTACCAAGCCACATGGGAGAGGTCCGAACCAGGCCTCGAGTTCTACACTCCCCACTCCATGGAAGAAGGGGGAGGAAAGGCCAGAGCGAGGGTGGGGGAGGAAGAGATGCCATCTTACCCAGAGCAGTGTGTCTTGAATGGCGAGGGCTCCTCTGGAGATTCCACGCTGGAACTTGAAGGCGGGGCAGCTCATCTAAGCCCCCAAATCTTGCTGGAGAGCAAAACCTGAAGGGAAGACTGCTTACCCCTGTCCAGGGAGTAGCTGCCGTGGGCAGAGACATTCTCTAAACTCACCCCAATTCAGTGACCTTTCTCCTCGTGGCTACAGCCTGACCATTAGAGACTCCATTGCACTTAACAGTGGCATGGGAGAAGGGCTCAAACACAGCTCCTCTTACGTTTCTCCGGCTATCTCCCCAGAATAGAGCAAAGAGAGCGCTGGCCTGGGACCCCCAAGAGGGGTGGGGTCCCCAGAACAGCCACATGACCACTCTTTGGTCTGGGGTGGTGTTAAAGAGACACTTCCTCTCGTGTCTCAACAGTTCCTGCTGGAGAGCAGGACTATCTGGTGACAAGAAAAAAAAGATTAGAAATGCATTGAGATGCAAAGGAAGGGACTTTCTCTCTCCAAAGGATTTGGTCAGTGGGAGTTTCCTCAAGCAAAGCATCTGCTCCAGGAAAGACTTTAGAGGCAGGGGAGTGTCTAGATCAAAGAAGCCTTTTCACCTGAAATGGAAGTAGGGTGAGACGGAACACAGATATTCTCCCCACTACCTTTAGAGATAGAGTGAGACCAAAGAAAGAACGCAGATTCTTCCCGGAAGAATACTGCCTGAACAGCTCAAAACCCAGATTGGTTCTGAGTGTGCCCCAAAAAGGTTGGGGTCCAGTTTGATCGCCAAATTATCTAGCTTCCAGTGTTCCCGGTCAGGGAACCAAATGTTGAGGTCTAGCTTTGGGGTACCTAAATGAAATTAGGGTTAAGGTCTAGTGGCAGGTTTGGGGTACAGATTCGGCGCAAGAGGGTCTAGTAGCGGCGCGAGTTCCCAATAAAAGCATTTATTGGCCCGGAGAGCTAGATTGATAAAAGAGGTTTATTATTAGATAAGCAAAGTTAAAGTATAGGCGAAGGTAGAGATAAGGAGGGCACTGGACAGAGGGTCCAGTGGACAGGGGGTCCTCACATGGTAGCCATGTTTGGAATCTCTGCAAAGAGGGGTTCCCAGCGTGGCCTTTTTATAATAGGAGACTTAGCTCGAGGGGCTTTCGGGTGTAGCCCCAAAGTTGGCTCATATCCGGGTGGGGCTGGGAACAGGTCAGATCTTCTATTGGAATTCAAAAGGACCAGGATTTGTGAGTTAAAGGGCAATTTACATTATCAACTAGGAGAGGGTGGGAATCTAGAAAGCAAGCTTTCCCGCATCAACCCCATGTAATTTTGGGGTATGGGTCAAGGGCATAAATGAGTATTTTAGGTGTTCATTTTTTATGTTGTATTTTCTCATGTAGATCTTTCCATATTTCTGCATATTTGTCATTTTCATGGAGCTACAATCTCTGTTTCATGGATGCACCACAGCCTGTTTAGCCATTCTCCAGCTGTTGGGAATTTAGATTGCTTCTAGTTTTTTTGTTATTATATATAATGCAGTTATAGACAGCTTTGTACAAGAAGTTCTCCACCCCCTTTTTAATTATTTCCCCAAGGAGCTTCTTAAATGAAGGCAAGCAGCTGTGAGAGCTGTAGACTAAACTGATTTCCTTGTGAAAATTGCCAATCCAGATGACGAGCAGAAAAATCTGGAAACTTAAGAGTCACCAAAGAATAGTAGTTGGGTAATTTTGTTATTGTGAAACACAGCCTTTCAGGTTCATATTTCATACTAAGTTGTCATTGTTCTAAGGAAACACTTCCTTTCCTTATCTTTTTATCTGTCACATATTGTTTTCCTTCTACTAAATGCACATATTAAGGTGATAGCACATTATTAAGGGCAAAGAAAATACACGCGGAAGGCCTCCTTTTTCTTTTCTTTCTTTAGAACAATAAAAAAGACTCCAAAGAAAGTAAAGAAAATGCAATTAAATAAATGGAAATTTCTTAAGATAATTTGCTTTTTGGAGATGTTGATAAATTCAAAGAAAAGAATTAAAGATTATGCAAATACATTTTCAACATAGCTGTTAGATATAAAAGTATGTAAAAAAAGATATAAACATCATATGTAAATAACTTTCTCCCTTTTTTACATAGCAATATAAATTTCATGTCACTACATAGAGAAAATAAAGTTCCCTGGAGTTGTACGCATCTAAGTATAATACAATGGATGCATGGCTCAGTAAATAAAGACCTGAGTTCAGAGTTCCCCTCTGCTACCTGTGACTATGCCTGTATGCCTACCTGCAAATTACTTAACTTCTGAATACCCTTGGCAAATTTTTAAGACTGTACATTTCAAAGAAGATAAGAATATGCATGGGGGAGAGAGTTTGCTAATGTAGGAATTCTCTATACTAATGAAATTCCATGATTCATAAATCCCTATTTCATAAACACAATCGTTTATGTGCATTATCAGTTTTGGTGGAGAAATAGCATAGTGGAACGAGAATTGGCCTTATAGTCAGGAGGAAATGAGTTTAAATTCTACCTTACATTGATACTATGACCAGGGGCAAGTCAATTAATTCTGTAGTGCCTCAGGCCACTCTTTAAGACTACAAATGACTGATCTGCATCAATGGAGGGAATTATTATAGTGAAGAGAGTTTTCATGTTAAGGTTTCTCATACTAATAATATCACAGATCCAGCCTCTCCTCCCTTCATGGAGGGAGGAAACTATTCATTTTAGATGTATAAATACAAATCTCTAACTTGCTATAGACAGATTTAGGATGCTACTTAGTTTTTCATTCTTTCTTAATCAACTACAGAACATAGCTCCCTGAAGATAAATTGTTTATCCTTACCATTTATCTAGTGTGAGAACTTGCTTATTTATTTGGATGAAGAAAATAAATTACCTTTCCATAATCTTCATATTAACATCTAATTTCATTAGACAAAGAATTTTAAGAAACCCAAAGTGACTGGTTAATAGCATCTTAATTATCTCATATCATTATTAGTGAAAGCTGAACATCCCTCTGGAAAGCACTTTCTCTCAGAAAAAATGATGACCAATTGGAGCCCAGGAAATCACTATTTATTCATATGACAAATAATTATGGGATAAGAGAAAGATCACTGATTAAAGGTTAGAACTACATTGTCCAACTGGTCTCTCTACAGATTTCTAAAGGTAATTATTGGTATTCTTTGATCATTCTGGGAAGTCTTTTAATGCTGATGGTTTTTTTTTTTTTAATAGCTTTTTATTTACAAGTTATATGCATGGGTAATTTTACAGCATTGACAATCGCCATACCTTTTGTTCCAATTTTTCCCCTCCTTCCCCCGACCCTCTCCCCTAGATGGCAGGATGACCAGTAGATTAATTACTTTTTTTTTTGTTGTTGTTGTTTGCCCTTCATTCATTCTTTTTTTTTAAATTTTTAAAAAATATTTTATTTTATTTTATTTAAAAATAACTTTATATTGACAGAATCCATGCCAGGGTAATTTTTTTTTTACAACATTATTCCTTGCACTCATTTCTGTTCCGATTTTTTCCCTCCCTCCCTCCACCCCCTCCCCTAGATGGCAAGCAGTCCTATATATGTTAGATATGTTACAGTATATCCTAGATACAATATATGTTTGCAGAACTGAACAGTTCTCTTGTTGCACAGGGAGAATTGGATTCAGAAGGTAAAAATAACCCAGGAAGAAAAACAAAAATGCAGATAGTTCACATTCGTTTCCCAGTGTTCTTGCTTTGGATGTAGCTGCTTCTGTCCATCATTTATCAATTGAAACTCAGTTAGGTCTCTTTGTCAAAGAAATCCATTTCCATCAGAATACATCCTCATACAATATCATTGTCGAAGTGTATAATGATCTCCTGGTTCTGCTCATTTCACTTAGCATCAGTTCATATAAGTCTCGCCAGTCCTCTCTGTATTCATCCTGCTGGTCATTTCTTACAGAACAATACTATTCCATAACTAGATTAATTATTTAAAGTATAAATTAAATATAAAATAAGTATACATGACCAAACCGTTATTTTGCTGTACAGAAAGAATCGGACTCTGAAATATTGTACAATTAGCCTGTGAAGGAAATCCAAAATGCAAGCAGGCAAAAATATAGGGATTAGGAATTCAATGTAATGGTTCTTAGTCATCTCCCAGAGTTCTTTCGCTGGGTGTAGCTGGTTCAGTTCATTACTGCTCCATTGGAACTGATTTGGTTCATCTCATTGCTGAAGATGGCCAGGTCCATCAGAATTAATCATCATATAGTATTGTTGCTAAAGTATATAATGATCTCCTGGCCCTGCTCGTTTCACTCAGCATCAGTTTGTGTAAGTCTCTCCACGACTCTCTGAAATCATCCTGTTGTCATTTCTTACTGAACAATAATATTCCATAATATTCATATACCACAATGTATTCAGCCATTCTCCAATTAACGGGCATCCACTCAGTTTCCAGTTTCTGGTCACTACAAAGAGGGCTGCCACAAACATTCATAATGTTGACAGTCTTTACTTGCTGCAAAGATTTGGAAGAAGGCTTCCTATTGACTTACCTTAAAGCTGATTGAAAGAAAATAAAATAAAAAGAAGAAAAATCAAGGATAGGAAATAAGGAAGTAGGGTGAAAGACAGAAAAAGAAAGGAAAAAAATTGTTTTTCATGGCAGATAAAAGGTTTTGATTTGGAGTCAGGAAGACCTGGGTGCATAGCTGGGTGATGATGGGAAAATCATAACTTTTCAGTGCTTTCAGGCAAATTTTTAAGTCTTTAAATTAATTACTGATCTGCTTTGTCAAAGAGAGTTTCCATATTAAAAAGTTATCTATACTGATAAAATCCTAGATATATATATATATATATATATATATATATATATATATATATATATATATATATATATATATATATATATATATATATAGACCAATCAACAATATAAGTGCCTCCTAAGTGCCAGGCAGTTACAGAATTCTTTCTGTTTTTGTCTCTGTTTCTAGCCTCCTCTGTCTGTCTCTTCAGGTACCCCTTTGTCCTTCTTCCCACTTACCTTTCTCTCTTCCTATCTCTCTTTTCCTGTCCTCCTTCTCTTTCTCCCTTCCTCACTTCTCTCCAGCTTCCAACTGAAAGTCCATTTCAATTTCAGTACAGATACAAGGTAATTTTTGGTGGGGGAGGTTTACTGGGATGGACCACTATACAGGATGGGCCTCTACATAGCCCATTGCAGGATGATATTCAACAAAGGTAGATACTGAAGACATCTCAAGTTAATTCAGCTGAGCAAAGCTCCTTGCTAGAGGTACACCCTGTGGACTGCCAAATAAGCATCAGAGACCCCTATCCAGGGTGCCTGCTTTGTACTTGGGGATATGAACAATCTAAGCTTTTAGTTTCTTGAGCCCACCAACATCGAACAGAAGACAGTCTCAAAGTCTTTTAAAGAAAAATAAATCTAAATTGTATGGGGAAGAATAGTTAGGATATCGCTTCTTCCACAGGAGGGTATTAGCAATTGGGAAGAATGAAGATAAAGGGAATAGTGCATTTCTTGAGGTATTTCTTGAGTGGAATCTTGAAATAAAGAATGAGGCACAGCTAGTGGAAAGGTGTGAAGATGAGAAATATTATTCTGTACAACAAATAATATCAGAAAGGTCAGAGTGACAGGATTACACACTACATGAAAGGAAATGCTATATTGTAGCAGCTGGGAATCACAAAAGGCTTTCTATAGAAAATGTTGCTTGAGCCAAGTTTGGAAGGTCACAAAATTTTGAGGCAAAGATGAGATGGGAATACATTTCAGGCTTGGGAGACAACCAATTAGTGAAAATATGTGGAGAAGGGAAATGAAACTGAGTAAGATCAATCTGATCATACTATATAGTTTAGGAAAGGACGTAATGTATATAATAAGGTTGAAATGGTAGGATGGGTCCAAGTTACAAAACATTTTAAAAGCTAAACAGAGAAACTTATCTTTGATCCCAAAGGCATGGATGAGTCACTAGAGTTTACTGAATAGAGAGTGACCTGGTGAAACCTGAACTTTAGAAAAATTATGTGGGGAGTTGTCTGGAGGATGGATTGGAGAGAACGACCAGTCAGAGAGATCAGTGAGGAAGTTATCCCAGTCATCTAGTAAGAGGTGATGACTCTAGGCAAATCACTTAATTTCTAAATGACTTAAGCAAGACTATAAACTAGGTTGTAAAGCAAATATTGATTTTCAGTAGAGGGAATTCCCTTAAAGGAAGTTTCCTATACCAATAAAATCCCAGGAAGGATCAAAATTAAAAAGGAAAGTCCCTTTTCTAATAATTTCAGAAACTAAACTCTGAACAGATCAAAAGCCTAAATTTTAGTATGCAAAGATGGCTAATATAGTAATCTATTTCTTTTATGACCCATTATACATATAATAAAGACTGTGTCTCATTTTTCCATTTTCTATTCATGTTAGGAAGGATTCTCAGAGTGCAATTGGCTTGCTTTAGGCTGAATCTCACTAAAGAGATGGGGTATTTTATTTATTTCTTTTATTATTTTTTGTTTGTTTTTAAAGTTTATTTATTTATTTAATATTTTCCCCCAGTTACATCCAAAATAAAATTTTTTATGTTTTTTGTTTTGTTTGTTATGTTTATGTTATGTTGTTTGTAAAATTTTTGAGTTCTAGATTCTCTCCCTTATCCCCACCCACTTAAGAAACCACTTGTGAAGTTATGCAAATCATATCATATCATATCACATCATATCTATAAAAGCCAAGTTGTGGGGAAAAAAAAACCCATAGGTCTCCCTCCCCAATGAAAATAAAAGAAAAATTAAGTTACAAAAAGAGAGAGAGAAAGAAAGAGATATTATTTCACTCTGTATTCAGACACAATCAGTTCCTTTTCTGGGCATGGATAAGATTTTTCATCATAAGTCCTTCAGAGTAGTTCAGAGTGGGTCATTCCAGAACATTGATATTATACTTTGCTTGAGTTCATGGAGGACTTTTCAGGTTTTTTATCCTGAAAGCATCTTGCTCATCATTTCCCATAGAACAATAATATTCCATCATAAACACACAGCACAGTTTATTGAGCCATTCCTCAATTAACCCTCCATCCCCTCAATTTCCAATTTTTTTTTTTTTTTGCCCTGAGAAGAGTTGCTATGAATATTTTTTTTACATATAGCTTATTTTCCCTTTTTTTCCTGAATCTCTTTTGGTATTCATGCCAAGTAGTGCTGTTGTTAGGTCAAAGAATATGCATGAATTTATAGCCTTTTGGGCACAGATCATATCTTTTGCTCATTTATCAATTGAGGTATGGCTTTTATTTTCCTTTTTTTTTTTTTTTTTTTTTAATAAATTTGACTCAGGTCCATGTATGTTTGAAAAATGAGGCCTTATCAGAAAAACTTGCTTCAAAATTCTTTTTGCAATTACTTCCCCCCATTTATTCTATTCTCTCTCTCCTTTTACCCTTGTCTCTCCTCAAAAGTGTTTTGGTACTGATCATTCCCTCCCCTGATATGTCCTCTTTTTTTATCCCCTTTCCCCCTTCCCATATCCCACTCCTATTTTCTTGCAAAGTAAGATAGATTTCTACACCCCTATTGAGTATGTATGTTATTTCCTCTTTGAGCTGATTCTGATGAGAGTAAAGTTCACTCTCTCAGCCTCTTCTTCCCCTCTTCCTTTGCACTATAAAAGCTTTTCCTTACCTCTTTTTAAAAATAGATAATCTGCACCATTCCATTTCTCCCTTTTCCTTTCTCCTAATATATTCCTCTCTTACCTTTTAATTTCATCATTAAAAAAAGATATTATCTCTTTATATTCTACTCACACCTGTGCCCTCTATTGATATATACTTCTTCTAACTTCCATAATAATGAATAAGTTCTAATGAGTTACAAGTATCATCTTCCTATGTAGGAATGTAAACCTATAAACTTTATCAAGTCCCTAATGATATCATTTTCCTGATTATCTCCTTATGCTTCTCCAGAGTACTGTATTTGAAAATGAAAATTTTCAATTCAGCTCTGGTCTTTTCATCACAAATGTTTGAAAATCCTCTATTTCATTGAATGACCATGTTTTCTTCTGAAAGTGATGATTCTTGGTTTTAATCCTAGCTCCATTGCTCTTCAGAACATAATATTCCAAGCCCTCCAGTCCTTTAATGTAGAAGCTGCTAAATCTTGTCTTATCCTGGCTATGGCTCCACTAAACTTGAATTATTTCTTTCTGGATACTTGCAATATTTTCTTCTTGACCTGGGAGTTCTGGAATTTGGCTATAATATTTGTGGGAGTTTTCATTTTGGCTTCTCTTTCAGGAGGTGATTGGTGGATTCTTTCAATTTCTATTTTACCTTCTGGTTCTAGAATATCAAGACATTTTTCCATGATAATTTCTTAGACGATAATGTCCAGGCTCTTTTTTTTGATCATGACTTTTAGGTAGACCAGTAATTTTTAAATTATCTCTCTTGGATCTATTTTCCAGGTCAGTTGTTTTTCCAGTGAAAAATAATTTTTCAATTTTTTGGTCTTGCATTATTGTATCTTGGTTTCTTATGCAGATTTTAGCTTCTATTTGCTCAATTCTGATTTTTAAGGAATTATTTTCTTCGGTGAGCTTTTGAACCTCCTTTCCCAATTGGCCAATTTTGCTTTTTAAGGCATTCTTCTCCTCATTACCTTTTGGCATTTCCTTTTGCACCACTCTCAATTCTTTTCCTAATTTTTCCTCTATTTCCCTTACTTGATTTTCAGAATCCATTTTGAAGTCTTCCATGGCCTGAGTCCAATTCTTATTTTTCTTGGAGCCGTTGGATGTGAGCTTACTTTGTTATCATCTTCCAGATGTGTTTTTTTTTTTTTTTTTTGACCTTCCATTGCCATCATAATAACGTTCAATGATCAGAAACCTTTTCTGTTGTTTGCTCATTTCCCCAACCTATTACTCAAGCTTTTAACTCTTTTTAAAATTATGGCTCTGTTTCCAGGATGGAGAGTGCATTATCCCAAGCTTAGGAGATTTTGTGCAGCTGTTTTCAGAGATTCTCATAACAATCTGACCATAAGCATTTTTTTTTTTTTTGCCATGATTATAGGAACTTGGCATAAGAGGGAAAATCAGGAACATGATTATAATAGCATCAAAACAGGATCTTCAGACCTCAGCCTGAGAGTACTAACATGATAGGAGAAAGCATCCTTAGCTCTGTTTTACAGTTGGCAACCAATTATGTAGTAACAATTCCACTTTATAGCCACTCAGGAATAATCAGCCAGGTTCTTATTCACTCAGGAATAATCAGGTGGGTTCTTATTCAAAGGAATGAGTCAGAAGGATCTCTTGTTAAGTGGAGGCCAAGGTCGTCCTCCCAACTCTTGTCTAGATTCTAACCTCCACCTGTTCAGGATTACATTCCTATGAGTAACTTGTAGTATATTCCTCTCAGATGATGGATTACTGACTTGATGATTTCATTAGATAATCATCCCTGAATTCAAAACTCCTAATAATATCAGCTACAGTTCCAAGAGATTTTATCTCAAATATCAAGTCTCATCAATCAAAGCTTTAGGTGAATTTAACTCTCAAGGATCACATATCTTAAATAAGTATTGACTAATTTTATGTTAATAACACTAAGAGATTCATTCTAGAAAGTTTGCAGCTTATTTTCATATCTAAGTACATGGTTTTAAGTTCAATATTATACAATTCATTTTGCTTTAAGATGCTCAATAACCAATCTATAGAAAAACATGTTCAATTACTAACCATGTTCAAAGGGACAAAAATATAGACCACTGTTCTCTAATTTATCTGGTACAAAGTTAATTTTAGAGGTTATGAATTGTCCTTAACAGTCCATTCTCGAGATTTCTCAACAGGGTCCCTTAACACTTGTGTTTTCAGTTCTTTAACATTCAGTTCTATGGATTGCAGTCCCAATCATCTGTAACATCTATAACATCTGGTAGGGTTGTTCCTACTCTGCTTCTTCCAGAATTTAGTAGGCACCTAATCTTCTGGAATTGCAAACTCTAAAGGTGTTGTCTGGGCCAGCAATCCTTGTTTCCTAAGGGCTGAAAAGAATGAGGACATGGCTAGTATATAATTCCTTAAAAACATCCTTTTGTTTTAAAAGAGGGTCTTTCCTGTTCTTCTCCCAAATAAAGTAAAGGAAACAGCATCTTATTTGGGGGGAGTCTCAAATTACTTCTGGGGACAATTCTAATTCTTTAACAAAGCAAAAAGCAAATGTTTAGTGTAAGGTAATTTAGTATCTAACATCAAATTTAGTAACTCATTTCTTAAGAATCTGATTCATTCTTTCCACTTTCCCTGTTGAGGGCAGATGCCCAGGTTTATGGAATTGTCACTCAATTTGCAATCCTTTCCCATTTTTTCTTAAAGAACCTTAGAGATAAAGTATGTCCCATTATCAGAATCATTAGTCTCTACCAATTCATATTTAGGTACAATTTGTTCCAATGTTATTCCACTAACCCCTTTTAAGACAGCAGATGTAAGGGGAAAGCTTCCACTCATCCTATCAATGGGTCCACTATAATCAGTAAATATCTGAGTTTTCCCACTGGTGTCATTTCAGTAAAACCTAACTTTAATATTCTGGATCCAGGCTCCCTCCCTCTGGAAGGACACTTCCTCAATACCTTCTTTTTAATCTTTAAATATATTACATACCTTTCAGATATAATTTGTTTTACAGTTACACATATTCCTATATATCACATTTTCTTGCTTTTATTTCTTTGTTAAAAAGCAAAAGCAAAACAAAATTATATTGTCCGGACCTGCTCAAGGGAGGACTTCGGTACCAGCCCAAGTCCTGATCATGGTTGAGGAGTGATGAGACAGAACTCACAAAGATGGTCAAACAGGAGTCCATTTACTCAAAAAAATCTTCAGCCTTATATATTCTATGCTTATGTAATACACCTACATAACTATAGTATACTGCTCATGTGCTAACTACAGGATACTGCATGTGTGACCACATAAATAACTTGCTGTTGTGTGCAGATGTTTCTTTGCCACATTAGCATAACTCTGCTTCGCATTATAACACGGATTATAATGCCCCTGACTTTTCAGGAAGACTAAGATGCCCTTGGGGGAGATGGGGAGCCAAATCGGACACTGTCAGCAGGGTTCCTTACTGAACTAAATGGTCTTATACCTCACCTAGAGTTCCCCACTATCTGTGGCTCTCTACATCTCTCCTTCTTTTTGTTTTAATTGAAGCAGGAATATATCAGTAGTTAAATCTACAAAACAGTGGATCACACAGGCAAGTAGTAACATAACAAGCAATATGAATAAACAAGATACTATAAAGAACTTCAATGAGCACCAGAAGGAAGGTATAAAAATAAATTTTGTCTTGCATCTCTCATCTATTGAGCTGTTTCATGTAGGTAGTGTACATTTTGGTCACGTACTGTGAGTTATTGATATATCTACAACAAAAAGAATTTACACCCTCACATACACCTCTTTCAGCAGCCAAGAGATAGCTAAACCTATTCTCTATTACTTTGTGTGCCAGGGAATGCAATGATTCCTGCAGGTTTTGAAGTCCTGTATCAGCCTCATTAGCAATTACTTTATAGTCATGGTAATATTTGTTAGTCAATTGCGGGCATAGTCAGAGAGGGAACTACCCAGTGTTTCCTGGGTCTTCCCCTTTGTTTTGAGGGTCTTCTCTTTTTCCATCTCTCTTTGATGAACAAGATGTGTTGGCATCCACCATCTATAAAGACACAAGCAAACCTTCTGCTCTGAGTGGTTAACCTATCTGGTCCCTTCCTTTCACTACTCTTCAGAACTCTCCACATCATCTGATGATTATCTAAAGAGACTGCAGCTGCTTACACTAGACATAACCCTTCTGGTGGGTTATGAAACCTGTCTGCTGAAATAAGTGTTCTCATCAAAAAGCAAAAAAAAAAAAAATAGTTCTCTAGGGTTACCTGTGACTCCCCCTTTCTTTTGTTTTTGGAGGAGCTTCTTGATAGTTCTGTTCCACCTCTCTGCTACTTCCTTCCCTTAAGGATTAAAAGATATGCCAATGCTATGTGAAATCTGATACTGTGCACAGAAGTATGCGAAATGTTTGGAAGTATATGCAGGGCCATTGTCTGTTTTTATTACTTGTGGCACACCCATAACTGCAAAGGCCTATGTAAGAAACTCAGTGAACACCTAGGCCGCCTCTTTTGCTGCTAGTACTGCAAAAGTAAATCCTGGGAAGGTGTCCATGGCAACATGCATTAAAGATGGATGGCCAAAAGATTTATAATGGGTCACATCCATCTTCCAAATTTCATTAGGTCTCAAACCATGAGAATTCTTCCCTGTAGGGAGCATAAAGGCATGGAAAGGGAGGCAAACTGTACAAGCTTTTACTATGCTCCTAACTTCCTCTTTTGTTATTCCAAACTGTAGATGTAAAGCTCATGCAGCCTGATGATATTTAGAATGAGATTCTTGGGTGGTCTGAAATAGGAGAGTGTTGGCTAACATGGTGAGAAGGCAATATGCCTTCCAATTTGACCAGTATGAGAAGGGTCATGCAAGAGGTAATGATTACCTGGGTGGTTTTGCATTTGCTCCTTAAGTTCCTTAAAAAGCTGAAATATGTTAGAGGTTACAAATTTTATTTGAGCTGTGGCAATTCTTTGTACCACATCTACTGAATAAGCCAAATCACATATTATATTTACATCTTCTGGGTAATAAAGAAGAGTTAACATAATTGCATGCAACTCATTCTATTAAGTGGAATGAAAGGAAGTTCTGACTACTCTTTTTATAGCTAAGTTAGGAGAATATATAGCACAAATGTTACGTTTGGACTTATCTGTAAAGAGGGTTGGTCCTTTAAGAAGGATCTTAGAAACATTTTCTCTAAAAACTCATGGCCAATTATGTAATAGGTGGGCTTTCCTTAAGGGGGACCCATACTTGAAATTTGGAGCTCTGGTCAATAAAATTTGCCACTCTGGGATGGTTTCACAGCATATATTAATTTTTACATTTGTATAAAAGGTGTATATCTTGTCAGATCTTATCCCAGATGATTGTATTGCTAGTTTAAGGCTTTGGTCTGGTTGTGCTGGGAGGGTCACCCACTTGATCACACTGTCTCTTTGATGAAGGACTGCTGTAGGTGTCTCTTTTGTAGCAAAATCCAATATTTCCAAGAGTTTTTGGATGACTCTTTCAATCACATTCGATAATGTCAGTTCAACCTTTCTCAGAGCCTCTTGGGCTTCCTTTCTAAGCTGGTGGGGTGAGTCCAAAGCAGTGTTTCTCCTTAAGATGTCATACAATAGTTGTAGTTGATAAGTAGTTTAAGCCTAACACTGGATGTATCCATTGGATATCTCCTATTAATTTCTGAAAGTCATTTGTTCTTAAAGAAAGGTTTTTTTGTTTGTTGTTGTTGTTGTTGTTGTTTATTTACCCCCATAAGTATGGTAAGTAAGGAATATGAAGTATACCCTAAATATTGAAAAGGAGCATGCTTTTGATTTTTTCTGGGAATATATACAATTAATAGTTCCTTAGTGTTTCTTCTATGGTTTTTTTATAGACATGTTTCTAACATTGTTCCTCAAGGGCATACCCCAAGATATCATACATGTAATGTAATAACATAACTTTTGGAAATGCTTTTCTTACTGGAGCAGGAGCAGTAGCCACATATATTTGGCATATGTTGGGGCTATTTTTCATCCCCCTGCCAAAACTGTCCTTTCAAATCTTTTATAAGGCTCAGCTAAATTAACATTGGACACTGAAAAGGCAAATCTTTTCATATCCTCCTTATCCAGAGGGATAGAGTAGAAGTAATTCTTAATGTGTATAAGCTAAAGAGGCCATTCTCTAGGCAATTGAGTAGAAGATGGAAGCCCAGGCTGAAGAGTTCCCAATTTCCATTTGTTCATTCACTTTTTTCTAATCAGTCGATATCCTCCATTTCCCAGATTTCTTTTTTTGTAGCAAATACAGGGGAGTTCCAAAGATTTAGAGAAGGTTGTAGGTGGCCTTGGTCAGGTTGCTCCTGTAGTATATTTAATAAGGTTTGGATTTTTTAACTGGTTAAGGGCCACTATTCCACCCACATTGGTGTATTAACTTTCCATTGGATGGGGATAGGTGTAAGGGCTGGCTGGCCTTCCACAGCAGCCCTGCCTAAGAAGCTGATGTGCTCAATTGTAATCCCAACTGCTGTAAAATGTCTCTTTGCTACAGATTGATGGGGATTTTTTTTTTAACTATAAAAGGAATAAACACTTCCGTTTTATCTTCAGATTTCCATCTCAAAGGGATAGTACTAAGTTTAGCTGATATAGATCCTCTTACACCAGATATATGGGTGTTTGCCGTGGTCTTTGGCTAGTGACTGAGCCAATTGGTGCTTCTAATGATTGTGTGATCTGTACCCATTCTACCAACTGCTTCAGTGGCACACTATTTACATAGATAGTGAGCATAGGACGGTCAGCTATAACAGCTGCAGTCCAGAATATTCCTGGATTCTGTTGCTGAGAGTAAAAATCTGGGTAAATATCACCAGATTGCCTATCAGGAGTGTGTATCAGGAGGCCTGATGCCACTACTTTTCCTGGGTGATAGATTATACATTGTCTACCTATATTAGGGATTGGGATATTAGCTACACATTCCCCAGTTTCCCGCATCAGTCTATGGATGAACACTGTTTTGTAAGTACTCTCAGGAGTACTTGACTCAGGAGTCAAGCCTACTGAGCCCAGAGGCAAGGGATCTATAGGCTGGATGGGGATACAGGTTTCAACTCTCTGGGGGATATCTCAGTAGTCCTGATGGCATGCAATTCTATTTGTCCCAATTGCAATCCCCTTCTCCGATCAGCAGGCTTCTCTTCTGACTGATCATGTTGGAGTACTGAACTTTTAAAGACTCTCTGGGTAGAATAGCAGCTGCCATCATGCTCCAAGTATTTTTTACCTGGGACCCTGGAGCCCAGCCCCGCCTCCCATTTCCCTGAGCCACTCTACATTCTGATGCCCAGTGGAAACCCTTGTTACATTTTGAACATGGAGCTTTAGGTCTTGTTTTTCCGCTCTATTTTTTTCACTCTATCTATCTATCTTTCTATCTATCTATGTATCTTTCTATCGTTCTATCTATCTATCTATCTATCTATCTATTTTTGCTAGCATTGAACTTTCAAATGCCTGCTTTACCACATTGAAAGCATTGACAAGTCTCCTTGGAAATCCCTTCCTGAGAGGATTCCTATTTTCCCATGTTCAGGTCTTGAAAAGGCCTGCATCATAGTTTGGGCATAAAAGGTATTTGTGCCCACTGTGGTGCAGCACCTTATGATCTCATCTCAAGGAGCATCATCCTTTTTTAGTTCTAGTATAATTCTTCTACAATCCTCATTAGCATTTTCTCTAACAATTTGTCTTATCATAATTTCTGTTGCTTCATTTTCTCCAATGGTTCGTGTGATGGCTGTTTGCAGATGCCCCACAAAATTGGCAAAGGGTTGATTAGGACCTTGCATTATTTTTGTGAAAGGAGGGCACATCATGCTTTGATAGTGGCCGAGGCAATTTGTTCATATGCCACCAAAGGGTAATTAATGTGTGCTAAAGTGTCTGCATAAGGACCTACATCTGCTAGTTGGTCAAAGGTGACAGGTATATTAACTCCAGGCTGCCTATTTCATTGGGCTTGGAATTCAACAGAGTTCAGCATACACAGAAAGCCACAATAGTGTTTTTCAGGTTCTAAACATGTCTTTGCTATGGATTTTCAACCATTAGGCGTTAGAATTTCATAAGCCAAATTCTCTAACAGTATCTTAACATAAGATGATGTACACCTACAGTGGGTGCAAGCCTTTTTCAGATCATTGATAACTTCCAGATTAAAAGGAGTGTGTCTTCTCCTAATTTGATCTGGAGGCCCATTGGGGTCTAGTTCTTCAATTACAGGGTATGCTTCCATTCTCAATCCAAACATATTCTGTCCCTCCTTCTTTGCCTTAACCAGTGCCTCCTAAAATTGGGACATAGGAGGAGGACAAGGCTGTGCTGGTAGTGCTCATGGTGCCATTGCCCCTCCCATTCTTCATGAAGCTGGAGTTGAGGGAGGAGGATGAAAAAGTAGTGGGTCAGGAAGTGGGGGGGATACACCAGGGACACAGGTGCAGGAGGAAGGAGGTGGATTGAGAAATGGGGAAGTCCCACACCTCTCAAACCTCCCAGAGCCATCTTTGTCTTTGTTTAACATGCTACACTCTTTAGTTGTCAGCATCTTCTTTTTATTTTTCTCATTCTCCTTTGTTTGGCACCCTACATTTTTGATAATATGTGGGATCTCTCAAAGCCAATTTTATTACACTATAAATAAGGAAATTGTGTTCAGAGACTGAGCCAGGACCCATAGTGTGGTAGTATTCAATTAGTTGTTCTCCCACTATTTGCTACTTTTCTGGCTCCAACATCTCCTTCTTTGGGAGCCATAGAGACATGTATTCTATAATATCTAAGAACTCAGTCATCTGCTTCAGAGTTACTAACAAATCTCACTCTTTTATTAATCTAACCAAGCATTTTTCATACTTCCTTTGAGAGGGAGGCTTTTTTGTCAGCGCTTGCCCCATTTTGGCTGGAAAATGAAAGTGACTAGATTAGCCCTTGCTGAATCTTCCCACTGCATGTTTAAACTTACCCTGTTCCTGAGTGCCAGGGATTCCTCACCTGAACTCTCACTGTTCATGCCAGCCACACTGCTGGGTGCCCTGCTCTTGGGAGCTTCACTTGGAACTTGAAACTTGAATTTGTCACTGGGGGACTTCAATACCAGCCTGAGTCCTAATTATGGGTGAGGAGTGATGAGGTGGAACTCCCGAGGATGGTCAAACAGGAGTCCATTTATTTGCAAAATCCTCAGCTTTATATACCCTATGCTTATGTAATATACTTACATAACAATAGGATACTGTGCATGTGGGGCCACATAAACAACTTGCTGTTGTGTGCAGATGTTTCCTTGCCATGTTAGCACAACTCTATTTCAAGTATAACACAGGTTGTCCCGCCCCTTGACTTTTCAGGAAGGCTGAAATGCCTTTGTAGGGAATGGGGCGCCAAACCAGACACAGTCAGCAGAGTTCCATACTGGACTAAAGGGTCTTATACCTTGCCTACAGTTCCCCACTATCTGTGGCCCTCCATAGTATATCATTTGTCCAACAGGGCTGACAAAATGGTAATAATGCACAGCTCATAGAATTTTTACAAATTTCCCAATGTGCAATTTAAAAAGCAACTTGGTACCTTAAATATATTTCGTCCAATTAGGAGATACAAACATGTTTCTTCTTTAGGTAAGTTACCAGAGAACTTTGTTTAAATACCCCAATTTTTTCTTACTTAAAATCAAATCAAATATAGATTTAAACTTCTAGTAGCAATACTTCAATATTAATGCATACACATTTCTAAAATCTTATACCAGAATAAACAAGATCACATTTTTAGCATGTACTAGTTATAGTAGTCATCTCATACAATTTCAGAATCAGAATTCCAATTTAAACACACATAGGCCCCAAATTTAAGGTGGCAGAATACTGCCCTCTCAAGTTCGTCTACAAGGCTTGGCAGACTTTAGGACCCCGGGGGGAAGAGTTGTAGAAATTTGGACCCAGATGTCTAGGTAGGGGTCTGTGGCCCAATGACTAGCCTATTCTCCATGCCAGAAAAGCTGGGGGAGCCATGTCAAAGATGTTGGGGTACCAATGCAAATCCCAGAAGAATCCAGGCCAGCCAGGGATGCCAATATAGCTAGGGCAGATTCCACAAGCCTCTCCAAGGGAGAGAAGCCTGGAAAATCCCAGAGAGAGCAGGTTTGTTTATTTGTTTGTTTGTTTGTTTTTTCTTCTGTAAGCCTAAGTTCAGGCCCTCAGAAAGTGTAAATTGTCATGTAAATTGGGCCTACTTAAAAACATAATAGACTAACTCAAGTTAGTTGAGAGACAGTGCCAAGCAACCTAAAAATTAGTCTCAAAACCCCCAGAATCTGCTAAAATCTAGCAGTTCCATAACTTTATTTCTACAGACCCAATTGGCCAGTTCTAGCTCTACAGAAATGTCAATTCTTTTTCTTTTTTTCTTTTTGATGTGACAGTTAAAAACTTTCTCAGAAATAATCCTTTATCTCTAGCTAAAAGCTATTTGCATAATTTCAACACACACACACACAGACAAACAGACTGCTTTTAAATTCCTTTTCCTTCTTTCTAGTATGAGTTGTCTCTTCTCTTCTGGGCCCCATTTCTTTACTCCTTCCTTTCCTATTTCTGGGAGCATCCTTCCAATTCCTTTTCCTGGGGATTCTTTCCCTTTCCCTAGGCCTAGAACCCATTTGCCCCATCTGCAAATTCAGGAAGCTGGCACAGCCCAAAGCTGCTCACCCAGATTTCCACATGGATTTCTGCTAGACTGTTTCTCTAAGGCCAGCAGAGCCCCAAACTGCCCAATTTGTCCTTCTTGCTAGAACACTTCCTGACTAGCAAAGGGCATATATATATATATGCCCTCGCAACTATATATATATATATGTGTGTATATATATATAGTTGCGAGCTACCTGATCATTAAGACTCTTCGGGCAACCTCAAGGCTTGTGGCTCAGTTATGAGTTTCAAATAAATAGGTTCAACCTTTAGAATCATTGAAATCAATCTGAGCGCTCTTCCTAAGGGGTCTTACCTTGCTCCATCCGAGATCTATGAGTTAATCCCATATTGGGTGCCAAAATTATTAGAAATACACCCTTGACACTGAAAATCAGAAAACAAGAAAAATTTATTAAAGAACCTTAAGGAATTGTCTTAACTCCTTTGGCCAGAAGAGGGCTGTACTCCTCTTCTGGAAAAGAGGTCCCTGAGTATAGAAGCAGGAGAAGCTTTATATTTGTTAGTTTGGTTCAGTTCCTTCCTTTAGAGACTGGATTGGTCCATTCCCTTCCAGGTTACAATCTTTCTGATATGTCTACTATGTATAGTAGTATATGTATATACTACTAAATATATATAAACATGTTACCTCTTCTTCATATATCCCTTGTTCAAAAATGGTGGAAAACTCCTCCTATGGGGTGTGTTGTTTAATATTCAATTAGCCTATTAAGCAGGCCCAATAGTGACTTGGTCAAGTCAGGTCGTTGACCCCAATTAGTTTGGGATAGATTGGCTATTATCTTAAATTTGTGGTTCTCTTAAAACCACAAAACTCTTTCTGATTGGCTGAATCTACGTATGTCTTCCTAGCTCCCTAATTCTTTCTTTGCTCAAGACTTTTATAGATCACTTAATTGTTCTGTGGAATCTTAACCTACCTAACCTCTCACATTTTGAAAACTTCACTGTCAGTGGTACCCACTATCCTATGCTACTTTGAAGCGTGCAACACTCTGTGGAAACATGACATTTCAGGATTTCTCACAGGGTCACTAATAGCTCTTGCTTGTTAAAAGTCCTTTTTTCCCTTTTGTGGGAAAAAATCAAATTCCCCAATCATTATCCTCAAATTCCTAATAGGTGCTGTGTATCTTTCTGTTGGGCTCCTTGTAGTGTCCTGAAAGCTGCCTTTCTTTAGTGTGTCTATTTTGTCTCAGCTCCTGCTGTAGCCACTGCTGTTCTAGGAATATTGCTAGAATGCCAATAAAAAATTTAAATTTTCCAATCTTTTGAAGTTCACAAGGTCATACTTTGATAAACATAGGGTAAGAAATAAGATCTCTTCCCCTCCCTCCCTCCTCACCTTTTTCCCTAGCAAGTGATTTTCTCTCAGATACTTATATGGAACTTCTCTATTCCTGCTATTAAAAAACCACATTCGGAATTTGTTTCTTGTTTTTATCCAACCCTTTCAAAGTAAGATAGATTCTTCAACCAGTTCTAATACATTTTGTGTATACTGCCATCTCGTTTTATTCAATAGCTTTCATCCCTTCCAAAATGACTAAGAATTTTCCCTGTTCCCACCTGCCCCATTTTAATACCTTTGATTGCAATAAAATATGTCTGATTGTTTCAAAAGAGTTATTCTCATCTGATAAAACTATCAAGTTATAGAACATATTAGTTACTTTAATAGGGGGTGGAATGATTGATTGATTCAATTGAAGCCCATTCTTACATATGAATTACAATATCAAGGAGGTTTATTTTTACAACTCCTAATTAAATGCTTAAATGAAAATATTGTTTATATATAATAATAATTTTCATGACATTTTATGATGGTAGATTTTGGGTTCCCAAATTTCAGCACATTAAAAAGGAATTCTTCCTGAGACATTTAATAATTTTAAGATGTAGCATATAAAGATTTATCCATAGCAGAAAGACAAAATATAATAATAGCTACAGTGACATATATGGTGTCAAGAAGATGGGTTCAATTCAATTAGTTTGGTGATTCTTGAAGTCTTGGTAGATGTTTTTCATTTGTTTTGAAATTGTTGGACTTTTAAAAATTGCATAGCAATTTGATAGTCAAATTTACATTTAGATTGTTGAAGAACACTGAAAAAAATAACTACAAGTAGTTATTTTATATGTCTTAAGCATAGGAGTATAGCCAGTTTTAAGAGAAGTCTCCCTAGGGATTTATGAGTTTACAAATATCTCTACTTGTACACTAGACACTATAAATCTCTAGCAACATCATATAAGATGTATTTAGCTCTCCAAATGTAGCTTGTTTACAATAATTCCTACAGAGTTGTATATGGAGGTGCCTAATTTATAGTTCTTGAGAGCATATATGTTATGTGTGAGAAAGATGAGAAAGCACTTATTTGAAGACTAAAATATCATGCTTCAAATTCCAGGTGGTCATCAATATTCTCTACTAGGACAGGCTGATAATTAGTGTGTCTGTCTCTAGCAGTTCTGCTTAGTGGTCTAGCATAATAAAAAATGTGCCCAACTTGCTCTAGTCTTTGTCCGCAGCATGCACTCACTCTGTGGGTATTCTGTTTACTGAAGTTAAGTCCTGAATGTTGTCTTTATACATCATAAAGAATTTCTACTCATGTGAGCTGGAAAAAAAAGGTTACCCCAATGTGTTATTTCATTTACAGACTAAGTATAGACAAATGTAGCCAAATATTCAGGGTAAAGGCATTCTTGAATAAAGGGGCTTAAGCCATACTCCCCAGTACGACTAAATTGTGACAAACGTCTGATTTAAAATAGTTCCTGTTGACACAGGATGTCAATGTTAAAGTCTATCCTTTGGGAGGTTTTTGCTTTTGGAATCTCCTTTTGTTTGCCTTTCACTTAATGATAAAACATATGGTTAACTCTGCATGCCCAATAAGAAAGTGAACATTGCACTCTTGTATTAGAGAGACTGGAAGGCAGCCTTGGCATAGTGGCTAGAGAGTTGATCTTGGAATGAAAAAGACCTGCATTTAAGTCGCCCTTCTGAGATATACTGGATATGTGAGACTGTGCACTAAGAAGTTCTCTAAGATTGTAAGTTGAAGAGAAGATCTTACTTAAATCAATAGGAGGACATTCCTCATCTGGGAGTATCTTATAACAATAAAAATCATAAGCTCAATTTCTACCCAGTCTTTAAATAAGAAATGGGTCATGGTTATAATTTCTTCATCCATTGACAAAGCTACATGTCACAATTGCATATTTTCTATTCCTAAGGAGTAATTGTGTATTGCCTAATTTTGAGGGATCAAGAGAACTGTCTAGAACAGATCACAGCAATATGCTCAGATGGACATTCATGGCTAGTTACATCAGTTTACATCTTTATATGATGTGAATGAGACCAATATTATGAGTCAGAATCCTTCCTGCTTTCCCAATTTAACTTTGTATTATTATATGACCATACATTTAATCATGGCACCTATCTTAAAATATGTATGCTTTTGTTCATAAACAGACTCCAAGAGTGTGATGGATAAGTTTAAATCCATCAATGTATATGTATTTATGTAGCTTAGCTTAATGCAAGCTAGGAACAAAGCGAGAAGATAGGAAGACAATAACTGCCTTCTGGGTCCATTCAGTTTAGGATTATACCATGAGACTAAAGTTAGTTTCAGAACCAGAAATCAATGGAAAGTAATTTCCTAATATTTAGATTTTTTTCTTCTCATCACCAAACTACTGTCCCCCATAAAAATCCCTGGATGCACTTCACAATGGCTTTTGCTATATGTTAAGCAATAACATATAGTAAGCCCCATTTACTGACTGCCACTGGAAATCCAAAATGCTAATTCTTTTCCACTAACCAAAATTTTTATATGCTGGACTCATGCTGATAGATACATTATTGCCAGGTTGCTAGATCTTCATGCCCAATAACATTATATTGGTTTTAAGACCAGTTTACAATGGAGAAAGAGGAAACAACTAAATAAATACATTCTGCCTCTAAAACATGTTACTTTGTAGAAGCATTAAGATTAAGCAAACCCAAACATCCTTACTCAAAGGAACAAGTTTTTGCTCTGCCTCCTGCCTGATACATGGAAAAAACCTTTCGGCATGGAACTTCTTTAGTCTGCTTCTTTTCTGCTGGCAAATGTTTTACTAGGTGCTAATCTCAATGAATTTTGGAGATGAACTGCTTTTCACATTCACTACATTTATGACTGACAGTTCTATGGTTCCTTCTTTCTTTATCTACCTGTGCTTCAAATATTTTTCCATGTCTAATCTGGCCCATTTGAACATGAACAAGCATTGATAATTTTAAGATTGGTATAAAAATAGACTTGTGAAAGCTGCCCAGTGACAAGGTGTCATGTATACTCCCACAGTATAGGTTTCTACTGCTTTAAGAAAATCCAAAAAAGGAAGAATAAAGAAATTGGAAAAGTATAATTGAAATCTCACTTCAATTTCTTTTTCAGCTGGGGTTATCCTCACCCAAGTAAAACTGTTTTGTAGGCAAATGTTCATCTACTACTCTTGCAATGTTCTCTTTTCATTTGTGATAAACTTTTTATCTTTAACAATCCTTATATAGTTCTCGTGTTTTTCTTCATTTATCCAAGTCACCTTCACTAGGACACACTCCCCAGAGTCTCATCTTTCAAACTACTTTAATCAATTATTTCTTTGTAGGAAAAACTCAGCTTAGATAAAAATGTCTCATGAAGGTTTTTTTTAATGAATAGTAATTATTTTGATCAGAAATCATCCTCTTTTCCCCTTTATCCCATTTGACAAACCTATAAGACATATTTAAGAATATCACATGTTTGACAAGTATAAATGATTTGTGATTTGAAATATTGGAGGGAATTACTACAGTAATGTTAGAAATACACTCTTGACACTGAAAATCAGATATTGAGGGAAATTTATTAAAGAAGAATCTTATGGAATCACCTTAACATTTCTGACCTCACTCCTCTTTGGGAAGAGGAAGCACTGAGCATAAAAGTGGAGGAACCTTTATACTTGCTTGTATGATGCAGCTTCTCCCTTTAGCAAGTGGATTGGTCTGTTTTATCTGGGTTACAGCCTTTCTGATACTCCCACTACATATTTCCGCTTAATATGTATAAAATACGTTCCTCCCTCTCATCATACATCTCATGTTCAAAAATGGTGGAAAACTCCTCCTACAGTGTGTATTGTTTAATATTCAATTAACCTATTAAGCAGGTGCAGTAGTGATTTGGTCAAGTCAAGTCATTGACCCCAACTAGTTTGGGCTGGATTGGCTATTAAAATTTGTGGTTTTCTCAAAACCAGAAGACTCTTTCTGATTGTCTGAATCCCCCTATTCCTTCCTAGCCCCCCAATTCCTTTTTTGCTCAAGGATTCTATTGATCACTTAATTGTTTGGTGGAATCTTAATCTTCCTTAACCTCTCATATTCCAAAAACTTTTTTTGTCAGTGGTACCCACTACTTCACTATTCCACACTTTCTCAAAGCTTGCAACACTGTGGAAACCCAATTTTTCAGCATTTCTTACAGTAATGACTTCTACTTTATGATATCAATAATGTCCTAATTTTATAATATTTTATGTTAGTTTGGGTTTTAAGAATCAAATAAACATTGATATTGATCATCTGACACATGACATTGATCATCTATCAGATGAAGAATGGAGAAATTTGAATCAGTTCTTTTTAACCATAGAATATTATTGGAGCAATTGATCAAGCATTTTTGATTTCCTGAACCTCAAAACATGATTTAGGAGGGAAAAAAATTGGATAGCCTGAAATTCTCTTTTTAACTTACCAGATTCATTTTTTAAATGTTTTAAAATTTTAGGACATTTTAAGAACATTAGGTCAAATGACTTTTTTTTTCTTTCCATAGATCTTGTTATCCTTTTAAAAGTCATTGCTGCATAAGATGTCAAATAATTTCCTGGTTACATATTGTAGTCAGTTGTTTCTAATTAAATTGAATCCAGGTGGGAAGCCTAATTCAATCATTTATACTAAAAAATCTACTTCAGTGCTTGAATGATGGTTATATGTGTCATGAATAATCAGATAATTGTCAAATCTTCAGATTATTTATTCATTACAAACATTTACTGAGCAATACAACATTGAAAGTATCAATCTAGATTCAAGGCAGGTTATGGCAGATAGATAAAATAGGGTTCTTGTCCACAAAGACCTTGTCTTTTTTCAGAGTTAAGGTTCTTTAGTTTGAAAAGCTATGAAGCCTTAATGATGTATTTAAATGGAATGAATTCTCCAAATAATTACTATCTTGCTTTATTTTGTTCTTATTTAGACATAGAGGAAATGGTATCATTCTAATTTTTGCCTTCTTTGGATAAGAATTCTTTTTCCTAGACATATTGAACTATATTTCTTCCTTCCTTTTCTTTGGCAGAAATCCATGTCTGCCTTTATAAGAACTCTTGCTGAGCTGCTAGATAACAGAGACTTGTGGTCCTGGCAAAACTCCATATAATTAATATAAACTTGCAAATCATGATCACCTTTCTATATTGTAATTTGATTTCTCCCAGCTGTTTTGTGCATATCATCACAGATCATAACTCCTATTTGTATTAAAATACTTTTTTTTTTTGCATTTGAAATACTGTATGCATTCTTCAATTGCATAATATGCACTAGCTCTGCAGCTAACTTCACATTTACTTTGGGAGATTTTTCCTTCAATATATGCATTTGAGAGTTTATTTGCTTCTTGAAATTCAAACTAACAAATTATCATAAACTCACAGCACAAAATATTTTTAACAGAAAGAGAAGAGAAGTAAGGTAATAAGCAATTTACATAGTATCTACTATGATCCAAGAACAATGTTAAGTGCTTAATAAATGTCATTTGACAGAGTGGCCAAAGCTTCACCTCTCTATTTCACCAAACTTTCTAATCCTTAGAAGAGTGAGTGGATTATTTTAAATGTTTTGATAGTTAATTCAACTTGTCACAAAGCTCTTCTCTTTTTAAATAAATTTTTCTCAAAGGAAGATTCATCTTTCCTTTTCACTTCCCTCTGCCCTCCACCCCCTACATTGAGAAAAAAAGAAAAACAAAATTCCCTCATATAAATTCCTGCATTGGTTATGTCCAAAAATGTTTTATCCTGTTTTTTAAGTCTATTATCTCTCTATCAAGATATAGGTATCCTCTGGAACTATGGTTGGTTATTGTGTTGAATAGAATTCCTAAGACTTTCAAAATTGATTATTTTTACATTAGTGTTGTTATTGTATAAATTGTTCTATCGATTCTGCTCATTTCATTGTTGTTAGTTCATACAAATCTTCCCAGATTTCTCAGAAATTCTTTCCATTATTTCTTATAGCATAATTGTATATCATATTCATCTAAAAATAACTTGCTCTTTTTTCTAACTCTACAAAATAATCCTTTGGTATGTATTTGGCATAAAGTATGCCAAATCAACTTAGTATCATCATATTATATCAGCCTATCATTGAGCAATTTATATTCCTCCAATTATTTGTATAAAGAGTATTTTATAATTGGGTTCATATGGTTCCTGTCTATCTTGGCAGCGAGACACACAAATATTTTATATTTTCTCTATTTATTTTAAATGGTATTTATCTTGCTGTCTCTTGTTGGTTTTTTTTTTTTTTTTTTTGGTAACATGCAAAAATGCTGCTAATTTATGTGGTTTTAAATAAAACAAATTAACACATTGGTAATATTTTCCCCTTGGTTTTATTTGTTTTAGTCTGCATCAGTTCATACAATTCTTACCCAATTTCTCATATTAATTGTTTCTTATAGAGCAATAGTTTTCTGTTCCATTCATGTGCCGCGTTTTTCCCAGTCATTTCTCAGTCCAAGGAGTTTTAAAACCTATCATGGTATGTCATGCAGCATTTGAAACCCCCTACTGACTCTTAGTATTGAAAACAGATATTTTATGGTGTTATAATTACCTTTAGGAAGTCTTTGTGTAATAGGAAATTATCCCCTAATCTACTAGAAATTACAGGATATAAGGGACAAGCAACAGAGATGATGAAATGTGAGATTTTGTCTCTTTAAATTTTGAGTAATGGCATTTTCAGGATATCTGGGCCAGGTTAATAGAAACAGCATCCATGAGATGCAAAGCACATACTATTTATAAGGTACAAATCAATCACTAAAAGTTTGAAAGGAGTACACTTTAACATATCATTGATTCTTTTACTTACTTATATCTTGTTAATCAGCCACTCATCAGAAAGGATCAAACCCACACAGCTCATTGTCTCTTTTACCTGTAATTTCATTAAGTAGATTGAGTATTCAATTTATCATGGATCCCCTGATTAACTCCAACACCCTACAATTTATAGAAAATAAAGATAATTTTAATGTTAGTACTTCAGTGAATATTATTTTTTTTCCTGACCTCAGTATGCATGTTACTTCTATCATTATAGTTCATGTTGGTATGAATTATAATCCTTTTGTGCCTTTTAAAAAAGCCCTTTCCTTTTAAGTTTTAAAAATTAACAAGCATTTACTTTTTTCTCCTTCCCACTTTCTCTTTACCCCAATTATGGGGAAAAATAAAAATAAAATCCTTCCAATAAATATTCATTATCAAGAAAAACAAATTCCAATATTGGCTGTATTCAAAAAGTTTTGAAGTCTATCACCTCTCTTTCAGGGGATAAGTAATGTTCTTCATCACTGGTGCTTTAGAATTATGTTTAGTCTTTTTAAAAAAATTAATCTCCATAAAGATATTTATTTTTATTAAAAGAAAGAAAAAGAAATATTCTATCTTCTCAACTTGAAGAAATAAGAAATTTTCCAAAGTTCATTTTCTAGATAGGACCTTATTCATGTATTAGTCCACCGAGAGGCCATATAAAAGTGGTTATTATTTATATATCATTTTTACTCTGATGCATGGCTTGAAGACAGTTTTCTTGGTTCATATCTATATAGCAGCCCTGATTTTGTATGTCAGAATGACATTACATGCAGTTCTACTATAGAATGCTCACTCAATATAAAATCTGGTACAAAGCATGAACAATTCATGGCAGATTGACATGATATATGCAGTTGGTTGGTTTTGTATTTGTTTTTCACAATTTTATGACTGAAATCAGTCATGATCATGCAGACATTCTGATTTTCCAGTCTTGCATTATATCTTGCCTTTAAAACACAAAATATAAAAAACAAAAAATATTCTTTTAAAATAGAAGTCATCTGAATGCATGAAGAAAATGAGACAAGGTAATAGAGTTGGGGCTGGTAGGAAAATATGCAATATATGAAGAAGATGTAGCTGATTGAAATTTATATTGCCCATGGCTCTTGCTGTGGTTCTTGCTGCTATTGCCTAAGGCAATTTAGTGTATGGGGTAGTGATTCCATATATCCCAGGGTCATAGTGCTGTAGAATTGTGGTTATTCTTTAGAATTCCTAAATCTTGTAACTTGGTTACAAGTGTGTCCCCTCCCTGCCCCCCATCCTGGGCAAATGGGGTTAAGTGACTCGCCCAGGGTCACATGGCTAGGAAATGTTAAGTGTCTGAGATTAGATTTGAACTCAGGTTTTCCTGACTGCAGGGCTGGGGCTCTATCCACTGTGCTGTTCCCCCTCCCCCCTTTTTTTTTTATAATTTTGTTGTCATTGCATGAATTATTCTCCTGTTTTTTTTTTAATTTCACTATATCAGTGCATAAAAATCTTCCCACTTGTCTGAAAACCTTTCTTTTCTGATTTCTTATTCTACAAAATCTATTTATAACTTCTCAAACTATATTATTCTTATTCATGTCTTTCTGTAAATGCTCAGAGTATCTGTCCAAGGTATTGAAGCCTTCTTCTATTTTGTGGATGGGATTACTTCAGTAATGTATCTATTAGTCTTCATGGTGGTCCCACCTCTTTTTTCTTGCCATACACATTCCTATGCTATTTCTCCTATGTGTTAATCATGGCAATATGTATTTTTTCCCATTATCCTTTGACTTAACTTGCAATTTTATAGTCTTGGGGTTCTATGATTAGCATCTAAATAATCAACAAATTAATAAGCTTTTTAAAAAAATTAACAAGCATTTTTAAAGAGCTTACTGTGTGCTAGACATTGTGTGCTAGATATTATGCTAAACACTTGGGTTACAAAGAAAAGAAAAATCAAACCCTGCTTTCAAAAAGATCACATTCTTTTTATTATATTTATTTATTTAAATATATATCTTTATGTATTTATTTATTATTAAATTTTTTATTAAAGCTTTTTATTTTTAAAACATATGCAAGAATAATTTTTCAACATTGACCCTTGCAAAACCTTGTGTTCCAAATTCCCCCCCCCCATTCCTCCTACCCCCTCTCCTAGATGGCAAGTAATCCAATATATGTTAAATATGTTCAAATATATGTTAAATCCAATAGATGTATGCATATTTGTCTAATTATTATGTTGTACAAGAAAAATCAGATGAAAACGAAAGTAAATGAGAAAGAAGGCAAAATGCAAGCAAACAACAACAAAAAGAGTAAAAATGCTATGTTGTGATCCACATTCAGTTCCCACAATCCTGTCTTTGAGACTATCTTTATCACAAGATCATTGGAACTGGCCTGAATCATCTCGTTGTTGAAAAGAGCCACATCCATTAGAATTGATCATCGTAATAATCTTGTTGCCATGTATAATGATCTCCTGGTTCTGCTCAGTTCACTTAGCACTAGTTCGTAAGTCTCTCCAGGCCTCTCTGAAATCATCCTGCTGCTCATTTCTAACAGACCAATAATATTCCATAACATTCATATACCACAATTTACTCAACCATTCTCCAATTGATGGGCATCCACTCAGTTTCCAGTTTCTTGCCACTACAAAAAGGGCTGCCACAAACATTTTTGCATGTGTGGGTCCCTTTCCCTCCTTTATGATCTTTTTGGAATATAAGCCCAGTAGAAACACTGCCGGATCAAAAAGTATGCACAAATTTGGTAGCTTTTGGGCATAGTTCCAAATTGCTCTCTAGAATAGAAATCCTGTAAAAAACTTGTAAAAAGATCAAAAGTAACTGCCCCTTTGGTGCAGTCATGTCATATGAGAGGACGATAATGATCTGTTCTGTTGGTCAGAATTAGACCCCCAGCAATCACTAGCAGGTGGCTCCCATGACATAATAGTGTCCCAGTTTTTCCACATCCCCTTCAACATTTGTCATTATCTTTTCCTGTCATTTTAGCCAATTTGAAGGGTATGTAGTGCTGCCTCAGAATTGTCTCAATTTACATTTCTCTTATCAATAGTGATTTATAGCACCTTTTCATATGACAAGAAATGGTTTCAATTTCTTCATTTGAAAATTGTCTATTCATATCCCTTGACCATTTGTCAATTGGAGAATGGCTTGAATTCTTATAAATTTGTATCAATTCTCTCTGTATTTTAGAAATGAGGCCTTCTTAAATATAAGTTTTTTCCCCCTAGTTTATTGCTTCCCTTCTAATCTTGTCTGCATTGGTTCTGTTTGTACAAAGACTTTTTAACTTAATATATTAAAAAATTTTTTTTGTATTCACTAATGTACTCCAGTTCTTCTTTGGCCATGAATTCTTTCCTTCTCCATAGATCTGAGAAGTAAACTATCCTATGTTCTTCTGATTTGCTTATAATATCACTCTTTATGTCTAAATCATCAACCATTTCAATTTTATCTTGGTATGTGGTGTTAGGTCAATGCCTAGTTCCTAACATACTGATTTCCAATTTCCCCAGCAGTTTAGGTCAAATAGTGAATTCTTATCCCCAAAGCTGGGATCTTTGGTTTGTCAAACACTATATTACTATAGTCATTGACTATTTTGTCCTGTGAATCTACTCTATTTCAATGATCAATTTCTCTGTTTCTTAACCAGTACCAAATGCTTCTACTGACTGCTGCTTTATTTATTTATTTATTTAATTTTAAGTCTGGTATAGCTAGACCATCTTCATTTGCATTTTTCATTGATTCCTTTGAAATTCTTGACTTTTTGTTCTTCCAGATGGACTTTGTTATTAATTTTTTTCTAGCTCTGTAAAACAATTTCTTGGGAGTATGATTGGTATGGCACTGAATAAGTAGATTATTTTAGGTAGTATTGTCATTTTTATTATATTCACTTGGCCTACCCATGAGCATTTGATATTTTTCCAATTGATTAGATCTGACTTTATTTGTGTGTAAAGTGTTTTGTAGTTCTGTTCATATAATTACTGATTTTGCTATGGCAAGTAGATTCCCAAATATTTTATATTATTGACAGTTATTTTAAATGGAATTTATCTTTGTATCTCTTGTTATTGGACTTTGTTAGTGGATTTATTTTGTGTTCTGCAACATTGCTAAAGTTGTGAATTATTTCTAGTAGTTTTTTAATTGATTCTCTAGGATTCTCTAAGTATACCATCATATCATCTGCAAAGAGTGAAACTTTGGTTTCCTCATTACCTACTCTAATTCCTTTAATCTCTTTTTCTTTTCTTATTGCCAAAATTAACATTTCTAATACAATATTGAATAGTAATAATGATAGTGGACAACTTTGTTTCATCCCTGATCTTTTTGGGAATGCTACTAGTTTGTCCCCATTACATACGATGCTTGCTGATGTTTTTAAATAGATGCTACTGATCATTTTAATCCTATACTCTCTAGTGTTTTTTTTTTTTTTTAATAGGAATGAGTGTTGGACTTCATCAAATGCTTTTTCTGCATCATTTGAAAAAGATCACATACTAATGGAGGAGACATGTAAACAACTAGGTCCAAAAAAGATATATATATGGGTAAATTGGAAATTATCTCAAAGGGTTGGCATTGTCATTGAACATGAAAAGGCAAGGCCTTTTGCAGAAGGTGGGATGTGAAGTAAAAAGTCAAGAGATAGAGAAAAGGAAAGAGAGCATTCTTTCAGGGATGGGGGATATAGCCAGGAGAAAGGTGCAGTAATATGGGAGATGGAATGTCATGTGGGAGGAATAGTAAGAAGTAGCATAAGTATTCAGTAAAGTAAAGAAAAAACAAACCAAAGATAGAAAGGTTGTAAGAACTTTAAAAGACAGAGGATTTTATTTTCCAGAGGCAATAGGGAGCTACTGGAGTATATTGAGTGGAAGGGTTACATAGTTAGGTCTGTGCTTTAGGAAGACTTGAGTTGAGTGGGGATGGAGTAGAGAGAGAAGTTATTTGAGATTAAGCAGATCAGCCAGATCAGAATGCTAATGGTTAAAAAAAAAATCACCTTTAGATTGAAGGAAACCAACAAAGAAGTACCTTACCCAAAGGCAAATTGTCTTTTGAATCTTTCTTGCCTGGTTCATTTTTAGATCAGTCAAGAATATATGGGATTTTTCAATGAAATCTTGACTATTGAAGTAATAAATTTTACTTTTCACTTTTGTGCAACTTTCAATAAGATTAGTCACATCCAACTTTGTAACTGCTAAGCTGCTTTTTCTTTTTTTTTCTTTTTAAGTAATTATAACTTTTTATTGACAGAACCCATGCCTGGGTAATTTTTTTTTTTTTACAACATTATCCCTTGCATTCACTTCTGTTCTGACTTTCCCCTCCCCCCTTCATCCCCTCCCCCAAATGGCAAGCAGTCCTATACATATTAAATATGTCACAGTATATCCTAGGTACAATATATGTGTGCAGAACTGAACAGTTCTCTTGTTGCACAGGAAGAATTGGATTCAGAAGGTGAAAATAACCTAGGAAGGAAAACAAAAATGCAAACAGTTTACATTCATTTCCTATTGGAATCCTTACTAACTGCTAACTAATTAGAGTTGATCTAATCTTACAAGAAGATGTTTTGGCCAGAACCTGAAACAAGGTACTAAGTAGAACTAATTAAGACAAGGCTTGTGTTCCCACCTTTACTCATTGGAGTCCACAAGTATGCCAGCTTCACAAAGTACACTTTCTACACCTCCCTTAAAGCTCATTGGGCCAGAGAGCACTATGGGAGAAAACCCATAATCCCATTCTCTCAGAAGAGGCATATAAAAGGCCAGCGATGAGGGATCTATGGCTGAATACATTTTTTCCTCTTGGCTGGCTGATCGCGCTGGACTCGAGAGGAGCGACTCTGGTGCAGAGAACACTTTAATGGATTTCAGTGGAGCTACACCAGAAGCCCTCTCTCCGCGGCAAGTTGGTGGCTGGGCTCCCCAGAAGGAGATAAGAGAGACCTTCCATCTCTGTCTTGGTTGGAGGCAGAAGAAAGCAGAGGCAGAGGCTGAAGGACAGAACCTTTGGATTTGGAGACATCCGAAGGGCTCCAAGCCTCTAAACCGGCTTTGCCTTGAGAAGAACAAGAACTCCAACATTTGAACTCTTAACAATTTCCCAGTGTTCTTTCTTTGGGTGTAGCTGCTTCTGTCCATCACTGATCAATTGAAACTGAGTTAGATCTTCTCTTTGTCGAAAAAATCCACTTCCATAAGAATGCATCCTCATACAGTATCATTGTTGAAGTATATAATGATCTCCTGGTTCTGCTCATTTCACTCAGCATCAGTTCATGTAAGTCTCTCCAAGCCTCTCTGACATCATCCTGCTGGTCATTTCTTACAGAACAATAATATTCCATAACATTCATATACCAAAATTTATTCAACCATTCTCCCATTGATGGGCATCCATTCATTTTCCAGTTTTTAGCCACTACAAACAGGGCTGCCACAAACATTTTGGCACATACAGGTCCCTTTCCCTTCTTTAGTATCTCTTTGGAGTATAAGCCCAGTAGAAACACTGCTGGATCAAAGGGTATGCACAGTTTGATAACTTTTTGGGCATAATTTCAGATTGTTCTCCACAATGGTTGAATTCGTTCACAACTCCACCAGCTAAGCTGCTTTTTCAAAAGTATCATCTTTCTCCTAAGATTTTCATCAATCTATAGGCTTAATTCTGTTTGTTTACTACTCTAAATTGGATTTTTAGCAGCTGGTAATTTGCTCCAGATTTATAGATACTACCTTGTTTTTAACCATTTTTCTTGTTTTCTTTGGTTGTTCTAATTTCCACTTTGCCCTAGCACTCCTTTAAAGGAATGTTTTAGTTAAATTTTTACTCTGAGGTCTTTCAAAGTAGAAGTTCCTTTGGCTAATGTGGGAATGGCAGGCTTTTTAGCTTTTGTGAGTCAGTCAATAATGTTTATAACTCAAAGAATTCTTATTTTTATTATATAAGGACAATTTGATGTACCTTCATTCTTTTGTACTCTGAGCAAATGAAAAATTTACTTAGTCATGTGGATGATTCTTTCCTACATGATGTCAACTGTCTGTATATTTGGTTTGGCCTAGTATAGATAAAGCATCTAGATAAAAATTGGAGTTTAAAAAACTTTTCCTGCAGATATTTTGTTAGGATATGAACAGTCAGAATTACATGTAGTAACACCACTGAAGTAATCTTTTAAAAAAGTTTTATTGACTTAAAAAATTGCCATAGTTTCCAAGTAAAAACTCCTCCAATAGAGCCATTCTCCTGTCCTAACGTAGAGTTGGGCAAACCAAATGGACACAGCAATCATATCTGACAGCATTTGCCTCATTCCATACCCAGAGTGCATCACTACCAACTCTTTAATAGGGAGATAGAGGAGGCAATCTTATTATAAGCTCTTGAGGATCAATATTAGTCAATTCAGTAATCTGAGTTTTGGTGTTTTAATTTTTTTTTAATACAATACCTTCTGAACAGTTGTTTTCAAGAAATATATCAAAGGGATTATTAATATCTTGTTTTATAAATAAGTGATTGAGTAAGCATAAAAATAGATGAAGTATTATTTATAATAATGTTTTACAACCTTTTAAAATGTTGCATGTGGTACACAAAATATCATTAAAGTATGCAGTATTTAATAGTGCAATCAGTGAGCAGTCAAATGAATGAATGTATTTAAGCTACAACCAATAAAACAGTATAATGCATGTATAATATGCCTCCTTCCAAGCATGGTTATAAAATTAAAAAAAATGAAAATTCCAAATTAAATTTAAAATTATAATGGCTCTATAATTTGTGAATCTATTATGTCATGGCAATAAAAGGACAGAATAAGGAGGAAAACAAATGATAATTTTAGAAACATAAACCAAAGATTCAATAAAGGATATGAATTTAAAGGTACAGCTAAACAGCAAAAATATTTTTGTAGTTTTTATATCATTGAATTTAGTATTCCTTAATACCCAGTCTCCTTTCTTATGAGGAACTGTAAAAGCAGGGGTTATGATGGCAAATATTTGGTGACTTCAAAAAGGCCCTACATACTTTTAAGTTTAATCTACATTTATTCACACTTTCTCCATTATTTTCTTAAACCTTCTTATTATTTGTCCTTCATTCCGGAAGTAATATCAGGGAGGTAGTGATACAACATGCAAATAAGTGAGAGAGGGTTGTGCAAAGTCACTAGCTTCACTTTCTCCTCCAGAGCTATCTATGTCCAGTGGCCAGATAGAGATCTGGAGGACTAGAAATGGTCCCAGATGCAGTGCGAAACCTTGGATTTTTAAGTTAAAATCTTTAACAGGTCTCAGTTTGATTGAGGCAATGCCCAATTAGTGATAAAGGCTAGGTGAGAAAAGAGGCAGAGGATGGCCTCTTTTACTTTGTCCAAAAAAAAAAAAAAATTGGGGAGGGGAAGGATTTCTCAGAATTTCTGGTAGAAACAGAAAAAATTGCTATTTACTAATTCAACAGAGCCCAAACAATGACTAAGTGAAATTTGGTCTGGAATCAATTGTTGGCCAATCAATGAGAGTCATGTTGATTCAAGGGGAAAGAAATCTAGCCCATAAACTCCAAGATATTTTGCAAGGTTTCAGAATTCAAATTCTTTTGATCAGAGAACCCATAGATAAAGAGTATGATTCTCTATATGTACAGAGGGTGAGTAGGAAGGAAGGAATAAAGAAAGAAAAGAAGGTACTATTGTTGAGGTGAAGTCTAATTTATGGGAACCCAAAATATGATGAGATTTAGGTTTTGGGGTTCCCTTTAGTAGGGAACCAAATGATAAGGTCTAGATTTAGGGAACCAAAATGAGATTAGGGTTTCCAGTGGTCATAGAGTTAAATTATAAGGTCTAGTGGCAGGTTTGGGATTCAGGGAAGCAAATGAAGAGATTTTGCTCCCCTGCACCCCCTTGGAATTCGCACAAGAATGGGGAGTTTTGAGAAGGGAGAACCCCTTCTGGCTGCACAGGGATTCTCTTTAAAGGAATTTACAAACCAGAAAACCTGGATTGATAAAAGAGGTTTATTATAGGGATTGGGAAGTAAGGTTAGAAATCCTGACAGAGAGGCATAAAGTCGGGAAATAGGTGAGAGTAAAGAGAGGATAATACTGGAAGAGAATATTATTCCAACAGGTAAAGGTTTCCTTGGCATAGCATGACATAGTATGGCATAGCATGGCATGTTTAGAACCTCTGCAAAGAGAGGATTTTAGATTAGCTCTTTTATAATAGGAGCTTTGGCTACAAGCTGAAGGGGGCTAGTGGGTGGAGTTCCAAATTGGCTCATCTATTAACTGAGTTTCAGCTTGAGCTAGAATTTGAATAGAATGGGGTCCTCAAACTTTTTAAATAGGGGGCCAGTTCACTGTCCCTCAGACAGTTGGAGGGCCAGACTATAGTAAAAGCAAAAACTTTTTTGTGGGCTTTAAATAAAGAAGCTTCATAGCCCTGGGTGAGGGGGATAATCGTCCTCAGCTGCTGCATCTGGCCTTCTGGCCATAGATCTTTAATTGAATAGGGTTGGAATTCTTTTGCTCAGGACTGAACCAACCCCATCTAGATAACAGAATGATACTTGAAAGAGCTTACCGAGGAAACAACTTTTTAAAAGTTAGAAATGGACAAGTGAAAACTAATAATTCTATGACACATCAAGAATCAAACAAATTAAAAAGAAAATGTGAAATACCTCATTAGAAAAATGACTTGGAAAATAAATTCAGGAGAGACAATGTCAGAATCATTGGACTACCTGAAAACCATCATCAAAAGTAGGACCTGGACAGCATCTCACAAAGAATCATCAAGGAAAACTACCTTGATATCCTGGAACCCTCAGAGGTCAAAATAGACCTTGAATCCAT
The DNA here is from genome assembly GCF_016432865.1 of Antechinus flavipes. NCBI lineage: Eukaryota > Metazoa > Chordata > Mammalia > Dasyuromorphia > Dasyuridae > Antechinus > Antechinus flavipes. Next base: position 298,177,460 of record NC_067398.1, on the reverse strand, counting down.
TGAATTCACCAATCATTATCAGGAAAGAGATTTTGAAATAAAGACTCAAAAAACATTATAACCAAATTACAGAACTACCAGGTCAGGGAAATGGTCAGGAAGAAACACTGAGGAGTCACAATCAGGAATCATCTAGGACTTAGTTGCAACAGAGCTCAGGGGACCTCTGGAATACAAAGAAACCAAGAATCACCTACTCAGGGAAATTAAACATAATACTTCAAGGGAAAAAATGCTCATTCAATGAAAAAGAAGAATTTCAAGCTTTCATAAGAAGAAGACCAGAATTGAACAAAAAATTTGATCTCCAATATCAAGACTCAAAAGAAGCCTAAAAACTAAACAGGGAAAAGAAAACATAAGGGATTCAATTCCAATGGGAAGATGATATTTGTAATTCTTAAAAATTGTACTATTAATAGTAAAACTGGACTAGAACCAACTTCTAACCTGTAGGTGACCTGAACTAAACAAAGCGGGTTATAGACAGAAACCTCTGGAATCAAACAGAAGTTTACTTTCAAAGTGAGAAAAATTGACTTACAAATCCAAGTCTTCCCCAAGTAGAAGGGGTTGGGGTAAAGCGTATAAGCCTTAAAACCACAAAAAGGCAGAAGCCAACACAGTCATTTTTAGGTCTTGAGTAAACAGTTCCCATAGCTGGCATTTCTTGGAACAAGACAGGCTTTCTTGGGTCCTGTGGGAACAGTCTCCAAATTGATTGTCTCAAGTCTCAAAGGTCATTTGATTTGATTATTCAACAGTGTATAGAACCCAAATTAGTGTGGCAGGAACAAGAATGCAGCATCTAATTCAGTTCATTTAGTGGTTATACAAGCATAGGTGTAAGGAGATGTGATCACTTTCCCTATTTCTCAGGGAAATAGGGAAAACACCTGCTGCTGGTCAAAACAATAAATTTGGCCAGAGGGTGAGATCATCGAGGGGATAAACACAAAGGATTACTCTTATGCCAAGCTCAGGACAGAACCTGTTTGGTGGGCTTTAGTTCTGGAAAAATAGGTTATCTTCCTAATATCTTAACAAGTACAACTAAAAAGTATGGGGTATAAGGTGAATCTGAGGAAAAGACACTAAAAAATAATTAGGGGATGAGACAGTGGAATACATTGGGTATGGAAGGGAGAAGTACAATGGAGTAAATTATTTCCTTTCATTCCTCCCACTAGAAAGATGGCTATAGTTCAGGAAAAGTATATTTTATGTATATATATATATATATATATATATATATATACACATACACCCCCCATACACATATCTTTCTTATGTTTGCTGACTCTGCTTTAATTCTGCTCCTTAACTTACTATTACTTAAACCCCATTCATCTGAATCATTGATCATTTATTGATTGGGGAATTACTGATTCAACTATATACAATCCAAAGGAAAACCAGATTATGCATACCCTTTCAGTCAGGATACTACTACTAGTCTTGTATTCAAAGAGATCATAAAAAGGGAAAAGAACTTACATATGTAAAAATATTTAGCATCCCTTTTTGTGGTGTCAAAATATTGGAAGTTGGGGGCTGCTGGGGAATAGTTGAATAAGCTGCAGTATATGAGTGTAATGGAATGCTATTGTGTAATAAGAAATGATGAATAGGCAGATTGGGGAAAAAAAAACTTTACAAATTGATGCAAAGTGAAATGAGCAGAACCAGGAAAGCATTTTATAAACTATCAGCAATGTTGTGTGATGATCAATTATGAATAACTAAACTTTTCTCAGCTACACAATGATCTAAGATAAGTACAAAGGATGAATGAAGAAAAATTCTATGCATATCTAGATTAAGAACTGATGGACTCTGAATGCAGAAAAAAGCATACTTCCTTCCCTCCCCCCACTTTTTGGGTGTTTTTTTTCCTTTTAATCTCTTTCTTTTCTCACAACTATGACTAATATGAAAATAGGTTTTACATGATAGCACATGTATAACCTATATCAAATTGTCCACCATTTTCAGAAGAGGGGATGGAATGGAGGAATGGAGAAAAATTTGGAACTCAAAAGCTTATAAAAATGAATATTAAAAGTTTTCTTGAAATGTATTAAGAAAAAATAAAATACAAAGGACTAATGATGGAAAATGCTATCCACATTCAGATTGAGAAGTGAATGGACTCTGAATGCAGACTTAAAATGATTTTCCACTTACATTTTACTGAGGGGATATATGAACTCAACAAACAAAGAGCTGGGAAGTCTGGTCTTGATGATAAGACCAGTCTGCATATACTGAGTTGGTAAAAAAGATTCTCTCTGACTCACTTTAGCACCTATCCAAAGGTTTGTCTGTGCCACGGTGCTGGGATCCTAATAGTTCAAGGATCAGACACCCTGACACGATCACTTAAAGGACTTTATCTATTTTGTTCTGTTGTATCACAAGAACTTCAAGCTGAAACTGGCCTTAAAGGTCCAGCTTCTAACTCTCATTTTATAGATGAGAAAATGGGCACAGAGAGACTAGTTGACTTACTTTAGATCACACAACTTATAAGTAGCAGAGTTTGGATTTGAATGTAGATTCAAAAACTTCAAAGTAAATTAATCAGTTTTAGGATTAGTGGTCAAGGTAAAAACTGAAGTTCTATAATCCTAGTAATACATTCAAACCATGGAGAGCATTTAGCTTTCAATCAAGAGGTATTGAAGGTAGGCCTAGGGTGATATATTGATGAATTGACAGGAATTTTTTTCCCCCTAACCTCCACTACATAGAAACAAGATGCTATTCTTTTTAATTTGCTCAGTGCTGTAATTGTAAATAAAAAGCAATATAGCAACATATCCAATTATAACCAGAATACTACCTCTTAGGACTCATAAAAAGGAGAGGAAAGTATTTATGACTGCAGGGAACCATTAATCTCTGCAGTTATGGCTATACATACCATACAATACCAATTGAAAGATTGGTTTTTCTTTTTCCTCCAGTGATATACTTCATAAAAATTCAACTGGGTATTTTAGTATAAATTAAACCTTGAAATATTGTTTCTCCATAAGCACCATGCTTACTCCTCAACCCTCCACTCTAGCATTTTATGCTCATTTATCCTTTACAATAAATTCATTTGTTTACCCCAAACTCACCATATAATGGGTAACATTTTTTTTATTAAAGCTTTTTATTTATAAAACATATGGATAGGTAATTTTTCAGCATTGACCCTTGTAAAACCTTCTGTTCCAAATTTTCCCTTCCTTCCCCCCACCCCTCCCCTAGATGGCAGGTATTATAATACATATTAAATCTGTTAAATGTATATGTTAAATCCAATATATGTATACATATTTATATAGTTATCTTGTTACACAAGAAAAATCAGATCAAGAAAGAAGAAAAAAGGCTGCGAAAGAAAACAAAATGCAAGCAAACAACAACAGAGAAAGTGAGAATGCTATATTGTGGTCCATACTCAGATCACAGTTCTCTCTCTGGATATAGAAGGCTCTCTTCAGTACTGAACAAATGGAACTGGTTTGAATCATCTCATTGTTGAAGAAAGCCACATCCATCAGAATTAATCATTGTATAGTCTTGTATAATGTATAATGATCTCCTAGTTCTGCTCATTTCCCTTAGATCAGTTCATGTAAGTCTTGCCAGTCCTCTCTGTATTCATCCTGCTGGTCATTTCTTACAGAACAATCATATTCCATAACATTCATATACCACAATTTATTCAGCCATTCTCCAAATGATAGGCATCCACTCAGTTTCTAGTTTCTAGTCACTACAAAGAGGGCTGTCACAAACATTATTATACATGTGGGTGCCTTTTGGGTGGCACTTTCTTATGGAAAGCAAAGAAAAACAAAGAAATGGCTGCAAATAATGGGGAAATGAAATAGCTTGTGCTTTCAAGTTCAATTTTTTAAAATTTTGCGTTCTAAGTCCTCTCTTTCCCTCCAGCTTCTCCCTTAACCACTGAGAAAACAAGTAATATGATATTTATTATACATGTGATGTTATTAAAAACATTAACATGTTTTCAACTAAATGATTATGTGGAGACAGTAGTATTATGTATGGAGCTACAGGAATATAATGACCAGCAGCTACACCTTATCTATTCAAAGTCACTAAATGAGGTTTCACCTTCTTAGTATAACACCAATTCCTTTCCAGAATGGTGGGACCAATTCACAATTCCACCAACAGAGTACACTAACTGTGCCAGTCTTTTCTCAATCCCTCTAACATTGATTATTCCCATCTTTTATCTTCCTTGCCAATTTGTTGGGAAATAGTTTACCTCCCCCCCACTTTCTGCCCACACTAAGATAGAATGGATAACTGCCTAGTCTCCCTCTGAGCTAGGCACTGGAAACTAGGCACAATATGGTCATCAGCATCTCAAAAGATTTCAGCAGGTCAGAAAATGGACTTGAATCTAAGTAGACAAAATTGAACAGATATAAAGTCTTACACTTGAATTCAAGAAATAGACTTTTTAAGTATTAGGTGGTTGAGAAAGGGTGGTTAGAACAATTTCTCTGAAAATGATCTGAAGGTTTTCTACTGGAGCAGAATTTAATCTGAATCACTGTTGTGCCAAAAAAAAAGCTAATGTGATGCTTTATTAAAGGAGACATGTTGACCCGGAATAAGAAAGTAGTAATCCTGTTCTATTTTGTCCTGCCATGCCAAGTTTGATGTATAGTGCTCGATTCTGAGCATCAGATTTTAGGAAGGGAGTTGTTAAGTTGGAGAGTATCCAGAATTAGGCAACTTGAATAATGAAAGACCTTAATTTCATATCATGTGAAGACTGATTTAAGAAACTGGGGCTATGTCATCTGGAGAAAAGAAAAACATAAGAGCTCATTTCAAGCATTTGAAAGCCTGTTATGTGGAAGAATAATTAGATTTGTTCTATTTGGTGCCAAAGGGAAGAACAATGGATGTGTTAGGAAAAATAGAAGATTATTTCCCAGTAGCAGTCATGGGTTATATGGAACTATCTACACTACTTTATCTGATCCTCTCTGTAATCATTAAAATTCAGGGAGTTGACCAAGGATAAGAATACCTAGGCTGTGGCCATAGAACAGATCAAAATTAACTAGGCTTTGCTAGGTGATATAGTGACAAGCATTCTAGTCTTAGAATCAGAAAGATCTGAATTTGAATGTTACCTCAGATACTTATTAACCATGTGAACCAAAACAAGTCATTCAACCTTTCAGCCTCAGTTTCCTTATTTGTAAAATGGGGACAATAACAATATTTACTTCACAGGGGTTGTTGTGAAGATCAAACAAGATAACATATATGAAGTGTTTGGCAAATCTTAATTCACTGCATGAATGTTGGCTGCTATTTACTATTATTATTACAAAGCGCTGTAAATGACAGAACTAGGTGGTAGAGTGGATAGAGCAATTGGCCTGGAGTCTGTAGCTCCATATGTAATAGTTCTGTGTCTCTGGACAAGTCCCTTAGCTTTATCTCAGTTTCCTCATTTATAAAATGATCTGAAGAAGGAAATGACAAAAGTTAGAACAACCAAAGAAAAATAGGAAAATGGGCAAAAACAAGGTAGTATCTATAAATCTGGAGCCAATTACCAGATGCTAAAAAAAGCATTTATTCTCTGCTTTCACCTTGTAATACATCTCAGAATCACTTCAGAAAAGAAATGACTGGTTGTTCTCCCTCATCCCTACCACAGGGAAAAAACTTTAATCATGGTATAATCTCTCAAGGACACTTGATTTCAATAGCTTTTGCTACTCTTTGAGTTCCTTTATTCCTCCTTGCTCTCTTGTCTCTTTGAGACCATTTAGCCCCATGAAATAGAATAGGAGTTTGGTGCCATCATTTTGACTGTCTCTTATAAAAGAGCTAGGCACGTTGGCACAGGGAGAGCTGGGCAGTTTCAAAAGGGAACAGGGCCAGGTGTTAATCACAGCTCTGAACCTGACTTTCTTCCTGGTTAATTGGCAGGAGGTGTTTATGAATGAGTTGAAAAGCAGGGTGAAATGAGAAAAGAGGTGTGGAATAACACAGAGAGCATGAAGAGGGGGGCCATTTTCAACTTTGTTCCATTTCTGGGTGCCAGAAAATGTCACTTTAGAGTTTTCCCAAATTTCCCAATCTTGCTTCCACTGCAACTCTAACTCAAGTCTTTAGCCTGTGTGTATACATGCATGTGTACTTGTGTGTGGGTACGCAAGTGCATATATGTGTGTGTCTATGTGTTTTAATTCCCATTGGGCTTTTTTCTCCTCTTAAACACATTTCTAAAATCCTGACTCAGAATATCATTCTTCTTCTGCAGTGGCATATGTGTAATTTGCTTTTCTTAAAGTAGGAGGCTGAATGTGAATCTATTAATTTGTTTGGTACCCAAAAAAATCTGTTTCCTGTAATCACAGTAATCAGTCTGTGTTGTTGCTGTAACTTTAATTTTCCTCTTAATATATTGGTCAAACAAAAATGAACAGCTCATCCTCTTTTTCTCACAGGCATTTTGCTTACTGGTCTGTTGCCTATACTAGGTATAAAAATAATTTAGCCAAGTCCTTTCATCCATGAGAGTGAATACACACTCCTCTTCACCTCCTGCTTTCTCCTCTTCGTCTTCCAACTTATCACAGCCAAGGAGTCTATATTGAAATTTCAGGTTTTAGGCCAGGTTTGCAAGGGTGGGCCCATAAGAAGAGATCAGGAGAGTGGAAGAGGAGGAAATTTTCTCTATTTTTTCTTTCCCTACTTTTCCAACTTGGATGAGAACAATAGAATTCATGAGCCTTAATTTTGCCCTTCAGGAAAACAAATGTTATTTTCTGGCCTTTGTTTGGAATTCGATGCATCACAAAATGGTGCCTGAATTATTCTACTGTAAATTAATTGTCAGTTCATATTATATTTTCTCATCTCCTTATAAAAGACACTTGGACAAATGTCTTTTAGCTGAAATATTTAAAATAATTTTTTAATTTGGTGTGGTAATAAATCATACTTTCCTTTGAGCATTAATTTTTGCTTTAAGATGGTGCAATAAAAACAGATATGCTTAAAAATAGTAATAAAGGAAAGCAGAGCAGGTGGTTAATGTTTGAGTGGAAGTTTGTCTCTTGAATTGACTTGAACAATGAGACATTCTTTGTGTTCTATAACTCCTAATATGGTATGGAAGGAATAACCTTCAGCCTCCTTTTTCTTTCTTCACTTTTTCATGGTGATGGTACTTGGCTGTTACCTCTTGGTAACAAATATGCACATCTTGGAAGCTGAATCTTTTCAGCTGCTCTACATAGGAAGAATTACAAATAAGGAAAGGTGTTAAAAAAAATCTATGACATCCACTTTTAAGAAGAAATGGACCTGGGATGCTGCTGGTTATAATCTCCAAGTGACATTAACCACAAAATCTCAGCTGAAAGAGACCTTAGAGGTCATCTAGTGCATTTCTTGAATTTTACAGATGAACAAACTGAAGTTCAAAAAAGATAAATAAGTCACTTGCCCAAAGTCACATAATTTGTTAGTGGCAGAGCTGTGATTATCAGTCAGATGTCCTGATTTTTAGTCCAGTGTTCTTCAATAAAAAAAGGAGGTTAGATTGTACAAATAATATTCTGATTATTAACTATTTACAAAAAAGGGACAAAGTCAATTGTAGATGAGAATTGATGAGCCACTGCTGAATATAAATTAAGTTCAGTAAGATATAAACAAAATTAATTAGGTCTAATTAGTTGTTATGGAATGTTTAGTTAAGCACTTCTATAATGTTTATCTTCTACAGAGAAATAACATAAGTGGATATACATGCAGGTAAAGAGGCTATATTGTGAAAAAATTTTTTAAATAAACACTGAAAAAAATGAGATTTTTCTTTAGCTAAGAAACTTGACTTTCAAGAGGAGAGAAAGGATAAAGAATGCAAACATCTGGTATTTGCTGAGTTATTGACAATAAATCTTATTTCAAGGCCACTAAAAAGTCACACTTACTGTGTAGCAAGGAAAAGGAGGTGTAGAAAGGAAGGAGAAGAGATTAGAAGGGGAGGGAAAGAAGGAGAGAAGAAGGGATTATTAAAAGTCCATATCTATACAGTTCAAAATAAATTGATTACTTGGTAAAGACATAATTCTATTGCCTTCAATGAAATGAAGCTTCATTAATTCCAAAATTATTCAATTTGGGTTTATTTTTGGTCTGGAATGGTGATTCTTTTGGAAAAAGGAACTCTAGATATAGAAACTTCCTCTAGTAAAGCAGATTGACAATCTTAGAGAATTCCTCAAGAGCACCAATAATTTAAGTGACTTGACCATGGTAACACAAATAGAATATATCAGTAGGCAATTTTCTTTTATTTTTTTTAACAGAAAATTAAATTAACTGAGTCAATGTTTGCTTTCTATTTTGGTTTTATATTTATCATTAATTTATTCATTCATTTAATCTTTGAATAAGTTATATTGAGTTCTATGCACCTATTAATCTCAAGGGACACAAAGGAAAGTTCCTTTCCTGATCAGTGGGAACATTTTAAAAGATAATGATAGGCAAGCAAAGGAAAAGATGTCTTTTTAACAATCTGAGCCCCCTTTTAAAAATTTTCAGGCAGTTCTTTTATTGTTTCTATTTTGTATTATATTCACAGTTCTCTGGAACCCCCAAGAAAACTGAATATAAATTAATTTTATAAGAGCAAAACCAGAAGTTCATTAACTACTAATTTGAAAAAGAAGTTTCTAACTACAAATGGGAAATAAGCTTTTCCAAAGGAGCTGACATTGTTACTGAACTGAGGTAGCAAGTGGAAGAGCAAACTTTTATTTCAGCATGCCATTTTCTAATGCCTTTGCATCTTAATGAAACTATACATGAGAAATAACTGTACCATTGTTACTTGTAGAGAAATGAATTACCTTCATTATTTTGTTGCTTTCCTGAGTGATTTATAAAGTAATGACTCACAACTATGCCCTTTTCTTCATAAAATTCTGACCCTCAGTCTGTTTATATTTCCAGAAAGACCTTGAGGTATATGAAAATAAAAAATATGCTGTTTTACTATATTATTTTGGGGAAAAGTCATATATTTTCTAAAACTCTGGATGAATTCATAACCCATAAGAGCTCTCAGATTAATGATTAATATTATGTTCAAGATACTACTAAAATTTAGATACAGTTCAATTTCATCTTTTGACTTGAAGCTCAATTGGACTCTTCAAGTTAGGAATAACTCACAATAAAGTATGAAGCTTTAGCAGCTTCATTTATTATCCTTCAAATCTCCATTTCTTAATCATATAAAACATTGCCAAACAATCACAATTTCCCAGAAATAAGGGACAAATCATTATGCTTGCAGGTCTAGAGGGAAAAACAGAATCCTGTCTGTTAGCATATTTAATCATTCCATTTCAGGGCATATCATCTATTTTAATTCTCTTGCTATGGTTGTTGCTTTCACTATTCTTTTTGCTTCAAAGATCAACTTAACTACTATTTTCTTCACAACAAGGTATCACTTCTAGTTTTTATATCAAATTCTGCAGTTCTGCTTTCATGCATTATGAATGTTTGAGTTGGTTTTATTAGATGGAAACTTCCTACTTCTATATGTGAATTTTCTTTTTATTTTGATGATCCGATTATTCTTTTTTATTATTATAGCTTTTTATTGACAAAACATATCAATGGGTAATTTTTCAACACTGCAAACACTTCTGTTCCAACTTTTCCCCTCCTTCCTTCCACCCCTCCCCTAGATGTCAGTCAGTCTCACACATGTTAAACATGTTAAAGTATATGTTAAATACAATATATGTATACATAATATGTATAGTTCTCTTATTGCACAAGAAAATCAGATTTAGAAAGAAGGTAAAAATAACCTGGGAAGAAAAACAAAAATGCAAGCAAACAACAACAGAAAGAGTGCAAATGCTATGTTGTGGTCCATACTCATTTCCCAGTGTTCTTTCACTGGGTGTAGCTGGTTCTGTTCATCACTGATTAATTGAAACTGATTTGGATCCTCTCATTGACGAAGATAGCCATTTCCATCAGAATTGATCCTCATATAGTATTATTGTTGAAGTGTGTAATGATCTCTCGATTCTGCTCATTTCACTTAGCATCAGTTCATGTAAGTCTCTTCAAGCCTCTCTGTATTCATCCTGTTGGTCATTCCTTACAGAACAATAATATTCCATAACATTCTATATATGTATTTTCTTATAGAAAGACTGCTATGCTTTTCCAAAAGGTGAAAATGTAACAACCTTGTTTTCAGAAGGGGATTTGAGAAAATTCCCTAAACCAGTTGATAGTAATCTAGACTTCTTTAACTAGGGCAGGGAGCTTTTGACCTCCAGGATGGAATTAGACGTCAACTTATAATCAAAGGGCAACTGCTTCTAATAATATTATTTCCATGTTTTGATGGCTTTGTGATGAGGCACCTTTGGTGTATTGTAGAAGCATGCTATCAGTGCCTTTTCAACATGTGTAATTCTTATTTATGTCCTTCTAGAAACTCCAGTGTGATGAGGGTACTACCTCTAGCCAAATCAACTGGCCCTCTTATTGCTCCACTCATGTGATATAATCTCTCTTGTTTCTGTATCTTTGCATGGGCCCATGTTTGGAATGGGCTCTTCTAAACATTTGTCAAAGTATAGCTCAACAATTTAAACAACCAAGCTCTGCTTACCCTTCGATCCAGCAATGCCACTAATAGATTTATATCCAAAAGAGATCATAAAACAAGGAAAAGGACTTACAGGTATAAAAATATTTGTAGTAGCTCTTTTTTTTTGTGGTGGCAAAATATTGGAAATTAAGTGAATGCCCATCAACTAGGGAATGGCTGAAGAAACTGTGGTATATGAATATAATGGAATACTAGTATTTAATAAGAAATGATGAGCAGGGAGATTTCAGAAAAACTTGGAAAGACTTATATGAACTGATTCAAAGTGAAACACTGTACATAGTATCAGCAACATTGTGTGATGATCAGCTATGAATGATTCAGCTCTTCTCAGCAGCACTCTGATCTAAGACAAATATAAAGGACTTATGAAGTGAAATGCTGTCCACATCCAGATAAAGAACTGATGGTCTCTGAATGCAGATTGATGCATATTTTCTTCAATTTATTTTTTTGTGGTGCGTTTTTTCCTTTTGATCTGTTTCTTCTTTTTTCACTTGGGACTAATATGGAAATGTTTTACATAATCTCACATGTATAATCTATATAAAATTGCCTACCATTTTAGGAAGAGAAAAGGGGATGGAGGGAGGGAGAAAAATCTGAAACTTGAAATCTTGGGGAAAAAATAAAATACTATTAAAATAATCTGGATGGATAATTTGGAAAAGTTTAAGAGAAGTATAATGTTGACTCAAAACTGGAATAAAGTCAGAGAATAAAGGCAGTGTTTGTCATACTTTTTTCCTATCTAAGGCTTCTCCTGATTCCCCATCTTTCCCTCCTGAATTACCTTGCATTTGCTTTGTTTATATTTTAAATATATGTTCTTCCAATAGATTATAAACCCTTTTAGGGGAGGTATTGTTTCTTTTTTCCTTTTTCTTTCTTTCTTTCTTTCTTTCTTTCTTTCTTTCTTTCTTTCTTTCTTTCTTTTTCTTTCTTTCTTTTTCTTTCTTTCTTTTTCTTTCTTTCTTTCTTTCTTCCTTCCTTCCTTCCTTCTTCCTTCCTTCCTTTCTTCTTTCTTTCTTTCTTTTCTTTCTTTTTTCTTTCTTTCTTTCTTTCTTTCTTTCTTTCTTTCTTTCTTTCTTTCTTCCTTCCTTCCTTCCTTCCTTCCTTCTTCCTTCCTTCTTCTTTCTTTCTTTCTTTTTTCTTTCTTCTTTCTTTCTTTCTTTCTTTCTTTTTTCTTTCTTCTTTCTTTTCTTTCTTTCTTTCTTTCTCTTTCTTTTTCTTTCTTTTTCTTTCTTTCTTTCTTTCTTTCTTTCTTTCTTTCTTTCTTTCTTTCTTTCTTTCTTTCTTTCTTTCTTTCTTTCTTCCTTCCTTCCTTCCCTCCCTCCCTCCCTCCCTCCCTCCCTCCCTCCCTCCCTCCTTTCTTTCTTTCTTTCTTTCTTTCTTTCTTTCTTTCTTTCTTTCTTTCTTTCTTTCTTTCTTTCTTTCTTTCTTTCTTTCTTTCTTTCTTTTCATCCCTAGCATGTAGCATAGTTCTTGTTACATATTAGGAACATAATATATATTCATTGACTGTAGCACATGGGCTATCTGTTGGTTGGTCTTTGTTCTGACTGATCTACATTATTTCCCAGGAATTTACTTCATCAATTATTTCCTTATGCTACTTGTTCTGTATATTTTCTTAAAAGCAATATGATATGATCTTCTCATATCTGACAAAAACTCTTTTATTATCCTTTGGGTGAAGAATAATTTTAAGTCTGTGTTAATCTATGAATCTCATCCATAAAACATCATCAAAAAATATATTGATATTATAGAAATGGACTTTGTTTTATCAGGGTAGAAGCAATGTACAATTTCTTAAAGGCAATTCTCCTTTTCAATCCTGTATCTAGTTTTTTTTTTTTTTTTTTTTTTTGGCCTATTTATATTGTCTGCCAAAGATATCTGCAAGGATGGACCAATTCTATGGGTTATTTACTCAACTGCATATCATATTTGGGACATTCTTTATCCATCTGGTTTTTCTTGGGTGGATAGTGAGAACATATTGTAGAGTGATTCTGAAGCTCATTCCAGGAATTGATACAAATCAGCATAAGGTCATGCTCAAAAAAGAACATTTGGAAATTTTCAACATTGCTGAGCTGCTTTTGATGATCATGTTTTTATGTTTTATACCCTATTTGATATTAATAATTGGAAATTCATCAAAGTTATCTCAATTACATATTCAAGGAATCTTGTTGACATATCCATAGAAGATACCTTGGTGGAGAAGAGTCTTTAAGGTAGTATTTTTCTCCATGGAATCAAATAGTTTTATTTTTATAGCCAACAAATAATAAACAGAATGGGATCCTATATTTTATTCACCTGCTGGCCAATTGTACATCTATGGAAATGTAGTCTGCTATGGGATATACTTTGCAAATGCCTGCCTTTACTTGTTTATTTTATTTTTATTTTTAAGTACTGTTTAGTTATTTTGTTTTATTTCTCAATAGTATTTTTTCCCAGTTACATGGAAAGATAATTTTCAACATTCATTTTTGTATGATTTTGAGTTTCGAATTTTTTCATCCTCCCACTCTTACCCCTACCCCAAGAAAATAAACAATCTGTTATAGGTTATACATGCACAATCATTTAAAGCACATTTCCATATTAGTTGTGTTTGAAAGAAAAATCAGAACAAAAAGGAAAAATGGGTGAAAAGAAGCAAACAAAAAAAAGGTGAAAATAGTATGTTTCAATTCATATTCAGTCTCCATGGTTCTTTTTTCTGGATATGGATGGCATTTTCTATCCTAAGTCTACTGGAATTCTGTTGGACCACTGTATTGCTGAGAAGAGCTTAATCCATCATAGTTGATCATTACATAATCTTGCTTTTACTGTACAATGTTCCCCTGTTTCTTCTCATTTCACTCAGCATCAATTCATGTAAGACTTTCCAGGTTTTTCTGAAATCAGCCTGCTCATCATTTTTTATAGAATAATAATATTCCTCTACATTCATATGCCATAGCTTATTCATCCATTCCCTGATTGATGGGCATCCATTCAATTTCCAATTCCTTGCCATCATAAAAAAAGCTCCTAAAACATTTTTGCACATGTGGGTCCTTTCCCCTCTTTTATAATCTTTTTGAGATACAGATCTAGTAGTGGCACTGCTGGATCAAAGGGCATACTCAGTTTTATAGCCCTTTGGTCATAGTTTCAAATTGCTCTGGTGGATGAATTTACAATTACACCAATAATGCATTAGTATCCCAGTTTCCCCACATCTCCTCAAACATTTACAATTATCTTAAATTAGCCTAACTGATAGATGTGAGGTAGTACTTCAGATTTGTTTTCATTTGTATTTCTCTAATAAATAGTGATTCATAGGATTTTTCATATGACTATATAAATGGCTTTAATTTCTTCATTTGAAAACTCTCTTTTCATATCCTTTGACAATTCATCAATTGGGGAAATGACTTGTATTCTTACAAATTTAATTCAGTTCTCTATATTTTAGAAATGAGGCCTTTATTAGAAACACTGGCTATAAAAATTGTTTATCACTTTTCTGCTGTCCTTTTAATCTTGGCTGCATTAGTTTTGTTTGTGCAATCCCCTTTTAATTTAATGTAATCAAAATTATACATTTTCCATTTTATAATATTTTCTTTAGTCATAAATTCCTCCTTTCTCCATAGATCTGATAGATTATCCCTTGCTCTCCTAAATTACTCATATTTTCGTCCATTATGCTAAATCATGAACCTATTTCAACTTTATTTTGGTAGAGGGTGTAAGATGCTGGTCTATGCCTAGTTTATGTACTTGTATATTCAGTTTCCTACAAATTTTTGTCAAATAGTGAGTACTTATTCTAGAAGCTGGAATCTTTGGGTTTATCAAACACTAGATTACTAAAGTCATTGATTATTATGTCTTGTGTACCTAACTTACTCCTCTGATTCATCACTTTATTTCTTAGTCAGTACCTATTGGTTTTGATTATAGCCACTCTATAAGATAATTTTAGGTATTTACCTTTAGGCTATTGCCTTTACTCGTTTGCAAAAGCTGTCTTCTGATGGGCCTCAGTGGATAATGTGTAGATTATTCTCATGATGTTTTTGTAGAAATGGGAAAGTAGACATGAGATTATAGGATCATAGATTTTAGAAATAGAATTCTATTTCCATAGAATTTTGGAAGTAACCTTGGAGATCTGAGTCCATCTCCTTCATTTTATAGATGAGGAAATTGAGACCCAGAGAGGTTAAATGTTTTGACAAGTCCAATAGTCTGTTTATACCACCACAGATTTTTCTCCTGTACTTTGTTGTTGCAAAGCTCCATAATATTATAATCTATAAAATGCTAATAGCATACTATTTAACATATTAATCCTATTTAGTAAACAACATAAGTATTATTATCCTTATTTTGTGATGTAGAAATTGAGAAGTAAAGTGATTGCAGCTAAGTCAGAGGCAAGACTTGAACTTAGGTTTCCTGACTTTAGGGCTGGCACCCTTTTTATTATTCCCTACTACTCCTTTATATTTATAGTTATGAAAATAATATGCCATTGAAAATCTTTAGTATCACTAAACATATACCCCAAGGGAGTAATTGATAACAAGACAGTCTTCATAGTCATCAAATTATTTACACAATCACTTTTCATGGTAGTATAGAATCGGAAACAAAGTAGATGCCCATCAGTTGGGGAATGACTAAGCAAAATTGGTACATGAAAGTAACTGAATTTTGGTATTTTTTTTTTAAGAAACTTTAACTATGTTCAATATAGAGAAGCATGGAAAAGCTAAGATAAATTGATACTGTGGTTCTTTTATTTTCAAAGAGGACCAGTGATGTCACAAGCATGATATCTTGATGTGTGAGTGAGACAGATTTAAGTGAAATAGGGCTGTGCAAAGCCATGAGTCTTGGTCTCTCCTCCAGAGTCAGAATCCAGTGGCAAGACAAAGGTTAAGATGACTGGCAAAAGCCCAGGATGCCTGGAAGTGAGCAGTGTAAACAAGGACTACATCAGTATAAACTGAAAGACCAATAACCACAAATAATTGAAAGTGAATGTTTCAAATTTATATGGAACAAAGAAGACCCCAAAAAGAGATGAGAAGACATCTTGCTCACATCTTTGCAGAGATGGGATATGCACAGGTGTGGGACACTGCAGATTTTTTTGAAGTATTGATTAGTTTTGCTGATACTTTTTTCTCTTCTTTTTCTTTTATTGTTTCTTAAAAATATTCTTTGCACAAGGGATTGCTCACTGGGTAAAGAAAAGAGGATAGATGTAGGGAAAACTCAGAGGATATAAAGCCAAAAGATATAAATAAATTTTATTAAAAAAGTTTTTTTTAATAAATAAAAGTTTTAATAACTTTTTTTTAAGAAAAGTTTTTATTGTCTAAATCCTAAATAGTTACAAAATAATGGTTACTCTATGAATTTCTTTTTTTTCTCTGTTTTGAGTTTATTTCTGCATCTCTTTAACTTTTTTTTCTGCCTTTTTTTCTGTACATATTATGATAGTGGTGAGAGTAAGGGAAAGGGGAAGGGAGACTATGCCTCTGTCTTCTATGTCTATGTTCCTGTCCATCTGTGTGTACTGGTGCCTCTATATTCCCTTAACATTTTTCTTTTCTCAGTGCTTTAATTTGTATTTATCTTTATTTATTTCATTGTCTATCTGTCTTCTTACCTTCATTTTCCCTTCTGTTTATCCACCTTAATTGTTCATAATATTGAACTTAAGTACAGATTTTATTATATTACATTTATTGAATATAATTTTGTTCCCTCTCCTTAATTTAAAAAGCAAATGAATAGAATGATTTATGTTTCTTTGGAGAAAAAAACACAAAACCCTGACTAAATTAAATTGCTTTTTTTCTTCTTTAGTCTTAATTCTTTCTTCCCCTGGTGTGTTAGTACCTTGAAAGTCACTTTATTAAAATAGAAAAAAGGTCTCCACTCTTACTCAAGAGAATTCAGGCTGAAATGGATCAGGTTTGGAAATGAAGGGTGACTTGAATTAAGGAAGTTCTCTTTCTCTCAAGTTCTGAGCTTTGTAAAAAGAAAGAAAAAGAGTTTCATCCAATTAGAAAAGTCTCCCTAGCTCTCAGTGCAAATATTAAGTGCACAAATCTTGAGTGTGCTAATTTTTGTGCAAATTCTAAATGAGAGAATCTAGTCTTTCACTTTGTAAAGTACAAAGGGTCTGAATTCATTGATGATTTCATTTATTTCCCCATCTTGTCAACAGTAGTCAGATAAGTGGCAATGGGTAATAATCTAATATATTTGGTCCAGGTAAGAGCCCACTTTTGATAATCCAATAAGAAATTTGTTGTTTTATATGGCTTTTACATCTAATATATGTATTTTTTTTAAAAAAATCTTTAAATCTTTACTTTCATCTTGCCTATGTGAATGTAGCACCGTCTTGGAGATGCATGATCAACAATATCTTCCCCTCCCCTGCCACACTCTCAATTCCTCAACTTTAGTGTAGATACAGATATCCTCTGGCAGTTTCCTGTCTGTTAAGAGAAAACTTCTAATTGGGAGATAAATTAGAATTTTCTTCCCTCCCTCCTTCCTTTCCTCCTTCCTTCCTTCTTCTATCAGATTGGAAATTTAATTGATTGGGGGAGGAGGGAATCCTTTTCCCTTTGCTTCTATCATCATTAGCATATTCTCTTTGAATACATCTAGTTATTCAACTAGATGAAAATTATTCATTTAGTTATTTGAGTCTATTTGTTGTCTATATCATATCACTCTATTTTCTCCACAGGAATAAAAAGAAATACTTAAATTTTTTTTGTTAAAATTCAGGTAAATAATATCTATAGCATTCTCCTGAACTCCAGGTTTAACAAAAAAGAAATGAGGTTAGTTTGATATGGCCTATTTTTTCTTTCTTTTTTTAAAAATAGTTTTGTAAATTTAGTTTTCAACATTCATTTTTGTAAGATTTTTTTGTACCAAATATTTTCTCTCTCCCTCTTTTACCTCTCTACTCCAAGACAGCAAGCAATCTGATTTAAGTTAAACATGCACAATCCTTTTAAATATATTTTCATATTTGTCATGTTGTACAAATAAAACTGTACCTGTCTGGACCTGCTCACTGGAGGATTCCAGTACCAGCCCGAATCCTAATCATGATTGTTGAGAAGTGAAGAAGTGGAACTCACAAAGATGGTCAAACAGGAGTCTGTTTATTCAAAATTTTCTTAGCGTACATACCCTAATACACTTCCGTAACTATAGCACACCGCACATGTGCTAACTATAGAATACTGCAGATGCAATATCATATAAACAACTTGCTATTGTGTGCAGAGGTTTCCTTGCCACTTTAGTATAACTTTGCTTTAATTACAACACAGGTTGTCACATCCCCTGACATCTCAGGAAGGCAGAGATGCTCCTAGGTGGGATGGGGAGCTAAACCAGACTCTGTCAGCAGGGTTCCTTACTGGACTAAAGAGTCTTATACCTTGCTCAGGGTTCCCCACTATTTGTGGCCCTCTACATATACCAAAAGGGGAAAAAATGTGAGAAAGAAAAAAGAAAGAACCAAATAAAAAGGTGAAAAAACTGTGTTTCAATCCATATTCAGTCTCCATAATTTTCTCTCTGGATGCAGTTGGCACTTTGGTACTTTCTATCACAAATCTATCAGAATTGCCTTGAATCACCTCATTGTTGAAAAGAACCAAGTCCATCACAGTTGATCATCACATAATCTTGTTACTGCGTACCATGTTTTCTTGGTTCTGCTCATTTAACTCAGCATCAGCTCATGTAAGTCTTTCCAGACTTTTCTGAAATCAGTGTTTTGATCTATTCTTAATAAAGCCAGATGGTTTTTTTTTTTGTAATTACTACTTTCTTTCCCTTAAATGGTACTAAGAGCTGAAACCAAAACCACTAGTCTGTGCTATTTGCTGTTTGCTATTTAAAAGTTAATAATCTCCTTAATAATATGTTTGTAGAGTGCATGTGGTTATGGTGTATAATATAAATTCACCTAGCCTATATGTGTTCTGAACAGTTATCTGACATAGGATCTGGCCCACCCACCTGAAGGGAGAGTGTTTTCTCAGAGCTCTAGCTAGTATTTCCTTTATTTGCTTATCTTGTACAGGTTTGTTGATTTAGATTCCTCAAATACTGGGAATCTTGGGGCTCAGGATAAAAACCATTTCCCCGGGGAAGATAACACTTAAGTTTACTCTGACCAGTTGTTTCTTTCTACCAAACATTGGTCACACAAAAGAATATCTTAAATAGTTACTAGATCTTTTATCAAAGTAAGCAGTAAAGGAAAACTGGAGAAGTTACACAGATTAGAATGAAGATTAGGATATGCAAGCCTTTTGGAATGAGCCTTTTGGAAGCAAGATAATATCTCACTTCAACCAAGTAAAGAGAGGACAGTTTCCTCAAGGGGATCCTACTTATATTATCCTCTAAGGTTTCAGGTTCTGAGAATCAGGGAACATATTAGACATTGAATTTCCCATGTCTGTGACCTTGAGGAGATTTAGAGTTTGCCATTTAAAAGTTTTTCACTTGACTTTCTTGTACCATCTCTCTGGGATTTTTCTTGCAAAATTTCTCCCATAATGTGAAATCATGTCTCATATATTTTCTCTTCTCTTTCTATCAATAGTTTTGATTGGTATGGATTCAATAGAACATCATACCCTCTGGTATTTGGCCCTCTTTTCTCTTTTCAGCTTCTTTTTGTGGGTTATCTTAAATTGCAAGCTCCTCAATGACAAGAATTGTTTTTCTTTTTCTTATTTGTATCTCCAGCATTTATCATAGTGTCTGGCACTTAATAAATGTTTATTGAATTAAACTGATTTGAACTATCTACAGTATTGTAGCTTCATTACTCCTTTTGCACAGATAGCACAATGTACCTTATCACAGGGCTGTTCTTTAGGGAACCACTCTTTGGTGGGATTGGGGTTTTAGACTCTTAAATGGTGCTCAGAGCTGAAACCAAGATCACTAGCCAACTGCTTGCTATTTCAAATCTCTTCCTCATTTATGGGGAACATTTGGACCCAATTTCCTTCCTCTAGCTCTGCAGTACTTGTTCTGTTCTCCTCCTTTTTTCAAATATCACTGATGGTGGCTTAGCAACCATATTCATCAGTTCTTTTGATGAATCTTCATTTCCAAATAATTTTTTGCTAATAAGCTTTAATTTTGGTTTAAATACTTAAAGGATAATATTTACTCTTAGATTCTAAAGCACAGCTATAAATTACAAAAAGTTTGTATGATAAAATATTGTTTGGCTCAGACCAAAAAACCCCCAAAACAAAACCCAACTGTTTTTTAATATGCCAAACAATTGTGATGATTATATAAGAAACCATGCTAATGTTAAAAAATAGAATTCAATCTTCTTGATGGCCTAGAAAATAGGCTCTCATGTGTGTATCTGTTTTAATGGGCTATTTATAAGACCTCTGCTATCTGTGAGTGAAATTATGCTTTTAGTTCATCATGCAGTAAGGAAAGGTCAATGTGGCTTAAAATATACTTTTTATGTTTATACCTTATTTTCTGAGAATTATATTTTGTACAATTGCTAGTTATTAGAAACTGCAATTATGGACACGAATATACATATCAAACCTATTTATATATTGCTTTTATCACATTTAGAAATCACTTGCTAAATGTCATGATTGGAAAAAAATTATAAATCAAGGTTATGGAAAATATATGCAAAATTAATTAGTAGATTTCCCCATTATAGATTATTTATAACATAATGATTAATGTCTTCTCCATAGTACTAATATCTTTGACAATTATTCTAAGTTCTATATGATGTATCTGTCTTAAATTTTATGCCCTGATAAATTCTTTGATAGGGACCCTTCACTCTACTGTTCTATTTAATGGACATACAGTAGAGCTGAATGTTTCTATGTCATATTCTTGTGTCTTTGCTTACTTCTCACCACATATGCAACCTGCTTCCTTCTCCTTGAATTTAAGTCCAATATATTCTTTAAGTGCATATCTTTCAAGGCTTTTCAGTGAAGCCTTCCTAGAATAACTTGACCCTCTGTGATTCAGTTTTTCCTGAGTTTGCATAGGATCTATTTGACACTATCATTTACATGAAATCTTGAATTGTGGGAAAATGTTGGTTGAAGTTTTTCATAAGTATTTTTTCCCCACATACAAGTAAAGATAGTTTTCAACATTTGTTTTTTGTAAGACTTTATGTTCCAAATTTTTCTCCCTCCCTCCTTTACTTCCTTGCTCCCCAAGACAGCAAATAATCTCATATAGGTTAAGTATGTACCATTCTTTTAATCATATTTCCATATTGGTTTAAGTTCTCCATCCCAAACTACTTGAAAATACCTTTATCTCATTCTTAGTTATATGTAATCTCTTTTGTCTATTCTTCAGCAAAATATTTCTTTTTTTTTTTTTTTGAAAGAAAAGTCAAAGTTTATTTGGATATTTTTAACTTTTGTCTATCCAACACATAAAACAAGAAGGTTTGGCCTTTGAGGATGATTGTGAGCTTCCTTCCCCAAAATTTTTATTGTTATTTATTCTTTCCACAAACCTGTCGCTTCTATGTCGTTGTGGGGTTTTCTTGAAAGATATCATCTTTTCTCTGGTTGCCTTATTTTAAGTTGGTCTGCTGCTTTCTGCTCTAACATTCTGTACAAGATTTTAAGGAGCATCAACCAATCCTCATAGGTGAAGTGCTTAAAATGAATGAAGTGCTATATTTGATGACAAGAAACTCTAATTCAAATCCTCTATCAGATACTTCTTAGCTGTGTGACCTGGAACAAGCCACTCACCATCTGCCAATCTCTATTTCCTCTTTTGTAAAAGGGAGATAAAATAGCAACTACTTCACAGGATTGTTGTACAGATCCAATGAGATGTCGACTCATCAAAAGCTTGGTAAACTTTAAAGGGCTATATGAATGCTAGCAATTATCATCATATTCAGGAAGCTTTGATTTTTGAAATCTATTAAGTATTTTATCAGAATTACCATTTAGAAAGGAAGTAATTAATGAGGACTCCAATTATAATGTATTACTTCTTCAGATGCAGTTTTCTTACTTCCAGCTTTTTGTGTCAAGGTAGATTTCCAGAAGATGATTGACTACTACCTCAAGATTGCAGGGATATCCCTGAAAATCTGGGTTTCTAGTACTAATTGCTGGTCACAATCACTAGACTTAATCAGTGTCTTAGCAGCAAAACAGTAGATGTGAAAAATTCCTCCCTAAAAGTCTTTTCCTCAAAAAAGATGAGGCACTGAGGAAAACACTTCCCTGCAAATATATACAAAGTTTATAAGGAGAATAGACACGTTTTAAAGTACAATAGTTAATTAGACAATTAGTAGCATTATTAAGCACCTAGTTCATGATAGACATTAGAGATACAATGAGAGGCAAAATGCACTTCCCACTGTCAAGATGCTTAGTCCAACGGGACGGACAGCATGCAAACAACTGTGTACAGTTGAGATATATGGAATAAATTGAAGATGACTAGTTTTAGCTGACATCAGCAATGATTGTGTTTCCTCCCACTTAATAGTATTTTTTCCAATTACATGTAAAGATAGTTTTCAACATTCATTACATGATCTTGATTCCTAATTTTTCTCTCCCTTCCCCAAGACAATAAGCAATGAAACAGAGTTATAGATGAATAAACATATTAAACATATTTATATATTAGTCATGTTGTGAAAGATGAATCAGAACAAAAAGGAAAAACCATGAGAAAGAAAAAACAAAGAAAATGAAAATAGAATACTTCAATTTATATTCAGATTCCATTGTTTTTTCTTCTGGATCTGAATAGAATTTTCCATCATGGGTCTTTTGGAAATTTTTGTTTCATTGCATTGTTGAGGAGAATTAAGTCTATCAAAATTTGTTATTGCACAAAGTTGCTTTTACTAAATACATTGTTCTCCTGGTTCTGCTCACTTCATTCAGCATCAGTTCATGTATCTTTCCAGGTTTTTCTGAAATTAGCCTGTTGATCATTTCTTATACAGCAACAGTATTCCATTACATTCAAATACCACAATTTGTTCAATTATTTCCTAATTAATGGGCATCCCCTCAATTTTCACTTTCCAACTTCTTGCACCATAAAAAGAGCTGCTACAAACATTTTTCAATTTGTGAGTCTTTTCTACCTCTTTTATGATCTCTTTGAATACAGATCTAATACCACTATTGCTGGATCAGAGGGTATGTACAGTTTTATAGTCTTTTGTAAATAGTTCTAAATTGCTGCCCAGAATGATTGGATCAGTTCACAAATTCATCAGCAATGTATTAGTGTTCCACTTTTCTCACATACTTTACATTTATCACTTCTTTTCTGTCATATTAGCCAATCTAATAAGAATGAGGTGGTAGCTCAGAGTTGTTTTAACTTACATTTTTCTAATCAATAGAAATTTAGAAAAAATTTTTCATATGACTATAGATAGTTATGATTTCATCTGAAAACTGTCTGCTCATAAATAGGTGTTTTAAAGCAATATTGGGGGCAAGAGGACAATTAAGAAATCTATTGGCCTCTGTTTAAGATGGGTGGGGTATTGATATCAGTAAGAAGGCAGTGAGTGACATATGTAGAAAATACCTAACAAAGAGGTAACACCTATCTTGTACTTGCTACAAGTCCTTTTATCCTTTCATAGAATCATCATACAGTTCCCTTAGATTTAACTTTGTGTCAGGCTCTAAGAGTCAGTTCCTTAGCAATGTCCATAGCCAGTACTTTTATCTACCATAAGAGATCATATTCTTTGAAACTACCTTTCCTTGAATGGCAATCATTCCTGACTGGACATGTTGTTTGTTATTGTTCTGTTCTCATTGTTTTGAGGTAGATGAGCTATCTACTTCTGGTCCAGTTTCTCTGGTGACATGATCAAAGGCAGAAGTGGCAGGGGAGGGAAATAAAGGATGGAAGAAGAAAGAAAGGGAGAAAATCTTTCCTCCCCCTAAGATTGGGTTCTTCTCAGGGACTTAGCTCAGAGTCTCAACTTGGAATCTTCTAAACTGGAACTGTTATACCACTGCATCATTCATCATTTCACTGGTAAACATCTTGAGTGCAACACTCTTAACTGATTTGCTTTTAAAAAATAGGCCAAGGGGCAGTTAGGTGATGCAGTGGATAGAGCACCAGCCCTGAATTCAGGAGGACCTGAGTTCAAATGTGATCTTAGACACTTAACATGTACTAGCTGTGTGACCCCCTGGACTTAACCTCAATTGCTTCAGAAAAAAAAAATAGACCAAGAGGTGTGACTTGATCTTTCCAACCAATCACATGATGGTTCTTTTGTGAAAGTCATCTGTCTTTTATCTCATGGCTAAAATTCCATAATTCTCTTAAATTGATTGAGGACTGACTCCCCACACCTTTGATTGCCTAATTGAGATGAGGTATCTGGGTCTTTGGTGATTACATGACTTGAGAGTGGTAGTAAGTCCTCTCCTTCCCTGCTTAAAATATTAAAGCTCTAGAATTGGAAGGAATCTCAAAAGCCACTTCATCCAATCTCTCAATTTTATTTCTAATGAAAGTGAGCATTAGTAAGACTAGTAAGTGATTTTCTTCAGGTCAAATAGGTAGTAAGACCCATAGGTGGCATTTGAATCTATCACTTTGACCTCAAAGTCCTTCCTCTTTCAACTGTACCATTTATCATCCTGATCAGATTATAGACTGCAAGGTATTGAGAGGGCGGTGTTTAGGAAGAGCATTGTTGAGAGGCAAATGAATAAATGAATATGGAAATGCATTCTAATAAATGTGAGCAGCTCAATGGTACCATAATGATTGGATTCAGAGACTGGGGCTACCTTCTGATAATTGGATGACTCCTTTGCTCAATTTCCCCATTTTTCCCTTACATAATCATGCCTTTTTTGAAATAGTTCATCTCCATTTTCTTTTTTTATTATGCATGCCATTATTTAAGTCACTTTTATTTAGCTCCTCATCATGTGGCATCAGTTGAGGCATCCTGTTGTTATCTGTTCTGAGAACATCTTTAGCCTAGTGGAACTGTGTTCCAGTAAGAATTCAGAGCTGATATCCTGTGTCTTTTTCAGGGCCTTGTCATTTACGTTGCTTTGGTAACACTGATTAAGCATCAATTTGTACATGACAAAGTAATCTTAGGGACTGACAAAATGCTCAGGAGGACCAGGAGACTTCTCTGGCAGGTCTGGGTCATGCAGCCCTATTGAAGATTGAACAAGACCATTGAGGCATAAGTCACTAGTTTAGTCTGTCCTCATGCCATATTGACAGTATATTTGGTCTTCTAGATTAAAGGGCATGCTGGCCTTCTTAATAAAATTTCATTATCTGACACTGTACCATGAGTCATCATGGGAGCAATGTGTTTGAGAGAATGTAATTCAGCAATAGATTTCAATCCTTTAATGCTAATGAGGGGTCTTGGGTTGTAGATAAGGGGTTCCTTGATATGAGCTGGTCCATGGTTTTACTTTGAGCTCATTGACAATTCACAGAGCTGTGCTGAAGACAAAGGATAGTTCATAAAGAGCAAATATACTGTAGAACTTACTCCTGTGCCTCTAGATTTGGAGTTTTCACTTTTACAAAAACGCTGTGAATGATATCAGAAAAAGTTAAGCTTTCATCCATTCAGAAATATTGACCTCCCATTAGTATAGTATTGCAGATAACTTCTGGTCTGCATACCACTTGATCTTATACTGTAGTTTTAAAATTTTTCTTTGTTGAAAGCTGATTAGGCAGCAAAAAACTCAATGGCTCTTGCTTTCCCAAAAGCAAGGGTGACTGATACAGTAATAAAGTCTTTCCTGACTCAAAATGATTAAGAACAATGTCAGATACTGTAAAGGGCGATCCATCTCCTCACTATAGGATGGGAAATGATGTAACTAGATGGGAACTAATTTTTGATTATATAAAATAAAGTGAAGTTAACTAAACTTGTTAATCAAAAGTTTATATGTAAAGTTATAAAGAGCTGAGCAACAGTTTTCATTATCTAGCCCCTGCAGGACTGTGATTTTTCTACATTTTTACCAAAGGTTTAACATCTTAGCTCTGTTGACTTGCTCACATTTGGATAGGAGACAGATGGCACAAAGGGAGACTTTTTTTTGTGCACTCCATGAAATAGGATGGAATTTGTCAATCTTTCTACTAATTCCACATTTATTGCCTATACTCATTCTTAGAATTGGAGTTCAGCAGTTCCAGTTTCTAATCAGTAAAAACAAACTATAGGCAAGTGACTTACAATAGAAAAACATTTTTGAGGCAATGGATCTATTTAACTACCTATATTTAAATTCTACTTCTAAAACTTACTATTGGTCTAGGAAAAGCTATCAAGGACTTATTCTTACGATCATATTTTTTGATTGTTTGAATTGAGGTATATGAATCTTCAGTGGTTACATTTTCCTCACCAGAAAAATGAGATGGTTGGACTTTATAGCTTTTTGGGATTCTTTTCAATCTTTTCCAGAGCTATGAAGTAAGGAATATTTAAAAGGCTATTGAACTTTAATCATATATAAAAAGAGAAAAAATGGGACAGAGGAAAGAAAAAAGAAAGGAAGGAAGGAAGGAAGAAAAGATAAAGACATACATATAGAAAGATGTAGTAGAATTCCATGATCAGGCTTATTTTTCCTTATGCCTAGCATATTAAACTATAATATCAAAATTCAGACACCCCGAGCCTCTTTGTGGCAGTTACCAAAGTGGAGAGTAAGATACTAAAGAGTAATTAAATTGCTAAAGTTCTTTTGAAAAGATATAATAATATAATAATAATACTTATCTTAAAAATATAAAATGAGCACAGATTTCACAAACATGAACAATTACTTCAATCATAAGAATTCTATTCTAAAAACTTGAGACCAATGCCTGATTTTTTTAAACACTGGGAACTTTAATCATTCTTTTGCTAAATAATTTTACAGTGAAATCTGTGGTTTCAATAATAAGTTGATGGAACTATCACATATTTTTGAAATTTCAAAATAACCTTTGATTACAAATTGTTTGCAAATCTCTGAGCCCTGTTGGGCTCATTTCTTAGAGAAGATGCTGTTTGTTGAAAAAATCCAAGAAATCTTCAGGACCAAGCCAGCTTGGAAAGATCATGGAAACTGGACTCTCTCGAACAGCACACCCTACTTTCCTCCTCTAAAAATGCAGGAGTCTTGTGTTCTCTACTACAACTGTGAGATGCAAAGAAAGAGGAAGATTCAGTGAAAGGGAGAGGGAAGGGGAAAGGGAAAAAGAAAGGAAAAGGGATAGAGAGAATGAAAGAAGGGAAGAGAGAGGAAGAAAGAAGAGAAAAAGGAGAAAAGGGATGGAGGAGACAGAGAGAAATAGAGACAAAGAAAATGAGAGAGGAAATGAGAGAATGAAAGAGACAGACAGACAGAGAATGCAAGAGAGATAGAAATTTATATTTTGGCTTTGATTTTCACTCACTGAGTTTATGACTAAAGCTCTTTGTACTGAAACTCTTTTCCTCCTCAGAATTCCTATCATAGGAAAAATGATCCCCTTACCCTAGGCTTGTTCCAACTCTTGCCTAGGTCTCATTTATAGTACCTTAACTATGTCTCAAGTCCAAAAAATGTTCTAGGTAATGTTTACCTGCCCAACAGAGTAAAATCTAAGTAACAAATCTTGTTTTGTTCCTTATAATTTACTGATTTATGGAGATCCAAAGCTTTTAGATTGCAAAAGACATGAAAAAAGCACACTAAATTTTTTTCTATGGTTACTTCTTCTTTAAAATACTATTTTATTTTTCCAAATAAATGCAAAGATAATTTTCAACATTCACCTTTGCAAAACCTTATGTTCCAAATTTTTCTCCCAGTTTCCTCCCTTCTCCTCTTCCCAAGAGAGCCAGCAATACCATATAGGTTAAATATGTGTGATTCTTTTAAGCTTATTTCCAGTCACATTATGCTGTGCAAAAAAAAAATCAGATTAAGAGTGAAAAAAAAAGAAAGAGAAAAAGACAACACGTAAACAAATAAGGAAAAGATGAAAATGCTATGCTTTGATTCACATTCAGTTTCCCTAGTTCTTTCACTGATATGGATAGCACTTTCCATTATAGGTCTATTGGAATTGCCTTGAATCACCTCATTGTTGAAAAGAATCAAGTCCATCACAATTGATCACCACAGTAGAATGTTCTCTTGGTTTTGCTCACTTCACTTAGCCTCAGTTTATGTAAGTCTTTCCAGGATTTCCTGAAATCAGCCTGCTCGTCATTTCTTATAGAACAATGATATTCCATTACATTCATATACCATAACTTAATTCAGCCATTCCCCAACTGATGGGCATGCACTCAATTTCCAGTTCCTTGCCACTACAAAATGGGTTGATATAAATACTTTTGCACATGTGAATCATTTTCTGTTTGGGATAAAGGCCCAGTAGAGACCCTGCCGGATTAAAGGGTATGTGCAGTTTGATAGCCCTTTGGGCATTCTTAGGTTTCTTTTAAAGACAAAAATAAAATTTATTATTTCTTTTCTGATATGGGCTGGGAACAAGTATTCTTAGTGGCTGGAAGGTGAACAATGTTATCTGGGACATAAACTATGATATAGAAAAACTTTGGCCATCTCTATGTGGAGAATTATATGATTTGAAGTTTTAGGAAGCAAGGAGTAGATTTGATTTTATCAAACCTAGTAAACCAAATTTTACTAAGATTTTTTAGTTTATTTCTTCCTAAAATGAATAGGGTAAGGATGGATTTTATTAAGAACTGGAAATGGTGTTTGCCCTGTGTACCCCCACTCCTCCACTGCCATATCAATTCAACTATTTAACATTCCACCATTATAGTTTTAATCCTTTAAGTCTAATGTCTTTTGATTTTGGCATCTTCTCCAGAGGCAGGTAGATGGCATAATGGATAGTATGTTATATTTGAAGTTAGGAAGACCTGAAGATAAATCTAGACTTAGACCATTAATAGGTGTGTGACCATAGATTGACAAGTCACTTAACCTATCTTCTCTTCCTTTTCCTTGATGGCCTCTAAGATCTCTTGCATGTCTAAATCTATGATCCTATGAAAATGCAAACATCTATATTTGCTTTGCAAAATTGGTTTAGAGAGGGTTCTTGAACTTGATAGTATTTGTCTACCAGTGACTATTGGGGGAGAAATGTGAGAAATGAGGTTAAACATTACTCTACCAGTTTAGTGACTCATCAGTAGTTATGATAAAAAATTTTGTGAAAGTTTCAGTAAAGGAGATGAGAGTAAATATTCATGATATACCAGTCTCTTATGAACATAGTTATAGCCAATAAACTTATTTCATTCATAAGTTTCATTAAAGGAAACCTATTATCTAAAGTGAAGGAGGTAATAATTTTGTTTTACTTTGTCCTGTCTAGAATGTATATAGAGTGTTATTGTAATTAGTCCTAGGGGAACATTTTGGGGAAAATGTTGATAAACTGAAGCATGTCTAGAGGAAGCTAAACAGTGAGAAAGCTTTAAACCACAGTGTACAAAAATTGGTTGAATTTGGAATAATTATACCATCTCTAGATTTAGAGGTAGAAGAGATCCTAGAGTTGTAAATATGTTATAAATGAGGAGACTGAGGTCCAAAGAGAGTATTCACTTTGTGTAAGGTCATAAGGTAATCTCCGGGTAGGGAATAATAATAGCTAGCAATTATTAAATATATGATGTGATATTATGATATTAATTTATAACATGTTGTATATAACTTGTATATATTAAGTAGTATATACAAGTTGTATATAAATCGCTATATATTAAATATAATTAAAGCTAGCACTTTAAGATGCTCTATTGGCCACCATACCAACTACCTAACTCAAGTTTTCTGTCTGCAGATCTAACACCCTTACTTCTGAGCTATACTTGAGATGTTTAGCTTGGAAAAGAGCAGACTAGGGGTGAGAGAGGAGTATATGATGGCTTTCTTTGAGTAGCTTCTGTAGAGTTGACATGTAGAAAGATTACATTTTATTCTACTTGCTTGCTATGGACAGAACAAAGAGCAACTGGTTACTATTGCAGAAAGGTGAATTTCAGTTCCATGAGAGGAACTTAACCTTTAACAATTAGAATGGTCCCAAAATTAAATGATTAGCCTACAAAAGTAGCATTTCTACCTTACTGGATATATTTCAGGGATGTTTGTAATAAAGAATTTTATTTAGATATGGGTTGGACTAAATAGCCTCTGAGGTTTCTTTTATGTTTCTTTTAGGATTCATGACTAAAATTTTTTTGTTGTGCCTTTTATTTCTTAAAACTAATATTTTTATATTTAATAATTTATATTGAAGATAATTTAAAATACCACTAATAAAATATTTAATAATATTTTAATCAGCCTTTTCTTCCTCCCTGTTCCTCTCTCGAATTGAAAAATAAAGAAAAATAAAGCTTCTGTTACAAACATGTCAAACAAAACAAATTTTCACATTGGCCATATGCTCCCTTGCTCCCAATTCTATATTTGAGGTCTCTTTTTTACTTTAGGATGACAGAATAATAGTTTTAGAATTGGAAGGAACATTATCAATCATTTAGTTCAATGCCCTCATTTTATTGATAAGAAAATTATGAAGACGTCCAGAAATGTTAAGTGACTTGCTTAAAGACATATATAGCACAGCTAATATTTAAATTGGGAGGTTCCTGACTCCAAATCCCAGAGCACTTTCTATTGTACAATTCTCATAGTAGTCTATAAATTCATAAAATAGGTGGTAGGATTAAATAAAATTTTTGTACCACTGAGGTAAATCTTTTCCCTTTCCTATTGACCCAGTATTTTAGTTTAGAATATGAAATCATTATCATAGGTCAGATGCCAAGAGAGCTATCCCAAAGACAATTCTTAGCGCTATTGAGGCATAAGTCTTGGGTTTTATCCCAGTTCACTTCACAAAGAGAAAAGTTCTATTTCCAAACCTGGGATGGAAACACTCCCTCAGACCAGTCATTTCACAAAAGGTTTTACAAAAGTGTTAGGGAAGAGAGGAAATTATTTTCTATTTTTGGAAAAACAATTCAAAGTAAATGTCCCACTAATGTGATCTATTAGAATTGAGAAAATTTAGTTGTATTTTGTCCTGGATTTTCTTGATAGATTCAGGAAAAAATTTCTTTGGGTACTTGAGTTGTCAAGGGTCAGCCCAGTTCCTGACTAATAAAAACCTTTGAAGACAACTCTGCTGAATGCACAAAAAAGAGTGACTTCTATAAGGAATTTAATCTTTGCTGAAGTGGATAAAAGAAGGAACAGGTGGGATTTGATTCCATAGAACAGCAATGGGACTCATTGAATTTTGGGTCAGAAAATGGAGCCTGTAGTGATAGTTATTCAGACTGAAAGAAGAAAAGAAATAAGAAGCATGAACCGGGTAGCAAGTCTCTTCTTTCAGTGTGGTACAGTGGGAATAAAAGTGGCTTTGAAGTCAGATAACATGAATTCAAATTCCATTTCTGAAACTCACTTGGGCTAGTCACTTTCCTTAAAATGGGCCTCAGTTTCCTCATCTGCAAAATGGGGAAGTTAGACTAGATGTCCTCTCAGGTTTCGGCTAGCTTTAGATCTATGAGCCAAATGAATAAATGAAAAAAAAAAAGCATTTATTTAATTTTTATTATGTGCAAAGCCCTGTGCTAAGAGCTGAGAATTCAAAAAGAAAAGCAAGACAGTCGAGGAGCAGATGATTCTCTCTCTTTGCAAAAGTCTTTGATGCTTTCTATTTCCATTACAAAAGTCGTATTGGAAAGAAAAAATATTTAAAATGTGGCTATTTCTGAAAATTCTCCAGACCTGGTCAGGTTGATGGTCCATGTGTAGATAAGGGTAAGGAACGCTGTGCTCCTCATCTCTTGCCAGAAGATGGTGCTCTGATGTTTGTATTAGAAACCAGGTCGGCCGGCTGGTAAGCTTTTTAGTCAGACCACTGAAGGTATGAGGATGGAGCTATTTCCTTGATCCATATTTACTTTACATTTCTATGCTAATGAGATGCAGCAATGTTATTTTAAATGATGAGAAGGTATCAAATAAATATTATTGAGTTTGCCAAGAAGTCGGATGAGTCTGGGAGAGAAAAATGGCATCCATTATTCAGAGCGCGGGGGTGGGGAGGAAGAGAACATTCCGCTCCTTTCTGGGGGGAACTGAGGCATTTGCTTACCAAAGATCGCTTGCATTTCTTTGGATCTTTTTGTATGTTTTGATTGTAGCTCTGCAGATGAGGTTTTTTTTTTTTTTTTTTTTTTTTTTTTGGTAATCGGCTTTATTAAAATCTCATTTTCTCACGGAAAGAATATGGCGGGCTAGCTAGTTTGTAGTTTCTGGTAATTTGCAAAGAATCTCTGTCACCAGGAAGAATGCTAAGAGCAGATAGCTGATAACGAGAGGGTGCTACGGTGGTAAGATCACTTGCTCTGAAGTTAGAAAACCCAATTTTGACTCCTGGCCTGTAACTAACTGTCGAGTAACTTTGGCAACTTATCTCATTTATTAATGAGGGGAGGGGGTGGCTCTAGATAATTGTGAGATCGTATCCCACACTAACTCTTTTTGATCTATGATTACTGGGAAATTTGCCATGTATGAATTTTTTTTTTTTTTTTTTTTTTAAGGAAATAGAATGGCGTAATGGAGAGAATGCTGATCTTGGAATTGGGAAAACCTGGGTTCTAGTTCCTCTTGTGGTATTTACCACATTTTTTTATGAGAGTCCTGGGGGATAGCAGAATTAAGGCTATCCTGGGAATCTCTAGAGAGCAGAGGTAAATATTTGCCAGCAGATTTGCTGTGTGACCATGGGAAAATCTAAGCCTCAGTTTCCTAATTTTGTTTTTTTGCATTTAATAATAATTGACCTTAATTTATATTTTACCTGATGTGAGTAGGTTTTCAGAACTGAATCCTCCCTCCCAATGCCTCTGTCTAATCTTCCTCTGCCCCTCATTTGTATAATACAATTACTATTTTTACCTTAACTCTGTCTCAATTTTTTTTTTTTGAACTAACCATATTGTTGATGTAAATCTTAAACATATGGCATACGTTTCCCTTGTTAAAAAATTAAGCAATTTGTCCATGTTGATTTCCTTAAAACTGATCTTTGATATTGACTCTTAGATGTTAAATTTTCTATTAAGTTCAGGTTTGATTGATAGAAAATCCTGAAAATTTGCAAGATTGTCCATCCATCTTTTCTCAATTTCCTCATTTGTAAAAGAGGAATTGGGATAGGTATTTTCTAAGGTCCTTTTCAACTTGTATTGTATGATTCTATGAATTTAATAGCAAACTTTTTGCTTACTGGTTTCTTAATTACTTAATGATTTTAAATCTTCCTTGTAGACTGGTATGATGGTTCACACCTGTAGTTTCAGTTACTGGGGAGACAGGTTGGTGAAGTGCATGAATTCTTGAGGGGGTTAATGGATGTGATGTCTGCATTTTAATTCTGGGATCAATATAGTGAGCCACTGGGAGCTAGGGGATGGGATTAGGGTCATTAGATTGCCTAAAGTATGGCAAACCAAACCAGGTAATGAATAGAACCTCCCTTGCTAATCAGTATTAATCTCATGAGTGGTAGCTACAAGGTAGAGAGACCTAGTTTAAAAAACTACTTTTTATATTGTTTAGTTTTTATTTATTTTTTGTGGTAGATTTTTGTGGAAGCCTTTGTAGCTAGCTTCCTTTATATACCAGGTGTTTGATTTTTTTTTTAAAGCAAATAAGCATTTATTACTCGTGTCCCTTAATCTCCCTCAACAAATAACCTTATCAAAAAAAAAAAGGATACTTATTCTCTCTCTCTCTCTTTTTTTTTATTATAACTTTTTATTGACAGAACATGTGCACAGGTAATTTTTTACAACATTATCCCTTCCACTCACTTCTGTTCCGACTTTTCCCTTCCCTCCCTCCACCCCCTGCCCTAGATAGCAAGCAGTCCTATACATGTTAAATATGCCATAGTATATCCTAGATATAATATATGTTTGCAGAACCGAACAGTTCTCTTGTTTCACAAGAAGAATTGGATTCAGAAGGTAAAAATAACCTGGGAAGGAAAACAAAAATGCAAATAGTCCATATTCATTTCCCAATGTTCCTTCTCTGGGTGTAGCTGATTCTGTCCATTATTGATCAATTGGAACTGAATTAGATCTTCTCTTTGTCAAAGATAGCCACTTCCATCAGAATGCATCCTCATACACTATCGTTGTTGAAGTATATAATGATCTCCTGGTTCTGCTCATTTCACTTAGCATCAGTTCATGTAAGTCTTGCCAGTCCTCTCTGTATTCATCCTGCTGGTCATTTCTTACAGAACAATAATATTCCATAACATTCATATACCACAATTTATTCAGCCATTCTCCAATTGATGGGCATCCATTCATTTTCCAGTTTCTAGCCCCTACAAAA
Source organism: Antechinus flavipes (assembly GCF_016432865.1). Classification (NCBI taxonomy): domain Eukaryota; kingdom Metazoa; phylum Chordata; class Mammalia; order Dasyuromorphia; family Dasyuridae; genus Antechinus; species Antechinus flavipes. The sequence continues at coordinate 298,143,152 of NC_067398.1, read as the reverse complement.
AGGGCTGCTACAAATGTTTTGGCACATGCAGGTCCCTTTCCCTTCTTTAATATCTCTTTGGGATATAAACCCAGTAGTAGCACTGCTGGATCTAACAGTGGGTATGCACAATTTGATAACTTTTTGGGCATAATTCCAGATTGCTCTCCACCAACAATGCATCAGTGTCCCAGTTTTTCCACATCCCCTCCAACATTCATCATTATTTTCCTGTCATATTAGCCAATCTGACAGGTGTGTAGTGGTATCTCAGAATTGTTTTAATTTGCATTTCTTTGATCAATAGAGATTTGGAACACTCTTTCAGATGAGTAGAAATAGTTTCAATTTTATCATCTGAAAATTGTCTGTTCATATCCTTTGACCATTTATCAATTGGAGAATGGCTTGATTTTTTATAAATTAGAATCAATTCTCTATATATTTTGGAAATGAGGCCCTTATCACAACCTTTAATTGTAAAAATGTTTTCCCAGTTTATTGCTTCCCTTCTAATCTTGTTTGCATTAGTTTTGTTTGCACAAAGGCTCTTTAATTTGATATAATCAAAATTCTTTATTTTGTGATCAGTAATGATTTCTAGTTCTTCTTTGGTCACAAATTCCTTCCTCCTCCTCAAGTCTGAGAGGTAAACTATCCTATGTTCCTCTAATTTATTTATAATCTCGTTCTTTATGCCTAAATCATGAACCCATTTTGATCTTATCTTGGTGTACGGTATTATGTGTGGTCCATGCCTAGTTTCTGCCATATGGATACTTATTCTCAGTGAATTCTCAATTTTTTTTAAGCTCAGTTGTTGCATTGGGGGACACAGAGAATTCACTTTAGATTAGTGATGTCCTTATTGGTGACCTGAAGAAGGTCAAATTAGGGAATACTGATCTTTTTCAAGGCATGCCTATTTGAAATCCCAGCACTTCAGAAAATATGGCTCCTCAAAATCCAGTAGTATTCAGAAGATTCAAAGTTTAATATAGTTTGCCAGGTTCTCTGCCCACTTTCCCCACAGGAGTCTGAAGACTTCATGTGGAGTTCGCCTGCAAAACACTGGGCCTTTGAGTTATAGGAAAACTCTAGAGGATGTGTGAAGCTTTTCTATCCTAAGCAACAGAAATCTAATAAAACCTTACTTATTCAGGAGATTAGGGAGATGGAGAGTGTAAATTGCAAAACATTTTGAATTATTCAATATTTTTAAGAAAAATGTGTTCATTATTGCCAACCAGATATACCCAATCTAGACAAAGAAAACACCTAGTAAAATTCTTTAGTAAGCTTGAATATTTGAATAAATACATAAGAATGATTTGTATTAGAGCATCAGTTGCTTTTTTTTTAAAGATCAATTATTTAAACGTTTATTGATTTTTTCTAAAAAAAAGCAATCGATGTGCTAATACAAATCATTCTTATCTGTTTATTAAAAGTAACGTCATGTTTTCTTTTTAATTTTATTTTTTTGGAGGCAGGATCATCATTTCCCTTTCAATTTTGATTGTATTATTAACAGAATGAGGGACCTAAGAGGTCATCCATAACCATCCATGACCATAAGCACAAAGGTCCTTTCATGAAAAATCCCCTTTATGATATCTTCAACAAGTAGTCATTCATTCTTTGCCTGGACTCTTCAGAGACAAGAGAACCCAGCACCTCCAGAAGCATCTCATGCAAGCTATCATCACGATAGGAAGCTTTCCTTTACAAAAAAGTCTACATCTGCCTTTCTGAAACTACAAATGGAAACCCCTAATTCTGCCCTCTGGGAACAAGCAATACAAATCTAATCTCTCTTCCACATGACAGCCTTTCGAATACTTCAAGACAACTATCTAATCCTCTCTAAGTCTTCTTTTCTTCAGGCTAAAGCTCTGCAGTTCATTCTACCAATATTCATCTGCCATGGTAAAGAGGCCTCTCACCATCTTTGTCTTCTTTTTCTGGGTTCTTTCCAATCTATCAGTGTCCTTTCCAAAATGTGCTCAGCACCCAATACAATACTTCAGAAGGAATATGACCAGGACAGATTATCGAAGGGTCATATGAAGTCTGTTTTTTTGGCTGACATGCTATACTGTCATCAGTCAATCAGGCTAGATGCTATTCTAATTGCCAAAGTAGTAATAGATTAAATGAAATTATCTTTACTAAAAAAAATCTTATATGCTAACAATGAAGACAATGAAAGCAAGAGGGAGAAGGGAATAAGCCTTTATTAAGTACTTACTATGTGCCAGATGTTATGTTATCTCATTTGATCCCCATAATAACCCTGAGAGACAGGAGCTATTATTCTCATTTCACAGATGAGGAAACTGAGACTGAGAGGAATTTAGGTCACATAGTTAGGAGGATCCTGAGGTATGATTCAAACCTGGTTCTTCCTGATTCGAGGTCTAGCACTCTCTCCAGCATGTCACCTAGCTGTAAACATAAGTATATTAAGAATAAATATAAAGAGATGCCTGTCAGTTGGGGAATGGCTGAACAAATTGTGGTCTATGATCAAAATGGAATACTACCTTTTTATAAGAAATGATTAGCATAATGATCTCACAAAAATGTGGATGAAACTTCCATGAAATAATGAAGAGTGAAATGAGTAGAACCAAGAGAATGCTGTATATAGTAAAAGCAATATTGTTTTAAGTAAAACTTAGAGTGACTTAATCATTTTGCCTATTATAATTACCCAAATAAATTACAAAGGACATGTGAAGGAAGATGTTATCTTTATATATATTTTACATATACACATTTGTGTCCAATGGTAATCTCTAAGGCTGAGTGGGGATGGAAGAAATAAAAAGAAATTTATGTAAGAATTATATTATATATTTAAAAGAAATAGTAAGTTGTATATGATAGATTTGCTGTTTCATGTGCAATTATCTTTTTATTATACTGTGTTATGGAAATGCTTGTTTTATTTCACAAATAAAAAAATAAAATAAATATACTTTAAAAAAAACTCAAAAAAGGTACAATAAATATGAATGCAGGGAAACTAGTTAAATACAAGTTAATTAGGGAGGAGAAATACTAGCCATTGAGGTATCAGTGTGGCACTTGATCTGAAACTTAAAAGAAGAGAGAGTTTCTATGAGTCAGAGGCAAAGAGGGAATAAGTTCTAAGCTTATTCAGAGGTATGGAGATAGGAGATGGAATGTCATGTCTGATGAACAGGAAAGAGGTTGGATCACAGTGTGTAGGAGGAAATAGAATAATGTTCAATGAAGCAGGAAAGGAAGGAAGAACCAGTTTGTGAAGGGCTTTAAAAGCTAAGCAGAGGAGTTTATATTTGATTCCAGAAATAATAGGAAGCTATTGAAGTTAATTGAATAGAGGAGTGACATTAGAATTTATTGAGTAAGGGGAGATTTATACTTAAGAAAATCAGTGTCCACACTATGGGGATGAATTGAAGTAGAAAAAGATTCAAGGCAGGGAGTCTAATTAGGAGGCTATTGCAATAATTCAGGGAAGAAATGATGAGGGCAGAGGTGTGCTGGAGTCTGCTTGTAACCTGCCAGAAAGCTGACTGTTAAATTTTTAGTGTCAATATTTATATGTCAGAAATCAGCAATACCGCAAATCAGGGTTTAATTTTGTTCATTGTCTATAGTTAAGAAAGTAATGGAGAAAAAAATACCAGTAATCAAAATGAAATTTAAAGGTGTATCTTGTACACTTTTTTCCCTTAGAGAGCTGGTTGTCAAATATTGATTGGTGTATCACATAAAGGCTAAAGCTAAGGTGGTAGCTGTGTGAGTAGAGAGAAGAGGTTGGATGGGAGAGATAATGGAGAGATAAAAGAAGCAAGATTTGACAAATGGTTGACTGTGTGGTTTGAAGAAGAGTGAGGAGTCAAGAATAATGCTATAGTTATGAACCTGTGAGACTGAAAGAATGGTGGTACTTTGGACAGAAATAGATTAGCTGGGAAGAGGAGTTTTTTTTGGGGGGGGAAGGTGAGTTCTGTTTCAGACATATTGAATTTGAAATATCTCTTGAACATCCAATTTTAAACCTGTAATATTTAATTGATGATGTGGGATTGAAATTCAAAGGAGAGATATTATAGATATGAATATATATATCTGAAAGTTATTTACATGGAAATGATAATTAAACTTGAGGATGATGAGGTCACTGAGAATATAAATGTTTTGTGAACTTTTTATTTTGACAATTGTATTTCAACACAATTTATTTCTTTAAAAATTATATGTATTTTATTTTATGTATTTAAAAACATTAATTTAAGAAGGGGTTCATAGACTTTACTGCCAAAGGTATCCATGACATAAAAAAGAAATAAAAAAAACCTTGTGTAGGGAGAGAAGAGTAGTTGTTTTAAGAAAGAGCCTTGGGGAATACTCACAATTAGGGGATATCATCAGGATGATGGATTAGGAAAAGAGATTGTGGAGAGATTAGGCAAATAGCAGGACAATAAGGTTAATATAATAGGATACAGCCCAGAGACTGCCAAGTAGCATTCTGAACAGAGTTCTGGATCTGGAGTCAGAAAAACTGAAGTTCAGTTCTGGCTTCAGCCAGTATCTGTGTGGCCTTGGTCAAATCATATAAATTCTATCTGCTTCAGTTTCCTCAACTGTAAAATAGAGATAAAAATATCACCTTTCTCTCAGGGTTATTGTGATGGTCAAATGAGATAATATTTATAAAGTGCTTAGCACAGTGTCTAGTACATAATAGGTGATTAATAAATGCTTATTCTTTTCTTTTCTACTCTAGATGAGAAAGTTTTCTTCAGGAGAAGAGGGTGATAAACCATTTGTATTGTTGACTTATCAAGTTTGTAGTCCACTAAAACCCTCAGATCTTTTACAGGTGAATGACTATTTACTGTTTATTCATGCTTTTCTCCATGCCTGGTACTGTGAAACTGATTTTTGGAAGTCTAGGATTTATATTTGTTTCTATTCAATTTTATTTTATTAGGTTCAATATAGCATTCCTAGCCTGTCATTTTCTTAAAAGTCTTCTTACTATGTTTTTAAAAAGGAAAAATCTTAGTCTTTGAATTTTCTCTTGCCTTTTTGTTGTTGTTGTTGTTGTTTATTTTGGTCTGGATCTTTACTTTCATGATGTAAGGATCTCTAGATGAGAAAACTTCCCCTACCAAGGAAGAATTACAGCTATTCCATAAGTTATCATCTTAGAGCATTGGTTGAAACATTGAAAGGTGTCAATATGTCAGAGGTAGGATTTGATCCTGAAATTTTCTGAACAATTAATGACATTTTATCATATATGGAACTTTCCTCATATGGATCATTTGGTTCCATTGTGTCTCATGGCTGCCCATTTAATATCTAACCCTGCTGATAGAGGATTTATGTATAGTATCATTTACATGCCCTACATCTAGTAATTCTTTTCTCTAGGGTACTCACTCCAGATACTTTAGAGACACTGAATTATTTCACTTTTTCCTCCTCTATTCCATTCTGTATGCAATTGCCAGACTAAATCTTCCTCCAATATAATTTTTTAAAATAGGAGTTCATTAAACCTTTTTTTTTCCTTACTCTTCTAGGTAGCTATTTTCATAATATGATCCTACTATTGCTAATGATCCTAAATTTTAATACTGCTCTAGCATTTCTAGAGACTTTCTAGACCAAATTTTAAGCTGTCTGGCCTTCAATATTGGCCTTATCCTACTTATTCAACCTTAATTTCTAAAACATACCAACACAAAAATTTTGTTCCAAATGGAAGAAGTCTCATTATCCTAGGTACATAACCTTCTTATTTCACATATTCTATAAGTATTTAATGAATGAGGCTCTGCGTTAAATATTACAAAAATTGGAGCTATCATTCTTTTCCTTAATAAGTTTAGTATCTGGAATGCAAAGATATTTTCATTGTCCATCTCTATAAAGGTAAAGGAAATAGATTGTCCTGTGACAATCACAAGGCAGGGTATTTCTGTCTTAGTCACTGTGGGCAAGATTCTTGCCAATAGTCCTTCTTAATAGTCTGATTCTTTACCTGGAAGATGATCATCTACCTTAGAACCAGTGTGGCTTCAGAAAGAGCTGAGGAATGGTCCATATGCTGTTTGCTGCCCAGCAACTCCAGAACAGAGGTCTCTACGCAATGTTGGTTGAAATGATCAAGCCTTTGATATTATCAGTTGTGAGGGCTCATGGAAAATTATCTTGCCTCAGAGAAGTTCATTACTTTGCAATTGAATTTCATGATGACATGCTTTCCTAGGTTCTTGTTAACTGATGCTCTCATGCTTTCCCACTGGAGTGAAACAAGACTGTGTGCTTCCTCCCATGGAAGCATGGTATTTTTTTTTTTTATAGCATGATATTTTCAGTAATGTTGTCAGATGCCTTCAATGAGGATGAACATGATATTAAAATCAGTTACTGCACTGATGGGAATTTATTTAATTTGAAAAAGTCACAAACCATGACCAAAGTGGAGGAAGATTTGGTGCCATGAGCTCTTGTTTGCAGATGATTGTGCCGTCAATGCAACTTTAAAGCTAAAATGCAATAGGTTATGGATCAGTTCTCTGCTGCTTGTGTTAATTTTGGCTGAACAACTTTGGGATTATATTTCCCAGGGATGTACACACTAATAATGAGATCGATGCATGCATTACAATAACTAGCTCAATGCTTGGGAGGTTTTGAAGGAAAGTGTGGGAGAAAAGAGATATTGAACTGCCTACCAAACTGAAGGTCTACAAATATATTATGCTGACCTCATTGTTGTATGCCTATGAAACTTGGACAGCCATGCCAAGAAACTGAATTACTTCATTGTTTTAGGAAGATTCTGAAGATCACTTGGTGAGATAAAGTATCTGCTACTGAGGTTCTTTCTCAAACTAAACTGCCTGGCATTCATACTCTAATGTACAGTGTAACTTTGATGGACTGGCCACATTGTTCAAATGCTAAAAGCTTATTTGCCTAAGACTTATGGACAACAAGACAAGAGCTCACGTGATGGTCAGAAGAGGTGATACAAAGACACTCAGGGTCTCTCTGAAGAACTTTGAAATTGATTGCATGATATGGGACATACTGGCAAAGGACTGTCCAGTATAGTTTACCTACATATCCGATGGATGGTGCTCTGTGAGCAAAGTAGAATTGAAGTAGCTCAAAAGAAACATGAGATGTGTACATTTAGAGAATCCACATCAAATGTTCACATAGACTGTTTGAGCCTGATCTGTGGCAGAACATTCCAAATTCATATTGGTCTCATTGGCCCCAGGTGCACATACTGTGACTTGACTCTAATATGGTGATGCCCCATTTTAGTTCTCTTTCAGAATGGGCAATGACCAACCAGACATCCAACCAAAAAATCTGCAACTTAGTATCTGAAATCCATTTCTGGCTCTAAGTTCATGAAGTTTCCTCTGCTTGGAATGTTTTGTCCCATTCTTTCTTTATCCTCAATTCCTTCTTATTTTTTTCATGTGGTTCTTCATACTCACCTTCTCTATGAAGACTTTCCTAATTGTGTAACTCATATTGACTTCTCTTTTCCCTGAATATTTATTAATTTTCATGTCTGTAAACACAATTCAATACTTAATATATACATTTAAAACTAAAATTTATTTTTTCAATTAACAAACATTTATTTTGTTTTTCTTTTACCTCTTATTTACTTTAAAAGAAAAAACAAAATCCTTGCGACAAATATACATATTCAAGTAAAATAGATTTCTATACTGGCCAAGTCAAAATTATATTCTCACTTTGGGCCCATTACCTCTCTGTGAATATGCTTTATTTTTGGTCCTCTGGAATTATGGCTAGAAGTCATATTAATCAGAGTTTTTATGCCTTTCTAATGGTTTTTCTTTATAATATTATTGTTATTATGTAAATTGTTCTTTTAGTATTGCTCATTCTACTGTGTATTAATTGATAAATGTCTTCCCAGGCTTTTCTGAGATCCTCCTTTTTATCACTTTCTAAAGTCACAATAGTGTTCCATTATATTTATGTAATCTTAATTTCTTTGATTATTCTCTAATTCATGGGTAATCCCTTAGTTTACAGTTTTTTATCATTTATCATTTATCAAAAAGAATCATTACAATTTTTGTACATATGGAATAACTTTTACACATATGATATTTTACTTTTTCTTTAATCTCATTGGGGTAAAAACCCATTGCTAAAGGGTCAGTTAGTTATAGGTGAGTAACTTTTGGGACATTATTCCAAATTGCTTTCCAGAATGGCTGGACCAATCCACAGTTCCTTCAACAGTGCAATAATGTGCTTGTTTTCCTGCAGTTTTGATTGCTCTCTAATTCTCAGTGGATATTAGCCTCCTTAATCCCTGTGGTGAAATGGACCTGATAAATGGTTGGATGGCTTATATTATTTTGGTATTTCTATTGTGTCCATGAATTCTTAATTGTAATTCTAGTAACAACAAGTAGTTTTAGAGAATCTACTACTAGGTCCAATGTCATATGGCATTGAAATGGAGAAATGATTTGATTACTAGCTGAGGATGAGGATTGGTTCTTGCTTATGTTGTTATTTTGTCAGAAAAATTAAATGAGGTGAAGGTGGGGTCTACTTTAGAGCACAGCTTCAAGAAGAGAGAAGAACTGAGATAAGAGGCAATGAAACAAGGACATAAATAGGTCCAGGCTATTTTGGGTTACTCATTTGGCCTGAGTCTTGTATGTGGAATTAATGATATTTTCACTGAGGACTATGCTACTCAAAACATCTAGTTGGCTGGAAGAATCAAGAAACCAATAAGCATAGGAGGAGAAAGAAGAGGATAAGCACCTTACAAAGCATGGAGACCATGGATATTTTGATAAAATGTAATGTTAGAATGCAAAGGGAGGTAATTTTGGGTCTCAGTTAGGGAAGAATTTTTTTTATTGCAAGATTGTTTGAAGGATAGGATAGAATCTTTTAAGTCTTTCCTAGTAGGCTAAGGATGGAGTGACCTAAGATGACTTAAAATATACATAATCAAATATACATAACATGAACAGGAAATATACATAATCAAATAAAATATATTTCATTCATTCAGGATGGGAGATATATAATAAAAAACTCTGACGAGGCTTAGACTCTGGGTACAAATTTAGAGGTGGGAAAAATATTTTCATAATGCTGTTAAAGGTCATCCTAGTGGCCAATTTCATGACTTTGTAATTGGACCCAATTGAAAAGGCATGAGGGAGCTAATGACAGTAGGCATATATCTTGTAGTTAGTAAAAGACTATAAAGGTTTAAACTTTGTAAACTTGAGACTGTTAATCTTTTTGTTTGTGACTTCAACTTTTTTCTTTCTACTCCAGCTCCTCATTTGTCCCTCCCACCCCACTACCTTCCTTAGAGGTGCTTTTTGTTAATAATTCAGTATTTCAGGAATATACAATATTGTCTGTGAAAATTCATCCACTATTGTTCAAGAACCTGTCGATGTCTTGGTAGAAAATTTTATTTTAGTGATGATTCAGGAAAATAATATAGCAAATGTAGGACAGGCTTTGTTTAATCCAACAAAAATCCAATTTACACTTAAGCTTATAAATGTGCAGCAGATAAGGCCTAAAGCCAGGAAGATCTGAATTCAAATGTAGCCAGAGACATTTACTAATTGTGTGACTCCAGGCAAGTCATTTAACCTCTGTTTGCTTCAGTTTTCTCATCTGTAAAATAAGGATAGTAATAGCTCCTAATATTTCCATGAGGATCAAATGATATAATAATTGTAAATATTTAGACCAATGCATGGCAAACTCTATATGATTGTTATTATTAAGCATTCAAGACAACTCTCTTTTTCCAATGAGATGTACCTTCACAAGGAAACTATACAGTAGTCTTTCGCATTTTTTGAATTATGCTGTATTATTCCTGGGTTTGAGACTCCTTGAACATGTAAGAAATTTATCTTGACTATTGATTGGCCATTGAGTCCTTTGTGGATTTTACTTAGGTTAAATAAAACCTGTCCTATTATTGATGTACTATTACCTTGAATACTTGATGAGGATCCTTTTTTCTACTCTTTAGAGTTTCAGCCAAATGAGAAATTTTTATGTAATTATGGAAAACCTCAGGTAGGGACATAAGCCAAAACTTTTGACAAAGTTCCTTCTTTTTCTCCAATGGAGTCCAGGTGTATAAAGGCAGAGATGAGGGTCTGAATTATGCATTATACCTTTGGAACTCATCTGTTGTTGGCTTGGGTTCCAGCAGCATCCAAGGTGATCCAGGGAATCTTTTATTTTTCATCATTGCCTCAGTTTTCTGCCATTTCTGGGTTCACATAGTTCTTCCTTTTCCAGGGTGATGAATAATCTTCTTTGCACATTTTTCCTTCAAGGGCTACAGGGTCATGTGGGTATTTAAATTTTCTTCCAGGGAAACTGAGTCTTTGTGAGTTCTGTTGACTTTCTGAGCGTCTTAGTTCCGGTTCTCTTTTTGTTTCTTTCCTGCTCTACAGCTCCACTTTTAAAGGTCTTATCCAAGGACATAACTCTAGACATGATTCAATCAACCATGCTTAATATGATGTCAGTGGCAAATGAGTAGCCAGGGTAAAGCAAGTTCATATCTTACCAGAAGAATACCTTGACAGAAGAAAAAGTTTCATACTCTAACAAGGAGGTAACCTTGACAAGCTATTAATCTTGTCAAAGGAATCTCACTTTGTTTAAGAGACACACTAGGGATTCAGGAAGATCTTACCAGATTCCTCTTGGGCACCCTCTATACTTTTGCTTTTCCATAGCACTTAGCAGAAACTATTTGCTCAATAAATAGTTGACTGATTGATAGATTGATTAGAAAAGCAATCTAACATAGAGAAGCAATTTAACACAGATATAAGCTTAAAATGGCATTAAGGCTTTTGGGACCCCCTGTGTATAATAGAATTCTGAACCTGGAATCAGGAAATAGCTGGGTTCTAATGGACAAATTGCTTAATTTCTTTCATAATTAAAATGGGAATCATAATACTTGTACTCTCTACTTCACCTGGTTGTTGTATACAGGCTTGCAAACCTTAGAGCACAATATAAATGTGACATTATTGTTCCTGGGGGTTAATAAACATGGTTTATTATTCCATTCAACTGATGTGTTAATTGAAGAAAAGAGGTTTCTTCTAACTACTCATTCTCACCTAGTCAGCTCTCCTTGGTGCTTTTTATCATGAAACTATTGAGTCACAGTATTTTTAGAAATTAAAGGTCTTTCCCTTGCTCCCCATATCAATTCCACATCAGTTACAGCTTACTTTTCTCCCTCCAAACTCTGCATTCTCAGTCCCTAACTACTCAGGACTGGAAAAATAAATTTAAAAAGGAAGAAAAAGTTCCAATGCTTGGCAGTACTATTCTTCCAATTTTAAAAGTTGTTCAGTTTATAGGTAGGCATCAAACAGGACCAATCAAATTGTACAGAACAAAATCATATTCAAATTATCCTGGACACACACATATGTTTAATGTATGTATGTATGTATACATATATTTATATATATTGTATGGGCATAGGTTCTGAGTTGGAAGGGACTTAAAAATCATCTAACCCAACCCCTTATTTTTCAGATGTAGAAATTGAGGATCTTAGAGATTAAGTGGTTGCCTAAAGTTGAACAAGTAATGACAGAAGCAGAATATGAAGCCAGAACCTGACTTAATTTTTACCTACCCTTAATCACTGAATGGATGCAGGCTTAGGCAAACTGAGACCTGATAAAGACCTTAGCTTAAAAAAAGCCAAGGTCTCCCATTGCATCCAGAGCCATCTCTAGTCATCCTGATCTATATCTGGCTACTGGACCCAGATGTTTCTGAGGGGAAAGCGAGGCAGGTGACCTTGCAGAGCCCTCCCTCACTTAAATCCAATTCACTTGCATGTCACACATCACCTCCTTGATGTCATGGTCCTCTGAGAATGAAGGACAAACAACAACCTCTGTGAGTAAAGCTGGCTTGGAATTGGTCGGTGGGAAGACTCCCTCCTTCCTTTCCTCCTTCCCATCCTTTTTCCTATTTCCTCTCCCTCTTCCCTTCTTCCCCCCCCTCCCTATTATCTTCTTCCCCTCTTCTCTTCTCCCCTCTCTTGGGGGGAAATTTTAAGTTATACTCTTAAGACCAAAAAGTTTGAGAACTAGTATTCTCTAGCATCATCTAATATTGTTATATTTAGTGTACCAAATCTGTGGACCACATCATTTATGTTATGTAACATCAAATATTAAGTTGCAGTTTATATTATAAATATACATACACACATGTATACATGTATTTTTTTATTTTTTATTTTTAATAACTTTTTATTGACAGAACCCATGCCAGGGTAATTTTTTACAGCATTATCCCTTGCACTCACTTCTGTTCCGATTTTTCCTCTTCCTCCCTCCACCCTTTTCCCCAGATGGCAAGCAGTCCTTTACATGTTAAATAGGTTACAGTATATCCTAGATACAATATATGTGTGCAGAACCGAACAGTTTTCTTGTTGCACAGGGAGAATTGGATTCAGAAGGTATAAATAACCCGGCAAGAAAAACAAAAATGCAAACAGTTTATATTCATTTCCCAGTGTTCCTTCTTTGGGTGTGCTGCTTCTGTCCATCCTCGATCAATTGAAACTGAATTAGCTCTCTTTATCGAAGAGATCCATTTCCATCAGATGTATACATGTATTTTCATATCATGACTAAAAATTTAGTGTAGGGAAATTTCTTGCACAAATTTTAGTTGGCATAATTAAAATGGAAATTGACTGTGTATCCTGAAACTTGTGATCTTCCCAAGTTTTTTGAAAGGAGAAATTCAAGGGCCTGTAATAAAGCTCTTGCATAGATAATCAATAAATATTTGTCAAATTGAACCCTTTTACCTCTCTCCATTCCTTTGCTTTATTCTTCTATGATTAGGAAGAGATATTTTCCTGATCAGTTTTCCTCAAAACACCCCCCCCCAAAAAAAAAACCAAAACAAAACAAAAAAAACAACAAATCCCAACAAATCAAAATTCTTTTAAAACCAAAATAAAGGATTGTCAAGAGATGACAGCTTGATTTCATCCTTGCTCTAGCTTTCTGAAGTGTGATTTCTTGGCAAAAGTCAAGAGCTATGCATGCTGTCACTTTAGGCTTTGTAAAAGAAGCTTTATTAAGGGACTTGCTGACAGAAGGAATGACACACTTGGGTTTCTAAAGTCTTGGAACATCAAGGAAAATGTCAGAAGCAGGATATGAACTTGAGGCTTTCTGACTCCGGGTCCAATGTTCCATCCATTATATATCATGCTGCTTTTAAACACTTTTTTTTCTTGGTAAAGGGATGTCTGGACCTGTGATTTTATTAGGGTAGGAAACATTTTGTCCCAAAACTCCCTCTATCAATGCACATTTGCATCTTATAATCTTCCAGGGATGATAGTAGAAGATAACTGTTCATGGTTACAGAGTCAGCATATGTCAAAGGTAGTATTTAAACTTATACTTTTCTGACTCTGAAAGCAGATCTTTATCTATTATATCATGTTGCCTCGAGATAGAGATGAAAAAGTTTCCTTAAAATATTGATCTTTAAGCTAAGCCAAGATTTAGTTTTATCACCCCAAAATGGTTTGGATTATTTATGTTTTGGTCACCACTGCAGAGCTGTGAAGTCTTCACTTTCGAATTAGAAAATTTAAACTGGTTAACTGTAGAGCCCATCAGTGGGTAGTACATCTGTGTATAAAATATGGGGATAAAAATTGCAGCAATTATGCTAGTAAATACAATAAAAATAAATCAAATTGAGTACCTCAACTGAATCACTGCTTGCTATTCTAGCAAATATTTCTTTCAGCAATCATGCAGAAGGAATGAGAGGACAATTGTTTCTGGAGGATGAAAAGGCCTTTCTGGACTTTTGGAACAGTTGCATCTCTCTCCAATAAGGCTTTTAATTGCCCTCTAAAACAAATTTGTAGGTGGTAATAATTGCCCATTTCTTTTTGGGACTAACTCTCTAAATTTCAGATGTTATAGTTTCATCATTTTAGAGATAGAAGGGACTTTATAGGTTATCTAGACTAATTTCCTCTTGCTTTCACCCCCTCATTTTATAGTTGGAGAAATAGAGGGCCTCCAGGTGGCCCAGTTGGGTTTGTTTCCAAATATAATATAATGCCTCTCCCACTGTCTAACCAGTTCAGACTGGCTCCAAAGAGACTATTTCACACTGTTACATGTTTCAAATCATTTCAAATTAGTTCAGCAAAGTTCATATTGGTTCAGATTATATCAGAATTTCCTTTCTATTACACTTTAATTAATAATATGCTGTATTATTTAGTAACCAATATCACTTTGTGAGCCATCTTTTTTTTTTTTTTTTTCCCTTATTTGTGTCAAAACCTTACTTCTGAAGGGCAGGCAATTTCTGAAGGATAGGATCCAGCAATGTGATCACTCCTAGCCCCCAGGGTATCTACTTCTTAACCAGCTTTTCCCGATGGGACCTCCCTTCTTTTTATTCTAAAACCAGAAGCCAGCTTGAGTTAGGCCTCTCCAGGGAACATGCCCTTTGTCCTTGTTTTTCCTTCATTAAATTTGATGTTGACCTGGTCTATGAGAGAAAGAACAAACTGGGGAGATTCTGATTTGGGTGGTTTTCTAGCCAAGATTACTAGAGACAGGTGGGTCTCATAAAGCAACTTTCATTCCTTAAGTGTCAGAGAAGGGTGCATGCAATAAACCACATTTGATGGCTAGACTACTTTCCCTGGCTGCAGACTAATCCATTTACTCTAGTTTTAGTCCTATTCTCCACCCCATACCCCCAAGGATTTGGGTAGGGAGGAGTTGAGAACTATTAACCTACCTCCTAATTAAAATGTCCATTGGCTGAGATTATTTTGCCTTTGCAAGGAGAGGTCCAAATGATGCCTTTTCTGGCCAATCAGGAGGAAGACACATATGAGGCCTTAGTGGCCCTGACTTCAGGATCTTTTTGGTACAGAGATTTCTGTACCAAACTATTAATAAATTGTTATCTTGCATGAAGAATTGCCTCAGTTTATCCATTTGTTAAATTTAATTTGTGATACTTCAATTTTTATTTATGGTGCTGCTATACTCCAAATTCCCTAGGTCAAAGAATCATCTTTGATTCTTATCTCTCAGTCTCAGATAATCTTAGTAAGCACCAGTATACCATGTGCCAGGCATTGTGCTAAGTTCTAAGGATACAAATAAAAGCAAATATCAGTCCCTGATCTGAAGGAAAACAACATGCAGATGACTATGTACAAACAGGATACACACACATATGCATGCATATATACTAACATATACACACACATATATATGTACATATATACATTCATATAAAACTTTTTGATATATTTTTATGTAGGCATATGTGGGATGTGTGACTACATATATATATATGAGTGAATATATGTAAATATCTATATATGTATATATATATATATGTTTGTATATATAAAGGGTAGGCAGGTTTGTATATGCACACACATGTGAATATATTTCATACATGTATGTGCATATAGAAAAGATTATGGCATACATGTGTACATGCATATATGTACAGGAACATATATGTGGATACAAGTGTGTATCTGCATACACATATGTGTATGTATGTGCATGTATATGTGTAGATGTAGGGATGTATATGTGCATAGAGCAGTTCACATATATGTACACCTATATATAGGTATGTGTGTGCATATGTGTATATGGATATTCATACACACATACAAATGTATATATCTCATCTCATGTATATATATGTATATGGAATATATTGGAGCTAATTTTATAAGGAAAACATTAAGATAAAGGAAGATTGAGAAAGGCTTCTGGTACATAGTAAGATTTTACCTGAGAACTGAAGGAAACCAGGAAAACCAAGAGGCAGAGATGAGGAGAGAAAGCATTCCAGGCGTAGGGGAGAGAATTTGAAAATGCTAAGTCAGGAAATGAAGTGTTATGTGTGAGGAATTATAAAGAGGCTAGTGTCACTGGAAGGGAGTATAGGAGAATAAACTGTAAGAAAACTGAAAAAGTAGGAAAGGGCTGACCAAGTTATAAAAAGCTTTGAAAGCTCTGACATCAATTTTACTGTTTTTTCCTCTTGCCTCAACCATCCTAATTCAGGACCTCAAGATAATTGTCTCTTGTCCATACTATTATAATTGACTCTTTCTAAAAGTCCTTCCAAATTGTCTATAAGAAATACTTTGTCATCTTTGCCAAATTTTTGTGAAACCTAAAGTTATTTTTTCTTACTATTAGTGGTGTGAAGCAAACTCACGTGGCTGTTGATAGTTTGGAATTCTTTTAATTGTTTATATTCTTTGACACATTCATTGGGTAAACTTTTCATATTACAGATGATTTGTACAGAAATGCCTTGTGGACTAATTAAGAATGATTCTGAACTATTCAAAGGGCAAGCTTAGAGGACTTTTCCTTAGCAGTATCTTGTTACCTAGATACCTGATGCTATATATATTTGAAATAACACAGTTACATTTCTTTTAAAAGACTTGATTACATTTCAGGTATTCCATTAATTCGAACTAGCCTTACCTTTTATTTAGTTTGAAATCAGTGAAATTTTATCAATAGTATAATTATTAATCCTGGTATCTGGAACAAATCACAAAATGTATCAGCCTGAGGTAAGCAGACAAGACAAATTCAGTTATTGAGGAGACAGAACCTCAAGAAAAGACTTACACAGATCTTTGAATAGTTTAAGGTAATTTTTTTTACTTGTTCATAATATGCTATTTGCCAAGCTGTAAATTAGTCTAACCATTTTGGAAAATAATTTAGAATTATGGTAGTAAAGTGGCAAAAAATGTCCATGTCTATTGACCCAAAAATCCAGCTGCTAAGCATAGATCTCAAAGAAATTAAAAATAGAAAGAAAGGTACAATATATATCAAAATATTTATAGCAACACTTGTTATAGCCAAGAATTGGAGACAGTAAATGTTTGCTGATTTTGGAACAAATTGTGGTATATGGATACAGTGGAATATTATTGCCATTTAAGAAACAGGGAATATGAAGAAATAAAAAAAATACCTCACTGATAAAGCACAGTTGCAGAGGCAAGTTTATTAGGGCTGTAAAACACTTACTGGATGTTGAATTTGGTTGATGTGTCGATTAGTTTTCCTTAGCTGCTTTTCCACTTTCTTATTCTTTGTTGTTAAAATGTAGAGAAGAGGGAGAAGATTCTATTGATTAAGGAGGATGATGTAAAAATAAGTAATAAAACAAATTTTAAAAATGAAATGGAAACATATTGTGTTAAAGAACTCTTTGAACATTTGCTGAATTTATGAAACTTTGGTTATGTTGTTTGTTTCAGTTGTTTCCAATTCCTGGTGACCACATTTGGTGTTTTCTTGATAAAGATACAGAAGTAGTTTGCCATTTCCTACCTAGCTGCTAAATTGCCTGCAAACATTGTGTTAAGTTCCTATCTTATTTATGTTATTTGCTTAAGAAACAAAATTTTAATCATGGTGGAACTGCAAAATTTCAGTCTTACCAATTCTAATCAGTGGGACTCAAATTAGTGAGGCTTTACTGTAATTGGACTTTTCTGTGTGCATAGTGACTGTTCCTTACTCTATTTGGGCTCTTCAGGCATTGAACTGCCCACACATCAGTATCCTGCCATAAGCACAAATCAATCTTCCTGCTTGCACAGTTGGACTCAACTTCAGAAACTTGCAATGAAACTAGTGTCTCTTCTTTATAAAAATACTTGGTTTGCAATCAGACTTCCAAGAAAATATTTTAATGATCTAGAAAAAATAACAACAAAACTCATATGGAACAATAAAAAGTCGAGAATCTCAAGGGAATTAATGAAAAAAAATCAAATGAAGGTGGCCTAGCTGTACCTGATCTAAAACTATATTATAAAGCAGCAGTCACCAAAACCATTTGGTATTGGCTAACAAATAGATTAGTTGATCAGTGGAAAAGGTTAGATTCACAAGACAGAACAGTCAACTATAGCAATCTAGTGTTTTGACAAACCTAAAGATCCTAACTTTTGGGATAAGAATTCATTATTTGATAAAAACTGCTGGGATAACTGGAAATTAGTATGGCAGAAATTAGGCATAGACCCACACTTAACACCATATATCAAGATAAGATCAAAATGGGTCCATGACCTAGGCATAAAGAACGAGATTATAAATAAATTAGAGGAACATAGGATAGTTTATCTCTCAGACTTGTGGAGGAGAAAGAAATTTGTGACCAAAGATGAACGAGAGACCATTACTGATCACAAAATAGAAAATTTTGATTATATCAAATTAAAAAAGCCTTTGTACAAACAAAACTAATGCAAACAAGATTAGAAGGGAAGCAACAAACTGGGAAAACATCTTCACAGTTAAAGGTTCTGATAAAGTCCTCATTTCCAAAATATATAGAGAATTGACTCAAATTTATAAGAAATCAAGCCATTCTCCAATTGATAAATGGTCAAAGGATATGAACTGACAATTTTCAGAGGATGAAATTGAAACTATTACCACTCATATGAAAGAGTGTTCCAAATCACTATTGATCAGAGAAATGCAAATTAAGACAACTCTAAGATGCCACAACACACCTGTCAGATTGGCTAAGATGACAGGAAAAAATAATGATGAATGTTGGAGGGGATGCAGGAAAACAGGGATACTGTTGGAATCCTTACTAACTGCTAAGTAATTAGAGTTGATCTAATCTTACAAGAAGTTGTTTTGGCCAGAACCTGAAACAAGGTACTAAGTAGAACTAATCAAGACAAGGCTTGTGTTCCCACCTTTACTCAAAGTCCACACCTTAAAGCTCTTTGGGCCAGAGAGCACTATGGGAGAAAACCCATAATCCCATTCTCTCAGAAGGTTCACATATAAGGCGAGACAGCCCTTCCAGAATACATTTTTTCCTCTTGGCTGGCTGATCGCGCTAGACTCGAGAGAAACGACTCTGCTGCAGAGAACACTTTTGACGGACTTCAGTGGAGCTACGCCAGAAGCCCTCTCTCCGCGGCAAATTGGTGGCTGGGCCCCCCAGAAGGAGATAAGAGAGATCTTCCATCTCTGTTGGAGGCAGAAGAAGGCAGAGGCAGAGGCTGAAGGACAGAACCTTTGGATTTGGAGACATCCGAAGGGCTCTAAGCCTCTAAACCGGCTGTCCTCTGAGAACAAACTCCAACATTTGAACTCTAACAGGATACTGATGCATTGTTGGTGGAGTTGTGAATGAATCCAACCATTCTGGAGAGCAATCTGGAATTATGCCCAAAAAGTTATCAAACTGTGCATACCCTTTGATCCAGCAGTGTTATTCCTGGGCTTATACCCCAAAGAGATACTAAAGAAGGGAAAGGGACCTGTATGTGCCAAAATGTTTGTGGCAGCCCTGTTTGTAGTGGCTAGAAACTGGAAATTGAATGGATGCTCATCAATTGGAGAATGACTGGGTAAATTGTGGTATATGAATGTTATGGAATATTATTGTTCTGTAAGAAATGACCAGCAGGATGAATACAGAGAGGCTTGGAGAGACTTACACGAACTGATGCTAAGTGAAATGAGCAGAACCAGGAGATCATTATACACTTCAACAACGATATTGTATGAGGATGTATTCTGATGGAAGTGGATTTCTTTGACAAAGAGACCTGAGTTTCAGTTGATAAATGATGGACAAAAGCAGCTATACCCAAAGAAAGAACACTGGGAAACGAATGTGAACTATCTGCATTTTTGTTTTTCTTCCGGGGTTATTTCTACCTTCTGAATCCAGTTCTCCTTGTGCAACAAGAGAACTGTTTGGTTCTGCAAACATATATTGTATGTAGGATATACTGCAACATATCTAACATATATAGGACTGCTTGCCATCTAGGGGAGAGGGTGGAGGGAGGGAGGGGAAAAATCAGAACAGAAGCGAGTGCAAAGGATAATGTAAAAAAATTACCCTGGCATGGGTTCTGTCAATATAAAGTTATTATAAAATAATATATATACATATGTATATATATATATATATATATATATATATATAAAATAAATAAATTAAAAATTAAAAAAAAAAAAACTTGAAGTCTCAAACAGCATCACTCAAGAAGTTTGACTCAGAATGGCTTTCAGCTGTTCCAAAATATGAAAGTCTTCCCTCCTCCTGATATATATAGTTCAAGTTACAACAGTTTGAAGTCATTGAGAATATCTAGAAGTATATACTATAGGCTCTGAACCTAGTTTTGAAAGAGAAATTCTGAAAATGTTTTGAGCAATGAAATCAACTTTGGGGTAAAACTTTGGCATTCTAAGTGTTAAATTAGTTTAAATGGGTCATTGTTCAACTTTCTTTTGACAAGATCTGGTACCAGGTCTTTCTGCATTCAACATCAATAAACAGAATCTTAGTATTCAGACTATATGGAAAGAATTGCTCATCAGGATCAATTTTGAGAAGTTTTTTTTTTTTTTTTTTTTTTTTTTTTTTTTTTTTTAAAGAATTAGACAAGCAGTGACCCTGGAGAAGTTGAGAAAATGATTCTCTTTCCCTTAAGAGAAATGTAGGGACTAAGGAGTGCTGTTGGTCAAATAGTGCATGTGATGTCAGCATCTGTTAATGTTTTGGTGATTATTGCTGAACTTGTATAGTCTCTTGTTCAATGCCAGATCATTTTCAGTTTTACCTCATGAGTTTTGTGTTTTAAAAGACTGCCTGGAGGTAGTTGGTTCTTTATTAAAGAATCATAATCATAGAATTTTATAGTAAGAGATCTCAACAACATTTTAGTATAATCCATACTTTCCAAAGAATTTTAAACCTCAACAAATAGACTCTGAATGACATAAACTTGTTGAAGCAACCTTTGGGGAGAAAGGGACATTTAAATTCAATAACAATTCCCATCTATGAGGGAGCTAAGCCAGTCTAGGTGGAGCAGCAATGCAGCCTGAGGGATACATAGGAGGCAGTATGTGCCAGGAAAGTCAATCCCCTACTACCAGCAGACCTCAAACTTCAGTGGCGACAGTTTAGATCCATGAAGCTAAGAGCTCTGTGACTAGCAGGGTCTTACAAGACCATGACCCTGCTTCTTGTCTAGTCTCTGCAGCCATCAGGCATGGGAACAGTCATTGTGAAGAAAGTGTTCACATTTCTTGTCACTGCTTTGTCTCTAGCCATTGATCCTGCTTCTAGCTCAGGCAAAGAATTGCATCAACCTATGAAGTAACCCAAATGGAAACTGCTTCAATGGATGCAGCAGCCCTTACTTCCTCAGCAATAACAGGTATTGAAGACTTGGAAAAGAAAATTTTTTCTACCAAAGCCCTTTGTATGGTGAAATGGTTCAATATCAGGGACAGATACTTTTATCAGTGGAAATAACATTAAAGAATATGCATTCCTTTGCCACTGCATCCTAAGGACTATGAGACATATCCATATGACTTATGGCTGAAAATTCTTTACGTGCTTTTTTTTTTTTCTCCCATTAGAATGTGAGTTCTTTAGAGCAAAGCTTTTAAAATTGTGGATCATAACCCCATGTAAAGTCATGTAGTTGAATGTGGGAGCTGAGAAATTATGATTTATTACCAGTAAATGCTTGATTTTTACACCTACTTTATATATACTTATATATTTTTATATATCTATTTATTTGGGGTCACATAAAAATTTCTCAAGCAAAAAGGGGTTGTGAGTGGAAAAAGTTCAAGAAGCTCTGCTTTAGAGAGCCTTAAACTGCCTTGACTTCTATATAAGCACTAAATAAATAATTTTTTTCTATTCATTTAAATTATGGCTCTGCTTATAGACTTTCCTACTATTGGAAATCTGGGTTTGCTTTGAAGTATGATATTAATGTGTCTTAATGATACTAATTTACTTTCCTTGACTTTTTTGATTGCTAAATGGGAATGGGGCTATTCTTCATGTCTATTCCTCAGTATTTGTTGAATTAAAGAGCTTATCTCTAAAATAGACATTTCAAACTTAGGGTCTCTAGGTCCCTAAAAAAGGCCAATGAGGTCTTTAATTAGGTTAAAATATAATTGGAAAATGTTTAACTAAACAAATAAAAATATAATACTGCACATATCTTGTTAATTTTGAATATTCTAAGTCAATAGACTTGCAAGACTCATTTTTGTGGTATTTGACATCACTGTTCTAAAGATCTTTCTAAATTGTTACTTAAGTCACTGTTGATTATACTAGGCGAAAATATAGCGCAAATATCTGATTTCCGTTGTTTATTTTTTAAAAAAAGTCATACTATAAAGGTAAGATACTTAGCTGGAAGGTAAACAGCATAAGTAAGGAATCATTGACCACTTTGGCTGCAGGTAGGGTAGGTCAGACTTTGGTCTCTTAATGGATCATAAATTTCAAGCTGAAAGAGGCTCTATATCTAGCACAAACTCCTCACTTTACAGATGAGAAACTGAAACCAAGAATTATACCAAGATAATATTTGCAGTAAATCATAGAAATAGGCGCTTTGAATCCAGGTCCTCTGCCTATAAATCCTAGCACATCATCCACTGTACCACATTACTATTTTTTCTTCTCTAACTGAGCAGAAAGCAGGACGAGGTCAGTAAACGGGTCCTCAGTTCTGAATGTCACCATCTTGCTATCTTAACAAATGTCTTAGGAAGTGTCAGAGGAGATGTCCAGATGAGCTGGTCTAGCTACCAGACACAGTTTGCCAATAGCATCTCCTCCTGTCTTATTTGAGACTGATGAACTCTTCTGGTTTCTCCAGAAGTCCCCAAAGCCAGGTTCAGAGACTTCACCAAATTGGTGAATTTTGAGTCAGCAAAGGCTTGAATATTTTTTCTTCATAGTTATACTATCTTGTCAGGCAACATTTAAATCCAGGATTACATATATACAAGAAATGAGTTTTAGAGTTATGGTTCATAATTCAGTAAATCAGTATAATTCAGTAAAAGAATTATCAACTTTCCTTTAAATAGTGACCACCATGACATTCATTATATTATTTAATAAACCTGACAGAAGAGTTAGTGGAAGTTAAGATGAGAAAACTTAACCAAATATCCAGAGTCACTACCAATTTAAGATGCCAGAAGTAGAAATCATTCTTTGAGGGCTATAAAAATCATACTTATTCTTTGACCTAACAGTACCACTACCAGATATGAATCCCCAAAGAGATTTTTTAAAAAGGAAAATTACCTATATATACAAAAAATATTTATAGCAGCTATTTTGAAGAATTGGAAATTGAGGGGCCATCAATTGGGAAATGGCTAAATGAATTGTGGTATGTGATTATGATGGAATATTATGGTTCTATAAGAAATGATAAACCAGATGCTTTCAGAAAGACCTGGAAAATCCTCCATGAGCTCATGCAAAATTAAATGTACTATATACTAAGTAATAGCAATGATGATCTGCTCTGAATGACTCGGCTGTTCTCAGCAATGCAATGATTTAAGACTATTCTGAAGGACTTACGATGAAAAAATACCCAGAGAAAGAACTGGTAGTGTCTGAATATAATCTGAAACACACTATTTTTTAAACTTTTTCATTGAGGATTTTTATTTTGGGGCATCTATATTTTCTTTTGCAACATGGCTTTTATGGAAAAATTTTGTATAACTTCACATGTGCCTTCTAATTGGGAGGTGGGAAGGAAGGGAGAGAATCTGGAATTGAAAGCTTTAAAAACAAATGTAAAAAATTGTTTTACATGTAACAGGAGAAAATAAATATTAAAACATAAAAAAAATCAGTCTTTAAAATTTAACACAAATTATTGAAATATCCTAAGTTTACATACAACATTTTTATTTGCTGTTAGGTACCTTTATTTATTTAACTCTCTCCTAGGTTATTTGGATCATTTTCTCCTAATCAGATTCCTGTAGTCTTTCAATCTTGTTTTGATTTAGTGTTTTTCAAATGTTATCTATTCTAAATATGTTCAAAGAAATCTAAAAGTGAGCTTAATTTAAAGCTATAGAGCCTAATATAAAATACCTTCTGAGTAAATTTTAATTTAATGTTCTCCATAAAGTCCCTCTATTCCTACTCTCTTTCCCGAGGTGTGCTCTCAGGTGATCTTTGCAGCTGATGAAAAATTGATCTTTGGACTATAACAGGCTTGACAATGTAATTGTCTTAAATTCTAGTTGGACATTTTGTTCATATAGTTTTATTTGCTTTTTTTTTTTTTTTTTTTGTTCAGACTGGTGATCTCATTGTTGTAGAGAACCCTCAGTAAGGAAACTCCTACCAATGCAGACAGAAGCCTTTTAAATGTTTAAAGTTAAACAAATATTTCAAAACCTCTAAGACTTGCTGAATTTACACACATATCAAAAGATGAAAGCTCTGCTGCAGGGTTAGCTGACCCTATCAGAACAAAATTCTAAATTTAGTTTTTTTAGCTCTTGGCTTTATTCTCAAGATCTGGCTTGCTCTCTCCGATCCTTTGTACTCTGTGTAAGTCTCTGTTTTAAATATCAGAATACCCAAAGAAGGTCTAATTAGCAGTCCTTTTAGGGTAAGAATCCTAGGTCTCTGGGAAGCCATGAAATCCATATTTAGCAAATAACATATACTATCCAAAGCCTCAGATAACTTACTAACTTCCAATTTGATGCTTTATATTCCATATAGTCTTAGATGCTTTGAGTTGGATTCATGCAGAAAAATATCAAATAGGAGGCTGACAAATATGCTGGTATCAGAGTTTTAACTAGGGTGGAGTGACTAAAACTTTGTTTCAGGGTACCAGATGTAGAGGTCACTCTAATTATAGAAATTAGCACTATAGAAACTAAAGAGCTTAGAACCTAGTTACCAAGAATGCTTAGTTAAAATATGATGCCTATAAATGGCTTCTGAAGTGGGGTCCTCCCTCTCCTGCCCTATTTTCTTCTTATCTTAACATTTGGGGATCTTGATCTATCACAGTATGCTCTCTATCCTTCCTTCATGTTCCATGAAGATGAATTTCTGCTGTTCTCTTTCTCTTTCTCTCTCTCTCTCTCTCTCTCTCTCTCTCTCTCTCTCTCTCTCTCTCTCTCTCTGTATTTGTCTCTGCGTGTCTGTCTCTCAATCTGTGTCTCTCTTTTTCTATCTGTGTCTGGCTCTCTGTCTTTCTGTTCCTCTTTCTATCTCTATTTCTCTCCATCTCTGTCTCTTGTCTTTCTGTCTCTCTTTGTCTCTGTCTCTCCATCCCTTTCTTTCTCTCTCTCTCCCTCTCCCTCCCTTTCTCTCTCCCTCCCTCCCTCTTTTCCTCTCCTTTGCCCTCTCCCTGTCCTTTCCTCCCTCCCTCCCTTCCCCCCTCTCCTTTAGTGAGGCAATTGGGGTTAAGTGACTTATCCAGAGTCATATAGCTTGCAAATGTCAAGTGTTTGAGGCTGCTTTTGAACTGTGTTTGGTCCTTCTGAGTCAGGTCAGTGCTTTATCCATTGCACCACCTAGCTGCCTCTGCTGTTTTCTCTAGGCATAAAAATTACTCATTTCATGATAACTGGCATTTGGAAGCAGAAACCAAATTCTGATTCTGTTAGTTATTGCCTGTATAATTTGGAGCAAATCACTTGAACTTTCTTGGCCTTGGTTCTCTCATCTATAAAATTATGAAGTTGGATAATATGGTCTCTTAGGTTCCTTTCACCTGTGGCACTAAGGTGAAAGATGTGGTCTTCTTTACCTTAAATTTTTAAATTCTGAACTTAAACAACAAAAAATAGTTTTTTCCCCCATATACACAAAGAAGACTTTATATAAAACCATGAATTTCCATTTTATACCACTAGTTTTTTTGAAAAAAAAATTCAAAATTATTCTGTTAGCTTTGTACTTATCTTCTGAACTGCCTTTGGTTCTCTTTTGGGCATTTAAAAATGTTTCAATGTTCACTTTTTTTTTTGAGTTTTACTTTTGCTAATATCTACTTTCTCCCTGAAAATCACCTTCTCAATGAGAAGCTGAAAAGAGAGAGAAAAAAGAAAATATAGTCAAGCAAAACAAATCCACACATTAGCCATCACCAAAAATGTATGTCTCTCTCTACAACTTAAGTCTGTCATCTCTCAGGTTTCATCATAGTTCTTTGGAGATATTGGAGAAGAGATTGGAGGAGATAAATTTTCAAGCCTTTCAGACTTTTTTTTTAATGTTGCTATTCTTGTGTAAGTCATTCTTGAGATTCTGCTTATTCACTATGCATGTAGTTCATGCTACCCAGGATTCTCTGAAATAATCTCTTTTATCATCTTATGGAGCAATACTTTTCCATTATATAGATAGCCATCTTGGATGGAATTTAAAAGGCATAATCTTGAATCAGAAGTTCCTCATTTATGTGACAAGATAAGCAGAATCCTTTCAAAAGATTGTCTTTATGGAGAAGGATGGAGACATCTATCTGGGAATAAGGTCTGAGAATAAAGAATAAGTCTTTTTTTTTTTTTTTCTTTTTTGGACTATATTGTTATGATAAAAGGCTAGCTTGTCACAAAGCCCTCTAGCCATTTATAGAAGTAACTTTTAAGTTCTTTTTGCCGTGGGAGGATTCTAGGCTAGGAAATAGCATCTATTTTGGGTAACTTTTTGCTTATGGCACTGCTGAGCCAAGGAAGGTGATAGATACAGTCATTTTATTTGAAGGAAGACCTAAAGGTCATATCCAATCTATGTCCTCACCCAGAAATATCCAGACAAAAAGCTGAGACATCTTTTCTACTCACCCACACACCCCTCAGATTGCCTGTTAGTGACTTCTTTTTCCCTTCAAGGCTGCTCTTGATGTTCATCTTAACCTAATTTCACCTGGATAAATAGAGGAACAGGGGAACGGAAAGAAAAGGTGAATACCCAATGTCATTTTTTTCTTCTCTTTTTTCCCTAATGGGCTGTAGGGATGACCCTGAATGTGAAAATGAAACTTTAAGGAATAAAGCTGAAACTAGCTGGAGATGAAAGTTAGCTACATGGCTGTAGTTAGGAATTTTGAAAGCCTCTCAATACAAATTGGAAAGATTAAATGCATTTCACACTTTTGTTTTAAGAATTGTGACTGAGACCTGTATGAATTTGTACTTAGGTTTTTATAATAAGTATGTTCTTAAATTTTGCATGTCACATGCATTTTTGAATCTTATTTTAGATTCATTTGGGGAAATTTTTTAAAACTTTTTTGGGAGATTTAAAAAATCGCTTTAAAATAATTTGCTGTTCTTAACTTTAAATAAAATAAAATGAATATGCATTTACATTTATTGTACTTAAAAATTAAAAATTCTACATACAGTTTGTCCATTTTATTATGTCATCAGTATAATCTTTTTTTTTTGTGAAGGCAATCTTTTTTTTTTTTTAATTTTTATTTAATAATTACTTTATATTGACAGAATCCATGCCAGGGTAATTTTTTTTTTACAACATTATCCCTTGCACTCGTTTCTGTTCCGATTTTTTTCCCCTCCCTCCCTCCACCCCCTCCCCTAGATGGCAAGCAATCCTTTATATGTTGGATATGTTGCAGTATATCCTAGATACAATATATGTTTGCAGAACCGAACAGTTCTCTTGTTGCATAGGGAGAATTGGATTCAGAAGGTATAAATAACCTGGGAAGAAAAACAAAAATGCAGATAGTTCACATTCGTTTCCCAGTGTTCTTTCTTTGGGTGTAGCTGCTTTTGTCTGTCATTTATCAATTGAAACTCAGTTAGGTCTCTTTGTCAAAGAAATCCACTTCCATCAAAATATGTCCTCATACAATATCGTTGTCGAAGTGTATAATGATCTCCTGGTTCTGCTCATTTCACTTAGCATCAGTTCATGTAAGTCTCGCCAGTCCTCTCTGTATTCATCCTGCTGGTCATTCCTTACAGAACAGTAATATTCTATAACGTTCATATACCACAATTTACTCAATCATTCTCCAATTGATGGACATCCATTCATTTTCCAGTTTCTAGCCACTACAAATAGGGCTGCTACAAACATTTTGGCACATACAGGTCCCTTTCCCTTCTTTAGTATTTCTTTGGGATATAAGCCCAATAGAAACACTGCTGGATCAAAGGGTATGCACAATTTGATAATTTTTTGGGCATAATTCCAGATTGCTCTCCAGAATGGTTGGATTCATTCACAACTCCACCAACAATGCATTAGTGTCCCAGTTTTCCCGCATCCCCTCCAACATTCATCATTATTTTTTCCTGTCATCTTAGCCAATCTGACAGATGTGTAGTGATATCTCAGAGTTGTCTTAATTTGCATTTCTCTGATCAATAATGATTTGGAACACTCTTTCATATAAGTGGTAATAGTTTCAATTTCATCCTCTGAAAATTGTCTGTTCATATCCTTTGACCATTTATCAATTGGAGAATGGCTTGATTTCTTATAAATTTGAGTCAGTTCTCTATATATTTTGGAAATGAGGCCTTTATCAGAACCTTTAACTGTGAAGATGTTTTCCCAGTTTGTTGCTTCCCTTCTAATCTTGTTTGCATTAGTTTTGTTTGTACAAAGGCTTTTTAATTTGATGTTATCAAAATTTTCTATTTTGTGATCAGTAATGGTCTCTCGTTCATCTTTGGTCACAAATTTCTTTCTCCTCCTCAGGTCTGAGAGATAAACTATTCTATGTTCCTCTAATTTATTTATAATCTCATTCTTTATACCTAGGTCATGGACCCATTTTGATCTTATCTTGGTATATGGTGTTAAGTGTGGGTCCATGCCTAATTTCTGTCATACTAATTTCCAATTATCCCAGCAGTTTTTATCAAATAATGAATTCTTTTCCCAGAAGTTAGGGGCTTTGGGTTTGTCAAACACTAGATTGCTATAGTTGACTATTCTGTCTTGTGAACCTAACCTTTTCCACTGATCCACTAATCTATTTCTTAGCCAATACCAAATGGTTTTGGTGACTGCTGCTTTATAATGTAATTTTAGATCCGGTACAGCTAGGCCACCTTCATTTGATTTTTTTTTTCATTAATTCCCTTGAGATTTTCGACTTTTTATTGTTCCATATGAGTTTTGTTGTTATTTTTTCTAGATCATTAAAATATTTTCTTGGAAGTCTGATTGGTATAGCACTAAATAAATAGATTAGTTTAGGGAGTATTGTCATCTTTATTATGTTCGCTCGGCCAATCCAAGAGCACTTAATATTTTTCCAATTATTTAAGTCTGACTTTATTTGTGTGGAGACTTTTTTATAATTTTGCTCATATAATTCCTGACTTTCCTTTGGTAGATAGATTCCCAAATATTTTATGGTATCAACAGTTATTCTGAATGGAATTTCTCTTTGTATCTCTTGCTGTTGGGTTTTGTTGGTGATGTATAAAAATGCTGAGGATTTATGGGGATTTATTTTGTAGCCAGCTACTTTGCTAAAATTATGAATTATTTCTAATAGCTTTTTAGTAGAATCTCTGGGGTTCTCTAGGTATACCATCATATCATCTGCAAAGAGTGATAGTTTGGTTTCTTCATTGCCTACTCTAATTCCTTTAATATCTTTCTCGACTCTTATTGCCGAGGCTAGTGTTTCTAATACAATATTAAATAATAATGGTGATAGAGGGCAACCTTGCTTCACTCCAGATCTTACTGGGAAAGGTTCCAGTTTTTCCCCATTGCATATGATGCTTACTGATGGTTTTAAATATATGCTCCTGACTATTTTAAGGAAAAGTCCATTTATTCCTATGCTCTCAAGTGTTTTTATTAGGAATGGATGTTGGATTTTATCAAATGCTTTTTCTGCATCTATTGAGATGATCATATGGTTTTTGTTTGTTTGGTTATTGATATAGTCAATTATGCTAATAGTTTTCCTAATATTGAACCAGCCCTGCATTCCTGGTATAAATCCTACTTGGTCATAGTGTATTATCCTGGAGATGATTTTCTGTAATCTTTTTGCTAATATTTTATTTAAGATTTTAGCATCAATATTCATTAGGGAGATTGGTCTATAATTTTCTTTCTCTGTTTTCAGCCTACCTGGTTTAGGTATCAGTACCATGTCTGTGTCATAAAAGGAGTTTTGTGAAGCGCAATCTAAAGAGTTCCTATGGTAAATTCTTTTGTAGAGAAAAAAAGACTAGAGATAGGAACCAAGTTTTAACAATATGGGGGAACGACTGGGTGAAATGGCTCTTTCTATCTGCAACATATAATGTATGAAAGTTGATTATTGCACTAGGATTTGCCCCTGATCACAAAAAATTTCTTAGAGGCAGGACTTAAAACAGGTTTTCCTGGCTCTGAGACCAATTTCCTCTTTTTCTTAGCATCTCCTTAAATTTTGTATTTAATTCTTTGTGTTTCCTACTTATCATGTTATCTTTAAGTGAGATATACTCAGACAGTTATCTTTGTGAAAGTAGCAAGGTACCATGAAGGAGAGATAGGAAGTAGCATTTGCCAGGCAAGTTGAACCAATATCACCATCACCTTGATCTTCATTTCTCCTCAGTCCCTGATAGACATAGAGAGTCTATTGGTTATATCTCAGAGAGCAAAAGAGGAAGTCACGTCTAATGATGCTGGAAAATAGGTTGGTCCAGGTTGTTTAGGGTTTTTAGATATAAATGGAAGAGTTTATATTTTATCATAGAGGTAATAATAACAAGTCATTGGAGTTGGCAGAATAGGGTAGTCACACAGTCAGATCTTAACTTACAGAAATTATTTTTGACATCATTGTATAGGATGGACTGGAGTAATGAGAGATTTGAGAAAGGGAAACCAATTAGAAGATTTCAGGTAAAAGCTGTTAAAGACCTAAACAAAATTGCTAGATACATGATTGTAGAGATGTTGATGGAAGAGATGTGAAGGTAGAAAGAACAAGTTTGTCAATTGATAGAGATATGCAAGGTGTTAAGAATGTAATATGGATCATGGGCCAACAGAGCAGATTGAGAAAAATTGGTCATATTAGTAGAAGGTAAATGAAAACTCAGAGAAGACATTGTCTAGGAGAGGGTTTGTACAAATATCAAATACAACAAACAGTTTGGGAAAAATTAGGTCTAAGAAAGGACTCAATTAAGAGGTCATTGATCATTGGAGAGAGCATTTTCAGTTGTGTGATAAAGTTGAAAGTCAATTTGCAAAAGTCTGACAAGTGAGTGCTAGGAGAGGGAGTAAAATGAGCTAATAGCAGTTTTAAAAGGAGTTTGACAAAGGGATAAAATATAGAACTTGAAGGCTTGAAGAAATGTTAGGGTCTAATGAAGATTTTTTTTTAATGGGGGAGATGGGTATATTTGAAAATAGTGGGGAAGGAACTAGTTGATAGGGGAGAAGTTGAAGATTTGAAAGATGGAGAAAATGATTGAGATTGATCTCATATTCTCCCCTCTTCTGAAGCAGATTGCAATGTTATATGTAGAGGAATTGGACTTGATAAGGAAAAGAAAGACTTATTTTTCAGAGACAGGAGAAAAAAGAAAATAATGGAAATTTATGTTTAGGAGTTCTGAGGTAAAGAGATAGATTGGGAGAAGAGGGAACTCTCATCTAATGACCTCATTTTTTTTTTTTTTTACTATAGTATTAAGCAACTTTTTTTTTTTTATAATTTCAAATGTACTTGAATTACATTCAATAATCTTTCTGCTTTTAACCATGGCATTTTGACATCATGTAAACACAATCTGAATATCCCAACACTCTCTAGACAGCTAAAGAATGACACTCTTTAATACAAATATTGTAATGTTTCCTCATAATTTCAATGAAAAGTGGTCTCCAAAAAGCAGATATACTATGCACAATAAGATTTACTACTAAGGTATTATTTCTGGAATTTTGTCATTAAAGCAAAATATACATATATATGTGGCTGAAAATATGCAGACACACACTATGGCTAAATATATGAGATGTAAAGATGTAATATATATGCATTTCTAATATGTATATATATGTTTATATATACATATTTATAAACAACATACCTCTTTTTTCTATACCTGGTGGGTATACAATCTCAATAGTGTGTAAAGTGAAGAAAGGAGAGATGTTAAGTTCAGGGTTTAATTCAGTTTTTATATAGAGCATGGTACCCCACAACCCACACCTAGAATTAAATAATCATATACAGTATAGTCTTATCAAGTTCCAAGCTCAAAGCATCTCTGGGCTTGCATACCATTTCTATGTGTGTGTGTGTGTGTGTGTGTGTGTGTGTGTGTGTGTGTGTGTGTGTGTGTGTTTTAAGGATTTCCCAACTAAGCAGGTAGTACCATCTAGCCTGGAATTCTGCCTCTATTTTTCTATGCTTCAAGTTTTGGTCCTGGGGATTCCATTTCTTGTACATAGAAAAGGACAAATAAAACAGATTAAAATTCCCTAACTAAAATATCAGGATTGCAGGGTCTAAAAGTAAGAGGAATCAGTTCTAGTATTATCAAACTTTTAATGAGAGAGAGAGACAGAGACACAGAGAGAGAGAGAGAGAGAGAGAGAGACAGAGAGAGAGAGACACAGAGAGAGACAGAGAGAGATAGAGACAGAGAGGGATGGAGAGAGGGAAGGACAGAAGGAATGTAAGGGAGAGAAAAAAGGTAAAAGAAAGTATGAGGTGGAGGAATTAGGTAGGGGAAAGGAAGAAGGAGAAGGGTAGGGAGAAGCACAGGGAGAGGGAGAAGGAAAAAAGAGGGAGAAAGGGTGGGATGGAGACAGATTAAGCAAAAATTCTTAGGTGAGGCAGGAGGAAGAGGTATAGAGTCCTTGATGAAGGAAGAGAAGATATGGAATATTTTTTGTGGGGAGTGAGATAGGGAATCAATCAAGAATGAATAAAAGGACTGGCTTGCTGTAGCAAAGGACTAATTGAGGTTAGATAATAGGAATTTGCATTGTGTAGGTCAGCATGGTTGCAAGACTTCTTCCAAATTCATCCAGTTTCTTGTAAGTAGGACCAAAGTAGATGAATCATGAGACTAATGTAAGGCTGAGATTTAACAAGAAAAATCAAATGGGCAAAGGATTAAAGAGTAGGGGACAGTATAGATTTTTACTGCTTAGATAATAGGTTGAGGTTGGAGAAGGAGACAAGTATAGTCAGAGCAAGAATAATGATCTGAGAAACTACGGAAGAATGGAGGAATCAGAGGTCCTTATGGGAGTGAAAAACAGGGAGGCATATTGGAATGTTACAATTTCTAATTAGGGAAGTGGAATACTTGAAAGTATTAACAAAATTTAGTATGTAGCCATCCCTATGTGTAGCTGCAATATAGTGAAGGATATTCAAATTTTCTAATTCAAAAACAGGATCCGGAGAGAAGAGGAAGATGGTAAATTAGGTACTGAATTTTTGGAGAAAAGGAGGGAGAATGTCTTGGTTGGGGGGCAGAGAGTTCAATATACCATAGCTACTAAAACTTGAATTGGAAAGAAAATGTTAATTGTATGAACTTCAAAAAACAGAAAAAGTATTGAGTGAGAAGGCAAAGAGAAAATCTAGAAGTGATAATGGGGATCAAGGAGTATTCTGAGTCTTTTCAGGACCCGTGTGTTAAAGGATATGTGAGAGAAAGTACAGTCAGTACTAGAGAGGATAGCTCAAGATACAGTTCTCAGAGGGGAGCTGGATCTCTGTGAAGACCAATAGATGGAAAGAATGTGTGAGAGAGTTTTGAAATGAAGGGAAACTAAATGGCAGGATGGCTCATGGATTTTCCATGGAGAGGCAAATCTAAAAGTTGGTACTAGTTTTTTCAGAGTTTTAGCATGGGCTCTTCTGTTTTATGGATCAGAATTCCCTCTCCCCCATTCACCCCCTTTCCTACCAGAACAGATTTGGTTTCTCAGAAGGTTGGCCTATCCCCTTTCCTGGCACAATTGCACTACTAATGCTTTACTGTTTTTGTGCTGTTTTCTGTGCTCTTTCATGTCCCATTTCTATTTCTCCTTTCCCAAATGAAAGAATTTCTAGTTTAGGGCTAACAGGTAAAGGATTTTTTAAAAAAACTATCTTCCCTTTCTATCCTCTTTTCCTCTCTGATATGATATGATGATGTGAGTAGTAAATGGATAATGCAGTACAGTAGCTCCAGAGCTAGGAAAAATTAAATAGCAGATCCATAAATCTAAAGCAGAATACAGATGACATTTTGTACCACCATCTCAAATTATGGATAAAGAAACCAAGGGCAATTTCCTGTCCTTTTCCCTTATGGGGAGAGGAGAGAATTTGAACTTATTGTAAAGAGATTGGCCAAAGTCCAATTTTAAAATTTTTTCCCCAGTTTTTCCTGGAGTTCTTGACTCTTTCTTTTGTTAACATAAGTTTTCAGAGATATATTAATTTTCTTCTGAAGATTGTTTTAGCTGCTGTATATAAGTTTTGTATAGTGTTTCTTATTTATATTTTTAACATAATTATTTGCTGTTTCATACTATTTACAGTATGACTAGATATAAATAAAAATTCTTATGCTTAAGTTAAAAATCAAATTTATAAGTACAAAGTGGAAAGACATCATTAGATTACAATTTTTATTGAAAAAGATCTGGGGTTTTAGCCAAGTAAAAGTTCAATATCTATAAATGTTATGACATCTCAAAAAGCTCATGTGATTTTTGTAGCATTAACAGGCATGGATTCCAGGAATAAGGAGGTGATTGTGCCATTGCATTCTGTTCTGCTTAGATTATGTCTAAAGTGTTATGTTCAGTTCTGGAAACCATATTTTAAAGAAAGTCACAAATAATCTGGATAGCATCTATAAAAGGCTAACTAGGAGGTTGTAGGGCTTTGAGTTCATGACATTATGATAATTTGGAAGAGCTGAGGATGTTTAGTCAATTAGTCAAGTCAAAAAACATTTATTAAGTGCTTATTACACATCAAGCTCTAAGGATACACAGAAAGGCTAAGACAAAATCTCTGTTCAAGAAGCTCACATTTAAATTGAGGAATTGCCATGTAAGTAACTATACACAAGATATGATAAATACAAGATACGTTTGAGGTAATTTCAGAGGGAAGTTACCAACATTGGGGGTAAGTGAATAAGAAAAATTTCTTGAAGAAGGAAAAATTTGAATTGAGTATTGAAAGAAAGCTTGGAAGTCATTTACAACTCAATGGGATATACTGAATATGACTATAACATCTCCACTTTAAGCCTTGGTAAATGGGAAGATGATGATACCTGCACTAGTAAAAGATAAGTTTGAAAAAAGGGAGAGATAATAGTTGTCTTTAACTATCTGAAGGGCTAGCCTGTCAAGGAGGGATTAAATTGTATTTGTTTACAGAGGGCAGTACTTGGAGCAATGGGTAGAAATTGCATAGAGATAGATTTAGATTTAACTTAAGGTGAAATTTTTCTAATAATTTGTTTAGTCAATTCAGTTATGTTCAACTCTTCATGACTTCATTTGGGGTTTTCTTGGCAAAGACACTGAAATGGTTTGCCTTTTCTAGTCCATTTTACAGATGAGGAAGATGATGCAAAGGTTAAATGTCTTGCCCAGGTTACATAACTAATAAGTATCTGAGGTTAGATTTGAACTCAGTTCTTTCTGACTCCAGGTGAAGTGCTCTTTCCACTGTGTCACTTAGCTGCCCTTTTCTAATAATTAAAATAGTAACAGTAATAATAAAATCAGAATAGGTTATTATAGAAAATGGTGGGTTTTCCTTTATCTTTATGCAAAGACTGGATGACTGCTTGTTTAATATGTATATACTTACAACTACTTATTACAAGCCCCAAATGTACTTACTTTTATTAGTTTACCATAGAACAAATTTAATCGAAAATAAGGGCATCTAATGAAATAATATAGTAAGAATTGTAGCAGTAAGCCAAAGATGCATTTTCATGAATATGTGGCATTGTGGGAAGAGTAAACACACCTGTGAATCCCACACAGGCTCATATATAATGAACACACATGACCAGTGCACATGAGAAGAGGGACAATTCCTGCTTCAGATGCAGTAGGTATCACTACTGGTGTTATCACTAGTTTTCTCAAATTAGAGAATATTTTGGTCTCTTATGAAAGTAATGAGAGAAGGAAAGATGCAGGAACAAAAATTCCTCTCATTTTGCTTATAACATCCAAATTGTAACACCCAAGCCTTTTCAGGTCATGCCCTATACTCATTCAGGATTGAGTTAGTCTAAGCTGTTGCTGAGATCCCTTCCAACTCTGAAATCTTTGATTCTTACTTAAAAAATATAGTAAATTTGAGGAGATAAAGCATGATTAACAGAGGGATAAGGGAAGGCAGAGTAAGTTGGGTCTGAACTGAACCTTGAATGTAAATAAAGATTCTAAAAGGCAGAGATGGGGAAGGCAATGGGGTGGGAGATAAATACATGGAGGTGGGAGATTGAATGTTAAGTTTAGGTAATAACAAATTGTCCATTTTGGCTGAAGTATAGAGTATTCAAAGAAACATAATGTCAAACAAGTATGACTGCACACTTTAGCTGCCCCCTATAGATGTAAAAATTACAAAGCCCAGGGCAGCTAGGTGGTTCAGGGGATAGAGCACCACCCCTGAAGTCAGGAGGACCTGAGTTCAAATCTGGTCTCAGATAGGTAACACTTCCTAGCTCTGTGACCTTGGGCAAGTCACTTAATCCCAATTGCCTCAGCAAAAAAAAAAAAAAAAAAAAAAAAAAGTACATCTATGCATGTTAGATTATTATTGTTATCCAGAATCTCCTCTTGTTTGCTTTTCATTAGGAACTAAAGCAGAGTTGCTATGAAGACATGAATAAGGCACTGGATTTGTATTTAGGAAGGCCTGGTTTCAAATTCTGCCTCAGACACTAGTTGTATGATTTTGGGCCAGTCACTTAATTTTTCTTGGCACTGTGAAATGAGGGAGTTGGATTTTGTACTGTCCTCTAAGATTCTTTCTGGCTCTAACTCTGTGTTACTATGATCAGAATTTAAAATGAGGTCTTTTGCATCTTAGGAAAGATTTCTTGATGCTAGAACAGTTTATAAGACAGAGAAATGATATTTGGTGGCAGGATGACAAAGAGTTGGGAGTGATGTTTTGGAGTAGGGACCCCATTAATCATCTAAAATAAGAGACTTCTTCAAGACTTCTGCCGAGATATCTAGACACCAAGGTAGGAGGATGAGAAGATGGGTTAGTTAAGAGAAAGGCAGAAAGCTGGAGTTCTGAGGAAGGAAAAGCATTATTCATTTATTCTTCCCATTGAAGCCCAATATGATTTTTTGGTAGTTCAGAATGGTAATGTGATGTCTCTCTGAAACAACACTGATATTTGGTCCTATGCCTAATATTATCATTTATGGAGTCTTTCTTTTTCTGTGACCAGTGCAGCAAATGAAGTAATTTAGAATATAAGAAGCAGAGCTAAGGCTATATATATTAAACTAGAATTGCACTGTTATTCTCTTGATTTTAAATGAGAAATGGGAAATAGTTTTTTAATGATCAACACAGCAATGTTTATGGGAGGAAGGGAATAGAAAAAATCCCAGCATAGTTTAAGATCTTTCCTGAGAGAAAATTAAAAAAAAAAAAAAGCTATTCCCAGCTTAAAACCTTTGATCCTATGACCCTGGTCTTCATGTCATCTCCAACTTAGGTCAAGTTAGGCTTCAGGTAACCAAATGTTCCTTCTGTTGAAATTCCTACTATTAGCTTCCTTCCCAGCTCTTGGCATAGTGGCTTTTTTTGTGTGCAGAGTTGTTATTCTTCTTTTTATTGTTGTCCAGTCATTTCAGATACAACTGAACTGACTGTGACCTGATTTTTTTTGGCTAAGATACTTAAGTGGTTTGCCATATCCAGCTCATTTTACAGTTGAGGAAACTGAGCCAAATAAGAATAAGTGTCTTGCCCAGCTAGTAAGGGTCTGCGAACAGATTTGGTCTCAATAGGATATCTTTGTGATTCAAGTTGCAGCACTTTATCCATTGTACCAGCCTGTTGCCCTGTGCATAGCAAATAGGCTTAAGAAATTTTGATTGAACTGAGGTTGTTTAAATTTTTAGATAGTGGCTCCAGATAAACCCCTGTTGCAAAGCTCTGTAGGAGGAGAATTAGAAAAGAGTCGAGAGACAGGGATCCTAGTTTAGAAGCTAGGTGGCATAATGAAAAGAATGAAAGACTTGAGGTCAAGGAATACTCAAGTTCAAATTCGGCCTCAGATACTCAGTAGCTATGGTAAGTGGCTAAAATCTTTGCCTTGGCTCAGCTGTCAAATGGAGATAGTCATAGTGCCTGGTGCAGAGTAAGGACATAAAAAAAGGCACATTTTCTTTCTTTGTGGAGTTGGGTGAATAACTTCAGATTTCTGAGTTTTAGTCTTCAGACCTATAAAATAAAGACTAATGTCTTTATTTTATTTACAATGTTTCAGGCTTAAATATGTTTGTTGAATTGATTAAAAACCACAGTTTATTTTTTTGGGTGGCTTTGTTTATATATTGAACTGAATTGTTGAATTAACCCATTACTACATAAAACAGTTCTGTTATAATGTATGTTTTGAAAACATGAATTTGTTCCAATTCTGTATTAGGGAACATTTTGAGCATAACTTGAATTTTGGGTTTGCACATATTCAATTCTTTCTGTGAGAAATATTGAGGACCCAAAACACCAAGCCACTTTACACTAACTCACAAGCTGTGACCTTTCTGATGATTACTTCTGCAATCAGATTTCAGGTCTTTGTCAAAGTAGAGTGTCATTTTTTATTGCATCATCTTCTGGTGCCGTAGGAGTTTTACCTTATTTTTCTGAATGCCTCATATTTGTCATTTCTTACTGAACAATAATATTCCATTACATTCAGGTATCACTTTTTTTCCCTAGCCATTCCCTAATGGATGAACTCCTACTTACTTGAGAATTTGAGAATTGCATATGCCTACCATCTATTGTCACCATCCAATTCAGTGATAGGGTCAAGAAAAGAACCTTGTAACCTTCTATTATAGCTCTTTATCTGGGTTGAAACAAAGTCCATTAATTGGTACTCCTTGGGATGACCTTTTAACAAGATACAAACCTTTCCAACTATATCATCCAAATCATATCTCTTACATTTCCAAGTAATTTCTTTAAAGCTTTCATCAAGTTAATTGCTGAAATCTAGGGATACTAGGTCTACCAATTTCCTATCAGCCTGCTTACCCTCCATATTTATGCATTAACAAAGGAACATGCTTGAAACCAAATAAATCAATTTCTAATAATGGGACTTTCATCTCAATTTAACAAGCATTTATTAAGTGTCTGCTGTATAGCACTGGGGATATATATATATATATATATATATATATATATAGACACAGTCATGGTCTACAGAAGGGCTACTTTTTTGGCACAGGTTCTTTAGATACCCCTAAAATAAAATTTGTCCCGTAATGACTATATTTGGGATGAAAAAAGTCTTGGCTATTATTTTCAGTGTTGATATTGACTTTTTGCTGTGTCATGGCTTTCTGCTGTTTTTGCCCAAATGATACCCTGTTTTTATCTCAGAGCAGTACTTTAAATTCTGACTTACTTTCATTAGGGATGTACAGGTAGTAAATTACCTGCTGTGGCAAACGATGTACTTCTAATTTAATTGCCCTCCTTTTGTGGGTATCCGACTAGTTAATTGTTAGCCTCAATTTCCTCTCCCTCCTTTTATTTAATTTTTTTTCTGACTGCTTGGCATTGGCAGGAGAATGAGAAACTACATAGAGAGATGGGTTCCCTAACACAATCATTCATCTCTGAGTGCTGGGGACATGCTACCCCAGGGGATGTTAATACACTTTACCTTTTGTAAGTTGGTTTTTTTGGTAACACACCCAATTAAATCCCACAGTGGGAGCTAAGTCTTCTAGCACTTCAATGCCTGTCTATGCTACAATAAATAAACTGGCTCAGCAGCCACAAACATCAAACTACCAAGGAAACTGGGCGTGACTTTTGCTCGACCCTTAGAGGCCTGCTGGTTGTACCCTTAAATGCAAGGAGGTGGGTCATAAATATCCCATAATGTGCAATAAGCCAACAGTCCTAACTTTAAGAAACAAACAACTTTTTTTTCTCAAGAATTGAGTACATGTTTTGAGTAAAAGAGAAGAGAAGCTTTTTAAAGGAGATGAGATATGAAGAAAGTAGAGGGTAACACTCAATCAATTCTCTTGTCTTATTTGTGCTTGAGATTACCTTTCAAAGTTGAAGTGAAAGGGCAGCTAGATGGCATAGTGGATAGAACCCCAGCCCTGAAGTCAGGAGAACCTGAGTTCAAATCTGGTCTCAGACACTTAATACTTCCTAGCTATGTGGCCCTGGGCAAGTCACTTAACCCCAATTGCCTCAGCCAAAATATATATATATATATATATATATATATATATATATATAATATATATATATATATATATATAATATATATATAAATATAAAGTTGAAGTGGAGATTGCTTCAAAAAAAAAAGCAAGAAAATGAATATATAGAATGAATATATAATAGAGTGTTCCACTCTTTGGAATCCAGAGGAATATCCCTAACCCACCATGTGGCAGATGATGGTAACAGACATTTTTTTTTTAATCACTCTCGCTCAAAATCCTTTGATACCTCCTCAGTGATTGTAGAGACAACAGAATCAAAGATGAAATCCTGAGAACTTTTGTGGTATCTTTCTTTTCCTACATTTTATGGAGTTTACATACCTTTCTCATGTTCACCACTAGATTATAAACTTCTTGAGAATAGGAACCATGTTTATTCATATTTTTATCCCTTAGTTGAACATGACAGATGCTCAATAAGTATTTGTTGAAATAAGTTAGCTACCCAAAGGGAAAAAAAATGGTGTCTCACTGTCTACAAAATGAAAAGGGAAAGTCCTCAGCCTGATAGTCAATGCTTTTAATAATCAGCCTGGATCAAGCTTTTACTTTTACTTTTTATTCTTACATTGCCTCCAACAGAACAGAATACTTACTTTTCTTTGAGCATGCCCCAAGTTTCCTTTCTCCATGACCTTGCTTGTGTTGTTCTTTCAATGTGAAATGTTCTTTCAACCAAACACAATCTTCTCATAACTGCTTATTGAATTTTAACTGTTCTTGAAGACCTATGTGAAATACAACCTCTTCCAAGAGGTCTTTTCTCCTCTCCTCAATCATATGTGTCATCACCAGCTCCAGATTAAGAGTAAACTAATTTCTCTTTGGGTCAAGGTGATCCTGGTTCATCTCCAGGAGCCTCTCACCAGGCTTTGAGAGGCAGCATAGTCAGGAAGACCTAGGTAAAAATCTTGCCTTAGACTTAGTAATTATGTGACTCGGGCAAGTAACTTAAATTTTGTGTCTTATTTAAAAAATGAAAGGGTTAAAGTTGATGCTTTTTTAAACCTATACCTGTGATTCTACCACTCTTTGAGTTTCAGCATTGGTAGGGACCTCAGAAGTTTTCTAATCTAACTCAAACCTGATCAAGATTCTCCTCTGTGATATTAACTGGGAAGATGACCATACATCTTTTTCTTGAATTGAATGCTTCAACTTGAACACCAACCATTTTCTTCAAATCATCTCACAACAGATAATCTCACGAGACAAGGTATTACTTAAAGTTGTTCATGGACATTAATGGATGATGCTCTACTTTCCCATACTAAATGCTAATTTATTTTTATAGTCAGATGAGTCTAGACCCAAGAGTAAGAAAACAAAGAGCCTCTTGATGGCTAGAAATCTCTAGATATTTTGGCAAATGTCCACAAATATCACCTTCTTAAGTTGTGCTGAAGCATTAGAGTCTTCAGTTTTGTAAAATGTCCAATTAGTTTGCATGATTTCTCTGCTCCTTGCTCCCTCGGACCAGTGGCTGAGACAACAGTGTTTTATTTTTACTGCTGATAAGCAAGTCCTTTGTCTATGGCAGTTATGCCGAATATGGAAAACATTTGAGGTTATCCATCCTGGGAAGTATAAGGGAGATAAAAATTTCTGATGTGGTCCTCTAGTTGTTGTTGTTGTTGTTGTTGTTTTTTTTTTTTTTTTTTTTTTTTTTTTTTTTTTTACATAAAATGGTTTCCTTTTACTTTGACTCAGGAAAAAATACCACTATATTTTTAAAAGTTGCCTTTGTGAAACTAGTATTAGTGGAATATCACTTGGGTTTAGCATAGGCAAGGAAGCAGCAAGTATTTATTAAGCATATACCAAATGCAAGAAGGCAGCTAGATAGTATAGTGGATAGAGTCAAGAAGACTCATCTTCCCAAGTTCAAATCCTGCCTCAGACACTTACTAGCTGACTAATGACTAAATGACTAGAGTCATTTAATTCTGTTTGCTTCAGTTTTCTTATCTGTAAAAATAAAGTGGAGAAGAAAATGTAGAGGTCATCTAATCAACTTCATTCCAATTTTAATATTAGGGAAAACTAATTCTGGGGAGTCTTGGGGATCACAAATTCTTCTTGTTGTTCGATTGACCATTCGGTTATGTCTAATTCATCATGAACCCATGGATTATAGT
Source organism: Antechinus flavipes (assembly GCF_016432865.1). Classification (NCBI taxonomy): domain Eukaryota; kingdom Metazoa; phylum Chordata; class Mammalia; order Dasyuromorphia; family Dasyuridae; genus Antechinus; species Antechinus flavipes. The sequence goes on along the minus strand of NC_067398.1, from coordinate 298,100,499 downwards.
ACACCAGTCCTTTCTAGCCTCTGCAAAGTCAGTCCAAGTTCATATTCATTGTTTCCATTTACCAGAAACACATTGGTAAAAAGAACCAAATAGAATTTCAATTTAGCATCTTGGATTTCAAATCTGATGCGTTTCCCATTCTACCACGAGTTTTCAAAGGGTTTGAAGGAAGACATGAGTTCAAATTCAATCTCAGACACTTACTAGCTATATAACCGTAGGCTTAACCTGTCTGACTCGACTTTCCCAATTAGAAAACAGGGATAATAATGGTACCTACTTCTCAGGATTATTGTAAGGTTCAAATGAAATAATATTTATGTAATATTTAGTATAAGAAATTGAGGCAGACAGAAATTAAGTGTCACATCCAAAATTGAATTTGAATTCAAGTCTTCCTTCTCTGAGCCCAGTGTTCTATCTATTGTACCCCCTATCTACCTCCTCTTTCCACTAGCAAGGGCTAATTCCAGTATGTTTTTCAAGTAGAGAGAATTCAAGAATAAAGGTTGGTGTAAGGTATAAGATTAATATGCCCATTTCAAGGAAGGTGAGGACATATTGCAAGGGGAAAATGCATGTAAGTCACCTCAAGTTCAGGGTATAATACACAAGTTACAAAGAAAATTCAATTTAATTCAACAGTTATCTTTTTAGTGTCTATTAAAGACAAGGTTCTGTGCTAGATGAAATATAATAATAGATGAGGAAATGGAAGAAGTGGTAAGTATGAGATTAAACACAGGTAGGTACAATGGAAAGAAGGTTGCATTTATAGTCTAAGGATCCAGTTCAAATTCCAGCTCTGCCATTTTTACCTGTGTGGCTTGAGGTAAATCACACTAACCTCTCTGAGCCCCAGTTTATTCATGGATAAAATGAGATAGTTGGACTAGGATGACCTCTAAATTCCTTCCAGGTCTAAATCGATGTTCTACTAATTCTCTTGGGCAAGTTTTATTATTTATTTATTTTCATTTCTCAGGATCTTTCATATTCATTATTTCTTATGATACAGTTATTTTCCATTATACATTTCAATTCTCATACTTTATATTTTCATTATATTCACATACTTCAATTTGCACAATAATTCTCCAGTCGAGTCACTCATTTTGTTTCCAGTTCTTTGCTAAAATTGTAGAGTAAAAAAAAAAAAAAAAAAAAAAGTAAAGAGTATGGTTGTAAATCTTAGATAACATATATATTCTTTCTCTATATAATTAAAAAAATGAAGGTCCACTTTTCCCTCTCTCTTCCTTCTCTTCCCTTCTTTCATCGATAAAGCAAGAAAAAACAAAACAAAACAAAACTTGTTAAGTGTTATGGGCCAGAACTCTGTACTTGAAACAAGGATTCTTACAAGGTGCTAAGTGGAATTGATAAGACAATGGTTATCTAGTTTAGCATGGTGATTAATAGTTCTCTAGTTCAGTATGATTGATTTACTCTTACAACAAATAATGGTTCCCTAGTGATATAATGATTGGCTTATACTCAGTATGATGAATTTATTTGTACGATGATTTAATTGTAATAGAGCATATAAGCTGGGACTAATTCAGCCAGACAGATTCACTCCATCTCACACCACAATGGTGGCTGGCCTCCTGCATTTCTCCACTGAGACCAAGGCCTGTCTGCAGGCCACAAGAAAGCTAGCTGAGCCCCAGGCAAGGAAACTAGATGGTGAAGGAGAAAATAAAGAATTTAGACTTTAATGCCTGGCTATTCTCGTGGTGATTACTGAAATAAAGGCTGGTCTAGAAATCTCCAGAAAACCAACCAGAACATTACAGTTAAAAATATATGTAGTGCCCCATAATTGTAGTTCCCCACCTCTGCAAAGAATGGGAAGAAAAGTAATTTTTCATCTTTTCTTTGAAGCCAAACTTGGTTCTTATAGTATAACTAGGAACTTTTGCACCGGGGGCAGTTCTTGTTGCACTTATCGTAGAGAGATGTGGTTGTTGAGAGTCAAGACAAACATTGCATCAGGGAAGAATGTAGGTCATCTCCTACACAGTCCAATTTGAGGGTGGTAGGAAAGAAGGAAATCCTCAGAGTAGATGCATTGTAGAATCAGGCTGCTTGAGGATCATTAGACAAAGTGGTTATCAATGGAAGAAAGCCAAAGGATTTGACATTTTGGGGCAAAGCCCTAGTCATTCTGTCCTTATTATGACTTTTTTTTTTTTTAAACTTTATTCTCCTTTATGCACTCCATGTTCTGATCAAGTTGGCCTCTATCTGTTGTTCTTTGAATTCAGCATTCCTTTTCATCTCTGGGTCTTTGTCCCCACTCTATTGTCATCTTCACTTTTTAACATTTTGATCCCTTTATAGGATCAGCATAAGTACCATCTTTAATGCTAAGCCTTTGCTGATTTGTGCTTTTCCCTTTCTTAGACTGCTTTCTATGTCCATATCTGTGTACATGTTATAGTATCTCTTTCTCCATCCCAATGATATAACCTGATTAATTTATTTTTTGTTGTTTGTATCCCTGCTGCTTAAATCAGTGCCTAGCACATAGTTGGTATTTTAAAATATTTGTTGAATTGGTTTACAATAGTGGGAGGTTTGTTTTAGGACAAGGATAGTGGTATTAGAAAAAGAAGTAGGGTTGTTTTAAATAGGATATCTCTTATTTTCTCTATTCCATAAGATAAATATAAAATAAATAAAATTAGGAAAAAAAGAAAAAGGAGCAGCTGTAGGGAAACTCTGAATTTCAGTCATTTTGGATTTTGATGATAGGAATATAAGAGATAGGAAGAGGCAATTAAGTTTTTTTTTAATTTTTGTTTTTATTTATTTTTTTAAACCAAGTTGTATGCGCACTCTCTCTCTCTCTCTCTCAAGAAATTTACCTTCACTAATAGCATTGTACAAAGTCATTTTTTCCCCCTGAGGCAATTGGGGTTAAGTGACTTGCCCAGGGTCACACAGACAGGAAGTGTTAAGTGTCTGAGACAGATTTGAACTCAGGTCCTCCTGACTTCAAGGCTGGTGCTCTATTCACTGAGCCACCTACCTGCCCCCACAAAGTCACTTTTCATAAAGAGAAGATATGTTTTTCTGAGACTCCCTACATCTGCTTGATAATCTAAAAATCCTTGAGTCTAAGGCAAAAGCTTTCACTCTACCATCCCCATTCCCAGATGGAAAAGGCTTAAAAATGCAACAATTTGGGAGAATTAGTAGACTGATCTGAATGAATTTTAGTCCAAGTGTAAATAAGGATATCAAACTGTTTTTGACTTTGTTGGAACAAAGGGATTAGAGACCAAGGGGGATGCCATGGAGCAAAAATAGGAAGGAGATTTTTGAGGCTGAGAGAATAATAAACTTCTCTTACCTCATAATTTTTCTTTTGCTTCAGATTTTCTTCCTTTTTGTTGGAACAAATAAAAGCTGTGTGCAAAAGTATTTTATATCCTGCCTAGCCTTGAAAAATCTAGAATATTATTCTCTTCTATATTCTTATTTTTTTTTTCCTCTTCTGTTATCCTCAAACTCTAAAAGCATGTAGGGGAAGAGGGAAAAGGGAAGGAAGCAGAGATCAGGGAAGAGTCATATATGATTTAAAAAATTCTACTTGAAGCCCAAAAGTTTGGTGCACTTAAAAAGAACCAAGAGAAAGGATGATAAACTATAATAAAAATAGAGAGAAACAATACATTTTTCTAAAGTGTGCGTGTGTGGAGATTTCTGTAGTTGTTTATTGCAGTTGTTACTAGAAGTATTTGTATAGCACAAACTATACCTAGAATATAAACCTTTTTAAAGGAAGTTATGAAAAAGGGTACTTAATGGAAGCACCATCTCTGACCTGGGTTAGACTGGTGGCCTCCCTTTCTGTCATTCCCCATATCCAATGGAGGTGATACCACACAGGAAGTGATATTTCTTTCTCTCTTCTATGGATGGAAATGTGTGTGTGTGTGTGTGTGTGTGTGTGTGTGTGTGTGTGTGTGTGTGTGTATTTATGTATCACTGGAGTCATGATGGGAAAGCAATCCCCTTTTCCCAGATCTCCAAGAAAGACTCAAGTTCTTCAGAGGGAAGAAGCTACAAGTCGAGATTTCAGCGGAATTACGCCAGAAGCCCTCTCTCCGAGGCAAGGCAGAATATTTTCCACTTGGCTGGCTGGTGGCAGAAGAAGAGTTTTCAGAGGAAGAAGCTACGAGTCGAGAGTTCAGTGGACAACCAGATTCATCTTCATCTCACACCACTGTGGTTGGTGGCTGGGCTCCTGCACGCCCCCCATTGAGACCAAGCTGGTCTGAAAGACTCACCAGAAAGCTAGCCAAGCCCCAAGTAAAGGAGACAAGAGATTCATTCCATCTCTGTGCTGGTTGGAGGCTGAAGAAATCAGAGCCAGAGGCTGAAGGACAAAACCCTTGGATTTGGTGACATTCGGAGGGAGCTCTTGGAACCAAGCGAGAGATAGACCTCTAAGCTAACCGGGCTATATTGGAGATAATAAAAGATCTGAACTTTTATCACCTGGCTGCTTTTTGAGAAGAAAAAGCTCACCACATTTTGGCGTATTTTGCAGTATGAACTCCACTTTGACTATTTTGTTGGACTTGTATCCTACAGAGCTCACTATATTCAGAAAGCCACAAGTAGTTCTGTCCAGGTTCCAAGCATATCCTTGCTACAGATTTCCAGTCATTAGGGGTCAAGATTTCAAAAGACAAATTTTGTAATAGCATCTTAACATAAGCTGATGTAGCCCCATAAAGAGTGCAAGCTTTTTTCAGGTCTTTGAGGATTTCTATATCAAAAGGTGAGTATCTTCTACTTTCTTGACCTGAAGAATTAAACTGTTGAATTACAGGAAAAATGTGGTGTTGAAATTCTGATACATTTTTCCCTTCTTCTTTGGCCTTAATTAGTCCCTTTTGCAATCTAGTCATAGGAGCAGCTGGATGCTGGGGGGGAGGTGCTGGATGCTGGGGGGGAGAAAGAAAGCTTTAAGCATTTATGCCAAAACATTTCTTTTCACACTTAATCATCAGTCTTCCTGCCACCCAAATCTTTACTTAAATTTACTTTATTCCAATAGAAGTTCTGGTTATTGACTTTGTCATAATTAATAACTTAAATAGATGTAGAGAAAATGAATTTATGTGTAATTATTTCCATAGCAATCACTTTAGATTCATCTTCTCTAGCTCCTTTTTAGTTACAACCATTTAAAGATATCAAACCATATCTTATTGAAGATTTGAGAGATTTTATTTTTTCTTTTGGAAGCAATTCAGGTTAAGTGATTTGCCCAGGGTTACACAGTTAGGAAGTATCTGAGGAAGGATTTGAACTCAGGGCCAGTGCCATCTACTTGTACCTTGATTGGAGAGATTTTCAAGAGTATCCTTGATTATATTTGATTTTTACTTTACTTAACTTTTAAGAGCCTAATCTGTATAAAAGTGCCTATTCATGTTAATATAAGTTAATGTGTAAGTTCATTGGAGAAGTATAAAATGCCACATGAGAAATCTAAGAAAGAAAGATAATTTGTTCCTTAGATTTAGAGGCTTAGTTTTAGAATGAACAGCAGAGACCATTCAGTCCAACATTTTCATTTTATAGATCAAGAAGCTGAGGCTTAAGGAAGTTAAGTTGTATGCTTATTGCCACAGAAATGGAAAAACCACAGCTGGAGAAATGGAACCCATATTTTCTCACTTCGGAGCCAGTGCAACCTCTAGCTTGACTTTAAAGCATGAATGACAATTCTTTAAGGCTGGGATAAGGCAGTCTGAGCAAAGACATGGAGCTGGAAAAAGATGGGGTAAACAAGGAAGCCCAAACAACTAGCTGAAGCATTGAGCATGGGGAGGGAAAGATGATGAGATAAGGCTGGAAAAAATAGGGTAGCACCAAGTTGTGGATAGACTTTTTAGACTCATAAGGCTGATCTTTTCTTCATAGGCCATTGAAAGATTTGGAAGAGAGGAATGACATCACTAGATCTCTTCACGCGGCAGATTGGGTTGGAAGTCAGATAAAGAACTGGAAGCGTTAGGTAGCTCAGTGGATAGAGTATCAGGCCTGGAGTCAAGAAGAACTGAGTTCAAATATGGTCTCAGAATCTCAGCTATGAGATTCTGGGCAAGTCATATAAATCTCTTTACCTCAGTTTCCTCCTCTGTACAATGAGCTGGAGAAGGAAATAACATTTTCCAAGAAGATCCCAAATAGGGTCACAAAAAGTCAGATATAATTGAAGAATAATAACAACAACAACAAATTTCCATTCGTCTAAATCTAATTCCTTTTCTGTAGAAAACCAAGGACATATGTACTTAACAATTTCTAAAAGTTCAGTGATCTGCTCCAAAATTATAATTAAACCTTGGCTTTCCATAATTTTGACAATGCTCTCTAAACATTTTCCTTGAACAGAAACAGGCTGTTTTCTAAATATCTGTCCCATCTTAGATGAAATTCTACTTTAACTCTTCTAACAAAATTTCTTTGTTGCACTCACCCTAATTTCTGGGTTGAAGAGTCTTTTCCACTGGATCAGGATCAGAGGCTTTTCCACTTGAATCAGGATCGGAGCTTTTCCACTGAAATCCACGGAGGGGTCTGTTTGCCCCACGTTGGGCGCCAAAATGTTGTGATCTAGTTCAGATGGATCTGAATCGGTCCCTGTTCGGGCGCCAAAATGTGGTGAGCTTTTTCTTCTCAAATCACAGCCAGGTGATAAAAGTTCAGATCTTTTATTATCTCCAATATAGCTCGGTTAGCTTAGAGGCCTATCTCTCTGCTTGGTTCCAAGAGCTCTTGCAGCTTTGTCCTTTGCTTCTGCCTCTGCTTTCTTCAGCCTCCAGGCAGAAAAACTGCTTAAAAATCACTGTGATAGTTCAGGCCAGGGCTATTGAGGGCCTGTATTAATTAGCATGATGACAATAGGAATAAAGAGGGGCCAATGACAGAGAGAGCTATTTTGAGGATAAAATCTATAAATAATAGTTCTTATTATAGTGAGGTGACAAGAATCTATGACTTCTTTTCTTTCAGGATCAAGTGGGGCTGCAGGAAGCTTAATGATTGAGATTTCATGGGAGTACCTGAATGGCAGTACCATTAATAACTAGACTTTTTATTGATATGTGAGAAAGGTGTAACCATGTATTGATTTTAGCACAAATCCAAGTGACCTGAACTTTTATCTAATTATTTAGTCATTCATTCATTTAACAAATATTAAACATTTATTGTATGCAAGGTGCTATGTTGGTATCTTATGCCTTATGAATTCCTTGGTTTCAGACAAAATTAGAATCTAAATTAAATTATTGGAGTTATTCCAATTCAAGCCAAACAAACTCCCCAAAAAACCACTTTATAAAAATCTTCTTCTAGAAGAGGGAAATTTTCAAATTTCACTGGACCTAGAGTTAGGTAGATCTGACTTCAGTCTTAGATACTTAATGTCCCTTATCCAAATCACTTGTGCTTTTTCTATCCCATCTCAGTTTCCTCCTCTATAAAATGGGAATTAATTAAGCATCCACTTCCTACAGTTGTTGTGAGGATCAAATGAGATAATTTATGTAAAGTGCTTCACACAGTGACTGGCTATAGTAATTACTTAATAAATGTTTATTTCTTTCTTTATTCCCAGTGAGTTTGACTCACTCTTGGCAATTTTACATTATTTAAATAATTTGAAAAAAAACTGGTGATCATTAATAGCTAACCTGGCTTTATAAAAAATAGGTTGATGATAATCTAATTTAATTTTTTAATTGATAGAATTGCTAGACTGGTATGTTAATGGCATTCCTTTTATCTACTGTCCAATTTTCTCTTGAAATCACAATTTTGGACCAAAAACTGGGCTGATAGATTAAAAGAGGGCAGCTAAGGGGTGCAATAGATAGAGCACTGGGTATGGAGTCAGGAAGACCCGACTTCAAATCTGGCTTCAATCTGTGTGACCCTGGGCTAGTCACTTAATCTTGTTTGCCTTAATTTCATCATTTATAAAATGATGACATCAAATAGGATCATGAAAAGTCATACATGACTGAAACTATTGAAGAACAAAAAATTTCACAGACATTCCTATATTTTAGCAATGCATTTGACAAAACTCTTCACACAGTTGTAGACAAGATGGCAAGCTAGCAGTTTTGAGTTTTTTGAGTTTTTTTAAATAATTTTTTTATTTTTCCAAATATATGTAAGGATAGTTTTCAATGTTCATTTTTGTAAGACTTTGTGTTTTAGTTTTTACTCCTTTCCTCCTTTCCTCCCCGTCCTCAAGACAGTAAAGAATCTGATATAGGTTAAATATGTGTAATCCTTTTAAACATATTTATGTATTTGTAGAAGACATTATTGTTAGCTTGATTCAAAAGGCAGGGCTGTCAGATTGTTCCAGGATCTGTTCTTGGTATTATTCTGTTCATCAAATTTGTAAATGATAAAAAGTAGAATGGATTACACATTTACTATGTCAAATAAAATCAGGATCAAAATGAACTTGTCAAGCTACAATTATGACTTAAACATATGATGGCATTTAATAGTAAGAAATGTAAAATCCTATATATAAGTTCAAAAAAAAATCAGTTGTTAAAGTACAAGGAGGAGGTTATAAGTAGAGAAAGATATGGCCAGATAGAAGGTTCTCTTTTAGGGAGGGTGTCAATCGAAAAGGTTTTAGTATACAGTGTAGAATGGTAGCCCCCAAAAGCAAATTTGATCTTGGGTTGTTTCTAAGCTCTAAAACAAAGGAAGTCATTATCTAATTGTATTCTTCTGTAGCCTATCCACATCTTGTGTTACATTCTGGGTGCCATATTTTTGGAAAAATACTGACAAATTGGAACCAGTCCAAACAAGGGTAAACAGAATAATGGAGGTACTAGACAACATATCACATGAAAATTGGTTGAAGGTTCTGTATATGTTTATTGTGGAGAAGATAAGACCTGTGTATGTCATGATAGCTATTTTCGAGTGTTTAAAGGATGGTCATATAGAAGAGAGATTAGTTGGTTGGGTTTTTTGAGGGGAGCAGAGGATTTGCTTTGGCTTCAGAAGGAAAATGAGTAAAAAATGAATATTTCAACCCAATATGAGGAAAACCTTTCTAATAATTAAAACTCTTTAATAGTAGAATTACCTTTGGAGGTAAGAAATTAATTCTCACTGGAAGTATTTAGATGAAAGCTATATGATCACTTGTAAGCTATGATGGTTCTTGCTCAGGTAGGGGAGCACTAATTGGTTTTTGACATTTCTTTTCAACTTAGAGAGTCTTTGATTCAGTAGTAATAATAAGAAGAGATTAGGTAAGTTTTCTGGATGGATAAACTCTTGACTTTCCTAAATTTTTGCCTACCTTTCCCCTTTAAAAGGAAACTATTCAGAGCTCCCAGCATCATTTTATCAAAAACTTGCAACCGGAAATGGATCTTCTTTTGATTAGTGAACACATAAAGTTTGTTCATAACAATAGGAATTATTTACAAATATTATTTAATTTTATTCTCACAACAACCCTATGAAGGAAGTGTTTATAATATTTTCCTCTTAGAGATGTAGAAGCTGAGACAGAAATGAAGTGATTTTTTCCAGAGTAACATAGATAGTAATTTCCTGCATGAAGATTTGAACTCAGGACTTCCTGACTTTGAATTCAATACTCTAGTAATTAAGCAACCTACTCATGCTCATGAATATGCTTTATTGTGAAACTATAGTCTATTATTAGGGAGCATGTGAATAACTGGACAGATAGCTACAGTTGGGCAAAGAGAGATGTACCTGCAGTGAAAATGGTAACTTACTTGTCATGAGATATGTGGAGGCTAAATGTGATAAAGATGTCATGAAAACCCTAAAAAGATTTAAGCTAGACAGTTCTTTCTTGAAAGTTATACACAAAGAGCTTCCAGATTCTGTGGGTGAAATTTTGACTCTTGATATACCTATTGGACATAGACCATCACCAGGACTCAGAATATAATGACTTTCCAAATGCATCCATCAAATGAGAGAATATTTATGAATAACTTTTTGCAGTGCTTGACACACAGTAGGTTCTATATAAAAATGCTTATTCCCTTTTCTTCCACAGTTGTTTTCCTTATTGTTCATTTTCATATATTCTTCATAATGAGAAAAGGAAAGCAATCTCTTGTCGAAAAAAGAAAGAAAAACTGAATAATGAAAGGGAGAAAAAGAATGAATCATCTGATGCAATTTTAGAACAAAAACATCTTTTTTTCTTTTCTTTTCTTTTCTTTTTTGTTGTTTTCGTCTGGGTACGATAAAGAAAATAGACGCTTTGGAAAGAGACATATTTCTCAGAATCCCAGCATTTGATGGAATGACACAGACAATTTAGTAGAAATTGAAAACAAATTGCTCAAAGAAACTGAGATTTTTACTTAAGTGGACACCATAATTCTTTAAGGGCGTTAGAAGAACATAGAAAAGGATGTTTTATTGGAATAACATAAGTTAGATTCCATTAGCAAAAGTCAGAAAAGAGCTCTTGTTTGAGTGAACTAGAATTGGCTGATGATATTGACCTTGCAAGGACAGCAAAAAGTATGTAAGGCTATTCAGATATTGTCAGTGTATTCAGGGTTGCATCCTTGATGATGATGGTGAGGCATAATGAAAGTTTGACACCTGAAGAAATCAGAAATTTTTCCAGAGATGAAACATATGTCCACAGCTATGTGGGACTTTAACATTGAATTATAAAACAATTCTAAGATATTGACTTAGATTATAGATATCGAAAGACATGAAAAAATAGTTGAATTTGGAATATGCTGAATCCTTTTAAAAAATTAAACTAAGATCAGTTTCTAATTGTAATGAAGAATAATAATAGCTAACACATATATAATAATATAGTCCTTTAAAATTTGCAAAGCACATTACAAATATTATCTTATTTTATCTTATTATTTGGAGAAGTAGGCATTATTATTGTTATTATCTCTATTTTATTATTGAAGAAACTCAGGTAGCTAGGGGCAAGTGACTTGTTCAGGGTCACAGCTAATCAGCGTAAGAAGCACAATTCAAACTCAAGTCCTTTTGACTCCAGATCCAGTGCTCTAACCATTGCAAATATAACAAAAAGTATTTCCTTGCCTAGAATGTTATTTTTTAAAACTTTCACAATGAAAAGATTTAAAAAGGAACTTATGATTTTATATACAAGTAATTCTTTTTTTGTGTGTGAGACATTTAGGATTAAGAGAGGAAAGTCTTTGAAGTATTAAATGTCCACATTTCATCTCAGGTCCTCCTGATTTCAGAGCTGGTACATTATCTAGCTGCCTCATGTGATTTTTTTTAAAGGGAAACTATTATTCTATTTCTTTCTTTCTTTCTTTTCTTTTCCTTTTATTTCTTTCTTCCCTTTTTTTTTTTTTTGCTATTGTAAATCTTGATACCTATAGACCCAAATCCAAAACCCATCTCAGAAAACTTAGCATCCCATTGCAACTTGTATGTGAATCCCTCATGTACTTAGTTTCATGGGCAACCACAAATAATTTGGAATTATTCTTGTTTTCATCACTCACTTACTGATTCCTATCTGCTGTAGATGCCTTAGATACAAAGAGTGTGGGAACTCTATGAGAAGATATCTGAGAATCTCATTAATAGGAAGTAGTCCCTTACAGGAGTTGATGCTTGCTCTGTGAGGCAGTTAAATGGTACAAAAGACAGAGAACCAGGCCTGGATTCAGATAGATGAGTTCAAATCCAGGCTCATAAACTATGTGATCCCCCAGGAAAGGCATTTAACCTCTGCTTGCCTCAGTTTCCTTAGCTGTAAGAAGGGGATTTTATGATTAAATAGAATAAAGTAAAATGTTTGTAAAGAGCTTAGAAGTGCCTGGCATATAGTAGATGCTTAATAAAAGCTTGTTTCCTTCCTTTCTTCCCCCAAAAGTGTGGAGTTAAGTACCCAGAGTCATAGGCATCATCAATGGCAGGCAACAAACTTACATTTGTCCTTTTCCCCAAGGGAAGATGAAAGTACAGAAACTGGTAATGGGGAAGTACTATGTTCATTATTTCTTGGACATGATCATGAGTAATGAGAACATAGTTTCCATCAGTTTAAGATAATTCTTGATTTTGTTTTTTTCAGCTGGCAATATAGGTATTTTAGGACCCAATTAAAAAAAAAAACAAACGATTTTAGGATTGATTGATCTAATCCATCATGCCTAGTCCCTGCAACAAAATGTGAGTGAGAAGTTGGGGCTGCTTCATTGATAATTTGTAATTGCTAATCCTCTGATAGTGTCAGTCCCCTAAAATTGCCTCTTGTTTATTTTGAATATATCTCTATATATACATAATGTCTCCCTTGCTTCATAAATGATTGCTGATTGAATGACTGATTATTCCCTGTCTTGGGTTGGGCAGAATTGGGCTAGGCTCTGACATATAAAGTAGCAGTTCAAATGCAGGCACTTGAAAGCAAACTATTGTGCTATAGACTTCATAGCTCAATAGTCATATTGGAAAATATTAAGCAGTCGTAGCAACTTAGTCACCTTCATTTACTTAGGTTCAGAGTAAACAACAGTTTATGAGTTAAGTGCTTCTGAATTATATTTTTATCTTCTTGGAGAAATATCTATTTGAGTAGGAGAAATATATTTTATTGTTGTTTAGTCATTTTTCAGTCATGTCTGATTCTTTGTGATTCCATTTGAGGTTTTCTTGACAAAGATATTGGAGTGGTTTGTCATTTCCTTTCCAGTTCATTTTACAAATGAGGAAACTGAACAAATGGGGTTAAGTGAGTTGCCCAGTCACAGCTGTCTGAGACCATATTTGAACTCAGGAAGATGAGTTTTCCTGACTCCAGGTCTAGCGCCCTAGAAATGTAGACTGTTTGCTTCAATGAGAGAAGCCAAGGTCTCCTGCACTATCCAAAGTCCAGGGAGAAATCACTCTCTCCTTACCTTTGATTACAGAATTCTTAACTTCCTTCAAAGCACAGATACCAACTCCATAATGAGGCCTTCGCTAAGCACTGTCTTCCTCTTGAAATTATGTTCCTTGGTAGATTTATATCTTTCTGTGAGAATGTAAACTCCTTGAAGACAAGAAATATTTTATTTTGGTCTTTTTTATCCTTTTTTTTCCTTTTCCCTTCCCCTCTCTTTTCCTTCTTCTGTCTCTCTTCATCTTTTGTCCTTTCCTTTCTTTCTCTTCTCTCCCTTTCTCATTCCTAAAAGAAAAAAATATACTACATGATTACTGTACTATATACATAGTATATAGCATAGTATAGTTATCATTATATACTACATAATTATTATAATTATAACTATATTGTAACTATAATTCTAAAGGCATTACTAGAGCAGGGGCATGTTGGAATAAGTAGTATAACTAATGCAAGAAAAAGTGTGGCATTTTCTGAATAAAAGTCAGTTCAAGTCAGATTTAATAAATATCTGTCATAAGTATTACAATATACTAGGGATAGAAAGACAAAAATCAAGTAGTTCCTCCTCTCAAAGAGATTATCTTCTATAGTTTCTGCCATGGTGTGTATATATGTTTGTGTGTTACATGTAAATAGATGAGTAAAGGAAGAAGAGAGAACATTAAAAGTTGAATGAATAAGGGACAGAATGTCCAGACAGGGGAATGGGGGTGGTCAGTCTTTCAGAATGAATGGAGAGTCAGCATGGCACTGTGGATAGAGGAATGATCTTGAAGTCAGGAAAACCTTGGTTCAAAAGCTGCCTCAGACATTTACAATCTATGTGACTGACCCTGGGCAAATCATTTAATTTTATAAAATGAGGTGATTAAATGTAATGGCCTTGAAGTCCTTTCCATTTCCCAATCTATGATCTTATGAAGTATGATGGATAGGTTGCTAGCTTTGGGAAATAGTGAATAGTACATTTAACTATGGAAAGGCAGTGTAAGGATATGTTTTGGAGGAACTTAAATGCTAAGCTAAGGAGTTTGTATTTTATCCTGAATGCAATAAAAAATCCCTAAGATTTTTTTTTATCATATTTTATTTTTTAAATAGTATTTTACTTTTTCTCATTACACATAAAGATAGTTTTCAACATTCATTATTATAAGATTGCGAATTCCAAAATTTTCTCCCTCCTTTCCTTCCTTGTTCCCCAAAATAGCAACCAATCTGATATACATGTGCAATCATATTAAACATTTCCACATTAATTACATTGTGAAAGAAGAAACAAAACACTTCCCAAAACACACACGTAAACATAATATGCTTTAATCTGCATCCAGGCTCCATAGTTCTTTCTCTGGATGCCACTGAATATTTTTGAATAATAAGATGATGTGGTAAAATTGAGCCTTAGAGAAAATGACTTCGATAGCTATGTGGAAAAGGGTCTGGTGAAAGACAAAACTAGAAGGAATTTTGGTTTTAGGACATTGATTATTCTAGTAGTTGGCAAAAGGTGATGAGAATTGGTGATTGTGTGTGTTGAGCGAAGGAAACTAATGCAAGAAATGTACAAGTAAAATTGACATTAAGGCAGTATGTTATCAGATTGATCATATGAATATATTATAACATAGATTGTTGTCAGATTGATCATATGAATAGATTGTAAATAAATCATAGATTTAGAACTGGAAGAGATGTCAAAGATTTTTTTTAGTCCAATGCTGTCTTCTTAATGATGAAGAGACAAGTCTGGGAAAATTATGTGATTTGCCCAAAGTCAGGAGCCAATATGTGGTAGGGCTGAGATTTGAACTCAAGTTATCTGATGCCCAAACTGAATCTACCATTCTTTTCCACTGGACCATTCTGTTTTATTTGCAGTATATGTTCTAATAAGCATTTCTAAGATGGAAGTCTTTTTGCCTACCTATTATATGTGTTGGGGGCAGAAAGCATAGGTAAGGAAGAGAGGAGGTGATGATGAGACCTTTTTTCCACTTGTAAATAAAGTTGCTAAGAAGGCTCAGACATTCTGGGCTAAATAGTTACAAATTTCTCCCTGAAAAACCTAGTTAGAGGGTAAGGGAAAACATTTGTGTTCATTTAAGTGCTTAAATTTCTGAGATTTCTGTTCCTGTTCCTTTCCTGAACAAATGGCTGAAAATAGTTAATGCTTTTTTTGGATTATTTAATGTCACTGACAAGGTGGTCTTTTCTAATCCTGGCTAATCTCATTTGTATTTAGTCTTTGGGAATCTTCTCTCCAAAGTCTTCCCCAAGACTGATTTTCACAGGATCCTTTTTTATACAATCAATTGGACCATAGACCATAGAGTTGGAAGAAAATTGATTATTATTCTATCTCCCTCTTGATGTGTGTCCAGTTAAGTTACCTTACTCAAGGTCACAGAGATAGTAACTCACAGAGCATCTTCATCAAGTACTTTGAATATTCCACATTTGATAGGTACTGTCGTCCAAATTTCTACCTATCTCTGCCCACGCACTGTCTAGGCATATTCTCTATTTCCTTGTCCAGATTACTGGTGAAAGTGTGAAACAATATCATTCTTTATCTAGATGAGAGCCCTGGAGACGACCACTTATTATGCATCCCCCCACAGTGTCAAATGATGATAGTTTTCAAATATAATACTTTGAGAATGAAGAATAGTCTACTCAAGATCACTTTTCCTAGTTGGAAGAAAATATTAGGTTAAAAAGAGAGATTTGTCTGCTATGAGCTATTATTTAGTTTACCTTTCATTACATAATAGGGAGCCAGATTTACAATCATAGAACCAACAATCTCTGAGTTGGAGTACATCTCAGTGGCTTCTTTGTCCAAACTCCATCTGAAGAAAAATCTCCTCTGCAACATACAAGAGCCCATTAAGATTTTTTGAAGACCTGCAGTGTGCCATTCCATTATTAGATGACTCCAATTATAAGGAAATTTTTCCTTACATCAGATTTAAATGTATCTTCTTGGGACTTCCACCCATTTCTTTTAGTTCTTCTTCTAGGGAAAGGGAAAAAAAAACAAGTCTAATCTCTATTTCTTGTGACAATAAAATTATCATGTCTCTCTCCCCACCCCAGTCTTCTATTTTTTAGGTTAAATATTCCAATTCCTTCATATGATCTTTATACAAATTTAAAACTCCAGTGTTTTGGCCATCTTCCTCTGTACATCGGAGAGGTTATTAATTTCCTTTCTAAAATGTGGTGATCAGAACTTTATAAAATAGCATATAGGTAGCTTGATTTTTGGTACTGTTTGGTTATTTTCAGTAATGTCCAATTCTCTGACCCCATTTGTTTGTTTTGTTTTGTTTTGTTTTTGGCAGATACTGAAATAGCTTTACAATTTCCTTCTCCAGCTCATTTTATAGATGAGGAATCTGAGGTAAACTAGGTTAAATGGCTTGCCCAGAGTCATACTGCTAATAAGTGTCTGAGGCCAGGTTTGAACTCATGAAGATAAGTCTTCCTGACTCAAGGCCCAGAACTCTATCCATTATACTGCAGTCTACCCAAGTAAATAAAATATAGAGATAGTAATGAAAACTTCATCCTAGACAATATGCTTTTCTTAATATAGCTTAATATTCCATGAACTATTTTTGGATTGTGACTGTTGAATTATATTGACTTTGAACTCCACTAAAACCTGCAATCTTTTTTATATTAGTTGCTAGCTAGACATATCTCACCTCTCTTGTACTTGTGACCTTGATTTTTAAAAAAATCTAAATGTGTGGCTTTTGATATTTATTTATTCTTGTTAAATGTCACTTTTGTCAATTCACTCAAATAGTCTAGATTGTCAATATTTCTTTCAATTTTCAATGTATTTTTGAATCTTAGCTCTGTTATTCTTGATATTATCTATTCCCCCAGGCTTTGTATCAGCTCTTTTATGTCTTTAAGTCATTGATAACATTTTAAAACAGCACAAGGCCAAGCATAGATTTATTAGAGTTCTCCTTCCAAGTTGAAATGCAAGACAACAGTTTCTCTTCTGATTCCTTCAATCTAAAATTCTGGTCTCTCCTTTATTCATTATTTAAGCTGACACTTCATGTATCTCACAACCAGATTTGAGATCAGGAATTCAGTGCCTAGTTTCACAGCAGATGGAATGGTGGCATGTAACCTAGGGAGAGATAAAGAGGTCAGCCATAGGAAGAGAGCCTTGATAAAGTGGGAGTTGCATGGATCATCCCCCTGACATACTGGATGGCCTCAGAATCCCATCACTGGGAGGCCTTGGCTGTTACCTTCACTTTCCCAAAGTTAGCTTTCCTGTGAACTGCCTGTGATTAAATTGGTCACTCTCGGAGAAGAGTGTTTCCTCCCTTTCTTTCTTCCCTCCTCCCTGGAGTCTGGCTTGAGTACCCTGCATTATAGCTCAGTGACATCATATTTTTATATCTGATACTAGTAGCTAAATCATGTTACAATTTTCCAAGAAAAGAAATAGTACCTCTTCTCACTTTGGCACTTGAGTTAAAGCCCTCCTTCCCCCAGCCTTGCTAGTTCTGGCTCTTTCTGTGACCAGTAAATAATAAGAATCTGCACACTTCTATAGCCTTCTTTTTTCAGAGAATCTGACTTTTCCATTTATTAAATGGTTTATCATTTGACATTACCACTGACCCCTCTCCTTTACTAATGTCTCTTTTACTGAGACTGCTTGCTTAAGATTATGTGAAGTATCTTTGAAGGTGGAGAAAACAGAGGCTAGTAAAAGATAAAGATTGTTTGCTAAAATATTTAACTAAACAGAATGCATGGACTTCATTTCACATTTAATGTAGAATTTGAGTAAGAGACTAGGACTCTAAAAGGATTGTAAACTTCCAGTACAATTTGTACTGGACAGATCAGACTTTGGATATAATTAAATCTTTATTTTAAAAGTTTAGTAGACATGATCATTTACTTCCCTTCATGTCTATTAGGGAAAACATTTCTGAAGTCCTGTTAACCCCCAGTTCTTAGGCTATAATCACTAATGTGGATGGATTATTGCTGAGATAAAATGGCTGATGAACATGAAGAAGACACTGATAGGAGGTAAAGTATTCATCTCCATATAAAAGGTAATTAGAGCCAGGGAGACAATTTTGAAGATAGGTCTAAAAAGGCAGACACAGTTGAATGCTTTTTCAGTCATCAGTAGCATTTGGTGGAATAAGAAGAGGGGTGTTGGGGAGGGAAAGGGAGGATAAAAAGAGCATGCATACTTATGCTTCATCAAGTAGTCTTGAAGAGTCCTATGAAATGAAAAGGAAGGGCAACTTTTATCTCCATTCCCTGACACACATGGCAAAGCAGAAATTGCTGAAACCTGCCTTCGATTCAGACCCTGCTTTAGTCTAAGCCAACCCCTCAGGCTTTATAGTAATAGGCTGATAGGAAAAAAAAATAACCCCTGCTTTGTCAAGTGTATAAGAGCTTCTGCATGGGGGCAGAAAACCAGCAAGCATTTCAGAAAATAGGAGGAGTCCATGTGGTTAAATGCCTATCACAGAGGCCAAGATCATCAAGCTAATAACTTCTTCCATGTTGAATTTTTTGGTAATGAAAGTAAGAAGGCGATAAACTGTATGACTCCCTGTTAACTACTGTCATGCATGAAGGAGAGAAGAGGATTAGGCAATCTGGTGTGTAGATTAGAAGTCTACTAGTCTACTACTCAATAGTAGAGCCTAGGAGCTGATCCAGAACAATAGGAAAGAAACTTGGGATAAGATTAATCAGTGTCATCAATCAATTGATCAGCAGTCACTCTTGTTTTATTATATTTGTCTAGCTAGAATAAATAAGAAATAAACACAAGATAGTCAAATACAAGTTAAAGATCTGAATTCAAATTCTGCTTCAGGCACTAGCTGTGTGACCTCAGGCAAGTCACTGAATTTCAGTTTGTTTCAGCTTTCTCCTGACTTTAGGGCTGATGATCCACTGTGCCATCTAGCAGCCCCTGTTCCAGTTTTCTTAACTTTCAAATAGTCATAATAACAGCCGAATGTGAAGATGCTTAATATCAGAAAATTTTGTGTGAATTTTGTGAATAGTATTTTGGCCATTGTTCTTATTCAATCACATCTACATTTGTGACTCCTTTTGACCCTTTTGGGTTTTTCTTGAAAGTATTTTCCATTTCTCTCTCTAGATCATTTTACAGATGAGAAAATAGAGACAAATAAAGTTAAGTGACTTGCTCAGGATCAGGAGAAGCTAAATATTTGAAATTAGATTTCAACTCAGATCCATGTGCTCCAGACCCAGCATTCTATACACTGTGCCATCTTGCTGTCCTATTTTGGATATAGCAATCCATTAAATGAATAAAAATGGAGACACATCAATCCAAGTCAATGGAGAGGGTATGCACATCTATGGGATCAATAGATGCTTTCCCTCTCTGCTTTGAAGAAACTTTTAAATTTATAATTTAGGTTTTTATATCATCTTTATTTTCAAGTATATCCCTCCTATCACATAAGAGCTATCCCTTATGATAAAAAACTTGTAGATTGTAGGGAAGGGTAAAAAATGTGAAGAAGGATATAGGGATTCAGTGTTATCTGAGCACGTCAGGTCTTCATGAGGGACAGTAAGTAGAAGTAACATGAAAGGAAAAGATTCAGAATGAAGAGGTTTGTTCGTTATGAAAATGGGAATTTCAAAGGACACAATAGAAGGGATGAATAGAGTTGGAATAGAACATGGGATAGGGTAGAGTTGGAAGGGAGGGAAATGAGAAAATGGGAGGGTTGGAGAGAGTTTATTTCTGGTTAGCAATAAGTTATACAGGGATAAGGATAGTAAGAGGTGATGAAGGATTTCTATCTCTAGAAGACATGGGTCTAAGTTCCAATTCTGCCAGTGACTAGATTATTGACTAAATTGACATGATTTCATTGGCTTGATTAGCTGTTTAATTAGTCTTGACAACACAATTTCAGAATCCCTGGCTTAAGCAAACTTGCAAAAAAATAATTGATATTTAAATCTTAAAGATTGAAAGGATTTAAAAAGCATTGTCTAGGAGCAATAGATTTGGATGCAGGAGATGAGTTTGTGTCCCAACGCTGCCATTTACAGCTTATAAAACTTGGGTAAATCACTTAAAATATCTGGGTTCCATTTCTTTATCTCTCTCTAGTTGGAATAGATGGCATGAATGGTTCATTTTGATTTTGAATCTTATGGATTTTAGATGTCAAGAAGTCTTATGAATTTCAGAAGTTAAACACTTAATGGAATATTTTTACTATTGGAACAATGTAATCCAGAGGTTGTTTGACCAGAGCAAAATACAATGGGACTTCCTTCTTCTGGACACTGTGCTTTTAATAATGCAGCTGAGAATGCTTAATGTAAATAATCCCTCAGCCTTACTTTGATCATATGTAAAATAAAAATAAAGAGTCCTATATCCTAATGATACCAGAAGGTGATAGTGAGATATGTAGTATTAAGACTAAGCATAATATAGTAAAACCAAAGTAGATATTTACAGAAGGAATAATTTCATTTTACTCTTATTACTTCAACAAAAATTAGTAGTACTCTAAAGTTTTGTCATGGCTCATTGATGATTCTATATTCTCAGGGGCTTTGTCAGCAAAATTCAAACTCTGGAAAGTCCTGTCAAACTGGAAAGGTTTCAAGTTCAGACCTGGTAATAGATTCTATGTCCATCATCCTAGAAGCAGTCTAGTCAACTGGAAAGATGCTTAACATCAGAGAAGTGGCTACCAGATGATTTGTATTTTGACCATAGTGACTCATGAAATGAATAAGGAAAGGAGAAACAGCAATCTCACTCAATAGAGTAGGTACTCAGCAATGAAATTAATGGACATTTCTCCTCTTTATCTTCATGAAACTTTCAAATGGATATCTTTTCTTTATAAATCGCCTTCATTTCCGGATATACCCCTTCCCCTTCCCAGAGATTCAAGCATTATAATAGGAAATGAAATGATAAGAGAATAAAGAATTTTTGCAAAACCATCTCATCAATCAAGTTCAACATTATCTGCAGTATTCCACAACCACAATCCACCACTTTTGCAAAGAAGGGGAAGAATTACATCCTCATATCTCTTCTTCTGGCTCAAGCCTGGCTTAATACCCAATTATACTGCATTAATTACACTTGATTTCAGTTATAAAGCAATATTTACATAAGATTTAGTTTTAATTTTGCTTTTGTCACTGTTCTTTTCATTTAAATTGCCACAGCCATTGTGCATATTATGTTTATTCTGTTTACATTGCTTTGCACCAGTTTATACAAGTCTTCCCATGTCTCCTCATATCTTTACTTTCATTATTTCATATGGCACAGAAATATTTCATTATATTCATCAACATAATGTGTTTATTCATTCTCTAATTGACAAATTCTACTTTGTTTCTGGTTCTCTGTTACTGCAAAAAGTTGCTGCTAAAAATAATTTGATGTTTATGGCAGTGGTCTCCAAATGATGGCCTCTTGGAGGAATGTCTTCTGGCCCAGAGCAGAGCATGATAAATTAATCATAAGGTGGGGAGATGGTTTGTAGGTCATCTTTCCTTCCAAAGCTACTTAGGAGGCTCATCTCCAAATAACTGCACCTGGCATTATCCACAAGAATTTCCACACTCTGTACCCTCTCTTCCCAGGGGAATCTTCCAATTTCCCCCATTCTAGCTAGGAGTCATACCTTATGAGAATCATAAACTAGTGATTACCTAGTTTATGTAACTGAGGTAAGCCCACACCATTGGAAAAATTCCTTCTTGCTGCCACAATATCAAACATACCCATATTCTGTTCTCTCCATCACTTTGTGGTTGTGGTCTTAGGGACCATACTCTATGATCTAGGAGAGGGGGTGACTAATCAATTAGAGCTCTGCCTTTTCCTGTTTGTTGGGATGGGTAGGATAGTGTGAATTGCTTAGGATAAGCAGTCATAGGTAGCTTGTGATCTGAATCTTTGATCTTATTTTATCTTTTCTTCCAAACCTATTCCTCCAAACTTTCCTATGATTGTCAAGGATATCTCCATTTTGATTCCTCATTCTCCCTTATCTCACATAACTAGCCAGTTTCCAAACCTCATATTTTCTACCCCCACATCATCTGTTTCATTTTTTACTTTCTATTCACAGAACCTCCATCCTAGTTTAGGCTCCTATCACTTCTTACCAGTATAATTGCAATAGCTTTCTTCTTGGTGTTTCTACTTTGGGCCTCTTTCCACTCTAATCAATCCTAACACAGGTGCCAAAATGATCTTTTTGAAAAAATGAGGGTCTAACCATTTATTCCATTACTTGACAAACTCCAGATGTTCCCTATTGACTATTGGGACAACTTTATCTTGTTCTTTTTAAAATGTCTATTTTTGTTAAAGTTTTATAATATGTATTTCTTTGCATATGGTAGTGCACATCTGTGAACCATAATACCGGAGGAGGATGAGGTTGATGATTTGAGTTTGGGAGTTTCAAGCTACAATAGCGCTGAAGGCAATTTTATATCTTGCACTGAAATGGTGAGCCCTTCAAGAGTGGAGAATCACCAATCTGTCTAAGGAGGATTAAAGTGGTCCAAGTTGGAAAAATAGCAAGTTAAAGCTTCAGTGAAGAGCAGTATTGGGATTGGGCCTGTGAGTGGTGCTGTACTTATGGCCTGAATGAGATAGGAAGAACAGTTTCATAAAAAAAATTAATGTTTATCTTATTAATATAATAGTACATGTATTTTTATTTT
This sequence comes from Antechinus flavipes, assembly GCF_016432865.1. Classification (NCBI taxonomy): domain Eukaryota; kingdom Metazoa; phylum Chordata; class Mammalia; order Dasyuromorphia; family Dasyuridae; genus Antechinus; species Antechinus flavipes. The sequence goes on along the minus strand of NC_067398.1, from coordinate 298,077,737 downwards.
TTGTATATTTTTATAAGCAAATATTCATGCATATTGGTAATCAAACTTTTTTTTTTAACAATAGGAGTGAATGATCAAAGAAAATATAAAGAACATGTTTGATGTTTTAATTTCCTTTGTTATAAGCCTATAGGATCTCTGGTTCAAAAAGTGTGGATATTTAGTCACTTTTTTTCTAAAATAATTTAAAATTGTTTTATACAAGTTTGGACCAATTTCACCAACACATATTAGTGTGTTTGCCTTTCCACAATATCTCTATCACTGACTTTTCCTATCTTTTTTCATCTTTGCCAATTTTCTGAAGGCTATGAAATAAAACTTTAGATTTGTTTTGATTTACATTTTTTATTATTAGTGGTTTGGAAAAATTTTTCATATTATTGTCAATAGTTTAAAAATCTTTTGATAACTGTTTATATTATTTTACCACTTATCCATTGGATAGTAATCTTTGGTGTTTCATATTTGTATATGTGTACATTATATATATATATATAAAACATACACAGATATATATCCTTATATAGGTGTACATATGCATAATACATATATTGACACTGTATACACACAGTCATGTATTTAAAGCCATGTGTGTATATATGTATATATATGCATATGTCCTCTAGCTCATTTTATGGATGGGGAAACTGGGGGCAAATAGGGTTAAGTGACTTGTTTAAGCATCACACAGTAAGTGTCTGAGATGTTCTATCCACTGTACCACCTAACTGTCCTTAGAAAGGGTTTAAAATTCTATGGATAAATGAGTTTCCTTTAGGATGATCAAGGATTAAACACGATGTATACTAACAGAGCAAATCAATGAAGGATCATTTAATCAATAAACATTTGTAAGCATTTATTATATTTCAGGCACTGTGTTCCTAGATGAGGATACAAACAAAAATGAATTAGCCTCTTCCCTCACAGAGCTTTCATTCTAGGGGAGGGAGCAACACATACACTCCCTATAATTATTTGGGATATTAAACAATGAGGTGCAATGTGGAATGAGGCAGTGCTTGGAGTCAGAAAGGCCCAAGTTCTGACTTATTATGTGACCAAGGGCATCTCTTGGTGCTGGAGGAAACTCTCTAAGATAATTTTTTTCTTTTTTTTTTATAATAGCTTTTTATTTTCAAAATACATGCAAAAATAGTTTTCAGCATTCACCTTTGCAAAACCTCATTTAAAATTTTTCTCCTTCCTTGCCCCTCCTCCTCCTCCTCTAGAAGTAAGTAATCCAATATAGGTTAAACATACGCAATTTTTCTAAACATATTTCCACATTTATGCTGAGCAACTCTAATCGCCAAACTACATTCATGGAGGGAGTTTACACACTAGGAGTTTTTCACACAGATGACATCATAGGACTGGATATCTCCTTCCCATCACTATCCCCCATCTTCCAAATATAAATAGTTCTATCTATGTAATCGACAATATATATTGGGATAATTTCTGAACCAAGTATTATAAACAAAATGTCCAGTGTCCAAAATGTCTTAAGTTTTAAACTATTAAAACTTAAAATAGCACTTTTGGGGGACATCCTATACTTTAATAGTGAATCCTCCATCCCCACCCTGCCCCACCTAAAAAATAAACCCAAACCAAACCACCTAACCAAATAGACAAGCAAACATGTTCATTAATAGTCTTCAATGTTCCTGACCCTCTGTGGCTTTTAGTTCACCTAGCTTCTGTGTGTGTGTGTGTGTGTGTGTGTGTGTGTGTGTGTGTGATTGCCCATGAGGATTACATGTATCCACATAAGTGTGTCTAGAGGTGATTCACAGAGAGGCAAGAATAATTATCGATAGAATTTTCCTTTCCCATCCTTCTACAAAGCAGACTTTGATTCTTGCCAAGAGGGTACACAAGGGGTGAAGACTAGAGACTAGCCACTTTACTTTTCTTAGAGGAAAGATCGACTGATTCTCTTAAATATTGTTAGTCTAAAGAAATAATTTTTAGGTTCAAGCTACATTCCTATAACTATTTTTACCCTTTTTCAGCTGACATATTATAAATATTTATTTATATATTTGTTTTATTGTTGATTGGTTTTCCCCCACTATTCTTTAATGAGGAGTATCCTTCGTTTCAAGTCTAAGGTTTGACTCTCTTCTCACCAGATGCCAATTCCACAATGAACACACATAGTAAATAATAAATAAAACCCATATATCCAGATAGAAAACAGAAAGCAAAGAAAATGCATATGTGAAAAAATATACATCAAGCAGTAGGGTGGCACAATGGAAAGAGCTAATTTTGTGACTATAAAGATATAATCTGCTGTACAAAATAGTTTGTGAAAGCTTGCCTGTTTATTTTTTATATTTTCATTGACAAGCTCCTTGTTGCCTGTATAAACCCTTTTGAAAAATCTTTACAAAACTGAGAAAGCAGACATATTACTTTATTTTTGTAGCTGCACAGTCTGGTTTAGAGAAATACTTACTAAAAAATATTTTTATACGCCTAGATTTTGTAGAGTTTTTAGCATAATTAAATGTTGTATTTCATCAAAGAATTTTTTCCTTCATTTATTAAGATAATCATGTGGTTTTGTATGTTTTTAAAAAATATAATTAGGGAAGCTGATTATTTTCTTAATGTTGAATTATCATACTTTCATATCAGTATAAATCCAACTTGGAAATGATGAATTATTTCTTATATGAATTGATGTATCCATTTGACAGGATTTTATTTAAAATTTTTAGAATGGATATTCATTAATGACATTGGTCTGTACTTTTCCTTCTGTGCTTCAACTGTAATTGCTATATGTAATTGCTTTTAGTATTAGGACTCTATTTGTCTCATGGAAGGAATCTAGCAGAATGCTTTCTTCTACAATTTTTTGAGAATCATTTGTATTGTATTAGCGCTCATTGTTTCAGAGTTTGATAGAATTCCCCTGTGAATTTATGAGGACAAAAAGTTTCTTTCCTTTGATAATCCTTTTTATAGTAATCCTATTTCCTTCTCTGAAACTGAATTATTTAACTTCTCCTTTTATGTCTTCTGTTAATTTGAGTATTTTATAATTTTGAAAGTATTCCGCCATTTCTTTTGTTTCCTCAGTTTTGTTAGCCTTTAACTCTGTATAGTAGGCCTAATAATTCCTTTGACTTGAGTCAAATTTGTTTTGATTTCACCTTTTTCATTTACTATTTTGTGGTTGATTTTTCTGCCCTCTTCTTTTTAATCAAATTGACTAAAGATTGATCAATTTGATTTTTTTCAAATAACTTTATCATTTATATATGTATACACACACATATATGCATATATACCAATTTGTCTCTTTCTCCCCTAACTTTTAATATCTCTTGTGCTTATTTTAGGTTTGTTTATTTATTGACTTTCTAATTTTAAAAAATGCATATTCAATTCATTAATTTCTTTTTCTATTTTGTTGGGGGAGTAGTATCTTAAAATGCAAGTAATGTTTTAGGATTATTATGAAAAAAAATTTTGATCTTATTGAAAGGGTTTTGGTGACCTTTTGGTTCCCTGGATAATACTTTGAAAACTTTTGGTAGAGAGGGAAACATTCACTTTGTAAATTTGTTTTATGGAAGTTTTTGAAAAGAGGGATCACCTTAAGTTTTCTAAGGGTCCTCTTACTTCAGTGGTGTGCCACAACTAGTTTATGCCAGATGTCAAGAGCCGATTATTAATTTTTTTATACCTCAAAAATCATCAAACATTACCAATCAAGGTGTGAGTTATTGTTTTGTTTATTGTCTAGACTTAAAGTGATGGAGAAAAAATTAATAATGTAGATTAAATTGAAAAGTGTGTTGTGTGCGTTTTGTAGAGAGGTGGTTGTTAAATATTTACCAGCACACCACTGACTTATTTGGTTACTCACCATTGGTGAGGGCAGGAGATGGCAGGAAAAACCCATCCAAATAGGACTAGGAGAAATCAATAAAATTAAGAGAAGGATGGACATAAGCACAGCACTAGTCGCTAAACAAATGGTTTCTGAATAGAAGGTGGTCTCACGTCTAGAAAGGAATTGTCCACAGTAGCATCCTGGATAGCTTAGCTTAGTTATTTTCCTTTGTGTATGATAGAGTGGACTTGGGGCTAACTAGCTAACTGCATAACTAAGGGCAAGTCTAACTTTTGGGGTCTCCATTTCCACAGACATAAAGCAAAGAGACAAGACTATGTAATCTTAAAGTTTCTCTCCAGCTCTAAAATTCTTTGTTATTTTGATAGATTTAGGTTCTCATCCATATCACTACTTTCTCATGCAATATAGATTTCCATCCATCTATGTCATCTTATCCTGGATGGTTCTTTTCTGTGTCCTAATATAAATTTTCCAAAGTGTATGCAACATACTCTGGGTAGTCTTTCAAATCTCTTGACATTGTGCAGATACACAATGAGCTTATTTTTCACTTCGCTGCTTCTTGCTATTTAAAGAGCTTAAACTGATCACAATCTTCTACCATCCTCTGCTAAGTTCTACAAAAGAGTTTATATTTTAAACTGGTGTTGCCTCCAACTTCTATCTCTTTCTGAATGAGGATGATCAAGTATTTATTATCTGAGATTGTTTCTAGGCTGTTTAGATCTCCTTATCATGATGACTGATTTATACTGGCTGATTTTTCTTAAGAAGTGATGGGAATTTGTACTGATGTTTATTTCTAAAAATCCATTAAAAATCAGCAATAGCTTGTTAAAAGAGGTCAGGTTAGAATTGCTTTAGTTATCACGCATCTAATTTGGTAATGACTGCAATGATGGTAAGGGTGGATAGGTGAAGCAATGGGATAGAACACTGGGCCTGGAGTTAGAAGAGATTCTTCTTCCTAAATTCAAATCTGGCTTGAGATACTTACTAGCTGTGTGTTCCTGGGCAAGTCACTTAACCCTATTTGCCTTAGTTTGTCATCTGTAAAATGAACTGAAGAAATAGCAAACCACTCCAGTATCCTTGCTAAGAAAACTCCCAATGGATTCATGAAGAGACTGAACAACAACTATGATAGTAACCAGTTACTTCTTTTTTTTAAAGTGATTTTTATTTGGTGCTCCCCATGTCTAGTTCTTTCTGAAACTTTTCTTTAAGAAATGACATATAGACCTACAACTTCTGTTTAAATCTAAAGCCTTTGTCTTCTCATATCTTATTCTGAAATTGTTTTTCAAATTACTTTCCATCATTGCTCCTATGCATTGAAGTCACCAATTATTATATAAACTATATATTGATTTGAATTTCTCTACCTTTTTATCTTGTGAAACAGATGTTGAAGCATAAGTTGCAGTTATTTTCTTAGTAGTCTTTTTGTAAATACTAATCATGAGCACACAAAGTAGTGTAATTAAGTGCCCCATTGTGTTTCTTGCTACCTTTGGATACAATAATAGCAACAGCTAGTCTTTGTTTCCTACTTTTAGATTTGCAAAGCACTTTACAACTATTATCTCATTTTATGCTCATAACAACCCTGAAAATAGGTATTATTATTTTTGTTCTACAATGTCCAATCAACTATTGATGAGTCTCTTTTTGTATTCAATCTGTATGGTCCTAGGAAAGGAGGCAGTTTTTTGCTAGAATATTCTTGCCAGCTTTGCTTGCATAACCTTCAAGAACCTAAGACCTCTCCTTGCTGATATAGTCATTGTGATAGTCATTTCACAAAATGAAAATGGGATTTGTTGATAACTGATGAGATGTTTACTTTGGTATACATATATTATATGCAGCTGATGGAGAAGTTTCCCCTTATTTTCTTTTGTAGAGGGTCACAGATAGTGGGGGAACTCTGGGTAAGGTATAAGACCCTTCAGCCCAGAGGGAACCTGCTGACAATATCTGGTTCGGCTCCCCATCTCCTTTAAGGGCTCCCAGCCTTCCTGAGAATTCAGGGGGCGGTGACAACCTATGTTGTGATTGAAGCAGAGTGATACTAGGTGGAAGAGTGATACCAGGTGGTAGACTACATACAATAGCAAGTTGTTTATGTGGTCCCACGTGCACAGTATACTTGGCACATGCCCAGTGTTGCTTTTGTTATATTACAAAAAGGGGAAAGTACTTGGAATAAACAGACTCCATTTTTCCACCATCCTTGGTAGTCCCGCCTCATCATTTCTCCACTAGGAAAGTATATTTTATTTAATCACCTCGGCATGAGGGCTCTAGAAAGCATGGTACATTTTATCACCCCAACTTGAGGGCTCTAGAAAGCAGGACACAACGTTCTTTGATCTCTAAATTCAAATGATATATCATTACATACATTGTTAGGTTTTGGGTCAAGCTAGATCTAGCTAATGTTTTCTAGCCTTTAGGCTACAAATAACTTAGCAGGTAACTAACTTTCCTAACTTTTGGGACTTCCTACTGCTAGATTCTATTAAACATGAAGAGCAGAATGGAGTTAAGCTACATGGAAGAAAAATCAAAACTTTCTAGGTAACAGCAGAATAAACCACACTAATTCCCATTTCTTTTTTTTTTTAAATTAAAGCTTTTTATTTACAAAATATATGAATGGGTAATTTTTCAACATTGACTCTTGCAAAGCCTTCTGTTCCAAATTATCCCCTCCTCCCCACCACCCCATTCCTTAGATAGTCCAATACATGTTAAATGTGTTAAAATATGTTAAATGTTATACACACACACACACACACACACACACACACATTTATACAGTTATCTTGCTGCACTAGAAAAATCAGAATATCAGGAAAAAAACTGGGAAAGAAAACAAAATGCAGGCAAACAACAACAGAAAGAGTGAGAATGCAATGTTGTGGTTCACACTCAAGTCCCATGGTCCTCTCTTTGGGTATAGATGGCTCTCTTTATCATTGAACAATTGGAAATGGTTTGAATCATTTCATTGTTGAAGAGAGCCACATCCAATTGATCATTGTATAATATTATTGCCATATGTAATGATCTCTTGGTTCTGCTCATTTCACTTAGCATCAGTTCACATAAGTCTCTCCAGGCCTCTCTGAAATCATCCTGCTGGTAGTTTCTTATAGAACAATAATATTCCATAACATTCATATACCATAATTTATTCAGCCATTCTCCAATTGATGAGCATCCATTCAGTTTCCAGTTTCTAGCCACTACAAACAGGGCTGCCACAAACATTCTTGCACATACAGGTCCCTTTCCCTTCTTTAAAATCTCTTTGGGATATAAGCCCAGTAGTAACACTGCTGGGTCAAAGGGTATGCACAGTTTGATAACTTTTTGAGCCTAGTTCCAAATTGGTCTCTAGAATGGTTGGATCCATTCACAGTTGCACCAACAATGTGTCAGTGTCCCAGTTTTCCCACATCTCCTCCAACATTTGTCATCTTTTCCTGTCATCTTAGCCAATCTGATAAGTGTGTAGTAGTATCTCAGAATTGTCTTAATTTGCATTTCTTTGATCAATAGTGATTTGGAACACCCTTTAATATGAGTAAAAATAGTTTCAATTTCATCATCTGAAAATTGTCTGTTCATATCCTTTGACCATTTATCAATTGGAGAAGAGCTTGATTTCTTGTAAATTAGAATCAATTCTCTAGATATTTTGGAAATGAGGCCTTTATCAGAACCTTTGAATGTAAAAATGTTTTCCCAGTTTATTGCTTTCCTTCTAATCTTGTCTGCATTAGTTTTGTTTCTACAAAAACTTTTTAACTTAAAAAATCAAAATTATCTATTTTGTGATCAATAATGATCTCTTGTTCTTCTTTGGTCACAAATTCCTTCCTACTCCACAGATCTGAGAGATAAACTATCATATGTTCTTTTAGTTTGTTTATTAATATCATTCTTAATGTCTAGATCATGAACCCATTTCGAACTTATTTTGGTATACGGTGTTATGTGTGGTTCATTGCCTAGTTTCTGCCATACTAGTTTCCAATTTTCCCGGCAGTTTTTGTCAAATAGTGAATTCTTATCCCAAAAGCTGGGGTCTTTGGGTTTGTCAAACACTAGATTGCTATAGTCATTGACTATACAAATTCCCATTTCAAAGACTCTTGAGACTCACCATCTGGGAACAAGATTCTAATTTCTCTATGGCAGATGGATGATTTTCTTAAACTTTCTCTTTTTTTATCTTTTAAGATACCATGGCCACCTTCTTGCTCTAAAGAAACTAAATTCAGAGCACAGCCGAAGGAAAACTATAAGCTTCACTTTGCAAGCCCTAGGTGGTCATAATCTTATGTTAATCAGAGGTAGGCAAAGAACATTCAGCCAGCCTCTCTCTACCAGATTCCCCCCAATAAAGGACTGTAACTCAGCTTTGAAATCCCTACCCTGTTCTATCAAGTCTAGTTTAAAATGCTCAGTAGGAGTGTCTTTTGAGCTTAGTGAATTGACTGTGAAATGAAGAGAGAAACAGGTTGATTGAAGTCGTCAAAGCCGAAAGCCTGTTTGAACTGTGATGTGTCCTGCAGAGAATTTTATGAATATGCAGAACCAAACAGAAACTATACTAGAGGCTAGAGGGAATCAGCAAAAATTCTATTTTAAATCTCAGCCAGTGGAGGCACACATTTCAACTCATTAAAACACATAGTCTGTTAGAGACACTTTAAAAAAAAATCATTCTACTGAATAACATCCTGGGGGATTTTTCCTGCTTTTTTTTCTTTAAAGAAAAATTTTCAGGGGCAATCCCAAATGTTCTGCTGCATGGTCCCACTTTCAAAAGGTCTGAGAAAAAAAAAACAGGGGAAGTTTTCCTAAAACAGGATGGCAGAACCAATCTACTGTCTAGGCTTTTACAAAGACAAGCCTTCAAATGGTCTAGCTAATCTTCTCAATTCATTTACACTTTTCAATGTGATGGGCTTGACAACATAGACCATATGTTGGCTGTTTTTGATCTAAATAGTTCTGCCTGATTCCCCCAATTTAGTATTAATTTCCTAAGTTTAGAATCAACTCTGTTTTTAAACCACTCAATGGACGACTTCTCCTTCAGCATTATTTCCAGTCCCTGTCCTTATTTCTAGCTCTAGCTCCATCTTTATTTTCAAGTATGGAGTTCTTGTGACCTTGAGGACTTCTCTAGATAGAGAGCCTCAATTTAGTGGATGCTTTGGATATGTCCTTAGCACATGGCACTTACCTGGTAGTGATTCCTGTAGGTGAATTCTATCACAAGAGAAATGTTTGATTGATTAATGCCTTTAAAAAAAAGTATTGTAGATTCTTTCTAGTATAATTCCTCTGCTTCCTCCAAGACCCATAGAACCCTTCCTTCTAATAAGTAAAAAAAGTTAATGTCTTTTCTCTATGACCATCTGTTTTATACTGTATATACACATACATATACATATATATCTTATATGTATAATTTTTTGTACATTGTCTCCCTCATTGGAATGTAAACTCCTTGTGAGTAGGAGCTATATTTTTGCTTTTTTTGTATTCTTAGTCCTCAACACAGTGCCATGAAGTTTGTAATGTTTAATAAGTCTTTGTTTCGTACTAAGGAAATGATGCTTCTCCTGTACTTTACACTGGCCAAATCTCCCCCATCCAAAAAAAAAAAAAAAGCCCTCCAAATCAAGTCCAACCCCAATTAAGTTGAACCCACTGATAATGTAGTTAAAATAATCTGAAAATTAAAAACCCACAGTCTCCCTTTGTCTCTGACCTCTCTATTAAAAGGGGAGAAATGCATTTCATTATTTACCCTTCAGGATTATGGTTAATCCGGAAATTAACCTCAGTTTGTACACTTTTTTAGTTTAACTCTCTAATTTTACAGATATGAAAATTGAGGTCCAGGGAAGTAAATTGATTGGCACAATGCCACACCATGGCAGATTGAGCCATATTTCGTAGTCCAGGTACCTCATTCATTCTGTTTCTGTCAGCCAAGCCCCAAAGAAGCATCTATTTTTTTAATTTAAAAAAAATCCTATCTCTGAGTAATGACAAGTGAAGGAAAAGCAGAGAGGACATAATCAGAACAGACATAAATGAATTCAATTCCTTCCATATCATCTGATTGCACACTAATTAGACCCAAAGACTGCCTCTGTCACCTCCTTCTTGGTCACTTTGGGAGGCTAATTTATGAATTGCTTGTCAATTCCATGTAATTTTTTTTTCAGTTGAACTGTTATAAAACCTCTGTAACAAAGTGAGTGGGGAAGAGTAGTAGGTCACAGAAGCATTTCCAGCTTGGCTTTTCCTTTATGACTGATCCCTGTGGACTTTCCAAAGGGAAATATAATTCAGTAACTTAAAGTAAGAAACTTCTCTCCCTTCCCCTCCCCCTCCCATTCTGTTTTTTTGACTTCAAGTTTTGAAAGATTATGTAATGCAGCTTAGATGAAGCTTTCTCTAGGTCAATATACCACCTGCCTTCCTTCTTTTTGATTTCTCAATGGCTTAATCTAGTATGATGATTCTAACTTGAAAAGTTTAATAACTGATCCCCCTCTCACCACCCTTCATGCTGTGTTCAGTGTAGCTGTAGTATTGAGTTGTTGGGAGGTGGGAGCCTGCCCCCTGTCATTGGCTGGGGGAGGTCTAACTCAGACCTGTACAATAGATCTCTTCATGTGAGAGGATGATGATGACACAAGGAGACTGGGAGGCCATTGCTGTTCTTTGACCTCTCTGCTGAGAGGCAGTCGCTTTGTCTGACCTCTATCCTCTTCCCTCTTGCTTCCAATTTATTTCATTCCCAATCCACAAGGAACATCTGTGTCTAAAGGCTGCTTTGCAACTCCTTCAAGTGTTATGATTCACAGCTGTGGAAGTTCTTGGAGAATTAATCTGTCCTTTCACCTAGGCATGGTCCTTAACATTGAGAATTTATTACCTTGCCCCAGATTTCAATGTGGGATTCTTCCATTTGCTTAGTTTTAATTACTGCTAAGCTTCAGGTAGGAGTGCTATCAGTTTCTATGGGAAGTGATATTCTTCATTTTTGATAAATTAGTGTAATTCTGGGTAGTACCTTGCTGCAGAATAATTTCTTGTTTTGATACATATTTCCTTTGAGAGACTGTCGTACAAGGTTCAAATCCAAGCTCTGAATTTCTGTCATATTAACCTCCTCAAATCTTAGTTTCCTTATTTGTAAAACTGTAGGATTGGACTATATCAGCAGTATCAAATTAATAGAATCAGGATCACTGAAACAGATGCTAAGTGAGGCATATTGATTTAGAAAACCCCATATTATTTGTGTAGGGCATTGTGATTTTCATATTAGTCAACATGATATGTAGAATGAATATACTAATAATTTAGATTTTTCAGCTACATTTTTCCAAGCATATTCTTGACAATGCTCTCCTGCGTATGTTGTGAAGTGAATCAAAAAGTGCAGAAATTGTTCCAATCACAGAACTTTGGTCCTGTGCCCCATCAAGTTATGACACCTGGGATTTGAAAAAAAAGTCACTTAAGAACTTTTCCCACAGTTTCCTGCACTCCTGGGGGCCTTAGAAGTGGGGGAGGGGGGGAAGATTGTAATCAGCCTTCCCCCCTTTCTATTTGTGATTTACGTATATAAACTGTACCTTCATTCCAGCATGAGGATCCCTCCTCAGGAGAATTTCAGGGATCTGCAGACTGATTCTCCAATCTAAAAGTAATTAATTCAACTGCTACTTATTTCTTGACATTCATGCTTTATGCAGTTCTGGCTATTCCCAGGTTAGAAACTGGTTCTTTCCAGATTACATTGAAAATTCTGTTAACATAATTTTAGCTATATTCAATTGTATTTTTTTATTATTTTTGTTAAATATTTCCTAATTATATTTTAATCTGGTTCAAGCAGCATTCAATAATCAAAACCTCTGGATTAGATGACCTCTCAGGTCTAAATCTATTGTCCTCTAATTTTGATTTTCTCCCTTCCTTTTTCCCTTTTCCCTGACTCCCAAAATAGATGCTGCTGCATTGATGAATGATTTTTATTTTAATTTATCTTGTCTGTTATAATAATTGAGCGTAAAGACCTGGGCATGTAGCTATCTGCAAGTCTATTCAGCAGGATAATATCCTCATATATGAAGTCACATACATTTTTTAAAGAGAAGAGGACCATTTACTTAAAAAAAAGCCTAGATTCATTAAGTAAAATACTTAAGACTCCTAATAACAAGAGAAGAGAAGTTTAATGAATTAAGGAGTGACATGAGTAGAAATAGGCTTAATATTTAACAAAGACGCAGAGCTTCACGGGGTAAAGTATTAGACTTGGAGACAGGAAGGACTGAGTTCAAATCTCTCCAAAGGCTGTCAACCTGGCAAGGTAAATATCTTGAAGCCTCATTTTCTCATCTATAAAATGAAAGGGTTGGACATATGGAATGTAAGGCCTTTTCTAGTTTTAACTCTATGATCCTATAACCTGGGTTTAAATCTCACCTCTGTCATATATTGCATGTAACCTAGTATGTTTCTTAATTTGTCAATAATCCAGGCAAGTAAGACTACAAGGTGCAGATGATGGAGGTTCCTAACTGGGTGTTCCCTCTGTCAAAAAAATCATGGGTCTGATTAAAACTTTCTTCATGATGTGGATTTTTAGAGGGGATAAAGCTTAGGGAGAGTAAACTCAGGAGATGTTAATTGTATATTCTTAGTCCTTGAAGTAAAAGAGAATTTCAGGATTCAAAAAAACTAGATAGATTTATTAGTAGTTTGTTACCACAGAGTTCCAAAGAAATGTGATTTTTTTCCCCATTTTTGGAGTCAGTTGGGTTTAAAAGGGATCTTCAACCCATAAGTAGAGAGAGAGGAGAAGGAACAAGTTTTAATTAAGTGCCAAGCATGTGCCCCAAGTACTAAACTAAGAGATTTACAAATATCATCTCATTTAATCTTCAAAATATTTCTGAGATATATTTGCTATTATTATTTCTATTTTACAGTTGCAAAAACTGAGATAAGACAAAGGTTAAGTGACTTGGCCAGGATTACATAGTAAGTGTTAAATTTGAACTCAGGTCTTCATAATTGCAGGCCCATTGTGTTTAATCATTGCATCATCTAGATAAATTCACAGAGAGACTAAAATATATTTCGAGAGAGATTAAAAGACTATTAAAGAGAAAAAAAAAGGAATGGTATCCTTGTGATATATGCACCTTTATCATATGGTAATAACAGACTTTTTTTTTGTGGTGGATGTCTACACTTTTGACCATGCAAAATGTGAGTCATCTTTTTTCTCCACTTGATGTCCTCTGGTGTCCTGGTATGTGGGAAGCTGCAAGCTAGTCTGGGTTGGTGCTGCTCCTTTTCTGTAGAGATCACTTTTTGGCTCACTTTGCAAAATGTTCCCATGATGGTTCCTGACTCTCCACTGTCTGATTATTTCTGTCTTTTTGAGACTTTAAAAACAACATTTTTTTTGGAGACCATATGGTTTTTTATTGAGCCTGTAGTATTTTCTGCTCAGCCTCTGGAATAGACTATGTGGTGTTTTTCTTCTTGATGATTCCTGGCAGGTGGTTTTTCTTAGCAGCTGGTAATAGCTGAGGATGGGGCATGGAAGATACCAGGTAATGACAAATCTCAGTATCTCTGCCTTGATGTCAAGGTTCCCTCTGCTACCACCACCCCCTCTTCATGTTTATTCTCCTTTAATCTCTTACCTTGTGTCAGAACTGCACTGATGCATTGATAGCCAATGTAGGAATCCTAGTTTAAAGGTACTGCAGTTCAAATTATTTTTTTCTTTAAAAATTTTTAAGCATTCTTTTTTTTAAATTTTGAGTTCCAAAATTTCTCCCTCTTTCCCACAGCCTTCCATACCCACTGAGAATGCAAGCAATATGATATCAATTATACACATGAAATCATGCAAAACATATTTCTATGTTAGTCATATTTTTTTAAAAAGCAAGAAAAATAAAGCAGGTGAGAAAATTATACTTTCATTTGGACTCAGAGTTTCTCAGTTCTCTCTTGAGAGATGGATAGCACTTTTTCCATCATGAGTCCCTTGGAACTGTCTTAGATCATTGAATTGACAAAAGTAGTCAAGTCTTTCACAGTTTATCATCATTTCAACATTTCTGTTATTGCAACATTGTACAATGATCATTTTGCATCAATGTTGCCATGTGTTTTCTGAAACCACTCCCCTCATCATTTCTTATAGTCCAATAAGTACTTCATCACAATCATATGCCATAATTTGTTCAGCTATTCCCTAATTGATAAGCATCTCCTCAGTTTCCAATTTGTTACTACAAAAGGAATGCAGTTTAATTTTTTGACAAAAACTCTAAATTAATGTAGGGTACAGGGATGCAAGTTGATCTTCTAGTTTAGACTCTCTAGAAATGATAGCTATTATTTTAAGGATTGCAAAGCATTGTAAATATGGTATGTCATTTGCCCCTCACACTAATCCTGGAAGATAGGTACTATTATAATCCCTACTTAATAGTTGAAGATACTGTGATTGAGAGAGGGTCTTGTTTAAGGACATAGCTAATAAGTAACAGAGAATATTTGAATTCAAGTTGTTGTTGTTGTTGTTGTTGTTGTTGTTGTTGTTGTTGTTGTTGTTGTTGTTGTTGTTGTTGTTGTTGTTCTTCTTCTTCTTCTTCTTCTTCTTCTTGTTCTTCTCCTTCTCATCTTTCTCCTTCTCTTCCTCCTTCTTCTCCTTCTTCTTTTTCTTCTTCTCCTCCTTCTCCTTCTCTTCCTCTTTCTTCTTTTCTCCTTCTCCATCTTTCTCCTCCACCACCTCCTTCTCCTTCTACTATTTATTTTATTTTTAAAAAAGGAAAACAAAACGCAACAAGATAAAATAAAAGATCTATCCCGAAAATAAGCCCTCCCCTTACTGTGTAAGATTCCTCTAAAATAAGTCCTCCCCCGAAAATAAGCCCTATTGAGATTGCTATTGTAGTGAAGGTGATCCCCTGCACACCGCGCTCCGAGCTGCATCCAATCAGAGCTGCAGCAGTGAGCACGTCATCCTGTTCTTCCCCAGTGATTTGCTTGCTGGCGCCATTGAGAGCAGTGCCGCAGAGGAGAGCTGAGGCAGGACAACATAAAAACCCGGTATGTAAGCAGGAGTGAGGGGGCATGATGGAGGATAAAAGGGGCGGGATGGAGAATAAAAGAAGAACTCAGGGGGCATGATGGAGGATAAAAGAAGAACTCAGCCAGCACTCACCGCGCTAAAGAAATGAAGAACTTCCTTGCAGAGAGAAGAATAGATCAAGTAATGATTCCTGAAGGAATGACTGCCTATCTCCAGACCCTTGATATTGCAATAAACAAGCCATTCAAGGACCTTTTGCACATGGAAGTCAATGACTACATTGAAAATAGAATGGAAAGAAATCAGCGTGGAAACTTTGTGAAGCCCTGTCTGCAAGAAGTTGTGACTTGGGTGAAGAAGTCATGGGATAAAATTACTGATAGTTGTGTTGCCAAGGCACTACGAGCAGGTTACCTGGACAAGACATGTTCATTTAAAGAGAGCTATATTGCTGGACATGACAGATTGGGTCCACTTCTTCTGAAGGAAATAGAGGCGCAAGACATCCAGGATGGAATTCAGGGTATGGACACTTAGGACGATGTTGTTGAAGAAGTTGACATGATCATTATTGAATAAAGGTACTTTTTTTTGTTCACATTTACCTGTTTATTAAAATTGCTGTCAATGTTCATTAAAATAAGCCCTCCCCTGAAAATAAGCCCTCTGGTGGTTTTTCTGTCCAAAAAAAATAATAAGACAGTGTCTTATTATTGGGGAAACACGGTAATAATAGAAGAAATTATGCTTTTCTTTATATCTCCTCATAGATTGTTCTTTTGTTCTCTGCTGTGTATTTTTTTTACTTTATTGGTTTTTTTTCCTTTTTCATCCTCCCCACCTCCCTCAAATAAGTTATAGTTAAGCAAGAATATATTTATGTACATACACACACACACACACACACACACACACACACACACACACACACACATAAACAACCCTGCTTCCCATATACATCTTTCCTATCTCTGCTAACTCTGCTTTAATTCTATCCTTTAACTTGCCTAGCTATTACTTAACCTCGATCCACTCATAGATCTCTCCCTTGTCTTTTCCTTCCATCCTTTGCTTTCTTTCTACCCTTATTTCTTTGTAGATTTTTGAGGGTGTTATACCTTCTGGCATGTAAGCAATATTGCCTATTTAACCCATTCCTGATTTGAATAGATTTCCAGAACTAGGAGCTTTCCTCCCCCTCTAATGCTTCTGTCTATTTTTCCTTTAGATCTCATTTGTATGTTGTATTATGATTTTTATCTTAACTCTGCCACAGTCTTTCTTTTGAGCTATTCCATTGCTGATGTCAATCTTAAAATTTACATTTCCAGTAAAAAACATGAACACTTTGTCCATGTTAAGTTCCTTGAAATTGATCTTTGATATTGGCTCTTCTATGTTAAAATTTTCTATTGAATTCAGGTTTGACTGATAGCAAGTCCTGACAATCTGCAAGTTCATTGAAAGTCCATTTTTTTCTTACTCAATATTATGGATAATTTTGCTGGATATAATATTTTTGGCTGCAGGCCTAGTTCTTTTGTTGGTAGATGATTCCAGGACCTGAAGCCTTTTATTGTGGCTTCTGATAAATCCTATATTGTAGCTCCAGCATATTTGAAATGTTTTTCTCTTGTTTCTTGCAAAATTTTGTTTTGATCTGGGAATTTCAAAAAGGATGTCTAAAAAAGAAATAGTGATTGACAGATTTTTTTCTATTTCTACTTTCCCTCATGTTCTATTATTACAGGACAATTTTCTTAGATTATTTCTTGCATTATTGTATCAAGATTCTTTTTTGGTTATAGCTTTCTGTAAAGTCCGGGCTAGCTCCCTGGAGGCCTCAGGATTAGCCAGAGTCAGGATATGTAATCTTTGGTCTTTAGAGGGAGAAGCAGGTAAACTGCCAGGAGTTTTGCCAAAAATCTCTTCTTGATTCTGGAGTCCAGAATCTCTGCCTTTTTCTTCCTTGTCCTGCCACTAAGTGAGTCTGGCCTCTGTGCCTCTGCCCTCTAATCCTTGCCTATGATTATCTTAACACCAAACATTCACCCCCGCATCAATTGTGAGAAGACCATTTATCCAAACATATGCTAATAGTCATTGTCTCATATCAAATAGGTAATTAGCCTTAAGTGCTCAGTTGTCTGATTCAAGCACATCCTTTTCAGAGTTTCAGCCCTCTACATCTCCTGTTTTCTTTTATTTTAGAACACAGATGATTATGCCATCCCTGACTTCTCAGGAAGGGAGATGAAAAGCACCAAAGGGAAGTGAAGAGTCTAGCCAGATACTGTTAGCGGGTTTCTGGGCTGAAGGGTCTTACCAGAAACAGGTATGCAAAAACCCATCAGCATGGGAGGTAGTACACAAGCACACAGCAATAATGCAGAGGCTATTAGTGATGACTTTCCTCACAGTTGGTGCAGCTCATTGTGGTGCAACAAACATGAATTGTACATGCAAGTAGTGATATAACAAACCATATGAATCTACATGGTGTTGTAAAAGATTTCCAGAAGTCCTAGAAGGAGGTATGTAAACAATAGTCACACATATGTCTTCTTCAGCAGCCAAGAGATAGTCCAAAACCAATCTATTGTTCATTGCTTCACGTGTCAGGGAATCCAGTGATCCCTGCAAGTTTTTGAAGTCCTGCAACAGTCTTATCATGTCTCAGAGAATACAATGATTCCTGAGGGTTTTCAAGTCCTACAACAGTTTTATCATGTCTCAGAGAATCCAATGATTCCTGCAGATTTTGAAGTCCTGCAACAGTCTTATCATGAGTCAGGGAATTCAATGATTCCTGAGGGTTTTGAAGTCTAACAATTTTTTGATGTCCATGAGTCAATTGTTATAACTATCATGTTCTTTCAATGGTAGGCACAATCAGCTGTGGAACTACCTGATGTTTCTTGGGTCTTCTCCTTCCTTTCAAGGGTCTGCTCCATCTCTCTCTGATGGACAAGGAGAATACAGCTTGTTGGCATCCATCTGATTCCTTCTCCATTTGTAGAGATACAAACAAACCCTCTCCCCCAAGCAGTTAACCTATCTGGTCCCTTCCATTCACCACTTTCTGGATCTCTTCACATAACCTGGTGATTATCTAAAGATAGTGGAGCTGCTCGCAGTGGACACTGCCCTTCTGGTGGGTTATAAAACCTGTCTGCTGGAGCCAGTGCATCTTTGTCAAAAATCAAGAAGTTAATTGTATAAAGAACTAAATTTAGAAGTTCTCTAGGGTTACCTGTGGCTCCCCCTTTCTTTTGTTTTTGGAGGAGCAGCTTAATGTCTCTGTTTCTCCTCTCTACTATTTCCTGTCCTTGAGGATTAAAGGGTATGCCAGTGGTGTGTAAAATCTTATACTGTGCACAAAAGTGTGCAAAATGTTTAGAAGTATATTCAGGTCCATTATCTGTTTTTATTTCTTGTGGCACACCCATAATTGCAAATGGTTGTATAAGAAATTTGGTGACCACAGGGGCTGTCTCTTTTGCTGCTAGTATTGCAAAAGTGAAAATCCTGAAACATGTGTAAAAGACAGATGACCAAAAGATTTATAATGGGTCACATCCATTTGCCAAATTTTATTGGGTCTCTTCTCTGGAGGAAACATAGGAGCATGGAAAGGAAGGCAAGCTATATAGGCTTTCACTATGCTCCTAGCTTCCTCTCTTGTTACCCCAAATTGTAAATGTAAAGCTCAAGTAGCCTGATGATATTTAGAATGAGGTTCTTGGGCTTCTTGAAATAAAGGAGTATTGGCCAACACAGTTAGAAGGCTTTCTGCCCTTGAATTACTATCAAAAATAGGACCTGGAAGTCTACTATGAGAGTGGACATGCAAGATATAAATCTTACTGGATGTTTTCTTATTTGCTCTTGAAGTTCCTTAAAGAGCTGCTATATATTGGAAGCTACAAATTTTGTTTGGGCTGTGGCAATTCTTTGTATCACAGCTACTGAATAGGCTGAATCAGATATTATATTTATATCTCCTGGATAATAAGTAAGAACTAGAATGAGTGCATACAATTCATTCTGCTGAGTGGATTGAAAAGGAGTTCTGACTACTCTGTTGATAGTTTAGTCATAAGAGTATACAGCACAAATATTATGTTTGGATGCATCTGTAAAAATAGTTGATCATTTGAGAGGAACTTTAGAAACCTTTTCTTCAAGAATCCATTGCCAATTATGTAATGGCCAGGTTATCTTTAATGGAGACCTGTGTATAAAATTTGCCACTATGGGATGGTTTCATAGCATACATTAATTTGTGCATTGGTATAAAAGGTGTATATCTTATCAAGTCTTATCCCAGATATTTGTACTACTCGCTTAATGGCCTTTAGTAAAATTCTAGCCACAAGCACTGGGTAAGGAGTAAGGCTTTGTTCTGGTTGAGCTGAGAGGTTCATGCACTATCACGCTGTCTCCTTGATGAAGGACAGCTGTGGCTGCCTCTTTTGTAGCAAAAACTGATATTTCCAAGGGTTTTTGAGTGACTCTTTCAACCACAATGGATAAAGCCAGTTCAACTTCTCTCAAAGCCTCTTGAACTTCTCTTGTAAGCTGGTGTGATGAGTTTAAAGTACTGTCTCCCCTTAAAATGTCATATAATGGTTGTAATTGATAGTTGGTCAAGCCTAACACTGAATGCATCCATTGGTTTATCTCCTATCAATTTCTGAAAGTCATTTAAGGTGTTTAGCTTCTCTGTTCTTAAGAAAAGTTTTTGTATTGTTAGGTATACCTTAGGGTATACTTTGTATCCTAAATATTGAAAAGGAGCATGTCTTTGAACTTTTTCTGGAGCTATATGCAATTTGTAATTCCTTAATGTTTCTATGTCTTTTCTAGACATACTTCTAACATGTGTTTCTCAAGTGCACATCCCAATATATCATCCATGCAATGAAAAATTGCATTGGATATAATAACAATAAAATAATATTATTTTAGGAAATGCTTTTCTTACTGGAGTAAGAGCAGCAGCAACATACATTTGACACATAGTAGGGCTGTTTTTCATTCCCTGTGGTAAAATTGTATATTCATATCTTTTATAAGGCTCAGCTAAGTTAACATTGGGCACTGAAAAGGCAAATCTTTTCATATCCTCCTTCTCTAGAGTGATAGAATAGAAACAGTTCTTAATATCTATAACCCAAAGAGGCCATTCTCTAGTAGAAGTTGGAAGTCCAGGCTGAAGAGTTCCCATAGTTTCCACCTGTTCATTTACTTTTCTTAAGTCAGTCAACATCCTCCATTTTCCAGATTTCTTTCTTACAACAAATACTGGGGAATTCCAAGGACTTAGAGAAGGTTGTAAGTGTCCTTGGTCAAGTTGCTCCTGTACTAGATCTAATAAGGCTTGAATTTTTCACTAGCTAAGGGCCACTGTTCTATCCACACTAGTGTATCAGTTTTCCATTGGATAGGAACAGGTGAAAGTGTTGGCAGGCCTTCGACAACAGCCCTGCCTAAAAAACTGAAGTACTCATTTGTAATCCTAATTGTTGTAAAATGTCTCTTCCCCACAGATTGATGGGGATTTTTTCAACTATAAAAGGAGTAAAAACTCCTGTTTCACCTTCAAAGGGGTAGCACTAACTTCAGCTGCTATTGATCCCCCTACACAAGACATGTGGGTGTCTGCCTTAATCTTTGGTCAGTGACTTTGGCCAGTTGGCACATCTAATGACTGTACAGTCTACACCTGTGTCTTTCAATTCTTCTAATGATGGGCCATTTATATAAATAGTGAGCATAGGTCGGTCAGCTGTTATAGCTACTGTCTAGAATATTCCTGGATTCTGTTGTTTGGAATCAGAATCTGGGCAACTATCACCAGATTGCCTATCAGGAGTGGGTATCAATAAATCTGATGCTACTGCTTCTCCTGGGTGATAAGTCACACATTGTCTACCTGTGTTAGTGATTGGGATATTATATACACATTCCCCAGTTTCCCACATCAATGTATGGATGAACACTGTTTTGTAAGTGCTCTCAGGAGGTGAAATGGTCAAGTCTACTGTGCCTGGAGGCAAGGGATCGATAGGCTGGAGAGGAACAGATTTCACCTCTCCAGGGGATTTCTCAGTTGCCCCAGCTGCTTACAATTCTATTCTCCCCAATTGTAATTCCTTCCTCCCATCAGGTTGCTTCTTGACTGATTGGTTATGTCTGAGTATTGAACTTCTAAAGATTCTCTGGGCAGCACATCAGCTGCCATCATGTCCCAAGTGTTTTTTGCCCTGGGCCCTGGGTCTGGGCCCCTCATTCTGTTTTCCTGAATCAGTCTACATTCTGAGGCCCAATGGAAGCCTCTGTTGCATTTTGGTTATGGGGTTTTGGATCTTGTTCTCCCACCCTGTTTTCTCACTCTGTCTTTATGCCAACATTGAGCTTTCAGATTCCCTACTTTACCATATTGAAAGCATTGACGAATCTCTCTGGAAGTCCCTTGCCAAAAGGGACCCTGTCTTCCCATGTTGGGATCTTGGGAAGTTTGTATCATAGCCTGGCTATAAAAGGCATTTGTGCCCACTGTGGCACAGCGTCTTATGATCTCCTCTAAAGGAGCATCCTTGTGTAGTCCTAGTATAATTCTTCTACAAACCTCATTAGCATTTTCCTTATCATTATTCTTGTAGCTGCATTTTCTCCAATAGTTCTTGCGATAGCTGTCTGCAGGCGTCCCACAAAATCAGCAAAGGATTCATTTGGCCCTTGTGCTAATTTCGTGAAAGTCTCTCCTCTGTCCTCTTTACCTGGGATAAAACCCCATGCTTTGATAGCAGCAGAAGCAATAGGCTCATTTGCTGCTATGGAGTAATTAATCTGTACTGAAATTTCTGCATAAGAACCTACACCTGTTAGTTGGTCACAGGTGGTTGGAGGATTAAGTCCATTTTGACTATTTTATTGGGCTTGTATCCTACAGAGCTCACTGTGTTCAGAAAGCCACAACCAATTTTGTCCAGGTTCTAAGTATGTCCTTGATATATATTTCCAGTCACTAGGGGTTAAGATTTCATAAGCCAAATACTGTAATAACATCTTAACATAAGCTGATGTAGCCCCATAAAGAGTGCAAGCCTTTTTCAGGTCTTTGATTATTTCTATATCAAAAGGAACGTATCTTCTACTTTCTTGACCTGAAGAGTTAGGCTGTTCAATTACAGGATACATTTCTATTTTCAAATCAGCTGTACTCTGCCCTTCCTCTTTTGCTTTTAGTAGTGCCTTTTGTAATTGAGTCATAGGAGGGGGTGATTGCTGTGGGGGAGGGGTTGGTGATATCACTGCCCCTACTACTACTCCTCCTCCTTCCACCCAGGAAGGTGAAGTTGATGGGGGAGGGTCAACAGCCTACTTGGATGTAGGTAGAGTAGAAGCTGGACTGTGAAAATGAGAATCACATTCTTTAAGTTCCCCATGCCCTTCTTTTTCTCTTTATCCTCACACTTCCTCTTCTGGCTATTCTTAAAACTGTTCTTTTTTCTAGAACTTTCAGGATTCTTTAAGGCCAATTGTATTATGTTGTATATATAGAATGTTTCCTTAGAAATTGAATCAGGACCTTTATCATTGTAATATTCACATAGTTGATCTCCTACTAGTTTCCAATTATCTGCCTCTATTTCTTCTTTCTTGAAGAACCAAGGAGATGTGTATTCTAATGTATCTATAAGTCCACCAATCAGCTCCCAAGTTACAAGCAAACCTTGCCTCTTTATTAGTCTAAGTATGTTTTTTATAGACCTCCCTCAGGGTGGAGGTGGGGGTGAGGGTTGGGGTGAGGGAGAATCTTTTCCTAATATCTGCCCTATTTCAGCTAGAAAATGAGAGTTACTAGTTTAGCTCTTAACAAAGTAAGTTCCCTGTTTGTCTATTAAAATACTCACCCTATTTCCTGGTCACAGGGACTTGTTCAGTGAAATTAGGGTCCTTGGTTCATGTTGGGCGCCCAAATATAAAGTCCGAGCTAGCTCCCTGGAGTCCCCAGAATCAGCCACAGTCAGAATAAGTAAAACTCCTTGGTCTTTAGGGGGAGAAGCAGCAAACTGCCAGGAGTTTTTCAAAGATCTCTTCTCGATTCTAGAGTCCAGAATCTTCATCTTTCTCCTCCTCATCCTGCTTCCAAGTGAGTCTGGCCTCTGTCCCTCTGCCCTCTAATCCTTGCCTATGATTATCTTAACTACAAACATTCACCCTGAATCAATTGTGAGAAGAGCCATTTATCCAAAACTTATGCTAATAGTCATTGTGTCATATCAAATGGATAATTAGCCTTAAGTGTTCTGTTGTTTGATTCAAGCACACCTTTTTCAGAGTTTCAGCCCTTTACAGCTTTCAGATAGTTACTTATTTTTATATTTTCTCTTCTTGATCTGTTCTCTAGATTTTTTTTCTTGTAATATGTTTCACATTCTGTTCTATTTTTTCATTCTTTATATTCTGTTTTGTGATTTCTTTGTCTCATAGCTTGGTTCCCCCTTGCCCAGTTCTCATTTTCAAAGTGTTATTTTTATTTTTAAGATTCTGTATCTCCTTTTCTAGTTGGTTAACTTTTTTTCTTCATAATTTTCTTGTTTTTCTTGGATAGTCTATTTATTTATTTGTTTATTTATTTAGTTTTTCCTCAGTGTCTCTCATTTGATTTTTAAATTCTTTTTAGAGTTCTTCTATAATTTCTCTTTAGGCAAGGAGTCATTTAATGTTATTCTTTGGGGTAGAAGAAGTTTTTTTTTTTTTTTTTTTTTTACTTCAGGGTCCTCCTTTGAAAATGAACCCAGTCTTTCTTGTTCCCATAGTTAAATTTCTATGGGTAGGTTCTTTCTTCTTTGTTGGTTCATTTAAAAAAAGAGAGAGAGAGAGAGACGTATTAGTGTAAGCACTTTTAATTGTAGATTCAGTTCAGCTCTCTCCTTTGACCTGGAACCCTAAACCAAGAGCTCCTCCACACTCCTGCAAGTGCTAGTATCCAGCAGCATTCCTGCTCCATTGCTTCTTCACTCATTGGGTGCTGGTTCCTTTTCACCCAAGGCCGTGTCCCTGCAGCACAGCTGGGCCTGGCATTCCTAATCAGCTAAAATTCCCTCATTCTGCCTGGGCTTTGACCCTACTCCACAAGCTGTCCAGGATGTGAAAGTCTCTGTGGTTCCTGCTGAGGCTCTAGTCATATCCAGCTTGTCCCAGGACTTCCCACTTGGTGTTTCCATGGAGCTAGCCCAGAGGCCTTAGTACTTCACATTGGTTAATCCCTACCAGGGGTCTTTTTTCTAATCTCCTTGAGTTGTCCCAGGACAACTGTTCTGCCCTGTCTATTTGATTTTTCACCAGTCCATGTTCACACTGAGGCTCAAATTTGTTCTGTTTGTGAAATCTGGAGAGCTTGAAATGTACTGACTTACTCCGTCATCTTTCCAGAATCCTCCCCAACTCGAGTATTTTTGATTCCAAATCTAACACTTTACCTATCTAGATACCTTTAAATAATCTTAAACTGGATAATTAGGAGAGGTCATATTGGAACTCAGGTCTTCCTAACACCAGGTCTACCAGTGTATTCATTACACCACTTTGTGTCAATATTGGCAGTCTTAAATTCTCTGGGTCTCAGTTCTTCATCTGTAAAATGAGGGGGTTGACTTAAATGACCTCCATGTTCTCTTCCAACTCTAAATCTATAATCCTATAATCTTTTGGCAGTGATCATTCCTTGGTTTTATGGTGTTTAATACTTTAATCAAAGACTTGAATGGAATACTTTTTAAATTTTCAAATTTTGTAAGGAAGAAGCTAATATTAAATCATTTTTTAGTTGTGAATGACTCTCTGTGGCCCTATTTGGGGTTTTCTTTGCAAAGATGTTATTGTGTGTTTGCCATTTCTTTCTGCAGGTCATTTTACAGATGAGGAAAATGAAGAAACAAGATTGTGATTTGCACAGGGTCACACACAGCTAGTGTCTGAGGCCAGTATTTGAAGTATGTAAATGGAGACTTCCAAACTCTGGGCCCAGTACTCTATGCAATTGCATTACCCATTTGAATCTTCTGTCTTTGTAAATTGGCATGTGCTGTCCCCAATGCTTGGAATTCTCCCTCTCACTTTTATTTCCGGAATTCTGGTTTTCTTTCAAGACTTAGCTCAATTCATTTCTTTGGCTGGAGGTCTGTTCCCATCAAAATTAACTAGTATCTGCTTTCTCTGTGTTATATGTTTATATAAATGCACAATGTAGGAACTGTTATGCTTTTGTCTTTGTATTCTCAGTGCCTGGTACATAGTAAGCACATAATAAATGTTTGTTGCTTGCTTGATAGCCTAAAAATCATCACAAACTCAAGACTCCTGGCACTATTTCTGGTTACTCTGTTCTTTGCCCCACTTGATGTTCTAATCTGACTTTAAATATATTAGTCCTGGACCTGTTATGTCTCAATTTCCCCTGAATTATAATGGGAAAATGTTATGTCTCAGTTTCCCTTGAATTATTATGCCCTGAATAAAATTATTATAGCCCCATTCCTTTGTTCTTTAGGAATGGGGAAATTAAGTTAGAAAAGAGGCTCTGAAATGCTATTGAGTCATAAAACTCCAAGTGCCCTATCTCAAATGCTTGCTGGGATAATTCCCTCTCCTTTGAATATTACCCCTCATCTTGCTGTCTCCTGCCCTCTGACCTTTTTATCTTGACCCCATTCTGTCAGGACTAAGTTATGATCCTTTCCTGGAATTATGCTTGTTCCTCACCCAGTATCCTTGGTTTCTCCCTCCCACTCCCATCTGCCATCTATCCTGCATAGCTAGAAAACATATAAAAGGCCTCTGCCTCAGTTGCTGGGAGTCAGCTGTCTTTTGGACACAAGGCCCATTCAACTGGCTAGCCCAAACTCTCCACAATTAAAATATTAAAAACTAATCTCTGTCTTGCCTTAGTTTCTCCAGCCTTACAGACCCAGGATGAGGTTAAAGGTCCTTCTTCGCTTACTAATTTCTGTCTTGACTTAAGTGTGAGAGGTGAACTGGCCTTAGCAGAGATTCTCCCAGGGTCATATAGTATCAGGCAAGATCAGAATTCAAATCTTCTTTATGACCAGCCCAACTATTCTATTCCATTTCATCATCTAGTTAATTTATACTCTTTTCTTGCCCCCAATCCCAATTTTAAGGTGTAGTTTGTTAATAAGGTTGTACTGTATTCACAAAGCAGCTTTTTTGTGAATTCCCAATTGGCCCCAATTTTCCTCCTTAGAAAATGACTTTGGCTTTTACTTCCTCATTTAGAAATCGGAATTTCACCAAACCCATGGTCCTCCAAAGAAAGAAAAAGTCCATTCAACAAGTATTTTTCAAATATCTATTGTTATAAGTGCACTAGTCTTAGTGGTCTAGGAGCTTACAATCTCCTTTAGGGAGATATGACATAAACAAAATAGAGAAATGAATGAGGCAGCTAGGTGGTGCCATGGATAGAGCATCAGCCCTGAAGTCAGGAGGACCTGAGTTCAAATATGACCTCAGACACTTAATACTTCCTAACTATGTGACCCTAGGCAAATCACTTAACCCCAATTGCCTCAGCAAAAAAAAACAAAAAAAAAAATGAATAATGTCTTTAAACTTAATCATATCCTTTTAAATGGTAGAAGAATTAATTATTAATATATCAATACTTCATAGAGTATTATACAGCATGCTGGAGATCTTTCTTTTGACATTTCAATGGTATTAATATATTTTGTCTATTGCATTACTCCATGCTTACCATACCTGCACATCTACCTACCTCCTTTTCCTATCATATGTTTCCTAAATATTGACCCCCTTTATTTCACTTCTTGCAAACAGGTCATCATGGTTAATATATTGCAACCTACTTATATTCATCTTTGCTCTCTGACAATGGAAGGCAACTAGGTGGCCTAGTACATAGAAGGGTGGGTCTAGAATCAGAAAGACCTGGATTTAAATGTGACCTTCTAGTTGTGTGACTAGGAAAGTCACTTAACCTTTACTTCTGCTTTTCTCAGTTTCTTCATTTGTAAAATGAGGATAATAATAATGCTTACTTCCTAGTATTAATGTGAGAATCAAATGAGAAAAATTTGTAAGGCTCTTAGCATAGTGTCTGGCACATAGTAGTACTTAATACATTCTTGCTTCCTGCTTTCTTTTCTTTAATTCAGTAGCAAATTTTTGATACTATGATTTTATGAATTCTGATTCCATGATTCATAGTCATATAGCACAGTGGAGAGAGCCCTGGCTCAGAAATCAGAGGATCTGAGTCCAAAGACTCCCTCTGTCACTTATTACATGTATGATATTGAGCAAGTCACTTAACTACCCTGAGTTTCATGTTCCTCATCTCTAAAATTAAGGGACCTGAACTATATGACCTTGGAGATCCCTTTCATCTCTGGATCTATGGTCCTATGAGACCATGCTTTCTAGAAGAATGTTGATTTAACACCAATTTTAATTCACTTCAAAAGATGTCATATAATGTTTTGTATTGGGATTGAGTTGGGGAATAATAAATAAAATAAAATTCTGTACTCAAAAGTACAGAACTGTAGAACCTTGGAGCTGGAAGGAATCTCTGAGTCTCTCCAGTAAATCTATCCTATGTAAGTAATAGGTTGTCACAGTTCTGAAAAGATTTAGAATCTGTAGTCCAAGGGCTTATCTTCCATTCTCTTTTTGGAGACAATGGATACAAATTCCTAGCT
Organism: Antechinus flavipes; assembly: GCF_016432865.1. Classification (NCBI taxonomy): domain Eukaryota; kingdom Metazoa; phylum Chordata; class Mammalia; order Dasyuromorphia; family Dasyuridae; genus Antechinus; species Antechinus flavipes. The sequence continues at coordinate 298,049,920 of NC_067398.1, read as the reverse complement.
TTATGAATTGGCTGTTCCATAAGATATTGTGTTTTGATGGAAACAGAAATGGAGTGTCAGAAAACTCACAAGGCCAGTACCTTTCTCTCTTTCAAGCAAAAGGTGAATTTGATCTGAATTCCTTTTGAACGTTTTTAAAAAGTGCAAATGGTACATAGAGTCTTGATGAGTGTCAAAATCCATCAGCTCTCATTTTAAGGCATTTAGGGGAGTAACTTTTCTCCTGCAGAAGAAATTACATGAATTATATTAAAATCAGCACCAAAGTAATAAAATTACATGGTCGCTACTCTTCTGCAAAACTCCCTTTGTCTGCCAGGGTAATTTGAGTGTGGGGAAGATGATCTCTCTGGTTGCCATGCTTTTATTTTAAAAAGGGAGTGGAGAGGAAATTGGCAAGACTACAGTAGTGTTGTATGTGCCATTCTATGAAATTCAAATCTTTCTTACATCTGCAGATCTAATCTCAAGGCTAATTTTCTGATGCAGATCCATCACAAGCCTAACTTTATTTTTTTTGATGGTTATTTATAGGAAGAAAATTCAACTCCTCCCCCCCCCCCCCAAAAAAAAAATGATATTGCTCTAAAGAGGAATGAACATTTTGGGAAATGATGAAAAAGGTTAACACTAATTTTAAGTGAAACAACCACTTTTGGTGCTACTGTCAAGGACGTTTGTAAGAAAATATATTAAGAATTGTCATAGAGAAGTACCTCTCTCTCTCTCTTTTTTTTTTTTCCCTAATTTTGTCAGCATAATAGCAAAATCATGTTTAACAGATAGGGAAAAAATCCATTTTGTTTAATGTAAGAGAAGGTTGATTCTTTGGACTAGCAGTGTAAAATAAAAATGGTTAATTCCAAAATAAGTAAGAAGAGGCACCTTGTTGTACTCAGTAAGAATACATTAGTCCTGAAGAAATGGCTGATGGAATTGCTGAATTTCTGCCAGTCATCTTTGAAAAATCGTATTGAAAAGGAGAGATGCTGCAAATTTAGAAAAGGGCAGATGTCCTAGTTTTTTTTTTAAAGGTCAACTTGATTTTGATGCCTGACAAAATTCTAAAATGTATAATTTAAGTTGAGACTCTTTGCTTGGGGTCCACAGGCCTTCCAGGGATCTGCAGATAGATTTCATGGGTCTTATAAATTTGGATGGAAAAAAAATTACATTGCTATTTTCACTAATTTCTGACTGAAACTTGCCATTATGAATTTAAAAAATAAGCAAACCCCAAAACATTATACAGAGGCTTATCAAAGTGCCAAAGTAATCTCTAATAAATAAAAAGATTAAAACCACTAAAAGCCAGGATGGGTGATTTGAGAACAGGTTATGCCAGACTGACCTTATTTTTATTGGACAAGTTTACTGGATTAAGAGAATGCCATCTACATAGTATACTTGAATTAAAGCATAGCATTTGACAAAGTTAAAGGTTTTCCTTTTAAAATACAGATTGGACTAGATGACCTCTTAGGTCCTTTCCACCTTTGAAATTCCAACATTTCTTTGAATTGAGCACCAAAATTAGATCTTTTTTTTAGGCTAGAGAATTGCTTTTAACTTCCTTGGATGGGTATTTTAGAACTCTGAAAGCCGGAAGCAAAGAGACCGATGGGGCTCTTTTGTCCCATTCATTTATCTGTATTTTTACTTCCTTCTGATTATAGCAGTGACCTAGTTTTCTGAGCACTCTATATGTCAATGAGGATATTACTGTAGGTATTGTCCTTGTAACTTTTTCAAGTTTTCTAGTATTCTGAATAAATCTTAAACCCTGGCTAGAAGCAAGTCAATTTTGACTGTGCTTTATTTTCTTTAAGAAACTTAAGGATATCCACGCTGTCTTCTTTGCAGAAGCCAAAAAAGAAAAGCTGCTTTGGAAGAGAGGATTTTTCTTTTAGGCACTAGAGAAATTGTGAAACTTGGCTTTTAATAAGTGCAATAAGTTACCATCCCCAAGTGACTGAAAACAAATTGATAGCAAAAAAAGCAAAAGGCACATCTTCTTGGAAACAGACTTCTGTAGCAATAAAAGGAGTGCTGAGCCAAGGGTAAAGGGACTTGGCTTCTAAATTGGAATTCAGCACTGTGGTCTTGGAAAGGCTGGAGGTGGATGGAATTATCCCAGTTTAGGTACCTCTAAACTTGGAGTCTTTCTTTGGTCCTCAAGGTTGCTGATGGTCAAAGAAGCTTGCTAGGCTTGTATCTGACCCCGTGCCTAATCTTCTTTGGCAAAAATATAAAAAGTAACAGTTAAATCTTGCCATACCTCAAGTATGTCTTTTCTAATATCTTTTTGCAATTGAGAAGATGAGGAAAGTAGGACTATGTTCACAATCTCTGCAGTTTAGAGGTGGAAGAAGTATCATGTGCCTTTGAGCCCAAGCCTTTCATTTTACTAAAGAGGAAAATGAGGCTCTGAGAGATCGAATACCTACAGGTATGTAGGAAGAAAGGCAGAATTCAAACTCAAGTGCCCTGACTCCTTTCTCTTTTCCACATTACCCTGTTTCTCTCTATCCCCTCACTGGCCCTTTCAGTGGAGCTACTCTCAATAACTAAAATGGAGTCATTTAAAATTCACCTTTTTTTCATTCTGTTTGGAGCAGGAGAAAATTACAGGACGGAGAGCACAATAACTTGCTAAATTATTAATCAGTCTTTAGATAATTGAGAACACATTGATTTATCTTAATTATAGTGATTAAGTAAAAGGTGAGAAATTACAACAATAGTTTGTCCAAAATGACCTATGTCTGAGACAGAGAATACAGTGGAAAATAAGCTAGATCCAGAGTCGAAAGAAGAGGGTAAGGGCATATTGGATTATTTTCTAGAAATTACAAATCATTTTTACTGACTTTCATGAAAGAAAGACTCATCTTTTCAATACAAACCTCTTTCAGTGTGGTTATGACAGTAGAACTCAGAATCTTGCTGTCTTGGAACACCTAAAGTTGAGTATCACATAGAGGGCAAAGGAAAGATGCATGGAGGGGTGGGTGGTCAACAGAGTCCGCCATATAACCAATGAGGAATTTTGAAGAAGAATAGGAGTTCAGGATGTTATCAAAATATTTCTCAATAGAGAACATACTCCCCATTTTGTAAAAGAAAAACTGAATCTCAAAAAAGATTCAGTGAATTGCCCAGAGTTAAGAAGCTATAATGTAACTAAAAAGGGATTTGAGACTTCACCTTTTTGACTTCAAATCCGAGATCCATTCAATAGGCCATGCTAGGAAAAATATGATTTCCCCTCCTGTTGGAGTTCAGCTCCAGTGAATACCACGAGTGTGAATGAATAACTGAAGCCAAGTCTCAAGTAGTATCTGGACAGGATTCTAGTTGTTCATGGACTTATTCAATATTGGTCCTCTATATCCTCCTCCTCTTTTACCCCAGTTCAATTATAATAGCAGCTCTGGATTGTATAGTGGAAAGAAGGCTGGATATGGAGCCTAAAGGACCTCAATTCCCTGATTTGAATCTCAACTCTGCTTCTTATGACTTGTATGACAAAATGACACCTCATTTAACTTCTCTAGGTCTTAGTCAGTCATGTCTGACTCTATGACTTCATTTGGAGTTTACTTGGCAAGGATATTGCCATTTGTTTGCCATTTGTTTTTCCAGCTCATTTTACAAATGAGGAAACTGAGGCAAACAAGATAAGTGACTTCCTCAGTGTTACATAGCTAGTGAATATCTGAGTCTGGATTTGAAATCAGGTCTTCCTAAGAGTAGATCTAGAGCTCTATTTGCTATGCCAACTAGCTTCCCAACTCTAAAGACATGATGGTCAAATAATGCTTCATAGTTACAGAGTGTTTTGCTTGTCACAACCCAGTGAGATTGATAGGCAAGAAACATCCCCATTTTATCCATGAGGATTAGAGTGACTTGTTCAGGCTGGCATTCTAGGCAAATCTTCTCATTCCAAGCTTAGTGCTCTTATTGCTTCATTGCACTGCCCAAATGATGAGTCATGACCAAATAAAGATAGAGAAACAAAGAGCTGCTTTATTATAATTACCAGTATTTGCTATAACGTGCATGTTGTTACATTCTCTGAATCATACTTAGTGGGTATTCCTAAGCTAAATCAACTTTGTTGTTATTATTTTGTTTATCTTTCAAAACTCAGAGTTTTTGGGACTGACTCATCGTACAATAGATATAGCACTTGACAAAGGGTATCGATGTATATGTGGGTAAGTGAGGGGGGAAGGAGGTGAGATGCATTTAAATAGCTAATAGTCTATTTGATGACTGTTTCCCACACAGAGGCACAATTGCATTCTTTAAAGATTCCTCTTGCAAATGGGCTATAAAAAAAATCTCAACCTGACCATTTATCCCATATATAAATTACAAGAGAATAAACAAGCTCACTTCTATTTCTTTAATTGATAAAGGAAGGTAAACTTGTAATGATGGTGATAAATGCTGTAACTAACTCCAAGAATTGAATTAGGTTGTTTACTAACAGAGTTCCCTTTATCAAAACCCTTTCTAATTCTCCACTCCCTAGCAAACTGATTTTATAAGAAGACCTTTTATCTGTCTTTTCACAGAACTCTTTAAGTTCTTGATGTGGGGTAGAAATCAGATTTCTCTAAGAGTCCTTAGTAAGTTATTATACCTCTTATGTTTCCAAGGGGATAGAAAGCAGGTTAAGGCAAAGAAACAGTTGTGCTTATTCAAAATTGAATAGAAAAAAAATACTTAAAAGGAAATATGAACCTCTAATGCCATGGATCCATCTTATGTGAGCTTTGATAGACACTGACCGAATTTTTTTGAAACTGATGTTACAAAGGAAGGAAATAAACATTTATTAACTACCTACAGTTAGATGGTATAATAGATAGGAAACTGGGCTTGGAGGTGGGAAAACCTGAATTCAAATTTGATCTCAGACACATACCAGCTGTGTGACATTGGGCAAGTCACTACCCCTGTTTGCCTTGGTTTCCTCATCTATAAAATGAGCTAGAGAAGAACATGGCAAAGTACTCCAGTATTTTTGCCAAGAAAATCCAAAATGGGGTCACAAAGAGTCATATATGACTGAAATATGACTTAACAACAATGATCAGATAGTCTGCCAAGTATTTTTTACATATGGTGTGCCATTTGATCCCCCTCCCTTCTCCCTTCCAGCAAACCTGGGAGATAGGAACTAATATGATCTTTATTTTACAGTTGAGGAAATGGAAGCAGAAAGAGGTTAAGGGACTTGTCCAGTATCACATAGCTAGTAGGAGTTTGAGATTCCAGTCAGACTTCCTGACTTCAGGCCTAGCACTCTATCCACTGAGTCACCTAGTTCAAAAAAAGGAGACCTGGTTCTTTAAGTTTCATATATTCCTCTGATTCTAAATTGTGGGTATTTAATCTTTTGTTCAAAGGTAGGTAGCAAAATCATTTGCACTAGGCAATTTTGTTATGCATCCATCTGTGCTCCTGCTATTCTTAAAGATGACCATTCTTTATTCCACCCCTCCTCATGCTGCCCCAAGCACACCCTTCTGTTCCTTTCAAAGGCTTATGGATGGTCACACACCAAACACATTCTTCTGTCTTTCCCTCTTGTTTTTGCTTTGCTAAGGAAAGAATGATAGGTTTGCATTCTGAGGACCTTGCTCTGAATACAGTTTCAGCTGCTTGTTGTCTTTGTGAAGACTTTTTGGATCTCAGTTTCCTCATTTGCAAAATGAAAGGATTTTATTAAATCCATTTAAGTCTCTTCTAGCTTTAAATTTCTGTTTCTCTGGTCCTTCCAAATCTTTAAGTTGTTATTGTGGGTTTTTTTCCAGCTATATTATTGTCATAGTGAAGATAATATGATGATAAGATTTTGATATTATAATATCAGAAAAACTGAGGCAGACAGAGATTGGCTTTTAATCTTTAATATGGAGAGTTTAGGCTAGCTGAATGCATAGGACTCCTGTTCAAAGCATCTGGTGCAGATAAACTTATATAGGGTTGTAGTTAACGAGGGTTTGCAAACAGAATACATATTTTAAGTATATAATTTTATAAGGGAAACAAGGCAGATAAGCGGGGAGAGAACACTGGGAGGACAAATAAGCCATAATTCCAGGAAGGGATCATAACTTAATCCTGACAGAATGGGGTCAAATTAAGAAGGTTGAGGGCAAGAGATAGCCAGGCAAGGGACAATACTCAAACGGAGGGGGAATTATCCTAACAAGGATCAAGATAATGCACCTGGAGTTTGTGACACAATATTATGTAAAGGTGGTCAGAGCTTCAAGGTTTTTCCTGGGTTCTTTTTATTAACTCAATTTTCAGGGCTAATAGCAAGGAAGGGGGAGTGGCTCAACAGTATTGGCTAAATCAACATGTAATTTGGCCAATTCTAGTAGAACATAAGATCCTTCAGAGAATTTACTCTTCTGCTTCTGTCTTTGTATCCCCAGTGTTTACCAGGGAGTCCCACGCATTTTAAGTAGGCCTGTAATTTCTTTCATTTAGAGAGCTTCCAATGCCCAATCAGTATCTGCTTTGCAATGTAGAACTTCAGAGAGTTATTGACACTATTTGGGAAGTTAGATAACTTGTTTGGATTTCCAGCTAGTCTATGGTAGAGGCAGGCCTTGAACTTAGGGCTTTCTCATTCCAACCCAGATCTCTACTTTGCTAAGGTGTCACGCAAGGTGGTAGGCACTTAAATGCTTATGGAATAGAATTGAGTTGAATTAAATTGAATTTAGTTCAACGTAGTAGTAGGAGCAGGAAGGAAGGATAATATTTATTCTCAGGATAGGATAATGGAGTCCCTTTTCTTAAAGAACCTATTGTACAAGGTTAGCTCTAACTCCTATATCAGGGTGTTTCTCATTCTGTTCTTATACATTGTAGGCACTTGTTGAAGAAACTAGAGTTTAGTCCAACACTAACTTCACTACTTATTGCTATTGCTAACCACAGTGTTACAGTCTCAAATTGGAAAAGTTGAGCCTCTCTCTCCCAAGGTACCATTGAGCCAGCTTTATTAACTTTGTCATCTGATAGCTATCTAGTTTATCATCAGAGCAGTTTTTATAATATACCTTAGCCAAAGTCTCTATTAAATTCTGCCCATTTAAGTATTTCTCCATCGCTGAACTGCCAGCCTACTTTGGGTATCATTTCTTGCACTACCTAATGGATCAGGAAACAGACCTGGGTCTATCAAGATTCTCCTAATCAAGGGACTCTGTAGCCAGTCCAATTTTTGGATAGAGTACTGATCCTCATGATTAATGAAACCCCTATAGGCAGTCTGTTGTGCAATTTCATCAGAGATTGGTTTTCTGGTAAAAAGCTATTAATAATTGGGAACTAATGGCTCCCACAAGAAACCAAAGACAGGCTGTCTGTCTATTCATTGGCTCCCGTGCTTACGGCAACAGGCTTCTTCAGATAAGGAAAGTATATAAATATGTTCTATATCTACAATCCAGTGATCACTTCTGTGCAGGGGGAAGGATACAGAGTTCTTTTGCTACATTGTTCTATATCAGTGGAGTTTGATGACATGTAATTTAAAAAAAAAAATAACATTTATACTAGTTAGAATTTAGCCTGAGTTTTTCTTGAACAGTTAAGTCAAGGACATGTGATTTCATATAACTTTTAGTTTTAAAGATTTGCTTAAGGGTTAGGAGAGGTTGAACTGAATTCAGTCATATTATGTGCCAGATATTGTTTTAAGTAGTGAAGATAAAAATACTAAAAACCAAACCTCTATGCTCCCAAGGGGCTTTTATTTTTTCAGGCCTTATATTCTATTGTGGAAAAGCAACATTACACAAATAAGGAAATATAAACTATATTAAAAAAAAAAAAGCAAAGAGCAGCTTAAGTTGCACAGTGTTTAGAGCACAGAGCTTTGAGTCAGAAAGACATCTTCCTGAGTTTAAGTTCACTAGATTTGTGATCCTGGGCAAGTCACGTAACCCTGATTGTTTCAGTTTCCTCATCTGTAAAATGAATCAGAGAAGGAAATGGCAAACCACTCCAGTGTACTCTTTCTGCCAAGAAAACCCCAAATGGGGATATGAAGAGTCAAACAAGAATGAAAAACTGAACAACAAAAAATATAGAATACATACATAAATACAAAATAAAAACAAAATAAATTTTGTTGTAACATAGGACGGAGGAGGAAAAATAATGCATTAACAACTTTCAAAGATACCAAGAGTCCACACTGTATAGGGTTTTAAATGTCAAACAAAACCATTGATGTGCTATTCTACAACCATTAGGGAGTTACTTAAGCTTCTTAAATAGGGAAATGACACACATAAGCCATGGTCATTTAGTTAATAAGTATGAGGATTTGAATTCACAGCTTCTTTATTCCAAGTTTGGCACTCTATCCTTATGCTGTTCTGCTCTTTTTATAACAATAGAGGTGTCTAAAAGCAGAATGAACTACCGTATAGTAGAAAACTCCCTTCCTGAGAGGTTTTCAAGTAAAGCTAGAGGACCTCAAAGAGATAAATAATGTAGAAAGAATTCTCATTCAGATACAGGTTGTAATATTTGGCCTTTGAAATCCCTTCTACCTTGGAGATTGTGAGCTCTTTGATATAGAGTTCTTTGAGGTTTATAAGTATTTTTGTCAATGATGATGTGAGGAAGATAATGTAATAATCAGGGAGATGAATTGTTTCTATGGTTTCATTGGTATATGGAACTCCTTGATGAGAAAACGACAACAATAAACCTCTTCATACTAAAGAACTACATCTCCTTTATCTGCAATTTAGGATCTTGGAGAGGTGCCTAAAACTGGGCTTTTAAACTTTTTCTACTCTCAACCCCTTTTTGTCTAAGAAATTTTTACATAACTCTGGTTATATAGGATATAAAATAGGATCAAATACTTACTAATAATAAATCATAATTTCATGACCCCCACATTCAGTTATGAGACTCTATATATAATTGCAAATCACAGTTTAAGGAGCAGGGAGTATGGTTGTGAGAGGTTGAATCTTGCCCAGGGTGACATAGTCAGTATATGATTGTTCTAGGCAGGATTTGAATTTAAGTCTTCCCAGTTCTGAGGCTGATTTTTATTCAATATACTATACTATCACTTAGTTATTATGTGATTTCATAGGTAGAGAAGGAGGCAACAAGGTGGCAAAGTAGTTAGAATACTGAGTCCAGTGACAGGAAGACTCATCTTCCTGAGTTCAAATCTCTCTTCGGATACTTTCAAACTGTGTAATCCAGGCAAGTCACTACACCTTGTTTGCCTCAGTTTCCTCATCTGTAAAAATGAGCTGAAAAAGGAAATGGCATGAAAACTATAAATGGGATCATGGGGAGTTGGATGTGTCTGAAAAATAAATGTACAACAGGAAATAGATCAGAAAAGAAATAAAGGTAATGTTTTCCCTGCAGTTGTCCATCTAATTAATATTAGAAGCAGAACTCAAGTCATCTGACTTCACATGCAGCTCCATCCTTTTAAATCAAATGAGATAAGTGAAATAATATTTGTAAAGTATTTAGGATGATGCCTGGTAATGCTGTTGTTGTTTAGTCATGTCTAACTGATGTAATATGATTTTGTGATCTCCTGACTTTGGAGGGCATTAAGTCAGTAGTCCTAAATCTCCCATATCCATCCCATACCCAATCTGTCTGATTCTGACCACTCCTTAGCCAGATAGCTTCTGGCCTCAGGAAACTCCCACAGATCAAACTCCTGAGGCAATAGTGAATAAGACTATTCCTCAATTCATTGCTGACTGGTAATCTTGTAAGAAATAATCTGTTCAACTGAGAGCACTCCTTCCAAAGACCATTCCTTCCTACCTATGAGCCATAGAATTAGCATTTCCATGATCTGAAAGCTTGATAACTGAATCTTCTTTGCTTCGGTTTCCTTGCAAATTCTTTTGAGACACCTCAACAGTGGTCTGGGTCTGATGGGGATGAACCCTGAAACTATGTCCCCTTTAATCTGTAAAAGAAGGGTGACTTGGGGTCTTAAGCTCTCCCCTGGGAAAAGCATATCTTTCTCAGACAACTCCCTCCTCCCCAAGTTAAATGGTCTCAATCAGTTGGAGATCTTGGCCTGATAGCTCTATTGAGTTGCTGGAAACTCCAAAACAAGTAATCTCTTTTCAATTGGAAATCTAAGCCCTAGGCATTGACAACACTGAAGCAATATCATTCAATTTTGAATGCAAGCCCAAGCCTCAGACTACTAATAAAAGACAATTCTGAACCCTGAATTTTTGCAGAAGTCCGAAACAGGAATTTGCTTTGCCAAGGAAGCTCTCTTCTTGGCAAGGCTGCCTACTAGGACTTTTGCCAAATGTGAAGATATTTTCTTCTCAGTGTTAACCTGTGCCATTTTCTTAACAGGACCCTTTTACCCACTGAGAAGTCTGTCTTCCTAGCAAAGTTGGCTTCTTAGTGAATAATAAAATTCCCTTTTCTTGCCATAGTTTTTTGGGTTTATGGATTCTTTTGTATTGGACTTGTGCTTATAAGAGGGGATTTCCCACCTCAATTCTCAACCACTAATCTCATCATTTGCACCCCATCAGGACCACAAACTTTTGAGGTCTCCCCCTTCCCAACCTCAACATTATTCTATGTGACCCATGAACTTTGTCCATGGGTTTTTCTTGGCAAAGATGCTGGAATGGTTTAACATTTCCTTCTTCAATGTGTTCTCATTTTATAGATGAGCAACTGAGGCAAATAAAGGTTAAGTGACTTACCCAGGGTCACATAGTAAGTGTCTAAGGACAGATTTGAGCTCAGAACATCCTGAATGCAGGCTTGGTGCTCTATCCACTGCATTACCTAGCTTGGTACATAGTAGGTATTTAACAAATGCTGATTCCTTCCCCCTTTGGTGTATGGTTCTTGAACTCAAGCCAGAATCTGAGTATTTCACTTCTTTAAGCCTATTGGACATATAGATATTTGACTTTTTTTTTTTTTTTTTTTTGGTTTGGATTTTGAGCTAAGAAGCTCACTCTATTTAGCTAGCTTTTTCATTGTTTCATGGTTAGAAACTGCTTTCCCTATTCCTGGATATCTTTCAAATAGTGTTTCAAATGGTGTTAGAGAATGCAGAAGGACCAGTGCTTTAAATTTGAGAAGACAATGAACAAATGACAGGATGTGCTGCCAGAGTCCTACTATCTCCAAGGTTCCCCACCCATAATTTTTCATGATGTCATCCCCTCTACCTTTTCCCACTAACAAATCTTAGAATTTGCTTGATGATGAGTTTTACTGGTTTCAATCTGTCAATATCTTTGTTTAGACTGAGCCAGCTTCAAGTATAGGATAGGACATAGGATTTTCCTTTCCCCTATGTGAAAACAACTGTCTTTCTTTTAGGTACTTTAAAGGATTTTTTGTTTGTTTGTTTTGCTACTAAGCACTATAAGCAGACTTGCAAGAGGGTTAACTTGATAATGTTTTCTCTCAATTTGAATATTCTGTAACTCTTTCTCCTCCTGGCTAGCTCTCTGTTCCGATTAGAAAAGAACCTTAGGGTCAGCTAGCTCTCTG